>NW_023416390.1:2400000-3617500 GCF_014108235.1 Myotis myotis
GGTCTTTTTCAAGCTTGATTGTTTATAATCACTGGTTGGAATGAGCTTTTCATTCCACCTTATTTCTTACCAGAGGCCCAGTACAAACATTCGTGCACTTGTGGAGGGTCCCTCAGCCTGGCACATGCCCTCTCGCAGTCCAGGAGCCCTCGGGGAATGTCTGACTGATGGCACAGGGAGCGGGCCTAAGCCAGCAGTCGGACATCCTTAATGCTGCCATGGAGGCAGGAGGGGCTCCCGCCACCACCACTGCGCTCACCAGCTGTGAGACTGGCTTCTGGCTGAGGGGCGCTCCCCCTGTGGGAGCGCACCGACCACCAGGGAGCAGCTCCTTCATTGAGTGTCTGCCCCCTTGTGGTCAGTGCACGTCATAGCGACTGGTTGTTCCACAGTTTGGTCAATTTGCATATTAGCCTTTTATTATATAGGATAAGTTGATGGTGATATTAAGAGGAGAAAACTTCAGTGTGTTTTCATAGTATCAGGTGACTCTGTGAGGTCAAATCCATGAAAAGTGTCTGAGAAGCATGTGAGAAGCATCTGCCTTGTTAGCATACAGTGGGGGTCCTCAGTGGTGATGTAAAATGTCACTGCCTAACACCACAGGCGTTGGGCTCCGGGCCCCAGCTGCCTGCCTGGCTGCAGCCTGACTGGCTGGTTGCTCCTTCGGAGTCACTCACGCAAACTGGCATCGCACAGGGGTGTCCACTGCAAGAAGGGGTTGTGGTGAGTTACCTTTGTTCTCACACCACTGACAACTTATTTATTTGATGAAGAAAAATCAAGATTGTGTAAGATTTTCCTCTAAGTGCTGTTATATAGAAGTAGAATCCCATCTAAAACCACAACCACAAAAATGCCATTCATGTCGCTTCTTGTAACTTAATACCCTAGGTCCTGAAATTCCCACTTTTTCCAGAAGCTGAAGTGAAAAACAAGTGGCCCCTCATTGCACATTTCTCCCAGATCTCTCCGCTCCTTTGCCAAACCAATAACAGGCATTTTATAAAAATCAATACCACTATAACCTCAAATAGTTGGAGTATAAACATGAAATCATTTATTTCAATCACTGCTTTCAATAAGGCTTTTTCAAACCTCTCTTGTTCCATCTCTTAGTATCATTTTTGATAGATTCCATGACTTCCCAGTCATTCTTAGTTATTACAATTCAGTCCAATATAAAACTTCCATCTCAAGCTAAATGTAAGTCGCCTCAGCCTCGCACAGGAGGGCAGCTCTGGGCCCTCTGGGCCGGCTGGGAGGGTGGGGGTGGAAGGGCAGCCTGCAGTGTATGCTCCCCTCCCTTGGCCGCCTGCCTCCTGAGGCCTCGCTGCCTCAGGTGTGGGGCAGCGAGAAGGGGAGGGAGAGGAACAGTGCCCTGATCTAGCTGGCTACTGTGACAGCCCCTCTGCCCTGGCTCTCTCCCTCTCTGCTGGATGCAGACGCCCTCCACCACGGGGCACAGCTTCTTGGCAAAGCCTTAGGAGGTCTCCCCATGACAGCTCCCTCCCGGGGCAGCGGAAGCTCCAGGTCAACTCCCGCTCCAGCCCTCACTCCCTCCAGGCGTGCACCCCCTCCTGCCTGGGGGCCGTTGTGCAGCAGCTCTGTAGGTGAGAACCAGTGACTCAGGCTGCGAGGACAAACCACAGACGTGGGACTTAAACAGCAATCAGTGACTTCTCCCGGCCTGGAGGCCGGAAGTGCAAAATCAGAGGCCAAGGTGAGGGGCTGCTGGGGAGGGCGCTCTTCCTGCTGCCCTCACTTGGCCTTCCCCTGGTCTTGGAGAAGAGAGAGGGCCGGGCCTCTTTCTCTATGTAAGGGCATGATCCCATCCCGATCTGCTCTCAGGACTCATCTCTACCTAACCACCTCCCACGGGAATACCATCACCCAGGGATTCGAGTTCCAACGTGCGAAGCTTGGGGGTGGGGGCCTCAGCCATCCTGTCCAGCCCAGTGGGCGAGCAGCCTGAGCCTGAGCCCCTCCTTGGCACATGCCTGGTCGCACCCTCACAGCCCAGATGGTGAGAGCAGGCTCTCCTCACCTGCCAAGGATCACTCCTTGCTCTGCCTCAGCTGAAATGGGCCAAGAGGTGGAGGCACAAGTTTGCTGCTAAGCACACATCCGATCAGGAACCCCGAGGCCAGCCAGTCTCTCCTGGTGAGAACCTATTCTTCACAAGGAATTCCCTCAGAGCCCCTCTGACTCCCCATTTGTCAGTGATGCCTTCTCCATATATGTAGGTATTTCCAAGCAATAGTCATCAGAGATCCTCATACTTAATGGTCAAAAAACTATCCCTGCCTTTTGTAGAAGCTGCTCCTAAAACAGAGCCACGTTTCCTACATATATGGACAACGCCTGAGAAAGGAAAGCATGTCTACCCCCCGACACACACACGGGAGGGGAGAGCAACGCCTCACACAGTGACCACATTCACCGTGACTCCTGTCTCCCCCTCCAGTCACTTTCTATAGAAAGGAGGGGGTGGGGTGGGGGTGCACAGGGCGGGTTCTGTCACTTACTATTATAACTTCGATGGAAGCATTCATAGTTCCTTCTTGGGGGCAGCTCCCTTTAAATTGTGGGATAGTTAACCACTCACGGTTTCAGATTTGACCCTGACACTGAACACACCGCAGGAGGAAGTGTCATGTTTTCAATGCTACTCCGCTGCTTCTGCCCACCATTCTCTGAAGGTTTTGTTTTTTTGGGTTTTTTCCAAAAGCAGGCGGGAAAAGATGCCATTGAACCCACGGTCACGGCACATCAGACCTGCGTTTCCCAGGGGATGGCCTGAGAAGGTAG
The DNA here is from genome assembly GCF_014108235.1 of Myotis myotis. Lineage (NCBI taxonomy): Eukaryota > Metazoa > Chordata > Mammalia > Chiroptera > Vespertilionidae > Myotis > Myotis myotis. The sequence continues at coordinate 2,402,812 of NW_023416390.1, forward strand.
GTCTTTAAGCTGGAGTTGTAAGCTGGTGCTTTAAGCCACAGCTCTTAATCAGTTTTTAGTATTCACCTTCAGATATGCAATCCCCTCGTTCCCAAAAAATCCTTTGGAAGCTGCATTAACCCACGGAGGTCCTGAGGGCTCTGAGGTCCAGCTGCGTTTTTGCCGGTGGAGGAACCAGCGCATGAGGACATCCCTGCCGAGGCCAGGACCCCACACTGGCTCCCCTCTACCAACCTCCAGGGAAGATGAGCCGCAGCGAGCATCCCAGGCCCCGCTGCCAAACACGGGGGAACCTGGCTCAGTGTTTTAGGAGCCCCTTCCACAAAGGGCAGAGACAGCTTGTAGACCATGAAGTGTGAGGGTCTCTGGTAACTGTTGCTGGGAAATGCCTACACATATGGAGAAGGCATCACGCTCACTGACAAATAGCTCGTGTTTGAAGGAGAGCAACGCCTGCTGGGGGAACAGTTCTGACTCAATCCCAAAGTAAGTCACGGTGCCTCCGTGTCGTCTGGAAGTGCCTGCTCAAGCAAAACCTTAATCAAAAGTGGTCCTAAATTGAGAAATTCTTTCTTAATGTAGATCAGATCCCAAGACATCTTGGGGGGAAAGCAAAAAGCAACCCCAGGACTTTTAAGGGCTAATTCATGAAGCAAGATGGAACTAGAGACTTACAAAAAGATGCCCTCTCTGGCCTTCATAGTTCATCATAAATAAGGATGACTAGCCCTGGCCGGGGCTCAGCTGGCGGGAGCACTGTCCCATATACCAAAAGCGTGCAGGTTCGACTCCTGGTCAGGGCACATACCTGGTAGCGGCACCTACTGAGGCTACCAATCAAACTATCAATGTTTCTCTCTCACATGGATCTCCCCCCCCCCCCACCCTCTTCTCCCTTCTTCCCTCTCTAAAAATTAATAAGAACATTTGCTCAGGTGAGGATTTAAAAAAAAGTTTAATAAGTAAATAAGGATGTATTGACAACTGTTCTCATGAAAAACTCTAGGATTAACTCTGTTTATCATACTTGTCCATAGTGTGCACAAATCTTCAAATTAGACAATCCCCTTTCAGAGGTTCTCAACCTGCTGGCCCTTTAAACACAGCTCCTCATGCTGTGACCCAACCATAAAATTATTGTCCTTGCTACTTCATAACTGTCATGTTGCTACTGTGATGAACCATCATGTAAATATCTGTTATGCAGGATGGTCTTAGGCGACCCCTGTGAAAGGGTTGTTCGACCGCCAAAGGGGTCGCGACCCACAGGTTGAGAACCGCTGCTTTAGGTAATGTTATACATAGATATTTGAGCCAAGCAAGGTCAAGGTTCTGACGCTGTAAAAATAACACTCAGTCTTCTGATTTAAAATGCGTAATCCTTGCTATGTTACATATTGCACTTTCCTTTTCCCCCTGCATGCAAAGTTGTATGGAAATACGTTTCTGCATATTTCTGTCTCTTCCTCTGTGGCTGTATTTTTTTAAATCTACTCTCTACATTTTCAGAAGAGAGTCAGAAACTGCATCAGACACTGTGAAACTACACATCTAGCGACTTCATAAAATTAGGAAACACTAACAGTTCACAGGTTTTCTGAATTCTCTTCACTATGTTGAACAACAGAAAAATAAAACAGCTCCGAGTTCCTCAGCTGGGCTGGAGAAAGAGCATTAACTCTATGTCTGGAGCAGCAGGAAAGAAGTGGAGGACACCTTTACCCCGCTCCTCAGTCACCTCGGGTGCAGAACCCCAAACAGGAAGGTGACCCTCCTCGCGGAAGAACAGATGCATCTCCATTAGCCACAGCAAGGCTGGTGCATCCGAGAAGCTGTAGAGCTGGGACTACTAGTAGAGGCCTAGATGGTTCTAGAAGAGGGGTGGGCAAACTTTGTGACTCGAGGGCCACAATGGGTGCTTAAACTGGACCGGAGGCCGGAACAAAAGCATGGATGGAGTGTTTGTGTGAACTAATATAAATTCAAAGTAAACATCATTACATAAAAGGGTACGGTCTTTTATTTCAATAGTTTTATTCATTTCAAATGGGCCGGATTCGGCCCGCGGGCCGTAGTTTGCCCACGGCTGTTCTAGAACATGCAGCGTGCTAACCAGTTCTGAAATCAGCATGGGTCCTGGTGTCAGACAAGTGGGAGTTCTCATTCTGACGCTGTCCCACAGACCAGACAGGAGGCCTTGGAGATGTCCTATGTCCTCTCTAAACTGTTTCCTCTCCAGGAAAACGGGTATGTGAACACCACCCTAGGGATTAAAAAAGATGCTCTGGGAAAGTACCTACCCCAGTGTCTGTTATGGAATAAAAGGCAAATTTCAATGTGACTCTGTTAATTACATGGGAACAATGACACATTTAAAACGCACCTTTTAGATATCCTACTCAGCTCCCTGTACCAGTTTACACAGTAAAATAACGCGATCTGCTAGAATCGGAATCAGTACATTCTTAAGAAATTAGAATCCCTCTAATTTTATGTTTGAAGTTATCAAACTGATGTCTTTTTTTATTCTAAAGGAAAGAAATTGGTCACTCCTTTTTATTCTTCATTAAAGTGTGGATAATGGCATTGGATTCATATATCCACATGAGATTGCTGCCCAAATTCTATGGACTAGCACTTTATCAAAGACTGCCATTGAAGAACGAGAGAATAACAGTTAAACAGCCCCACAGTCTGGATCTACTGCATGAGGGACTCAGAACAGACATTTTACCAGAGATTCCATGTATTCTTCAAGCTGAAACATAAATTCCCTCAAATCTGGAAGAAACAACAAAATAAGCTATTCTTCATGAGACCTTCATTTCGTGTGTCGCTGCATCATGGAGAGCCGAGGAAAGCATGAGCACACGCAGGGGAGGGACTCCTGAGGAATGAGTTTTGTGCAACATGTAAATCACAGAAAACACTGGTCTGTTTCCAAATCACAGGCGAACAGGAACCAAGACACAAATAAGATTTTGCCTCCTATTAATGAACTGATGTTGTTATCTGCTGGCTGAGACGGAGGAGGAGCCACAGAGAGGGGGCCACTGCTGGGAGGATGGGGTGACAGCTGTGTCAGCACCTGCACATCGCCTCTGCCTCTGCCGGGACTGACATGGCTACCCGGTGCCACGCTGCACCTGGCGGCGGCTGGTTTGCATGCCAGCCATGACCCAGCTGCGCTTCTCGAGGGCATGCAAGCCCCCAAGAAGGCTCGCCGGGCCCAGAAACCCTCCACAGTGAAGCGAGACCAGCCATGACCCCTGGGGGTGTCCGTTTCAATCAGATCTGAGGATAAAATACCTTTACCTGTTATTGTTTTCCAATTAAAACAAACACGACTATGGCATAAAACAAAATGAAAATTCAAATACACTGTAAAACTCAGACATGACATGTGGGAGGAGTCTGCTTCATGTCACTCCTCCCTGATCCCCCCCCCCCACTCCACACACACACACACACACACACACACACACACACACACACTCCTGCTCGGTCCCCTGGTCCTTCCCAGGAGGCGCAGGCACAGCCATCACAACTGCAGCCTCCAGCCCGCACGCTCCTCCCGCACCCCCGCCACTTGGCAGTTAACCGCTCATTTGCTGTGTGTGTGTCTGTGTAATCTGCAGCAATTTTCCTAAATCATTTATTCTGAATTATTTGCATATATTTAAGAGTTTCAAATTTCTCCCACAGACACATTAAAAAAAATGTACCTCAACTCTCACTCTAACAATTTAAAGTTCCCAAAAAACTAATTCAGAGTTCTCCACCATAAATGGGTATGAATCCAAAATGCTGCTTGTGAATCAAAATGTATTTACCATAGAAATGATGTCAGAAATAGTGCTGAGAATTGTATATCCAGGTCACTAAAAGGTGCTTAATCCATGACGCAGCTGAAATACCATTTACTGTCAATGAAATACTGAACAAAACTAGCCTATTGCATTGATGAAGATACACAAAAGGCAGAAACCAGCAAATCAATCATTTACTTTAGAAGGTGAATCTGTAGGTTGACGGGGGGGGGGGGGGGGGGGAAGATTTAGAAAGTAAATGATCAAAAGGTTCTGAGAGGAACTTCTAAGGTCTGTGGACAAGGTGGTGGTTTGTACCACCTCCCTCCCCGCAAAAAAAACAACATGCAGACGAGGCCAAATAACAGCCAAGTCATGCCGCGACCCTACCAGCAGAGAAGCTTAAATAGATGCCCTTTCTTTCAGGTTTTCTTCCAGTTCTTACACGTCTGGCTCTAGGGGGTTCAATTATGCTAATTGTCAACTCTAACATCTGCTTTCCCCTCCTCCACGCTAGCCACCACTTACCCTCCTCTCACATCTCTGTGCCCTGTTTATGCCACAGACTTAGTTCACAAACAGCAGCAAGAAGAGAAGGGATGAGGACGGGGCGAGGAGAAGGGATGAGGACGGGGCGAGGACGGGGAAAAGGAAGAAGAGAAGACAGAAAGGAAGAGGAAACAGAGAGCAGGGCCCAGGATACAAAAGGCGGAGGTCTCTCCTCAGGTAATAGGCCAGAGTGAGAAAGAGGCAGGTGTAGAGTTAGGGGGATGGGAAGCCACTGTCTGAGAGGGAACTGGAAGGTAGAGGAGAGAGTCCGCCTTCTGAGGGAGAGGGAAGAAGAGGCTGGGGGAGAAGAGCCCCCGTGCTGGTCTCAGGAAGGTGCTAGCCAGGTCAAAACAGAGAGGACCCCCCAGGCCCCAGGCCTCGCTCAGCGGGTGCCCCTCTCCTGCCTGCACAAGTGCAAGCTCGGGGCTCATTCTGAATGACTGGGCATTATTCTCAGAGACCTGGCTTTGGTTATTCATTAAATAAATGGGCTGCTCATTATTCATGGTCATAGAACTTACTGGGAATGGCCTTGTGAGCTATTGTTCTTGATAAATGCCTGTATCCGTGTGCACAGGTGACCTCATGATAATGGAACTGAAACATAGGGTCGTGTTTCAGAGTTCTGAGGAGACCAAGTGACAAATTGGTGTCTTTCAATAATAATGATATTGCATTGATAACCTGCCATGCCTAGTGCCTTAATAGATTACCAGCACGTGTCACATGAGGAAGGAAACCCGAATTCCAGCTTTGCTGAAGGTTACCTGTGTGTAACTCCGGAGGAGCCGCACGTCGCCCCGCGGGGTGGCGCAGGTGGTTGAAGCTTTGCCCCGCGCACCAATGGTGGTGGGTGGGATCCCGGTCAGGGCACACACCCAGGTTGCAGGTTGGGGCCCATGCAGGAGGCAACCAATCTGTGTTTCTCCCTCTCTCTCTCTTTCTCTTCCTCTCTCTAAAAAAAAAAAATCAATCTATAAATCATTTTAAGTAAATAAATAAACTGCACGCCTACAAAAATAAATGGAAATTCTATAACATCTAGAAGCAAATAATATAAAAATCAACTTCATGTTTTGTTTAGTGCTCTGACTTATGTTTAATTAATAACAAGAATTCAGACATTCAGAATGCCCCATATTAAGAGCAAAACATAAGCTCACCCTTTTTTTTAAGCTCAACCTTTTTATAAGCTCACCCTTTTATAAAAATGAAACAAAACATTCATTTAAACACCTCCCAACCTTCATATGCTACCAGATTCTAACACTTCCTGTTTAAGGAAAATTGTGAGAGCTTTCTTGAGCTTTTAATGTGTGAACAGTAAAGAGTCGCATCATACTTGACGGACACATCAATTGGATTTTCACACAATCTGATCAAATGTACCAATGGCCGTCTTTATGTAAGGGATACAAATGACCGTATGACTCACCATGATGGAGCTTTTCAGGTAGAAGTTTGAAATGACGTGGAGTTACAGACTTTGATATTTATAGTTCATATCCACATCGTGATCTGACATAACTGGATTGTTCAACTGCTTATTTTCATGACGGAGCTCATGCTGAATCAATTCAGGGCTTCAAATTTCACGGCAAGAAATAGGTTGCTATTTTCCAAGCCATTATACATTTTATAACCCACTTAGAATTGAAGGGCGTGTTTATTTTATCCTCTGAGATGTTCAGGTTGCATGTGCAGACAGAGAAATTTCTACAGAGTCCACATGAAGAGCCAAACTTGTTCTGTCTCTATTATGTAACAATGCGTTAACTCAGTTCCCCTCGCCTTACCCACCCAAACTGGCATCCTGTGGTTCTCATCAGATTCCAACAAAAATAACAGTAAACTTGCTGAGTGCGGATCATGCTTCAGTTCCAAGAAATTCATATTCGCTGACTGATATTACTTCAGTGAGCTAACTACTTAGCTAAACCTCTTACTTTTATACATAATTTATTTTGAAACTACACTCAAAAATTATATGCCCAAAAGTTGAAAAAACAGACATGCCAGATTAGTAGCAAATATGTACAGATTCGATTCCCAAAGACCTAGGTCAGTGGTCGGCAAACTGCGGCTTGCGAGCCACATGCGGCTCTTTGGCCCCTTGAGTGTGGCTCTTCCTAAGCCTTAGGAGTACCCTAATTAAGTTAATAACAATGTACCTACCTATATGGTTTAAGTTTAAAAAATTTGGCTCTCAAAAGAAATTTCAATCGTTGTGCTGTTGATATTTGGCTCTGTTGACTAATGAGTTTGCCGACCACTAACTAAGTTATAGCACCAGATCCTATATTGAGGTTGGTGCCTCCCGCAAGCCCAGGCAACCCAGCACTCAGGTGGAGGTCGTAGGCCCCTGGAAGCCTGGGTCAGGCAACAGCCTGTGTCAACCTCACTGGAGTGGTTAAAATAAAAAAGACTAATAATATCAAATGGTGGCAAGGATGGAGGACAAGGAACGCTATGCATTGCTGCTAAGATTATAAAAATCACACGATGACTTTGGAAAACTATCTGGCAAACTATATATATAAAACCCTAATATGCAAATAGATGAAACGGCAGAGCAACCAAACAACCAGTCGCTATGACGTGCACCCGACCTGCTGCCAGCGCCTGCACCCACTGCCGGCACCTGGTGCCGGTCCCAATCACTCAGCACTGCCAGCAGATGCGAGCGGCGGCCGCTGACCCCGATCACCCCTGAGGGCTTCTCCACCTCCCCCTGCTCCTGAGGAGTGATCAGGGCAGCAGCCGCTGCTCGCACCTGCTGCCGGGGCCGGCCCTAATCGCTCCGCATCGTCAGTGGGTGTGAGTGGGGTCAGCACACAGCAGCAGGAACAGGCTGCCAGCAGACAGGGGCTGTGGGCCACGGCGGGAAGGGCTGGGCGGGGACGCGGAGGATGGCTGAGACCCACCCCTGTGCCCACCGCAGCCTCACGGCCCACAGTTCCTTTCAAGGTGCATGAATTTGTGCACTGGGCCCTTGGTGTTTTATAAAGTCTATGCTGCAGCAATTCCACTCCTAGGTATTTACCCAAGAAATAGTAAAACATATATCCACAAAACAACTTTCTTTTTATGCATTTTCCTAAATATCATTTACTCATGTATAAAGTATTTAATAATAAGTTCATTTTATTTTTTTACTTTATTTTTACTGTTGACACTGTTACAGATGTCCCCATCCCCCCCTTGCCCATCTCCACCCCACCTGTGACCCCCTTCCCTCCGGCCGTCACCAAACTGCTGTCTGTGACTGTGGGTTATGCATGTGTGTTCTTTGGCTCATCCTTAACCTTCTTTCATCCAGTCCCCGAAGCCCCTCCCTCTGACAGCTGTCAGTCCGTTCCATGTATCCATGCCTTGTTTCTATTTTGTTAGTCGATTTATTTTGTTCATTAGATTCCACATATGAGTGAGATCATATGGTATTTGACTTCCACTGCCTGGCTTATTTCACTTAGCATAGTATTCTCCAGAGCCCTCCAGGCTGTCTCAGAGGGTAAGAGATCCTTCTTTTTTATGGCCACAGCATTTCATCATGTAAATGTACCACAGCCTTTTTACCTACTCATCTACTGTTGGGCATCTGAGCTGTTTCCAGATCTTGGCCATTGTAAATAATGCTGCTGTGAACATAGGAGTGCATATACCGGTTAATAATGCGGATTTTTTTCAATAGATGGAGTTACACATATGTTGATATATATGCGATTTGATATGTATGCTATTTTGTTGTATTGACAACAAGCTTCAAAACTTCATATGTCAAATTTGCTGAAGGGGTTAACATTATAGATATTTTTACACTTAAAAATGTCAAATTTCGTGCCAAAAAAAAGAGCATTTGCGAGAAGTTTTAATTCATTACTTATTTTGAAGAAAAGTGCTGTTGAATACTTTGGGAAGCTTATGGTGAACATATCCCATCTCAAGGTACTGTGAACACTAGGTTAAATGCTTTAAAAGTGATGATTTCGATGTAAGAGACAAAGTACATCCACGTCAACCGAAAAAGTTTGAAGACCAACAATTACAAGCATTATTGGATGAAGATGCATGTCAAACTCAAAAACAACTTGCAGAAAGATTAAATGTTGCTCAGCCAACAATTTCTGATCATTTACACGCAATGGGAACCATTTTAAAGGAAGGAAAATGGGTGCCACGTCAACTGAACGAAAGACAAATGGAAAACCGAAAAGTCATCAGTAAAACGTTGCTTCAATGGCACGAAAGAAAGTCTTTTTTGCATCGAATTGTGACTGGCGATGAAAAGTAGATTTATTTGAGAATCCCAAATGCACAAAGTCATGGGTTGATCCAGGTCAACCATCAACATCGAATGCAAGGCCAAATGGCTTTGGAAAGAAGACAATGCTCTGCGTTCGGTGGGATGAGGAAGGTGTGGTGTAGCATGAGCTTCTAAAACCAGGTGAAACCGTTAATACTGATCACCACCGACAACAAATAATCAATTTGAACCACTCTTTGATGGTGAAACGACCAGAATGTTCCAGAAGACATGACAAAGTAATTTTGCTTCATGATGATGCACCATCACACACTCAAAACCAGTTAAAGACACGTTCAAAGATCTTGCCTGGGAAATATTAATCCACCCGCTGTATTCACCAGACCTTGCTCCTTCAGATGACCACTTGTTCCGATCGATGGCACACGCACTTTCTGAGCAGCACTTACAAATTGCTATCAACAAGAAAATAAATAGGCCAATGGTATATTCATATGATGGACTACTACTCAGCAATGAAAAGGAATGAACTGATAAACACAACAGTATGGATGAACTTTAAACACATGTTGGATCAAAGAAGCCAAACCCAAAGATTATATATTATATGATTCAATTTATATGAAATCCAAGAACATGCAAAATTAATCTACGCTATTATGGATATGTGAAGGAGGGTAAGAGAATGCCTGGAAAGAAGCACAGAGGAGCTTGCTTGACGAGGGAAATGTTCTGCATGTGGATCTGGATGGTGGTTACACAGTTTCTACAATAGTTAAGACCCTTTGGACTGTACACTTAAGATTTTTACATGTTAAGGAACGTATACCTCTATTTTTAAAATTAAATAAAAACAATAAAATCTGTTAACAACTAATCAATTTAGAAAGTATTCAGACTCCATCAAATATCAAAGAGTTTAGAGTTAGCTTTGTGAGGAAAGGGTTGGGTACTCTTATTTCTGGGCTACTTTTGGTCCACTTTAACACTGACAACTATCTTTGTAAGATTTGCATTTGTGTCTACATTTTGCCAAATGCAAGCACTAATATTTAAACTAGATTAAACGACCCTGTGCACACATGTGCACACCCTTGGAAATGAGCCTTTCTGGCAGCATTAGAAGTGTTTTCTGATCCTTTTCTAATGAAATGGAAACATATGTCTTCAATTACAAGGACTATAAGCTTTCAAAATTGTGGGAGTAATCCAAACTATTTCCTTCAGAGACAACTGAATTAAACATACCCACAGAGGAAGCACAGATTAGGATCATGATTTTTTTATCCATTTTAAGAGAACAGAAGAACAGAAGGGGTTACAATCTTGTCAGATTAGGCAACTCTTCTGCTCAAATATATGAAGAACTTGATGGATCAAGGTCATGCAGGACAGCCGAGAAGAAATCAGAGTAAACAGTATACCTTGTCGCCAACAGAGCCTGCCAATATGAGATTAGATCTCCCCATCCTCCAAGAAAGCAACTTTGGAAACTTCCTTACAACATTTTATGACTCACAGATATTCCCAGAGGTTCCTGTTTCCACTCTGCACTGGACAGCGTTTGAAGACGTGCAGTTCTAGTCAACTGTTGTTCTTAGGCAATTTGGCTGAAAGATCTGTTTAAAAAAACATTTGTTGGAAAAATTATATGTTTAGATGTTTTAATTTTTAAACAAAATTCCAGATTTTAAATTTTTTTTAACTCTTGCTTCAACACTGCCTTAAAGAATAGCCTAAGAAGAATTACTAAGCTACATAATACATATTATGAACTCAGCAGTTTTCCCAGTTGAAAACTCCCAAACCAGGGGGGCCCGTATTCTTGGCACAGCCCCCCTCACAGAGTCATCCAAAATGCCTCCAGATCCTGGCTCTGTAGTCCACGGTTCTGGCTCTGGTCTTGGCCACCCAGTTCAGCATCTCACCTTGGCTGCTGGTTGGACCAGCATTGCCAAGTCAACTCCCAGCCACCAGGACTCGATTCCTGGCTGGTCTCCACTTTTGTCTAACCCAGATCTCTGTCTGTTCTGTGTATAGAATATCACTCCTGAGGTACATTTTCTCCCCGTGCTCATCTAACTCTACTCCACTCTACTCACAGATTAGCGTCTCACTCCCAAGGTCTATTCTCTACTCCTGGTCAGCTCCTGCATTCTTTCCTTTCTTTCATCCCCAAGGTTTCAATAATAAACCACTGGTTCCTAACAGTTCCCATCATCTATCTGTGGTCTTGTTTGTTTCCTGACAATAACTACAATGATAGGGACATGAGGAAAAGTATATTATGAAATATTTTAGCATTATCCCAATAAAAGTTACTCCTTCATTTAATAAGCATGTTAATGGAAGGAGGCCCAATCTCTCTTAAGTGACTCGTTGCTGTTCTGCTCCCTAGTCCAATCACCCATCTCTTCTTTACTCTTGGCATTTCCCTCCCACATGCTTTCTCTAAAAGGCGGTCCCTCTCCCAGGTCCACACCCATCACACCCTTGATTCTGTTGTGTATCAGGCTCTGTACAGATGCAGCAAACTGGGTCCAGACCAGATACATGGGGGGGTGGGGTTGTTTTGTTTTTTAATCCTCACCCGAAGATATGTTTTTCATTGATTCAAGAGAGAGAGGAAGGGAGAGGGTGAGAAAGAAACATCGATTGGTTGCCTCCTATACATGCCCCAACTGGGGATTAAACCCACAACCTAGGTATGTGCCCTGACCAGAATCAAACCCATGACCATTCAGTGCATAGGACAGCACTCTAACAAACTGAGCCACACCAATCAAGGCAATACATGTTTAGTTTGACTTACACAGAAATTTCTGTGTGTGTGTGTGTGTGTGTGTGTGTGTGTGTGTGTGTGTGTTGTTTTTTCAGGTAGTTGCCAATATTTAAAAATTGGGGGGGCGGGGAGAATAAAAATGGAACAGTGAGCCTAAAAGTGGAGACTGCCAATAGAAATAAATATAGGCTATCAAAGAGCTATCATTGCAATGTTCATTGCAATTTTATTCACAATAGCCAAGATATGAAAACAACTTAAGTGTCGATCAAAGGATGAATGGATAAAGAAGATGTGACACAGATACACATCCAAACACACAGAGAGAGAAAGAGATGGAATATTATTCAGCATGAGGGAGAAGGAAATCCGGTCATTCACAACAACATGAATGGACCTTACGGCATTATGCTAAGTGAAATGAGCCAGACAGAGAAAAACAAATATTGCATGGTATACTTATACATGGAAATTTTTTAAGTCAAAGATACAGAGAGCAGAAAAGTGGTTTCCAAAGTCTGGGGGATCAGGGAGTTGGGGGGGGGGTGGAGGGAGAAATAGGGAGAAGTTGGTCAAAGAGTACAAACTTTCAGCTATAAAATAAAAAAGACCTGAGGATCTCCTGTGTAACATGGCAACTATAGTTGGTACTGTCCTGTATAATTATTGAAATTTGTTAAGAGGGTGGAACTTAAATGTTCTCACAGAAAAGATAAATATGTGAGGCGATGGATGTGTTCCATGCAGAAGAGACCTCTGCATCCCCAGAAAGGCCCTCGCAGACCCTGGCTTGGAGCTTTATAGAAACAGACTCCAGGCTCCACACAGACCTGTCCCACAGAAGTCTCCTCGAGCACGCAGCTCTGGACACTGTCCCTTCAGCATGCACATTACTACACCCAGATTGGTTCCAAGAAACCTGGACTGTTTATTTATGGTCATTTCTTGTCAAATGCCTACAAATCCTTGTGCTCGATATATAGATGTAAAATCATGAGCAACTAAAGGCAGCTGGAGGCAAAAGAAAAAAAATGAGCTGAACTCTGCTCCTGGTTTCTACCCACTCCCTTCTATGACTTTGAGTGAGTCTCTTCATTTCCCCAGGTCTTGCTTTGCTCTCTGTATAATGGGTATGAACTAGATCAAGGAAAGAGACAGACATCAAGTGATTTCACTAATTTGTAAACGTAACTAGAATCCCATTGGCAAAAATGAGGCATTTTTGCAAGGAAAAATTATTATCAATATTAACCGTGGTGTTTGCTTTGATTGTATCTGGAGGTAAATATACATTTCACAAAACATATTCCAAATCAAGTAGTCAAAATCATCACATACATATTACATGCTAACGGTGCAAATTTGGGAAAGGTTTTTAAAAATAAAAACAGTGCAATGAATTTACTACTTGTTCTTTCCTATTTTTAATATTATATAAAATTTGAAAAATATATGACTATACACACATACAGGAACAAAGTAGGTTTACATTGTCCATAGGGAAAATGACACAATAATGAATAAATAATAACACCAGAATAAACTCTATTTCATGTGCTCACAACTGTAAACCTACTTTTGCCCACCCCTGAACATGGGACAAGTCAGAAAAAGAGAAACCCCACTCAGCGGGGGTGAGGGGACGGGACGTGGTGCCACAGGTGCCGGAGGCTGAAGAAGCCGAAGAACTGGGGGCAGGAGCCTGAAGAGCGAGACCGGGACCGGGGCTTGAGGGAGGGCAGCGGCTGGCTGCCCTGGGAGCTCCGAGGGGACGGAGGCTGGTGCCATGGCCAGAGCGGGGCCGCCACCAGACCTGGGAGCCCTGCTACCCGGGACTGAGGCCCAGAAGACAGCCACATTCATCATCAGGAAGAAGGGCTTATTTCCTGTCCCACCGCCCGCCACCAGCTCCTTCAAGCCCTGATCTCGTGCCTTCTGCAAACGAGCGAGCGAGGAGCCTGGGGGCTGGAGTCTGCAGGCAGCCCTGGCATCAGGCAGCAAGGAGGGCCTGGGGCTGGAGGACGGGGAGCCCGGAGGACGGGAGCCCGCACGGCTCACGCAGGAAAGGAAGGCTCACTGCGCACAGCTCCTGGCACAGAAGGGGATGTTAGGAAAAGTGTCGGAGAGAACATAAGAATGAGGGACACATGGACAGCTAAGTAGGTTGGGCGGGGGGGGCTCCCATGCTTAAGGAAGGACTTGCATGAGGAAGAAAGAGGGAAGAAACAAGGGAAGCCTGGGCTTCTGGAAAAGGTCTCTATTCAAAAGGAAAATGAGCCCACTGTGGAAATCAGAGCCGCCACACTGAAAAGCTTTCCACAGCTGCACGAGTCCCCGGAGTAAGAAGTGCCTGTGTTGGCGCCACAGGCCACCGTGAACGGTCCCAGGGCCCTGCCTAACACCCAGCGTTTCTGGGCTCCCACTCATGAGAACCCGCTCAGGGCCCTGCGGCTAAGACAGACCAACAGTGCCCCCTGCCGCCCGGCGCTGGTGTTTCAAGGGCCGGCCGCACCCCTGGGAAGCTGTCCCCTGCCAAGCCACTGGCTTCCGCTGTGTCGAGTCAGCACTCCTGGAACTTCTGTTTGTCATCTGTGCTATTAAAGGGTTTCCTAAGTGGACACAGAACATGGGAAAATGAGAAAATGTTTGGAAACGTAACTAAAACAAACAAAAACAGCGGGGGTGGAGGCCTGAGTGATGAGAAGGAGACTTGGCGTTGTCTGTCGCCTCCGGTTTTCTCCTGGCTGGTGAATCCCACTTATTTTGTCGTTGCTAGCACGCATCAGCGTAGCCTCAGCGACAAGAAGGACTAACCTCACTACTGCCAGCTTCGGTGGGCCCACCCCAAGCCCTACAGCACAGCCTCCAGACCAGGAAAAAGGAAAGAGGCGAGTGATCAAAGGAGAGCGTGCGGCAGCCGCTCAGCTCCTCGCTCAGGCGACCTCCTGGTTATCTCACTGTTTACTTTGACTTTACCCTCAGCATCTGCTGCCCTGGGCTTGTTCTCCTCCCAACGCCAGGAGAACAGAGGCTTAGATCAAACGCCATGGCTTTTAAAGACACATCTAGTCGCCGGTGTAAAGCGGTCAGTGTGCCGCACTTATATCCACCAACAGATTCAAGAAAATCACAGGTTACCTTTATTCCCATGAGAAAAACACGGCAACAGCTGGTGAACCCAGCCCCAGGCCTGAGAGAGGATGCGTGAGAGCGCATGGCAGGGAAGGGCTCCAGGGCCGTCTGGCCGCTCAGCGTGTCCCTGGAGGAGGCATGTGAACGCCCTGCTTTCTCCTCTGTGAGGAGGGAGATGGTTCCTGCCTCCTTCCCCTTCTCTGGTGACGGGCAGTGGCTGCTTTTAGATCCCCAGGCTGGGCCGGACCCCCCGGGGAAAGACGCGGGCAGCAGTGGGCTGTGGCAGCGAAACACAGATGGGCAGCATCATGCCACACACAGCCCCTCGCAGACAGAACCGTTTCTCTCACTTTTTGCAGCTATAAAATCTGCTCCTGGCTGCCATTTTCAGTGCCTGTTCAGCTCTGCAAGCTTCTAGTCTTCACCATAGTTTAAACAAGAGAACTCAGAAGCATTGAATAATTTCCTCAGTCACACAGCATACCTGGACTCACTAACATAGCACCCAACATCCTCTGTGATGAATAAAATCCTAGCTTCTCATATTTCGTATCACATCCCCTGCCCCTTGAAACACAGAAGCTGTATCATAGCATTGGTGTGTCCTGCCTGGTAACACCTTGCACACCCATTTTCCTGCAGGAGAAAAGGGGACACCCGTGGCTTGGAGTTTGCCCCCATCAACAGGAAGGCAGGGCAGGCGTTCAGGGAGAAGGTGTCCGAAAAGAGGCTTTTTTCAGCAAGCAGACCGGGAAATTAAAAGTGACAGCAGAGCCCTAACCGGTTTGGCTCAGTGGATAGAGCGTCGGACTGCGGACTGAGAGGTCCCAGGTTCGATTCTGGTCAAGGGCATGTACCTTGGTTGCGGGCACATCCCCAGGAGGGAGTGTGCAGGAGGCAGCTGGTCGATGTTTCTCTCTCATCGATGTTTCTGACTCTCTATCCCTCTCCCTTCCTCTCTGTAAAAAAGCAATAAAATATATATTTTTTAAAAAGGTGACATCAGATAAAACAGTAACTACAGTCATGTGGAACCTTCCAGCAAGCAGAATTCTAAAAAACAAAACCAGAGGCTGCCAAGGGCAGGACTGGAAGGGCCAGAAGGCAGGCCACCGTGTGTCGCGTCGCTGGGCCCACGTGGCAAGCTGATCGGCACGGACTCGGGGAGGTGCCGGGGGCCTGTTAGGGCTTGGTAGGAACTCTGTGATGATGGTAATTTACAAATAAAGCAGAAAATAGAAATCTTTTTGAGGCCCCTTTACTTTATGTAGCATTTGACTAATTTTTCAGGTGATCGCGCCCAGGTGAGCGAGACTCAGTCTCAGCTGGAACAAGCGGACTCTCCCATCAGCCAGCAGAGTCCGCAGAAGCCTCTGAAAGCGGCGTCACAACGTTGTGTGTCCCAACTAAGCACAGGGTCCAACCTGATGCCTTCGGAGTGCGGACTCAGGAACTTGCCCAGCAACACAGACTCGCAAAAAGTGTGAAGGAAGCCAAATGTACCCATTGGAGAAAACGATGGTTAGGAGCCAGGCTGGATTTCATACCAAGATACATCATGGTCTAGGATTAGCTGGCTGATTCACTGGTGTTATCAACATTTATTCTTCACTTATTACGAGCTGGGCATTCTGATAGTCATCAGGAACACATTATAAAATGATACTACTTTTGAGGAGTGGGCAACTAAATAAATTAAAGTATGGCCCAGGCAGCATGGCTTGGTGGTTGAATGTTGACCTATGAACCAGGAGGTCAGGGTTCGATTGCCGGTCAGGGCACATGCCCAAGTTGAGGACTCGATTCCCAGTGTGGGGTGTGCAGGAGGCAGCAGGTCGATAATTCTCTCTCATCATTGATGTTTCTATCTCTTTCTCCCTCTCTCTTCCTCTCTGAAATTAATAAAGGTATTTTTAATTAAAATATGAGTTGACAAGTAAATCAACTGGATTATGTTTGAAGCACATATGTATTCCATGAAAGTGAAGTAACTGAATTTCCCTCATGAGATAAGGGGGGATCAGAAAGATACACAAACTCGGGGTTGAGCTTAAGGTCAGCATATCTGTTAGGGCACAAGTTCCTTACATGTCATTTACACAATAGTAACGTAGTGAAAAGTGTTAAAACCAAAGTCACAGACTCTCAGGTTGGCCTCGCTCACATACAATGACTGACATGATTGCATAAAGCAAGGCGCTGCGTTATGTGTCATCCCTGTGTCATCCCAGACGTGGGCCACCGCGGCGCCATGCCCCGAGAGTGCCTGGATCCCACAGGCGCTCAGTGACTAAAGCTGAGTGGGGAGGGAGCGGCCCCGTCAGGTCAGGGTCAGCCAGCTGGGAGGATGCTTCCCGCTGGAGCTGCTCTGGGCACCCGGGGTTTGACAGCGTGTTCCCACTGCTGCTCGCTGCTCTGTGGCCAGGAGACGCTGAGAAAACATTATTCACCGAGTCCGGCTGCGCTGGTCGGCCGCCGGTATTGCATCTCCCAGGCACCACCAGTGGCCTGAGCCCAACTCACCAGCAGATGTTTCCAATTTCTCTGCCTCTGAACCACTCCCTGGCTTTGAAATATTTTAAACAAAGGCCTTTCTGTAACGGCTCAGGAAACTTACAGAATTAAATCCTGGTAACAGCAGAGCCCAGCCCTGCTCTCCCGCAGCCACACTGATGGGATCCCCACCTTGCTCCTTGCCGCCTGTGAGGTTCCCAACAGGGAGCTGAGCTCTGAGCCCCGTGCACCCTGGAAAGGCTCCCCTCTGGCTGACACACAGGAAAGCAGAGCTAAGTTCTGGAGGCAACGACTGTTCTCTGTTGCTGGATCACCTAAAGCAGTGGTTCTCAACCTTCTGGCCCTTTAAATACAGGTCCTCATGTTGTGACCCAACCATAACATTATTTTCGTGGCTACTTCATAGCTGTCATGTTGCTACTGTGATGAATCGTCATGTAAATATCTGATATGCAGGGTGGTCTTAGGCGACCCCTGTGAAAGGGTCGTTCGACCCCCAAAGGGGTCGCGACCCACAGGTTGAGAACCGCTGACCTAAAGGGAATGCCGCTTCACACCGAGGCCTTCATGTGGACAACAGTGACCATGTCTCGTGCCCTTTAAAACCAGCGCCTGCATTTCTGAGAAGTCACCCAGAGATGTGCCTACCCGTCACCGGCACCTAGCAAGGCAGCGCCTGCATTTCTGAGAAGTCACCCAGAGACGTGCCCACCCGTCACCGGCACCTAGCAAGGCTGTGCTGCAGCGGGTTGTAGGCCCGGACTGGGAGACACCTCAGTGCCCATCAGCGGTGGACGGGCAGGCACCGGATGCTGCATTTATACAAGAAACAGCACGCAGCCCCTAAAGCAACAGGCAGCTCTCCATAGAAGACAATATGAACCCACATAATAGTGTCAGATAAAAAAGAAGCTAAAGAACTAGGCCAGGGAATGCAGGGCGGGCAGACGTAGCTTACAGCTGTGAGCACAGAGCACAGTCATTCTCGTGGTGCTGTCCATTCATCACTGGGTTATGTCCCGCATGAACAACTGTGAGCCTACTTTGCCCCACTCTGCATGTGGACACAGCACATACTGTGAAACTTTTTGTAGCTTTTGAATTTTAATCTGTTGTCATGTGCAAGGATTCTGTGCTCAAAAATTAAATGAGCTTGGTGAAAACGAAGTCACCTTGAGACTGAAAATGAGGCCATGGGGGAACGGCACACAGACCTGATGGGAAAGCGGCGAGAGGGCGTGGTGGGAGGAGGGAGAAGGAGGGAAAGAAAACGCTGAGAATTCTAGCTTCCAAACTGGGGAAGGGTCTGCCTTTTCATTCTCACCAGAGAAAGTTCCAGCTGGTGTTACCCACCGGCCTCGCTCAGCTCTGATTTTTTTTTTTTTTTTTTTAGTGTGATTTTATTGATTTCAGAGAGGAAGGGAGAGGGAGAGAGAGAGAGAAACATCAATGAGGAGAGAGAGAATCACGGATCGGCTGCCTCCTGCACGCCCCACCCTGGGGACCGAGCCTAGAGCTGGGGCCTGTGCCCTGACCGGGAATCGAACGGTGACCTCTGGTCCATAGGTGGATGCTCAACCACTGAGCCACGCCAACCAGCTCAGCTCTGATTCTTTGTGGCCCCTCAGCAGTGGCCTCTGGCACTGACCTGCAGGTGCTCTCCTCCGGGCACCGCCTTGCCCAGACCCGTGGCCCGCGTCAGTCCCTGCTCCCAGCGCTCTTGCCAAAACCAACCCGCTCCGGGCGCTGCCAGGACGCAGAGTGGACACTCGGACCTTTAGGACACCAGGGCCTCCAGCTTCCTCTCCTGCCAGTCTTCCCCTTTCCTGCCTCCACGCAATCCCTCCTTCAGACACCCAGCCAGGACTTGCCTTTGTTTTACCGGTTCCCAGGCCCTTCTCCCTGGTCGGGTTTAGATTTCGAAGACAAAAGCCAAGTTCTCTGTTCCCACCAGGCCTCATCCCTCCCTGGAGACAATGAGCCAGAACTGAACACCCGCCTGAACAGGAGAAGGAGGAGGAAAAAACTACAATGTGAAGCTTCAAAACGAGGTGACCGTATCCATCGATTACCCCTCCCTGCTTCCCCCAGATCTTCCCGTCATGTGTCTCGCCTCCGTCTGTCTCGTGCTCAGTGCAATCCCAGTTCCCATCGCCCCTCTGGGCGCTCACCGCCCGCGCCTGGACTGTGACAGCCCCCCTGAGGCCCACCGTTCCTTCCTCCCAAAGCGCTGCTGAGGCCTCGGCGTGGCCTTCTGCTGTCTGCTGCGGAGCAGCCGTTCTTCTGCCAACTTGAAAACTTGCAAGTCACTTACTTCAACCAGCTTCCTTCCGCCTGCTTCCAAGCGCCCAGCCTGCTTCCAAGAAGCCAGTCCTCCCGTGGCTCCTCGTGACTCCCACACGCGCTCCTGCGTCTGCGCTCGCGCTCGCCTTGCTTCTCTCACCTGTGTCCGCACCTTCTCCTCTCCCGTCAGTGTCGTCCGACCTGGACAACCCGCTCTAGGCCTCCACCAGCCCGGTGTCTCTGCTTCCCCTATGGAGGAGTTTCACCACCGAATAGGCATCACCCAATTTAATACTGAGTTATGAACTACGTGTTTACTGAACTGCATTGAACTATTTTACATATTTTGTTCCTTGCTCCCTCCACTGAATGTGCGCTCCCTGAAGGCTGTGAGCATATCTTCTAACCTCTTTCCTTAGACCCAAAGCAGAACCTGACATGGAACAGACATGTGGCGGGATGAAGAAATCTGTTAAAAATTCATAAGCTTAGGTGACAATATAATCTTATGAATAGGAAAACACTCCCTCAAAAAGTACAACACTCATTAATAAAGCTCATTTTCATACCTATACATATAACATTTAGATGAGAAAAAAATATATGTGATCCCATAACAAACATTATGGCAGGATAGAGTATATTAGACCATATTTCTAAGGCATTTGTCCATTTCCTTACACAGGCTAGGATGCATAAAACAGAGGCAAATGAGGAGATAATGATTTTAAGACTACAGATAAATTTATCATCCTAGGTCTTTTTACAAAGCTATCAATTGCGACCATTCACAAAGCTTGAAAAGCAAGAATTTTACCTATATAATCTTTAGATAATCATATAATGGGTTCTAAGGTGACCAGGCTGTTAAAGAAGAATGTAGACTGTTGTAAATGACTCAAACCAGTAAAAAGCATTCAACTTATGCCTTAAATATATGGATCGTGTCCCCTTTACCCATAATTCCTTTCCTACTTCTACCAACGGCATTGCCTACCCAGTTCCCTAACACCAGGTGATGGGGACATTCATTCCGGTCATTCGTTTTTCTCTTACACTGTATGAGTTATTAGCCAAGAGCACAGCTGGGAGATTAACTACTTGACTTAGTGTAAAATGTTCCAGTTGGGCCCTCACTGCCAGAATTCCTTTTTCGTTTCAATTTATAACTTTCCTGGCAAGCATAGCATTAGCTTCACATGTGTGTAGTTCACTGCCAAATGTAAACAGTAAGTTCCTCAGTGTATCGGCTTGCCTGTGCTAAGGAATACTAGTTTCTACTCGGTGAGGAACTATTCATGGGAAAGTGCTAACTGTTAGTAGGAAAATACTCCATGATTTGAAATGAAGACTCCAAACACATCCTGATCAATAATTAAATGTTATTTAGATGCATTTTCACTTTAAACATTGCTAGAAGGTTTTCCATCTCACTGAATCATGTCCAGATCACATGTTTAAGTAACAAGTCATTAAAAAGAAAAGCAAAACGTTCTTATCTTAATGCTGTGCATTCTCTTTGAAGGGAGGTACTCTTTGAAACAGAGGAGAAAAAGTTTCTTTCTTTTAGGTTTCTAGCAGATTTTTCATCATAAATACTAGGCGCTCTGAGCTTTACGACCCCCACCTTCACAATGAGGGAAAACGCAGCGAATGGAAAATCAGGGACTTCTTGGCCCATCAGAGAACTGCGGTTGCCGGGTAAGCTGCACCCCTGAGAGACAGGAGGGTCCAGATGGAGAAAGACAGCTGAAGTCGGTTTACCTGGCGCAGAAAGTGCTAGAACCCTAAACTGGTAGGAAAACTTCCAAGGTAACAGTGACAATCTTCTGGAAGCTGAGGGTAAGAAACTCCTGGGGGCTGCATTTCTAGGGGCTCCCACCTCTGGGCACCCCACCGGGTCTCATGAGAAGCCAAGAAAAATCTCCTCTTGTCTTTGGCAGGAAGAGGAGAAAAGTAACCATTAAGAAATATGCCCACTGCAGTCGCCATAACAAAGAACCCCTCCCCCTGGGAAAAGACTCAATTTACAGGCAGAGGGCAATTTTCCAACTTGTAAAGTTCACTGCCCAGGGACACAGGCCCACTGAATACTTAGATTTCAACATGAGATGACAGAAGACTTCCCCTCCTCCACGCCTCACTGCCGTATCAGGGGGTTGAACATCATATCAGGGATGAAGGCGTGAAGAGCTGCAGGGCAGACACTGCATCTAAGAAGGACTTCTTAGGGAAACCCAAAGACAGCAGTGAGACAAACCAAAACAGCAGAGGATGAATGTGAAGCCCTCACCTAAAGCTGCAACGAACACTAACAGGTGCAACTCCTGGCCAGGTTAACAGAAAACTTCACCATCACGTCCCACTGACCTCAGGTCCTGTACCGGATGCATCGTGTCCAGCGTTCAACAACAGCAAAACACCAGGAGGCTTTTAACCATATTCAAAGACTGGAAAAAACACCGGCTGAACACACAAAGCAAGAATCAGAACCACACTCAGAGAGAACACAAATTTTGGAACTATCAGACAGGGAATGTAAACTAACTATGAACATATGGTAAGAGTTCTAATGAAAAAAGTAGACAAAATACAGGAACAACTTGATTGTGTATATTTCATGCTCATGATTTAGATTAATTATTGCTAAGAATTCAATTTTTCTCAATTTGATCTATAGATTCAACACAATCTCAATCAAAATATGTGCAAATCCGGCTTATAGATATGGACAAACTGACTGAGTTTATATGGAAAGTCAGAAGACCCACGGTACCCGACACAACGCCGAAGGCAGAGTTCTTCCGGGCGAAGTTGAAAGCACTGAACACAATGTAGATGATCCCACCCGACTTCCATAATCCCCCAAGTCATAGCAACAAGAGAGCTGGTGAAAGAATAAACACAGAGATCAATGAAAGAGAATAGAAAGCCCAGAAGTGGACCCACACATGTATAGTCAACTGACCTTTATCAACGAATCACGGACAATTCAATGGCAAAAGGACAGTCTTTTCAAGAAAAGTCCTGGCAGTCCATCCACATTCATAGAGACTTACTATAATTTAGACTATGCTAGGATGGTCAGGATGGTATTAATTCTACCCACTTAAAAGAGTACTTACTTTTAATTCAGTGAAATGCTTAAAATTGACTTCAGGATTAACTAAAACCTATATTATTATAAATAACATAAAACTATTTCATGGACATATTTCAAGCTCATGTATGTCCAGTTTTTTTAAAAACCATTTAATATCATTCCAAATGTGCATCCTTGATATATATATACTAGTAAAACATTGATAATGGAATAAACTCTATCTTTTACTATTTATTTATATGTACATGAAAAAGTTCTGTAATTATAAATAAGAAACTATGATATTTCTGCAAGTGCATTAACTGGAGGATATTTTGCTTGTAATTTTAAGCCCTTCTGCATTGTTTAAGGCTTTTACAAGAGCATGTATTACTCATATAATCAGTAAAAACAGTAAATACAGATTTTTCCAAAAATAGTCATTATAAAATGGGATGTATCCTTTCTGTCTGAAGCATTTTCACATAAGTAGGTATATTAAAAGTTACCATTCAAAGGACAAGAGTGTTGACCTAAGTCATTACTTCATCTTCTGCTAGTAGACTTTTATTATGTTTATACAAATAAGCTTTATTTCTTGGATACTTTCATGAACTCACACCTCTCACACTGAAGTCAGGGCTGTTCCAGAGGGTGCATTTTGCAAGCCAATCAGTTAGTACCAAATGCAATGACTTCATATTCTGGGAAAGTTGACATATTTTTCAAAAGATTTTCATATGCTACACTTGGCACTAACTTCAGAATGCCCTAGATTGTTCTGGACCGTTTCATGGCAAACTTAATGTCTGTATGACCTCACTCTCTCCCCCAGAGGTTGCCCTTTCTTCTGCTAAAGCAAAGCCGACATTCAAGTCTCAGCGGGGAAAATATGACTCTCTTAATTTTTACAATAGCCTTTCAGTCCCAACCATTACAGTGTCGCTTAGTCAACTGCTCAGTGACTACAAACGCTTCTTTCCAGTTCAGTGCAGTTCAACATTTAATGACCATCTTATGGACCCAACACTGGCTTACGTGTAAGAGTTACTAAGGTAGCTTAATATTCTCTGCTACCCAGGCAGTCATCAACTACAGGCGGATAAAAGTATCGAGAGAGAATTTCAATATGAGCATGAGGGCTAGGGACCCACAAGGGACGGAGCCTCTCTAGTTTCTACTTTCAAACTAAGCATCAATCTTCCTTTCAAACTGGTACTTCTGTCTTGTAAGTTCCTGCTGGCTAAGATCCCTTCATACTTTTCTCTGTGCCAGGCTTTCGAGATAACTATGAACAAACTGGCTCTAAATAACATTCCTTGTGAATGACAATGATGAAAAGCGTCTGAGAAGAAATATGGCAGGGACATATAGTGAGGGTCCCAGAATCATGTGAAAGCAAATTCAACATGAGAAACAAACAAAAAATGCAGTTGACAGGGAAAAAAGGAAGAGGGGAGGAATGAGAGGAAGAATATGAAAGATGTAAAAAGTTCATCATAGAGTGGTTCTATTTTTAATTTTTTTAGGACCCTCCATGCTATCTTCCGTAACAGCTACATTCCCACGAACAGTGCACAAGGGTTCCCTTGTCTCCACATTTTAGCCAACTTTGCTATTTTTGTTTTTTTAATAAAAGACATCCTAACAGATGTGAGGTGATATCTCCTTGTGGTCTTGATTTGCACGGTAAGGGAACCCAGCTGTTACCAGTCATATGGTTTATAAATATGCGCTCCATTCCCTAGGTTGCCTATTCATTTTGTTTGTTTCCTTTGCTATGCAAAACTTTTTAGCTTGATGTAATCAAAAGGCAGTTTATGTGAGCATGCAAAAGAAGTTTCACACATAAGTTTAAAGTTCAAAACATTTAAAGGACAGAAATGCCTTTTGGAAAAGAAGACCAACACCAGGAGAATCAAGTGATTTCAACATACGGCAAACACACCTGATCCTGCACAAGGTCTCAACCAGGGCAGGCGATGGGCCATGTCAACATCCCTGAAAGGAGTTTTCATCCGTTCGGGAGAACAGGCTTCATGCAGGGAAGCCGCGTGGCTGAGGAGGGTCTGAGGAAGCGTACTCTCACTCCAACAGTGGAGCTACGAAGGGGACTGAAGGAGAGGCCGGTGGGAGCAAGGGGGCCCAGAGGAGGCTGCTCTAGGAGTCTGACAAATGATACCCAGCAAGAACTGACGTTCTTTCTTTTGTCTGAAGCCCATATGTCTTGTTTCCCTGTTAAACACCCAGCAGGCTTCAGTGTAGCTGTGCTAGAGACACAGAGGGAGACAGAGAGGTCTCAGTTCAGGCTGGTCTTTTTTTTTTTTTTTTTAATATATTTTATTGATTTTTTACAGAGAGGAAGGGAGAGAGATAGAGAGTTAGAAACATCGATGAGAGAGAAACATCGATCAGCTGCCTCCTGCACATCCCCCACTGGGGAAGTGCCCGCAATCCAGGCACATGCCCCTGACCGGAATCAAACCTGGGACCCTTCAGTCCGCAGGCCGACGCTCTATCCACTGAGCCAAACCGGTTTCGGCCAGGCTGGTCTTTAAGTCCCTGGTTTAAGGAATGCTCAGCCTCCCACTGGACAAAAACTTCAGTCTCACACTTCTTCCTACACACACCCTCCCCATAAAGCCACAGCCATTTGAGGTGCAGGTTTCCCTGGTGTTGGGGTGAAGGGGCCTCCAGCTTCATGCCAGTCCTTGCACTGGGCTCTGAACGGGGGTTCCTTGTCCTCCTGGTTGCTGCCTGGTCTGTGTTGCTGCCATTTACGGGCAGCAAATTGATGGTCCATTACTTTGGCTTGGACGTTGTTCCCAGAAGAAATTGGCTTCATCCTCTTGACAACTCAGCTTTTCCTCAATCTTATTCCCTTCAGACTCTGGCTGGCCCTGCTGCCTCCATCCACTTCCCTCGTCTGATGGCTTTTCTCAAGCCTCCTGTGAAGGCACCTCGCCCTATGGCCTCTCCTGCTGGTGTCCAGGCCTCTCCTGCTGGTGTCCAGCCCTCTCCCCTCTCCACGTTGGTCACGGCCTCCCCACCTCAACGCCCAAGTCCCAGCTCGGGGAGCCAGGGCCAGCTGCATGCCATTGCTATCCATCAACTTCCCCAACTCCTCCAGCCGAGGCCAAAGCCAGGAGAGGGGAACTCAGGACACAGCTACTTGGCTCCACACTCCCCTCCCGTTGTCCCGTTGTCAGCTCTCCTCTTCTTCCCAACTCCTTCTCCCACGGAAGTCCATGCTCTTACCCCTTAAGTGAATATCACCCACAAGTCATCACCTGCTTTCATTCTAGGTGGCACAGCAGGTGTCTAATGAACTTAAGACTCTCTTCTCCAGAGTAACAGACTGGAATCTCCTGAGACATCCAACACCGTGAGAGACAGAGTCCCGCCCCCAGGGATTCCAGCTGATGCACCGCAGGCTCAGAGAGTGCTAGGATGCAATCTGGTGATTACAGTGTTTGCAGGAAGCGCTGAGGGAGCTCGGCAGGGAGTGAGGTCAATCTTTAAAGTTCATTCCTGACTCGCTGTGACAGAGCACTTTAAAAATGTACTTAAAAAGACAGCATTCACCCTTATGTTCATAGCAGCACAATTCACCATAGCTAAGATTTGGAAACAGCCTAAGTGCCCCTCAGCAGATGAATGGATTAAAAAACTGTGGTACATCTACACAATGGAATACTACGCTGCTATAAAAAAGAAGGAACTTTTACCATTTGCAACAGCATGGAGGGACCTGGAGAGCATTATGCTAAGTGAAATAAGCCAGTTGGAGAAAGATAAATATCACATGATCTCACTCATATGTGGGATATAATGATCAACATAATTTTATGAATAAAAATAGATCCAGAGACAAATGGTAGGGGAGGGGGTTAGAGAGCAACCAAAGGACTTATATGCATGCATATTCACATAACCAATGGACACAGACACTGGGGCAGTGGGGGCTTGCCTGGGGTGGGAATGGCTTGGGGGGGGTCAATTGGGGGAAAAGGAGACATATGTAAAACTTTAGACAATAAAAAAATAAAAAAGACAGCCTTTGCCTGACAATAAATGTCATGTGTCAATTATAACTCAATAAAAGAACATGAAAACACAGCATTCACTCATTCAGCCTGCACTTTCCAAACCTGAGGACACAGCAGTGAGGTGGCTGCCCTGGGCGTTGCCATAAAGTAGTTCCGCACACAGAGGCGGCTGGGCAGGTGCGGGGGAGCATCAGGAACTGTGTGGGGAGCAGAGAAGGCGTCTTTAAGGAGGCGCCCTTGGATGGGAAGTGAGTGATGGACAAATATAGCAAAGATTCTAGGAGTGTTTTCCAAGATCATTTTTACCTTCTTCAGAGAAATTATCTGCTCCAATGTGTTTAGAATGCTCAAATCTATCCTGTCAGGCCAACCTTTAGGACAAAATAACTCTATACATTTAAACTGGAAAAAAGCAATTTGGCTTTATGACCATATGTGAAGCATCCATCTCACATAAAAACTGCTGTTTGAAATTTTAACCCTGCTATTTCTGGCTTCTGTAGATGCTTGGTGGCTTAAATAATAAGGAAAATAAGACTACCCCCATTTCAGAGAGGCCATTAAACCTTCCCCAGATGAAGTTATCAGTGCTGGCACCAGGCCAAGCCTTTGGTTGAGGTCTCAAAGCCGCAGCACATAGGGCCCTTTAAGAACTTGCAAAGGGAACCAGCAAAACCCCATATTTGGGAGACAAAGAAGGTAAAATAGTATAAATATGGGAAACCTCGTGTGTGATTTGACCCAGAATTTGAGAGATATTTTCCTCTGGGCCCGCGCATAATAAATGTAACTCCACCTCTCTAAGCGTTGCTTGGTTCTTCTCCGGTTTTTCTGTAACATACGTATGATGTGAGATTTGTAAAGGGGCTGTTACATTACTGCTTACTCCTGCTGTATTCTCAGGAGAAGTAAATACAATCAACTAGAGCTCCTACTCCCCACACCGCGACCACATGCACACTGAGGTCATCCACTGAGACATGAATGAAAACAAACGCTATTCCAATCTAAACTGAACATCACTGCAATAGGAAATGTTAACCTCCAATGACCCGTCACCATGAATGAGTTCGTAATAACTGTAAACATATCTAAGTCTGGAAGGAAGATATTATTGCATCAAGAAGCTAGATTCCACCAACACATTGGTCTCTCGTTAAGTTTCATAAAACCTGGAAATTCTGGGGAGCATTCTGAATTGTGAAAACACAGTCAGTGGAGGCACACGAATCTATCGCTCTAGTGAACAAGACGACTGAGTCCTGGAACAGAGACAAGCTCTGCGGGCTTCCTGGGTCTCCAGGGCCCGCCCCAACCTGGTGAGCCAAGCCCCAGACCCAGCCTAAGTGGAGGTGATGCTGGAAGCGGTGCCCAGAGGGTGACTGTGTCTGAGCACAGACTCCCCCTGAGCAACCTCAGGCCGAGAAGCTGAGCAGCACACCCACACCCATAGATTTTTAAAAACTACTTATTTTTTAAAATGTATCCAACCCACACAGCGCCCACCAAGATGGCTCTGGCCTTCAAGCCAAGACGGGCATGGTCTCCACACCACATCCTACATGGTACAGCTTGAGAGTCACCAAAATTTGGTAAGGGCAAAAGCAGGTCTCATCAATAAAATCCTTACTTTTAAAAATAAAGCCAAGATGATTGAAACTACCAAATTTTAGCACCGTTTTTCCAAAATCGAAGAGAAAACATAAACTCGATGGCCCACACGTCCTACTGAAGACAGGCTTCAGAAGAATGGAGACAACTCGGAATTCATGTGAACCGAGTGCAGTCCGGCCGCTGCTGCCCTGCACGGCATGGCCGTCGGGCGGGGGTGGAGGGAGGAGGGAAACAAGGGGATGAGGTCAGCGCTACAGACAGAAAAACCCAGCATTCAAAGTCGGGATGAGAAGCTATCCAACAGACGGATGGTTGCCGAGGGGGCGGGGGAGGGGCTGAGAGAAAGGGGGAGGGAATGAGAAGTACAGATTGGCAATCACAAACTAGCCCCGGCGATGCCCAGGGCAGCACTGCACTGCAGTACAACAGCATCGCAGCAGCTGTGTGTGCCAGGGGGGCACTGGAAATATCAGGGGACACTTCGTAAAGTATATGACTGTCTAACCACCATGCTGTACACCAGGCACTAATACAAAGTCATACTGAATGTAAACTGTAATTTTTTTAAATTTTTAATATGAAAGAAAGAAAAAGAGAGAGAAAGAGAGAGGGAGGGAGCGAGAGAGGAGGAGGGAGAGAGGGAGGGAGAGAGGGAGAGAAGAAGAGAGGAAGAGAGAGAGAGGGAAGGAAGGAAGGAAGGAAGGAAGGAAGGAAGGAAGGAAGGAAGGAAGGAAGGAAGGAAGGAAGGAAGAAAAAAAGGAAGGAAGGAGCTGTCCAAACACTGTGGCTGCCTGTTCTCAAGTCACAAGAAAACGTAGCCTGGGCCGTGCTCACCTGCACCCCAAGGTCAGTGGTCTCAGCCATCAGTTCCCAACTAAATGGTCACCTGACCGTCTAAGGAAGAAAATAAAAGACCAAAGGTAAGACTAGGGCCGTGGTCGGCAAACCATGGCTCGAGAGCCACATGCAGCTCTTTGGCCCCTTGAGTGTG
The DNA here is from genome assembly GCF_014108235.1 of Myotis myotis. Lineage (NCBI taxonomy): Eukaryota > Metazoa > Chordata > Mammalia > Chiroptera > Vespertilionidae > Myotis > Myotis myotis. The sequence continues at coordinate 2,431,881 of NW_023416390.1, forward strand.
GCTGTTCCACAAAATACCACGTGCGGGCGCGCATGTACAGTGCGATTGAAACTTCGTGGCCCATGTGCAGAAGTCGGTATTTTGTGGAAGAGCCACACTCAAGGGGCCAAAGAGCCGCATGTGGCTTGCGAGCTGCAGTTTGCCGAACCGCACTTTGCCGACCACTGGACTAGGAAGTCAGTACTTAGAAGCCCTTTTGCTGATTTGTTTAGCAAATTATGTCATTTATAACAAATTAATAAGGCATCAGTAATTTATTTTTGGAAGTCATTAAAATGGAACTATTTTCATGTCCTGAGACTGTCATCTGAGGGCGAGATGCTAATTTCTTAAAATAATAAAGTTTTCCTTTGGGTCAACAGGGTTGTTTAATTTAAATCTGAGTTTATTAAAATTGGCTTAAAAGGTTAAGTCATTAGCCATGGAAATTAGTGATTGCTATTTTCATAGATTTTTAAAAACTACTTATTTAAATGTATCCAATGCAATGGCACTACTTGGAAAGTAACAAATGCTCTAAGCTCAAAGGCCCTGGCCCTTTTCAGGAGGCACTGAGGTGCAGATGTGAATGGAGGCTGGAGGAAGCCTGTTTCCATGCACATCGGACAGGTGGGAGGAATCTCTGACTTGGAGCTTTGGTAGCTGACACTTACAGATTTAAGGTGATTACCCAATGCTCCCATTAAATAAAAGAAATTCATTTGTGCCCAGCTGGCGTGGCTCCGTGGCTGAGCATTGCCCTGTGAACTAGGAGGTCACGGTTCAACTCTCAGTCAGGACATGCCTGGGTTGCAGATTCGATCCCCAGTTGGGGGCGTGCAGGAGATAGCCAATCATTGATTCTCTCTCATCATTGATGTTTCTATCTCCCACTCCCTCTCCCTCCCACTCTGAAATCAATACAAATATATTTTTTCTAAAAAGCAATTAATTTCCTAGCTCCTTAGAGGAATGCTGATTGACCGGGTCACAAAGAACAGAGCCCGGCTGAGCAAGGTGACAGATGAGCAACATCGCATCTGGGGTCTCAGAAGAGGTGCTGTGCTAAGTGTAATTCATAATTCACTCTAGATTCCCTTTTAGGGAGAAACACTGATTATCTGATCCATTAAACACACTCTTCTCAGAGGCCATCCACCAGGTTTCTCCCACGAGCTAAGGAACAGGGCTGTTTGTTCCGAGAAGACGGTTTAAAAGGCCTCCTGAGGTACACGACTCATGAAGTCTTTGCTATTTTGGAACATAAAAAGGGAAATGCTGAGACTTGCTTTAAAAATGACCCACATCACATCAGCTCACTCTACGTGATAAAGGTATTTAATGTGCTGTTGTTGATGCTGTTTCTCATGGGCCCCTAGTTCTTCCCACTTAAATGAATGTGTTTTCTTTACATTCCTTGTGCACCTCAATGTTACTGTTTGACATCATGTTGAAACGGGGCTCCCCTTAGGTCTCTAGTCTAGATAAGCTATTCATGTTCGGCTGAGCTATCCATTTATCCTTTGTTAAGATCTTTCTTTGCCATGGTAACAGAGGGTAATATTCCTTTACTCCACTATTTTAAAAGTAAGATCATTTGAGCAAATGTAATATTAAAATGTACACCACCATTCTTACTCTTATATATCAACATATAAAGTATATGAAAAGCTTAGTTATTGAGCTTCATTCCACCACTGGAAATGCCACGTGACCCTGGGAAAGAAAAGGGAAGGACGTGCGCCACTGCCGACGCGCCCCAACCGCGGGGCTGCACCGCCTTGTTGAGGAGCTGGATCCAGCAGAGCTGGGAACGCTCCTATTTTGAGGAGTGTTGCCCACAGCAGGGAGATCAAAAGTCGGATTCCCCTGGACAACAGTGATGCCAACAAACTGTTTCCTGATCAGGAAAACCATCACCCATGAAGTGATAACTGATCTGTCAGTAACTAGTTCTGAACCCTCCATTCTCACAGCTTCTCTGGGTGTGCTGTCCCTGGAATGCCAAGAGAAATGAATGTGCTTCTTTTCATCACGCCAAAATGCCCTCACTATTTCTCAGCTATGGGAGCAGAACGTATGGCAAGACCTATGAGGCCTGGCTTTTCAGGGCCCGCAGGGCCTGCACCAGCTCCCAGCTGCCTGCCTGTCATAAATGCCTACTGAAGTGTCACTCCTCCTCAGCCACATGTTTTATGCTCCCCAGACTTAGGAAGCCATTTTCTGTGCTCAACGATATTAATCAGAAATTAAACCAGGCCTTCCCCTGGGCACACCTTCAATCACAAATCCCCATGGCAACCAATCCTTTATAATTGCTGGCGCGTCATTATTGTGCTCTCTCTTCAGAGGTGCATCCTTAGCATAAGAGGTAAGGTGTTCCTGGATAATGTTGACATTAATCTTGTTGCAGTGGGCAATGCACTGTGAAAGGTAACTACATGATAAAATTAAGGAATATCAGAAAGATTCTGAAAAAAGAAACGTTCCTTTAAGGTTCTTCATACAAAGGTCCCCTTTCAAAAAGGAATACTCTTGAGACGGTTACACTATGGACTGAGTGTTGTGTCCCCACCCAGGAATGTGCGTGTTGAAAACCCGACTGCCCAGCCTGAAGGTGTTTGGAAAGAGAGCCCTGGGGATGGCTGGACCATGAGGGCACAGCCCCGAGGACGGGTTTGTGCCCTTATAAGGACAGACATCAGAGCTTGGCTCCTCTCGCCGGTCTCTGCCAGGAGAACACAGTGAGAACATGGCCATCTGCCAGCCAGGAGGGCCTTCTTTTTTAATATGTTTGTATTGATTTCAGGGAGGAAGCGAGAGGAAGAGAGAGCTAGAAGCACCACTGATGAGAGAGAATCACTGATGAGCTGCCTCCTGCACACCCCCTCCTGGGGATAAAAAAAAAAAAGGAGGAAAAAAAAAGCCCACAACCCAGGCATGTGCCCTGACCGGGAATGGAACCAGCCATGACCGCCTGGTTTATAGGTCAACGCTCAACCACTGAGCCACACGGTGGGCCAGGAGCCCTTCTTCACCAAGAACCCAACCATGCCGGCACCTGACCTCAGATTTCTGCCTCTGGAACTGCGAGTAATCAATGTTTGTTGTTGAAACCACCCAGTCCATCGTATCCTGTTAAACAATCTAAACTGACTAAGATGGATTAACTCAGCAAACTAACCACATGACAGTCAGATACTTATAAAACTGCCTTTTCTGTACAGGCTTATAAAGACACAAAGATTGAGGCAAGGTGGAGTGGGAAAGGTGTACTACAACGAAGTGAAGCGAAGCTCGATGAAGGCCCCTTCCACCCCACAGAACGCGGTTCCTGTTCCCGGGTCTCGTTTGCTCGTGGCGCTACACATACTCTCAGCCAGGCTGCACACCAACTCGCCTTGAGTTACACACCGTATTCTAGTCACTCATTTAGGTTCGTCTTTTCATGAGATGGTTTATAGCAGCTCCAGAACCTGTGTTATTTCTTAGGGCACAATGCCTAAGAAGACAGATACCAGAGAAATGTCTAAGTCACTGTAAGCATAATAATCTAAAAGGAATTTGAAGTCACTGAAATCACTTTCAGATAAAGCTACAAGAATAATTTAACTTAAATAAAAAATGAGAACCTGTCCAAAAGTGCCTGAGATGTTGACATGTTTTGTGTCATACTTTACTGCACACTTTTTGACATCATTTCTTATTTTCCCACACTTTTCATGATCTTTGAATGAGGATAATTTTTACATTATGAATTAGAATGAAATAAACTTATAAAGAAAAGCACAGTGTATGTATAAGCTGGGAAGCAATGAAAAAGTTTTCATCAACTAATAGTTTTCTAAGGTCACAACTTAATCTGTAAGCCAAACTTCAGTTTCTCCTCTTCTTTTTAAAAAACTATTTTGAGGCAGACATTTTCAATCCATATAAAAAGTGTATAAGGTTCAATAAGCTCCATGCAGCTTGAAATGTTTTGTATCACCACTGAATTGTTTGTCTTAGTTACAGGCTTAGGAAAATATACTGATAGTTCACATTTTTAAATAAAATCTGGGGTAAAGATAATACAGAAAGCTGTTCTTAAGAAGCTACTAACTAATTGACAATTTTGCATGAAAAGTGGTAACTACATATTTTTGTTTTGTTGGTTGGTATTTAGAAAACCCTATTTGCAAAAAATATATATAAAGCATCTACTAAATGGAAATCAGGGTATGTGAGGAACACTAGAAACCAAGACCCTTCCATTCAGAATACAGGAAACTTGATTACCATTTGGAGGTATTCTCGTTTTTATATACACAAATGCATACATACATATGATTTATAATTTTTAGTAAATTATTCCTGTTTTTGCTATAATGGTGTAAAGTTGAAACAACCAACTAGTCAACAGAGGTACAGTAGCAGAAATAAAAACCTGTCTAATTATCTGCCCTATAACATGCAATCACCGTCTCTACGATTCCCTTGACCTCATCTCGAACAGAACCACAGTGACATGTCGTGATGAAAGGCAGTCCAGAGAAATCTTCAGTCAGTTAACCACATTTCCCTGAGTTATCCAACTACATGTGTGAGTCTGTCAGGTGGTTGGTTGATGGAATTAATTGTTGAGAAAATACTGTAATAAGTATATATGTATATATTTATACACGACATCTAGAGATACAGTATTAGTGTTGCTCGTTAGTAGTGTCTCTCAAATGGATTGTGGGCATTTTTTATCTCTTTCTTTTGTTAAATGTCTGGTTTTTCATTTATGAGCATGTACTGGCTTTTCTATTCAAAAGAAATTCTAAAACAAATGTGGAACTTGGGTGCTCTACTTTTTACAAAATATTGTAATTTATTAAGTATTAAGGCAACTGTGCTTGCTTTTCTTGTTTATGTTTTGTGCATGAAATGCTTTAGGTCATTGGCACTAATCCTATTATCAAATACTTATATTCATCCAATTTTTTCCTATTAACAGAAGCTGAGCAAGGGCTCTGGAAACAGACTACATACAAATATTGGTTCTGCCATTTGCTAGTTACATGATATGGGACAAATTATTTAATATCTGTGTGACTCAGTTTTCTCATCTATCAAATGATAATAACTTTATCTAGTTTATAGGATAGGCTGTGAGAAATCAGATAATCCATAAAATTACTTTGCTGGCATATAGGAGGTTCTCTATAAGTATTAGCCATTATTAGCAATATAATTATTACAAATGGGAAGGTATTAGAATTGCATGAAAATAAAAACTCAAAAAATACAATGACACAGGATATCCATTTGTAATTACATTGCCTTTCAACATATTTAGTGTCATAGAATTTTTTTCTCTCAACAATAGGATGATTGATTCTATAGAACATTCTGAACACTGGGAGGCAGGCAGGAAACAGACCCAAAAGGACTGGGTTAAAAATACAAGGGTTAGGCCTGTAACAACACAGTGCGAACTCTAAGAAGAACAGCCCTTGTTCACAATCTATTTCATGCTCTCGGTGGAAAATGCAGGTAAGGCTAGATGGCTGTATAAGCTCGAACTCAATACAGATTTATAGCACATTTCAGTCAAAAATTCCTGTTGTCCCAGGGTTCTCCTGACAACTTTTAAAACTGTCAAACTTACTGTCAAAACTTAATCAACATTTGTGTTCCTTGAGAAACATTTTTTTGTACTAAGAACCTGTTGCACCATTTGAAATTCTTAATTTCCTTTCAAATCAACGCACACAAGTAGCTTAGTTCTTTCTAGAGTATTTGCAGCCACCTCATAGAGTGATTAAAGGGAAATATATAACTAACATATTTCAGCTAAAATCAAAGCACACAGTAATTTTCCCATTTCCAAATGCCAATATTAAATCTTTTAATAAGTGAATAACTAAAGAAATAAGTTCAAAGTAACCAGAAGAAAATCCATGATTAATAATATGTTAGAAATTTCCAATCTCATTTTAATTTTTATGCTACACTTTTAAAAACATGGAATTAATACTTTTAAAGTTATATTTGGGGTAGCAACATACTTCACAAGTGAAACAAAGAAGTGGTAGATTCCATCTCTGAGATAATAACACCTCAGACACTCTTAACATGTGGCTATGTTCAGACATTTCCAAGACCACCAAAAAGCTTTTATTGCCAAAATCTAAAAAGTCCGTTTTAGTGCATATTTCCTGCCACGAATTAAAGTCTCGTCCTTGCACGACTCCTGAGTCTAAACTCAAGCTCTTGCCCCTGCTGAGCTCCACCGGAAATGCACTCCTTGAGATCCTTCAGGAAAATTCCTCTACGGAAACGCTGTCTCACTAACCATGACCGACCAGCCCTGACCTCTGGATCGCTCATATATTGAAATCCACTTGCGCATGATGTTATTCAAATGCGAGATGCCAAGTAACAGCTACTTGTCTGTCACTGCAGTGTCGAAGGTGTGGGAAGTTCACCCCTGCTGATGCAAGATCTGACGTGGCTCAGACAAGGAGACCATGGGCGAACCACCACCAAGTCCAGAGAGAGGGGCTGCGGTTCCAGGGGCTGGCACGCCGAGGGCAGCTCCCTATGGCCTCCGGGAAGAGGCCTGTAACGGACTAGCCCGTGTCAGCCGGACAGCAGCTGAACTCGGACTAAGCGGTACCGTCTGTGCTGGCCACGTTCCTCCCAAGCAGAAATGCAGTGCCAGTGTTAAGAAGGGGCTCTAAGATTTTACACTAACTCTTCACAATTGTTTTTCACCTCTTTTGGGGCTACTGGCTTCAAGTGGCTGCTGGAGCTCCATCTCTGTAGCAGGCTGGTCCAGGGCTATGTGGTCAGAAAGGGAAGCGGGTGTCGGCGAGCAGGTCAGAGGGCCGTTACAATCCTTCGCCTGGAGCCTGGGAAGGGGACGGAGGAGGAGGAGGTGGGGAGAGTGTTTATTTCCCTCAAAGCACAGCTCCAGCTGCTTTGCACCACAGGAGGCGTTTTTAAAATGTGCTAAAAGCTGAGTTCAGGATGCCCTAAAGAAGGTTCATACCCCTGCCCCTCCCAGGACAGGGACGGCCGCCTTCTTCAGAACTCGGCTTTCTGCACGCTCACTCACTCACTCGCAGTGTCTTCCTAAGACCCCGCTCGGACACGTTCGTCACCAAAGATAAGGCTCTGCCTCTGAACAGCCCAACCCTCCAGGACCCAGCGGCTGTGCGTGGCTCGGAAGGTAAACAGGCCCAGGTCCTGTGCCGGTGCCTCACCGACCCAGAGGCTCACGTGAAAGGACACGGCCTACTGAACAGGCTCCGCAGCGCCGTGTGCTGGGCTGGCCGCTCCGTTTGCGCTGCTTTAGGACATTTGGGACAGTTGACAAGCACTTGAGACATGAGGGTTTCCATGTTCTGGGAAAAGGGACACAGTGAGGCTGCCTTTCCAGGGACCGACTGAGCCCCGATCTTGCCGGGCAGCAAGGCCCTGCCCTGCAGAGGGAGGTGTCTCCACTGGTGACCGCAGGCGCGTGGCCTCCGCTGCTGCCACCCCGCGGATGGCCTCGCCCCGGCCCAGCGTCCTGTGCTGCCGTCAAACATCAAGGCGGTTGGACGAAGCCCTGAGCTGGCCCGGACTCCTGTATCCTTCCACCTCGTGCTCTTGCTAATTCTGCAAGTCGGCAGCTGCGACAGGAAATTCAGAGAGCCTGGTTTTCTACGTCTTACACCTACACAGTGCTGTATGTCAATTTCATCTCAAAAATATAATAAGAATTTTTAAATAAAGATATCGGAATGTAATACAAATTAAATACCACGACTGGTATATACTATTTTTCTTTTTCCCACCAGCCCCACACTAAATCGTCTGTCTACACACTCCCAGAAGTCACACAAGATACAGCTTCCACCTCCACTTTTCTGAGCTCACGTAGACCTGGCCCTCAGGGGCTGCAGTGTGCGAGGCACGCATCTAAGTCCTGACACAACCACGTCCCCACTGACCTCATCTGAGTTACCCAGGAGTCTCTATGAGTCTATCAAGTGTTTCAATGGAATGATCCGGACTATTTACTCGGCTGGTCCTCCTCACTTTGGCTGTGCGAACCACCCGGACACAATCAGAGGAAAGAGAATAACTAGGGTGTCCATGGTCTGAGTTCTTCACAAGTTTAATTTGTATAATGACAGTCATTTAGCAGGAAAGCAGCACAAATCCATTACCTTATTTGAAGTTTTATTTATAAAATTTTCACTTCCTGGCATTTTATTCTTGTTTAGCGATAGGCTTCTTTCTAAAAGTCACTGATACTTCTCGCTTCAACATCAAATTACACTCACAAAAAACTCAGGATAGATTCTGCTCACACTCTTATAGAAATACCCTTACATTTTACTGATTTTTATAAATCCACTCAATGCTAGGACACATGCCCTAGGACAGCAATATCAACCTTCTCATGGCACACATAAACTAATTACTAAAATTCTGTGGTACACCAGAAAATGCTACATTTTTTGCCAACCTGACAAAAAAAATAGGTATAATTTTGATTCATTCACACTGAACAGCTATGGTTGACTTGGCTGTTCTCATTTTTGTATTTGACCATCTGACGGTAATGTATTAGGCCAGTGCCCCTGACCACATAATTCAGGTAGTGCATGTTTAAAACTCCATGGCTCACAGGTTGAAAATCATGCCCTAGCAAATCAGAAACAGAAGTCTCATTGCTCAGTTAGCATTGTCCCACAGTACTGGGCAGGGGTTAATAAAACAAGAAAATTACCTTTAGTTTCTCCTTACTATCGCTTAGAAGTCCTAGCAATGATAGATTCTACTTCTAATTAGGAGGCGAAAAAACCTTAAGTAATTGTAAAAATTCAGATTAAAACTTCCCAGCTGGCGTGGCTCAGTGGTTGAGCGTTGACCAAGGAACCAGGAGGTCATGGTTCGATTTCAGGTCAGGACATAGCCTCGGTTGTGGCTGCGGCTCGATCCCCAGTGGGGGGTGTGCAGGAGGCAGCCAATCCGTGATTCTCTCTCACCGCTGACGTTTCTCTCTCCCTTCCTGTCTGAAATCAATAAAAATATTTTTTTCAAAAAAACTACCCCCAAAAAAAATAAATAAATAAATAAAACTACCAATTCCTTAAAAATTATTCACTTCATCCTAAAAATATAATTATTTCAATGTAAAAAATAAAAAGACCATCTTCATAACACCCCTTTATGAGGCTGAGTTTATTTCTGACAACATTATTAGCCAGTTATTTTTTCAAGTGGCTTTCGTGATGAAATGACTGAAGCATTACTATTCATGAAATCACTCAAGCAGACTAGAAAACCTAAAGGATGTCAGAGTAATTTTCTATCCACTCCCTGACCACAGTTTGGTGGAAACTTTAAATGGAAAGTAGAGCACTTAGAACCTGTTTGTTTTAGAATTACAACTCGGGCTGAAAAAATAAAAAGGGAGCTCAGTGTCAGCCATGAGATGGAAGAGAGCAATAGGAAAGCTCCCCTCTTCATTGAGAAGTGTGTCTTCCTCTGATCCAACAGGAAAACAAGATACAGAGCATGTTCTCAGCGCCCTGGCCGGGTGGTTCAGGCGGTTGAGCACTGTCCCAAGCACCTAAAGGTTGCTGGTTTCAGTTCCCAGTCAGGGCACATGCCCGGGTTGCAGACTCCACCCCCCGGTCAGAGTGTGTAGAAAAGACAATGGATTCATGTTTCTCTCTCACATCAATGTTTCTCTCTCTCTCTCTCTCCCCTCCCCCACCTTGCTATCTCTCAACAAATCAATAAAAGTTTCCCCGTCAGGCAAACTTCCAACAACATTTTTAAAGACATCCACATGTGTCCCAACAAATAGCATCACTTATTTCCACATAACTAAGACTGTAGTGTCAAGACCAAAAGATATATGATTTGAGAATAAAGAAATATTAAAACCAAAAGTAGAAAATTAAACTTATTTTCATAAAATAGCAAAATAGCATTATGTATCTAAAAAACAGTTGCTGAAAGAACTTCCATCAGAAATTCCAAAAGTAGACTAAAGAACACGGAATTTATGTTTGAACTTAAGTTTCTCCACAAACACTTTGAATTTGGTTTTACTTTATGAGGAAAAAACTCTAGTGATAATGTAATCACTTGTGTTACATTAATATATATCAGCCAAGTGTATTTAGCCAAGTTGACCATTAATAAAGGCCAAATTAATTACTTACCAATACAACATTATAATTGCACACCAGTATTACAATTATACAAATCATACCTTTTTCACTAAAGCTCTGCTTCTTAATCTAAAAGCCAAATATCTATGGACTTGAATGCTTCAATATGAAGACAAATTAAAGGGGGCTTTTATGCTTTCACTAGAGGCCCAGTGCACAAAATTCATGCATGGGTAGGGTCCCTAGGCCTGGCCGGCAATCAGGGCCAATCAGGGCCTTCTGGCTGCTTGCCTGGGCCTCCCTTCATTCTGCCCCGATGGTCAGCGCACATCATAACAAGCGATCGAACTCCCAGTCTCCCAGTTGAACTCCCAAGGAGACAATTTGCATATTAGGCTTTTATATATAGACTAGAGGCCCGGTGCACAAAAATTTGTGCACTCGGGGGGGTTGGGGGGTGGGAGGGGGTCCCTCAGCCCAGCCTGTGCCCTCTCGCAGTCTGGGACCCCTTGGGAGATAACGCCCTACTGGCTTAGGCCTGCTCCCGGGTGGCAGAGGGCAGGCCCAATCCCTAGGTGCAGCCCCTGGTCGGTCTCAGAGCAGGGCCGATTGGGGAGTTGGGGCACCTTCCCCTGTCATGCACAGAGCAGGGCAGATCGGGAGGTTGCGATACCACCCTCAGTCACGCTCAGGGTAGGGCTGATTGGGGGGTTGGGGCACCGTCCCCTGTCACACTCAAGGCAGGGTCGATGGGGAGGTTGCAGCGCCACTCCCTGTCACGCACAGAGCAGGGCCAATCATGGGGTTGGGGAGCTCCCCCCTGTCACACACAGAGCAGGACCCATCAGGGGGTTGAGGAGCTCCCCCCCGTCACTCACAGAGTAGGGCCGAAAGGGGAGTTGGGGCACCGCCCCCTGTCACACAGAGCAGGGCGGATCAGGGGGTTGGGGCGCCGCCCTCTATCACCCACAGAGCAGGGCCGATCAGGGGGTTGGGGCGCCGCCACTGTCACACTCAGGGCAGGGCCAATGGGGAGGTTATGGCTCTACCCCATCACACACACAGAGCAGGTCCCGTGGTGGGGGGGCGGGGGGTTGGGGCGCCACCCTCTATCACCCAAAGAGCAGGGCCGATCAGGGGGTTGGGGCGCCACCACTCTCACACTCAGGGCAGGGCCGATGGGGAGGTTATGGCTCTACCCTGTCACACACAGAGCAGGGCCCGTTGGGGGGGGGGGGGGGTTGGGGCGCCACACCCTGTCACACACAGAGCCGCAGGGCGATCAGGGTGATGGGGAGCTCCCCCCGTATCAGGCACAGAGCAGGGCTGATCAGGAGGTTGGGGCGCCTTCCCCTGTCACAAACAGAGCAGGCAGATAGGGAGGTTGTAGCCCCACCCCCTGTCACACACAGAGCCGCAGGGCGATCAGGGGGTTTGGGTGCTGCCCCCTGTCACGCTGATCCCGGTGCCGGGAGGCCTCTCAGCTCAGCTGTTCCCGGTGCTGGGAGGCCTCAAGGCTCCGCTGATCCCGGTGTGGGGAGGCATATTACCCTTTTACTATATAGGATAGAGGCCTGGTGCATGGGTGGGGCTGGCTGGTTTGCCCTGAAGGGTGTCCTGGATCAGGGTGGGGGTCCCCACTGGGGTGCCTGGCCAGCCTGGGTGAGGGGATGATGGCTGTTTGCAGCTGGTCATACACCCTTCAGGGTGGGGGTCCCCACTGGGGTGCCTGGCCAGCCTGGGTGAGGGGATGATGGCTGTTTGCAGCTGGTCACACACCCTTCAGGGTAGGGGTCCCCACTGGGGTGCCTGGCCAGTCTGGGTGAGGGGCTGAGGGCTGTTTTCAGGCTGGGGGTGACTGAAGCTCCTAACCGCTCCTTTTTTTCTTTTTCTTTTTTATTCTGGGCCAGCTTTAGCTTGAGGCTCCAGCTCTTAGGCCTCTGCTGCTGAAAGCAGGTATCTGGTTTGTTTGGGTTCTATAAACGAAACAATGTATAACTCCAGCTCTGAGATCCCGACTCGCTGAAAGCAGGTTTCTAGGGTTTTGTTTACCTTCTATATTTGTTACAATGTTTCAAACTGCAGGCTCAGAGGCCGGCAAGGCAGGCGGGGAACGTTGGAGTCCTCCGTCACTGAAGCAAGCAAGCCTCATGTTAGCTTGAAGCTGCCTGGCTGCCGACCGCCATCTTGGCTGGCAGTTAATTTGCATATCGCCCTGATTAGCCAATGGGAAGGATAGTGGTCGTACGCCAATTACCATGTTTCTCTTTACTAGATAGGATAACAAAGCACAGACTTTGTGAATATACATAGAATTACGTAAATTTTTAGTCAATGGATGCATTTTTCTAATATAGGTAGAGGGTAACTCACTAACTTTGTTAAGCACATCAGCTATTATGATATCTACCGTAATTTTTACCATGCAGGCAGAAAGGTCATATACTATCACTTTGAAGTGACATAAATTAAAACTTTATCATACATCCAAACATGCAGCAAAACGTTAAAACCATAATCACTAATTTTTAATTAAAGAAAGATTTTGCATTTATATCTCAAAACCTTTAGACATAACTAACTCTGGTCTCACCCTCGGTCCATTCTCATCCTCTGACCCCCACCAGCACGTATCTGTGAAGGAAGCCCGCAAAGTCTCCCTGCCCACAAACCCGAGCTCGTGCCACTGCTGCCTAGAGCGCCTGCTCCCCTCACTGCCTGGAGGAGCCCCCACCCCATCATGCAGCCCCGCACTCCGTATCATCTCCTCCACAGCCTGCAGTTCCCCAGAATCACAGGTGGGCCGTCTGTGCTGAGATTTCTAATCTACGCTTCTTTTCTAAGTTATATTGACTATTCCTTAGGACCAGGATCTATCCCCCAAAAGAATCCTCTTTGAGCCCAACATAGTGCCTGAGGTAGGCCCTCAACAAAGCTGTGAGAAGAGAGGAGGAGAGGACAGAGGAAGGAGATACAAAGAAGGCAGTTAGATGTCATTTCCAATAACTCTAACTTTTTTAGGAAAATTACTGGAAGGCAAATGACTGTTGGTGCTCTGTTTATGAACTACACCAACATAGCTCAGATCCTGGAGGCTTCCAAGTCTGTGCTCTCACACCCGCCCCCAGAGCAGCAACAAGGTGGGCAGGTGCAGCTCCTCGGCCTGGACTGCTGGCCTTAAGTACATGGAAGTCCAGAGTTACTGCTTAAATAGCATCGGTAAGATCTGGTTTGTTTGAAGAAAACTTGTCCTATTAGAGAAACTAGCTTTCTCATTCGAGAACAAAACTGACAGGGAAGAAAAGAAAAGCACACCTGTATCATAATTATACAAATTATACCAAGGAGGGAGTGCGAAGCAGAACTTAACATTGCTCAGGGGCAACTGTTTCCCAGGAACGGATGTTCCATGCTGCTGGGGCCAGAGACTCAGATCCTCCAGCTCTCAGAGGTCGTTTCTATTCCAGAGGGCTTTCCAAACAGAGAGGTGGGAGCAGGGCTGATGCTGGGGGCTGGGGGCTGAGGCTGGGGGCTGGGGGCTGAGGCTGGGGGCTGGAGGCCGGGGCCGGGGGCTGGGGGCTGAGGCTGGGAGCTGGGGGCTGGAGGCTGAGGCTGGGAGCTGGGGGCTGGGAGCTGGGGGCTGAGGCTGGGGGCCGGGGGCTGGGGGCTGGGGGCTGAGGCTGGGGGCCAGGGGCTGGGGGCTGAGGCTGGGGGCTGAGGCTGGGGGCTGGAGGCCGGGGCCGGGGGCTGGGGGCCGGGGGCTGGGGCTGGAGGCTGAGGCTGGGAGCTGGGGGCCGGGGGCTGAGGCTGGGGGTTGGGGGCCGGGGACCGGGGACTGGGGGCTGAGGCTGGGAGCTGGGGGCTGGGGGCTGAAGGCTAGGGCTGGGGGCTGGGAGCTGGGGGCTGGGGACTGGGGGCTGGGGGCTGGGGGCTGCTCCTCATGCGCCAAGTGCTTTCCCAGAACCTAGCATCTGGTTCAGTTTACATACTTCAGGGATGACTCTAGAGGTGGAAATTAAACCTCGGCCATACGCCTAAGCAGCCGTCTGCAAAAGAACTACGTGTCCCACCAGCAGTGGGATTTGTACAGGCCCACATTCCACCTGCCACAATGGCCTGTGAGTCACCGTGACCCATCCCAAACCCAGTGTCAAAGGTCAGCTCCGGACGCTGGTGAAACGTTCACAGTAGAGAGGGACAACAAAGTGAGGGAAGAGGACTCTGACTCCAGCACAACACGGAGGAGTTCTAGAATTCAGAGACCCTTCCTTTATAAAGACAGCGACCCAAAGATCATTTTGAACTTCCTTATATTAAAAAATGCTCGTTCCGTAACATCCCACTAAGCCTACTTATTACTAAGACCTTAGAAATACTTTTTCACCGTGCTAGCAGGGTAATGACAATTTCTGGTCATAGACTGAAGTGTAAAGCAAAACCTGCAAAACTAATGGTGGGTCTTTGCTGCCACCCTGTGGTGTGTCTGTGTTTTGCAGGTGTAGTTTAGCTGAATCATAGTGGTCAGACCTAGTTCAGACCTCTGGTAAGCAAACATTTAGGGATATAGGGTCTTTCCCAGATAATTTGCATCCTAATAGATCATCAATCAGTCATAAGAACTGGGAGCCCACAATGCAGGAAGCACTTGTGGATTATGAGATCTAGAAGAATAATGTATCATCTTTCCTCCAAAAAGCTTACATCTGTTAACACAGGCGAACAAAGCATTAATATGGGACAACTCAAGAGCTAGTATATAATTTTTTAAATATATTTTTATTTATTTCAGAGAGGAAGGGAAAGGGAGAGAGAATCATTGACCAGCTGCCGGCTGCCGCCTGCATGCTCCCTATTAGGGGATCCAGCCCGAAACCTGGGCATGTGCCCTGACCAGGAATGGAACCGTGACCTTCTGGTTCATAGACTGATGCTCAACCACTGAGCCCTGCCAGCCAGGCCAACGCTAGTATATTGAAATGGCAATGAGTGACAAAGCAGATTTAAGTGCTCTGAGTATACAAGAGGAAGATACATAGAATGTTCATGTAAGAGAACTGAGAGGCTGTGCGGCCGTGGGAAGGACTTGGTAGGCAGAATAGAAACAAGAGGGCATTTCAGATACGAGTAACACTAAATTAACGATGGATCTAAAATCGTCATGGGATGCCAGGGAGACCATTCACAAAGCAGAGAGAAAGACAGATTAGAAAAATGAACCAGGACAACACGGCCGGTCACCACGCCTAGATGTCGCCTTCAGGTCCTGGGGGCCATTGAGTCCACACAGCAGGCATGTCTGCCCTGCTGCAGACAGACTCCCTCAGCCACATACTAAACGCCTATGAGTTTGAAGGAAATCATTTACTTCCCAAACAGAGAAGAATCTACCACAGTGATGGCGAACCTATGACACGCGTGTCAGAGGTGACACGCGAACTCATTTTTTTGGTTGATTTTTCTTTGTTCAATGGCATTTAAATATATAAAATAAATATCAAAAATATACATCTTTGTTTTACTATGGTCGCAAATATCAAAAAATTTCTATATGTGACACGGCACCAGAGTTAAGTTAGGGTTTTCAAAATGCTGACACGCCGAGCTCAAAAGGTTCGCCATCACTGACCTAGCAGCTCAGCTCCTCTATCACTGGCCCTGAATAAGTAATTGAGGTGACAGAGCCCTGAAATTAAAGTCAACCTGCAGATAACAGCCAAATCTCCAAGTCGGGGCGGGGGGGGGGGGGGGGAGTAGAAACATTAAAAAGGGTGATGAGCCCTGGCCTGTTTGGCTCAGTGGATAGAGCGTCGGCCTGTGGACTGAAGGGTCCCGGGTTCAATTCCAGTCAAGGGCATGTGCCTTGGCTGCAGGTTCCCCGGCCCTGGCCGGGGCATGTGCAGGAGGCAGCCAATCAATGTGTCTCCCTCACATCGGTGTCTCTCTCTCCCTCTCTCTTCCACTCTCTCCAAAATCAATGGGAAAATATCCTAAAAAAGGTTGAAGACTGAGCCCGAGATGTGAACCTCCCTCCTAAGAGTGCACTGAGGCCTCTGTTCTGAGAGGAGGGTGTGAACTGCATAGAAGGAGGAGTCTAGCGGAGAGGAGAGGGGAGGGGAGGGGAGGAGGCTGCGGGCCCCCACAGCAGTGTGTGCAGCGGGAGTGGGGAGGGGGCACCAGAGGAGGAGTGACGGAGGGATGGCTGCAGATGAGCCTCGAGGCCCCGGTGAAAGCCGGCCCCGCCCCAAGTCCATGTGCTCTACGAGGCCCGTGGGAAAGTTCCGGAGCAACAGGAAGTGTCGGTGAGTCACACACGTGCGGAGCGGTGCTGGTCTGCTCTCAGAAAGGCGTCACAACGCACATGAAGAAGGGCTCCCAGGGTGCGGGTCCGACAACAGGCCTCATCTCGCAGGCGGGGACCACGGGACCCACACGGCCCTCGGGAAGCAGCGACTCTCAGAGAAACCCAGGAACAAGCACCTTGCGAGAGAAGACGTTCTCTTAACTTCACCTCAGACACACGATGCTTCTGCTCTTCCTATTCCATGCGAAGGAGCCCTGGGTCCCTTTGCTCTCCTCCAGCTCACACTGACTCCTGGGACCCAGGGTGCCGAGCCGCCGCCCCTAACGCCGCTCCTGGGCCCAGCAGCACTAGGTAGGAAAGTCTTTTAGTCTGTGTGTTTATACCCAAGTGAAAGTCATAGACAGGGTTTTCTCTCTGCGATAGAAAAGCAGCAGGAGGGTCTATCAATTACGTATTAGGATTAAAAACGAGGGGTCATCCTGCCGGTGTGGCTCAGTGGTTGAGCGTCAACCAATGTACTAGGAGGTCACGGTTTGATTCCCGATCAGGGCACATGCCCATGTTTCAGGCTCGATCTCCATTGTGGGGCGTGCAGGAGGCAACTGATCAATGACTCTCTCTCATCATTGATATTTCCATCACTCTTTCTCCCTCTCCCTGCCTCTCTGAAATCAATAAAAATATGTGTGTTTTTTTAAAGTAGGGATCAACAAAAACAAAGAAATAATATTCCCTTCTATGATTAAGAAGCATTAGTGGAATATAATGGAAAGAACTCTAAACTGAGTTTATCTTCTTATTCTCATTCTGACCTCGTAAGATAAAAGCTTAGTTCATGAATTTTCAGTCTCTTGTGTTCTAATAAATGCCACTTAAATATATAAATTTTCCTCTGAATATTCTTTCTTTGCAGTTTTGATAAGTCAGTGCTCTCATCATTTATTTCTATTAGTGCTATGCTCTATTTTAATATTTTAACTTCAGTCATTTAAGGAAAAGTTTTAACTTCCAAGTAGATAATTTGGTTTTGTTTTCTTCACTATTCTCTTAGCAATTATTTTGTTTTTAATTTCTAGTTCTGTTCAACTATGGTCAGTAAATATGGCCTATATGATATACTTTTGGGAATTTATTTAGTCTTTTTTATTGAATTGTACACTTGAAACCTGTATGGTTTTATTAACCAATGTCACTCCAATAAATTCAATTTAAAAAATAAATAGCCTTTATGATCTAAATGATGGTCTGTTTTGTGAACATGGTGTGTGTTTGGGGGAAAGCATATTGTCTGTTGGATATGCATGTGAATTAGATCACTCTGGCTAATGTGTTGTTAGCACGTTCTACAGCTTTATTTTTCCGAGCATGAGACCAGTTGACTTGTGATCGCCAATTTCACCTTTCATTTCTATCAGCCTTTTTTATGTAGTTTGAAGCTATGTTGGTGAATCATAAAATGTTCAAGATTCATATCTCCTCAATGGAATGCACCCTTTAAAATATAAAAATATTTCTTTGGTCCTTTGAAGGACTTTTCCCCTAGATTATACTGACTTAAATGTTGCTGAGCCACACTTCATGTATAGCATTTTCCTGTTATACTTCTCCTGCCCGTTTGCGAACTTTCTATATCTGATTCTTGACTGTCTCTTGAAACATGTCTGTAGGCTGTTGGATTTGCTCTTCTGCTAACATCCTTTGTCTATTTTCTATCAGGTTGTTTGGGGTGGGTGACGGGTGGGGGAGAGACACATATGAGAAGATGTCCACATCAGTACTCATTAGTGAAATGAAAATTAAAACAATGAAATCCCGCCATAAACATGTCATAATGGCCAAAATATAAAATACTGACAATGCCAAATGCTGAGGAGGATGTGAAGCAGCTAAAACTTTCTCACATTAACCGACTGGAATGCACAATGGAAGAGAACTCTGGCAAAATAATAGTCTGGCAGTTTTTTTAAAATAATTTTTAAACATATGATTGAACTCAACAATCCCACTTGTTAGTACTTATCCCAAGAAATAAAACTCATTTTCACACAAAAACCTACAACTGAATGTTTAAAGCAGTAACATTCATAATTTTCAAAACGGGGAGGACACAAACATCTCTCATCAAAACAAGGAAAAAACAAACTGGGTGACCCACGCAATGGAATACCACTCAGCAATTTAAAAAAAAAAAAAAAAGAGGAAGCCATTGGTCTACACACGGGAATCTCACATGCACTTGCTACAGGAAAGAAGCTGGACGCAAACAGTGACGTCCTATGGGGGCCATTTTAAGGGACGTTCTGGATAAGGCGAAACTGTAGGAAGAGAACAGCGCAGCGGGTGCCGGGTGGAGGGTGTGAGAGGTTTGGGCAAACATCACCTCTAGGCTTGTCTGTAAGGGACTGATCTCTGGAGAGCCGAGCATCTGAAGGTGTGCGCTCAGGAAAAGATCGTGGTCCCCATGTGGGCAGCACCCTCCGGCCGGAAGGGGCCAGAACGGAGAAGAAGGGAGAAATGGAGACTCACCCCTCCTCGGCCCACCAGCTGGGATGTCTCTCCTGCGCGGCCAGGGCTCACGTCCTCGCCCTCAGGACACCACGTCTGCTTTCCATGGCGTCCAACTGCGGGACTCCTCAGCCTCCATGACTGAGGTGCCACATCCTGTAAGTACAGATGGATGAATGAATGAATGAATGAATGAATGGATCCTACTGGTTCTCTTTTTCTGCAGAGCCCTAGTTAATAAAATTTTGCTACCAAGAATGGGACGCTGCTGGAACTAACAAACCCCTAACAACATGGAAGTGGCTGGGGAGCTAGGGCAGGGTAGAGGCTGGAAGACTTTCTAGGTGTGGGCCAGAAGGAACTTTTATTTTATTTTTTAATATATTTTTATTGATTTCAGAGAGGAAGGAAGAGGGAGAGATAGAAACATCCGTGATGAGAGAGAATCATGGATCAGCTGCCTCCTGCACGCCCCACACTGGAGATTGAGCCTGCACCCCGGGCTTGTGCCCTGACTGGGAATCAAACCGTGACCTCCTGGTCCATAGGTCGACGATCAACTGCGGAGCCACACCGGCTGGGCCAGAAGGAACTTTTATTTTTATTTTTTTAATATATTTTTATTGATTTCAGAGAAGAAGGGAGAGGGAGAGAGAGATAGAAACATCAATGATGAGAGAGAATCATTGATTGGCTGCCTCCTGCACACCCCCTACTGGGGATTGAGCCCGCAACCCACATGTGCCCTTGACTGGAATCGAACCTGGGACCCTTTGGTCTGCAGGCCGATGCTCAGCCATTGAGCCACACAAGCCGGGCCAGAAGGAACTTTTAAAGGTGGTGATTCTGGTGAGGCTCCGAGAGAGAAGAGGGGACCTGTCGAAGCTCTCGGCCTCCCTTCTTGACAAACGAGCCAGCCTCCCCTTGCTCCCTCCTCCAAAGGCTGGGAGTGTCAGATCGTTGAACCTCCTCTGACCCTCAACCTTACGTTGATTCTTTCCCATCCTCCAAACACTTTAGAAAGCGCTGCTTGTGTTTTAGTGTCTGAGGGCCAATCAGCAAAGACGGGTGCATGATATACAAATGCCAGTCCAACCCTAGCCACTTTGGCTCAGTGTACCAGTTAATAATGCGGATTTCTTTTCAATGGATGGAGTTACACATGTGTTGATATATATGCTATTTTGTTATATTGACAACAAGCTTCAAAACTTCATATGTCAAATTTGCTGAAGGGGTTAACATCACAGATATTTTTACACTTAAAAATGTCAAATTTCGTGTAAAAAAAAAAAGAGCATTTGTGGGAAGTTTTAATTCATTACTTTATTTTGAAGAAAAGTGCTGCTGAAAGCTTTGGGAAGCTTATGGTGAACATGCTCCACCACAAGATCCTTGTGAACGCTGGGTTAAACGCTTTAAAAGTGATGATTTCGATGTGAAAGACAAAGAACGCCCAGGTCAACCGAAAAAGTTTGAAGACCAACAATTACAAGCATTATTGGATGAAGATGCGTGTCAAACTCAAAAACAACTTGCAGGAAGATTAAATGTTGCTCAGCAAACAATTTCCAGTCGTTTACAAGCAATGGGAAAGGTTTTAAAGGAAGGAAAACGGGTGCCACATCAACTGAATGAAAGACAAATGGAAAACCGAACAGTCATCAGTAAAATGTTGCTTCAGTGGCATGAAAAAAAGTCTTTTTAGCATCGAATTGTGACTGAGGATGAAAAGTGGATTTATTCTGAGAATCCCAAACGCACAAAATCATGGGTTGACCCACGTCAACCATCAACATCGACTGCAAGGCCAAATGGCTTCGGAAAGAAGACAATGCTCTGCGTTCGGTGGGATGAGGAAGGTGTGGTGTATCATGAGCTTCTAAAACCAGGTGAAACCGTTAAAACCGATTGCTACCGAAAAACAAATAATCAATTTGAACCACGCTTTGATCGTGAAACAACCAGAATGTTCCAGAAGACATGACAAAGTAATTTTGCTTCATGATGACGCACCATCACACACTTCAAAGCCAGCTAAAGACACGTTAAAAGGTCTTGCCTGACAAGTATGAACCCATCCGCCGTGTTCACCAGACCTTGTGCCTTCAGATGACCGCTTGTTCCGATCCATGGCACTTCAACACGTGCGAAGAAGTGGAAAACTGGGTCCCTGAATGGTCTGCCTCAAAACAAGGAAAGTTCTATTGGGGCGGCCTCCACAATTACCTGAAAGATGGGGGAATGTGTAGCTAGCGACGGACATTACTTTGAATAAAGCACTTTTGATGTTTCTCTTGAAATTATCGTGTTTGATTACAAAACCCGAATTATTAACTGGTACACCTGGTAGAGCGGCAGCCTGCGGACTGAAGGGTCCCGGTTCGATTCTGGTCCAGGCACCCGCCCAGGCTGCCAGCTCCATCCCCAGTAGGGGGCGTGCAGGCGGCAGCCATCAAGGATTCTCATCATTGATGTTTCCATCTCTCTCCCCCTCACCCTTCCTCTCTGAAATCAATAAAAATATTTTTTTAAAGAAACACACATGCCAGTCATGTGCTGAAGCAAGTGCACGGCCCTGAACAGTGCCTGACCGTGTGACCGCACACAGGGGGCCGCTACCCCAGCGCCGCCAGCAGCACCCACCAGCCATGCGTTTGCCTGACGTCACCACCGCAGCCCTTTGCGTCACGCCCTTGGCCCGGGTTTCTCCCGAGGAAATCACACGCTCTCACACTCTCACTCTCCTATGGACCCCCACACTTCAGACCCAAACGCTAACCGGTCCCCTTCTTGGCGGCCATCGGCTATTCTCCCTGGTCGCCCGGGACAAGTCTCGGCTCCACAAAATAGTCCCTCAAAGCACCCAGGCGGCCGGGCCCGGGCGGGTCTGCCTCCTGCTTCCCGGGGTTGGGGTTTGGGGACGGACCCAGGGCACCCTCCTTCCCGCCCCGGCCCCCCCACCGTCTCCCCCAGGCCCCCTGCGGAGCCTCCTCCGGGACCGGCCAGCACACAGGTTCCCACCTCCACGCCTCCTTGCCGACCCCTGGGCCCCCACATCCCTCAGGATCGCCCGAGGCGGAGGCCTGCTCAGCCGCACCCGCCCGGCCGCGCCCACCTGTCTCCGGGGCTGTGTCCACCGGAGGCCACGGCCCTGGCGGGCGGAGGGCGGAGGAAGCCGAGGGCGCTGAGCCTCTTGAGGCGCAAACCCAGCGCAGGGGCCGCTTCTCTCCGCGACGAGCTGGGCCCCCCAGGGGAGGGGGTGACCTCGGACGCCAAGAGGCCTGGCCTGGGGAGGGAGTGGCCCAGGCCCGTGTAGAGCCGCAGACCCTGCTGCTGCCCCGACCTCTGGCGTGACCCCTGGGAACCACTTCCGGGTGAGGAGGGCCGTGACCCCTGGGAACCACTTCTGGGTGAGGAGGGCCGCTCCTGGGAGGATGGCCACACCTGGCCTCTCCGCAGGTGGCGCCCCCCAACCCCACCCCCGCGGGGCGTCTCTCCCAAAGGCTCCCCCTCCGACACCGCAAGGAGCCTGGGGGCCCGGAGGCCTTTGGGGGCCCCTCTGCGCTCCCCTGGGGTCTCCCCGAAACCACTGGGCGTCCCTTAAGCACCCGGAGCCTCTCCCGGGCACTGGGCCACCTGCAGCCATAAAGCTTCTGCAGGAAAAATAAAAAATAAAAAACGCAGCTACCCTTCAGCCTGCAAGCCGGCCCTCGGCCCGTCCTCCGTGTCCTGAGCTACAGGCCGCGCTTAGGAAACGGAAATGGCTGGGCCCCGAGAGGGAACGACTGGATCAGGGCGGAAATGGCTGAGCCCCGAGAGGGAGCTGCTTCATCAGGGCACGTGGGCTGTGAGACACGCAGCCACGCAGGGGACGGAGGTCCGAGGAGGACAGGCGGTGCCGTCGCTTCCACCTCAGAGAGAGGAGCCCACGGGCGGCGCGGAAGGGTGCCGAGGCCTGGAAAGGCCCCGGGAGCGCACCCAGCCCTGAGGGGGGGCGGGGGGGGGGGGCTGGGCGCAGAGGGACGGCCTTTCGAATGGCGGCTCGGCCCTGGTTTGCTCAGCTCGGCGTCCACGTGGAGATGTTGTGACATCATCCTTTAGCTGCACAGCTTTAGCAGATGCATCAGCTTCAACCCGCACCTCCTCGGGAAACTGCCGTTTTACTGTTTTTCATTTTCTTCGACACGCCATCTGTGATTACTTGGTGTGACGTTTTTATTGTCTCTCCCATTTTTGAAAATACATTTTTTTAGCCCTCACCCGAGGCTATTTTCCCATCGGTTTTTAGGGAGAGGAAGAGAGGGGGAGAGAGAGAGAAACATCCGTGTGAGAGAGACACTTGGACTGGCTGCCTCCTGCAGCTCCGACCTGGGAGTGGGATCGAGCCCGCAACCAGGGTACATGTCCTGGACCGGAATCGAACCGGAACCCTCCAGTCCACAGGCCCACGCCCTATCCACTGCGCAAACCGGCCAGGGCTCTCCCCCATTTTTAACGGGACAGGGTCCCCGCCTGCCCTGCACCATCTCCCACATGAACACCCCCCCCCCTCCCCGCTTCTGTCTCTCACACACCGTCTCTGGGTAACCCTCCGCCTCCAGAGCCCCGAAGGCACGGGGTCACCCTCAGCACCCCCAGGAGGGGCAGGTGCTTGGGGAGCAGGACCACGGGCGCCACAGGCGGGAGCAATCTGCAAACAACAGGGAACTGCCTGTCCCCCAGGAGCACCTGCGCCGGAGGTGCTGGCGGGAGCCAGGGACGCCCCTCCCCGGGCCCCTGGAGAGGGAGGCTGACACGGCAGGAGAGTGGTCCCCTGTGCTAAACAGATGGGCTGCCCTGGGCCCAGGGTCCCCCGCAGGAATATGTCCGAGAACCGCAACACCACCAGCACGCAGCTCCCCTGTCCCCAGCAGCCCCAGGCCCAGCAGCGGGGGAGGCAGGTGGCCCCCACGGAGCGCCCTGCAGCTGCGACAAGGCAGGAGCCCTGAACCTGGACAGCAGCCTCGGGGCGGCGAGCACAGTGCTTAGTGAAATGACCAGGCGGGGAGACCAGCTGCCACGACCTCACTCACACGTGGGACCCAATGAGCCACGGAAACGGATGAGCAAAACTGGACACAGAGCCACGGAGGCATCCAGCAGGCGCGGGATCTCAGCGGGGAGGGGGGGATGGGACCTCGTGTGCATCTGTGCGTGACCCATGGTCACAGACATTAGGTGGTGCGGGCGAGGGCTGTCTGGAGGGGGCGGGGCCGGGGGAGGGTCCACGGGAGAAAACGGGACATCCGTACCATAAAGATCTTTTTAAAAGTCGGCGGGCAGGCAGGGCGTGTGGGAAGAGCGCGCCCAATGAGCTCCTACGTACATATGCACAACCGTGGACCCAGATGTCGGGTGGGGAGGCCCGTGGGGGCGGCAGTGGGGGAGAGAGGACACCTGTAATACTTTCAACAATAAACACTTTTTAAAAATAAGGAGGGGAGGGCGGTGGGCGGTAATCAACCAAAGACCTTGTGTGCGTATTTGCAGAGCCCGCGGGCGCTGACAACACGGGGTGCAGGCCTTGGGGGAAGGAGGAGGTGCAGGCCTGGGGCGGGGGGTGGGGGTTGGAAGTGTCAATGGGAGAAAAGGGGACAGATGTAACAATTTCAACAATAAAGATTAAAAATAAAATAATAACATTTTTAAAGATTAAAAAATAAAGTATAAAAAAACCGAGTTCAAAGGTACCCAATAGAAACGCTTGCTCGCTGAGTCTGTCATTTCCCTACGAGTTCTAACCTGACGTTGCCACACGAAAGATAGCGGCGCGTTCGCGGCGTCCTGCTATCGAGACGCCGGCCTAGAGGAGCCCTGCGCGGCGCCTGTGCGCGTGCGCCCCACCGCCCGGCCCCCGGAAAAGAGGCGGGGACAGGGCCGCCGCCGGGAGCTCCTGCGCCTGCGCGAAGGCAGTGGAGGCGGAGAGGGTCGGCCAAGTTCGCGGGGGCGGCCCCGGCGCGGCGTCCCACCATCGAGATGCGGTCCTAGAGGAGCCCTGCGCGGCGCCTGTGCGCGTGCGCACCACCGCCTGGCCCGGGAGAGGAAGTCGGGGGCGGGGCCGGCGGCGGGAGCTGCGGCGTCCGCGCGAAGATGGTGGAGGAGGAGCAGGCGGTCCGCGTGGTCCGCTGCGGCGGCAGCGAGCTCAACTTCAGGAGGGCGGTGTTCTCCGCGGATTCGAAGTACGGGGCCGTGTGCTGCGTCGGGGGCTGCGTGTGTGCGTCCCGGGGCGGGGGCGGGACTGTCAGGCGCCCAGGCTCGCCGGCGGCTGGTGGGGGTCCAGGTGAGGGCCGCGTGCCGGACCCCAGGGCGCGCGGGGGGTGCGGGCTGGGGGCGCTGGTGCCAGGGTCGGGTGACAGGAGCGAGACACCCTCAGTCCCGGCCACCGCGGGCTGGGGCGCGCTGCCCGCCCCCGATGACCCCCCGCGCGGGCAGAGAAGGGCGCGGGGGGCGGGCCCACGTGTGCCGGTGGGCGCGGCTCTGGGCAGCGGGAGAGCGGCCGGGGCGGACGGCGGGGGCCGAGTGGGACTCGGAGCCTCCCCGGGGCAGGTCCCTCGGCGCTGCCGGCCCGCGGAGGAGAAGGGCGCCCCCGGCCGCTTGGGGGAAAGTGGCCCTGGCGTCCGGGAGTGACAGCGGGCGTCGGCCTGGCCCTGGCCCGGTTCCGAGCGGGTCCCTTCGTGTGCCCCGGCGCGGTTCTTGATGTAACGGTGCCGTCCGTGCTCCCCTCGGGGAGCCTTTACCTGGGAGGAGACCGGTGCCGCCGCCGCTGTGACCCGGCCCCCCGCCCCCAAGGCCCATCTCCCGCCGGCTCCGATCGCAGGCTGCCTTCGTGGTCGCCCTTCTGCCGGCCCAGGCCCGGCTCGCTCCTCTGGGCTCAGCCACTTGTGTTCCCCGGCGTGGCCCGTGTGCCCGTCGCCCTGGGGTGAGTGTGTGCCCCGGCTCTGCAGGTACCGTCTCTGCAGGTGCCGTCTCTGCCGGTGCCCTCTCTGCAGGTGCCGTCTCTGCAGGTGCCGTCTCTGCAGGTGCCGTCTCTGCAGGTACCGGCTCTGCCGGTGCCCTCTCTGCAGGTACCGTCTCTGCCGGTGCCGTCTCTGCAGGTACCGTCTCTGCCGGTGCCGTCTCTGCAGGTACCGTCTCTGCCGGTGCCGTCTCTGCAGGTACCGTCTCTGCAGGTGCCGTCTCTGCCGGTGCCCTCTCTGCCGGTGCCGTCTCTGCCGGTGCCCTCTCTGCCGGTGCCGTCTCTGCCGGTGCCCTCTCTGCCGGTGCCGTCTCTGCCGGTGCCGTCTCTGCAGGTACCGTCTCTGCCGGTGCCGTCTCTGCAGGTGCCGTCTCTGCCGGTGCCGTCTCTGCAGGTACCGTCTCTGCAGGTGCCCTCTCTGCCGGTGCCGTCTCTGCCGGTGCCCTCTCTGCCGGTGCCGTCTCTGCCGGTGCCCTCTCTGCAGGTACCGTCTCTGCCGGTGCCCTCTCTGCAGGTACCGGCTCTGCAGGTGCCGCCTGAGTTAATTCCTTGTTGCGCTTCGTTTCTTGCCCAGCCCTCACTCCCACTCCCTGCAGAGCCTCTCGAACCCAGGCTCCTGCTGAGGAACATCCGCTTCTGCTCCTCATCCTCGGGGGTGACCGAGTCCCGCGTGACAGGCAGGCTCCGTGGGGGGTGCTTGCACGTGTCTGCAGGCTCCCCTGTCATCCTTAGGGCACAGCAGTGGTTCTCAAGCTCGGCTGCACATGAGAATCACCCGGGAATCTTTTTAAAATCCTGATTTCTGGGCCTCCTCCTCCGGAAATTCTGTGTCTTTGTTATGAGTGAGGCCACATTAGTCACAAAGAAACAATTTCCGGAGGACGAGGCCCAGAAATCAGGATTTTACAAAGATTCCCGGGTGATTCGCATGTGCAGCCGAGGTTGAGAACCACTGACTTGCGGGGGGGGGGGGGGGTGCTCTGTGGCTAAGCGCCCCTTCGCCCGCACTGACCTCATGGAATCCTCCTGGGAACAGGACAGTGTTATGTGCCTTGTACAGGTGGTGACGAGGGGGGGGGGGGGGGGGCGTGTTAAGTGAATTCTCCAGCATCTTTCAGCCAGGACATGGGCAAGCTGGCTTCAAACCCGCAGTGTTTGACTTCTTCAGGTTGCACTTGTCTGCCGCACCGTGTGTCTGTTGTTTAGAGTCAGTAAGCACACGGCTCCTCCCGGGGTCTCCCTGTGTGAGAGGAAGTCTGCCATCGCGCCCTGGGGTGGGTGCGGTGAAGGAGCCGGGCGCCATCCCATCGCTGGAAGCACAGGGACTGCTGCTGACCAGGGGGGAGGCGAGGGGGGCTGTGTGGAAAGGCCCTGCACCAATCGTCCAGTGGGAGCAGAAGGAAGGCGCTGTGCAGAGACCACAGAACATGCAGAGAGTGGGGCTCCTTTGGGGTGCATGCAGGCGGTTAGAGGACCAGGTCGTCTCCTTTGGGGTGCATGCCGGCGGTTAGAGGACCAGGTCGTCTCCTTTGGGGTGCATGCAGGCGGTTAGAGGACCAGGTCGTTGCCTTTGGGGTGCATGCAGGCAGTTAGAGGACCAGGTCGTCTCCTTTGGGGTGCATGCAGGCGGTTAGAGGACCAGGTCGTCTCCTTTGGGGTGCATGCAGGCAGGTAGAGGACCAGGTCGTTGCCTTTGGGGTGCATGCAGGCGGTCCAGCCACTGTTGCTGAGGGTCGCAGCGCGGGAAACCTTCCTCTGGGGACGCATTTCAGTGTCGTCGTGGGGAGTTTTCTAGGCAAACGACCCCCATCTCCAGGACACACTGCCTAGGGCACCCGTCTGCTGGTTCCAGAGTGTCTGTCTTCCGCGGGGAGAAGGCTGTTGGAGTTGTGAACCACTGACTGGTCAATTGAAGAAGGGGTTCCAGACCCTGTCAAACCCCAAAGGCCTCAGGAGTGTGGGTCCTGCCCTGCAGGTGGCGGGAAAGCATTGGAAGATTCAGTTTAGTTTTCTCTAAGGAAGTGCTGTGGGCACGTTCACAAGGTGCGTCTGATGTGAGTATGGAAGGCACATTGAAGGGCACACCTGGGGACAGGACGTCTGAGATGTCCAGGCCGGAGGGGGTGCTTGGGAGCGGAGAGGAGCACCAGCCGCTGGGAGGCTGTGCCCAGAGCTTGGTGCTCAGGTTGCTTGATCTCGTAGACAGCTGCTCACAGCCGCGCGGTGACTGCCTCCTGGCCACGGCAGCGTTCATGGAGTGTTCGCTCTGTGCGCCAAGCGTGCCTTTGCCTGCACTGGTCTCAGGGAATGCTTAGAAGATGCCGCCTGCTCTCAGAGGGGAGCATGGAAACCAAGTGGCTCAGAACCGATGACATGGGTGTGACCCCGGCCGGCATTAGAGTAGTTCCTCTTCTTACTTTGTAATAATTATTAACTGGTTCATTTTACCCAGTTAATTTATAAGGCCTCTGAGGTTCAGGCAAGGTCTGTTCAACAAACTGGATCGGACATTGGGAAACAGAGAGAATAATGCCTCTGCCCTGTAGGGTCTGATGGGCAGGTAAGGGGGAGGGACATACATGTAAGCAAGTACTTTCAACACCAACTGAAAGTCCCGCCCTTTGGCCTGTGCTTATATCTGTTATGGAAATAGTCAAACAAGTGTCCCAACTCTCACCATATTAACAGTTTAGCAGCCTCTGCCTTAAACTATTGTCTGAAAGGAACATGGACAGTAAAGAGTCTGACTCTCCATAGAGGGTGTGCAACTCCTTTTCCTCTCCTTGCAGGTACCTCTTCTGTGTGTCTGGAGACTTCGTCAAGGTGTACAGCACAGCCACGGAGGAGTGTGTGCACGTGCTGCAGGGGCACCGAAACCTGGTGACGGGCATCCAGCTCAACCCCCACAACCATCTCCAGGTGGCGTCTTTTCATTGGCTTATTGTTGCCGAAAATATTGGAATTGAATTTGACAGGCAATCTGTCCAGGTTACAATCAGGAAAAGAACCATGTGGATTTTCTGATTCAAGATAGTTTCACTTTTTTAAGCTTTTTTGTTCCCCCTCACCCAAGAATATGCATTTTATTGATCATTATTAAAATAGGGTCACCGCCCGCAGCTGCACAATCACTGTTACTGAGAGGCCAATAGCTGGGACTTGAGTGAGGGCTCTTGGCGTCTGAGCCTGACCCTCGGGGCCTGGCACACACTGAGTTTCCTGACTGTAGGTCTTCTCGGGTCCCCTACCTGCCTGGTGACTGCCCACATCCGGAAGGGGCAGCTAGGACTTGAGTTTCTCGAACCCGTTTGACCTCTGAACTCTTGTTTCCGGAACACACGTTTTAAATGCTGCCTAAGGGATTGGTTGTGTAGATCTCAGAGATGCGGCTTCGTAGTGTTGATGCAGAGCCACCTCCTGGAGGCCAGCATCTGGACAAGAAGGGCTCCTCAGTCAGGGGGTCGGTCAGTTCACGGCAGGACAGACTGGGCCTCCGTCGCCCTCCACAAAGCAGCTCTTCTCAGAATCGGAGAATAAGAGCTGTCGCTTTAATGCAGCTCCTAAGCCCCAGCCGAGCCAGCAGAGCGGTGCCCCAGGTGCAGATGCTTGTCTCGCTCTCGTTTTGACCAGGTCCCCTCCTCTGGGTGGGTCACAGCCACCTGGGAGTGACTGGTTTTAAACGGGCGTGCAGCCCTGGCCTCCCCTGCCCCGGACGGCGGCGGATTCGCTTCCGGTTGGCGCACATGTGGCTCAGGTGCCCGCAGGCGGCAGCCCAGTGACCCCATGTTTCTTCCTCTCCCTTCCCCTCCCCCCCCCGAAATAAAAGTGAAGGGACTTGCATTGTCATCCACTGCGTTGTCACAGGAAGTAGGACGTAAGGGAACGCTGAGCCGTTCCGAAACCCAATGAGCTGCTCTTGAAAGTCGGGGTGGCTTTTCCGCGGGGCAGGCCTTGTATCCTGCTGTCCTGAGGGTGTGAGAAGACACGCTGTTGTCATCTGTAGCGTTTGGATGGGTTTTTGTAGCAGGAATATCCTGTTATTAAAATTGGAATTTGTGAAGGCTACATTACTACGTTCCATAGCAACATGAAAAACTACACAGTGCATAAAAGATCTGTTTCTCGGAACCTCAGGTTAATCAGATTGGAGGAGGACAGTTTTACCCGCAGGTTCGGTGAGGGGGGTTGTGCCGGAGGTTCTGTGGACTGGAGTCGCAGTTTTGTGCATTGACCATTGTTTTAGCGGTGATTGTGTGTTTGCCTTATCATATTTTACTAATCCATGTTCATGAGTCTAAGGTTATATGTAGTCGCAATGTGTATTTTTAACTTAATATAAATATTTTAGTTGAATAGAAAATATTTTCTTCATCATTTTTTATTCCTATTCTCCAATTCCATGTCCTCATTGGTAGAAATCTTAAAATTGCCACTTTCAAAAATATCTACCATTCTTTATCAACATTATAAGCAAAATGTGTTCACAATAACAGCAGCAAAAACACCCCATGTCCAGTGGGACAGAATGAGAGCAGGTGCCGCCCAGGCCTCCTGGTGCTGCAGAGCAAGGGTCCCCGCTGGGCACGTGGGTCCCTGATGGAGCGAGGGTCCCCCAGGGGCGAGGGTGTGATAGGAAGCAGGACCCTGAGGTCGTCCCGGAGGCACTGCCTTCCTGCCGCACAGATGACAGTTTGCGACACACAGGAGGCAGCACAGCCCCTGAGCGCTTTCACGTCAACCCCTCCCAGACCGAGGGTGACCTTTCCCCCATTTTACTTACACGCTCAGTTGATGGATCTGCTTCCCCCAAAGCTGTGACAAGATGGTCACAAACAATAGAAATTTTGCAAAAACAACACAAATAAATGACTCCACTTCTCTAAGACAAATAATGGATTAGTGGACAAAATGCCTTCTGTGTTAGCATTTAATTCATTTGCTATCTTAATGGAGTTCTTTTTTTTAATCTGTTTTTTACTGTGTTTACCCTTTTAGCTGTATTCTTGTTCCTTTGATGGCACAATTAAACTGTGGGACTATCTAGATGGCATTTTGATAAAGGTATGTGGATTGATCATCCATTTTTATTACGTGAAAGGAATGGCGACTTAATTTAATGATCTATTACTCCCTTCTGTAAGGCCAGATGGCATTCCCAAACCAGTCGTGAAAGTCATATACCACAAAGCAAATTTGACTCTATAAAAACTTTAAACTTTAACAAAAAATGAGCAATAAAATGAAGATAATATTTACTAAAGATATGCAATAAACTTGAAGATGTGCTTAACCTCGTTGGTAACTAAAAGAAATGTAAATTTAAACGTAAAAGTGTGCCAGCATTTTCCCACCAGTCACGCTAAGTTAAAGACTGAAAAAAGCCTAACGGTAGGAAAAGTGTAGAGAAACATGCTTTTGAACACAGCCATGAGAACCAAACTGAAAATGAATACCTCTGCTCCAGCAATCTCCCCTTTAGGCATCGCTTCATGAAAACAGTGCAGGTACATGTCGTCCTTAAAGCACTGTTATGGTAGAAAGAAGAAATTGACTGTGACCTTGATGTCAGTTAATATTGATAACTCATTCAATAGAATACTATGCAGCCATCAAAAAGGAATGGCAGGCTCTATAGGTGTAATTTGGAAGGTTGTTTGATAACTATGCGTTGTCTTCTATGTGCCAGGCACTCTTCTGATGTGGGGGATACATGAGTGAGCAAAAGGGACAGATCCCTGCCCTTCGTGGAACTGATGTTGGGGGTGGGGGGCAGGTAGGTGGGAAGGCGGAACAACGTGGCCTTTGATCTTCCAGACTTTCACCGTGGGGCAGAAGCTTCACGCCCTCTACACTCATGCGCGTGCTGAGGATGCTGTCTTTGTTGCGATAAAGAAGGAAAAGCCAGGTACGGTACACGTAACGTGCTTCGCTCGACACGGGCGCTTCCCTCTGAGAGTTTCTCCGGTGCAGGAAGGCCTGTGCAGCGTGTTGTAAAGGACTGTGTGTTCAGAACTCGGATGCAGACAGCTCTGAGGGGCACGGCCGGCAGCCGATGGGCTCACGGCTCGTTAGCTGAGGGAGTCCTTTCCACAGTTCTGTGTCTTTTTGCTTTGTTTTAGCGGTTTTTTGGTGGGGTGGGCGGGGGAGGAAGGGACAGATTTGCCAGTTGTTAATATATGATGGACTTTCAAGTAACCAGAGAATAGTCAAAGCTGTGACAGCTAGATTTTTTTAAGCTAAAATTCATTTGGTGCCAAGTCTGTTAGTGAATATGCATTTTATCTATCAAAATACTACATTAAAAAACAAAAAAAACCAGTAAGTTTAGTTTTCCATATGTAGTCATCTCTAAAGGATATTCCAAAAATGTTCTGGAAATGGCAACATTCTAAAACAATTAAGTTGCCTTCTCAAATGACTGCTTTAAAGATAACAGTCTTCAGTATTTAGGTTCTGTTTTGTATGTAAACGTGTGGATTCTTAATGTCTGTCCACATGCTTACAACCAGTTCAGATGCCTCGTCTCCCTGACAATTAACGGATTCACTGGGTCTGAGGTTTGGCCTAGGAATCTGCGTGTCAGTAAGTTCCCAGGTGGTCCTGCCCACTCGTATTTGGCAGCCACTCTTCATGCTCGCCCCTGACCCCTCGGCTGGGAGGGTCGGTGCCCGCAGCTGGAACAGCTCTCTCTGTCAGTGAGGCCCGTGGTCCTACCACGGCTGCACATGGGAACCACCCCAAGGAACTAAAAATACAAGATCCAAAGAATCCAGCTGTAAAGTGCATTTTGTCACGAGGGCCTAGAGTACTCCCTTGGCGGCGAATGACTCCTCGGAGTGGGGAGCGGTTCCGCGTGGGGGGCGCGGTTCCGCGTGGGGAGCGCGGTCCGCCGCTGCCGGGCGCTGGCGAGTGGCCCGCTCCTGTGCTAGATGTGTTTCAGCTGGTCTCCGTGCGGCTGCCCCGCTCGCCCCGCCAGGACGCCGAGGCCGAGGAGCCCTGCCTGGTGCTGGACTACATCAGCCCCTCGCCCAAGTGCGTCGCCTTCGGGAGCCAGGTCAGCTTTCTTCCGTTGGTTTCTCTTTCGTACCTGAACTCTCTTTCCTGCCGTCTGTCCTCTCAACATCTTACGTTACAGGGGTTCATGCTGCCTCGAGCTACAGTGTTTCTGCTAGTAACTAAGAGGTCTGTGTCATCTGGAGCGTGTGTTTATGGGATAGGTTTGTAGGACCATCTCGTATATATTCTGTGTCATTGCTCTTGTAACACTAATTGTCCAAAACATAATCAGGGTTTTGGCATCTGCACTGTATTTCTGCAGGAAAAGGTTATTGTTACAACATTGACTTTTGTGACAAGAATATTTCTTCCTCGAGTGCTGACTGTTTGGGCATGTTATCTTCTCTTTGACACCAGGGAGAATACGTCGCTGCCGTGCGGGACTTCTACTTGTCTGTTTATTTCTTCAAAAAGAAAGCCACGTCAAGGTGAGCATTCCTTTTGACAGCACTTGTCTCGTGTGCAGTAGAGTGAGGGCCCCGGCATCTTCAGACATTAGCCAGCGGCCTCAGCTGTCATTTCTTAGGCCCGTGCAGATCTGAAGCTAACCCTTAGCTTCAACAAGAAATGGGAGCCAGCTTTGCCCAGGCAAAAAACAAAACCAAAATCACTAAAAGGACTTTAAGGTCCTGCAGTCAGTTCTGAGAGCCTCCCCTTTGGGCTGATAAGGGCGAGAAATCCCTTTTACTTAATTAGCTACTTACCAAGAGACTTGAATAATCAAGAAAATGTTGTTTTCTCTTAGGTTTACTTTGTCGTCGTCGGGAAATAGGAAACACGCAAAGAACAACTTCACATGTGTAGTGTGTCACCCGAAGGAAGACTGTATAGCGACGGGGCACAAGGACGGCAAGATCCGCCTCTGGTCAGGCGGCGAGGGGAGGGGAGGGGAGGGCGCTGGTTTCTGTGCTGCTTGTGTTGGCCTGAGGGGGGAGGGGGCAGCACTGGGCCCGCTGTGTGGGGGACCCCCCCCCTCTCCCCCCCTGTCTGTGCTTCTGTGCATACTCCTCAGTGCACACACTCACTGCTTTAGGGAGAGGGAGTGCTGTAGTCACTACTGAAGAGAACTTCTTTGTCTGCCGTTCAGTAAAAAGGAAAGAGTGGCAGTGACAGGAGGGGATATCTGCTAGCAGGACCCAGGAAGGCCTGCTGCTCCTAGCAGTGACTCGGTCAGAAACGGAAATGTACTCATTGTGCTTTTTGGACATGAGGACCATAAGCTTGATACCGTGATTTATTAGTTTGTGCAACATTTAACATACACCTTTGGTGAAATTAAAAATCCTGGTCTTTCTCCAATAGGAGGGGTTTTGATGATGAGAAGAAGTACACATACACATGTCTGCATTGGCACCATGACCTGGTTATGGACCTGGCTTTTTCAGCGACGGGTAAGTGCACGTTTAGTAGTTTAAGCTGAACTTTTGAAGCATGTGAATCAAGTACTTTAATTCTCTGTGTTTAGAAGCCTTTCTTATCTTAGGATAAGATCATGTTGAATCAAAGTGGGAACAGTGTTCCCAGCCCCAGAGGGAAGTGTCAGTGTGTTACCCCCTAACGAGTTTGCTGTCGACTCTCTGGGATCCTGGATGGAAATTAAAGGCCCGTCAGGTCCACGTTGCTGAGTGCCTGCCTCCCGATGTAGGGACCTGTCCCTTGTGAGCATCTGCACCTGTGGTTTTCTGTCCTCCGGAAGCGGGTGGATGAAGTTGACTTATTTGTCAAGTGTTGAAACCACCGCACGTTCCTCTGCAGTGAATCCTCAGGTTCCGCTCGGTCCTCGTGTTTTGGTTGGGAGCCTCGCCTGTCGTGAGATTGGCCTGGAGTTGCTTCCCCATGTGCTTGTTTGGTGCAGGGCTGTGCTTGTGCACAGATTGGGCACATTCTCTTCTTCTGTTACCGGACGAGTGAAAATGGGTTTATTTCTTCCTAGAGAAGCCGTCAGGCCTAAAGGGTGCTGGTTTCTTTCCACTGTCCTTGTTATCAGAGGAGGAGCCTGGTCAGCAGCAAGCTAAGCTGATGCCAGTGGGAAGGAAAGTCCCTGAATCGTGACCTTGAATCTTGATTTTAAGAGATTAAAAGAGGAAGGCGCTGGTGTGCACATTTACAAAGACAGTGCTCGTGTCGGCAGCACAGACTACAATTGGAACGTGCAGAGAGTGGCACGGCCCCTGTGCCAGGATGACGGGCAAATTCGTGAAGCGTTCCATATTCTGAAAAACAGTAGTTCGTTTCTCTAACATGGCCAGAAAAATTAAATGCTGGGTCTGCTTCTCTTTCTGTTTTTCCCTCTCCAAACACTGCCCTGGCCTTCGTGCGGGACAAGGCGGCAGCCTGCTGAGCGGCGGCCGGGAGTCGGTCCTGGTGGAGTGGCGCGATGCGGCCGAGAAGACCAAGGAGTTCCTGCCACGCCTGGGGGCCACCATTGAGCACATCTCCGTCTCGCCGGCGGGGGACCTGCTCTGCACCTCCCACTCTGACAACAGTACGTCCGTCCGCCCGCACTCGTGCCGTTTGTGCGGTGCCTCAGCTGCCTGCCGCCTGCAAGGAGGGGCAGATGGAAGACCTCAGGCTGGTGCTGAGCAGCCTCACCTTTAAGGAGCATTTCTTCCTTCCACTCTTCCTCTTTCTGTCGCCCCCTTCCGCCCGAGACGCCACCACCATCCAGTATTTTCAGAGTGGTTGTCAGCTGTGGCCTCAGTGTGTTTGGTTTTTGTTGTGCCACTTGATTTCAGAACATTTCGTGTGGAATGAATGGGGTGGGGATGTGGAGGAAGGGCTCTGAGGTGGGCCTTGGTGCTGGCATAGGCACGTGCGCTTCCGGAAGAGATGGCTGTGTCCGGGGCAAGGGCTGCTCTGGCAGAAATGGAGGGCTCTGCTTCCTCCAGAACCTGCGCTCGTTCTGTTCCCATGCCAGATGGAGAGCCCAGAGCCGCCGCCTTCCTGGCCCTCCAGCGGGCACCCTGAACGTACAGTCCTGAGCAAGCAGGGACCACCTAAGAGGGAACACTCTCTTTCGGGGCATACGACTTCCCAAATTAACACTTAAAATGCACCCATGTGACACTTAAAAGACAACTTACTCAGTTGTCTTATATTCTGATAATTCCAGAATCACATAAGTCCAGTTGGTTTTTTTCTAACTGGAGGCTCTGACCTGCTCATGGTGAAGTGTTTTGTGCCCGCAGAGATCACCATCATTCACCGGAACCTGGAGGCCTCTGCGGTGATCCAAGGCCTGGTGAAAGGTACTGCCGGCGCGGGGTGGGTGGGGGTGTCCGTGCGAGGTGGGCGTCTGTCTGGCTTCAGCTGCTGTGTGTCACTCTTCTTGCAGACAGCAGTATCTTGACTGGCTTGATGATTGATCCACGGACTAAAGCGTTGGTTTTGAATGGAAAACCTGGCCACTTGCAGTTCTATTCTCTCCAGAGTGATAAGCAGTTATACAACGTAAGATTCTGGTCCATTACCTGCCTTAAAGCTAGTGCAGCTCTGCAGCCCCGCAGGGCCCTGGCCACCACACGCGCTCAGCAGTGCTCGGCTGCCTGCAGCTGGTCCTGGTGGCCGTGGCTGCTGCTGCAGCCGCTCTGTCTGTGGTCGTGTTTTCAGACTAATTAGCTGCACACACGTCTGTGCCTCCTGTGATGGAGCAGCCATGGCACACTGCAGACTAGTGGGAGGCCTCCTGGGACCCCCTAAGTGCATCAGCGGCCCGCCTCCCTGTTCCCCACGGGACCCTTCACAGATTCTGTCCGAGGAGCTGTGACGCCTTCTCTCTCTCCTCTCACCTGTCAGACCTCAGAGAAAGGGAACTTCCTGGTCTTTTTACTACCACATTTCTACTGAAATCCTGGAGATAGCAGGCACTTCACCCGTGTAGTAAACAGACCAGGAAATGGGTGAGAGAAACAACAGGGAATAAAATGCTGGGCTACTCACAGCAGTTCTATCTTTTTTCCCTTTTTAAAATCATCCTTGAGCACTCTAACATGCATGTATTTACATTAGTAAGCATTTTGGATATTTTTAACCCATCAGCTAGACATTGTGCAGCAAGAATACATCAACGACTACGGTCTGGTCCAAACTGAGCTGACAAAGGCTGCGTTCGGCTGCTTCGGTGCCTGGCTCGCCACCGTAGAGCAGCGTCAAGAAAAGGAAGGGGAGCTGGAGTTACAAATGAAGCTGTGGGCGTACAGTAAGAAAACACAAGGGTAATGCCACTTTGTAGCCTAGAATTTCAAAGTAGAAAACATGTTGTTTTCCCTCTTGTGGTCTTACTTCTTGGTCTTTAAGATGCTGTATTTCGATTAGTTTTAGGGTTAGAGTAATGGGGAGGCATGCTTCTGATAGAGCCGTTAAGCTTTCTGCTCTGAGGAAGCACGGCGTCCCCCAGGTCATCAGTCATCTCACAGCGTAAATGAGAAAGCATGGGGAAGTGACACCCCCAGGACCTGAGGCCTAATTCCAGGCAAATCCAGGATTAGAATCTGAACGTCAGCTCGTTGCTCCTTCATCGCGCTGCCTGGGGGAGCATGGCGGTGTAGGCGGCGGGGTGCAGTGTGTGTGTGCTGACCGGGTAAGGAGCCCGCCAGTTTCTCTCGCCAGGGCCATCCAGCCCTTATCAAGTCCTTCCTGGGGGCCAGGGCGAGGCTTCTGCTTTTGCACCCCCAGAACACGGGGGATAAGCCTGGTGTCCATATCCCCAGGGGAGGGAGCAGGCCCCAGTCACCCCCTGGGAACCGGAGCTTTTTCCAGAGCTCAGTGCCGCCCTGCCGGTTGTCCTTCACAGCCCAGGGCCGGCACGGTCCCTCTTCCCGTCACCGCTGCGGGAACAGGCGGAAGGTGGTTTGGTGATCACAGATGATAAATGCTGACAGGGCAGTGGGAGTAGGTAGTTTTCTTTCTCTTTTCTTGCCACAGTGGAGTCTTTCATAATCATTCCGCCATTTGCTTATTCTCAGAAGTAGCTCGGGAGGCACTGTGGGCTAGTGCAGGCGGCTTTCGGGGATCATGTTTGATGACCCCTGTTTATACTCATGTTGTACCATTAAGGGGACCCGGTGCTCCATCACCTCTGCATTGTGGATGCTGCTCAGAACAGAGGTGGTGTCAGGACTGCGTGTCAACGGCTGAGAGATGGCAGGCGGCTGTCTGTCATTCTAGGCCAGTGATGGCGAACCTTTTGAGCTCGGCGTGTCAGCATTTTGAAAAACCCTAACTTAACTCTCGTGCCGTGTCACATAGAGAAATTTTTTGATATTTGCAACCATAGTAAAACAAAGATGTATATTTTTGATATTTATTTTACATATTTAAATGCCATTGAACAAAGAAAAATCAACCAAAAAAATGAGTTCATAGGTTCGCCATCACTGTCCTAGG
The DNA here is from genome assembly GCF_014108235.1 of Myotis myotis. NCBI lineage: Eukaryota > Metazoa > Chordata > Mammalia > Chiroptera > Vespertilionidae > Myotis > Myotis myotis. The sequence continues at coordinate 2,470,252 of NW_023416390.1, forward strand.
CCCTTCCAGAGATGCTGTTGTAGGGTACCACAAGCGTGTCAAACTCGCGGCCGGTGGGCTGCAGGCCGTTTCTTGTGTGAGACCCCAGGCGAGGGTGTGTCGTCCTGGTGTGAGGATGACGTGGCGTCTCCTCCCTTCCAGGTTTGTTCTCAACACAAAGGTTAGCATGCCCCACGAGGACCGCATCACCGCCCTGTGCTTCTGCAACGCGGAGAAGTCTGAAAGCCCCACCTTGGTCACGGCCAGCAGAGACGGCCGCTTCAAAGTGTGGGTCTTAGCAGACGACTCTGACATCTACAGTAAGTGGCACACAGAGTGAGCCTAAGAATTGATAGATTAATCTCTGAGCCCACCCTCTGGCAGGCAGGGCACTTAAACGATGTAAGAGTTCACACTATGACGTGCCTTTCCTCCAAGCCCATACTTTTTAGTGACACACTGGACTGCTCAGTGCTGGCTGTTCTGTTCCCATTTGCAAGAGGCCAGGAAGGGCTCGGGTGTGCAGCCTCCCGCAGCCCCACCAGGGGGCGGTCGAGGTCTGTGGGACGAGTATGAGCTGCAGCTCGGCCCTTGCTTGCAGCCTCCTCACTAGCCCTGCCAGACTGCTGTACCGATTTTTCGGTAATTTCCACACAAAGGTGGAATATTGGCGCTAGATGAAAGGTAGACCTATTTTCTACAATGTCTCCAAGTTCCATCTTATTCTAACCACTTGTTTGCATGTAACTAACATTTTTCTGTATCATGTTGGTTTTTTTCTCTTTAATGCTCAGGAGCCCAGGTATAGGGGACAGTTAGGTTCAGGGCCTCAGGACTGGTAGGACTAGGGAGCAGGGGTCCTGCCGTGTAACCTCCCACACGTGGCTCAGCCTTTGTGCCGTGTCTGAACCGTGGTCCGTGTTTCCACAGGAGAGGCTGTGGGCTGGACCTGTGACTTTGTGGGCAGTTACCACAAGTACCAGGCAACCAACTGCTGCTTCTCTGAAGACGGCTCGCTGCTGGCAGTCAGCTTCGAGGAGACGGTGACCATATGGGAGTCCGAGACCTGGGAGCTCAGGTGCACGTTCTGTCAGCGAGCTGGGCACGTACGGTAGGTGAATAATGGGGGAATGTGAAGTACCTTTTTCTAACATTTAAACAAGTCCTTGTACATGAGCTCTAGAATAACGCATGCCTCGGAGAGGCCGTGGGCAGCAGCTGAGCTGGCGGCAGGAAGCCAGGCCTTCTCTGCAGGTGAACCAGGTGCTGGAGTCACCATTTCTGGAACCAGGAGTGACATCTCCTTCCAGGCCTGCAGATTCTTTTCTCTGTCACCACCGCATCATGTCGTGCTGCCTCATAAGCAGCTGTGCCTGAGCCTCGGGGTCCCCCCATGTCAGGGGACAGCGCTGGGGACGAGTGGCAGACGGCGAGGACATGGCTCCCAGTTCCCAATGCGTCCGATTCTGAATTCACTTTGTAAAACTTCCTTCAGGGTTCACAGGGCAAACGCCTCTGTAGGTAAATGAGCACAGAAGGGGTTTTATTAATGTCTGTACGTTTCGCACACACTTCCTGTGTGTGTTATACCACCCAGCACAGTAGGGAAAAGAACTGGTCATCAGACCTGTTTCTCTAAAGCAGCAGCACGCCCAAGTAAGCCTTCCTTTTGTGCTGCTTCGTCCCTGTTTCTGCAAGATGATGATGAACAAAGCGTGGTCTCTGGGCCCAGCTGAGCGGACGTGCCCAGGGCTGGACTGACTCGCTCGTGTGGTCCTCAGGCACCTCTGCTTCGGGAGGCTGACGTGCTCGAAGTACCTTCTTGGAGCCACTGAGAACGGGACCCTGTGCTGCTGGAACCTGCTGAGCTGTGCACGTAAGACATCTTCCCTCCGGACGGGCAGGAGCCCCGGCCTCTAGGGCTTCTGGGTTGTAGCCTCATGTCTTGACCCAGAGCCGATGTGATTTTCTGAACGGGACGTTCTGAAAGGCGGAGCCCAGGCTGCCGCAGCAGGGTCATGGATAAGCGGCCTGTGGTCGGTGAAGAGGCAGCTGCCGCCCTCTGGCAATGCCTGCAGCGACTGGCCTGCTGCCCCTTGTGCTCCACCCTCTAGTTGGAGCCCTGTCCCCGCTCCTCCATATGCATGTCACCCGCAGTGTCCCGGCCGCTTGCCGTCTGAACGCCTGCCACACCTCCTGGCAGAGGTGCACTTAGTGGGTTTTACTTGTGGGAATCCATGTCGGAAAGGCGTGGCGGGTGCTTAGCAGTGGCTGGGTGTGGTAGCATCTTTGGTTCTCTGCAGTGTCTCTGGCTAACGTTTTGCCCAGGTTCAATAGCTACAGGGAAGGGGAGCATTGCATGGTGTGTGGAAGGAGGGCTTTGTCCTGCCTCCGGCCTCTGCAGCTTCCACACCTGTTCGTGGTCTGCCGGCGCTTTCAGAAGCGCGACTCCCTCCTCCTGGGACAGTGGGATGGCTGTCTCAGCAAAGAGGAAGAGTGCCCGCTTTGAACGATAGGCTTTGAAGCGCTTCTGTCAATAGAAGTGAATCGCTTTTCCTTTCTCCACAGTGGAGTGGAGCACAAAACTGAACATCACAGTGATGGAGCCGGACCCACGCTCAGAGAACGTGGCCGCCGTCTCTCGGTCCTCGGGGGGTTCGGACTGTGAGTACAGGTCACGCTGGCACAGGAGGGTCTGTAAGTTCTCTCCTAACGGCTGAAATACAAGTGGGTCACACTTGCCTGCCAATCAGGTCTGAAGCCTCTGAGCCCGAGGCCCTGCCCTTCCTTGAGTCCCTGTCCCAGCGCCGAGCGCTTTGGGCATCGTGCATGTCCTGGCGCGTCATGCAGCCTCGCGCCCCAGCACCTCCCCGCTGTCCTGCAGGCAGCCCCGCCTGGGCTCACTGCCTGTCCTCTGCTCGGCTCTGGGCTCCGGAGCTGGGTCCTTCCTCCTGGTCACCGTGGCCTCGCTCCTACCTCTGGACACACAGGCGTCCAGGAGGTGTTTGCAGGATCAGAGCTTAAAGCAGCCGTGATGGTTATTGGCGAGGGTGGCGCCAGCCCGAGGCCAGAGCTGGCCCTTGCGAAGCGTGCTGTCTGTCTCTCCCTCTAGTGTTCGTGTTCAAGCCGAGTGAGCCGAGGCCGCTGTATGTTCAGAGGAGCATCTGCAGCGAGGAAGTCAGGTGGGGGGTGTTTGTGCCTCGAGACGTCCCTGACGCGTTCACCTCGGAGGCGCTGCAGTGGCTGAACCGGTCCCAGTTCTACTTCCTGACGGCGTCGCAGGTAACCGTCCTCCGAAGGCTCCCTCCTGACTCGGCTGCTGTGCTGCGGGGAGGGATGGTCGGCCGCGACAGGCGCCCGGTCCTGTGGGGGGATTGCTCCCGGGGAAGGTGTCCCGTGTGTCCAGGCAGCAGTCTTCTCTGTGCCGAGCCCGCCTCCGTGACCGCCCCTCAGGCTCTTGGGTGGATGCCCATGGCTCAGCACGAACAGCTGGCCTCACTGTCCCCGTTAACATCTCACTTGGATGTGCCCTCCACAGTCCTCTCTCCCGGCGTTAACTGATCTCTCTTTGCAGAGCTTATTGACATTCAGCTCGAAGTCTCCAGAAGAGAAACTCACACCAACAAGCAAGCAGGTATGTGGTGGCCGCTCACGTGCAGCGGCATGGCTTCCCTGCACAGATGGCTTCTCGTTAGAACGCAGCCTCACGAAGCCAGGCCTCCCCTGGCCCTGAAGCGGATTAAACCCTCCTCACAGCGCTGCCTCCGGAGGCACATTGTTCCTGACATGCAGTCGGTGTGGAGTCCGTGCTGGGTGCTCGGGGCGCAGAGGCGAGCCGTCCCCGAGACTTGTCAGACAGCCCTCCCCGCGCCCGGCTGCGGCCCCGTCGGCGCCTGTCTCTGAGGAGCACGTGTGCGTTGCTAACTCTGGGTTTACCGGTGACTGAGCTGTTGAAATGGAAGTTGTAGCTCTTTCCACACCCCCACCCCCCACACGTACACATCCTCATATACCCCTCCTCCCTCCCAGTTTCCCAGGAAACAAATCTAAAAATTGTTCAGGTCAGTATTCATGATGACAACCCGCTGAACACAATTCCTCGGCCAGCCATGGAGCAATAGGTTGTTTTCCTTTGTAACCAACTTCTTTTCTCTGGCGTTAATGATTACCTACTTCCTTTATTTGCCTAGTTTTCTGTTTACTTCTCACCTAATTCGCTCCAAACTCTATCCCAGTTGCCAAGTCATCTCGGTATTTCCAGACACATTCTACGTCCCCTTTCGGGTCTTGAAGAAACAGTGCTGAGCCTTCTGACAGCTTCCACCTGGCTGCTTGCTCTGTAAGCTGAGGCGGCCTCCGCCCGCGCCAGGGCCTCCTCGCCTCTGCTGTCAGAGCCCATGGTCCCCGGCTTCGCCACGCCCTGGCGCTGGTGCAGCACGTCCTTGGGGCCTGGGAGGTCAATGGAAGACCTTCTATGTCGGAAAGTTTTCCTTGCTCCCGCCTGATTGGTTGGCTGGGCATAGACCTCTGAGTTGAAAGCCATTTTCTTAGAACTCTGACGGTCTGCTCCTCTTTCATTATAGTTTCCACTGTCACTAGAAGCCCAGACCATTGACTCACCGAATTCATTCAGCCACTTGATCACCTACAGTAGATGTTTGAGATCTGTCAGCGAGCAGATCTAAGCCTGTGGTGTTTGCATTTGACAGGAAGATGCAGGCAGCAAACACGAGCATGACATACGTTCATAAGCACTATTCCAAGTGATGAGCATATGAGGGAGGACTAAGGAAGGGGAGTGGGGTACTGCTTGCCTTATTAGGGGGTGCAAGTCAGCCTTCATGAAAGATGGCTTTTCCTCAGGAAACGGGCTTCTTGACGGGTTTTAATCAGACGACTAAGGAAAAACCAATCACTCCTGTGCCCTCATTTCTGTGTTTGCTTTCTAGAATTCCTGTTGTTTAGGTGTTGGCCTTTAGACTGGCTGCGCGAATATTCCTCTTCATGTCTCCTGTTTTCTGGGAGACATCCTCGTTTTTATCAGCTGATGGCCTTTTTCTCCTTCTCGCATCGCCCGTTCCATCAGGGCTTCTAGCCCTTCACAGAGACCCTGTGTCTGTCTGTGGGTACCGCTTCCTGAGCCTCTGCAGGCCTCTGCAGTGTAAACGGGGTGCTCTCGGCTCCCCACAGGCAGCGTAGAGCCGCGGCCGCCTACCTTCCGGACCTCACGGACCACCAGGGTCCACGGGCCACCCGTTGGCGACCGCGGCCTGGAGCTCTGCTTTCTCGGGCCTGTCCGTCACTTCCCCTCCGCCAGCCGCCTGCTTCCCTGGCACCTTCCACCCAGCGCTGGGTCTGCCTTCGCTGCGTCTCTGTGGGCCTGGGGGCGGCAGTGAAAAGTGGGTCTTTCTCTGCCATCTAAGTGTCCCCCGGCAGCTTGCCTCACAGTCAGTGGCTGCGGGGCCTCGGCTGCTTTGCAGGTGACATGAGAGACAGGCTGGGTCGTTCTGAAGGTCTCCCGCCCTGGCCTGCCTTCTCGCCCTTCTGGCTGAGCTGCCGGAGTAACTGCCCTCGTCTTCACCCTCCCAGCTGCTGGCAGAAGAGAGCCTGCCGACCACCCCGTTCTACTTCATCCTGGGGAGGCACAGGCAGCAGCGGGGGGAGCAGGCGGACGGTGCCTCGGAGAGCGAGCTGGTGCAGCTGCCCCTGACGGAGAACGTCCCCGCCATCAGCGAGGTGAGTGGTGCCCTCCGCTGGAGCTAGACTTTGTGTGCACGGGCCTGCCACAGGTGACCTGTCAGCTACTCCTATGCTGTGCAGCTTGATACAAACAGTGCAGATGGCACAGGCGTGGGACTTCAGACTCTTGGGTGAGGGGAGGCGTCGTTTGCATGAAGGTGGGAAGGGAGGCACAGTTTCGCTCTGGCCTGGTTTTTGCTGGGGAAAACCTGTTGTGTTTGGTTTGGTGTCGACTCTTTAGGTGAAACCCTGTTTTCTGTCCCTGCAGCTGCTTCACACCCCCGCCCACGTGCTGCCCTCGGCCGCCTTCCTGTGCTCCATGTTCGTGAACTCCCTGCTGCTGGCCACGGAGGCCAGGAGGTAGGCGCTGCGGGGTGTGGGGGTGCCCTGCTGTGGGGGGCAGGGGTGCCGGTTACCCCGTCTTAGGATGCCCTTCCATGGATTTCTCTCTGCTTTAGACTTCACGTGACGTAGGGTTACGAAGTCAAGTGGGTAAAACACATTGAAAATTTCTAAGTGTTAGAAAAGAGGCCTTTTGGGTAGGTTTTAAGGACTTGACATGTAATTCAAAATTACACTTTTTGTAAATTCACCTGCTCTTTTATGATAGCCTATAATTTTTAAACTGCACACAAGATTTTTCATTTACTTTGTCTCTGTGATTCTATCTTTACATAGATATCTTAGAGTTATTTTTTACAGACATTTATGTGTAAATAGTAAGTTTGTTTTATTCTGTTATTGTTAAAGTGCTGAAGAAATGCCTGATGATGTGGATATGGAAGAAGAAAAAGAAAGTGACAGTTCAGAGGAAGAAGATGATGCCACTGAGAAGGCCCAGCATGCAGGCCACACGGACGCGGGAGAGGACCTCCTGCAGCAGCTGTCACAGCTGTCCAAGTGCGAAGAGAAGGAGCTGCGCAAGCTCAGGAGAGTCGACTACAGCTGGGTGACTGCCCCTTAGGCCCTGCAGGGGGCGCTCTTGCACTTTTTCTGTTGTATGTTGATGTTCCAAAAACACCTAAGTTAATGTTGTTTCTGCTTTTAAAATAAATGTTTACAGGATTTCTTTTTTAAATAACTGATCATATGCTTTTTGGACTGAAGGTCCCTGGTTCCATTCCAGTCGAGGGCACATGCCTGGGTTGTGGGCTTGATCCCCAGTAGGGGGCCTGCAGGAGGCAGCCCATCAATGATTCTCCCCCATCATTGATGTTTCTGTCTCTTTCTCCCTCTCCCTTCCTCTCTGACATCAATAGAAATGTATTTAAAAACAGAAAACACCAGCATCTGGAGGCAGCAACACGAGGTCTGCTTATACTGAGTCCAAGAACTTCACCTCCTTTTGCCCAGGTCAACTGCTTCCCACCAGAATCTGTCCTCTGCATTATGTGGAAGGAGTGAAGCTGCTGTGTTAACCACTTAGCATCTGGAAGTTTCCGGTTCTCTGATGCACTTCTATAAAAACTACTAGAGTAAAAGTAACACAAGGAGGCAGCTGGGTAAATCCTGAGCTCACCCCCTCCCAGGCACGCATCAGCATTACAGCCAAACTATAGAACCGTCACTGAGCCGCCTGAATGACCACCTCAGCATTCCTGTCCCTAAGGATACAAACAAGCCACATGGAGACAGGCAGGAGCTCAGACACCGTCCCGGCAGGTCCTGCCTCCACAGGGTGGAGACTAATAAACCCGAGGGACAGCTTGGCCTCCCAAGTGCCCCCTGGGAAGCGTCAGGGACCCTGCTGGGCACCTGCTGGGGAAGAGTCCCCACAACATCTGCTTTGAAAGCCAGCGGGATGGGGATTCACTCCAGAGACAAAGGGAGAGCCTTCGGCAGACCGCCCAGCACAGAGGCAGCGCTGGCAGGCGGGAGGGTTAAGTGGACTGGCTCTGCGAGGGCTGTCGGGCAGGCACCTGTGAGCTCGGGATGGAGGGCGGGAGCCAGGCGGCACCGCTGTTCTTTTGTGGAGCTCTTCTCCCACCTCGCTGGCCCGACCACACGCAAACGTCGAGTCTCCTCCATCGACCTGGCTAACTGCTGGCCTGCCCCACCCAACCTGCCCCCAGCCAGAGCCTCTTCCGCCGGCCCAGACACCACACAAGCGGCAGCAGCTCAGTGCACCACAGCCTCCCAGAAGCCACAGCCTCCACACAGGGGAGGCCAGCCTCAGCTCACACCAGCTCCCGCCAGGCAGCCCCAGCCCAGCACAGAGCCCAGGCGTAGCTGGCACTGGGCTCCCACTGAGGGGCCCACGCCTGGACAAGCGGCGTCCAGTCTGCCGTGCCATGTAGCTCCTGCCCAGCAGCCCGCGCCCAGCCCAACAGCCACCACCGTCACCTTGCATGGCAGCTCCTGCCCAGCAGCCCACGCCGAGCCGCCAGCAGCTCCACGGCTACACGCGCCAGGCAGCCGAGCCGCGCCGCGCCCGGAGGGCTGGTCAGCATCCATTTGGTCTTGTCACCCTCCCCCCTCCCCAGGGAGTGGGACATGATGGCTTGATTACAAATAAATTCCATGATGACATTTCCATAGTCAGACACTGACATGGTAACATGGCACCTCCAAGTGTAAGACACTTATTTTGGGCAGTTAGATATAAAAGGTTTTATACTTTCCAATCAAATGACACAGTAACCTTGAAACGTGTCTTTTTAAAATAGTGATTATTGCGTAATCTGAATAATTGCTTGTAAGTAGGGATTTAATCACTTTTTCTAAAGAGCTGCTCACTCTTACACGGAAACATGCCAGCCTTGTGGGGGAAAGTCATGACAATTCCTCCTCCAACACAGAAACATCCCCAACACAGCTCGACAGGCGGGGGGCTCGGCCCCTCTAGTCCTCGTCGTCCGGACCCCTGTCCCGAAGGTCCGGGATGCTGTCCTCCGTTCTCTTCCCCCAGACGCGCCCCATCACAGGAAGTGAGCCTGAAGACACTCGCCTCCGCACCTCCCTCATCTGAGCCATCCCGCGAGGCGTGAGCTAGAATATGTTGCTAACGCTGTGGCTAACGGACCTTACGTAATTCCAGCTCTTTGTACCAGGACGGCCGCGGAGCCTTTAACAGAAACCTGTTGGCCAAACAACCACGCGGCGGGAGTGGACGAAGCCCTCTGACGGGCACTGTTTTCTGAGGCCGCTTCATCCGAAACCTCCTGCAGCTGTGGGGCCCCCCGCTACCTGACAGGCTTCCTGCTGGCCGTGAAGATGGCAGAATTATCCAAGTCCAGGTCCTGTGGCTGCCCACAGTCCTGAGCGAACCGGTAAAGGCAAGACCGGAGGCCGTAGGCTCCCCGCAGATCATTCATCACCAGATGGAGGAGGAGAAGTGGGAGGAACGGGGTTTGATGGTGTATCAATGGGAGGCGATGTGAGTAGAATAGGATCAACCTGAGAGAGACAATCAATGAGTCCATGGCTCAAACTGCTTCTGTTTTTCTATAACCAGGAGCAAACAAATCCAGCAGAGGGATGAATTGAATTTCGTAAAGCTTCGTTTAAGTCAGTCTTTTAGCCACATATTTTGCTTGTTAGTAGCAGTTTTAATAGCAAGATTCAATTGATAATTTTTGGCATGTGTTAACTGGTATTTTTTTTATTTTATTTTATTTATACTTGTGGGCATATAGGGATAATCCATGGACACAGACAGTGTGGTGGAGGCCTGGGGTGGGGGCGGGGCCGACGAGAAGAGGTCAATGGCTGGGGGGAGGGGAAGGAAAGGAAAAAAAAGAGCAAGCAATCCCTGACTCAGCTCCTCCCTCCGAGTTGCAGAATTAGACAAGATGCGCTCTCCCCGCTTTGCCCCTCTGATCGCAAACGCTAGATGCCACCCACACCCATGCCCCCAAGGCCAAGAGTCTGGTTGCGCAAGTGCTACCCGTGGGGCACCGGGTATGAACCACAGTCACGACTAGCTCAGGCTCCCCTCTGAGGCCGGACGCACCTCCAGCCTGGAAACGCCGCCGGAGGCAGAGCACATAGCTCGCAGGGAGAAATAGCAGGCCCGAGCACCCAGTTCCTCCCACTGTCCGCGGGGCCCAGAGCCTTACTGCGCGGTGGTGGCCTCTCCCCCGGAAGGACCATGGAAGGTGCTGCTGCAGGCTGGCTCCCTTGGGAGGACTCACTCAGCCGCCTGCGCCCTCAGAACGCCTGCCGCAGGGGTGGAATGTGAGTGCCGTGGCCGGCTTTATCTGGAGAGCAGCGTCTCATCTGGGCAGACACTGGTCCAGGAGCCAGAAGCGGCTGCCTCCAGCTCTCCCGCCGGCACCTTAGTGCTCGCAGTCAGGTTACTGGGGGCTCTGACTTCTTTCATCTCTAAAAGGAGGGAGTTGTGCCCGGCAGGTGTAGCTCAGTGGTTGTGCGTTGACCCAGGAACCAAGAGGTCACTGGTTCAATCCCCAGTCAGGACACATGCCTGGGTATCCGGCTCAGTCCCCAGTGGGTTTTTGAGTCTCAGAATACGGTTTTTTACTGGTAGTACCGCCGGGGGGGAAGCGGGGCGGGTTGGTGGGCTTCTGCCGCCCAGGGACTCTTCACACCGTTGCTGTCTTATCCCAGTGAACGGTGGACAGCACAGCCAGGGAGTTTCAGGAGGGGCCGTGCCCGCTCCCGCCCTCAGGATTCGCTCCCCTTCTTCCCAGGCAGGCTCCTCGCTGGCCCGGGGCTGCCAGGAGGGCTGGTCACACGTCTCCAGCCAGCAGCTGGATGCTCAGAGCTGAGCGATAACAAAAGTGAATTTTCTCTGTTGATAGGAGGAAGGAGGCAGTGTTTCCCTCCCCTCCTAAGGCAGTCTCCTTGGAAACCTGAGTCCAGTCCTGGCTCCTTATCTCAGTCAAATACCTCCAGGGCCAGAGAGCCCTGGTCTCAACTTTCATGACCCAAGATTTCTCCAGGGTCTGGGCCTCCTCCCACAGGAGACAGAGCTGCGGCCCTGGGGCCTACCCTGGGGCCTCGCGTGCTGTAACCCTTGGCTCTTGGGGATGTGAGATGCTGTTATTTCAGAGCAGAGCCATTAGCCCGAGAAGAGGACGGGGGTCTGACCCAGAGCCAGGAAACCCAGGCAGCTCCGCGTCCCAGCAAAGACCCACCTGCTCCCGTCATGTGAGGCGTGCTTGGAATTCAGCTATTCAGTAAGTGTTTGAGCTTAGGCTTCACTTTTACTTTTATGTGGTATTTTTTGTGTTTTTGTTGTTTGTTTTTTTAAATGTAATTTTCTCTTTTTATAAATATATTTTATTGATTTTTTACAGAGAGGAAGGGAGAGGGATAGAGAGTTAGAAACATCAATGAGAGAGAAACATCGACCAGCTGCCTCCTGCACACTCCCTACTGGGGATGCGCCTGTAACCAAGGTACATGCCCTTGACCGGAACCGAACCCGGGACCCTTCAGTCTGCAGGCCGACGCTCTATCCACTGAGCCAAACAAGCTAGGGCTACTTTTATGTTTTTTAATATAATTTTATTGATTCCAGAGAGGAAGGAAGAGGGAGAGGAAAAAAAAATCAATGATGAGAGAGAATCATGGATCAGCTGCCTCCTGCACGCCCCCAACGGGAGATCGAGTCAGCGACCCAGACATGTGCCCTGACTGGGAATTAAACCATGACCTCCTGGTTCATAGGTCGATGCTCAACCCCTGAGCCACGCCGGCCGGGCTGGTTTATGATGTTCTTGAGCTCAGCTGCATCCTTACTAACTCTTTGCCTCCGGATCTGTTCATTCTGATAGAGGGGTGTTGAGGTCCCCAGTTATGACAGTGGGTTCATCTAATTCTCCTTGTAATTCTATCTGGTTTTGCCTTACATATTTTAATACTAAGGCCCTCCCCCATTTTTTTAGCAAAAGTACTTTGTAGACTTTTTAAAATTATATGAACACTTCAATGCAAAATGCTTAACATTTCACATTAGCAAAGCTTCATTGAAATCAAAAACTTTTTTGATCAAGATGATTCACCCCCAGAATTGTACAGTAGCTGCTTCATGCGGGATGATGCCAGCCCTCTACAGTACTCTGAGAAGCGCATCATTAACGGTTGTTTTCCTTCGTTGCTCTTTTGAATCTAAAAGTGCAGAGGAGGAGGGTACTCAGACAGACATGAGACAAAATGCAATCCAGGAAGCCGGGCAGGGTTATTACCGACAGTTATAAATGCAGCTGACGGAACCACCCAGCCAGGGAGCCCGGGCGTAGCTGCAGGAATCGCTCCAGGGCTGGTGAGAGGTGGTTTCTACAGCTCAGGGAGAGATCTGCACCAGATGAGAGGTCACAGTTGTAAGGATGCATGTTTTATAAACAGGTACTGCACTTACATATGTAGTGTCTGCAAACACTAGAAATATACATGAGACAGAGTCCCCTCAAAAGTAGGGCACAGTTAAAACAAAAAGAGAGAAGAGGTAACGTGATTCTCAAAGTCCACAGGAATTTTGCCTAAAGAGTTCAAACACCGCCAAGGAGTCACTTTCCCTGGGAGGTGGGAAGGCCTCTCCCGGTCCCTGCGGGTTGCCCCAGGTGGACTTGCTGGCTTTCAGCACAGCACCCGCCTCTGCCACGGCGGCAGGGGACACTCCTCCTCTGTCATCTCGTGCCGGGCGGTGTGGGTCTCCAGCAGATAAGAGAGCTCCTGAGTAAGCCAGGCCCTTGTTCACCATGCTCGGGGGACAGCACATCTGCAGCTCCCTTGACAAGAACCTGCCCTGGAACTGCTGCAGTGAGAAATGCCAGGTCTCAGAGACTAACAGCCCCGCCTTGACCTCCGTACTCCTGATGAAGACGCTTCCGTGGTGATCAGGATAAATGCAGCTCTCATCACCAGTAGGACCACAGTCATGGGTTCTCTTGGACTTGCTGTCCTGCTACCTTTTTAAGGAATTCTCGTATCCCCTGGGTCTCCACTGGCACAGACGTACCAGAAGGCTTCTGGCTCCTTCTCCTTCAAGAAATCGCTTTGTTGTGAGTTCATGAGCATTCCCATCCTGGTCGTTTTAAGGACTTCTCCTTGGCCCCAGTGCCCTTTGGAATTCCCACAGAGACAGGACCTTCGCCGCATCAGATAAGGATGCCTCAGTAAAGACGTTGCTCCACGATTCTTATCTTCTGGAGTAATTAACCCCTGGGACTTACCCATCTCAGGACCCCGAATCCGGCCTAAGTGGTTTGGCCGCCCAGAGACAAGATCTAACTGTCATCTGACCTGTGCACTCGCAGTGGAATGCTGGCCATCGGGCCATGAAGCCCAGAGGGCATCCCGTCTTCAAAAGCTCCTCCTGATCGCCAGTCCGTAGTCTCAGCATCATTAGCTCCTCTTCGTTTCCAAGAGATTTGGAACCTCTTCAAATGCATTCCCAACGGCTCCTACTGTGGCTTCTGTGATGATTTCATTGGTTCTTGGTACAGACTGAATGCTTCCCCCCCACCCCCCGCAAATTTCTGTGTGCAAACCTAATCCCCAATGTCATGGTGCATGGAGGTGATTCGGCATGAAGTCAGAGCCCTCACGAGTGGGATTAGTGTCCTTATAAGAGACCCCAGAGAGCCCCACTGCCCTCGTCCACCAGGCGAGGACACAGCGAGCAAACAGACAGCATCTGCCAATCAAGAAGTAAGCTCTCACCAGATACCCAATCTACCGGCATCTTGATCTTCAACTTCCCACCCATCCAGAGCTAAGGGGAATAAATATTTGGGGTTTTTTTGTTTGGTTGGTTTGTGTTTTTTAAAATATATTTTATTGCCCTAGCTGGTTTGGCTCAGTGGATAGAGCGTCAGCCTGGGGACTGAAGGGGCCCAGGTTCGATTCTAGTCAAGGGCACATGCCTGGGTTGCGGGCTCGATCCCCAGCAGGGGGCATGCAGGAGACAGCCAATCAATGATTCTCTCTCATCATTGATGTTTCTGTCTCTCCCTCTCCCTTCCTCTCTGAAATCAATAAAATATATTAATATATATATATAAATATATATATATATATATATATATATATTATTGATTTCACAGCGGAAAGGAGAGGGAGAGAGAGAAAGAAACTTCAATGATGAGAGGGAATCATGGATTGGCTGCCTCCTGCACATCCCCTAGTGGAGATGGATCCCACACCCAGGCATGTGCCCTGACTGAGAATCCAACTGTGACCTCCTGGTTCATAGGTTGACGCTCAACCACTGACCCACACCAGCTGGGTTACGTTTCTTTGTTTAAATCAGTCCCCACCAAATTTTTGGTTAAAGGCAACCATAACCTAATTGCTTCACTTTTATTACAAATATTTGACAAAGAAGCAACCCAGCAAAAACCATCAGGGTCTGATAACAGTAAATAAGGTGTTTTAGAGTCTGTGTGAGGAGTCATAATCTCACAGCTCCCTTTTCTCATTCATCACTCATCTCAGAAACACAGCGACTGGGATGACCAAACTGACATCATTTCAGGTACATTCGGTTAGGAATTCTTGGGAAGCAAGACACAAAAACTCTGATTAAGAAGTGAAGGGATATTCCTAGTAGTGGGATCACTGGGTCAAATGGGAGTTCCATTTTTAGTCTTCTGAGGTAGCTCCATACTGTTCTCCACAGTGGCTGCACCAGTCTACATTCCCACCAGCAGTGCACGAGGGTTCCTTTTTCTCCACATCCTCTCCAACACTTGTTGTTTGTTGATTTGTTGATGATAGCCATTCTGACAGGTGTGAGATGATAACGCATTGTCGTTTTGATTTGCATCTCTCGTATAATTAGTGACTTTGAGCAGGTTTTCATATGTCTTTCGGCCTTCTGTATGTCCTCTTTCGAAAAATGTCTATCTAGGTCCGTTGCCCATTTTTTTATTGGATTGTTTATCTTCCTTTTGTTAAGTTTCATGAGATCCCTGTAAATGTTGGAAATTAAACCCTTATCGGTGGTATCATTGGCAAATATGTTCTCCCATGTAGTGGGTCTTCTTGTTGTTTTGTTGATGGTTTCCTTTGCTGTGCAAAAGCTTTTTATTTTGATGTAGTCCCATTTGTTTATTTTCTCTTTAGTTTCCATTGCCCTAGGAGCATTATCAGAGAAGAAATTTCTTCGGCATATGTTTGCGATTTCGCTGCCTGTGGATTCCTCTAGTATTTTTATGGTTTCCCGTCTTACGTTTAAGTCTTTTATCCATTTTGAGTTTATTTTTGTGTATGGTGTGAGTTGGTGATCTAGTTTCATCCCAAGAAACCAGAACCCCTATGTTCATAGCAGCACAATTCACCATAGCTAAGATTTGGAAACAGCCTAAGTGCCCATCAGCAGATGAGTGGATTAGAAAACTGTGGTACATCTACACAATGGAATACTACGCTGCGGTAAAAAAAAAAGGAACTCTTGCCTTTTGCCACAGCATGGATGGAACTGGAGAGCATTATGCTAAGTGAAATAAGCCAGTCAGAGAAAGATAAATACCACATGATCTCACTCATTTGTGGATTATAGAGAACAACATAGACTGATGAAAAGGGACAGACCCAAAGACTGAGAAACAGCGATCAGGCTATCAATCCCCAGAAGGAAAGTAGGAGAGGGCGGGGGTAAGGGGAAGAGATCAACCGAAGGACTTGTATACATGTATATAAGCCAAACCAATGGACATGGACAACAGGGGGATGGGAGCATGAGTTTGTGTGTGGGGGGGAGGATGGGGGTTAATGGGGGGGATGAGGACATATTTGTAATACCTTAACTAATAATAATAAAAAAAAATGCTAAAAAAAAAAAAAAAAGAAGTGAAGGGATAAGTGGTGGTTGGTGCTGGTCAACTACTGAGCCATATCATCAGGAGCCTAGACTTTCTACCTGTTTGCTCCATCATTCTTAGCTTTTCATCTTTGGGCCTTTCAATTCATGGTCTCGATATACCCACAGAATCTTCAAGCAAAGAAGGTGGAAATACCACTTCCAGCCCCTACTATGCCTTTTATCAGGAAAGCCAAAGCTTTTCCAGAAGTCCTCAGCCAGCACCTTCTCACATTTCATTGGCCAAGACTGGGTCATTTGCCCACCCCTAGCTCTAATAGAACCTGGAAACCAAATAGATGGAAAAGAACAACAGTATTATCTTAGGTCAATTATGATTCATTCTCGAGAGCTGGGCAAACTCTGTATCCGTCAGCTGTAACTGTGATAATGCTCCATAACAAGCAATCCCTGAAAGCCTTTGTGGGCTACACAAACAAGCTGTTGCTCCTCAGTGATGGGCCTGTAGGTCACCTGTGACTCAGCTAGACTGTCTGGGATCAATTGGGCTTGGACCCAGGCGGTGTGTGTTTTCACGTCTGACCAATATACTTTCTTATTCTGGCAGAACTAGCTACCCAATAGCATATTTTTCTCATTCAAAAGGGGTTGGTTCCTTTTGCTTTGTAGACTTCTGTTTCTCTTGCAATAAATCTCCTTTAATATTCACTAGGAAGAACCTCTGTGTCTCATTAAACACTGGTTTCAAGCCATTTCCCACTCTGCATTTAAAGAGCCACGCCATCCTAAATGGTAGGTGTACAGGAAGCCAGATAAAGTCAAACACATGTAGGGCCTCTGCTTGTGTCCTGTCCAGTAACATTCCATTCACCCAACAAATGACCTGGCCAAGTCCAACACGAACTGGGCAGGGATAGATACTCTGCCTACTCCCATGGAAAGTGCCACAAAGTCACAGGCCAAAAGGTGTAGCTGCATAATTCTATCACGGCGAGGGAATGCAGACTTGGGAACGAAACCCCACTCTACTCCCTCATTCCAGATGAATGGGGCTCTGACAGCAAGAGAGACAGGAACGGCTATTGGGTGGCCTCCAACAGTGTCGTCAAAAGAAGCTTGAAAAACTTATTTTTCTGGTTTAGTTAGGAGGAAGAGAAGGAAGCAAGGAAACAGTAGCGACAAATGGCTTTCCTGGGCAGGGATTTCCAGCTGGAACAGTGATGTATAGTTGAATGGGCTGAGAGAGACTAAACAACTTCTCAGACTCCGTGCCATAGTCTGGGTTCCGGCTCACGGCAACGGCTGACGCAGTTCATGCTGCACCCTCCCCTAAGAACCCCACGTGCTCCCTGGGTCCTCACCACACCTGTGCGGCCACCCTCACTCCACAGCCGCGAGGTCCAGGGACTTGGGCAGCTGCTGGTGACTGGCAGAGGGCTGGCAGCACCGGGCCTGCCGGGTTCCATTCATTTGGCAGCCGCCGCTGCTAGGCCTGTGCTGGGGGTGCAGACCAGCAGCACAGCCCCTGCCCCCAGCCTGCAGTTAGTCTCCGAGCAAGAAAGCCCCCTGCAAAGCATGTGTCGGCTAACGAGTGAGCCCAACGCAAACAGGCATGTGACATACTATAGCCAGGGGCGCTTCTGAGGGCTTGAGGTGCATACACCATGAACCGTCAAACCAACCCTATGAAGTACTATTATTCCTCTTTTTTTTCCCCTTAAAAAAATTTAGATTGATTTTAGAGCAGGAAAGAGAGTGTGTGGGGGGGAGAGGGAGAGCGAGCGGGCACTGATGTGCTGTGCCACTTATCGATGCATTCATCGGTTGATTCTTGTATGTGCCCTGACCAGGGATCGAACTCCACAGCCTGGGGGTATTGGGAGGACACGCTAACCACTGAGCTACCAGCAGGGCTTAGTCCTCCTTGTAAATATCAGGAAACTGAGACCCGTAGAGGCTACCTTCCTTACACACAGGAAAGTGATGAGCAGGACAGAGACCAGGCAACCTGAATCCGGACCCCCCTTCTCACCACCACAGCAGCCCCTGAACAATACAATACGGGTTCATTTAAATATGTCAGTGGATCAATATAGCTTTCTTGATGTTTTTCCTCAATAAAAGATAGTAGCTATAAGCTTAATCACATAAAGGCCTGTGAAATAGTTTATGTTAAAAAGGGTTTCTCATGGTGGAGACGCTTGGGTCATGGGTCGGTATTTCAACACGATAAACTCAGAGGAAAAATATTAAAATATAAAACAGCATGTACAGTTTCTTTTTCCTTAAATCTCAGAGACCAGACTTCAGATATCCCATTGTTTTTTCTGTTCGATGCTCATCTAACCTTTACACTTGCTAACGAGTTCAGTGCATTCCAGTGATAATTGTGACCATCCTCATTAAAATCACCTCAGATAAAGGTCAAATACCATGTACCACCATCGATAAAAATCTTCATGATAAAATTTACCCGGAAAAGCTGTCCTCCAATGAAAACAGTTTCAGCAAAATAAAAATGAAAGTCGGGTCGAGGCCGGGTGGCTCAGCTGGTTAGAACATCCTCACAGACACCAAAAGCTGGGGATTTGGTTCCCGGTCAGGGCACAGACCAGGTGGTGGGTTCCATCGCGGCCTGGGCGCGCCCAGGAGCGACCAACTGATGTTTCTCTCTCGCTGTCTCTCCCCCTCCCTCCCACTCTCTTTAAAAATCAATGCAAAAACATCCTCAGGTGAGGATTAGCAACAACGACAAAATCAATGAACGTATTAAGGAAAAAAGGGAGTCAGGACAGTTCACTCTTGAACAATGGGGAGGAGGGTAAGGGCGAGACCCCACTGCACAGCTGAAGACCTAGCATGACTTTCACCCCCCACACGTGTCCCTCGGGGTCCACGGGGATTGGTCCCGTCTGCCTTGTGGACTTCTATTTCTCCGGCAGTAACCATGCTTTACTGTTCACTAGAAGAACCTCCGCGTCCAGCTGGAAATGACTGTTCCAAGCCGTCTCCCCTCTGCTCTTACAGAGCCGCCACCCTCACACGTGCAAAGCCACACACCCTGAAAGCCACAGCTCTGCCGGGCCCAGGAGACGGGGGCACCAGGGCCAGCCTCTCCCTCGGCTTGGAGGGACCGACAGGCGACACGGAGCCACGGATCAGGGAGCAGAGGCTCACCCGCCAGGGTCGGACGCTGGGTGTGTAACACTCCCGGGGACCCCACACGGGGCCACCATCCCCTGAGACCTACCTGCAGGAGCTGGAGCAGGTTCCCACAGCAGAGACGGCGGGAGCGTCGGAGGAGGAGGAGGAGGAGGAGGAGGAGGAGGAGGAGGAGGAGGAGGAGGAGGGGGAGGAGGAGGAGGAGGAGGAGGAGGAGGAGGAGGAGGAGGGGGAGGAAGAGGAGGAGGGGGAGGAGGAGGAGGGGGAGGAGGAGGAGGGGGAGGAGGAGGAGGGGGAGGAGGAGGAGGGGGAGGAGGAGGAAAGCAGGTGGAAATGGCCGGCCGCGGGTCAGGAGGCCTGAGCCAGGAGGAGCTGCTTAGGCCGCTGAGCTGCCTGCGATGCGCAGAGCCCGGCACACCTGTGGGAGCGCCATCGGCGGCAGCCTGCCGAGTGGGGGGAAGGAAACGCAGAACCCCAGCCCCCTCCGGCCCTCCTGTCCCACCGAAGGGGGGAGGGGAAACTGAGGGAGCTTGTGAAGTCACAGGCCAGAGGTCCAGGCTCCCTAACGCCCCGAGGCCTGGTGACAGGACCACGGGCTGCTCCCCACACACAACGGACCCCCACGCGCGGCCTGTTCACGGCAGTGCCTCTGACCATACGTCCCGGCCAGCCAGCGAGAACGGCGATGAGGCCCACGGCAGGCAAAACACAAGACCAGCGCCTCAGTGTCCAAGACCGTGTCCTCTCTATACAGTCGCTCATAGATCTTGCTTTAACTTTCCACTATTTTAAAACAATAGAAACCCCGCACACCTATATTAGTAGAATTAGACAGTAAAATTCTTAGGATATATTTCTTTTCTTTAAGTTTACATATAACTTTATTGACTATATAGCAGTCAACCGGTAGGATTCAATAAATTGTCCACAAATTCAACAAAAATGTTAGGCTGCATAGACCTGTGTTTACTTGGGATATATTTCTAAAAACCATTTGCCATGAGTTTGAAACTAACAGATTATTGGCTAGCTTAATACACAGCCTGGCGGAGAAGGGGAAAGACTATGGGGAGAAATGCGGAAGAGAATATAAACCAGTTTAGGAAAATGTACGGCCACATCTTTTCTTTTTCCCCCTCCTATTAAAATGTTTATTTTTTTAATATGTTAAAAAAAAAAAAAAGTCTTGGATTTCAAAGGGTACAGAGAGGAAAATACGTCTGCCTCTCCCTGTCTCCCAGCCCCCTGTCCCCCCCTCGCTTCCTATTTGTTCAGTTAGACATTAGGGGGAGCCATGCAAACAGCCATTTCTGCAGATCCAGCCCCGCTTATGGACAGGCAGTGTGGTTCCCCTAACACAGTGGTTCTCAACCTTCTGGCCCTTTAAATACAGCTCCTCATGTGGTGACCCAACCATAAAATTATTTTCGTGGCTACTTCCTCACTGTCATGTGGCTACTGTTATGAATCGTCATGTAAATATCTGATCTGCAGGATGGTCTTAGGCGACCCCTGTGAAAGGGTTGTTCGACCGCCAAAGGGGTCGCGACCCACAGGTTGAGAACCGCTGGACATCCTGTGCACACCCACCTGCTTTCCCACACATGGGATCAGGACACACTCCGTGACCCGTGATGTGTGTCAGAATGTTTTGTATGAACTTCCTTAGTGGGACAATGTACCTGAGAGTTAGTTTGAAAGCTAAACGGCCAGGGACTGTTCCTATGCAGGTGGGGAGCCGCGGGTGGGCCAGTCTCTCCTGAAATGAAGGCTTCCTTTCGCTTGAAGGGGGAGGGACGATTCTGAAGTCTGTAGCTTCACCAAGTGATGAGAAAGCAAAGTGTGGAGAACGTCTACCAGCCCCTGTTCTCCCAGAGCAGCCCAGCCCGGAGCCGTCCTGCAGGCCAGAGGCGCTGGGGGCTGACCCCCGCCCCCTACCCCCCCCCCCAGCTCCTGCTGCCCGGGGGGCACCAAAGGGCCTAAGATGGTTTTTGAACCAACAAACGGGGTCACAATCATTTCTCTCTTGTGACTCCATTTGCTCTAGAAAAGCAAGAAGGAGTGACCACATCTTCCTGGCTGTGTAAGCAGAATAATACCTTTTCGAGAAAAATTCACGTTACAGAACCGCAAGAACCTTAAAGGCCATCCAGGCCCATGGTTCTCGCTGGGAATGACACCGAATCGCCTTCCCCCCTCCCTCCCTGCCTGCCTGCCTCTCTCTCTCAAATCAATAAACATCCTCAGGCGAAGTTTAAATAAATACATTTTAAAAATATCTGGGGTCACTATACCCTGGTCAATGCTAACCCCTGAGCAGTTCCTCATTCCTGGTCCCTGAAATAACTGCCTACTCATGTGTGGGCTTATTCTGACCTTCCCTTACCCCCTTTTGTGCACACGTGTTCCTGTTAATTTCTAACCTCGATAACTTCCGGCTGAGGTGAAACTGTTCCCACGGAAACGTGTTCCTGGGTCAGCTGAGACCATGGCTGGGCTTCTAAGCCAGGTCACCAAAAACTGTTTCATCTACGATTTACCTGAAGGGAGAGGCCAGTGGCCCTGTCTCCAATTATACCTCCATTCCATCGACCAAGCACTGAACAGGGGCGGGCCCGGAAATCCTCGTGTGTCCTGATGTAAGACACCAGCGACCCAAAATTCCCTGATTTCAGTAGGAAGCAGGAGTCAGAGAGGATACTGGGCGCAGTCTCAGAGCTCAGCCACGTGGTGAAGGACTCTGGCTCTCGGTGTGATCTTGCTTGCCATTCAGGAGGCATTTGTTATTCTGAAAAAATTATGTGCAGTGGATCTCAAGCTAATGAGCAAATGAAAATATGGAAAAATCGAAGTGGGGGCAGTGAGTTCAGACAATTTTAAGTTTAGTGATTAAACGAGCTGAGCCTAAGTACGTCAGCTGATAAAACACTTCACATTTTCTTACCAGCCACCCCAACTGTTGTTTTTCCAGTTGTTTGTTTACTTATTTTTTAATGTTTTTATTGATTTCAGAGAGGAAAGGAGAGGAAGAGAGAGAGAGAAACATCAATGATGAGAATTATTGATTGGCTGCCTCCTGCTCGCCCCCTACTGGGGATGGAACCCACAACCCAGGCATGTGCCCCGACAGGGAATTGAATTGTGACCTCCTGGTTCATAGGTCAACACTCAACCACTGAGCCATGCCAGCCTGGCCATTTGTTTGTTTAAATTTTAAGGTAGCAGCAAATATTCAGAGAACATCAGGACAACAAAAAGCAGAAATGTAGAAGACAGAAGACTTCCCTAACTCTCGCCACAGTCTTGTAAAAGGGGGCAGAAATGTAAGCTGGAAATGATGGGGAGGGTGACCGGGGCACCTTGGGCCAGGAGAGCCTGGTTAACTGGGGTCTGTGCGGATCCATTTGTGAATGGGGACATGAGGTTCTTCTGAAAGCATCGGCCACGTAGCTGCTGTCTTGCTAGTTTACATCACCTCACACAGGAACCTACCTGGGCAAGATTCAAGGTCCAGGTCCCTCGTACATTCCCAACCCCGTCAGCTGCCTCTCAAGTCACTTACAAGGTCACCAACGAGGAGGCGGCAAGGAGGTGTGGATGGGCCTGTGAAAACTCCCATCACGATGGACAAGCAATCCCATTGTCTGGTCCCGTGGCGCTGAGTCATGGCAGCCTATCTGTGGGGAAAGAGTGTTTATTGTGCGGACAATGGTCCATTGATGGTTTTTCAGAGCATCTGTGTGTTTGCTCCTAAGTGGATGCACTGACTGCACACAGACGAACGTTCTCACGCTGAGCAGAGGTAATACTGCTGGCGCTTCCTCTCTGCGGGGGGCTTTACTGGGTGGTGGACACAGGGAAATGGGGAAAGAGGGGGACTAATTATGGAGTAAGAG
Organism: Myotis myotis; assembly: GCF_014108235.1. Taxonomy (NCBI): domain Eukaryota; kingdom Metazoa; phylum Chordata; class Mammalia; order Chiroptera; family Vespertilionidae; genus Myotis; species Myotis myotis. Next base: position 2,492,755 of record NW_023416390.1, read on the forward strand.
TGAGTGTTTCCTGGTGGCTGGTTTACATAAGATTAAATGCAATGACCTGTTCTCTGACTCACTGGTTTCTCAGTCCAAGAGGTGAGGTCTGTACCTGGCCCTCTGACAAAGGCAGCTATGTAAACCGAACGTCTCTTTTCCGGTATAAGGAAAACTGATTCTGCCCGGCCGGTGTTGCTCAGTGGTGAGCATTGACCCATGAACCAGGAGGTCACAGTTCAATTCCCAGTCAGGGCACAGGCCCGGGTTGTGGGCTCAATCCCCAGTAGAGGGGGTGCAGGAGGCAGCCAATCAATGACTCTCTCTCATCATTGATGTTTCTATCTCTCTCTCCCTTCCCCTTCCTCTCTGAAATCTGTATATATAAATATGTATGTTTTCTTAAAAATCCTCAGATTTTCTTAAAAATGACTCAGATGGAAGCATTCCCCCAAACTAGAAGACATACATGCATACACACGCATGCTGTGATAGATGTTGTATGCGCTATACATGTAGCTGTGAGGCAAGCTACGTCATTCTTTGGATCTGTTGGGCTTTGTTAACCACAAAGATGCAGATTCAGACTCGACCAGGTGAAGGGAGCCATGAGCAGCCGGCTAGCAGAGGGTAAGACAGGGCTTGGCAAGATCTGGGATGAGGCCCCTGCTCAGTCCGCTCTGAGCTGAGCCAACTTGGTGAGTCTCTTGATCCCTCTGAGCTGCATTTTCAACATCTGTCGATTAAGAATAGCATGTTACTGTGGAGGTGTTTGGGGTTCAGATGACAATGACAATGTATATACTTTGTAAATGATCAAATGCTGTGCAAATATTTTTTTTGTGCAAATATTATTTTATTTTTTATTATCTTTAATATACACTGAATGGCCAGATTATTATGACCACCCCATCAGTACTTCATTGACACTTCCAAAAATACTGAATATTCAAAACTTCCTAAGCAAATACTCTCAAGGTTTTTATTATTATTAATATTATTATTATTTGCATAACTAATTCACTTCATTGTACTGATGGGGTGGTCATAATAATCTGGCCACTCAGTGTATATGTTTATTAATTTCAGAGAGGAAGGGAGAGGGAGAGAGAGAAATAGAAACATTGATGAGAGAGGAACATCATTGATCGGCTGCCTCCTGTGTGGCCCCCACGGGGGGGGTGGTGGGGGAGGAATGTGTCTTGACCGGGAATCGACCCAGCAACTGCTGAACTGCACCGGCTGGGCTCTGACCTCAATATTTACCACCAAAGTGTCCCTCTCAGCAAAATGGTGACAAGGAATGGTCATGAGTGAGCAGATTCTTTGCCACACTTCGGTTAAGACAGCTGTGTCAATAGGACGTCCCACCACATGAGCTGCAAAATGATAGTTGAAGCACTTTTATATTCAGATGGTCAATGAATACCTTATGTTCTTTTCAAATAGTGTACATGTTGCCAGTTTACCACATGGAAACCACACCATTCCTTTGCCCGAGATGGTTCTGTGGTCACCCAGGTCTATGCAGATGTAGGTGGGAATTTCCATCCGGCAGGAGTTGGCAAAGGCCGTCTGACATCCCAGCAGAACCTTGACTTTTGCTTCCTCCACAAGCAGCAGCCACCTGGGGGCTCCCACCTGCTTCCAAGCCAGAACCCTGGGCTTTTAGGAGCCGCCTTGGTTCTGAATTCTCTTCTCTGCTCGTCTTCTCATAAGTTCATCTGCGGCATTTGGATCACCAGAGGGGCGCTCATGGCCTCAGCGTCTCAACAGTCAGATCCCGTAAGGGGGATTCCACTAGGAATGGACTTAACACAGACCCCCCCGGGGCTGGCTGCCTCCACCCCTTTAGAAAGGCTGCTGCAGGAAACAGCCGATGACACCCACCTCTGCATTTCCTTAAACTGTGGATCGAACGTACTGTCTACCATGTTGTAAAATATCGCACACGCCATTATTTTAGAGCAGTGGTTCTCAACCTTCTGGCCCTTTAAATACAGCTCCTCATGTTGTGGCCCAGCCATACAATTATTTTCGTTGCTACTTCCTAACTGTAATGTTGCTACTGTGATGAATCGGAATGTAAATATCCGATATGCAGGATGGTCTTAGGCGACCCCTGTGAAAGGGTCGTTCGACCGCCAAAGGGGTTGCGACCCACAGGTTGAGAACCGCTGTTGTAGAGCATTGGGGAAAACAAAACTTCCCTTTTGGTACAAAGGCATAATTCCCTAGATTAAGTTGTGAGAAATATAGAATCCAACATGGTTTATTTTTGCCCTCACTACCAAGAAACGCAGATCTAAGTTTTCTGCTTGTTCACTACTGCTAGCCATCCTATAGCTATCGCCTCCTCCCTCCTACCTGATTTCAATATAATTTGTCTTAAAAGTTGTAATTTTTTAAGGATTTTAGCCAAATTAAACTCATTTAATTCTAACAACTTAATAATAAAATCATTGTAATGCTATGCTAAGCATTATTTATTTTCATTCTTTTTACAAAAAGATAGACAATATACTTGAAGGAAGTAAACCTAGAAATGTAAGATTACTTAAAGTACTTGTGTTTCCATTCACTTGAAAACCCAAGACTCAGGGATGTTTAGTTCCCTATTTTAACAACTTCATAGATGTCTTCATAGGGAAATTGATTGGTTGAATCTAAATTCAAACGGCCAAATATAGCTCATATGGTAGACCTAAAAATTAAAAGGAGAAGAAAACCCCTGCCCAAGGTTCCTCTAAACAATCTCTGGCCCTAAATTAAAGAAATGACTTCTGTGTAAGGCTATTTTCTGCTTGGGCATAAGCAAAATCACAAAGGAAGGAAACAGGTTCACCAAACGGCAACATATTAATATAACTGATTTGGGTGCAAGAGTCCACCACGTCACCTCAGCACAACAGAATGGTTACCCACAGCTGTGTCTCTGGTTTCAAGAAATCTCATTCTGGATCTGCTACTTTGCAAACCAAAAACCAATGGAAAAGGACAGCAGACATTTCTTGGCTTTATATGGCCATCTTTTCTCTTTCCGGCTACCTCGCGTTCAAGGACAACTGATAGTTCTGTATGAGCTGGTCTAGCCCTGCCTGGCCTCTGTTTCCCAATTCCCTTCCATCTCTAGTCCCTTCTTATCAAAAGTGACTTCTAGCCCAGCCAGCATGGTTCAGTGGTTGAGCGTCAACCCATGAACCAGGAGGTCATGATTTGAATGCCATTGTGGGCTCAATTCCCAGTAGGGGGCATGCAGGAGGCAGCCAATCCATGATTCTCTCTCATCATTGATGTTTCTATCTTTCTCTCCCTGAAATAAATAAGTATATATATATTAAGTATATAAATAAATTTACAAATATATACATACTAGAGGCCCAGTGCACGAAATTCATGCACAGGGGCAGGGGTTCCCTCAGCCTGGCCTGCACCCTCTCGCAATCCGGGACCCGTCAGGAGATGTCCGACTGCCATTGGGCGAGACCCAGACCTGGCCGGCTCTACCCCTATCAAGCCCTGCCGGGTGGGGGCGCAATGTCAAGTCCCTGCCCACCTGTGTGCACCTGCCACGCACACAGCCTCCTGCTGATTGGTCGTTATGGCGTGAGGGTGTCACGACCATTAGCATATTAGCTCTTTATTATATAGGATTTTTAAGTGACTTCTATTAGGATTTCAGAGAAAGCTGGATAGAGACCACTGAGCCACATGGCCTTCCAGCCAGATCCTCTATTTCCCCTTCCAGGGGCCATTTTTATCTTGGGGCTCTCAGCTGTGATTTTCCTTGGTTCCTTTTGACAATAGTTCCCAACGCCAGTCATTCCAGATGTTTGCTTGTTGGTCTCCACTGCCAGCTTTGTGAGGTCAGAGGCTGCGTCAACATGGTAAAAGGCAAATAAGCATTTGTGGAATGAGTGAATAACCAAACTATAACTTTCCAATAAATCCCCCCTTGAAGTGTCTCACTTCCACGTGGACCGGTGACCCTGCTGGTATAATCACGCTCCTTGGTGGACGCAGAAGGCCTGCCTGCCCGTGTGGCCGACCCCTCTGTCCCCGCATCAGTCTCACAGCCAGACGTCACCTCTGTGGACAGAGACGGAATCCCCTTCCTGGAATAGGAAACACGTTCAACAGCAAGCGCACCTCCATGTTCACAGACGAAGCTTGGCCCGAAGGTAACTGAAAGCCACCCCATCTTTGTTCTGATGAAAACGTTAACTGTGACAGTTTGTAGCTCAAAACCCAGAAACCCCAGTGTGGGGAGACTGTTATCTGGAAGGCCACGTCTGGCCAAATAGCGAGCTGTTATCTCCTTCCCAGGAAGTGGCCTCCCGATCAGGCTGTTGCTATGATTCTACCCGACGCTGAGGCACGGAGGGACTTTATAAACAGCCTAACTTTCCCTCTGCGGGGAGCTTTAACCGCCATGCTTCTGAGCGGCGTGGGAAGGACACCGAGAAGACGTGGCTTGTTTTTCTCTGCCCAAAGCCTTCGCCTTTCTGCTGAGTCACCAACCTTGCCCAGCGTTGCTTTTGCTCTCGCTGAAATGTGTTTACATTCGCACCAAAATAGAAACCGCCAGCTAATCAGTTCTCCTGGAAGGAAGGGACGCTGGCCTGCCTTCTGCAGAGGATGTTTGTTCATGGGAACAAGTGCCAGCGCGAGTCCCGACTGAAATGGCGGCCCGCCTTTATCAGACCTGCTGGAGAATGAAATGCTAATTTTTCTCCACGTTTTCTCTTGAGTTTATCACATCTGGTTACTCAAACATTTGAAGATATAGCATTTGGGTCTTAAAACTTTTTTAAAATATGTATTTTTATTTATTTCAGAAGAGAAAGGAGAGGGAGAGAGAGAGAAACATCAATGATGAGAGAGAATCACTGATCACGTCCCACACAGGGGATCAAGCCAGCAACCTGGGCAGGTGCCCTGACCATGAATCGAACTGTGATCTCCTGGTTCACAGGTCGACATTCAACCACTGAGCCACACCAGCCGGGTGATTCTTAAACCTTTTCATAATGAAAGAAATAACCATTTGAGCCTCTAACTTTAAAAATCCAGACGACCTTTCAATAGTTTTATGACAAATCAACTCAACTGCCCAAGCAAATATATTCATCTTATTCAACATCTTCAAATCTGCCAAGATTATCCTGAGACCTGAGATCAGAACATTTAAACCACAGAGTCTAGAATTCTCAGACCAGGTCTAAGATCCTGGAACATGCCTCATTCCAGAGCCAGGAGAGCAACATGGGTCATGGGTAGTTTGGTGAAGTACAAGACCGTGCCCCTGGGAATGGACGTGGAAAGAAGTGCTGATGGTGAGGAGAAAGGAAGTGTGCAGGTGGTAGCCTTGAGTTGAGCCTCAGACTATGTCAGGACCATGACCCAGAGAGAGACACCTGGGATAAGCACCTGTCGGCATCCTTGAGTTGTTCCAGCAGCTTGGCCAAGGAGGGCAAGGCCTGGTCATGGGTTGTTTTGCTTATGACTTTGAGCAAAATTATCTCCTTCCCTTACCTTGCACGTCTCTATCATGTGTGCTATCTAGTTTTACAGCTCTCTGTGTTAGCGTCTCGAGGCAAGCATGTGTGTCTTGTAATAACTGACATCACCATGCAATTGTGCTGGCACAAAGCAACATGCAAAAGCATTGATAAATCAATGAATAAGGGAATTTTTATAATACTTGCAGTTCGATGTAAAAAGCCACAGAACAAGTATATCTTCAACGTCGTTCCATCTGTGCTATTTAGCCTATGGGCAATATACAAGTGGCTACTTGGCTACCTCTAAGTGCATACCCTTAAGGAAAACACGAATTCATCAAAAGAAAATGCAAGACCATGTTTTTCATTCGGAATTTGCTGCTATTTAAATAAATTAATGCTCAGCATCTTAAACTGCTTGGTTTGGGGCTAGTTCTGCTTTCTCATCTTTGCTAATTGGTATGTCTCCGCGGCCAGAGTCACACGCTGTATTCACTGCAGAGCATTCGTTCACCTCTAAGCACACAGGGTGCTTCCCCTCTTAGCCGCTTTCTATCCCAGCTTCCCCTCAGCCAGCCCATCTGCTGACTCAGCTGCTCTCACCCCTCGCTGTGCAGCAAAGCAGTTCTTGGTAATAAAAAATCATTTCCCCCTACCCTCTCCCACCTCCGCGCCCCAGTCACCACACTGTTGTCCATGGGAAAAAGATAAAATAAAACAAAGAATCAGAATTTCCAATTGCCTCTATTATTCCTGGAACATGGCAAGCAATGTTATATTATTTAATCTTACAGCAACATTTCCCAGATGAAACGAACCCTGCAAGTCCAAAGACTGCCAGGGGCCAGAGAGATGGCGAGCTGCTCGCACTAGTACATCAACGGAGCCCACAGAGGGTCCGTGCAGGAGCGAGAGATTTGTCATCGATCGTCGCCGACACTGTGAGGGGGCAGGAATGACTCACTCGGGAGAGAACATTGAGAACACAGAATGCGAGGTGAGTCCTGAGTGAACTTTAGGGTCAGGACGGAGAAGCAGGAAGAATGAGAGAAGCTGAGAAGGAGCAGTGGAAAGGTAGGAAGAGAGCTAAAACACAAATGGGCAAAGCGATCGACAGTACTGTTGTTGCGAAGAAGTCGAAGGAGGCGAGAGCTGAAACAGAGCCCAGTCACCAGCCTCACCAGGGGTCCCTCCAAGGGGCCGTGGAGCTAGGAGCGATTTGCAAAGAAAACCTGAGTGTTAGCGACAGCGAGTGTAGGCAAATGTGCCATCGAGCAGTAGTTGGAGGTGGAGAGAGAATTCTTTTCACCTCTGTGGCGTGTTTTTTTAGGAGGGAAGAGACAAAGCATAGAATGTGAGGCCACCAGTAACGGTTTAAGACGAAGTCCTAAGGGGGTGGGGGGAGACGGGCTGAGAAGGGGGCGTGGTGGGTGAAGTTACTCAGGCTGGAAGAAGAGAGAAGCGAAAGAAAAGGGAGTTCTTTTAGGACAAGAGAGAAAGTCATGCGCTTAGTGTGAGAAGGTGAGTAGACTAGGACGCGCAGGAACATGGAAAGTATTGGGGATCTTTCCAGCGGAGAGAAGGAGGGTGGGAATCGCCTCAAATGCCTCCATTTTCCCAGCAGAGCCCAGGCCAGCGAGTTCCCTGCCCCGGGGGAGGCTGCCGTTTGTGAAATCAGCTGCATTCGAGAAACACAGGCTTCAAAACCAGGCCTCCCTGCCTCCACCCTCTCCACCTGCCAGTCCCACTCCTCCCTCCAGAGGACGCACACCCGCCCCCCCTACCTTCTTTCTCATCACCTCCTCCTCGCAAACCCAACTCATGTCGTGCCATTTAGAAAAATCACACTTGAGCCCGGCCAGTGTGGCTCAGTGGTTGAGCCTTGAACTATGCACCAGGAGGTCCCGGTTCGATCCCCGGTCGGGCACATGCCCAGGGTTCAGGCTCCATCCCCAGTGTGGGGCGTGCAGGAGGCAGCCGATCCATGATTCTCTCTCATCATTGATGCTTCTCTCTCTCTCTCTCCCACTCCCTTCCTCTCTGAAATCAATAAAAGTAATACTTTTTAAAAATCGCAGTTGAAAAACAGCCTTTTCTAATCGACAGAGCAGGTGGCTGCAGAATGTTTCCTTTTCAGCGCGCGCTGCCCGGGTCGATGTGCCAGGTGTTGCTCCGGGCACACGTCTGCAGCCAGTTCTCAGAAGTGCGGGCAGCGAGCCCTGCTGTGCAAATGCTGGCGGCGGGCAGAGCTCGGGGATTTGACCCAGTTACTAAGCACAACTTGCAATTTTGAAAAAAATTGTTGGAATTAAAATTCTGTATCTTAGCACTGCCCTCCTGATGGCAACAGACTAAAAATCATTTTGAATCAACTTCCATTCATAAGTGGAAGGAACAACTGTTTCCAAGTACCTCTCCCCTGTCCCACCTTTAAAGTGGCCGACTTCTCGTTCATTCCATCTCTTCTCTAATTGAAAATTGGACGTAATTTAGAAATGGGCTAATTTAAAATGTTCCTTTTGCACACATCTTTAAAGAAGAAAAAAATAGCCCTAGCAGGGTTGGCTCAGTGGGTAGAGCGTCCGCCTGAGGACTGACGGGTCCCGGGTTCGATTCTAGTGAAAGGCACATGCCGGCCAATGGTTCCCTCTCATCACTGATGTTTCTCTCTCTCTCCCTCTCCCTTCCTCCCTGAAATCAATAAAAATATTTTTTAAATAAGAGAAGCAATAGAGGAAGCACCGTTTCAGGGTGGGTGTTGCCTGGATGTACACACCACGTTCAAGAGTGGAGCGAGCATCGCTGTGGGGACACCCCGGGAGCTGGCTCAGCCGCTCGCCCCTCACGGGCCCGCTGACCACGGAAGCCCGTGAAGCGGGTCCCCTACCGGACTCGCTAAGCCACGTCCCGGTCCCGTGCGAAAGCAGTGAAATCGAAATCCTACTCAATATGGTATGCATTCGGGTAGTTCACAAATTCTAATCAGTCATGGTTATAACTACCGAGTGTTTTATTAAAACTTTGTTTATTTTACTCTCAGCTCTTAAAGTGTAACTTAATTTTATTCCCATGAAATTCCTGAGAAGAAACATGTCCGTGTCAGGATATGATTTTTCCTTTGCTTCAGATGAGAGGCGGCGTTTTAAAAGGAACAGCCCGTGACAGATCCTGCCAAACGCCGAGTTAAAATAAGAATCTCCGCCAGGCAGCCTTTAAAGCCGCATACAGACAGGCTGTCTACTTACAGGCACAGAACCACGTCTGTTTCCAAACAGCACGAACACTGCACCGCGTACATGTTGCATCAACTCTGAGTCGGTGTCTGCTAAGTTGCTTACTGACATGCACAACTGTTGCGGGAATTTACTATACGGTGACCTTTTCTGAAATAATCTTCACTTCCCTTCTCTCCCTTCAGAGCACTTGCCTGACAGTGACCCCCCAAGGGTCCTTTCTGGACTCTGAGCTCACTCTGTTCACCTTTTGTAAAACGGGCTGCTGCTTACAATCCCCTCAGACACGCCACAACCATATTCATGCTACAGCCATATTCATGCTGCAACCATATTCATGCTGCAACCATATTCATGCTACAGCCGTATTCATGCTACAGCCGTATTCATGCTACAGCCGTATTCATGCTACAGCCATATTCATGCTACAGCCGTATTCATGCTACAGCCGTATTCATGCTACAGCCGTATTCATGCTGCAGCCATATTCATGCTACAGCTGTATTCATGCTACAGCCATATTCATGCTGCAACCATATTCATGCTACAGCCGTATTCATGCTACAGCCGTATTCATGCTACAGCCGTATTCATGCTACAGCCGTATTCATGCTACAGCCATATTCATGCTACAGCCGTATTCACGCTACAGCCATATTCATGCTACAGCCATATTCATGCTGCAGCCGTATTCACGCTACAGCCGTATTCACGCTACAGCCGTATTCATGCTACAGCTGTATTCATGCTGCAGCCGTATTCATGCTGCAGCCGTATTCATGCTACAGCCGTATTCATGCTGCAGCCATATTCATGCTACAGCCATACTCATGCTACAGCCATATTCATGCTGCAGCCGTATTCATGCTACAGCCATATTCATGCTGCAACCATATTCACGCTACAGCCGTATTCATGCTACAGCCGTATTCATGCTGCAGCCGTATTCATGCTGCAGCCATATTCATGCTACAGCCGTATTCATGCTACAGCCGTATTCATGCTACAGCCGTACTCATGCTACAGCCATATTCATGCTGCAGCCATATTCATGCTACAGCCATACTCATGCTACAGCCATATTCAAGCTACAGCCGTATTCATGCTACAGCCGTATTCATGCTGCAGCCATATTCATGCTACAGCCATACTCATGCTACAGCCATATTCATGCTACAGCTGTATTCATGCTACAGCCATATTCATGCTACAGCCGTATTCATGCTACAGCCATACCCATGGTACAACGTAGACTGCAGCATGTCCTTTCTAGCCAGGCTCGTGCTGGGTGTGATGATCCAGAAACGCACTTTGCCTTAAAGGAGTACACACTGGGGGAGGTGCAATCGGGAAATAGAGGCAGCATGTAGCTATGACTCCGTAAGAGGGAATGAGCGGCAGGCAGTGAGGGGGTTCAGGGGGTGTGTGCAATCAGGGAATAATGCGGCTGCGGAGAGGGTCTATAACAGGAGTATGAGTGACAGGCGGTGAAGGGATCCAAGGATCCAATCAGGGAGTAGATGCGGCTGTGGAGAGGGTCTATGGGAGGATGGCCGGGGATGAGGGGACCACCCGCGTGGGGGCAGCGCCCAGGACTGCTTCCCATGTGGGGGCAGCTCCACAGAGTCCTGAATGAAACGGCCCCGAAGGCCCTCCGTGTGGAGCTGGGGTCCGTGAGGGCGCCTGGCAGGGAGCACAGAGGGGCAGTGATGGGGACATCACGGGTGGAATTGCTGGGTGCCCAGGTGCAGGGAGAAGGCGGCTCTAGTCTCTATTGGCCGTTGTCTGAAGACTGGACTTCGGTCGCGAATCCAATGGCTTCCACCTGAGAGAAGCTGGCATCTCTGAGTTCACTGGAGTCACAGCTCCTCTGCTCCTGAACTGAAGACGTTCTGGAAACGGTCTTTCCATCTCCCTTCACTTTGGGAAGGACGTGTCCAAGGAGCAGACATGCAGGCGTGGAGCTCCCCTGGGAGGGGCTCTGTCCAGGGAGGAAGCCAGGCTCAGGGCTCGGGGCGGAGAGGGGATGGGCCGCACTCGGAGTCTTTGAGGAGCAGCTCTGAGGGTGAAGTTGATGCGGGATGGGGGGCTCCCCAGAGGCGACCCCTATAATGAAGGAAGGGCATGAGGGCCTAACTTCTTCCTAATTGTCCCACTTTCTTCTTTTCTTTTCAAATATATATTTTTTATGGATTTCAAAGAGGAAGGGAGAGGGAGAGAGAAACATCAGTGATGAGAGAGAATCATTGATGAGCTGCCTCCTGCACACCCCGCCCTGGAGATGGAGCCCACAACCCAGGCATATGCCCTGACCTGGAGGGAACCGAACCGTAACCTCCTGGTTCATGGGTGGACACTCAGCCACTGAGCCACCCTGGCCGGACACCTAATTATTTCACTTTCAACCCAACACACAAGCAGAACGGAGCCTTCCCAGACACCCAGAAGTTGCACTGCCTGCGGAAAGCCGCACGCAAATCCGCACAGGCCAGGCCGCCATGCTCCGCATGAAGAATACGTGAAAGCAGCGCCCACGCAGGCAAGGCAGGTGGCAGGAAGCAAAACCAACAAGTACCCCAACAACTACCCCCCGCCCCCCGCCCCCCAGCCTGGGCTGCGGGAAGCGCCTGACAAGTCCCTTTCCGAGGGCCAAGGGCTCGGTGTGCGGCTGTCCCCGTCCGCTTCCCAAGTCTCGGTTCCCCTCAGGAAAGATGTGAGGGGATCAGAGAACTAGTTACAACCAGCCCTTCAGGGTTGTTTATAAACACCTACAGCAGGCGAGCCCCGGGCGGGGGGGGGGGGGGGGGGGGCATGACCTTGTGCTGTGAAGGCGAGTCCGTCTGCACCGGGACACGTGGCAGCCAATGCCCCAGGGCAGCGGAGTCCCACCACCGAGGCCACACCTCACTCAGCCTGGGAAGCTCAGTGTCAGAGCAAGAACCGATGCGCCTTCAGACGCGGCGTCTCCGGCTGTTAATTAAAGAGGACACACGCTTACACACCAAACACCAGTCACAAGGCCTCCTTTCAAGACAGAAGAAAAACTTCATAAACAGACTATAACTCGGGAGGCATCTCCCCAGCCACTGGCATCCCCGCATCCCCTGAGAGCAGCCTCCCGTCCAGGCTGGGAAGCCCGGCCCCGCCCGGGGCTGAGTCGGGAGCTGTTATGAAGCCCTTGGCACCTGCAGGTACAACGACGCTGCCTCTCGGATGCTCTGAATGAACCGTGGGGGCGAGGTCCGGGGACAGCAGGCTCCCAACGAGGGTGAGGCCCTCGCGAAGCTGATGGCGGAGCCGCTTAGCACAGCTGCTGATTCCAGAACCCGACGCAGAGCGCTGCTCCCAGGGGAAGAGCTGCTCCCACGGGAAGAACTGCTCCCACAGGAAGAGCTGCTCCCATGGGAAGAGCTGCTCCCAGGGGAAGAACTGCTCCCACGGGAAGAGCTGCTCCCACGGGAAGAGCTGCTCCCAGGGGAAGAGCTGCTCCCACAGGAAGAACTGCTCCCAGGGGAAGAGCTGCTCCCACGGGAAGAGCTGCTCCCACAGGAAGAACTGCTCCCACGGGAAGAGCTGCTCCCACAGGAAGAACTGCTCCCACGGGAAGAGCTGCTCCCACGGGAAGAGCTGCTCCCAGGGGAAGAGCTGCTCCCACAGGAAGAGCTGCTCCCAGGGGAAGAGCTGCTCCCAGGGGAAGAACTGCTCCCAGGGGAAGAACTGCTCCCACGGGAAGAGCTGCTCCCAGGGGAAGAGCTGCTCCCAGGGGAAGAACTGCTCCCAGGGGAAGAGCTGCTCCCACGGGAAGAGCTGCTCCCAGGGGAAGAGCTGCTCCCAGGGAAGAGCTGCTCCCAGGGGAAGAACTCAGGTGCGAAAGCAAACCTCACCGTGTAAATTACCGTCGAGCTCTGCCTCCTCAGCAAGGCCGTTCAGGGCACTCTGACCCTTCGGTCAATGTGGTCGCCATTCTATAGGCATGAGGCCAGAGCGGTTAAGGGCTGTTCCCTACATCACACAGCAAACAAACGAGTTTTAATAGAATTCCAAGAGTTGCAACCAGTAGCTAGAAACAACCACCAACTAGCTAACTTTTAAAAACCACAGGGTTTCATTCTTCACATGACTTTTCATGTCTATTTGATTCTATAACCTATAATGTAGGTACGACGGTCACTTTCATTTCATCTCTGAGGAGACAAAGTTCAGTGTGGCTGTTTAACTTCTCCAAGGTCACACACAGCTAGTGAATGTGGACGAGTCACATAGAACTAATAAGGACGGACTAGTCACACACAGCTAGTGAATGTGGACCAGTCACATAGAACTAGTAAGGACGGACTAGTCACACCGAGCTGGTGAATGTGGACCAGTGACATAGAACTAGTAGGTACGGACTAGTCACACACAGCTAGTGACTGTGGACCAGTGACATAGAACTAGTAAGTACAGACTAGTCACATGCAGCTGGTGAATGTGGACCAGTGACATAGAACTAGTAAGTACGGACTAGTCACACGCAGCTGGTGAATGTGGACCAGTCACATAGAACTAGTAAGGACGGACTAGTCACACACAGCTAGTGAATGTGGACCAGTCACATAGAACTAGTAAGTACGGACTAGTCACACACAGCTAGTGACTGTGGACCAGTGACATAGAACTAGTAAGGACGGACTAGTCACACACAGCTGGTGAATGTGGACCAGTGACATAGAACTAGTAAGTACTAGTCACACACAGCTAGTGAATGTGGACCAGTGACATAGAACTAGTAAGGACGGACTAGTCACACACAGCTGGTGAATGTGGACCAGTGACATAGAACTAGTAAGTACTAGTCACACACAGCTGGTGAATGTGGACCAGTGACATAGAACTAGTAAGTACGGACTAGTCACACACAGCTGGTGAATGTGGACCAGTGACATAGAACTAATAAGGATGGACTAGTCACACACAGCTGGTGAATGTGGACCAGTGACATAGAACTAGTAAGTACTAGTCATACACAGCTAGTGACTGTGGACCAGTGACATAGAACTAGTAAGGACAGACTAGTCACACACAGCTAGTGAATGTGGACCAGTGACATAGAACTAGTAAGGACGGACTAGTCACACGCAGCTGGTGAATGTGGACCAGTGACATAGAACTAGTAAGTACGGACTAGTCACACACAGCTGGTGAATGTGGACCAGTGACATAGAACTAGTAAGGACGGACTAGTCACACGCAGCTGGTGAATGTGGACCAGTGACATAGAACTAGTAAGGACAGACTAGTCACACACAGCTAGTGAATGTGGACCAGTGACATAGAACTAGTAAGGACGGACTAGTCACACGCAGCTGGTGAATGTGGACCAGTGACATAGAACTAGTAAGGACGGACTAGTCACACGCAGCTAGTGAATGTGGACCAGTGACATAGAACTAGTAAGGACAGACTAGTCACACACAGCTAGTGAATGTGGACGAGTCGCACACAGCTGGTAAATCAGGAGTGAAACTCAGTTCTGTCTCGCGGTCCATGCTCTAACCACTGTACGTTCACCCTTTATTTCTCCACTTTCTTCCTATGGAAACACTGTGCAGCAATTTGTTTATCCAGCGGGACACATCCGCTTGGGGAAGAGTAAATCCTTCCTCTTCGCTCAAAGCCAAAACAACCCACGGGGTGCCTTTCGGCCTAACCATCACGACCAGGAGCTGCTGGCGGAGGCAGTTGGCACCTACAGTCCTGCCACAGCCGCGCCGCCCCGAGCCCTCACGGCCGAGCCCTCCTCACCGAGCAGGACTCATATCCGCCGTGTTCAGCCTGTCCACGTACACAGGTGTTTGTTCTGTAGAAACATAGAAACATTCCAACCGCCATCTGCTGCTGAATCCTCTCTGTGATACTCTGCCAAATGGTCTGGGAGCTTGAAGCGTACCGGGAGGGTTCGTCCCAGCCTTGGACGCTGTACCTGAGCAGCTCCTGGCTCATGTTGGGGTAACATCTGTCTGTAGCTCCCTTCTACTTTCCCCAGTTACAACCTTTTGCTTGAAGCTGGCTGTTCATATTTTGAGAATTTACTAAACATCACAGGCCCATCACCAGGATCAAGAAAAGTAGATGTAGACACGCATGAAAGACATACAAGCAGCCTCGGGGCATTACAGGGCCCCGGGGCCTATGAGTGGTCGATGGCCTTAACCGTGGAACCCTGCTCAGTAGCCACCATCCGAATGCCAGAGGGAGGAGGCCTGCCCTGGTCCTGGCCCGCGCCCAGGGGCAGCCATCGGTTCTCCTCCCCCCACTGCTCTGCATCTGCTTGGATTCTGGTCGTTCCTTTCAGCCCAGGGAGACCTTTCTGGATCCAACTCTGTGATCTCATCTTTAGCGCTGTGTCAGGTCAGAAACTGGACCCGCCAACTAAGAGGATGTGAAAACACATGAGAGCCACATGCCTGGGGGCCTAGGTGCTGATTGCAAAACTTCCTTGTATAGAGTAACTGTGACCTTAGAAAACCCCATCTCTTCTCAGGTATGACCCCGTGCCCCCACTTCTAAATAAAGCAGAATGGTTACCCAGCAGCCATCTCTTTGGTTTAAAATGTTCTCACGGCCAGTATCTTTACAAATGCATGCTGGCTATTACTTTGTTTTTAATGGTTTAATTATTTGTTTTTAAATAAAAATTTTTACATATATTTTTATTCATTTCAGAGAGGAAGGGAGAGGGAAAGAGAGATAGAAACATCAATGGTGAGAGAGAATCATTGATTGGCTGCCTCCTGCACGCCCCACACTGAGGATGAGCCCGAAACTGGGCCTGTGCTCTGACCCGGAATCGAACCCTGACCTCCTGGTTCATAGGTCGACGCTCAGCCACTGAGCCACGCCAGCTGGGCTAAAATAAAATTTTTTTAAATATATTTTTATTGTTTTTATTGATTTTTTACAGAGAGGAAGGGAGAGGAATAAAGAGTTAGAAACATCGATGAGAGAGAAACATTGATCAGCTGCCTCCTGCACATCTCCTACTGGGGATGTGCCCGCAACCAAGGTACATGCTCTTGACCAGAATCGAACCTGGGACCCTTCAGTCCGCAGGCCGACGCTCTAGCCACTGAGCCAAACCAGTCAGGGCTAAAATAAAATTTTTTAAGCGTCAAGGGTGACGTTTACTTCTAGCATTCTAGAACTCTGCGGACAGGTTCACCTTAACCCTGCCCCTGGAAGGGGAAGATGTCATCAATGAAGTCATATCCCTGCTGGCGTCTGTCATTTCGGAACGAAGCGTGTTGAGGTGGCCAGCATTGTGGCAAACGACTGAAACGGATTTGAGTAAGGGAACCCCACTCTGTCCTGAGCTCCCCGGTGGTCACGAGTAATTCCCCTGCCCTCTCGGACCTCTCATTCCTCAGGTGTCCAAAGGCGCCGGGTCTGAAGTCTCCTCCCGTTTTCACGCTCCGTCTGTCTGATGTTAAGAAGAAGCAGGCCCTGCAGCCTGGAGCAAAGACGAACTGTGGCATCCGGGTTCCTCCCGGTGCCCGAACCTTCTCGGCTGAAAGGATGACTTCAATCCACGGCTCGCACACAACGCGGTTCCCCTGCAGGAGTGAGCACAGTGGCTCCCAGGCCACACCCCCTGGAGCCCGATGGCTCCTGAACTGGGTCACACATTGGAAACACCTCGGGGATTTTAAGAACCGATGGCGCCGAGGACTTGCCCCCAAGTAGATTTAGTTGGTGAGGAATGAGGCCACAGGACCAGCGGGGTCATACGAACTTCTCCAGGTTAGAGCCATGGCTCTGACTCCTGGCTCTCAATTCTGAATGCGTGCAAGAACCACCTGGTCATTTACAAAACCTGCCAACGCCTACATCCCCTCCAGATTCAGGTTCCCTGGCCTGTGAGACCAGACATTGGCATGTTTTTACACACACACACACACACACACACACACACACACACACACACACCGTGTTTCTAATGTACAGGCAGGGCTGGGAGCGCCTCCTCTCATCTCTACCTCACAACGTCTTTCTAATTGATCGTCTCGACCTGATTATTCCATCCACACTGGCCACTCATCAAACACAACCTTGGACCTCATTCCAGGGCGCAGCTCCACCCCATTGTGTATGCAACCTGGGGCCCCACTTCCTGCTTGTTTCTCTACAGCCATAACTTCTTATCTTCTCCACTAACCGAGGCGCCGTGTTCTGGGACCTCCCTTCCCACCCCGTGGTTCCAGCTTGTAACCCCACTTCTTTTTATCACCGTCTGTCTGCTTTGCTCATCAGTCTTCCCTTGGAATGCCCTTGCCCTCTATTCCTAGCTGCCTCTGCATCCTGGTTTATCCTGATCAAAATTTCCTAGGATCCCACCTAACTTCTATTATTTATTAAACTGGTAAATCAGGACTTGTCCACATTCACTAGCTGCGTGTGACTAGTACTTACTAGTCACCTAACTTCTATCAAAGGGAATCTAAACGAGATATCACTCTGGAAAAAGAACTGCCCATTGTTGCCAACAACTAACCAAATACCGGGCATATAAAACAAGGGGATTGAAAATCACACACACACAAATGAATGGTGTATAAAACTATGACACTTTCTTTCACTCAACATTGGCTGTAGCTCTGGTCACGCACCTTAAGAAAGACAAGGATCAATCTAGAAAAAAGCACGAAGATGAGAACAGTGTATTATTGAGGGAGTTAGAGATCTATCGACAGAAAACGAAAGCAAAGATTACAATTTTGGTGTAGAAAAAGGGAGCTAAGGTTAATTGTTTAAATGATGACTAAAATAATATTGTTTTCTCAAATGTGGAAAAGATTGCTGAACAACACAATGTCCTAGGAAAAATAAAAGGGAATTCTACATGGCAAATATACAACAAAACCCTAAGGAGCTTATATAGGGTAAAAATAGATAAGTTCGTTGAAGTAAAATAAATTTGAAAAGTGATGGAGATATAATGGGTTTTTCAGAAAGTAAGGAAAAAAATCTAACATTTTTTTAGATTTGAAACAAGTTTAGAAGAAATGAGTTTTAAAAGCACCTTCATGTGCATGTTATGTAAGTTTTGTGAAGGATCAGAAGTCCGGGCTGTTCTGAGTACAAGCTGGACATCGTGAGGCCAGCGCGCGAAGGCGTCCACCTCCCGCAGCAGCCCTCGGAGACTGTCTGCACGGAACACGCGCGGCTCACCGGGGCCTCCGCACCCTCAGGGCCAGAGGTGGGTGGCCCCGCAGGGAGGGAGCATGGAGCGCTGAGGAGCGTGGAGCGCTGACCACGTCCCTGCAGAAGTTCACTCCGAGCCTCACGAGGCGCCCTGGCCACGGGCCCCAGGGTCAGGGTCGTATGTTTTGGTCAAACAGCAAATACAAGTTGTAATTCGTTGTGCTTCCTTTTTTACTCCAAGTGTTTACTTCTGTACATGCTCTGCACTGGTCATTTACACTCTTTCTTAAATACAGAATACCAATGCCTCCCGCTTACGTCCCATCATTACTAAGTCCCGGTGTCTGCGAACCACTGCAAGGCCATCACTCTCCCTCCTCTTTGTCTCTCACAGTCCTTCTCCACCAACACGCACCTTTGAGCATCAGCTTTCCTGGCTCCCTCTTCTCTCTCTCTCTCTCTCTCTCTCTCTCTCTCTCTCTCCTCTCTAGGCACCTCTTTCATTCCTGAGGACCGTCTTCTCACAGAGAATGTCTTCTGAAGGGTGTCAGTAAGGTCCCAGTTATCCCCTTTCCTTCTAAATGATTTTCCTTGCACCGTTTCTCCTTTTTTTTAAAAAAAAAAAATGTTTTTATTGATTTCAGAGAGAGGAAGGTAGAGGGAGAGAGAGAAACATCCATGATGAGAGAGAATCATTGACTGGCTGCCTCCTGCACGCCCCTACTGGGGATCAAGCCCACAACCTGGACATGTGCCCTTAACCAGGAATAGAACCTGTGACCTCTATCTATTCATGGTCAGCGCTCAGCCTTGGAGCAGTGTCAACCTTGGAGAACTCACTTCCACGTTGGAACGCTCCCAGCCCCCCCGCCCCTCACTGCCCCCCCAGCTCTGCCCCTGCATCTCCGCAGCCCTCCCTGGCTCCCAGGGCCTCAGGCTGCCTCTGAGTGACTCAGCACTTTTCAGCAGTTATGATCTCATTTGTGGTCACTTTCTTCTAAGTTCCCTTTGCCACAAGGAAAAACACACCAAGTGCTGGAAATGCCTTTGATCCTGGGCCGTTTGGCATATGTGACCCAGAGAGAAGGGAGGGAGGAGGATTTGTGGCAGTTGTGCCTGGGCCAAACCTGGGAGCAGTCCTGTCCACCCCCTGCAGGAGATGTTGTCCGAATAGACACTGGGAAGCAGCAAAAACACAAGCACCAGTTTCCTTCCTCAAACCGCGGTCCCATGCGCCTGGGGGCCTGCAGGGAGGCTGAGCCAGGCAGGAGGGAGTCAGGGGTGCCTGTCATCTGAGGTCTTCGTTTATCCACATGCAAACAGCCATAGAAGCAACCCGGGCCAGAGTGGTCATCAAGACTGATGCGAGGAGTTCAGCCGTGAAATAACGATCCGATTGCGTCCACTCTACCCACCCAACACAGGCAAGGGGAAGGTTTCGTTTCACAAAGCTCCCAGTAAATGCGGGCTGGAGCTCAAGGAGCTGCAGCACCTAGAAGTGTATCCAGAAGATGTAATTAAGTAGAGTATCTCACTCAAAAATATTTTCGTTTTCATGTTTTTTTCTGAATTCATTAATACTCAATGGTGATTCTGGGATGGAATTTTAATTATGTTATAATGCTACAGTCTCTTCATGTTCCTCCCCCCAAAACTCTCTCACAGTTTAAATCTGATCTAAATAAAAATTCGGTTAAGTAGAAACACACAGAGTCTGCCAAGAAAAAAAGAGGAAAGGACTTGAACTTTGCTCTAGATTTCAGTCCAGGAATTTGTGGGACTTTAATGCCACATGTTTGTTCCAAACTCTGGAAACCCACAGTGTTTATGGAAGCCTGAGGGAGTCCACTTCTTCTTACTAAACATTCTCAGTGCAACAAAACAGGAGTGCTCTGCTAACAGGGCATGTTTGCAGATACTCAGGAGAAAACAGTGCTGATTTCCTGTGCAAAGAATTTACTCACTCAAATACGGGAAGTTATGGGGGAACGTGTGGCCCTAGGTATGTTTTCACACCATCACTTGCTGGCTTCCCTGTTCCAATTTGAGTACCAGGGTATTAGGGTTCTTCTCTGGAGAGAAAAAAACAAACAACTGCAAACAAATAATAACCAAATCCTGTGAATGTCTGGTAGTTGTAACACTTATGTAAATATGTTCAGTTAATGATAAGTGTCTTCATTTTCTCCTCATGATCATCACCCTGGCCAGTCCTCCCTTTCTAGTGCCCTGGTGCACACTGGCTCAAACTGCTGAGTCACGATGATACGAGGTATTAAGCCAGCGCCCGCTTAGAATTACCTAATGAAGAAAGCTCAATGGTGGTCAGCTAAATAATGACTGATGTGGAAGTTAGTCCACGACCAAATGGCTACCTTTCACTTGAGCTGAGTTCTATACGAATACATGAGGAACCTGGCCAGTGTTGCCCAGTGGTTGAGCATTGAACTGGGAGGCCATGGTTGAATTCCTGGTCAGGGCACATGCCTGGGTTTCAGACTCAATCCCCAGTAGGTGGCCTGCAGGAGGCAACTGCTCAATGATTCTCTCTCATCATGATGTTTTCTTCTCTCTCCCTACCTCTTTGAAATATATATAAAGACTACATAAGGAAACAATTGGCCTCACAAAAATATAGATTTCCTACAATATTAGACCAGGCCTTACAGCTTTACAAAACATTTGAAGGCAATAGCCACCATGGCAACACTTTCCTGAAAGGGTTGGACTAGTTTCTCAGAGTCATCATAATAAAAAGGGACCACATTCAGCATAGTCATCAATGCCACTTAAGGCTTAAGGAGACCAAAAAAGCATCGTAGCCAAAATATTTTGGAACACGCAGCAGAAAAAGCTGGGCAGACCCACCTTCTTCGTAGCAGTAGCCACAAAAATCACCCTTCAAATCTCAGAGAGCTCTCCCAGTACATTGATACTCAAATTAGTAATATTTGTTCAAAAGCATTAAAAAAAACAGTTTTATATATCCTTATGGCTTTCTTTGTTTGTTTTGCTCACTGTATCTTTCTGTTCTCTTTTCTTTAAAATATATTTTCATGCCCTAACCGGTTTGGCTCAGTGGATAGAGCATTGGCCTGCGGACTGAAGGATCCCAGGTTTGATTCTGGTCAAGGGCATGGACCTTGGTTGCAGGCACATCCCCAGTAGGAGGTGTGCAGGAGGCAGCTGATCGATGTTTCTCACTCATTGATGTTTCTAACTCTCTATCCCTCTACCCTCCTCTCTGTAAAAAATCAATACAATATGTTTTTTAAAAATATATTTATATATATTTTCATTTATTTCAGAGAAGAAGGAGGGAGAGAGAATGATAGAAACATCAATGATGAGAGAGAATCATCAACCAGCTGCCTCCTGCACGCCCCACACTGAGGATCGAGCCTGCAACCCAGGCATGTGCCCTGACCAGGAGTGGAACTGTGACCTCCTGGTTCATAGGTTGACGCTCAACCACTGAGCAATACTGATGGGGCTATCTTGCTTTCCTTTAACTTTTATTACCTTCATGTTTGGCACATAGTTGAATTTTATACATAAATAAGCAAAAGATAGAAATAAAGGTGAATAATTTGGCATATAATAAGACTGGGTCTAGTTCTTAAAAATAATAATTCCTAAGATGCTTGGATTGGGAGAATTGCCCAAAGAGGGGCCCTATAGGGTGACTTATTTTTACGTACCAAAACAACAACAACAACAACACTGGTCATTAATGAATTGATTCATTCATCTCTTCAACAAATATTTATTGACTCTTTTGCATACCAGGCATTGTGCTAGGTTTCTGTGACTCAGTGATCGACAAAACAGTTGGACACAGATCTCATAGAATTCACATTCTACGGGGAAGGCATTTTAAAAAGAAAAATGAAAAAGAAGCACACAAATGATGACAGAGCTATGATTGTAATTAGGGCCCAAATGGGAAGAGCTTGGAGCAGTGGGAAGATAATGCAGGGCCTTAGAAGCCATGTTATTTTCTGTTTTATCCTGAGAGAGATGGGAAACATGTTCAGGTTTAAAGCAGGATGATAACACAATTTTTTTTTTCTCATTTTGAAAGAACACCCTAGAGATCTATCAGTAGAAAGGATTATGGGAGATGAGCAAACCAAGATGATGGCAAGAGAGGGTGAGAGTAAATGTTGAGTGGGGAGGCTATTGCTGTAGTTCAACCAAGAGATAGTGACAGTGGAGCCAGAAGAGGGGCAGTGAATGAATGGAGGCGAGGACAGGTTCAAGATTTACCTATAAGGTGGCGCTGACAGCCGCTCAGAAAAGAAACAACAGTCAAGGGTGACATCAGCATTTGTAGCATGAACAATTGGCAGGATGGGGGAGGGGGAGATTGAGAATATTAGATGAAGAGTAGGCTTGCGGGATAAGAAAACGAGTTTAGAGGCAGCTATGTTTAAACTGAGATGCATGAGAAGCAACCAAGTACGTGTTGCATCATGAGCTTGCAGCTCAGAAGGGAGATCTGTGTGAGAGACCAGTCTCTGAGTCATCAGCATATACACTGTTATAGAAGCTGTGAGAGGGGGTGAGACTTCCTAGGAAAAGAATAGAGGGTAAGAAGAGACTGATCTTTGAAGAGCTCCAATGGCTCAGTAGAGGAAGAGGCTCTACTGTAGGGTTAGAAAGGGCCCTACGGGGTGTATGACATTAGGTTGTGTGTAATAGCAGCCAAGGAAAGAGAGAATTTCAAATGGCGAGAGTAATTACGCCGGAAAATCAACTAAGGGGAGGACTGAAGGTGTACGTTGGAGCGCAACATGGCCACCAGTGAGATCTCGGCCAGTTTGGGTGGAATGGTGAATTGGAGAGCTTAAAACTGTGAAAGGGAAGTGAAGACATGAGGGAAATGTGCCTAGCTAACTCTTTCTAGAAATATGATCAAGGGCAAAATTTTAAGGTTCTATCCTTCTTATACAGCCTGCATTTCTCCGTTTATGAAACCAGGATGTAACTGTAACCATACTGAGGAAATAACTTGAGAAATGGAAGGGTAAAGCCCTGTTTTGGGCATCATTCCATTCAGTTAAGTTCAAATAATACTTAGTGGGCGCATGGGAGAGCCTGGCACACAGAGATGGACAGGACAAAATGCATTCTTACTAAGAGCTTATGATTTAATGGGGGAGACATAAAAAAACACATAAGTTCAAGAAATCCAGTAAATGTGAAGATAAACGTATGCATGATGTGCCATGGGGGCAAGGAAGAGGAGCATGTATCCCAACTGGGGACTTGGAGGAACTTTCTGGAAACGAAGACACGTGAGCTACGAAGGAACAAACAGGACTTAGCAGGTGGTGAGAGGGGTGAAGGTCACCGCAGAGGGAACATGAGCACAAGCAAAGGCCCAGAGATGCGGACACAGTTGAACTCTGAGTGCCTCCTCCCGGACTTGCCCAGATCCATTGGCTCCTAGAACATACAGTCGGAATGTGAGCGTTCAGCCCGGAGACACAGACAGGCCAGCGCATGAGGAGTTCGTGTCCCAGGTTAGTAAGATTCCACTTGATAATCTAACTGTCTGGGTTCAACTTGAAGACCAACCATCTACTGGTTCTGTGACTTTGAGCGAGTTACTTAAACTCCCAGAGCCTCCATTTCCCCCGTGGAAGGCGTTATTTTCAATGTCCCTAAAGGAGAGCTTAAGTAACATGACATCCTACTATAAAGAACCCATAGACCCTCAAGGTTAAAAATGACCATCAGAGCAGAAAAAGGCCTCGACAGTCTTATCCAACCTACGCACTTTCCATGCCAGGGAACGGAGTCCCGGGGAGAGCAGCAGCTGTCCGAGTTCACGCTCTGCCCGAGCAGCAGAGGCGAGAGCACACCTGAGTTCCAGCCTCTGACGCTCCTGAGTGTTTCCTTCTTCCGGAAGTTAAACAAAAGGCTGAAGCCAGTGAGTGAAAGGCAGGCCGCAGGCCGTCGTCAAATGCCACGGTGCCGTTAGAGATGCCGTTTCGTTATGGTGGGACACAAACCGAAGCTGAGAATGAAGGCAGGGTCAAGCGGTGGGTTGTGGTTGCTACATCGCCAGGTCTCTCTTCCCTCCTGATGCAAATCACCAGGAGCGCACGGCTTGGCACATTCGGTATATTGCAAGAGGCGTGCATTTTTTTATCCTCACCGGAGGATATGTTCATTGATTCAAGAGAGAGAGAGGAAGGGAGGAAAGGAGGTGGGGGAGGGGGGAGGTTGAGAGAGAGAGAGAGAGAGAGAGATCGAAAACATCAATTCATCACCTCCTATACTCACCTGGGCCAGGGATTGAACCCACAAGCTAGGTATGTGCCCTAACCAAAAATTGAACTGGCAACCTTTTGGTGTATGGGACAAAGCTCCAACCAACTGAGCCACCCGGCCAGGGCAAGGCATGCATCTTGACAGAAGCCAGGCCAGGTTCATGTCCCTGTTCTGCCATTGACTAGCTGTGCAACTTGAGTCCAAACCCTTCTGTGTGTCTGTAAAGTCTCACGATAATGCCTTACCAACATATGAAGCTCGAGGAAGTTAGCCTTCATGACCACGATTAACATATTGCCTGGCACACAGGGGCGCCTACATGCTTGCTTTCTCTATTCCTCTCAACAATCATATAGGATAGATCACCACAGACACAAGCTGAGTAGATGCAATGATATATGTACCCAGACAGCTTATTCTCAAGTCATCCCAGAGAATCTAGGAGGGGACAAGAGTCTATTTTATAGACTTATTCTCTATCTTCTAGATTTTAGACTGACTCGCTAATTCCTGGAAAGCTGAAGACAGACTAGTCGACAGCTCAGAGGCCAAAGATCAGAGTCTGGTTTGACTTGGTGGAGTCCTTAGCCAGCAAGAAAGGACATAGAGTCAGTTAGCGGGGCAGCTGTGGCGTCTGTCTTAGAAATAAAGGCGATTGAAGGTAAGATCATACAAACAGGCGAAGTAGAGGAAGGCGCCCTCAACCAATGCGGTATTGTCTCAGACACACACACAGACGCTCTGCCCGGGAAGCCGTAGGCTTTCTCTGTAATTATTAACAGCTGTCGCCGGGAAAGTCTTTTCAGTGCATTCCAATGTGAATAGCAAGACAGGAGGAGTAAGCACTTTTCTTCAACTGCCTGGTCTTTAAAGGAAGAAAACCATAAAGATTTGCCTGAAGTCACCCTGGGCCCGGCTCTGTAAACCCCCACGTGACTCCAGCTGCCGGGGAAGAAAGCAGAGGTCCTGGCAGGACAAGCCGTAAACAGGGTGCGCGCAAGAAGTGTGAGCTATGTTTCACTGCTGCTTCTTTCCTTCCCCAAAATGTGCCAACTTCTCCATCCCGGCGCTCGGTAACATACACACTCCCCGTGGAAACAGCCGGGCAGAAACACAGGTGGACTAAGCTCTCCACGTCCTTCTCAACTTCAGTCTCACAAATATTTTTATTTGTTTGTTTATTTTTATTTTTTAAATATTTGTATTGATTTCAGAGAGGAAGGGAAAGGGAGGGAGAGATAGAAACATCAATGATGAGAGAGAATCATGGATAAGCTGCCTCCTGCACGCCCCCACTGGGGATCGAGCCCACAACCCAGGCATAAGCTCTGACCGGGAATTGAACCACGAC
Source organism: Myotis myotis (assembly GCF_014108235.1). Classification (NCBI taxonomy): domain Eukaryota; kingdom Metazoa; phylum Chordata; class Mammalia; order Chiroptera; family Vespertilionidae; genus Myotis; species Myotis myotis. Next base: position 2,518,284 of record NW_023416390.1, read on the forward strand.
CTCCTGGTTCATAGGTCAATGCCCAACCACAGAGCCACACCGGCCGAGCTCACAAATATTTTTATTTGCCAAAGTCAGACCACATACTACTTCTCTTTGCATTTCCCACTCTACAGTCTTCTAAACCCTGATGTCACAGGCAAGGTGAGGGAAAGAACGAATCTCTCTATAACTCGTTCTCCCATTTTCTGTTTATGAAAATCTGATATGAAAAAATTAGAAAACGCAGAGGAGCCTCATTCACTTTCCAACCTTTCATTGAGGACCTGCAAAGGGGCAGGTGTTCTTCTGGGACGTGGGACACCAGGATAAGACACAGATCCTGCCTCAGTTGCTCTCGATCTACCAGGGAGACAGTCAGGAAAACTAGTCACTGTGCTGCCAGTGAAGTGAAAGAGGTAAGCACAGACGAGAAGGGGTCCATTCTGCCCAGAGACAGATCAAGGCGACATTCACAAATGGCAGCTGTTTTGAGCTGAGTTCATAGGACTCTGCCAGGCAGCCACAGGGCCACGAGCATGAGGGCAAATCCAGGCACCTGCTGATGGTTTGTTACTGATGGGACGAGGGTGCAATGTGATGGAGCAGGATGGGGGAGATGCATCCAGAAGGTAAGTGAGGAAGGGCTTTCCATGGCATGAGAATGGGTTTAACTTTATCCTGAAGGCAACAGATGCCCATGGGAAGGTATTAATCCAGGAAGTAGCTAGGTTTAAGCGTTACAAAGGCCGTCCTCAGCGTGTGGAGGAAGGAAGGAAGGGGGTGGAGAGTAGAGGCAGAATTTCCAGTGCAAAAGCCACGGTGTTGGTTCCTGTGAGTGATGGTTGGACCCTGAACGAGCAGAAGAGCAACAGGAATAGAGGAGAGGAAGGAGATGTTAAAAATATTGAAGATTAGCCAACTGGGACCATGTGTAGAGTGAGGGCACGGGAGAGGGGATGGAAGGTGAACCCTAGATCTGCTTTAACTGAAGTGGAAATGCAAAGAGATGTTCATGGGGAAGATTAGTCTCAACTTTTCAAAAACTTGTATTTACTTATCTTTATATGGCAAGTACACAACACGAGAGCCACTCTCAACTTTTAAGGGTAAAGCACATGTTTGCTGACTAGAGGTATCAGGTGAATAAGGTGATCACAAGGGCTTATTGGTCTTGCCTACCTGAAACTTCAGGCCTTTTCTCCCTCTCCCAGCCCCTGGCCACCACCGTTTCATGCTCTGAGTCTATGAATCTGACTATTTTGAAGACCTCATTTAAGTACAATTACGCAGCAATTGAAACCAGGATCCTGACAAGATCTCAGCACTCCTGCAGCTCCATTCACAATGGCCAAGAGGTGGGTACACCCTAAATGCCCACAGTCCGATGAATGGATGAAGAAAATGTGTGTACACTCCCAATGGACTATTGTCCAGCCTTTAAGAGGACATCCTATAATGTGTGGAGACATGGGTGAACCTTGAGGATGTCGCGCCAAGTGAAATAGCCACTGTGAACTTCTCACAGGGCACCAAGGTGGTGCCGTCCAATCAAGTACCTCGACACACACTGATCCTCAGCTGAAGGGCGGAGACCGCTGAGCGACACCAATAGAAAAGCTAAAGCTAAGATGGCAGCTGGCACAGTGCACACCACACTGCCTGCCCCGCGGAGGCCGAGACCAGCAGGCGCTGCCGTGGCCCAGAAAGCTCGTTTCCCCCGTAGCATCTCACCAGGAACAGGAGTCTGGAAGGCGATGGAGAAAGACGCGTGATGAACCTGGGGGCTGAGAGAGATTTCCAGAGACGAGAGACCCACCTTCGCGGACACCTCGGAGGAGGAAAAGAAGTCTCGCGGTCCAGGGAGACTGACATGAGGACAGACGCTCCCTCATCCACCTGCTCTTTCCGGGGGCTTCAGGGGAAGCTGGGCCAGTTGCTATCAAATCAGAACGAGGACCTCAACCTCCTGACACAGGGAGAGACACGCCTGGGAGGGCAGGAAACCACTGAGCAGCATCTTCTTAAAGCCACAGAGTAAACACGGGCATTGGGCAACTGGAGATTGAGAGGTGCAACGCGGGCACAGACATCAGGGCGGTGACGAGGGGGACGATGAGATAGATTCGCCACGATGCTCAGCACACTGTTGGGTGAGTAAGCAGAACCACCGGCCAGGAGGAAGCCGACAAAGACATGGAGGGTGAGGAATAACATACCTGCTCGGTCATGACAAGAGCGGTCCAGGAAGAAACGGAAAAGAAGTTGAGTCACTGTGAAGATGGAGAATCGACTCTCAATCTTCTGACCCCAAAGGAGCCACCAGATAAGCCGGTTCCCCAGTGCGTTGCCCCCCACGCGGCCCACCTGGAGGGCTACTCCTGTGTTTCCACCAACTCCCATCGCCCGGGTCCACACACATGTTGCTCATGAGCCCGCATCCTCGGGGAGGTCTGGGAGGTGCTCTCCCTGTTGCCCTGCAGCTGACGTTGCCTCGCACACCCCTCCCACATGCTGAGACGTGAACCGCACTGTCCCGTGTGCAGCAGCCAGAGCAAATGAACCCTACGGGCCACAGAGCGAGATCGCACCCTCGGCCTTGAACGCCAGCCTCTTTGAAGGCGGCCTCCTCGCCCTGCACACGTGGCCCTCCTGTCAGTGAACACCCTCATGCTTTCCTTCCTCACTCACTCAGGAGCCATATATCGAGGAGCTCCTGGGAGGCGCTAAGCATGTTCACGGCCCTGCGGCTGCCAAGAGAGCCACAGGCCCCGCCTGGGTGCAGCGCCTTCCCCCAGCACCCGCTGAAGTGGAGAAATAACTGAACGTCAGCATGAACCCTAAAGCTGAGAAGGAAACCAAAAGTGTACCCTGGGGGAGACAGACCCTGAGCGGACAATGACCCTGGAGAGCGGGGGGCCCAGAAGCACTGACACCCCCACAGAGGCCTTCCCTCCCTGCCACCGCCATTGGTAGGAGACAAGGGGGAGCGCCAGGCTCCCAGGCCCCCTCCACCCCATGCTGCTAACAACACACTCTCCAGGCTGCTCGGCGTCTCCGACTTCCAGCACTTCCCTTCGCAAACCTGTCCTCTGGACTCCCTCACTCATTAGAGCCAAGAGAAGACAATGACAGAACTTTTTTTAAACACTTACTACAAAGCTCAGAAGGGAAAAGCCATGTCTAACGATTTCATGCCTAACCTGGTGACAGTTAATAGAAGAAAAATGAGTCTCATTCTTTGATAACTGTTCTTAGAAGTCACTTAATTTAAAATGTGTCCATTAGTCAATATAATACATGCGAGTGGTAGCCAAGCAAATAGGACTGTGAGGAAAGCAACATGGACGGTCTCCTCCTCCTCCCCTCAGGGCCACAGCCAGAGCAAACTCCGTCAGTTGCTCCTGGTGGCAGTTTGGGTGGTCGCCCTGATTCTGACGCCATGGCTGTATCTCTGCTTTGATTTCTCTACTTTAGTCAACACTGAATGCATGTCGTTTATGAGAGCCTAAATTCTTTCTACTTTTCTCAGTGTATTTATAGTTTTTTCTATTAGTTATCTTTTATATCTTTAAATAATACAATAGCCCAACCAGTGTGGCTCAGTGGTTGAGTGTCAACCTATGAACCAGGAGGTCACAGTTCGATTCCCAGTCAGGGCACAGGCCCGGATTGTGGGCTTGATCCCCAGTAGGGGGCGTGCAGGAGGCAGCTGCTTAACAATTCTCTCTCATCATTGATGTTTCTATCTCTCTCTTTCCCTTCCACTCTGAAATCAATAAAGACATATTTTAAAACTAAATAAATGACATCATCTATAAATCTCTACTTCTTATTCCATCAGCGTGCGCAGTGTCTCTTGCAGCCTCACTGATGGCATAATGTCGTGTAAGACCAGGGGGATAAGAGTTGCGCCTAATTCTTTTCCCTTCTCCGTACCCGCGGCCAGGACAGCAGTGAGTGAATGAGCGACAGCATGAACGCAGTGTGTCAGCCGTCTCACCTTTCCCTCTGCTGATGTCTTCTCCGGCCGTCAGCCACGCTTTCACTCTCCACCTTGAGTAGTTCTTAGGATTTACACGTTGTCCTGCAAGCGCAGCAAAGCCTTCTCTGTTTCGTCCCCAGGAGACTCTAGGCCAGGGGTCCTCAAACTTTTTAAACAGGGGGCCAGTTCACTGTCCCTCAGACCGTTGGAGGGCCGGACTATAGTTTAAAAAAAAACTATGAACAAATTCCTATGCACACTGCACATATCTTATTTTGAAGTAAAAAACCAAAACGGGAACAAATACAATATTTTATATTTGCCTGTGGCTCGCGGGCCGTAGTTTGAGGACCCCTGCTCTTTTTGATCGGGACCGGGACTTAGTTCTGGCTTTTTTTGGTTGTTTTTTTCAAGGAAAAGCGTTCAAAAACAATTTGCTTAGACTAACAGCACCGGGACCCTCAGAGCTTAGGTAGCTGGGACGGCCTTGAACAGGACTGTGATATGTCGAAGGGACCTGGGCCCGATAACCAGTGGGACTCTTCGTGTCTTCTCCTCACGGACGCAGTGCACAGGAAGGCCAACCCTAACCCAGGTGCACCGATAACAACCCACACGTGCGTGTGACTTCGGAGGGACAGAGCGCCTTAATCACACCTCTCAGTCCTCACACGCTTTCAGAGAGACAACGCTCTCTTATTTCACAAGCCGAGAACGTGCCTGATGTGACACCGGTGCTACATGACCACAGTCAACTCCCCTCAGTGTTCTTCCTTCACTGCGACCACACGGTGCCCGCACTGAGGGGTTCGGGTTGTCACCCTGAGCAAGGCGGGTCCTTCCTCACCCTTGTGTGCCCTGTGTGCGCGCACCGTCTCCGTCAAATGTCTGGCACACGCTGGATGAGCTGGTGAGCAGTATGTCTGCCAGCAGACAGGACGCCTGCAGCCGGGGTGGCTCCGTTCAGCCCCCGCCCCGCTTCGCTGGACCTGGGCAGATCACAAGCCGCGACAGCCAGGCCGCTGAGCCACCGCGCCACGCTGCCAGACCACACAGGGGCCGCCACGCTGAGTGAGAAGCAACCGAATAAGCAGCGGTGGGACGAGGGCAGTTCGTGCGACATGCATCGTGCCAGGCTGCGCCTCTGCCCTGCTCCTCCCTCGGAAAAACCCAGAGGAAGCCACGTTAGCTCAGAGAAAGCCATGCCCTGAAAGGGGCCACAGGTGACCATAGCTCCGATATACATACAAAGTCGCTCTGCGGATCTCGCAAGTGGAGTCCAGTGACATGAATTAGTGTTCACCCTCTTGTCCCCTAAATTCCACTGAAATGTCGTCAGAACCCCAATATGTCAAACTTCCACATTGCTGGCCACAGGCCAAGGGGATGGTGCGATGAGTGAGCGATCCCAGCCTGTGAAACGGAGCAAAGGACGCAAGCTCTGTCCAGCTCCCCTCCACCTCCCTCGCCTGCCCACTTCTCCCCTGAGATGCCTCCTCTGGTAGATTCTGGAACAGGCCTTGTCCCCACATCTTTCCTGAGCTACATCGTCAGGGCGGCTCCTCCCCACTCCTCTGCGCTCTGGTGTCCCGCACGGCTCCTTTTGCATCAGAGAAGCATCTAGACCTGGCAATCGCCGGCCCTTTTGAGGAAGGCTGCCACTCCCTCGTGGAGACGGGCAGACAAGACAGGCCATTCCTCGTTCTGCTGGACCCATTTGTTTTCCCCAGCATCGCCCTGTGCAGCTGCGCGATGCACCCGCCTTTACTAAATTGCCACGGTAACGCCCGAACAGGACCAGGAGTCACTCGGTTCAAGAGCAGAGTCTAGGGGCGAAGCACCCAACAAGCGTAAGCCCCTGCAGCAGTCCCTACGTGACCCCCCCCCCCTCACCCTGCTGCCCTGCCTGCACATTTCCTGTGTCGTCTCGGCCCCTTACACAGAATCTGTGCCATGCCACCCTCCATCACTGGGAAACCCACTCTGGCCCCCCATGGTTGCCCTTCTGTCACTGCTCCTTCCCCCAAGTCATTCCAGGTAGACTAAGTGCCCAGGGGCTCCAGCTGGACGGCCCACAGGGCGTGTGGAATTCCCCGTCATGCAAAGCGGTCCCGGTGGGTGTGAACCATCATGTCCAGGTCCCTTCGGAGAACGCCCCACCCCTGTGAGCTGCAGGCATCCTTTGCTTGAGAAATCCAGAGCTTACTGCTGGCTCAGACCCGCACGTCGCTGAGGGCCCTGCATGCGCTCTCAGAGAGGGCGTAGCCAGAGGGCAGCCACCGATCACAAAGCAGCGGCCACGGCAATGTTTTAGCTGGGCCCTCTCCTACAAGAAAAAGAACCAGTTTGGGGCAGACTGAGCGATGCCCGCCCCAGACGTGCGAGCCCTAATCCCCAGACCCTGTGACTGTGTGGCCTCCCCAGGCAAACGGGCCTTTGCAGGTGTGATCGAGGATCTTAGGATGGGGGCATCTTGGGTTACTCAGGGGGGCCTGACATCCTCACAATGTTTCTTATAAGGAAAGAGGACAGCGGGGGAGGGGTTAGAGTCAGAAAGGATGTGGGATGAAGAAAGGAGAAGGTGAAACAGAGAGAGATCAGAAGAGGCTGCTGTTGGCTTTGAAGATGGAGGAAGAGGCTACAAACCAACGAATGCAGGCAGCCCCCAGAAGCCAGAAAAGGTGAAGAAATCGCTTCTCCTCTAAAGCTGCTAGAGCAGTGGTTCTCAACCTTGGCTGCACATTAGAATCACCTGGGAATCTTTTTAAAATCCTGATTTCTGGGCCTCATCCTCCGGAATCAGGATTTTAAGAAGATTCCCAGGTGATTCTAATGTGCAGCCAAGGTTGAGAACCACTGTGCTAGAGGGACCATAGCCGGCCACACCCTGGTTTGGGCCCCGTGGAACCACCTCAAACATCCGACCTCCAGAAATGTAAGATCACACGTTTGTACTGGTTGAGCCACCAGATGTGTTACAGCAGCGACAGGAAACGAATACAATTCCCAACATTTAAAAACAGAAGGCCTGACATTTAACAAATCCACCTGTTCTCTTCGTAAAGGAGGAAGTCTGCCGGAGGCTGGCCCTCTCCATGGCAGCAAGCAGCTGAGTGGCAGCCGCGTCTTGTAGGACCGCGGCGTCTCCAGGTCTCCGCCATCGGGGAACCCAGGAACGGGACGGATGGTGGAGAACTGGGGACCCCACCCTCCTTCACCCCCCCTTCCCTCCGTTCCCAAACGCAGGGGCTGAGCAGGTGTAGCTCATTATCATCACTCGGCTGTGCTGATCCCGCTGGCCTCCCTCACAGGTGCTCAGTCCTCACAGTGGTCGCCCCTTCTCCCCCTCCTTTGTCCGGACCTGAACAACTGCCTCATTAGCCAGCCAGGCAGAGTTCTGTGTGTTTTTAATCTGCTGGTGAAAGGCTAGTACTTGTACCTTCATCTCTGAAAAGCACTGGACAGAGAACCGGAAGAACCAAAGAAAGGAGGTAAGTGTGTCCCAGGCAGACAGGAACTCATGGTGTCACCACGAGGCACCACGGCCTCTTGGTCTTGGATTCAGAAGGTTTATTTCAACAGTTTATTTCATGGGTGATTTGTAGTTATCCCTCTCCCTCTCCCTCACACACACACACACACACACACACACACACACCCAGTATGATCATTTGAAAGCCCTGGCTTTTCTTAGTTTGAGAGAAGAGGAGCCTAACTCAGATTTCAGCAATATTTGGCCAGGGAAGGATTTACATCGTGTTTTATGAAATCCTGTTTTAAGCCAGTGCGAGTCAGCCAGAATCGGGTTGTTTGCTTCCCTGCGGGAAGAAGAGCGTTGGCCCAGGGACCACTTCTAAAGGTCGTGTAAACAGACACGCATGCAGCTGAGTGCGCACACCAGGCGCCCACAGGAGCGGCAGGCCCGCCGCCCACTCAGCAACTCGGCCAGACGGCGTTTCCACTGCACCGTGCGAATCTTCAGCCAGACCAGGTGCAGCCGCGATGAACTGTCAAAGCCTAAAGTTACACAAAAGGCGACTTGGTGAAAGGGCAGCAACGTTTCATGGTTCCGGCAACACTGAATCGGAAAGACAGCACCACCCTGCGTCTCCACCTCCTGTGCCGGAGCCATCTCCTCGGGTGGCCATGCCTGCCCCGAGCCCTCCTGCTGACGGCGCCCCTGGCTGTGTGTCCGCCCCGCCCCTGTGGCCCGGCCCTGCAGGCCAGGCTCTGCGTGCTGGCCGGCTGTCCTGGGGGGGGGGGGGGGGGGGTTGTACAATGAAATGGCTGTTAGTGTATCTACAGAATTGCGCAACCATCATTACAACTTAACTTGAGAACACTTCTGATCTAGGCTTTTTCCATAGTAAATCAGCTAATTTTTTTTTAAAGTTATTGTCCTCTATTTGCTCTTTGCCATTCTTCCTACAGTCCCTGCAGGCTATGCTGGATAGTAGAGGGAACCACCTGATTAACAAAACTGCCAGTGTTTTTTAAGTTGGGAAGGTGTAGAAATTTAAAAAAAATTTTTTTTTTTAATCCTCACCCGAGCATATTTTTTCATTGATTTTTAGAGAGAGTGGAAGGGAGGGAAGGAGGAGAGGGGGGAGGGAGAGAGAGAGAGAGAGAGAGAGTGACATCGATGAGACACATCGATTGGTTGCCTCCTGCACATGCCCTGACCCAGGCCGGGGATTGAACCTACAACTGAGGTGCATGCCCTTGAATGGGAATCAAAGCAGCGACCCTTCAGTCCGCAGCCAACGGTCTAACCACTGAGCAACTGGCCAGGGTGAAATTTTCATTAATGTGCAGACAACACTGGATGAGCTCTGTCTTCCTGGCTGTCTCACCGGGGGTTAAGGTGGACTAAGCTGGCAGACAGGAAGCAGCCGTGGCTTAATTAGTGCTCTTTGCACAGTTGTGTTGTCGGTTGGACTCATGCCCTTGGACTCGTGACCTGGGCTCATTACCTAGACTTGTGCCCGAATCCAAACATGCACCGTTTTTCCAAGGGCTGGTCAAGGGGAGAGCACAGCCCGACCTCCCGGGTGGTATAGAGGCCAGGAGGGGCCCTTATGAATCCGTGTACAGCGCTGAGATCCGATGGATGCTGAGATCCCACTAGGACAGAGGGATAAATCTGTGTACAGCGCTGAGATCCGATGGATGCTGAGATCCCACTAGGACAGAGGGATAAATCCGTGTACAGCGCTGAGATCCGATGGATGCTGAGATCCCACTAGGACAGAGGGATAAATCTGTGTACAGCGCTGAGATCCGATGGATGCTGAGATCCCACTAGGACAGAGGGATAAATCCGTGTACAGCGCTGAGATCTGACGGACACTCAGGACAGAGGGTTCTGGGCACATTCTGCAGCAGGAAACAGCAGCGTGTCCTTTGTCCTTCCCCTGGCTGAGCGGGTGACTGAACCCAGAGGAGCGATGACTTGAGGGGTATGTTTCGTGTCGGCCTGAGCAGGGCCCAGAACGCAGTCCCTGGGCAGGAAACTCACCCTCGAGGCGACATGGTCCAAGGTCACGGTGCTGAGGCTGAGGTGGGATGGGCTGAAAGTGAGATCAAATGGCAAAGGAGGGAACATGGAACTGCCCCCCAAACCTGCCTACATCCCACTCTGCTCTGTTCAAAGCACCCACAGCGCACACCGGTCCACAGCGAGACCCTGGCTTCCCACGTGCAGGTCAGAAGCACGCTGCACTGGGTGCGTTGAAAGCCGCCAGTCGGTTCAGGGAAGCAGAACCGGCTGCTGTGCCAGCCCCAGGAGCTCCTGGACCGGGCCGGCAGCAGCTGCTCGGGCTTCTTGCTGTGGCTGCCGGCCGGCAGGCTTCTGCAGGGAAGAGCATTTCCCAGCTCAGCTCACTGCGGGCCTCCTGGGCGTTGACTGAGCAACGCTATTTCTAGGAATGTTCCCCGCGGAGCTGGGGCTTCTGGCACCTGACCAGGCACTTACCAGAGACTCGGTCTCCATGCCTGTCTGGCTCACGCCTGCGTCCTTCCAGGCGGAGCTCGGAATATTCAGCGTCAAGAAACGAGCAGGACCTGTGTCCCTCAAGCCCGACACCTACACCGGCACTGACACCAGGAAACACTGGGCACACGGAAAGGAAAACTAGAAATTACTAACATCCACTTCCCCACGGGGAACCACTCTCTGCAAGGACAATCAACATCTGGACAGGCTTGTTAGACGTTGAAAAAGTGACCCTAAAGCTCATCTAGGAAAATGAAAGTGCTCGAAGCATCAGGAGAAACCTGGAAAAGAATGAGGAACTTGTCCAAGTAGGTCACACAGCTAGAAGGGGCACCGACTTATAAATGTCCAGACTTACTTAGTCTAACAGAATTGTCTAGAAATAGTCTCACATGACATGTGACTCTGAGGCCCGATAACAGCTACTATTTAGTGAGCGCTTACTACGTGCCATGTACTCTGCTAAGGCCTTTACAAACCCCAACCCATGCAGCCCTGGCAGCCCCGACAGACGGGCGCGGGTACGGTCCCCATTCATGTAGGACAGTGATGGCGAACCTATGACACGCGTGTCAGAGGTGACACATGAACTCATTTTTTTGGTTGATTTTTCTTTGTTAAATGGCATTTAAATATATAAAATAAATATCAAAAATATAAGTCTTTGTTTTACTATGGTTGCAAATATCAAAACATTTCTCTATGTGACACGGCACCAGAGTTAAGTTAGGGTTTTTCAAAATGCTGACGCGCCGAGCTCAAGAGGTTCGCCATCACTGATGTAGGAGGAGCCAGGCGCACCAGGAAGCAAACAATGGAGCCAGAATGTGGACCGGGGCAGCGTTCCCTTACACACTGTATTCCCACGCAGCACTTACCATTCAGGGGAAGAGGTCACGCAGCATGGGTGACGAACAGAAGCTCTACCTCACATCTCCTATCACAGCTGATTCCAGACAGCTTATAAACACGTAACTATGAAAACAAAACCCTAAAAGTGATAGAGGAAAATATGGGTGTGTGTTGTTGTTGTTTTAAAGGCGGACAGGCCTTTTGACGGCCCCCACAAAAGTCAAAATCAAAATAGAAAAGACTGGTAAACCTGACTCAAATATTTCCAAACCACAATTAAGGTCATGCCGGGTGAAGGAATAAGTATGGAATGTGTGACAGGCAGACACAAACATCCCTGGCTTACCGAGATCTTTCACAAATCAACCAGATGCTGATAAACATGCCGATAAAAACATAGATGTTATCTTAAAAAAAACCAAACAAGTAAAATAGGTTAAAAAACATACAATGTTTAAACTTACTAATGATTAATGAAACGCACATTAGAATAAAAGACCACTTTTCATTTATCAGATTGGCAAAGACATACTAGATAAAATTTGATGTTGACAAAGGCGAAGGAAAACATGGAATTTGTATTGGTAAACCTTTCTGGCGAGCAGTTTAGTGTTTGTGAATCAAAATTTCAAATGTGTACAATGTGATCTAGCAATTCTCCCAGAGAATTATCTGTGGAAATAATTGCCCAAGTTTGCAGAGATATAGATCACGGGCAATGACATTAAGTACGGCGTTATTCAACACAGAAAAAAAAAGGAAACAACTCAATTGTACTGTAATAAAGGACTAGCTAAGCAAATTGGGGCACAAAATAGAATGGAATGCTATGTACTAGTAACCATGAAGCAGTGATGCAATTCTAAATTCATTGATCTGGAAAGATGGCCAGGATATATCATTGGATGAAAAACAAATGAAGAGACTAACTGACACATGGGATATGGCCACATTTATGTAGTAAAGTGATGTCTACACTAATACCATCAATACCGCTCATCAAGGGGACAGGAAGGTCACAGCTGGAACATCGCCTTCTCCAGGAAGCCTTCCCTGCCTCCAGATTGGTTACGTGTTGCCCTCTGACCTCCCATAGCACCCAGTGTACACCTCAACCACAGCACATCCACATGACAATGTGAAGACATTGATCACCCGCTCCTGAATATCCCCAAGATCTATTTTTTTTCTTCCATTCACCAGACTCAGAGACCAGCACGTAACAAGCACTCGGTGACTCAGCCTATTTGGGAAGTCAACCAAAGGGATGTATTGTATTGAGCTTTATGAGATGAAGATAGCTCATTTCTCTTTCTTTCTTTCTTTCTTTCTTTCTTTCTTTCTTTCTTCTTCTTTCTTCTCCTTTCTTTCTTTCTTTCTTTCTTCTTTCTTTCTTTCTTTCTTCCTTCTTTCTTCCTTTCATTTTTTAAGTGCAAGTCCTGAATCTACCAGTGGACCATCCTTCCCATTATGGATGTTTCTAATTTGGGGAAGTTAATATCTCTTTTTAAAATATATATATATATATATATATATATATTGATTTCAGAGAGGAAGGGAGAGGGAGAGAGAGAAACATCAATGATGAGAATCATGGATCAGCTGCCTCCTGCACACCCCACACTGGGATCAAGCTCACAACCCGGGCATGTGCCCTGACCAGGAATCGAACCGTGACCCCCTGGTTCATAGGTCAATGATCAACCACTGAGCCATGCTGGTCAGGCAAAAATAGTTATTTTCAATGGTTTGAATGGGATAAATTGTGGAGAAATGCGAAGGAATGGCCTCCTTTTTTAATGGATCTATCTACCTTCAAGCAAGACACGGGACTCAATAAATTCACTAACACCCACTCGGAACCCTCTGGTGAGGACCACTGGGTACGTCTTGGCGATGACCGGCATGATTTGTTACCGAAAGCATGTCTACTCTCCTGGAACTCTCACTTTCTGCACCTGCAACCTGGAAATGAGACTAATTCACCAAGCAGCCAGCCCCTGCCGCCAGTGACCGGTGAGGACTAGCTAGCAGTGTGTGCCCAGTTCCACCGTCTCCTGGGAACTTGGTCTCTACTCTGACATCGAAAAACAAAGTTTTGGCACTCCGTGCTGCAAAAATGTTTCGCGACGGGCTCCTCTTAGCAATCTGCTGCGTTCACCGCGTGAGTTTTCCATTTAGCCAGCTTACCAGTTGTATGCTGGGGTTAGTACCTTTGAACAACAGTAATTTCAGGTGGAAAGTGGTCCCTAAATAGTAGCTATTATTAGATATTCACATGGAATATAAAATACAGGAAACGGGGAAAACATATCAGATGCCCCGAAGTAAAAAGGAGTCCTGCTGGAAACACTGGAAGGCCGAAACTCCATGCCCGAATGGTGCATGGACAGTGACGGTTGTGTGGCGTTGGCGGTGCTATTGCTGCCCGTAGAATTTCAAACATAAAATGGCAGCAGCGCACAGTCCCGTGCCAGCCTTCGCTGCACCAGCTGCCGTCATCCTGCACATGAGCCTGGCGCTCTGGGTGGCGCTCACTCTGAGGGTCCTCCTCTGCCTCGGGGACCTGACCCCACACTCGCCTCCGCCAGCGGAAGCGCCAGCTTTGCACAATCGCGGGAAGGCGGTGACTCCTGTTCTCTAAATATTGACCGGGACAGGTCAGGCGGTGTCTTTCCGAGTGTTTGCTTCATCTTTTGGAAACTAAGCTTGGAGTGTCTACCGCGTGTTGCATCGAGCACGTGTCATCGTTTTGAAGGTAACAGAAAGCTGCTTCTCGCACCTGTGGGTATGTTCTTAACACCGACAGGCCCCAAGCCAGCGGGTCTCAGCCTCGGCTGCACGTTAGAATCAGTGGGAATCTTGTTAAAATCCTGCTTTCTGGGCCTCATCCTCCGGAACTTCTGTTTCTTTGTGATGGGGTGGGGCCACAACATTAGTAACAGAGAAACAGAATTTCCGGAGGATGAGGCCCAGAAATCAGGATTTTAACAAGATTCCCAGCTGATTCTAACCTGCAGCCAAGGTTGAGAACCACGGCCCCAAGCTCTCAGGAATGCAGCACGCTGGGACCACAGAGAAAACACCGCCAGGAAGACAGAGGGAACAAGAAGGACTAGGAATGGGAAGAGCGAAAAACAGGTACCAGACGCAAGTAACCCACTAGCTACTGTCAGCACCATGGCATCTGATGAAAAGAATATGACATAATTTAGAACACAACGGGACATATATTTACATGATCAACATTGCAATTAACGTAGAGTTCCAAGATCACACAGTCTTTTCCTTCCACTTCACACGAATATACTTTTCACTCTCAAATGAAGGCAACCTGCCGCATATTGAGTCAAGTCAGTAGCCGCTAACAGCATGAAGTACCTGGGCAGGAAACACGAGGTAGCCAGGGGTTCACCCGATATGGAAACCCGGCTTTTTCTGGAGCCGCGCCCTCCTGCAGCCGGGCCCTCTGCTGGCTGATGCGCTCTGCCCGCGGGGCCTGTGGGAAGCAGCAGCTGTTTTCCATGCCACCCTCTGCCCACCTCCCTCACCGGCTCTCAGGTGCCTGCCAACCCAGGCTTTTCCGGGAAAGGCCGCTCAGACCTCACACCTGTGCTCAGCCTTCTGGGCCGGGGCCTGTCGGTAAACATGTTCCCCTTGTCTTCCTCTGCCAGGCATTTATCTCTGATCTGGAAAGGGTTCGCCTGTTCTCAAAGGAGCACGCTGAGGGCTGGTGCTCTCTTCCTGGCGTTTCAGTGGCTGGGAGAGGAAGGGTGGATAAATACCTGTGCTCCATTGACTGCCTGTGGCTAAGGACCTGAGCATTTCCTCTCTCTTCCCCCCAGTACGCTCCCTCCGGGCGTCTCTCCCTCCTCCGCCACCCTCCCCTCTCTGTTCCTCTCTCCTTCGTTCTAGACCAGCGGTTCTCAACTTTGGCTGCACGTTAGAATCACCTGGGAATCTTGTTAAAATCCTGATTTCTGGGCCCCATCCTCCAGAAATTCTGTTTCTTTGTTATGGGGTGAGGCCACAACATCAGTAACAGAGAAACAGAATTTCCGGAGGATGAGGCCCAGAAATCAGGATTTTAACAAGATTCCCAGGTGATTCTAATGTGCAGCCAAGGTTGAGAACCACTGTTCTAGACACTCTGTGTTGACTTCCACTATCAAAGTGAATATGTCACATTTGAAAAACAATCAACAGGTAAAATTATTTGGTAACAACTTATACTGAAAGAAATCATATCCTCAGTTTTTCCTCCTATGAATTTAAGAGAACTATGCATACCAGGTACTGGGCTCAGAGTGCCAATCTCCTATGAGACAGGTATTCCCACTCCCATTGCACAAACACAGAAGTTTAGGAAAACTAAACAATTTTCCCAAGAACACCGAAGCTAGTAATCGGCAAGACCAACACTCAGACCCAGGTCTCTCTGCCGCCCCTAACCATTTCCCTGTTCAGCCTCACAAGGAACTAGAAGGGCCCCATGGTATTGAGACTCTGCACAGGCACCTACCGAGATATTTAGAACTTGTGCCATCTATCAATATTGGCAGGAAACTTCAGCTCCCTGGAAACGCATTTAGAAATCCTCGTTCTTAATGAATCCGTTGAGTTATCCTCATTTCATGGTGTAAGCTGAAGTGCTTGCCATGAACAAGTGGGTCCCGGAAGGACATTACGGATTTTCTGAACCTGCCCGTTAGAAAGAGGTCCTGCTGGGGTTGTGGGGTCTGGAGGAGAGAAGACAGCCTTTGAGGAGAGGCAGCAATGGGTTTGGAATCTGCCGCTCCCAGCTGTAAGCTCAGGGCACTTGTTCTAGGACTCACCTATTAAGCGCATATAATGTATTTCTGTTGTGGTGAGGATTAAGTGAAGAAAGTGCTGAGAAGTAAAAGATGTTTAAATGTTAGTTCCATTCCAGGTCATGTCTTTTACTTAAATGCTTTAGAAAGAATAGACAAGAAGATCTATCTATTTGGTCAATACATTGCCTTCAATAGAAGTTACGTCAGTCTATCAGTGAACCACCATTCGTTTTGGAATATACATACACCAAGTTCAAGTGTTCCTTTCGGTATAATTTAGCATGTGACCAAGTCCTACTTATTAGGAGTTATTTGCTGTAAGATCTCTGAAACTGAGTTCTGCAAAACATCTGTCTCTCCCGGGGTATTCTGCTTCCTATAGAACAGTGACCCGCCTCCCCCTTCAGGGTCCTGCATTCCGCGAGCGCCTGGGCTGCCCTCGCCGCTCACACGGGGCAGGACAGCCGCTCTCCGGACGAGTCTGCCCACAGCAGCCCAGGACCCCCAGGGGCCGCTCGTCCGGTCCACGCAGGGAGGAACGTGTCCGATAGGGAACCCTGCACGCGCTCAGCCAGAGGCCGGCGAAGACCATGGCGGGAAGCGCTTACCTGTACTTTGAACTCTTCTTCGTTCGCTCTTTGGATAAAATATTTGCTCCCTTTTGGACTTGGAAAATGTAAACACATCCCCATACAAGGCAAAAAGTCACTCAACCTTCCAGTCATGGCTTCATGTCGCCAGGCCAGGCTGGTTCGTGATAAACGTCACGGGTTCTTCTAACGTCTGGACTCTCTTCTTCGAATTGCTGTTTTGTAAATCAAAACGAAAAAAAATGTCCTGATAGCAGAGATTTTTCTGAAAAGCAGATCCAGAGAGAAAAAGAGGCACTGTTTGAAAAGAAGCAATATTTAACTGGAAACGGGTTTTCAGTAAGTGTCATTTGGGAGGAAAAAGGCAAAACTCAGGAGTCGTTATCTTGGTGGAAAGGAGTCTCAGACTAAATTTATTTCTGTCAGAATCAACACATTAGACTAGGTAATGTGTAAGCCTACTTCTGTGTTTTCGAAGTTTTTAATTACCTTGTTCTATATATATTTTTATTTTAATTACTATAACAAGAGTCTTAATGCAAACATAACTTTAACCCTCAGAATTCGGGGCGGGGGGGGGGATATATATTGATTGGTTAGTCGACAGATATAGATAGGTAGCAATATAATCTTGGTAAACAAACCAAGTGAGACTTTATTTCTTGTAACTTCATTTAGGAGAGATTATCCATAAAGATACATTCAACGGCTCACAGTGAGGACTTCTGAGAATTGAGGGAGTGGGCGGGAAGCCCGGATCCAGACAATTTAAAATTCTGTGCTTTCTTTGTTAAAACAGGAGCACACTATACTCATAATTCAGACAGCTTTAAACATTGGTGTGTGTTTAAGTTAAAGAATCATTAACCTTTTTAATAAATAATCATTATCCTTTAACCCATCAGTGCAAACAACACACAGAACAAGGAGCTAGTATGGGGCAGAATTCTCACTGACATCAATATGCCATCGATTTTTTTATTTTTAAATGCCCAATCGTTTAACATTTTCACTACAAACATGTGTTTGCCCCGTTTTTTCTTGTTCGCTATACTCCACAATTTTTGCATATATATATCTCCTCTCTTCCTACACTTTATTCAAATACCATTCTCTTGTTCACAAACCAATCTCTTAGAGAAAAGCTAAAAACATAAAATAAAATAAAAAATGGCAGCCCAAGGGTGACTCGCGGGTAGTCCACAGATGTATTTTTATTTGACTAGAAAAGCATTTTCAAATTAGTTGCCAGTATTTAAAATTTTGAGATTTAACATCAAACTCAAGATTCTCAGCTTCTCTTGTTGTTTTTTAAATATATTTTTTATTGATTTTAGAGAGGGAGGGAGAGAGAGATGGAAACATCAGTGATGAGAGAGAATCATTGATCGGCTGCCTCCGGCACGCCCAATACTGGAGATTAAGTCAGCAACCCAGGCAAGTGCCCTGACCGGGAATTGAACTGTGACCTCCTGGTTCATGGGTCTATGTTCAATCACTCTCTTGAAAGATCAAAAGATCTGCGGACACAGGGCCCACATTTCTGCCTGGCAGCTGGGATTGCTGAGGGCAGTCTCTTAGCCTGGCACCTGCCCTCCTGCTCACCACAGCTCTGCCCACACTCTGCCTCCCCGACAGCCCCTCGAGCATTGCTTTTTGTCTTATGGTGAGTCAGAAAGTAATTTCTTACTTACACCCTTATATTCCCTTTTTAATAAAGGGGGCTCAGTAACAAAAGGAATATCAAGGAAGCCAAAGGTTTCAAGAAAAACAAAGGGGGGGGGTAATGCATATTTCCTTATGGAAGTGAATATAGCTAGCGTTCCTGTGTTTGGTAGGCAAACAAAGAATGTCCATGTTGAAATAGCTGAATAACCACAGTAAGAAGTCAGCATGGAATAGTAAAAAGCATGAAAAAAAGTGAGGGCCCGGCCGGCGTGGCTCAGTGGTTGAGCCTGGACCTATGAACCAGAAGGTCACGGTTTGATTCCTGGTCAGGGCACAGGCCCAGGTTGTGAGCTGGATCCCCAATGGGGGGCCTGCAAGAGGCAGCCGATCCATGATTCTCTCTCATCATTGATGTTTCCTCTCTTCCTCCCTTCCTCTCTGAGATCAGTAAAAATATATTTTTTTAAAGTGAGGAATTTGCTTTTAAGTGGAAACACTTAAATGTGATACTTTTGTGAAATGCACCGAAGTGTTAACGAAAAGGCTGTCCTCCTGCATCTAACTACTCCCCTCGTCTGCCTTAGCTGATTGGCCTTACATGGATTTGAGTTCGTTCTGCCATTTAGAAACACACCAGAGAGATGCCCACCTCATCACCTACCCCATCCTCCTCTGTGCCCTTGAGGATCAGCAGCAAAAGCCGCCTAGCCCAGCAGCTCCTCTTCCATGCCCCTCCTCTTCCTGCCCTGAACGCACTCCCCCCGCGAAGAGAAGGGGCAGCTGTAAACACTCCTCTGAACTCTGCAACGTCAAGCTCCTTCCTCCCACACGGGCCCTCTCTCCCCAGGCCCACAGCCTGGCAAGAGGCCCGAGTGAGGAGCTGAGCCTTTCCTTGGCTAACATGTTCCTATTCATTTCACAAGGTCACCGGCCCTCAGTCACAGCTGCAAACACTCAGGGCAGATCTCCAGCCCCGGCTCCGCCCCCTGGGAGAGTCAGGGATGGGTTCCAGGCAGCAGCCAGCCCAACGGAGGCCTCTGCAGTCTGTTCAGAAGTCACGCGCAGATCAGTAGCTGTGGGGTGAGGCCACAGGCTCCCAAGCTCCCAACTTAGGGTGAAGAAAAGGCGCCTGTGATCCTGTGTGAGTCACAAATGCGCCCCCAGTACATGGGGGCACCCATCAGTAAATGTGTTCAATATAGACTGTGGCTCTACTCAAGGGACGATCAGCAGGAATCTATTTTTTTAAATATATTTTTATTGATTTCAGAGAGGGAGAGAAACATCCATGATGACAGAGAATCATGGATCAGCTGCCTCCTGCACGCCCCCTACTGAGGATCGAGCCCAAAACCCAGGCATATACCCTGGCCGGGAATCAAACCGTGACCTCCTGGTTCATAGGCCCATGCTCAACCCCTGAGCCACGTCGGCCGGGCGGAACCTGTTTCAGCTGTCATGGGTTAGGCTCCACTTCTAGTGATAGGAGACTACCCCGTCTTCCAGTCCCCGAAGTGCTTCCGTAGGATTTGACTCCACCAGGACGGCGGGGAGGTGGGCAGAGCTGGCTTTATGCCACCACCCCCAGTTCACGAAGAGAACAGAGAACTCGGAGCTTCATGTGGTCCCTCCTGGTCCAAGCAAGGGGGCCGGGCCTCGCGCTCACTAGTTTTCCCCCCCCGGCCACCCGCCACGAGAGCGACACAGCCATGACGGGTCACCAAGAGGCTGTGGCCCTTCCCAGAGACCAAAACACACGATCAAAACAGAGGACTGGTGACAAAATAAGTTGTTTTAAAAAATTAAAGAACACAACTGAGGCCAAAGCCATCAAGATTTTAAAAATACTTTTATATAGAAATATTTTACAAAGATTTTACAACGTAGCAAATCATGACATACCATAGAAAGAAGAAAAAGACTCGACCTCAAGGATTAGGAAAGTGCTCATCGTGACGTATTGCCGTCTCCACGAAAGTGCATAAACGTTAAGGCAGAGTGCCTGCTGGTACTGGCATGTTGCAAAAGGACTCGCCAAACAGTTTTTAAAAATATATACAAACGTCTCCCGCCCCCCCCCCCCCCCCCCCCCCACGCTTCTCAGAGACATTTGAAAGGAATTCATTTAGGGGCAGTCTTGCTCTGCGACTGGGTAAAAATAGCTCCTGGGTACAATCAAGGGGAAAACGCTCCACCCCAGCGAGCTCCTAACAAGTCACGTGACCGACAACACAACCCCTTTCCCCTGTGGGCCTGCTTTCCATTCAGCCTGCGGGCAGCAAGCAGACTCCCTCCGCGGCTGGGAGAGGGGAGAGGCCGTCAGTGAGGGTGGCGGGAGTTACCTCCAGATCTCGGCCCTTCGGTGCGAGTTTCTGTGGCCAGACTGTTGGCGCGTTGGAAGTCATCATGCATTCAGTGTTATAAATCTACTGTGCGGCGTTGCTTCTACCTGCAGCGTATGAGCATTTTACAGAGTGCTGTGTAGGTTAATACGGTATGTTGCCCTCTCTGATAATACAAATACCAAGGTGCTCTCTAGAGTTCAGCCATAACCCTGTTAGAGAATTCTACTGAAATGTGTTGTTTTCCACATTTATATAAATCCCTGCAGATTGTCAGGGTCAATGAGGATAATACTGGTTATGAAACTTTAGTCTTCCTGCTAGGAGGAGAACTGGTTTTAATAATGGAATAAAACACAAAGAAAAGTAAATTAGCTGGACTTGAACGAGAGTGAGTCTTAGGGCAAACTGACATCTGAATTCTACTACAGAGAATAAATATCTGCCAAAAATTAACTTAATTCACCCGACTCACCACTCTTTTATGGAAAATTTTCTCTACTCAGTAGAAACAGGGGAAAATCAGTGTATGTGCCATTTTAGTCTCTATCTTTAGACTTTTTCCTTTCCTACTTTTTCCCATCCTGGAATGGAAGGGAAGCTAACCAGTTCACTCAGCTGACTGAGGTTTTGGAAACAGCGTTTAGCCTTCAAGACACCGTTGTGGTAAAACCAGAGGGACACCCAGCCAGGTAGGGGAATGTGAAGCACAAAACAAGCACGCGCTCTGTGTGACCTAGCAACAGGGATCAGCCGGCGAGACGGGCTCACACAGCAGACGTGGAAGCCTGGTCTTCGCTCGGGGCGTCCTTCTCGACAGGACCACAGGCGAAAAGCTTGCTGCCCAGGGTCTTCTGGGCAAACCGGAAATACATGATGTGGCCCATGGCCACGAAGGAGACGGAGATGAGCACGAGCAGGCCGAAGGCCTCCGGGTTGGGGGCCAGGATCACCATGATGAAGTGCAGGAGGTCGAGAAGGTAGTTCATGGAGTTCTGGACACCGTTTATAATGCCTCTTTCTGATTCTATTACATTTTCTTGCAGCAACTGTGTCACAGTTAAATCAAAGGACCAAAGGCCTGTGATGAAGAATATTTTTTTTAGAAATGGTCAGTCTCTAGAATTTATAGCCATATATTTCAGACTTATAGGTTGAAAATCTGTCGACACGTGAAAAAGTCACGTTGGCCCCATTTCTTTAAAGCCACCATATGTATATTGATCACAGCCTTGCCTTAGAGAGTTATTTTTCATTAAGAAACAGTACTGGGTTACCAGTGGCTCTAAGAAATGATATTTACAGCCACCTGACTCTACAAACTTCTTAATTCTGTTTCTCTGTGATTATTCATACTATGAACGAAAAGCTCTAAAATCACAGACATAATTCCATTGTAAGTACAGTCATGTGCCAAACAATGATGTTATGGTCAAGGACAAACCACATATTCAATGGTGGCCCCGCAAGGTTCTACTAGAGCTGAAAAATTCCTATTGCCTGGTGACATCATAGCCATGGTGACACGCTAGCGAGATGTGTTCCACGTTTGGATGATGCTGGTGTAAACACACCCACTGCACTGACGGATGTAGAAAATATAGCACGTTCAGTTACACCCAGTACATAATACTTGATAATGATAATTCCTGACTAGGTTATTGGTTTATGTATTTACTATACCAACCTTTTCTCCTTATTTTAAAATGTTCTCTTTCTACTTATTAATAAAAAAAAGTTTGCCCCGACGGTGTGGTTCAGTGGCTTGAGTGTCACTAGACCTATGAACCAGGAAGTCACGGTTGGGTTCCCTCCTGGATCCCCAGTAGGGGGCGTGCAGGAGGCAGCCAATCAATTATTCTCTGTCATCATTGATGTTTCTCTCTCTCTCTTCCTCCCTCTCCCTTCCTCTCTGAAACCAATAAAAAAGATAAAAAATAAAAGTTTGCTGTGAGATAGTGTGTCATGTTATGCTGGCAGCAGCCTCGTCCGTCTCAAGTTACCGCGTCTCCTGGTTGCATCATTTCTCTGGTGCGTGATTTAATCTGGTGTTTTGCACAGGAGCGAGCCGGGCAGGCTTGGAGGCTGAGACTCACAGGCTGTGCATCGGCCTGGTGGACAGTAGGCCAAGCCATGAGGTGTGCGTAAGGCGCTCCTCCGTGCTCACACAACCAAACCGCCTCCCCACACACTTCTCAGCACGTTTCCGCCTCGTTAAGCAGCACATGACTGTGCTGGTGTTTTTCAAGTTTAAATGAACTGACCTATATATTGTCATGATTAGAGTGTAAGGAAACGTTAAACCATTATTACCTTTACTGCTTGGGTTCTAAAGCCCCTGCAATAAAGCTGTCTCACTTGGAATATTAATGTCTCTGATAAATTAACAAACTGCTTTGTACCAGAAGATAAAAATACGGTTTCATTTCCAGAATAATCCCTCAGTACTCTATTAATGATTACTTACATTTTGCTTTGTAAAAGAAGTCTTTACACTAGGTTGCCTTCCAGAGCTGTAAAATCCATTTGTTTGGCAGAGTATATAATAAATACAGGAACCTTTGGGAGGTTTTTTCCTAACGGCCATGTCCTTTTTAAAAATTTAAACCAAAAACACCCACCAACTGTGTACTTATCTTTTTGCCTTGTACCATAGAAACATTCTCCAAATTATAGTCCTATGGGGAGAGTTATAGCCATATGAAGACTCTAAATTACCAAAGGCAATATAATTATCATCGCTAATCTCTTTTTAGGAGTTAATTAATAACATTACAACAGCAATACTTAAAATATCCATTTAGGAAAAACTTTCAAGCTCTAACCACATTTTATAAAAGCACAAATATACTTTTTTGAACTATAAAAATGCCATTATGAGAGACTATTACACATAAGGGTGGACAGTGAATTCTGCTTATATTAACACTCAGGGAATATTGGTGAATTCTCTGAACCCCTATTGCGGGCATTTTATTCTGTGTTCATATGTCTTTTTACTGATTTCAGAGGAGAAGGGAGAGGGAGAGAGTGACAGCCATGATGAGAGAGAATCATGGATCGCCTGCCTCCTGCACGCACCCCCCACTGGGGATGGAGCCCACACCCCAGACATGCGCCCTGACTGGGAATCGAACTGTGACCTCCCGGTTCACGGGGCGATGCTCAACCTGTGAACCCCGCAGACCAGAGCTCCCCTACCCCGCAACCCCAAGGCGGACTCACCGATCCTAGCAGCAATGACGCCCGCGAACAGCAGGCTGACGGAGAGGACGGACTCGGCGCTCAGCCCCAGCTCCCACTCCGGGGCGGCGAGGGTGGTCACGGAGCCGTTGGCCGAGGGCCCGCCCGTGGAGAAGGGGGGGCCGGGGGCGCCCGTGGGCATCGCAGGCAGGGGCTCGGCCTGGATGAACCTGGAGCGGATGTCTTGGAAGGGGGACACGGACAGGTCCAGCGGGCTGCCCGGCATGAACACGGACACCACGCACAGCACCAGGCAGGAGAGCTGCGCGCACCCCGAGATGAGCCCGGTGCGCACCAGGCCGCAGCGGCGCCGCAGCCACGTGAAGGCCACGGTGCCCCCGATGCCGGTGACGGCCGAGGCGCCCATCAGGAGGCTGAGCACCGAGCCGCTCAGGCCCTGCGTGTAGGCGTAGCCCGTGGTGATGCAGTCGAAGCCCAGCACCGTCATGTAGAGGAAGGCGAGGCCCAGGCCGGCCAGGAACACGGGCTGGTGGTAGTAGGAGACCCAGCCGTCGCGGAAGGTGCGGAAGGGCTCGGCCAGCTGCTCACTGCAGCTGGGCTCGGGCTCCGGCTCCAGCGCGTGCACCGCGGGGTCCTTGTCCCCCATCAGATGAGTGGACTCCAGGGGTTTGGGCTCAGTTTCTGCGAATAAAATACATCGGTTATTGAGGGGAGAGGACATGGGGGGGGGGAGCCAGTTATTTCACTCAATGTTCTTTCTTCTCTTTCCCTCCCCCATGGGGGCCCTGGGCTACTACGGTGTAAGAGGCATTTTCTTCTCCTCTGGGCATCACAGCCGAGGAACCAGCTCCCAGTGGCAACTGCGTTACATAAACAAAACGCTGTTGATTTCGATCCACGTGCTCTCTTTGAAACTCAACGCCTACCGAAGTAAAACTCATCAGATGCAAACAGTAAGTAAATGCCTGTGATGGGCTGGGCCCCTTCGGCACCATAAAGAGAACGGAGAATCGCCTCTTCAGAAGAACTCAGTTTGGGGCAAAAGAAGAGACGTTTGGTTCTAGAGACTTTGGTTCCGATAGGACCACTGGCATTCAGGAGGCCACATCAGAGACAAGCACAGTGGCTGTCGGGGCGAACAAAGCGTCGGATTTGGGGAACCTGTTCAGGCTCCATTGTCTGGAAGCCCATCTTCCTCCTCTCTGGGAATAGCCACCTTCAGGTCCTCACTCCCTTCCACCGTCCGACAAAGCACGTCCATGGCGTGTGACTCCTAGGAATTCTGCTCTTCTCAGCTTTCTTCCCATTCCTATGGCTCCACTTTGCTCAGCCACCGCTCAATTAGCTGCCCCTCTGTGTCTACTGCTCAGGAAGGAAGACGGCCAGGGGTCCCATTCCAACCCCCGGGGAGTCCCTCCTCAGGCCCCCCAAAGCCTGGGTGGTGACTCGCCCACCAAAGTGGCATGTGCAGCCTCATGCAGGCCTTCGGGGGGAGTGAACTCTGATATAAACTAAAAACAGTCTGGGCTTCCCCAGCACCTAAGGTCTGGACAGCAGAGTAAAAGGACTGATCGCTGTGTTGGATTTACCTTTGTGTACATTCAGCTGTTTCAGCTCAGCTTCCTCCACTTTGAGAGTGACTTTCACGGCTAACGCAGGGGTCTTCTGGTAAACCTTCCAGAGCAGAAAGTACTCCACGCACATGGACACCAGATTCCACCCGGAAATGAAGCCACAGCCGATGACCGCAGAGCCAAAGGTCATAATCTGGCCAACAGCCATGGGCGCCAAGATGTTGGTTAACTGGTCGATCCTGCGAACCGTGGCATTCATATCTACAGGGGCAGGCGAAAGACGCAGATAAGTCTGCAGCCATGGAGACTGCCTGCCAACACGTACCAATTCGGAGGCCATGTGTGCAGGCTCCTAACGTGTAAATCTGTAAAAGCGCTCTATCAGCAAACGATAACCATTTTCTTAGAAAAGTATTTGTTGTTTGGATCAAGTCATAATAAATGTTCTTCAAAAATCATGATTCCCTTGGGATTGTAGAAAATCATCTAATATTAGCTTTCAAAATGAATACAGTTGTGAGTCTCCATTCATTTTTTCCCCCATAAACATTAAGTAAATGCCTGTGATGAGCTGGGCACCTTCGGCACCTTAAAGAGAATGAAGAATCGCCTCTTCAGAAGAATTAAGTTTGGGGCAAAAGAAGAAACTTTTGGTTCTAGAGACTTTGGTTCTGATAGGACCACTGGCATTCAGGAGGACACACCAGGCAGACAGTCAAGCACATGCATGTGGGTTTAGGGAAGAAGTAGGTACCAGATTCAGAATCCATCAGCTGGTTGGTTTTAAATGTAATGAGACTAAATGAGGTCGTCTTGGGAGTGAGTGTAGATCAAGAAGAGAAAAGGGCCCTAACCAGTTTGGCTCAGTGGATAGAGTGTCGGCCTGCGGACTGAAGGGTCCCAGGTTCGATTCCGGTCAAGGGCATGTACCTTGGTTGCGGGCACATCCCCAGTAGGGGGTGTGTAAGAGGCAGCTGATGGATATTTCTCTCTCATCAATGTTTCTCTCTATCCCTCTCCCTTCCTCTCTGTAAAAAATCAATAAAATATATGTTTAAAAAAGAAAAAAAGAAGAGGAAAGGTTTGAAAACTGAGTCCTGGGCACGCTGCTGTCTGGAGGTCAAGAAGGTGAGGAGGAACTAATCAAACAGGAGAAAGACCAGGAGAGATGGTGCCCCAGCAGCTCAGAGGTAACAGTGCTTCAAAGATCAGGGAGTAACCAGCAAGGAGGTGCTGCTGCTACGGAAAGAAAATGCGCCCTGAGCAGAAGCTCTAGGCTGGTCACAGGGCAGGAACTGGGGACATCACACAGGGCCGTCTGGGGGAGCAGGGAGGACAAATGCTTGGCTGAAGTTGACTTAAGAGACTGCTGCCCACTCCAGGGGACACCATCTATATTGAGTGAGTGGTGCGGCCTGCATGCACAATGTCAGTGCTGCTCCCTGGCCTCTGGAACAAGGCCCTGACCAAGGAAAGGAGCTGGTGAGCAGACAGCTCTTTTTGTTAAGTTGCCCTGGAAACACACACACACACACACACACACACACACACACACAGAAATGGGGTGGTAGGTGGGTGAAGAGAGGGATTTTTGTTGTTAATCCTCATCCGAGAATATTTTTCCATTGATTTTTTAGAGAGAGTGGAAGGGAGGGGGAGAGACAGAGAAAGAGAAACATCGATGTGAGAGAAACACATTGATTGGTTGCCTCCCGCATGAGCCCCGACAGGGCCAGGATGGGGCCTTCAACCGAGGTATTTGCCCTTGACCAGAACCTAACCCAGGATCCTTTAGTCCATGGGCCAACACTCCATCCACTGAGCCACACCGGCTAGGGCGAGACAGGGAGGGATACTGAGAAGAGAAAGACGATAGCCTGTTTCTATGCTGTAACAGGAATGACACCGTAGACGAGAAGATGCGGGTGTACATCTGCAGCCCAGGTGGCAGGGTTGTTCTTAGACAGGAGCACACACAGGGGCGTGGGCCACGCGTACGGCTTCCAGCCCGGGCGGAAAGAGCGCTGAGCTGCTGGGAGCACATGGACGTTCTCCTCTCACTTCTTTCATTTTCCCAGGAAAAGACAAGCAAGACCGCGGGTGAGAGCGGGAATGGGAGAGGAGCCCCTGACCGCCGTGGACAAGGAGAAGGCGTGGCATCGTCCCTCAGGAGGGGGCGGAGGCAGGGAGCGGAGAAAATGGTATGAAAAGGCCAACTTGCACCCGGTGGTCATGAATTTTCAGAACAGTGAGCGAGGTTGGGTGCGTTTCTCCATGTTCTGCTGTGAGAGGTGGACTTCCCCAGGGTCTTATAAAAGGACGGTGACAGAGGGGAGAGGGCCAGGTGAGTGATGACCATGGAACCCTGGAATGTAAGCTGGTAAACAGGGAGCCGAGAGGGTCAGACACGGGAAAGGTGGTGGAATTGATGACTGGTAGGTAACGACCAGGTGGGAGGATTGCTGGGGCTGGGGTCCCGAGGAGTGAGCCGGAAATAGGAGGTGGCCGTCCAAGATGTGGATGCCTACGGCCGAGATCAAGGAAGGGAGGAGTTGGTGCTGATGGCAAGGCCGAGGCTGTGACCATGGAAATATACAGCTGAGTCAGAGTGGAGGACAAGAGGAGCGAAGGAGAGAAGTCAAGAAAATGCCCTACTGTCTCCTTCTCTATCTCACGGAGTGGAAATTAATGAGGCGGCCTATCGGCCTGCAGGGCGCCCGGAGGAAAAGCCATACGTGACCGACAGCGCAGTCAGGGGCATTGCCTTCACTCCTTCCCCGTGCTTCCTGCTCCTCAATTACCTCCCAATCCGTCCCCGGAGTGTGTGACGCTGCTGTGATAACAGGAGAACTTTGACCCGGCCCCTTCACCCGAGAGGCGAAGGCAGCTCTCCCATCTCAGCCATGACCGTGTCTGCTGAGGTTCGCTGCTCCCGCCCGCCCCCACGAACACATTCCCAACTCCTGCGCCGACAGAAACGCCCAGCATCCATCCACACCACTCGACCATTTGAATCCAGGCTCTAGAGAGGAGAGACCCTCGGGTCTGGAAGCCCCAGAACCAGTTCGTTACCATAACTTGTTTCTCTTTTCAGCTGGAAACTTCTGTGCCACCGCCTCTGTCTCTTACATTCTATTAGGAACGCAGGAACGCCTGGGCGTGATCTAGTGTCAGAAGCTTTTGTTTTTCTGAAGCAGAATGAACTAGATAACAGCCTTTTTAAAGACCTAATCGCCTCCCTGGCCCCAGGCACGAGAAGAATCAGTCACCCCAATGTGCAAACATGTCCTCTTTACAAATCTACGCAAACAGACAAGTGTGTGCTCATTCGAAACCCATTTAACTGTTTTCAGCAGCTGTGACACAGAACACGACATTAAACAGCCCCTGGCTGTTATGCAGGGCATATTACATCTCATAGACTAATCGTTTAAAACAGCAGATTTGCTGAGCAAATAGCAGCCGGCGGGTTTGTACACATCGAACACGAAATCAATTTTTCGTCAACAGAGTTCAAACAGGAAACTTATCTGCCATTCTCGACCAAGCTAGCCAGCAGGTGTTTCTTCAGGATGGTGGGCGAGGAAAACCCCCGAGGCTGTTCATAAGGAGAGATCAGCAAAGGGACGAGGAAAGGATGTTAAGCAACAGATGGAGCGAAAAGCCTGTGAGAAGGACGTGAGTTTTAAACAGGTTTGAGGGGCACAAGAGGACGCTTCAATAAAAACCCTGAATCACGCGTCTGGACAAATCAGTTAGCAGATCAGTGGACAGCATTTATGTGAAAAACTGCTTTTTCTGCAGCTGTCTGAGCCAGGTGGCAACAGCGCTACTCCAGCCTGATGCCCCCGAAATTCTAAACTTTTTAACCCCCCACAGACATGTCCTCCTGTCTTTACCCACAGTGTAAACTCCCAACTTCAAAACTCCTCGGAAATCAAGACTGACTGATCTCGGGGGGGGGGGGGGGGGGGGGGGGGACCAGAAAGGATGAACCAAAGCCTTGTGTGCATATAGGCACAGCCCATGGACACAGACAATAGTGCGGTGAAGGCCTGGGGTGGGGCGGGGGCTGGGTGGAGGGAAGCAAGCATGGGGGGGGGGGGCATCTTCATACAGTCAGCAATTAAAAAAAGAAAGAAACAACGGGAAGGGAATGGGAGCAGTTCGCACACAGCTCACCCGTCCTCTTTATACACACCCCTTCCCCTCCACCCGCCCACACACGCACAGCACACGCACAGCACACGCACAGCGCACGCACAGCGCACGCACAGCACCCACAGCCCTGCCTGCTGGGCTCCTAACTCTTTGCCTGAACCACATGCATGATTCCTGCCTGGAGGAGGTCGCACTGTGTAGAGACACAAGCTCAGAGCTACTGGGAATCCCCTCCTCTCTTCTCTTTTTCCTTTATTCTACCTTTTTTGTTGCTCTTTAACCCCTTTCTGTTGTCCTTTAACGCTGCCTTTAAGCAGAAACAGCACCCAAAGCCCATGGTGAGACCCCTGCTGGCCCTCAGGACTGAAAGGTTTTGTATCCTGTGTTGAAACATGGTTCCTATAACACAAGCCCCGGGGGGAGACGCTGAGAGAAGACAAGGCATAGGTTTTGCCTGCACTGGGGCCACTAGCCGGACTGCTGGCCGAGTGAGCACCACTGGCCAAAAGCTAACGCGGGCAGCTTCCTCCCTTCCTTCACCCGAGACACTCCAGCGGCTGGAAAGCAGGCTGGCTGGCCTAGTTTCCCCGCTCCGCAATCATTCTCAACATGAAGACAGACAGCTGAGCCCCGCCGTGTGGCCCATGTTTCAGCAGCGACCGATGAACCAGGAGGTCACGGTTGGGTTCCAGGTCAGGCACATGCCCGGGTTGTGGGCTTGATCCCCAGAGAGGGGTGTGCAGGAGGAGTTTCTATCGCTCTCTCCCTCTCCCTTTCTCTCTCTGATTTCAATTAAAAAAAAATTTTTTTAAAAAAGAAAGCTTGCTGAGAAACAGCCAGTCATACGTTTCCTGTCATTCCGCATCACTGCCCAGCCAAAACGATCCCACAAAGTTGTGTATATTTCTTTCCTTTTCTTTGTTTTGTTTATATATTTAGAAAAAAATTAAAGATTCTGAGTAACTTTGTCTTTAAGCAATACTTTTTTTTTTTTTTTTACAGATTATTCAGACTTCAGAGTCTAAATGAGTTAAGAAATTCAGATAAGGGAAAGAAAATCATTTGAAAACCAACCCCTCCCCCCCCAATATATTCCATCAGATATATTATTTTCAAAATATATCCTTTTATGCCCTCTGAATTTGAAAACACGGACATGTCTTACATACCTAAATTCGTATGCTAAAAAAGACTTATCTTACAGTTCAATACGACAAAAAGAGATATGGGATTACTTCCTCTCGGTAAATGGCCACGGGAAGAAAACTCGATGCGAATGGCCACTTCAGCTCCAGGGAGCACTTCCTGCAGCAGATTCGCCTGTGCTAACGGCATCCTGTGCGCACCATCCTACCTAGCATCGCTCTGCACCCCTAAGTGAGGATTCCAGCAGATTCTCTCCCTTCTAGCCTTCCACAGGTTCTGCTCCTTCTCTCTCCCCTTCCTTTCTATCTTTTTTTTTTTTTAACCGCATGGTCCAAAGTTGTTTGCTAACTTCAGCACTAATCTTGTCTTCTGTGCCCTAGAAAAGCTAGTTAAGGCGTGAGGAAAGCCTTTCTTGTCTGGCAGGATGGTTGGGCAACGTGTTTGTGAGTCGCATTGTCTCAGTGTTGATTCAGCTGATCTGATCAGCAGATAGGTGTGGCCTTCCTCCTTCACCTGTCATTATCAATCCAGTAGGTGTCTCTGTGCTGTGTGAGGGGCAGTGGGGGGGATGCTGAGTGAGGTAGGTTATGCTGAGCCCCGGGAATGCTGACGTAACAGGGCACGAAGCTTTGCAAGCATTCTTCAGTCTTTCTGTGGCCTCTTGTGTATGTTTTCTAATGAAGGACTAAGACTATAAGCTTCCTAAAACTGTATTCGCTCCTCTATTTCCTTAGTATTTGTAACTGCAATTATATTCCATCAAATATAATGTAATAGAAGTTATAGGTTATAACTTTAAAGGAGGAGGAATTAACGTATAGAATCTCTCCTAGAATTAAGCTGTTTCTATTCGGTTTGGAGAAAAATAATATCCACAGTATGACTGTAAGTACTGGTGATCATCTCCATAGTATGGCCAATAAAACCCCATGTGACATTTTCAATGTTCTAAGTATTAAGTGAACATTTAGAAACCATTAACAGAACTTTTAAAAAAGTAACCGCTCAAAGGAAATGTTCTTCCTTTTGCCAGGCCTGCATAGAATAAAAAAGTTCTTCATTATCCTATAAATTAACTTCATAGCATGGAGATAAATCTTTGCACTGAGACCGATAATGTGGTAAGAAAAAGACGATCCTTTCCATTTGTCCTTAAGAAATACCCAGAAACGAAGGCTCACAGTCCCATTCACCACTGATGAACAGTGAACCCTAACACGGTCCATCTAGCAGTGGTTCTCAACCTTCCTAATGCCGCGACCCTTTAATACAGCTCCTCATGTTGTGGTGACCCCCAACCATAACATTATTTTCGTTGCTACTTCACAACTGTAATTTTGCTGCTGTTATGAATCGTCATGTAAATATCTGATATGCAGGATGTACTTTCAGGGGTCGGGACGCACAGGTTGAGAACCGCTGACTAGGGGAAAGAGAAAAGCGAAGCACCTGCTAGTCTGCTCCTGTCTTCGCCTGCGACCACGACGATCCAGTCCCGCTGGATGGTGATGGCAGTGGCGGTGCTGGCCAGGTTGGCGATGTTGGCGATGGTGATGATCAGGATGTAGCAGGAAGTCTACAGAGTCACAGGGAAAGGCAGAGTGTCAGGGTCCTACACCTCAGCATGCAACGTCCGTCAACATGGCCGTTGGTGGCATAACAATCAAACTGATTTTAATTTCATTCTAACCAACCATTTTATCTTATACACATGAAACCATAGATCCCCAGGGTCCAGCTAAAGAGCACAGTATCTTCCTAATCTGTATCCCCCGTAGCACATATAAAAATCATACTAGTCACATGAATAGTCACGTGACGGTTACCGTGAAGTGTTAACATAGGGACCGTTTTACTGTTTCCCCCACAGATGTCTCCTTTGGAGAAAGTGTTAAGGGGAAAGTGCTGTCTTAGTCTTTTCATCAACAAAAAGGGAATGGACCTGAAGATTTCTACGGTC
This sequence comes from Myotis myotis, assembly GCF_014108235.1. Lineage (NCBI taxonomy): Eukaryota > Metazoa > Chordata > Mammalia > Chiroptera > Vespertilionidae > Myotis > Myotis myotis. Next base: position 2,550,554 of record NW_023416390.1, read on the forward strand.
ATTCCTGGCTTGGACACTCCCCAACATCGACCCAAATATGCATGAGAAGATCCAATGGTGACATCAAATCCATCCCTTTCCACCAGACCCATCTCTCTTTTCCATGAAGCTCTCATAAAATCATAGTGTGAGGAGCTATCTAGCCCAAGCCTGCCTCCAAAAACACCAATTTTATTGGAAGAACACAATCATGACTGATTAACATATATAGATAATATTTCTTATGTAGTATGAACGAATTACAGGTTAATACTAATGGGCTGAAAACTAACAACTGAATTATATTATGAACTCTTAGAAATGCTTTTGAAAACAAATAGGAAAAAACCCATAGGACAAAATTTAAATTCAAACAACTCTTAACGAGTACCTGTTATGGGCAAAACATACACACACACACACACACACACACACACACACCCCAAAAAAACAAACCCACAACTAAATAAAACAAAAAGTTGGGGGGATATTGTAAACACAGAGATCAGCGTTAAAAGGTCCCATTTGAAAAACAGACACTCCCTGGCCTCCGAAGGCTTTCTCGCACCACTGCCCACGCTCAGCTCCCGCCATGCGGATAGCGGGAGGACTTACGAGGACCCATCCGTGGTACATGGTCAGCAGCTCGTCCTTGTGCAAGAAGACCATCATCAGGATGATGCCACACAGGATGACCGACACGTTCTGTATCACCAGCGATGTCTGGGCCACTGCAGGGAGAGACCATGCTCACTACACGCTACACCAGGACGTCCCAGCGGGCTGCTTCTACCCACCCATCACTGTACCATTGCCCAGTGCCATGCCAACTACGGCAGGAAATAAACCAGCGTGACTGCAGTGGATCCCGCCTCCCCACTCCCAGGACAGCCACCAGGTCACACCCTGCACTGGCATCGCAGACAGAAGGATGGAGTGCCCATCCCTTTTCCTTAGTTGGAGCCCTTCATAATGACACATTTCCATTCTATTTACTCTCATGAAGGCTCACTATCACAGGCAGATACACAGATTACACAGGCGCGATCCAGCTCCCAGCTCTCTCACCCATGGATGCTCACGCCAGAACAGGTAGGAAGTGGTGAGGGAGGGGAAGAAGGGGTCCCGGATCCGTAACCTCCCCGCACAGGCCAACCCTGATCCGATAGGAAGTGCGGGCACACAGAAGAGACGTGTGAAAGTCTGTCGGGAGGCAGTGCGTGTTTCCTTTGGCATCGAGGTCTGTCACTGCTGTGATGCTCTACGCTACCCCTCCCCCTACAGAAAACGCGGCTTTCTCGGAGGGAGGCAGCCATCCCTGTAGTGAAGCGTGGGCGTCAGGACAGGTGACGCCCGGTGAGGACCCCTGGGCGTCTCCTCTCCCACGCCAGGCAGAGGACCCCGGGCAGGACGCTGAGGTCCCGCGTGCTGTGTCTGGACGGTGAGGCCGGCGCACACCTGCCTGCCTTCCTGCAGAGTCTGATGCTCCAATAAAACGCTCACCGAGCGCTCCTTAAGCAAAGCGCCGTGTGTGCGTGTCATGACAGCTCGTCTTCAAGGACAGCCACGCGCAGCCTGGCTTGGAGGCCACATCACAGCCTCAAGAAACAACAAACCGCCCTTTGAAATTAGCTTGAAGTAGAACCCGGATGTGTAACTCATCCATGGGTGCATTCACGGATTGCATGAGGATCGAATAGCAACGGAACAAGGTTCTTAGCTCTCGGGACCCCACTGGCTCCAGGGAGGATGGGCAGGTGAACAGGTAACCACCAGGGTGTACGCAGCACAGCAGAGGCATGAGCTGAGGCTGATGGGCACAGAGGGAGATGGGTTAGCTCCGCCTGGAGACCAGAGGAGACTCTCATGGAGGTACCAACGAGCTGATTCCACGGGACCCACGCGGGCGCCTGCTGGCCCACCAGCTCTCCTCCAACTCGGTGTCCCCTCTGCCCTACAGCGTCAGTGCGCCACAATCATAGGCTAAACACCCCCATGGATACCATGTCTCTGTTCCTGTGAATGATGGTGTAAAAAGCCAGGAATTCTTTTCTGGGATAGAAACATTTTTCTATCCGCGTTTGGGTCTATTAATCCTCACAACAGAAAGAAGTGCATCTTGACCATTTTACTAAAAGCATCAGGCCCCGGGATTTGATCATCAGGGCTCTCCTTACACTGACGGGAACAAAGGGTAGCCCAGCCCTCCCCCAGCATCCGAGACAAACACGGCCGGCTGGGCCTTCGAACGATCAGCGGAGCAACTGAGGGAAACGCTGCCCTATTCGTCCGAATACCTGAACTGCTCACCCACTTTGTCCTTTCCTGTAGCAACCTGACGATGTCGGCATTCATGCCCGGAGTAAATGTGAATGTATTTCTCTCTTCTTTGCCCTAAAACATGTATAACTCGGCCCTCCGCGCGGCAGACTCAGACATTCTCTCTTGAATCTGTACTTTCCAATCCCCTGCGTGAGATAGTCGCCCAGGGCGCGGGAGCGAGCGCTGCCCAGGAGCCTCACACTAAAGAGACTCCAGTGTGAGTCCCGGTTAGGAAGAACCCAGAGTCTAGTAAACTTTCAATGTTTAACACGGTTCTCAGAAAAGCCTACGGGGTTAATCATTGACATGTGGGATGTCTGAACAGCCAGAGGTGCTCCCCCAACCTATGAGCTCAGTATCCTGTCGCCCTAGCCTTGCGCAGGGGCCCAGAGCCTCGGTGGGGAGGTGCGGCCCAGCCCCCAGCACTCAGCGGGGCGCACAGTGGGCCACCACAGGGGTTTCCCTGCAGCTCAGGTGCTGTTCCGTGAATACAAAGGCATGGCTGTAACAACACTCACCTTTATTATTATTTTTTTTAAATGTGTTCTTATTGATTTCAGAGAGAGAAAGGGAGAGGGAGAGAGAGAAGGAGGAGAAACACCGGTGATGAGAGAGAATCACTGATCGGCTGCCTCCTGCACGCCCCCTACTGGTCATGTGCCCTGACGGGGAATGGAACCGTGACCTCCTGGTTCATGGGTCCACGCTCAGCCCCTGAGCCACGCCGGCCGGGCAGCACTCACCTTTGAGCCTGGCGTTTTTATCCACCCAGTCGCCGATGATGGCCCCGAGGACCAGCACGGACCCGGCCACCACCAGCCCGTAGACGGCCGTCAGCAGCAGGCTGTTCCCGTAGAGCTCCACCAGGAACACGGACACCGCGAAGTGCCACATCCGGTCCCCCTGGAACCAGAGGGAGACAATGGTGGCCGAACCATTTTCGTTTCTGGTCAGTTATTCTCAGGAAGCGGCTTGCTTCTCTGAGGACACTTTCTGGCCCCTCAGGAGGTTTTCGAGGTTGGGTCCTCTATGGATGGAGCACTGGCCACGGGCAAGACTGTCCATCCTGCCACGTGGAAGCTGCTCTGGCTCAAGGGCTAAGCAAACCGGAAAGAACATGCTATTAGTGAAACACACAGAATCCTTCCCATTCCAGAAAAAACACGTTTCCGGACCTAAGAAGGTGTTTTAAGACAAAAGCCGATGCCAGGTGTGTCAGGTTCCGAGCCTGGAAGGGCCTGTCCTGAGGTAGTTTACCTCTGAATCAGCATGAACCTAGAGCAGAGCTTACGAACAGTAGGGTGCCTTGAATGCCAAAAAAAACCAAAAAAAACCCCCACCAGTTTCCTAATTTGTAAAATGATAAGAATGAACTATCTCTAAAGCCTTTTGTAGCTCTAATGTTCTAAAATCTATGCTCCACTTCACAAACAAATTTCAAAGTCATAAAACAGCGGGGCAATCAGAAGGATGAAATTAGTATGGGCCAACTCTGGCACCGCATAAAAGAAGACATCAGAAATAAATGCATAGCAAGCAGCCATTTTTACACTTTAACAAAGATGGGTTTTGAAAGGGGAAAGAAACTACTTATTTCTTCACTAGAGGCCTGGTGCACAAAATCCGTGCACTGAGGGTGGATGGGGGGCCCCTCAGCCCAGCCTGCGCCCTCTCACAGTCCAGGAGCCCTTGGGGGATGTCCGACTGACGGCTTAGGCCCACTCCCCATCAGTCGGACATCCTTAGTGCTGCTGCGGAGGCAGGAGAGGCTCCCGCCACCGCCGCTATGCTCACCAGCTGTGAGCCCGGCTTCTAGCTGAGCAGCGCTCCCCCTGTGGGAGTACACTGACCACCAGGGGGCAGCTCCTGCGTTGAGCGTCTGCCCCCTGGTGGTCAGTGCACGTCATAGCAACCAGTTGTTTCACTGTTGGGTCTATTTGCATATTAGCCTCTTATTATATAGGATTCCAGAGTATACAGGGAGTTTTGGGAATTCACCACTGCAAAATGAGGCATGACAAACTTTTCAATGAATCAGTTAAATTAATGTATAAGAAATCTATAATGGACCTTGTTATATTTTAGGTTCCATTCCTAACAGGTTAACATAAAACAGGACAACACTGTTCTATCATAACCTACCCCTGGAAATCACTACAGGACACATTTCCAGGCTAGATTCTTATGGGATGGGGGAGAAGAGGTACTTGATTCTGACCTCCATTCCTCTGAACAGCTCCCAAGGAAAGACTAAAACACATAAATGCGCCAAATGAGAGGTTGCCTCAACAAGTGAGTTTCCTCTTTTTTAACCTAAAGAGTAAGAAATATTATCCCACCACTATTGCTTCTTCCTCTTTTTTTGTTTTGTTTTTCTATCCTATCTTTTTTCCAACGGAATTTGTTTTAGATTCCTCCAGAGCATCAAAACGGGTGCTATTCAGAGGCAACTTTCTGTCTTGCCTATCCCGTATGGCATGGCCCTTCCTTGATAGAAGGGAATAAAATTGCTCCAGTTACCCCAATTTCCAAAGCCTTTTCGTTGTAAGAAGTAACAGCTTCTATGCTCACAAAACCCCCAAATCGGGTAAACTCTAAGTAAATGTTGACCAAGTACAACTTGCAAGCCCACCCGTTCCTTCCTTACGTTCACTCCCTGCCTTCCCATAAGCTCCGGCCATACTTGCTTACATGTCCATCTACACCCAGTGGACTAAGAGCTGAAGACCCACTGAATATCAGTGTGTGAACAATCAGTCATTCCTCAATACGTTCCTCTCTTGTTGAGAGGGACTACGGAGGCACCAGAGATTCAAGTGCATGAAAATCAAGGTCCATGGTCCCATGCAGCTTGCATCCCAGTGAACAAAGACCAAAAATACATCTAGAATAGGTCAAGCAGTGTAAATGCATGACAAAAAATAAAGGTAGGATGGGGTTGGAAGGTGGCATTTTGCATGAGGCAGTGACAGAGATCTCTATGAGCAGGGACCGGAAGGAAGGGAGGGCTGGGCCATGCAGACATCTGGGGTATAAAGGGAGACAGGTCATAGGATGGTGACATAAGATGGAAGCAACTGGCATCCTTTCAATGCCTTTCACTACCGGTTATCTTTCTGTGATTAGATACAGTTGTTAAAGCCCATACTAACCTATATTAAAAGCTCCCTGATAGAATCCACTTCTTACACTACTTGGTATTTGATATAGTGTCTAGAGCAGCGGTTCTCAAGCTGTGGGTCGCGACCCCTTTGGCGGTCGAACAACCCTTTCACAGGGGTCGCCTAAGACCATCTTGCATATCAGATATTTACATTACGATTCATCACAGTAGCAACATGACAGGAAGTAGCAATGAAAATAATTTTATGGTTGGATCACAACATGAGGAACTGTGTTTAAAGGGCCAGAAGGTTGAGAACCACTGGTCTAGAGGAAAACGTATGGATCCACTGGCAGGTAGAAATGAAGTCAGAAATAAAAGCTTTCAACCCTACACACATTTAAGCTCGTATAACCTTCTACAGTAACACCTCCATATTCAGTGTACAGGAAGCTATGGTGTGGCAGAGTTGGCAGGGAAATAGATAGATAGATGCAGATGCATCAGCTATGATTGTAGTTGCTGTTATTTTGTTTGTTTGTTTGTTTTTTTGGGGGGGGGAGCTTGCTTTAAATACAACTTTCCCACAAGAACTCCCTTTGCTCAACTTACTTGTAAAATTGCCATAAGCTTGTCACTTTGCTATGGAATTTACATTCTGACCAAACAACCCTCTTTTGGCAAATCTGACCTCCCCACCTGTGAACAGAAGGTCACACAAACCCTAAACGTACCAGGATTTGGAAATGAGGCACATCGCTGCCCTAATGGACAGGCCCAGACCACAGGTGAGAATTTCAGATCCTCTCCATCACTTGTGATTGTTTTGTGTGGTTTTTCAATACTTCATACTTACTGAGTTAAACTGGAACACCAAACCACTGAGTTAGATTAATGGAGAGTACTCTCACTAGCTTTCCACCCAGAACCGGCAGCTACGGGAAATGAAACCTGCGGGATTCCTCCGTGCTCACATGTGCCTGCAGGGCCCTGTCTAGGCCTCGGGAGAGAGGCGCCTGCCTCCCGCAAGGCCGGCTCTGCTGCTGTTTCTCCAGGAGCTGATAACCCGGCTGAGCATTCCCCCAGGGCCCGGGCGCAGATTTCCTCCTACGATAGTGGGCATGCACGTCTTCAGGACGATTTATGAGACGTTTCCAACTTAAAAGGAAAGCAGCCGTCACCAAAGGGCCTCTCTAAGCTCCTTCTCCTTACCTACAGCTCTTAAACACACACAAGGTGTGAAGAGAATACACTCAGACTCATTGCTTCTAAACCAGAAGAACAAGTGCTTAATTTTAAAGAGTCTAATCATGAGTTAAATACATATCCAACACCCTTTTGGGATTAGTCTTTCTTGGGGGGGAGTGGTTTGAGGACAGAACCCAGGCCCACAGAAACACAGGGCCCCTTACAACACCACAGAGGAAGTCAGAGGAAAAACTGGATCAGGTGATGACTTTCAGTGCATGATGGTTTCAACATAGCCTGAGGGGCCCCACCCATACCTGCCTACAGGTAACATTTTTAAAGACCAGGCTTTTCATCACTCAGACATTTGTGTTGGGGATACATTTTATTTACATTAACCTTAGGATGCTATGTTCAGCCTAAGTCCGTCACTCCGCTGTTCTCCTGTAATCTCATAGTGCAGTATGCCGAAGCAAAAATTTAACGAAAGAAAATTAAAAATTAAAACATGAGGGAAAGAATAGGAGGTATCTGAGACAGCCATTCATTCTTAGCAGCAGATATGACCACTTACTAAGCCTGGTAACGAAAAAAACAAACCATTGGCAAACAAGGCAAGTACCACTGCTGTGGTTAAAGCTGTCCTTCGCTACTTGTTCAACCTACACAGAGTGTAATAACCTGATAATTAAATAGTATTTACTAACCCTATGGGAAAATACCCTAGGGGGGGGGGACACTTTTTCATCAAAGCATGTGTTTGGATAATGTTATGTCTCTCGCTGCCCGACAAACAGGAGGGTGGCTTAAAACAGCTGGCCCCAGTCAAAGGAAACCAGAATTGTGCAAGTGTGAGGTAAGAATGACTGCACAGGCTCACTTACCCAAGTGGATAAGAAATGGCCCACGTAGAGAAGGAACTTCGCCGAGGTCAGGTAGTTTGTTAAGGATTCTGTAAAGACACACACGGGGCGGGAGATCAAAAGCATATTTTGTCCCTGGAGGTAGAGGAGGTTGGAATGTGTGTCCGTTTTAAAGGACCATGAAGCAGGACCATCAGGAACGACGTGGTGGGGTTGGCCAGGGTCATGTTATCAGGCCGCGCCGCGCGCGCTCGCATTCAGCAGGACCTTGGCCAGTGGGCTGCGCGCCTTTCCGGCAGCGGGAGAGCGGGGCCAGCCTTCCTGGGCTCCAGGTCTCCACCGAGGGCGCCCGGCTGCCCAGCCCACTCGTCCGGTCCGGCCTGCAAGCCCCTCTTCCCTCCCCCCCTCCCCCGGGACTCCCATGGCTCCCTCCAGCCCCTCCAAAACAGGAGTCAGAGGAGCTACCGGGCGCTCTGCTCGCCCTTCAGCCACAGTCCCCGGAGCCCGCGAGCCCGGCACCTGGCGGCCACTCACCGCAGCATCCTCCCGGGCGGTCCTGCTCGCGTGGCCGGGTCATGGCCGGCGCCCTGGCTCAGGTGCTCGGGACGGGAGTGCGAGGAACGGCGGGAGCGCCTCCGGGAACGCAGCAGCCCAGCCCGGAGCGAGCGACGGCAGCTGCAGGGCAGAGGCGGGTCTGGGGGTCCGGGGTTCCTTCCTAACTTAGCTATCACTGTAGCTGAAGTCGGAAGGCAAAGCCTTATGGACGCGCCGGAGCTGCTGCCCGACCGACCGCGCGAGCCGATCGCTGCCCCGCGCGCCGCCGCCGCCGCCCGGCCCGGCCCGACCTTATAGGTGCCCGGGGCGGGGCTCCGTGCGGCCGCCCCTCCCTCCCTCTCGCTCCCCGCCCCGCGGCGCGAGCCCGGCCGCCCCGACCCGACCGGCGGTGCGGCCTCCACGCCCCGATCCCCGGCTGTCTCCGCCCGCGTCCCCGCGTCCCCCTCCGGCTGCGAACAGCTGCGGCCCCGGGGGGCCTCCCGGTGACTCCCCGCCAGGGAGCGCGCTCCGGCGGCCGGGGCATCGGGAGGCGCTGGGGTCGGGCTCGGACCCCGGCTGCGAGGGCGGTGGGGAGAGGGGCGCACGGGTGGGGAGAGGGGCGCACGGGCGGCGAAAGGGGCTCACAGCCCTGGGGGCAAGGAGGTCAGCGCTGCCGAGCTGCGGCCTGGGCGTGCGGAAGCCTTTTTTTTTTTTTTTTTTAAACGAAAACCTTCACGTAAAGGTGTGTCCCCGGCCGCTCTCCGGCTTCCCGTCCGGCCACCGGTCTGCCCGGACGGACGCACAGCGGGTCCCTCCGAGCCCAGCATCAAAGGGCAGGAAGGGCGCAGGGACCCGAGCCGCCTCGGGGAGAAAAGCGGCGGGAAGGTCGAGTCCAGCCCAGAACTCGGGTCTCCGAGGCGCCCCGGCTGCAGCGGGGAAAGCAGCCAGGCTTCTCCCTTCCCCATCCTGTCCCCCCGCCCTCCCTCTGCCCCCAGCCGGTGAGGGACTGAGGGACCGGGAATACCGGCTATCCCGGTCATTCCTGGCCCGGCCCGGCCCAGACAGCCTTTCCGCGCTCCCGAGGGGCAGGTGAAGGATTCGGGAGCGACCAGACTCACCCTCCTCCCCGCCCCTCATCCCGCCTGCCCGGCCCCTCTGCCTCCCAGGCGTGACCTTACCCTTCGCCAACTCGCCAAATCCCGGGAGGGGGTCCTACAGGTGCCACAGCGGCCGGATCCACCCGCGGGCCCAGGCCCGACTGCTCCCGGTGTGCGGGGAGACGCGTGCACACCGCCCTGTATCAGAGCGGCCATCAGGAGCCGCGGGTGGCGGCGGGCGGGGCGCAGGGGGTTCGGTTGGCGCGCGGTCTGGAGGGCAGAGATAGGGGTGCAGTTTAGCTACTGCTGTCAACCGCCTTCTCCCTTCCAGCACCGCTCTCCCCTCTTCCCACGGCCTTCATGTCCTTCCTCTTCACTCCCAGGGGGGTGAGGGGCTGTCTTCTGAGGTTGGGAGGAGAGGGCCAGGTATCCACATGCCCTGGAGGTAAACCGAGGCAGCTCCTGGGGGGAGACAGGAGTGAGCCCTCCAGGCCGGCACCTCTCTCCCTGGAGGTGATCTTGTGACGGGTGGGTCCACAGCAAAGCACAGGGATAATGGTGTTTGCACAGGCCTCTCGCCAACGGGCCTCCCAGCGCTTTCCTGAGCTTCCTGGGCCACAGAGGAGCCCTGTGCTGCCAACTCCCAGGTGCCTTAAAGGAGGTTCCGTTGATTTTTTAAAAGTTTATGTCTGGACCAGCTGGTGCAGCTCAGTGGTTGAGTGTTGACCTATGAACCAGGAGGTCATGGTTCGATTCCCAGTCAGGGCACATGCCTGGGGTTGTGGGCTTGATCCCCAGTGGGGGGCGTGCAGGAGGCAGCCGATGGATGATGTTTCTCTCTCTCTATCCCTCTCCCTCTCTCTAAAAATCAGTAAAGGGGAAAAAATATTTTTATTTTATTTATTTCTGGCCAGGCCGGTGTGGCTCAATGGTTGGGCATCAACCTATGAACCAGGTCATGGTTGGATTCCATCTCAGGGGGTTTCAGGCTCAACCCCAAGTAGGGGGCCTGCAGGAGGCCGCAGATCAATGATTCTCTCTCATCGCGGATGTTTCTCTCTCTCTCTCCCTCTCCCTCCCTCTCAGAAATCAATACAAATAAATGTATTTTTTAATGTACCTCTGGTCACCACTGCTTGAGAAGTGTCTGTGGGAGTAGCAGCCTAGTCAGTGCATACCTCACAACATGATACAGAGATTGTTTTCCACTGTCAGGGAGGAGACCCCAGAAGCCAACACTAAGAGGAGGGAGAATCAGACAGGGACCACGGTGACGCCGGTAGGAAAGACACAGGGACTTTGGGAAGAAAACGAGCAAGATCCACAGCATCCAAACCAGCGAGGTGTGTGAGCCTTGGCAGGGGAACCCTGAGTATTCCTGGGAGCAGTCCAGATAGAGTAGCTGGGGCGCATGAAATATAAAGGAATGAAAAGGGAAATGTAATAAAAACCCTCAAAATATGTGCAAATGCAAAGTGAGGGTCATCTCCTGGCCTTGACATTCGCGATCACAAAGCACCGCTTAAACCACAAACCCTCCTGGCTACTCCTCCTAGGAGTCATTTGACAGGTTCGAAATCCAGATTTCTTTCTTTAAGTATTTTCCCAGAAGTCAGAAAACACACCTTCCCTGTCGTGTAATCATGACCAAGAAGGCCGTACAATTTTTAAACCATTTTACAAAGAATAGGCACCCTAAACACCATTTCCCAGTTCGTTTCCAAGGTTTTTTAGTTTGTGACAAGGTTAGCTAACTCTGTAAGAAGTCCAACCAGAATAAACTGTATGTTCTAATTTGAAATTGGTAAGTATTTACGCTTGGCCAATAAAGGGGTTGTATTATTTTATTTCAAGTTGCTTTTTCACTTACCGGTCAGGGCATCCTGAGCTTCCGCCGCGTTAGCGGACGTGCTCACTGGGACAAAGGCAGACAGGCATGGCCACCAGTACACCGCTCCAAGTAAAAGCAACGGGGCTGGCACCACCGATTCCAGGAAGAGCTGGTCTGGGCTGGGGCTGCTGTCGGATGTGAAAATGTGAAACTTTAGGGCGTGATTTGGGATCTATAAAGCCATGTTGCCATTCACAAGCCTTTCTCAGTGTTACAGGCATATTTCAAGAACGGTCTGACATTTCTATAACCTGTGACCGACTGGGTCCTTGAGAAATTTAAGTTGACACCTAGTTCAAATTGCAGGCCTCTACTTGAAAAATAAGCATTTCCCCCCATTTCCACTTTGGATATTTCAAATAGATTTCTCATGAATGCTGACTCTGACTTCTTACTCTGACTTCTTTCTTGCCCTCTCTCCTCTCTCTCTCTTTCTCAAACACACACACACACACACACACACACACACACATACACACACACACACACACAGATGTATCAGTAGTCTACGATTTCTAATTGGGGAATTAAGTGCATAATGTAAAAGATTCCTAAAGAAATACATTCCCTTGGCAAATCCATGGAGACAGAAAGCATATGACTAGTAGGTGTCGGGGCGGGAGGTGAAAATGGGTGGTGCCCGCCTCAGGGTGCAGGTTCCCTTCTGGGTGATGAGTATGTTCCAGAGCTAGACGGTGCCGGTAGCTGCAGCACACTGTAAATGTGCTGAAAGCCCCAGAACCGTGTGTTTTCAAATCGTTAAAATGGTGAATTTTATGTTATGAGAGGTTTACCTCCATCTCAAAATATATTCCTCTGTGGGAAGGTGGCCATTGGGGGGAGAGTGGCCCCTGGGATAAATGTAGGCCACATGAGGTCCTAGGAGAGTTTCATCAAAAAGCAAGAATTTGCAGAGGTATCTTGCCCATCAGACTCTGTGGAAACTTAAAAAGGTTGAAACTGAATTAACTGGTTCGGTTTCTCCATGTTTGGCCAGAAAATACATCCAAATTCCATTTAATCCATGTTTCGGTATCCTCCCCGTGGCCACAGGCAGCCCTTCCGCTGTCTACCCTCAGTCCCTCGTGCTGCAGCATGACGTCCGCGCTCCTGCCCTCTCTCAGCGGCCAGCAGGCAGTGCCCAGCATCACATCGCCCTCCCCGTCTCCGGCCCTCTCAGCGGCCAGCAGGCAGTGCCCAGCAGCACATCGCCCTCCCCGTCTCTGGCCCTCTCAGCGGCCAGCAGGCAGTGCCCAGCAGCACATCGCCCTCCCCGTCTCCGGCCCTCTCTCAGTGGCCAGCAGGCAGTGTCCAGCAGCACATCGCCCTCCCCGTCTCCGGCCCTCTCAGCGGCCAGCAGGCAGTGCCCAGCAGCACATCGCCCTCCCCGTCTCCGGCCCTCTCAGCGGCCAGCAGGCAGTGCCCAGCAGCACATCGCCCTCCCCATCTCCAGCCCTCTCAGCGGCCAGCAGGCAGTGCCCAGCATCGCATCGCCCTCCCCGTCTCCGGTCCTCTCAGCGGCCAGCAGGCAGTGCCCAGCATTGCATCGCCCTCCCCGTCTCCGGCCCTCTCAGCGGCCAGCAGGCAGTGCCCAGCATTGCATCGCCCTCCCCGTCTCCGGCCCTCTCAGCGGCCAGCAGGCAGTGCCCAGCAGCACATCGCCCTCCCCGTCTCCGGCCCTCTCAGCGGCCAGCAGGCAGTGCCCAGCAGCACATAGCCCTCCCCGTCTCTGGCCCTCTCAGCGGCCAGCAGGCAGTGCCCAGCAGCACATCGCCCTCCCCGTCTCCGGCCCTCTCAGCGGCCAGCAGGCAGTGCCCAGCAGCACATCGCCCTCCCCGTCTCCGGCCCTCTCAGCGGCCAGCAGGCAGTGCCCAGCAGCACATCGCCCTCCCCGTCTCCGGCCCTCTCTCAGCGGCCAGCAGGCAGGGTCCAGGAGCACATCGCCCTCCCCGTCTCCGGCCCTCTCAGCGGCCAGCAGGCAGTGCCCAGCATCGCATTGCCCTCCCCGTCTCCGGCCCTTGCTGGCCTGAGCCAGGCTCTGCCAACAGGGACAGACGCCCCGGGCCTTCGGTCACCTGGATGGCCTTCTTGGCGCCCTCTCCATCGCGCCATCTGCTTGCAAGCCCTCCTGGGAGACAGCACGAGGGCCGCACTGCCTGAGCCGAGGGCTCCTGAGCGACAGGATCCCCACCCTCCGTCGTATGTCCCGGCCCGTGCGCTGCACCTGCTCCTAAGCCCAGCTGAGGGCTGACTCCCACTCAGCCCGCCGCGCGCGAAATCTACATGCCGGGCTCTCAGCCACGGCCTCGGGCTCCTTCATGTTCTCTGTGGGACGTGGCCCACGTGGCCCGAGCGAGAGGCCCTGCTTTCCAGCCCCCTCCCACCCCGGCCTCTCAGTGGTGCGACCCTTTGCCTGCTCGCCCCCCTTGCTGGTCTATGTGAGTAAAGACTCCTTCCACGCGGCTGGCTTGCTCCTTTCAAGTCTCGTAAATGCCTGATTGTCACAGCCGCCCCGGAGAAGACAATGGTGTCTTACAGGCCCCCAGGCCTGGTGAGACGCGATGCCTTACCTTCGGTTCTTGAATTTTGGCCCCACGGCCCAGCATGTAACAGGAAGGCTCTAAAACAACCAAGACCCTCCCCACTCCTGGCACAGCCCGCCTCGCCAGGCGATTAGAACATGCTGACGAGAGCGATGGCCTTGGCATCTAGGAACAGTTCAATCACAACAGCAAGGCCCTCCGAGGAGTCTGTCAGACCGGCCGCTGCCCTGCTGCCTGCACGGAGCCATGCGCACGACAGAGGCCATCAACTTGGAGTTCAGACAAGTGGCAGACACTCCGCAAGGTGTGTATCAGGTATTGTGTCATCTAACACTGTGACACCCTGTGAAGTGCTGCGGCTTCTATCCCCACTGTGCACACACGGAAGCTAGGCTTGGGGGTGAAGTACTCACTGGGGCACTGGGCTGCAGAGGGCAGAGACAGGACGCACGCCTAGATCTGTCCCACGGCACAGCCCTGGCTGGTTCAATCCCTGGTCCCTGTTGGGGTGTGTGCGGGAGGCAACCAGTCCATGTTCCACGTGTCTCTCTCACATTGATGTTTCTCTCTCTCCCTCTCTCTCTCTCTCTCTCTCTCTCTCTCTCTCTCTCTCTCACACACACACACACACACACACACACACACACAGTCCCTCTGGAAGTAGGGGAGGTCTTGAGTGATGGGAGTTGGTGATGAAGGATACTATGGGATTGGAAAGAGGACTGGATTAAGGGGGACAGAAGGGGCTGAATATAAAAGTGAACGAAAGAGCAGGGAGGGAGGGTGGTCAGCAAGGTTCATGAGAGTGAGCTTTGGGCTAGAAATCGGGGACAGAGTGCCCTCTTTGCCATCAGCCGCTGGGTGTCCTCAGGCAACTTGTTTTCCTATAACAAGTCTGCTCCCTCGTTGGTAAATGAAGGGCTTTGTGGATCTCTGAGATCAAATTCATCGAAACTGTCTGCTGTTCATAACAGTAGTCGCTTCCAGATTTTTACATTCTCCTCTCAGTAGTTTTCTATGGATGAGCATGTATTATATATCCAGAAACAAAACAAAAAAATTAAGCTTCCTATAGTTTCAATTCCTTCGACCACAAGAAGGCTTTCTGTATCAGTTCATGCCCTTCAACCTTTGAACGGGGCTGATGGCGATCCCTCCAAGGACACTTCTCCCTAAAATACCAATGACACTTCTAACCATCGGGGCTGCAATCATAGTTCAAAAAATCTCAGTAAATCTTCCTGCCATAGATGTGGGTATTATTTTATTTGAGAAGAAAGTGGTAATGGTTTCCTATCTTTGATTTTGCACTTGAATCGACTCCATTGCTATACCTCTGAGGAAATGTGAAGTGTTCATTAAGGCGACACGGGGTCCGTGTTGCTGTTTCGACTCCTTTATCTCCTGGATCCAAATATTCGTCATCTGGAAAACGGCATCACCGCGTAGGGCCCTTGGTCTGGTAACGATGTTGGCTCTTCTGCACTTGATCGCCTTTGGATCACGTAGTCCCTGTGGTCAGAGTGACAGCGGACACTTGGAGTCCTGCTTCCTGAGGAGCATCTTGTTTACATGTGAAGACTGATCTCCAGCGCATGCCCATAGAGATGCCAACAATGTAGAAAAGATGCACCAGACTGACTGGCAAAAGCATTTTCACAGCGTGAATCCCAAAGACTGTGTCCTTGCACTTTTAGGTTTCATGCGATTTGGGGAGCCCAGCGTGGGCTGCCTTTAGCTTCTTCAGGGGTTGCTTCTGTAGGGTCCCCTGACCCCCATCCACACTGACTGAATCCCCCTCTCCCGTGCGCCCCTTCCCTCTGACAGCCATGGCCAATCCCTGCACCAGGGCCAGCTCGGCCCCCGTCCCTGTGGTCACGAGGCCTGCACGTCTTGAACAACCCACTGTGTGTTCTCCTCAGCAGTGGGTGACCCGCCCTTTGAAAAAAATCACGCTGCACCCCAAGAAGGCACACTGGAAAACACGAATGTCGTGACTAATTTAAAGCTGTAAGTGAAAAACACCTAGGCTGCCATTATCGGCTTGTGAGGGGAAAGGGTATCCTCACATGAGGTTAGTTGTGTCTTCTCAGTACCAATTACTCCACACAGGCCTAATTTGTTTTCCTCTGCGTGCAAGCTGCTGCCCTCGAGGTAAACGCAGACGGATGCAGCATGATGAGCTGTGCGTCAGTCCTGCACGGGCGGACCATCTGAGCTCGAGTTGAACCTAAGGATCAAGTGGCTCAGGGAAGGTCCACATGTATCGGGCGTCGCATTTGTCTCCTAAAAACAAGAATCTCATTTTCCCAGCAGGTGACGACCTCAAACAGACGGTCAGCACAACAAATTACTGTATTCATCTGCCGACTGTGAGCTTAAGCTGAGCTGGTGATTCAATATTTAGGAAATAATTCTGTCCAAAACCTCAGGAATTACATTAACTTGATATTTATCTTTGTTTCCTTGTGCTATCTGGCCCCAGGGAAAAACTGGCACATTTTCTCTTTTAAACTGTTGACATTTTTTAGAATAAAAGTGCACGGCAACTCTTCGGATTTCTCCTGCTCACACAGTTCAGGGACTGGGTGGCTCACCAATACCGCGTGTTCCAAACGGCTTTGCAAACCATAACAGTATAGAGGCCCCATGGTACAGTATATAAATGCCTCAGAAGTGCCCTGAACCATGCCTTTTGGTCAATAACTAGCTTTTGTCTTCATTCAGAAAAAGCTCAGACTAACTCCCAGCTGTTTTGATAGTTCCAGTTCAAAACACTTTCTGCTCTCTGCCAAACATGTCCTGAAGAAAGACAATTTGGTTATGCAACTGCCCCTAAAAGTCCCACCATATATGTCAACTCCGGCTCAACCAACAACATGGGAATCGAACCCACAGCCCTTCTGTCCATGGGCTGACACTCTAACTGAGCCAAACAGCCCAGGGCTGTTGCCAGTAATTATTAAATGAGTATTAACAATTACATTAAGATAAAAGGAGAAAAGTCATAATTTGTCCATTTCCCATGATAACTAAGCCTCCAAATAGATCTGCATTTACATTTTATTAAAAACAGACATAGATAAGAGTAAACCTGGCTATCAAACCAAAACACTCACCTCATCTGTACCTTTAAGAATAATATACAATACATTACAATGGAAGGGCATTTGCTTTGCAATGTTATCTGCTATAAAAGGCAACCACAACAAATGTCTTCATTTAGTCCTGGGCAGGCTTTCCATACTTTTTAGAGCACATGCTAGGCAAACAGGAGGCGGTAATGGAATGAGTCGTAAGCAACCAACAGCTTGACTCGCACTCCAGAAAGTGTTAAGCGTGGATTCAGATATGAAAGTAAGGGTTACAGGATGTGAGCCTTTCCTGGTGGGACTGGGACAATCCCGCAGCATGCAGGATGGGTGGCACCCTTACCATTTCCTAGCGAGTAGATTATATAAAGTCTGAAGATTTTCAAATTTGATTTTTTTCCTCTTGTATCTGTTTACTCTTTCTTTTTGTAGGACTTATTTACTGAGTGCTGGATGCTTGTAAAGATGTAAGAGAAAATCATCCCAGAATCTGTGCTTCTGAAATGAAGACTATCTTGGTCAGCTTGTCAACTGAGCATGAAAATCCCTCGATGGAGGGGAAGGGAGAGGAGGGAAGGAGGGAGGGAGGGAGGGAGGGAGATAGGACGGAAGAGAGGAAAGGAGACAGAAAGGTTGTCAGTACCATTCAAGGAAAAGAGAACTTCCTAACTGTAGTCCTAGAAAGATCAAAATAGATATAAGGGTTACATGGCTTTGCCACACTTACTTGGAACATCCTTTCACGCCATCCAATTCACGTGCTTCTCACTTAATTCAGGAGCCTGGTGTGTCCTGATCTGGTGTCACGGAGCACACGGTGCTGACAGAGGGAATGTTACAGAGAGTCCTTTTCCCTGGAAAGGAGTGTGCCTCTCTGCAAATTAAAAGCGTGGTATAAACAGTATCCCTTGAGTTTAGCAAGTATGATGGAGTTATAACCACGTTTTAAAATAAGAGCCAACAGGCCAAGCCGAAATAGCTCAGTTGGGAGAGCGTTAGACTGAAGATCTAAAATAAGAGCCAACACTTCCAGAGCATTTACTATGTGCCTGATGCACCTCTAAGTCCTCGACATACACAAATCCCTTTACTCATCACAGTAAACCCCGAGAAGTAAGCATGATTCTTGTGCCCATTTTACAGACAAGGAAACTGAGGCTGAGATCTCTGGGGGAGCATTTTACCGATTTTCTACACCTGAGAGCTAAGACACTAAGCGCTTGAGCAGCAATAAGCCCACATGTACCCTCTCATGTCTGGCTGGAAGCAGCCCCAGCCATCACATTACCGTTCAAGGCGGTGCCTGCCCCGCTTCAGCAACGCTGTTCTCTCTTGAGAATGAGCACAGCAGCAGAGAATTGCAAACAAAACCTATGCTCTCTCCCCAGATCAACTGCGGGCGAGTGAGTCTCCAAGTTGTCATCCACCCAGCACACACACAGCACATGCAGCGCACACAGAGCATATGCAGCACACACAGAGCATATGCAGCACACACAGAGCATATGCAGCGCACACAGAGTATATGCAGCGCACACAGAGTATATGCAGCGCACACAGCACAGATGCAGCGCACACAGAGCATATGCAGCGCACACAGAGTATACGCAGCGCACACAGAGTATATGCAGCGCACACAGAGTATACGCAGCGCACACAGAGCAGATGCAGCGCACACAGAGCATATGCAGCGCACACAGAGCATATGCAGCGCACACACAGCATATGCAGCGCACACAGAGCATATGCAGCGCACACAGCACAGATGCAGCGCACACAGAGCAGATGCAGCGCACACAGAGCAGATGCAGCGCACACAGAGCATATGGAGCTCACACAGAGCAGATGCAGCACACACAGAGCATATGGAACGCACACAGAGCATATGTAGCGCACACAGAGCAGATGCAGCACACACAGAGCATATGCAGCGCACACAGAGTATATGCAGCGCACACAGAGTATATGCAGCGCACACAGAGTATACGCAGCGCACACAGAGCAGATGCAGCGCACACAGAGCAGATGCAGCGCACACAGAGCATATGCAGTGCACACAGAGCATATGCAGCGCACACAGAGCATATGCAGTGCACACAGAGAGCATATGGAGCGCACACAGAGCAGATGCAGCGCACACAGAGCAGATGCAGCGCACACAGAGCAGATGCAGCGCACACAGAGCAGATGCAGCGTACACAGAGCAGATGCAGCGCACACAGAGCAGATGCAGTGCACACAGAGCATATGCAGCGCACACAGAGTATATGCAGCGCACACAGAGCAGATGCAGCGCACACAGAGCAGATGCAGCGCACACAGAGCAGATGCAGCGCACACAGAGCAGAACACAGAGCATATGCAGCGCACACAGAGCATATGCAGCGCACACAGAGCATATGCAGCGCACACAGAGCATATGCAGCACACACAGAGTATATGCAGTGCACACAGAGCATATGCAGCGCACACAGAGCATATGCAGTGCACACAGAGCATATGCAGTGCACAGATGTGGACAACTTTGTGCTCACAATCCACCCTCCTGGCTCTGAAGTACAGCTGACCTGGAAACAATGCAGGTGTGAACTGCTCAGGTCCACTGATGTCCCAATTTTTTTTTCAGTAAATACTGTAAATGCATTTTCTCTTCCTTATGATTGTCTTAATAATATTTTCTTTTCTCTAGCATACTTTATTGTTAGAATAGAATATATAATACCTATAGCATACAAAACGTGTTAAGCGACTGTTTGTTATAGCAAGGCTTTTCGGATCAATGTTAGGCTATTAGTAGCTAAGTTTTTGTGAAGTCAAAGTTATACATGGCCCAGCCTTGGTGGCTCAGTGGTTGAACATCATACTATGAACCAAGAGGTCACTGTTCAATTCCTGATCAGGGCATATGCCAGGATTGTGGGTTCGATCCCTAGTCGAAGGCGTGCAGCAGGCAACCTCATCATTGATGTTTCTATCTCTCTCTCCTTCTCCCTTCCTCTCTGAAATCAATTTTATATACATGGATTTTCAACTGTGCCAGGAGCCCGCAGCTCTGACCCTGTGCTGTTCCAGGTCACCTGCAGTGCTGTATGCCTGAGAGGCTGGTTCTGGAGGGTTAACTGCCCTGTAGGTAGGACCTCATCTTCAGGTTGCAAGTGACTAAACCTCACCCCACAGCCCAGCAAGAGACTCCATGCATCCTGGGAACCACTGCAGTTTCTCAAAGCATCTTTTATGGATGACTGAAAGTTCAATATGAGGTGCCTACTTTCTTTTGTGATTCTCCAGATCTTTAGCAGTTAAACTGAACATAAATAGCAATGAAGTATAAGCATCGAACAAATTTTATTTTTAACCAACAAGACATATTAACTTGTGTTACTCTGGTCAGAATAAGATTATTTAGGAGTTAATATTATGCAATTGGGTCTCAAGTATTGTTATATTATCAATGTTAAAAAAAAAGAAGCATAAATTAATTGACATAACAATGAAACAAGAGGTACAGACTGAGGAAAAACGCAAAGCATGGCTTACCGATTTGTGTATAAGGAGTGGCTCTTACCCCATGAACCTTGACACAACCGAAGAGGTTGGGAGAAGAGAGGAGAGGACTGGTGCTTGCACTGTGGTGGGGATGGGGGAGAGGGCTGCCTTCCAGGGGTTCTAGCAGAGCTGGGAGAGGCACGTCTTTGCTGCCAGTCAACACTCATTCCTGCAGCCCTACTAGGTGCAGGCACTATCCAAGGTCCTGAAATACAGAAGTAAACAGAACCCCCATGAGGCTTACATCTGCTATGGCAAACTCGGGGTTCAGGTATTAGTCCCTGACAAGGAAAGTGGTGAGGGGGCGGACTTTTTCCTGGACCCTCTTGAACCCAGCTGACTTGTGGATCTCACAGCCAAGAAAGACACTGAGGGCTACTGAGAAATCCTAGTCCCCTCCCACTTTGGATCCTCAATAAATATGACTCCAATTTGGACTGTAGTCAGTAGTCTCTAAGAATAACGATTATAGAAATACAGTCTTCACATCGGGACAATCTGGGCACATGGAAGACATGCAATAGCTATTTTGATTGAAAGCATAATTAACGAAAATATTAAAACCACCAAAAGTCAGCTTCATCATTTCCTATTTACTGTATGACATTAAGCTATTTGACATCATATGAAGTTTTTGTCTTTCCTTCTTAAAAGAAATAGTAGTTGGACGTTGCCTAAATAAAGATGCTTAGAGAATTGAAAGCAGGGCGAAGGGCTCTTTCAGGCAAGCATCCAGTTTCTTTAATCCATGAGCGTTCTTTATAAACAAACACAGACCATGCGGCCGTGCCAGGCCCTTCACCTGAGCAGCACCCGTCATCACTCACGGATCCCAGGGTGCCCGGCTGACCCTTATCTTCAACTAAAAGGATGTTGGGAACACAAGAAACACACAGTGGGGATTGCTGTCCTTCCTGAGCTCAAAGGACACACGCGGAGGAGCGAAGGTCAAGGGGAGGAGTTCAGTTTGCTTAGTGAACACAAAAGACATTGTCCACGGGATTGGCCTTCTCACTGGAATGAGTAAACCATGTCTAGACAGGCACCGTACCGAGAAAAGTCTGTTAATTGGCTGGATAATTTCATTGGAAGAAATCCAATCGTGAGCAAAAGAAATGCAGTTGCACAATTTTCTGTCCAACGTAAAGAATATTCAAACAGAGTAAATTTTTGGTTACAGAATATGACAATGGTAATTATTGGTAGCAGTACACAATCTCTTTCCACAGCCTCATTATCTTCCTGCTTAACTGTTTCCTCAAGTCTATTCACGGTCCAACACACCCGAGGGGAAAGACTTTAATTACCGCCGCTGCCGAGAGTGAAAATTTTAGTTACCTTCCTGGCGAGCATGGGAGGGAAAACCAAGAGCAAGCAGGAGTGGGGGAAGTCACCTCTGCTTTGGCTGGTATATCTGTTTTTAAAATATATATATTTTTACTGATTTCCAAGAGGAAGGGAGAGGGAGAGACGGACAGGAACATCAGTGAACAGAGAGAATGGGATTTCTTTAGCCGAGTGGAGATGCCGGCCATCCCCAATATGAGGGAGAGCCCGGAGGAGATGAGCAAAAGCCCCGGAGATTACAAAGAAAAGGGCACTCCTACACTTTATGAGCTTCCTGGTAAATTTATTATTGTATTTGAATTATTACACATTTTCAGCATGACACACTCGCACTAAAACACAAGTCCAGAACACATTCCAGAGACATGTGTTATGATACAACCTTCCCTTCATTATCTCTGCTAATAGGGAATGGTGGCAACGTAACCCAAATACCTTCATATCTTTTTTTTTGAAGCGGGGGTGGGGGGGGACACACTACTTTGCTCTGAATTTAATGTATTTTTATTGAGATATAATTGGCACAGCATTATATTAGTTTCACATGTACAACATAATGATTTGATATTTGTATAGATTGTGAAATGATTACCACAATAAGTCCAGTTAACATCTATCACCACATATAGTTACAGAATGTTTTGCTCTTGTGATGAAAACTCTTAAGATATAGTCTCTTAGCAACTGCCAAATGCACAATGCAGCATTAACTCTGGTCCCATACTGTGCGTACATCCCGGGGCTGATTTATTCTCTAATCGGAATTTTGAACGTTTTGACTCCTTTCACCCATTTCCCTCCCCCTGGGCCTCCCCGCCCCCTTCCCCCCATGCCTCTGGCAGCCACCAATCTGTTCCAAATACCTTTCTAAAAACCATCTTTATTGGGCTATGGCTATAGCATAGTATCAACATATGACAGGAACAGTTGATGAGCAATAAGCATTACTACGTTGGGAATGTGGTTGGCAGCTGCTTCTCTCATTCTATCCAGAAATTTATGGAGGGAAACTAAAGAGGCTTCATTCATCCCTCGGAATCAACTGGGTCTGAGGGGACGTGGAGATGGAGCAGCACCCGTTTCTAAGGTCTCCTCACATTTAGAAATCTGTCTGGAGGACAAGGAAGTGACCCACCGCACAGAAAAGGGGGAAAGGAGGTTCTAAGAATCTTTGATCTTCAAAGTCAGAAGTCAACACAAAACGAGTTTACAAAAGGAAGCCAACCTGGGGCGCATGCCAGGCGGCAGGAATCAATGGCTTAGAACCAACTGGCCCAAGAGCGGAAGAAGCATCTATTATTTCAATGAAAAGAAGAGAAAAGTGAAAAGAGAGATGATGGCATAGTTCATTTGTTAATAATTTAACATTTGAAAACGTCCAAAAGGGCATTTCTACACATTCACATCACAAAAGCCATGGCCCCACCCAAAGGTCCATGCCCTCTTGTATTTTCAGTGTATGATGAACACACAGCCTAGGTGAGTCCAGCTCTAAAACATATTTCTCAGGTAGATTTCACACGCAGTCCCAGGCTGGAGCCAGAGGAAAGCCCAAGAGGCTCCTGAGCCTTCCAGGATCACCACGTGGGCCGTCACAGGATGACCGAGTGGCCGTGGCACAGCCCCGAGCTTCTGTAGGCAGAACGCGGTAGTATTCATCGGAGACCCGCACCTATTGCAGTGCAGGGTACATAGTCACCACTCAAAAAAAGGTTGGCTAATTAATAAATGAGCACCGTACAGGTATATAACCATAGGTGCTACCCGGATTGAGACTAAGTCACAGATTGAGATTCAAACTATGCTGGTGAACTGCTCTGTGAACCTTTACACGTCAGCTCCTGTCCATGTGTGTAATGTATCTCATGTGCATTGAAGTCCTTATATTAAAGTGCCAAATTACTATTATTACGACTAAATGACTTATTCTTTTTATTTACCCAAGCACCTTTTATCCAAATACTTAAAAGCATTTCCAATCATGGCAAACTCCTCAGACTTTCCCACACCTTAACATATTTTAAGGACTAAAAACATATCCATAGCACTCATTCGTAATTCTTATTTTTACCCAGTCCCAGAGGGCTTCACTATGATAGAAAAATTTTAAAGCCTTTCTCTGGCCTTTTGCTGTTTTCAGAGTTCATGAAATATTTACACTGGAAGGGCTACGGGGTGCCCTGGGGGCGTGTAGGCCCTTGGACTCACTACTCCGCTCCAGGGCAACAGCCTTGACTCAGTTCCTTGGAGCCAGCGTCTGTGCGAGCACGCTGAGGAAGCCTGCTGCCATTGCCCAGAGACTCCCAATCGCCGGGCCGCCTCCAGGCCCAGGGACAAGCTAACCCTGGCATTCAGGTGGCTGGGATCCACCCGGAGACACCACACCTGAGGGAGCACCCTGAGAATCAGAGTCGCTGCAATTCTTCAGCTCTAGCCCCTGAGAAGCCGGGGGCACCCGGAGGGCACCCTCCAGGACCCGGCACCCGTGCTACCGGCCCTCCAGCCGTTTCCAGGCCTCCCTCTGAGGACACTGCCACCACAGCACCAAGGACCAGGCTCACTGCCCTGCAAACCTGTCTCCAGGGCGGACAGGAGGGGCCGGGATGAGCTAAGAGGGAACCTAAGCCGGAAGGAGCTGACAGGAGACTCGGAGGTTCTGCCTACCCGTGGTCGGCAAACCGCGGCTCGCGAGCCACATGCGGCTCTTGGGCCCTTGAGTGTGGCTCTTCCACAAAATACCACGTGCGGGCGCGCACGTACAGTGTGATGGAAATTTCGTGGCCCATGCGCAGAAGTCGGTATTTTGTGGAAGAGACACACTCAAGGGGCCAAAGAGCCGCATGTGGCTCGCGAGCCGCAGTTTGCCGACCACTGGTAACCAGACCCTTTACGGAGAAACGTGTGATACTGTTACCCAGGTCTGTGCTTAACAGGAAACTGGGAAGTTGGAAGGGACTTTCACTGGACATTGAAGAAGAACTAAAGGTCGATCTTTATTTCACAACAGTTGTAAAAAGACTAGAAAACTGTGGTGGACAAAACGTGAAGTCAACCTCTCTTTTCTCTCTCTCTCATCTTCTATCTCAGAATTACCAAATTCCCCCAAAGTACAAATTCTTCCAAAATACAGACTATCTGTATATCTAATTTACATACAAATTACACATTTTGGTAGGCTGCTCGTTATTCATTGATTAAAATGCATTTTGCTGAACGGAAATATTTTTTTTTTGTTTTAATTTCAGGGGGAAAGATGAATGCTTCATTCTCCAATGATTGCTCCTTTCCCCGTCTTTCTAATGGAGCAGAACATAAAGGATGAAACTTACCAAGATTAAATGCAAAAATATCTGTACCTTACCGCAAGCCCCTGTGGATGCCACATTTTGCTTACAGTTTTATTTAAGGCTAAGATTGTATTTATATATGTAATGCCACCAAATATTAACACTTCTCTATAATACCAACAATATCAAAAATGACGGATTTATTTTGTTGGGGGGGGGGGGGCAAAAGTATTAATGGTGAAGCATTTTGCCATTTTTAACTCCATACAAAATTATATTTTAAATGTTGTCTGAGTAACATATTTATTCATGTTTGTTTTCTTTTTCTTTCTTTACTATGTGTTTTTAACTATAGAAACAAAAACACCCTAACCCCATTTAATCATGATAAATTATTATTTATTAAAAATGACACTATCAGTAACCAATGATTCATCGCACCCTTCCCAAGCCTGGTTATTACATATCCAGCCTAAAATGAATCCGACAATGAACTCCCGGCTCCCGCACAGGGAGGGGCAGTAATTACAAGGTTATACAGCCTTCAGGTCAAAGCAGTGGGCCAGCGCTCTGATCCTAACCTGACCAGCATGAAGCTGCTGATTAAAAGCTAAGTAACAATAACAAAAGCCCTCTCCAGGCAGGAGAGCGCATTTAACCCAAATGTTTATCACATTCCAATACCTTTGCTCAGCTGGGCGAGTTCAGTAAAACTGAGAGGTCTCAACATTTTCTCAAGGGTGAGAATGATGAATTTAATTACTTATCCAGAGTGTGAGAACACTGGACAATCGGTGTTAGAGGAAAAGACTGATTTGTATTCTTTGGGACAATCTCTAATTGGATTTCCCCAATTCGTACATGATCAGGTTTCTGAAAGTATGCTTATCTATGCAATAATGATGAGGATGGACATTCTGTGCCAAGGAATCAAGACCAAGAAATGTGTCCTGTGTCTCAGTTTTCCCCAGCAAATGAAATAGTCTTAGACTATTTCTGTATGGGCGACATACTACTAGTAAGATAAATTACAAAGAAAAATAAGCGGATGCTTAATGGCCTCTCGCATAGCTATATAGTTTTAATATTTTAAGTAGTTCAAAACAGAGATAACAGATTAAACATGTTACCATAATTCCCTGAGCAGAGTAGAGTTACAAAATGATCTGCGAAATTATTTTTAATAAATAAAGTTAGGCATCTTTCCAGGAGGAACCCTTTTAGAAACATAGTTTTATTTAGTACTAAGCTGGAGATATCACGTTCCAGATATCAAACTGTCCTACAAGGCCACAGTCATCAAAACAGCATGATTCTGGCATAAAAACAGGCATATAATCACTGAACAGAATAGAGAGCCCAGAAATACACCCATGCCTTTATGGCCAATTAGTATTTGACAAAGGAGGCAAGAACAAGGAATGGGGTAAAGACAGACTATTCAATACATGGTCCTGGAAAAACTGGACAGATGGGTGCACAAAATGAAACTAGACCACCTTCTTACACCAAATACGAGAACAAACTCCAAATGGATCACAGACTTAAATGGAAGACTTGATACCATAAACCTCCTAGAAGAAAACACCAGTAAAATTTCAGACATTGCTCTTAGCAATATTCTTTTCTGATATAGCTCCTGGGCAAGGGAAACAAAACAAAAAGTAAAGAAATGGGACTACACCAAACTAAAAAGTTTCTTCACAGCAAAGGAAACCATCACCAAAATGAGAAGACAGTCCACTGAATGGGAGAACATAGTCGCCAATGATACATATGATAAGGAGTTAATTTCCAAAATTTATAAAGAATTTATACAACTCAACACCAAGAAAATAAGCAATACAATTAAAAAATTGGCAAAGGACCTGAATAGACAATTCTCCAAAGATGGCCAATAGACATATGAAAAGATGCTCAGTAATCATCAGAGAAATGCAAATTAAAATCACAATGAGATATCACCTCACGCCTGTCAAGATGGCTGTCATCAATAAATCAACAAATGACAAGTGTTGGTGAGACTGTGGAGAAAAGGGAATCCTCATGTACTGTTGGTGGGATTACTGATTGGTGCAGCCACTGGGAAAGTATGGAGTTTCCTCAAAAAATTAAAAATGGGCGTGGCCGGCGTGGCTTTGCGGTTGAGTCGACCTGTGAACCAGGAGGTTGGGGTTTGATTCCCGATCAGGGCGCATGCCTAGGTTGCAAGCTTGGTCCCCAGTGTGGGGTGTGCGGGAGGCAGATAATCAATGATGATTATCTCTCATCATTGATGTTTCTGTCTCTCTCTCCCTTCCTCTCTGAAATCAATAAAAATATTTTTTTTTAAATTAAAAATGGAACTGCTATTTGACCCAGTGATTCCACTTCTGGGAATATATCTGAAGAAATCCAAAACTGTAATTCGAAAGAATATATAGGGTGTCCCAAAAAATGTATACATACTTTGAATAATTAATTCAAATGGGTTAAATCTGGAAAGAAAGAAACATCAATTGAGTTACCAGCAGTTAAGTGTGAATACATTTTTGGGAGAAATACCCCATATGCACCCCTATGTTCATTGCAGTGTTATTTACAATAGCCAAGATGTGGAAGCAGCCCAAGCGCCCACCGGTAGATGAGTGGACAAAAAAGCTGTGGAACATTTACACAGAGGAGGAAACCTGACCTTTTGCACAGCATGGATGGATGCGGACAGTATTATGCTAAGTGAAATAAGCCAGTCAGAGAAAGACAAATACCGATTTAATGAACAAAACAAACAAATAAAATAGAAACAGATTCATAGATACAGAGAGCAGACTGACATCTGTCAGAGAGGGGGGAGGTTAAAGGGTTGGGTGAAAAAGGTGAAGGGATTAAGAAAGAAAAAAAAGCCCAGTCAGCGTGGCTCAGCAGTTGAGTGTGACCTATGAACCAGGAGATCAAGGTTCAATTCCCAGTCAGGGCGCAGGCCCGGATTGCAGACTCGATCCCCAGTGGGGGGCATGCGGGAGGCAGCCGATCATTGATTCTCCCTCATCATTGATGTTTCTATCTCTCCATCTCCCTTCTTCTCTGAAATCAATAACAATATTTTTTTAAAAAAAAAGAAGAAGAAACAGACACAACAATATAGTGATTACCAGAGGGAAAGGGGGTGGGAGGAGGTGGAAGACGGCAAAGGGGGGATCCATGGTGGCAGAAGGAGACTTGGCTCTGGGTGGTGAGTGTATGATGCAGTGTGCAGAGGGTGCTGTAGAACTGTATGTACACTTGAAACCTGTATGTTTTATTAACCAATATCACCCCCATAAGTTCAATAAATTAAAATAAACAGCTTATATTCTGGAGTGAAGCTGGCAACCCTCTTGACAAGACAGTCGGTGGCAAGGAGAGGAGAGTCTTCTGTGTCCGAGATAGAAGCAGAGGCTCTTTTTGTCTTCTGTCCACCCCTCCCTCCCAGCTAACAGGTATGGGGAACAGTCAAAAGCTGGAGCTAAAATGTGTGTATGTGCCTATCTATGCATTCGCATGTGCACCTCTCTCCCTCTCTCTCTGCCAGGGCTGACCAGCAGAACCTGAACGACAGATGAATGATGACTCTGACACACGTTTCTGTGAAAGAGAGGGCTAAGGGACTACCTGGCTAGAGAAACCAAACAGCCTTGTTCGCCTGCCTCTTCAGGCTTTGATTGTAACAGCAGTTTGGGATAAAGTTTATCTTTTAGATACAATCAGCAGGGGAAGTAATCTTGGCGGCGGGAGGGGGCGGGGGGAGACACACATGTGTCTGCAGTGTCCTTTAAGCAAGGACACCCAAAGATTAAGCACATAAGGATAAGGATTCTGGTAAACACCCAAGGGTCCATAGGTCCACAGACTTATTTGGAAAGGTCAAGGAACAATTAGGGGTGGTCGCCTTCAGCCAACTCCTCTTTTCAGAATTTCCTCCTTACAAACTTTTCAACGAAGTCTCTCATGCTTCCCTGCATATCTCTCTCTGTCTCTCTCTCTCTCTCTCTCTCCCCCTCTTTCTCACCTGGCTTTAGTGATTTGGCCTGCAAAGTACAATTGATTTCAATACAAATGCCAGAGAGCCTACTAAATTAATAAATTCAACTTTGATCCTACAGAGTTTAACCAAATCTATCTACGTTTTTCTTAGTCAATTGCAATCATATATTTTTTCTTTTATTTCAACTTAATCAGATGTTAATCTTTCATACACTATCACTTGTGAAAGGTCACATTTTTAAATCCAGGCTTCTTTTTTTTAAAATAGACTTTATTTTTTAGCACAGTTGATGGTTCACAGCAAAACTGAGCCAAACGTGCAGAGGTTTCCCACACACTCTTTGTTTCCATAGATGCACAGTCTCCCTCATTACAAGTAGCCATTCCCACTCGGACATTTGTCATTCTATGGGTTTGGACAAATGTATGACATTTTAGCTCTTATAACTGTACAAGTAAAATTTCATTGGGGTAAAACTTTAAAAAATAGGTGTTTTAGAACTAATTCTTAAAGTCAAGCCAATCATAATCAAGTCCCTTCAACCCTTGTGAGATTCACAAAACCTCACGCTGGTGTTGCCCATCAACGGCTTTCCAATACCTCCGCATTTTGGACAGAGTTAACTGGTAGACTTAGTATTTGGGGGTTTGTTTTGCTTTTGGTTAATTTTGTTTATATTTGTTTTTAAGAAACAATAAAACAAATTGAAATAATATTTTACTAAATTGATCATTTGATTGAACGAATTGCCCATTTCAATCATGAGTGTTATCAAACACAGTATAAAGTGCCCAAACAGAACATTAAATTTGCTCAGAAATATAGAAATTCAGAAAACATAACTACATTCAGACATTGCCTATACACAGCAAAATATGCGCATCAGCAGTAATACATCCTCATCGGATAAGAAGGTGGTACCATGGGACATGCTTAAGTGACCTGAAAATACAGGTGCCTTTGAAAGCTCTGAATACATGGAACTGTGCAGAGTAATATGTTATTAAACAATGTGTAACAGGCGTGGCTCTTGAGTGCTACATCGTAATTGTTGGTTAGCGTTTGAGCGTGTTCAGACACCTACCTGCTCTTTCAAGGACTAGGAACAAAGCCAGCTGAGGCCATGGTGAGCTGCTGCCCAGCCAGGCAGGTGTGGAGAGGACTGAACTGGTCCCAGAGGCTCCCTCCTTGTGCCTGACTTTCCCTAGGTGTACCCCTCCCTGTGCCTGGCCTTCCCTAGGTGTACCCCTCCCTGTGCCTGGCCTGACCTAGGTGTACCCCTCCCTGTGCCTGGCCTGACCTAGGTGTACCCCTCCCTGTGCCTGGCCTTCCCTAGGTGTACCCCTCCCTGTGCCTGGCCTGACCTAGGTATATCTCCCTCACCACACGTGCCCCCAGGTACTTCCATCTACCTTCCTCCTACCAAGCCAGCCTCCCACCCCCAGCATAGCCTGCTCGGGGGAATAGGGGACAGACTCACCTTCATGTGTCAATAGCTGACAAAGCTTCCCTTGTTATGATTCCTGTATTATTTAAATTTTAGTTAAAACTACGATATCTACTATTTTAATTTCAGGACCCTGGCAAGTGAAGGAAGCATTCTGCAGGACTGTGGGAAAGGGAGGGTCTCCCGGCCCCAGGAACAGGGGGAGCCTGGGCACCTCGCAGGATTCTCACAGCTTCTGTCAATACTCCTCCACTCGGGGTGGGGGAAACATTCCCACACAACACTGACCACTAGTCTTCACTTCGACCAAGTCGCTGAACAGGAGTCCACCCTACAGCTTTATAACTGAAGCCACAGGTACTAGTACTTACCAGCCTCGCTTCTCCCATAGTCACTCCCGAGTGACTGTGGTCTGGGGCAGTGTCTGGTTGTCAGGGCACGGGGCTGCCTATTTCACTCAGGCAGCCCTGATGAGGCTGTGCCTTCACTCGCGTACAGAAGAGAATTCTGTTTTCTCGTCGTCGTCCTTAGAGAAGGAAATGCAGTTGTGGGCTGCACGATCACATTTAGGGCAACAACGGGCCGCATGTACAGCCGTGGGCCCGTAAGGTTATTACAGTGGAACCAAACATACCCACCGCCTAGTGGCGTCAAAGCTGTTGGGAAATCCTAGCACAATGTGTTACTCAGGTGTTCTGGTGATGCTGGTGGAATTATACCTACTGTGCTGCTGGTCTTATAAAAGTATAGCATGTTCACTAACATAATACTTAATAATGATAATAAATGAATATGTCACTGGTTTATGTATTTAATATACCAACCTTTCCTCCTTATTTTAGGGTGTCCTCTTTCTATTTATTAAAAAAGTTTTCTGCCTGGCCAGTGTGACTCAGTTGAACATCAACCTATGAACTAGAAGGTTGAGATTCAATTTCCAGGCAGGGGTTGCAGGCTCCATCCCCAGTGGAGGTGCATGCAGGAGGTAGCCAATCCA
Organism: Myotis myotis; assembly: GCF_014108235.1. Classification (NCBI taxonomy): domain Eukaryota; kingdom Metazoa; phylum Chordata; class Mammalia; order Chiroptera; family Vespertilionidae; genus Myotis; species Myotis myotis. The sequence goes on from NW_023416390.1 coordinate 2,581,793, forward strand.
TGATTCTCTCTCATCATTGATGCTTCTGTCTCTCTCCCCCTCTCCCTTCTTCTCTAAAATCAATAAAAATATTTTTCTTTCAAAGGAGTTTGCGCCCTAGCTGGTTTGGCACAGTGGATAGAGTGTCGACCTGCAGACGGAAGGGTCCTGGGTTCGATCAGGGCACATGCCCAGGTTGTGGACTCAATCTCCAGTAGGGAGCATGCAGGAGGCAGCCGATCCATGATTCTCTCCCATTGTTGAAGTCTCTATCCTTCCCTCTCCCTTCCTCTCTCTGAAATCAATAAAAAAAACAAAAACATTTAAATAAGTAAGTAAATAAATAAATAAATGCAAGGAGTTTGCTGAGAAACGGTGTTGTATGCTGGCAGCAGCCTCCTGCAGCCTGTGCTTGCCGCATCTCTTGGTTGCATCATCTCTCTCGTGCTTGATTTAATCTCATGTTGTTTTGGACAGTAACACGCTGCACAGGCTTGCAGCCTGGGAGCCATCGGCTAGCCCCTATGATGTTTGCGTAAGTCCGAGCTCGCTGAACAACACGCTCCTCAGCATGCACCCCCCCTTGCTCGACAGCACGTGACTGCGGTAGCTTTGGACGAGGCTACGCAAGGAGCACCCCATGGATGCAGGGCGGGAAAATGTGTGCGGACTCGGAGGACGATGGCCAAGAAAGTAGGTGTGAGTGTTTCCCGATGTGACGGGGCTGTCGGCTCACTCCTTTCAGGACCTCATGAGCCGCAGGAGGAGAAGAATGAGCAGGCTCCAGAGCAGCAGTGGCCCAGCGCCAGCTCTTCCCTGGTTGCTGGCAGCAGAGGGAGGCGCGGGAGGAAGGAAGCCCAGCGGCTGATGGAAAGCACCTGAGCCCAGGCTGCTCCACTCCCTCCCGGCCGTAATCCGGAGCACATTCTGGAAACACCTTCGCTAGGCAGCTACCGGGCGTGGGATCCGGGCAGCACAGAGGAAACCTCTCTTGATCTAATAGGACAGAAGACAAATATACCAATTTGGGCGCCAAGGAACTTCCTGGATAACGTGGGCCTGGCTTTCCAGAAGGCGTCAGTGTGCTCGTAGTAGATGTCGCCCGTCCGCACAGCACTGACGAGGGGTTCCACGTGCCATGCTGTTTCGTCTTTCCTTCCATAAAGTGGTACTACTTAAGTTTATTTGTGGTCTAATTAAAACACTACATATTGCCCTAGGCAGTGTGGCTCAGTGGATAGAGCACTGGCCTGCGGACTGAAGGGTCCCAGGTTCCATTCCAGTCAAGGGCATGTACCTTGCTTGCAGGCTTGACCCAGGAGGCAACCAATTGATGTCTCTCTCTCTGTGTCTCTCCCACTCTCTCTAAAAATCAATGGATAAATATCCTCAGGTGAGGATTAACCAAAAAACAAACAAACAAATAAAAACATTGTATTTTCTGATTAAAGTGATAGAAAGTTAATTAAAATGACAATTAAAAAGTCATCATTTCTGATTTTTAATGGGTTTCCCAGTATCCATGTGAATTAAAGAAATTAACCGTCAATTTGCTTATGCTGAATTCACTCAAGTCTAGAACAGTTATAAAAACAACCCCGGCTAGGTTCCGCAAAGATAAAGCTATGAAATATGGCCTTCTGCTTGAAGATAGCACTGTGGTTGGAAATAAATAATAGACACTAAAAACACAGGAGAAACTGACAGAAAGTCTGGCGAAATCTGGTCGGCCATGCGAAAACAATGCTTATTGGGAAAACACAACACACTTGCCTTTAAAAACCCTGGGAAACAAGTCTACACGGATGAAAAGACAGGCAGCAATTCTATTTCGCAATCTCCGAACACTGCCCGCTGTGCCCCTGGGATGTCGGCCTCACTCCCTGCCCGCCCCACCTTCGCCCTCATTCCATAAGGCTAGCACTCGTGTCCACACGGCCCAGTGGACCACGTGGGAAGTGGGCAGGACCACATTCCCCCGCAGGCCATGCGGCTGCAGCCTGCCACTCACAGCTAATGAGCAAAGAGAACAAAGGATAAACATCAGAGGTCTGAAAGCAAAAGGGAAGAAGGATTACCAAGCCATGTCTCCCAGGTAACTCACACACCGAGACGGAGGAGAAGGGCCGGAGGCGGGGCTGGGAGTAGACGTGAACTGCCCGGGTTGGAGCAGGAGCAGGCGTGTGTGAATCAGCATCAGATGTGTAGACAACAGTCCCCATCTTCCTGCCCATTCGCCTGTGTGTGCACATGCTGAGGCCTGAACGTGTGAGACGCAGGTTCCCTCCCAGGCATCACTTACAGTCGCGGTCCATCCGTGACACGGGAGGGTTCTGTAACGAACACTGAAGTATTAGCCTGCACGTCCTCCTCAGATGAAAACGTCTCCGCTCCGCTGTGGTTGAGTGTCGACCTGTGAACCAGGAGGTCACGGCTGGATTCCTGTGCCCGGGTTGGGGGCACATGCCCAGCTGCTGGCAGCATCTCCACCCTTCCTCCCACTCGAGAATGCAGAAGTGCTCACAGGAGGGTGAGGGATGTGACTGTGGCCTTGTCTGGAGTACACAGTAGGTATTTGCTCCTCCTCTGCAGCCATGATTGCTGTCCCTGCCACCGGAAATAAGAAATGAATAGGGGATATTAACATTAAGTAGATACTTTCTTATTTATAGAGTAACTCTGTCCAGACGCAGCAACCTTACCTGCCATAGAAAACTAAGTTTGGTAGGAAAAACTCTAAAACACATCACTCCAACAGGGGCCGGTGCCTGCTGAGCTCTCCCTGGGTGTGCTGACCGACAACTGGTTAAAAACATTCTACCTTCTTTATGTGAGGAAGAGAAGCTAACGATCTGCAATTAGAATCCACATGTCTGTTTTGTACCTGTTTATCCCCCGGAAATGAGAAAAAGAGTCCAGTCGGAGACGAGAACTAACATTTACTGAGCACCTACTAAGGCACAAGTGCTTTATGAACCTCGTCCACATTTATCAATAACGACCTTCTAAAGGAAGCATCAGAAATCCTGTTTTATAGATTAGGACGTGAGGGCTCAAAGCTAATTCACTTGCCCAAGATTACAGGATTTTTTGTGCTCAAGTAAAGAACAGATCACCAAGAATGTGGTGTCAAGTCCCTGGTTTAAAACACACTGATCTAAGATGTAAGGTTTGGGAGTATCTTTTGGTTACGAATTACCAGAGAAAAAAGAAGACTTTTATTCATGTAAAGGTAAACAATAATTTTAAATATCACCATTGAATTGGAAACACACACACACACACACACACACACACACACACACACACACAAGCACACACAGGCCCTTCAAAATACAAAGACTTGAGAATAAGGTCCTCAGGCCCTTAAGTGTCCACGGATTCCTGAGAAACACTCATCTTCACTACTCTCCTCATTTCAGGCATCCATGTAAGGACTGAACAGCACTCTATGTCATAAAAAGTCGAATGTTTAGTGGTTGGAACTCATTTTTAAGCTGGCAGTCGGCAACCAGACATGAAAATCATATTCCCGATTTCTGATTCACATAAAAACCTCCACAGCGTGAGGTTGTGTCTTTGTAAAGCTTTGCCAGAACGAGTTGGTCTCAGAAAAGCGCCGGGACCCCCTGGCGCTGTGGGAGCCACTGCTTTGGACCCGGCTTCCCGCAGGCCGCGTCCCGCTCCCGGAGCGTGCTCTACTGGTTTGAACAGTACCCGGCTGATCTGCTTTTCCGGCCCTCCTGCCCGCGGGGAGGCCTTGCTCTGGGCTCAGCTTAATCAAACCAGTTAAAACTGGCTCTCTCTGTATCTTATCTTCAGTACAAATTCCAGGGTCCACTCACATGATACAAACTTAAGTCTAAGGACAAATGAGCCCCTTCAAGCAGGAATCTTCTTTATCCTAAAGCCGCATCCACTGCTTCAACACATGTGACTTGGCCGTCTTCCAGGGCCTCCGACGCGCCTTTTCCTCGCAGAGCTGGAGACAGGGGTCACGCTGGAAGCAAAAGATGTGCAAGTGCAGGTGGACACTGCATTGGGGGAAGCACGCACCGGTCTCGACCAAGGCCTTCTTCTCGGAACTTTATCTTCTTCCATTTCCTTAGGAGACTTTCACTGGTCATTCTTGTGGACCAGAGGAGCCACATGCTAACCTGACCAGCTCAGGGGAGGCCTGCAAGGCTCAAAGACCTAAAGTGACCACAAGGATGGTCTGAAATGAAAACTTTAACTAAAAGCAATCATGGTGGGTAGTCACGTCCTAGGCTGGTCTCTTCCCTGATGAGCTTATTGTCTTTTTGCTTCTAAGATAACATCCTTGAAATGTCAGGGTAACTTGTAAAGTCCCTTTTTTCCGGACCCCTCAGGGCACAACCAAATGTCCTGGGCGCCAGGACAGAGACCACAAATTCCTTCATTGTTATTGTTATCATGTTAATTGTTGACTGTTTACTATCCTGCACCCACCTAAGTAAACGAAATGTGTGTCTATCATTTTACTCTTTATCCAATCCCAGAAGTCCCCCCCCCCTTTGCTTTCTCCCGCCTCTTATCACCAATGGATTTCATGTAACCCACCTATATCTCCTTTGATTGCAATGTATAGAAATAGATGAAAGACCACCATTCTCCAGAGCATTATGCCAACCCATTGAGATGCTACTGCCCGGCAATTGTCGACAGTTTGGCTCAAATAAACTCACAAAAATTCTTCCCAGGTTTGACTGTTTTTAGGTTAACATTTGTAAGAGCTCGATGATACCTAAAGGTTAAATCCCATTAAATATCACAAAGGGAGAACTATTTTAGTTCAAGGACCTAATCTATTAGTGGATATTTAAATACAAAGGAACTCGATGACTAACCTAGAGAACTAACATTTCAAATGAACACTTACTATACCTACTCGTCTCATTGGATGCTCAGTGGCCCTGGGAGGTGGCCCTATAATTACGCAACCCTGAAGGCTACCTTTTCACTTAGCCAACCAACCCCCCACCCCCACCCCCAGGGCAGTGGCCCTCACTGTCTCTGTGGCAGGGCCTCCGGAAGTGCAGTATAGGCAACTGCAGTACAGACTGACCGTGCACAGCAAGCCGCTGCTTTCAGATTCACTAGTCAGCGCTGTTCGTTCAGCAAGTGGCGGACGTGCTGCGGACGGACTCAGGGGCCCCTCCTCGGCCCCCGGACACCCGCTCTGGCCTCGCTGCTCTGTGACACCGTGAGAACCAGCAGCACCGTGGGAGGAAGGGTAACGACACGCGTGAAAACACATGATACGAACGCTGGTGAAAACCCAACTGGGGGAGGGGGAGGAAGTCCACATTACCCTTTCCTGCTGGTCAGGAGAGAGGCAATCCTGAAGCCTAGAGTTGGGAGGTTTCCATGGCAACGTGGAAACTGCTCACAGCTCCCCCACAGTGTGCTTCCGGTTGCTTTCTCTGCGGAATTGCAGGCCCGGCCGTCTGATGTAGGAGGCCTTCCAGCTACAGTGTCAAGCACACCCGGGGAAATAACTGGCGTCAGTAAAAAAGTGAAATCCTAGCTGCATGTTTTTCCTCTCTCACTAATAAGAGTTAAGCCAGGCCCAGCCAGTGTGGCTCAGTGGTTGAGCATCGACCTCTGAACCAACAGTTTGATTCCTGGTCAGGGACCATGCCCAGGTTGTGTGGGGCGTCCAGGAGGCAGCCGATCAATGACTCTCATCATTGATGTTTCTCTGAAATCAATTATATATATATATATATATATATATATATAGAGAGAGAGAGAGAGAGAGAGAGAGAGAGAGAGAGAGAGAGCGCGCGCGCTGACAGGCCCAGGTGTGCTCGTGGGCCCACTTTGGCAGGGGAACGGAAGCAAGCGGGTGTGGGAGAGGTGTGATGGCAAGGTTCGAACACGCCTGCAGATGCCACAGCTGGCTGACATGTTGCTCTGACTCACATGTTAATGCTGGAACCCTCACTAAATGATTGAAACGGAACAGAGATTACATGATTCTTTGGCCTCTGTCTAGGGGAGTGGTTCTCAACCTTCCTAATGCTGCGACCCTTTAATACAGTTCCTCATGTTGAGGTGACTTCCAATTTCATTGTTACAAATTGAACATAATTAAAGCATAGTGATTAATCACAAAAACAACATGTAATTATATATGTGTTTTCCGATGGACTTAGGCGACCCCTGTGAAAGGGTCGTTCGACCCCCAAAGACGTCGCGACCCACAGGTTGAGAACCGCTGGTCTAGGGAAAAGAATGAGTGTTCATCCGTCCCATATGATATATTCATTTCCTGCATAAACCCTGGGAGAGCAATTTCCCAAAAAAATCCCAAAACATGTAGCGAACAGGTTTCTTCTTTCCCCTCCCTCCTTCCTTCCTCCTTCCTTTCTTTCCTCCTAACAGAGCTAAACAAGAAAATTGTTTTCCAATATCCATGTGCTGACTATCAAGTTAGTTAGTTAAGAAAGATCAAACAGGCGAAACGTTTTTCCTTTAATCCTGAACTTCAGCACCGAGGTGTTTCCAGCCCGGAGTGTTGTTTCGCAGTGGGGGGCTGCCGTCCATCAGGGCTGAGGCTGCTGTCTGGGCCCCGCCTGGAGTGTCAGATAATGAAAGTCCCCAGGCCGCCTGCCCCATGGCCTGTGAGGGTGAGGCTGAGGCTGAGGCTGGGGCTGAGGCTGGGGCTGGCAGGCCTATCCTCTGCTTTCTAGCAGCCAGAGCTCCACTTCCTGTCATTCTTTCCTAATGTGCTTTTTGCTGTTTTGCAAGGTTGACCCCCAAAATGTCAAGATTGTGTGCTATCTCCAATCCCAAAATACCCGTGACCTCGATCAGAACATACGTGATTTCTAAAAGGCAAACAGCAGAATTGACAGTCAATTTTTTTAATATGGTTTTTTTTCTCCCCAGGGAAGAATAGCTATCTTGAAAGAATAACTCAACAAAAAATGTTATGCTTTATTGGGGAGTCAGAAAATCAAAATCTGAATAAGACTCAGTTAAATCAACCAGCCGACAAATCGCATTCTAGGTCGAATTAGAAATTAGGTTAAAAAATAAAACTAGATCACCAACTTACACCATACACAAAAACAAACTCAAAATGGCTAAAGGACTTGAATGTAAGACGGGAAACCATAAAAACCCTACAAGACTCCATAGGCAGGAAAACTACAGACATATGTCATAGCAATATCTTTACAGACACAGATCCTAGGGCAAGGGAGACTAAGGAGAAAATAAACAAACGGGACTACATCAAAATAAAAAGCTGCACAGCAAAGAAACCATCAACAAAACAACAAGAAAGCCCACTGCATGGGAGAACATATTTGCCAATGTTATCTTCAATAAGGGTTTAATCTCCAACATTTACAGGAAACTCATACAACTTAACAAAAAGAAGATAAACAATCCAATCAAAAAATGGGCAAAAGACCTAAATAGACACTTTTCAGAAGAGGACATTCAGAAAGCCAAGAGACACATGAAAACATGCTCAAAGTCACTAATCATCCGAGAGATGCAAACTAAAACGACAATGAGGTGCCATCTCACACCTGTCAGAATGGCTATCATCAACAAATCAACAAACAAGAGCTGGAGAGGATGTGGAGAAAAAGGAACCCTCGTGCACTGCTGGTGGGAATGGAGACTGGTGCAGCCACTGGGGAGAACAGTGTGGAGTTTCCTCAAAAAACTAAAAGTGGAACTCCCATTTGACCCAGTGATCCCACTTCTAGGAATATATCCCAAGAAACCAGAAATACCAATCAGAAAGGATATATACACCTCTATGTGCGTAGCAGCACAATTCACCATAGCTAAGATTTGGAAACAGCCTAAATGCCCATCAGCAGACGAGTGGATTAAAAAATGGTGGTACATCTACACAATGGAATACTACACTGCTGTAAAAATGAAGGAATTCTTACCATTTGCAGCAGCATGAATGGAACTGGAGAGCATTATGCTAAGCGAAATAAGCCAGGAAGTGAAAGAAAACACCACATGATCTCACTCATTTTATGGATAATAAAGACCATTATAACCTGATGAACAAAAAGACAGATACAGAGGCAGAGAAGCATCTAAGAGACTGTCAAACTACAGCGGGAAGGCTGGGGAGTGTTGGGGGGGGGGGTAAGAGATCAATTGAAGGACTTGTATGCATGCATATAAGCATAACCAATGGACAGACACTGGGGGGGGGGGGGGGTAAGGGCATGTGCCGGGAGGTACGGGAGGCTGGGAGAAGGTCAATGGGGGAAAAAAGGAGACATATGTACTACTATTTGTAATACTTTAAACAAGAAAATAAAATTTAAAAAAAGAAAGAAATTAGGTTCCTACCTTCCCTTCCCCTCTCCCCTACCTTACATATGAGCCAATTGTAACATAAGAAACTTAACAAATGTTTATCTACTCGAGCAAAGTCTCAAGAATGGTTTCACTTTAACCAAAAGAGGCAGGTAAATCTAATGTGAGAAAGATGAGACTGCCACCCGCTTAGAAATGAAATAAGCTATCAAATCAGTAGCTGGGCCTAGAAAAGATTTTTTTCTTTATTAAATGTATTGGGGTGACCTTGGTTAGTAAGACTGTATAGGTTGCAAGGGCACACTTCTATGATCCGTCATCTGGATGTTGTGTTGTGTGCCCACCACCCCAAGTCAAGTCCCTTTCCGCTACCGTTTCTCAAAGCTGCTGCACAGCGATGGACGGACACATCTGAAGGTGCACATCTTGTGTGCATGGTTCCCAAGGGTTTCTGGTCTGCACCTTCCAGCCCGCTTGACAGCAGCCCTGCCCGCCGCCCGGGCTGTGGGCCTGCGCTGGCTTCCTGCACCATGCCCTCTCCAAGCCACTCTCCAGTGGGGACCCCAGTTACGCCGCAGTCAGTGTCACTAGCGGGTCCGTTTAAGGAGTGTGTGACTCGCGTGAAGGTGCTTTGAAGACACCTTTAGTTCTGGAACGCAAGGCTTTTCCTTTGCTAAAAGCAGTCTAGGCCTCGTTGCACCGGTTCGGGACTGGGGTGGGGTGCAGGCGTAGAATTCCCTGTGCCATTCTCAGACTGGTTTCTATCACTGCGTTTAGATCGAGGCCCCGCGGGGGCAGCGAGCGCATGCGAACATGTCCCATGTGGCCTGCGCTGGAGAGAGCTCTGTGTGTTTGTGCCCTTGTACTTCGCAAGCTCGGTTGCCCTGGCAGAATAGAGGCACCTCTTGCAAAGGGCCTTTCCTTGAATGTAACAATAGTGAAGCATTTTGCCAAAATGCGTGCGCGACCATCTGCCTCGCAGCTGCCTGGGAGGTGGCCAGGGCTGCCTGGTTCCCTGTTCTCCAGTCTGGGAAGTGGGAGCCCCAGAAGCCGAGGCCCGCGGGCAGGCCCAGAGCCCATGCTCCCTCAGGAAGCTTCCCTTGGCACCTGGGTCCCCCGCATGACGTCAGAACCAGTTCCCAGGTCCCAGCCCGGCGAGTGCTGGAAAGGCCTGGAAGCTGATGTTGGCACAGGCCTCCCTGGGCTCAGACAGGGCCACACTCACGAGGCAGGAGCAGCAGACAGGTGAGCAGAGGGAGTGCCGACATACCTGGTGCCTCCGTGACCGCCTCCACCAGCTCCGTGTTCAGATGCATGGGGTCCTCAGACCCAGGGGGGGAGCCTGGAGACCTGAAGCAGCAAATCCAGAGATGGGGGGCGGGGGGACGCAGGAAACTGAAGATTAACTCCGAGCTGCCATCCAGAGAGCCGTCTGTGCACACACGGACTCGGGCTCCCCAGCGCTGGCCATGCCGCCCTCGGTGCAGAGCTATGGGGAGAAACACTCCCTGCGTCATTTCCAAGCTTCAGACTGTTAGTTTAAAGTACATTTTTATTTATTTATATTTTTTTGAAGTGGATAGGTTGTATATACTTTTCCATCTTAAAATGGTATTTCCTTTTTTCTGTCTCACTTCACAGGCCACTTTCTCTGGCCACATAACAGGCATGATCTTGCAGCATTTGTTTTCTTTATTGATTAAGGTATTGCATATGTGACCTTATTCCCCCTTTACCCCCCCCCCCAACCTCCCTAAAATAGATTTTCATTGATTTCAGAGAGGAAGGGAGAGGGAGAGGGAGAGGGAGAGGGAGAGGGAGAGGGAGAGGGAGAGGGAGAGGGAGAGGGAGAGGGAGAGGGAGAGGGAGAGACAGAAACATCAATGATGAGAGAGAATCATGGATCGGCTGCCTCCTGCACACCCCCCACTGGGGATGGAGCCTACAACCGGGGCATGTGCCCTGACCAGGAATCGAACCGTGACCTCCAGGTTCATAGGTCGATGCTCAACTACTGGGCCAGCCGGGCCATACACATTTGTTTAATTGAATGAATGAGTGTTGTTAAGTTAAATATCCAGAGACAGAGATTCTGATTAGAAAACTTAGTAAAATCATTGTGTTGGTCTGCCCCAAATTGAAAGCTTCTGTATGAAACTCCTGGGAAAATAGCCACTTAAAGCATCTTCCCATTTGAGAACAGTTTATACTTTAGAATGTGGGGAAGACAGAAAACAGACCCTTTGCTCTTCACTGTAACATCACAGGGGCTGCAGCAACTCAAAATCCTCGCCGGGACCGGCCGCCCGTAGTTTCCTCCCCGAGACGCTGCCCGCTTCTCCGAGCATCTAACTGATGTTTACAGCATTCCTCTCTCACTTCCTTTGGGCCTTATCTGCAACTCACAACAGATGGGGCTGCTTGTTGTTCTGTGTTGTTGTTTTTGTTGCCAAAAAGTACTAAATAATTAACTTCTAACCTTCTGAGTCGCCGTTTTTTGGGGAAAACAGCTTTAGGCTCCTCTTTTAAAGCTTCTGCATGTTTTCTGACGTGTGTCTCCTGGAGACCTCTTTCCAAATGAAAAGCAGATGGTGAAAGAGTTCTTTGTCTGAGGCCACACGATGAAGCTGTTGGAAGGCTAACTGCGGTGAAGTAAAATAACAAGATTCCACTGAAACCGACTTCCAGGAAAAGGAGTCCGTTTTACTTGGAAAAGGCCTGTTAGAATGCATCCTGATGGGCACAGGCAGTAATAATTGTAATCTACCTCTTTTTCTGCTTTTGTGAAAAAGGGAACTGGAGCAGGGAACTGGGGGGAAAGCGTCTGGGGTCTATAACAAGTTCCTAATCCACACAGCCAATAACTGCTATTTGCCAGGTGCTGGGGGCGAACTAGAACCAGATGCCCTACTCCCGGCCCTGGCGACTACAGTCCAGCAGCTGAGACACAGGATATGCAAGTGAGCCCAGCACTCCTTGACAGGCTTGGTGAGTAACACGAGGAGGTACATAGGGTCCATGGTAAGTAGTCATGGGAAGAGGGGAGCATCTAGAAGGGTTTGTCGGGAAAACTCCCCCTGAAAAGCTGTACAGATTAGAGCTCCTTATGTAACAAATAACAACAACAGACACTGTTATTCTCTTAAACAATAAAGAGAATTTATTGACTTGTCTGGGAATAGGTGTAGCTTCCTGCAGGGCTGGGTCTGGCAGCCCCACGTCTGCATGTACCCTCCCAGCTCTGCTTTCCTCCCTGATGAAGGCATCCAATACCCCGCACAGTTGCTGCCCTCCACTCCTTACCCCCCACCCCCACTGCACCCCCCACACACACACAAACACACATGTACATGAAGATCCTCCCATGTATGAACACAACTGCCACCCAACAATCTAGGGCAGTGGTCGGCAAACTGCGGCTCACGAGCCACATGCGGCTCTTTGGCCCCTCAAGTGTGGCTCTTCCACAAAATACTGACTTCTGCGCATGGGCCACGAAGTTTCAATTGCACTCTATGTGCACACCCACACGTGGTATTTTGTGGAAGAGCCACACTCAAGGGGCCAAAGAGCCACATATGGCTCTCGAGCTGCAGTTTGCTGACCACTGATCTAGGGAAAGAGAAAGGGCTCCTCGTCCACAAGCTCTCAGTCCCTTTCTCAGAAACCCTGGCGAATGTCTCCACATCTCCCTGGCCCTCCCTGGGTCACAGGGCCACCCCTGACCCCGTCTCATGGCCAGGGCATTGGGAATGCTCATTGGCTCAAGCCAATCCTGGACATGGGGTCCATCCCCCCAAAACACAAGCTTGAAAGTGAGTAAGGGTGGAACTCGAGAGAAAAACTGAGTTACCCAGTTACCAAAAGAAGGATGGGTGAATGTTGGGTGCAAAGCGCAGATGACGGATCAGGAAATGACAGTGAAGCTGAAGGAGAAGGCGCTGCCAGGCGATTAGCCAGCGAGGGGGGGTTCCGTGTCCCAGGAGCAGCAAGTGACAGGGTCTGAGGAAGAAAAGAGCTGGGCATCTTCAGGGACAGAAAAGATCAGGTTTTTATAAACAGATAATTTAGTCAAGAGCTCTTTCCTAACCACAAAGAGAAACTGGATGGAAATGCGTCCGCCTCGGGTCTGCTTTCCCAGGCTCGGGCATTTTCCCTATTAAAGTAAATAGCTGCCCATGAGCTATTTCCAACACACCAGACCACACTGAAGGTGGCACACCATGCACACAGGGGGTAACTAAAACATTCCACATCAAGAACACATCTGATAGTTAGTCAGGCTGAATGAGGGAGTGTCTGAGTGGAATCCCAAATTCTTATCTTAGCTGTGTGGCAGGACTCGATCTATTTTTCATCAACATTAGAAAGTATTTATATAGCCATCTGAAGTGTTAACCACATTTTCAATTGCTTGTTTGTTTTTGCGTGCTGCGGTTGCTAGGTGATGGAGAGATTATACTATTGTGCGTCAGGTGGCTTCACAAATATGTATGTTATGTGGAGGAAACACATTCAAAGTAGCCCCCGAGCTGACGAGAGCGCAAGGCGGACTCTCTCTCAGAGCCTCAAAACCTGAGACTGTGGAACCTCCGAGGGAAGGCAGGGGAGGGCGGTGGGAAGAGATCAACCAATGAACTTGCGTGCATATAAACCTGTGGACCATGGGTGGTGAGGGCCTGGGGGTGGGGGAGGGCGGGGACAGGGGGATGGGAGGACTGGAAGAGGTTAATGGGGGAAAAGGAGGACCTATGCAATACTTTCAACTATAAAGATTTGGGGGGAAAGCTGAGTGTGAGGTGCCAAGGCTGTGGACATCTGATGTGGAAGTTGCTTCTCAAGTGGTGAGGGCTGGGGAGCTTGTCTGAGGGGACTCAGCACTGCCCCCAAGAGACGGGACGTGAATTTACAGGGAGAGGAGGGAGAAGGAGAGAGAGATGGGAACATGCAGGAAAGGACTGGCCCCAGGGTGGCCTGGCTCTGGGCTACACATTTTTGAGACCTGGTGTTTTACTGTTCTAACTCGTCATAAATTTAACGGGCAAAGAGTGGCATATTGGTGCTTTAATTCATAGTTCCCATAGTTTATTTGTTCCCGTAGTTCCCATTTGTACTTTTAAATGAATTTCCTGTTCCTTTTCTATAATTTTTTTTTCTTTCTTCTTTTTTCTTTCTTTCACTGTTAATAAGTGTGATTTGGGGCATTTTAACCTTTTGTCTCTTATATGTTTTAAATATTTTCCAAGTGTTATTGGGAGCTTAACTTTGTTTTTGGAGTCTTTTACCATCTAGAAATTTTGCATTTTTATGGGTCAAGTCTGCCAAACATTCTCTTTTTGGCAGTGGTCTTAAACACCTGACAGAAAACACAAATTAGCCGAGCGGTCCAGGAGAGGACGGGTGAGTGAGACACATTTTTTAAGAACTACAGTCAACAGGCATCACTTATCTAGACAAAGGGGAGAGCCCTGGGTTACAGGCCTGGCTGAGCCGTTTCCTGTGCTCCCGGAGCTTGGCCAGGTGCCCTGGGCCTCATGCTGGGCTGGAGGAGTCCTTGGGGGCACCAGAGGCTGGGCAGGGCCCGATGGCTGAGAAGAAGACGCGCCTGGCCCAGGTTGGGACTGGCCATTCTCCATGTGTCCACCTTGGTGACGATGTACTTGTTGTTCATCTGACTGTGATGCTTGGGATACAGGTGGTGCAACGTGAAGGCAGCTCCAGAAACTGCAAAACTGCACTGGAGTTGTTTGTGCTGGTTACGAGTAAGTTCCTTTATTTCCCCTCTTTTATACCCGCTCTTTCTCCCTTTGCCTAGTTAACTTGTCGTCTTCCCAGTCTCATCTGGAGACTTCCTTTGCCTTCTCCCTGGCCTCTCCTGCCCATCCCACCCCACCCCACTCCACCCCCATCTGGTTGTGCTCCCTGCTCCCATAGCACTTTCCACGTCACAGTACCTATCATTTTAGATCACTGTCTGTTCACCTGTCTACCTTCCTACCTGCATCACAAGCTTCTTGAGGCAGACAGCTCCCTGCCTGTCTAGCTCACACCTGTACTCCCAGCGCCTAGCCTAACACGGAGTAGCAGCTACTGTTTGTTTGTGGCGCGAATGAACAATGTGTGTGGCTCTGCAGGAAGAACTGCCTCTGTCTCATGTTTTCATCCTGCACAGGAATGTCCCAGTGAGAACGGTTTACCCCACGGGGCCGAGAAGCGCTTTCTGGCTGGGCAGCGACACTGCCTTGGTCTCCAACACAAACGGGGAGAATCATGAAAACAACATGTGGTCACTCGACGCTCCTTCCCTGTTCGCTGGGGAGAGCTCCGATTTCAGCAGAGATTCGCCCAAGTTACTCCTGCTGTTTATTTATCTTTCTTAACTTGAAAAGGAATCAAAATGCTCACATGGAACACAGACTGTTAGACAACATCAAGGGCTGGGGGCAGGAGGAAGAGATGGAAATGGAAAAAACAGTGAAAATAAACGGACTAAAAATAGCATTTCCCAACACACTCAGATCTGAGACAACAGGGAGCTCTCTGACTCTGGTCCTCATGATGTAAAACATTTGACAAAATTTGTAGATTTTTAAAAGAAAAACATAAAAGCAACTTCTGGATTTGAATCTAGGCTTTTTCTTAGACAGCAGGTAGACAACAAAATACTGTCTTTTTCCTCAGCAGGAAGCTCACCCTCACATTCAGGACCAGCGATGTAAATAACTGAATGGAAGAACGTGAGTTTTAACTCGGGACACTCAGCAATGTCTGGCGCCCTGGGTTGTTGTCGTCATTTTTGGGGGGTGGAGGTGCTACTGGCATTTAGTGGAGAGAGGCCAGGCATGCTGTCAAACGCCCTGCATGGCACAGGGCAGCCCCTTAAAGAATTATCCGGCCCCGCCCTGACCGGTGTGGCTCAGTGGATAGAGCGTCAGCCTGAGGACTCAAGGGTCCCAGGTTCGATTCCAGTCAAGGGCATGTACCTTGGTTGCAGGCACATCCTCAGTAGCAGGTGTGTAGGAGGCAGCTGATCGATGTTTCTCTCTCATCGATGTTTCTAACTCTCTATCCCTCTCCCTTCCACTCTGTAAAAAATCAATAAAATATATTTTTTTAAAAAAAGAATTATCCAGCCCCAAATATCAATAGCACCAAGGACGAGAAACTGACCTCATCCTTTCACCTCAAGAAACTATCTATTTTTAAAGCCACTCTAATCACCAGTCATGATGGGCTCTTATGGAGATAGGACTGCTTCCATAGTCAACTTCTAGGACCGGGAACTTCAAAGGTAGTTATAAAACAGTGTACTCTGAACCGAGGTAACTGTCAGTCCCAGGAAAAAGGGAAGGGCCGGGTTTTCATGGTCCACATTCAATCAGGAGCAACTTGAACTCTGTTAAAACAATTAGATGGTAATAATCATCACAATCTCAGAAACGTTTGGATGAAGTATTAATAACATTAATTAAAGCATTATTGCTGATAAATGGATGACAACTTTGGAAAGAGTTTCTTGGCTGCTTAGCAGCAGCACTGCCAACCTTTGTGACACTCAGGAGTGCACACCAGACCAGGGGAGTTATAAAACAAGAAAATACATCAAAGCAGAACCCGGAATGTGGAAGTACTCAAAACGATGACACCTAAGACGAACTGGTCAGCCAGACCCCGGAAGTATGTCAAGAATCTGATGAGCGTGGCAATACTCAGCTCTACCTACAGTGACACAACAGCAATGTGAGGCAAAAGCAGGTCCATCGGTCTTAGTTTCTCATTGACCATATTTGGATTGTCCCAAGGTGATCTGCCCTTAGATTTCTCTTTGACATGGAAAACCTAACATTTCAAAAATTGAGCTTGTCCTTTTTCATAATAAAATTTGTGCACCGGTGGGGTCCCTTGGCCTGGCCTGTGGGGATTGTGCCGAAACCTGCTCTCTGACACCCCTCGAGGGGTCCCGAATTGCGAAAGGGCACAGGCCAGGCTGAGGGACCCCATTGGTGCACGATCGGGGCCGGGAAGGGACTGTGGGAGGGCTCCAGGGTATGCCCAGCCCTTCTTGCCTAGTCCTGATAGGCTGGACCCCAGCAGCAAGCTAACCTACCGGTCGGAGCATCTGCCCCCTGGTGGTCAGTGTGCATCATAGCAACTGATCAAATGGTCGAATGAATGGTCAGACCTTAGCATATTAGGCTTTTATTATATAGGATAGGATGGGACTCCTGTATTATTTTCAATGCATCACCGGATTTCTGAGCACCTGGACTCACAACCCTGTTAGCTTGTATTCCATTGTCTATACTTCAGCCCCAACATCCAACTTCCCTCTGGTTTTGTACCAGGCAACGTCTTTTGGATTTGGTTCTTTTGCCCCATTTAGTCCCTTTTATCTCTCCTGTTTAAGTCACTACCCAATGCAGGTCCTTATCATTTAGGTCCAGGTTCCTGTAACAACCTCAGATAGTCTTCTGTAAGGTAGTAACTCCCTGATTCACTCTGTTTCACATGCTATTGTAAGACAAGACCACCACAATACTGACAATCAGTTCTAGGCTTGAGGGTTTAGAGCTCACGGTTTGGGGTCAGGCTGCCTGGTTTTCAAGCACTTAGGTACATTAAGTCATTTAATCCTTATAATAAACCAAAGAAGTAGCTATTATGATTACCCATTTTACAAATGAGAAAATTGAGGCTCACACATTAGTTAGCACTGAGCCAGGATTTGGTCCATGTGTCTGGCTCCACCATCTGAGCTCTCATCATTGTGCACCATTACCCAGGACCACTGCCCAGGATTCGGTGACTCCTACATCCCATTACCCAGCCCCTCCACAAAGCATTCTCTGACTATAGCAGCCTTGTCACGACCGTTCTGGTTAAAGGTGTTCACAGCCCTGACAGTCTATCCTACACCACCTAGCACCTAATTTAAACCTCTCGTATCTGCTGCAGTTTCCTGTTTGCCCAAATGGAGTATCCTTCTGTCGCACGCTGGTACCACATCTCACATTTGTGGGCTGTGCTCAGAGCAGGCCTCAATGAGTCCTTACAAAGTGATGCCAGGGAAGCCTCCTCTGCTGCAGGAATGGAGGCAGTGCACACAGGAATGCGCGCCCTGATCTTATCTCTACCTCTGGGCTCCACCCTCCGTGAGGCGACCTCCCACGGCTGCCACTTGGAGACACCATCGCCTGCACACCTGCTTTCTGCCAACTCACTCTGAGCCCGAGCCCTCTGTGGGCCCTTGGCTCTCAAGACTCTTGCTCTCCTTTCCTTATCAGCGCACCTTGACTTACTTCTGCATCATGGTCTTTGATACTGACCTCCTTCCTTGGGAGTAAACCCCAGTCGCCCGGCTGAAGTTAGCTCTTTATGGCCTCTTTAAGTGGCGTCTCTGGGAATGGAAACTATGACATCATCTAAGCCAATGATTCCCAAACACCACTGAGGATAAGATCACTGGAGAGCTTCTAACACATTCCGATTCCTGGGCCCCATTCCAGATCTACTGCACTGGAGGATTCAAGATAGGGGCCTAGGAACTGGAATGCTTAGCTAGCATCCTGGGTGATTCTTGTGATCAGAACAGTCAAGGAAACACTCATCTAAGGTTCTGGGTAATATTTTACCAGCTGATCTAATGGGATATTCAGGCTCAATTGCCAATCAGAAATTAGGAATCCTGGACAAAGAAAACTGATTTTCAGGGGCTTAATAGCATCCTTCCTTATCAATTTCTATTTTCCTAGCTATTAATATAAGAAAGCATGTTCTACTAAATAGACCACTAGTACAGAAATTTGCCATGTGACCTTGAACAAGTCATTTAAGAATTCTGAGCTTCAATTTCACTTTTATAGAAAAAGGCTAGATTGGGCCAGGTCAGTAGTGGTTCTCTCCCATGAATACACATTAGAATCGCTTCAGAAGTTTCTGGAATATACATCCCCCAGGGATTCTGATTTAATTGATCCAAGTGATTGTATTATATAATTGAGGTTAAAACCAAGTGAACTGGGTGGTTTTCAAGGTGCCTCTCAGCTCTGAATAACTCTGGTTGAGTAACTCTACCATTTTCTGATTCTTCTGTCAACTCTAACATATTTAGCATATGTAATACATACATCCTCTCTTTTATTCCACTTTTGTTCAATAACATCTTTGTTAGGTATTTGATGTTCATGTAGGAAAGAGAGTGAATAACTTTAAAATGCTCTTATGAGTTATTCCTATTATTCAGGAATATAATAAAGTCTTTTAAAATCAATAGGCCCCGATACAAATAGCAACAGCCCACCTTCTAATTAAATCAAAGACTGAGGTAAACCTATCCATTCCTTCAGTATTTCAAGGAATATTTGTTGTTAGGCCTGTGCGAGCTGCTGATGATACTGCAATACTGGAGAAACGCAGTCCAAGCCCATGGAAAGATAAACATTGTGTAAAGATGACAAATGTGATGAGGAGCAGGATGGCCTGCAGAGAGCGACAAGAATGCAGAGGGACTGAACCTCTTCTGCGCAGAAAAGGCTGTAGGATGAAGGGAGAGTGAAGGGGACACTTGCTCAGCTAATTGGAATTAAGCGTCTGTGTGGGGCAGGCTACACGGCATGCTGGAAGGGACTGGGGTGGAAGGAGCCGGGTGTCCCAGGAACAGAAGCAAGGCCTAAGAGGCTGGAACTGGTCGGAGAAGGGGACAGGGCACAAGTGCAGGGCCAGGTAAGAGAGCTTAGAATTTTTAAAAAATATATTCGATTGATTTCAGAGAGTAAAGGAGAGGGAGAGAAAGAGAGAAACTTCAGTGATGAGAGAGAATCATTGATCGGCTGCCTCCTGCACGTCCCCGACTGGGGATGGATCCCGTAACCTGGGCATGTGCCCTGACTGGGAATGGAACCGTGACCTCCTGGTTCATGAGTCAACACTCAACCACTAAGCCACGCCGGCTGGGCAAGAGCTTAGAATTTATACTAAGAGCGCCGATATGTCAAGCAGGTGCTCAAGGGGTCTCATCCCGTGTGTTGAAGTCCCCGGAGGGCTTGGCGTGCAGAGAGCCCTAAGTGGGTTCGGGGAAAACAGGCTCTCACAGCTGTCAGGGGAAACAAGATGGACTAAAGTGGTGTGAGCAGAGATGGAGAAAGGTGAAGAGAGTCCAGCTGTCCCTCTAAGGAGACTCAGAAGGCGTGGTGATTGATGGGCTGTGGGAGGAGGGGCGGTGGGAGGTCCGGGAACTTATGAGTCAAGGTTTCAAACCTGAGTGACTGGGTGGATGGCGGTACCATTTACTGAGATAAAGAACCCGGAGGAGGAGCGGCGTCAGTGCGAAACAGGAGTTCAGTCAGGGACACAGTGCGCGTGAAACGCCAGTGAGTCAACTAAGTGAGGTCTTAATTAACGTGGGCCTAGGACTCAGCAGAGACCTGGACCAAAGCTACAGGTGGAGGGCTGTCGGCATATGGACGGCAATGGCAGGCATCAAAGGTGGATGAAATCATCTATGTGTCAGGGCCTCGCAGCAGGTGCTGGGGCAACAGGTCCACTGCGCTGCAGTGACTCACAGGCCAACAGAGGCAACCAGCTACGATCAGGGCCTGCATTTTAGTTCAACTGCCATGAACACTGCCCTGAACACCCCTACCATTGATCATGGCAGGTAGGCCCTTCTCTTCTCTACGCTCTGAAGGCTTAACTCCCAACTCAACCTACAAACTTGAAAGTTGTCTACAATGGACTCGCCTACTCTTTGTTCTAAGAAAGAGGGCTTCAACCGAGAGAACCGCTCACGCCACTGACAGATTTCACTTAAAATAAACTTCACAAGCTGAAATATATTCGCACTAACACCACACCTTTACACACCGCTGCCCGTGAAGGTCCAGGGAGCACATCGCCAGTGCTGTGCCTGGTCAGTCTCGGGGGAAGTGAGCTTTACAGTGTGCAGGGCTCGGACACAAAGCCCAAGGTCGTTAGGCCTAGGCCACCGGTAAATAAGTCCACAGTCTAAGGGGTTCTCGGGACATGATCTGCCTTTCAGATGTACTTTGTAGCGTAGACAGCACTGCACCCACCAGCAGAGCCTGCTGTTGGAAAGTTCACTGATACCAGGACTAACTGCCAACAGGCCTAACGGAGACCGACGTTTCTGAGCTGCGACTCTTCTCCGGTTATCCTCTTCCTTCCTCCCTCCTTTCTCTCTCTTCCCCCATCTTCCCTCCCTCCCGCCCGCCCTCCCTCCCTCCATTCACCTTCTCTCTCTCTCTCTCTCTCTCTCTTCCTTCTTTCCACAAATAGTTTCTGCCCCAGCTCTTATGGAACGAGGCGAGGCACACATATTTGACCTGCACGCCACATACAACCACGCTAACGGCCCCTCGTGCAAGGCCCTGTGACAACCACAGCAACAGCATTGGGAACGGAAGAGCTCTCACAGAGCATCTTATCCAATTCACCCATTTCACACATCAGGAGACAAACTTTCTTGCCGTCCCACTGATGTGCTTGAGAATCACCTTTTTAAAAAATATCTTTTATTGATTTTAGGGGCGGGGGGGGGGGGGGATAGGGAGAGAGAGAGATAGAAACATCGATCGGCTGCCTCCTGCACGCCCCCTCCTGGGGATCCAGCCCACAACCCAGGCCTGTGCCCTGACCGGGAACTGAGCCAGGACCTCCTGGTTCATAGATCGATGCGCAACCACCGAGCCACACTGGCTGGGCAAGTTGAGAATCGTCTTAAAGTTTACGTGGCCATCATGTTAGGCTTCACACAAGAGTGGCAGACACTTTAGGGGTGTTTTATTAAGGCAGGAGGCCTGGAACGGCACTAACCAGTACAGACAGCCACTACATACATGTGCCCACTGAGCCCTTGCAATGTGCCAAGTCTGCCTCGAGATGTGCTACCAAATGCACAATGGGCTTTGGAGACAGTCTAACTGGAATGTGAAATATATCCTGAATGCCGTTTATATTGCTGGCATGATGAAACGATCGTGATTGGATACAGTGAGCTAAGTAAAATACATTCTTAAATTGGTTTTAGCAGTGCCCTCGGCAGTCCCGGCCCTGCCTCCTCTTCAGCAGGGTTTGGAGGGAACAGACCAGGGCCGCCCCTCCCTCCAGCCTCCGTAACCTGGGCATGTGCCCTGACTGGGAATGGAACCGTGACCTCCTGGTTCATGAGTCAACACTCAACCACTAAGCCACGCCGGCTGGGCAAGAGCTTAGAATTTATGCTAAGAGCGCCGATATGTCAAGCAGGT
Organism: Myotis myotis; assembly: GCF_014108235.1. Classification (NCBI taxonomy): domain Eukaryota; kingdom Metazoa; phylum Chordata; class Mammalia; order Chiroptera; family Vespertilionidae; genus Myotis; species Myotis myotis. The sequence continues at coordinate 2,603,362 of NW_023416390.1, forward strand.
GCTCAAGGGGTCTCATCCCGTGTGTTGAAGTCCCCGGAGGGCTTGGCGTGCAGAGAGCCCTAAGTGGGTTCGGGGAAAACAGGCTCTCACAGCTGTCAGGGGAAACAAGATGGACTAAAGTGGTGTGAGCAGAGATGGAGAAAGGTGAAAAGAGTCCAGCTGTCCCTCTAAGGAGACTCAGAAGGCGTGGATTCCGCCCCACCGTCTCCTCCAGTCCCACCTTCAGAACCTCCTCCGGGACCGGCCAGCACACGGGTTCCCGCCTCAACTCCTTGTTTCCGAACAACCACGCGCTCCCAATGCCTCAGAATTATCCCCCCCCCCCCCCTCCCAGGTGGAGGCTGTGGTCACCGCCTGGCCGCCTGCCCGCGGCCGCCCCGCCTACCTGTCTCCGGGCGTCTCTTTCCACCCGACGATGCGGCCCTGGCGGGCGGAGGGCGGAGGAAGCCGAGGGCGCTGAGCCTCTTGAGGCGCAAACCCACCGCGGGGGCCGCTTCTCTCCGCGACGAGCTGGGCCCCCCAGGGGAGGGGGTGACCTCGGACCCCGAGGAGGCCTGGCCTGGGGAGGGGGTGGCCCAGGCCCCTGTAGAGCCGCGGGCCCTGGTGCTGCCCCGACCTCCGCCGTGACCCCTGGGAACCACTTCCGGGTGAGGAGGGCCGTGACCTCCTGGGAACCACTTCCGGGTGAGGAGGGCGGCTCCTGGAAAGATGGGCCACACCTGGCCCCTCCGCAGGTGGCCCCCCAACCCCACCCCCGCGGGGCGGGCGTCTCTCCCAAAGGCTCCCCCTCCAGCACCACCAGGAGCCTGGGGGCCCGGAGGCCTTTGGGGGCCCCTCTGTACCCCCCTGGGGTCTCCCCGAAACCACTGGGCGTCCTTTAACCACCCGGAGCCTCTCCCGGGCACTGGGCCACCTGCAGCCATAAAGCTTCTGCAGGAAAAAATAATAATTTTACCTTGTTTCTGTTTACTTTTTTAGTGTGGCTACTAAGATTTCATATTAAATACATGGCGCCCATTTGCTGCTCCTAGTTCTGCTGGACACCGTTGCCCCAGTGTCACAGGCCCGTAAGGCCGCCTGCTGGCTGGCCCCCATGTCAGGCCTTCACGTTCAAGTTCCTGAACTCACCCAGCACTGACAGGCAGAAGCGTCCGTGCACATTCAAAAAGGTGGGCCCCACGTCCCAGGGAGCCGAGAACCTACCGGTCGCAGCCCAGACAGGCCGAGGATTCATTAAATATTTGCCCGGGTCGCACAGCGGACTAGTTCAGAGGTGGCAGCAGGACCCAGGGCGATTCGCTTACTGACCTTTCATCACAGGACAGTTCGATGAACAAAACTGTGCCCTGGTTTCCAAAGGCTGCGGAACGAATTCCAGCTGAATTCAACAAATATTTGGGTGCCTCCTGGCGCCTGGCATTGGGCCAGGAAACAGTCATTAGCGGGCTTGGTTATCACCTTCGTGTCTGAGGGGCTTCCATCCAGTTCTACATGAAAAACAAAGCTCCTTTCAGCACATCTTCCTCATATTCATGACTTAAATAGCACTGCATCTGTAGGAGGATGTTGTCTTACCTTTCAAACTCTAAATGGGACATTTGGTCAAAGTGAAAAAGCTGTTAAAAATTCCCTAAAATGCAAATACCTGTTAATTAAAAACATTAATTTTGAATTTATGGAATTTACATTAAAGCCATTACCAAACTTTTTTTCTCTCAAAACATTCTTATTTACTTTGGCTATAATTTAATTAAAGCTTAAAACTGTAACGTACTATCTGAAATGTACTATTACAGGGTGGGGCAAAAGTACGCTTATGTGAAAAATACTACAATAATTAATAATAATACAAATATAAACTCTGGTTTCACATACAACTATAAACCTACTTTTGTCCCACCCTGTATATTCTTTTCTTAAAGGGCCAGATTTCAACATCTACTGATATCATTACATGGTTACTAGAGGCCCAGTGCACAAATTTGTGTACAGGTGGGATCCAGGTGGCCCACCCAGATCGGGGCAATCAGGGGCAGGGCCGGCTGTGGGAGGGGCCTCGGGCAGTTGGCAGACTGGCCCCACCTTCTGGTCGAACTCCTAGTCAAGAGGACAATTTGCATATTAGCCTTTTATTTATAGGATAAGGCTTTTAAAGACTCGTCTGTTGCTAAATAGTAAATTTTAGTTGATTTACTATAGGCAGATTTTATAAATATCCTTGGTGAATTTGAAGTAATTGCACTTTAGCCCAGGTGGTGTGGCTTAGTGGTTGAGCATGGACCTATGAACCTGGAAGTCACTATTCAATTCCCAGTCAGGGCACAATTAGTGATTCAAGAGAAAATACTTTAAATATCAAAATATTTAGAGTCAATTTGGGGAAAATTGATGAAGTCTGACATTCTCAAATATATTTGCAAAATTGGTCCTCTTTGATCATTTCAAGTAAATCGAATGTGAAATGAAAGATGTCAAATCAGACTCTCACATATTGTGTTTTTTCCCTTGTGCCTCAAAAACCAACATAATTCGTTCCTTGTTCATTCTAAAAATTATGTAGTGGTAGTCATATAACCTAAATTTTATTAAATATTAAATACTGTAAGTTTATTTTCCTAACAGTTTCATTTTTAAAAATAACAAATTAAAGCTGTGTATTTAAATATATAATAAAAAAGTAATATGCAAATTGACTAAACGGCAGAACAACCAGAACGCCTGTGGCCCCTCGCCCCAGCTGGCCCACCCCCGATGGTGCCCATTGGGCGGACCGGCTGGACCCCACCAGTGCACAAATTTGTGCACCAGGCCTCTGGTTTACTATAAAATGTCTATTGTCATTTTAAATATATTCACTTGTAAGGATACTTGTCTAGTACCAATTATCCCGTCTGAACACTCAGCAACCTTCCCCGAAACCATGTGAAAACTGTTTCCTTCTTCATCTGGTGGAGTCAGAAGTAAAAAGAAATACAGAGAGAAAGATGCAGAAATAATTTAACTGCTTCCGAGTTCCTCCCAGCCAGGCCTTCCTCGTGTAGTTTTATTACTTGTTTTTAGTTGACGCCCAAAGACAACAGGCAATAAACCCTGGACTACAGATCAGGAGCCTAGGCCGGATCCAGGCTGCCTCTGTCCATATTGCACCATTGCCATGTACCGACTGCACACTGTTGGGTCAAGTAACCAACCCCACTGTGCCCTCATCTGTGAAGTGGGGCAATACTAAGTGCACTTAGCCCTCGTAGCGTTGTTACAAGAACTGAGTCACAGACCTGTCAGAATGGCTATCATCAACAAATCAACAAACAGCAAGTTCTGGCGAGGATGTGAAAAAAGATAACCCTTGTGCACTGTTGGTGAGATTGCAAATTTGTGCAGCCACGACAGAAAACAGTATGAAGTTTCCTCAAAAAATTAAAAATAGAACTACCTTCTGATCCAGCAGTCCCACTCTGGGTATAGATCCAAATAAATCCAAAACACTGAATCGAAAAGATATATGCACCCCTATATTCACTGTAGTGTTGTTTACAATAGCTGAACTAGGGAAGCAACCCACGTACCCATCGGTAGACCGGTGGATAAAGAAGATGTGGTGTACATGCAGTGGAATATTACTAGGCCATAAAAAAGGACGAAATCTTACCATTTGCAACAACATGGGTGGCCCAAGAAGGTATTATGCTAAATGAAATGTCATAGACATACAAATGCTATATGATTTCACTTATATGTGGAATCTAAAAAACAAAATAAATGAACAAACAAAACAGAAACAGCCTAAGCCAGTTTGGCTCAATGGATAGAGCATCCGCCCATGGACTAAAGGGTCCCAGGTTTGATTCCAGTCAAGGGCATGGACCTCTGTTGCAGGATCGACCCAGGAGGCAACCAATCACTACGGCCGTCTCTCTATCTCTCCTGCCCCTCTCCTTCCACATAGCTTTTTACTTCACTTTAAAATTATATCCTAAACAGAACAGTAGTGTTCTAATGATGTTTATCAACAACGTGGAGTGAAAGATGCCCGATTTGTCTCAGTTGCCAGTTTCAGTGGGGTACATACTCCCACCGGGGCTGACTTCAAGCTCCAATGGGCAATCAAAGATCGAAATAAAAATCAAGGCAAAAGCAATAACAATGACAAAGGAAAATTTATGACATAGCTACAACCTGACAAAATAAACATGAGCCCAAAATGCCTCATGCCCTTTGACCCTTTGATTCTCTAACTGAAAATTTAGCCATAGGGAGCACGGTGGCTGGAGCCAGCTCCCTGGCTGATAGTGACATTTCCAGGAATTTTATAAGCAGGTTGTTAACCATGACCATTATTCAAAAGGATGGTATATAAATTCATAATTTAAAAAATTATTTTTAAAACAAAGTTAATAAATGCTAAAAATGCTACGCTTTCAAATGATATTGTACTACTATCCATGCTTTTTAGGTTTTTACATCTCCCGTGTGACTACACACTGCTTCTCAACTCTGCATTCAGTGACATCTGCTGGTGGTGAGAAACAATGTACTCATAAGATTTCCTAGAGGATTTTAGATGTGGAGTTGAGGAGTGCAGAGAAGTGTTAATAGAGATGAGGAAACCACTGTTTTCCAATGGAGGAGGCAGTGATTATAGAGACAAGGAAGTAAGAAGGTGGTAGGTGAGTGGGTCATTGGGAAAACAAAATGGTAGAAGCATGGTAACAGGAAATGGGAAATAAAGCGGGACTGTATCAGTGAAAGTATGCTGTGACTGTGCAATGTGAAGAAAGCTAACCTGGAAGGGAAGGTATTCTAGGTCCCAGATTATGTAATTGTCTAGGGCAGTAGTCGGCAAACTGCGGCTCACGAGCCACATGCGGCTCTTTGGCCCCTTGAGTGTGGCTCTTCCACAAAATACCACATGCGGGCGCGCACGTACAGTGCGATGGAAACTTCATGGCCCATGTGCAGAAGTCGGTATTTTGTGGAAGAGCCACACTCAAGGGGTCAAAGAGCCGCATGTGGCTCGTGAGCCGCAGTTTGCCGACCACTGGGCTAGGGTGATGACAGCAGCAAGATGGCACGACTTGGATTCCCACATGCACACTCAAGTGCCTGGGGTGTCAGAGGGGACTCACGGGGGCACCGTGGGGCTCTTTGCATTTTCAAAGGGAACAGTGCTCCATGACATGCGTTGAACATGGCTTAAACTGGCTGTTCAAGTTATTAGCAGTTTCAACATTTGATAGCACTGTATTTGTTTTGATGATATCATATATTTGCAAAGCTGGGTTTGGGGTGAAAAACAGTACCTCATGGAAATTAATGAAGAACAGGAAATGAGGGTGGTGGTGCCAGGGTTTGAGAAGTTATGCGGTGCCCAACGGGTGTACGCATCCAATAAGTAATGGTGGCCATTTAAGAATACAATGAAAATGTTACTTTCTACTTCAATTTATCTGTTCAAATGGCTACTAAATTGTTAAAACACAAATACTTCTTAGGTTGTTAGGACCTGACCGCTTATGGAAAAGAACTGCCTGGTGGCTTTATTGGTTGCTCTGGGGGTTCGTTTGTTTGCTTGCTTTTGTATGCTTGCTGTGGCTTTTGAGGACCGTGAAGAAATGGTGTAGACACTAAGGGGGCGGTGAACTGAATAGGAGCCCCTGGCCTCCACGTCAAACTCACCAAGAAGAAATGAGTGGAATTGTGGGTGCGGAGTAACACAAGACACAACCATATTAAAGGCAAAAGAAATAAATAAATGTTGTATTAAACCTAGAAAGAGGGATTAAAGGTAAGAAGTCAAGTACAAGAATAATAAGTAATGGTGTGTGCAGCACTACTTATAAAAGCAAAAGAGTGGAAACAACCTGAAATAGAAGGATAACTGAATAAACTGTGGGACAACACATGATGTGCAACTTTGAGAGAAATAAAGAATATTGCTGCCTGCGACTGTGCAATGATCTCCAAGATATAATATTAGATAAGAAAATCAAACAGGAGGAAAGTACTTATACTAGATCATCATTTCTCTAAAAACAGTGTAGGCTATAAATATTTACCTAAACCTTTGCTTATTTTTTTTTAATTCCTAGAAGGGATAGACCAGGAGAATCAAGGAAATTCTACACGCTGGATCTCAGCAAGGCAAATGATTGACTCTAGAGAAGAGGAATTGTGGGTTCCACATGTGGAGACCAGTCAGGGAGAGCAAGTCACTCAACAAATATTTAATGAGCACCTACTGTGTGTCAGACTCTCAGAATACAATGAAGGAAAGACTACCAATTGCAAAAGGTAGGCACACAGACAAATAATAATAGATAGAACGAAACAGGCAAACTGAACAGACAGAATGCTCAGGACGAGGGTGGGGGAGGTGGCTCACTACCTCTTAGCGTGGGTACCGAGGCTCTAATGCAGACTTGGCATTGCCCTTTATTTTCTTCTTGTCCCTCGTACAGCAGACATTACTCTACCACTCGGCCTGGGCTCGGCCTCGGGATCCTTTCAACACTGCACTCCAGGTACCGACAGTGGATCAGAGCTGGTCATCACACGGGCTCATGCTGCCAACCTGGCTGTAGAGTCCGATGATCCGCGGCAAAGGTTGGAGTACTCAGTTTTACGTCCATCTACAAAACTGAAGAAAGATAAACTAGCTAATTATACAGTTGGCCCTGGAACAACATGGGTTTGAACTGCCTGGGTCCACTTTATGCAAATTTTTTCAATAAATACTGTAAATTTGTATTAAAAAAATTTCAAATAAGTCAATAACAGAAAAAATAAATAGAGCCCCGCCAATGTGTCTTAGTGGCTGAGCATCTGCCAATGAACCAGGAGGTTGAGGTTCCATTCCTGGTCAGGGTACATGGCGGGGCTTGGGGTTTCATCCCCAGAAGGGGGCTCGCTAGAGGCAACCAACCAATAATTCTCTCTCATCATTGATGTTCCTGTCTCTTTCTCCCTGTCTCTTCCTCTCTGAAATGGATAAAAACCTATGAAAAGTACCACAGGCTTTAACAATATATAAAGATATCTTTAAAAAATAAATAGAATTTAAAAAAGCAATGATATGATTAGATTTCAAGCTCCCATTTGAGAGATAGAAAGCCCAATAGCTGGCCAGTCCCCCCGTGACAGCAACAAGAACAAATGGACGACCTACGGAATCACAACTTCTCCTGCACTCTGGGAGAACCCAGTTCACGGGGCAACAAACTAAGTCAAAATGGGAGGGAAGTCAGGAGCCCTGGGTGCAAGTCAGGACTCAAACACTGCCTCCCGGGAGGGCTCCCCAGATGCCACGGAAGCTAGCAGGGAAACGCGGCCAAATCAGCCCCTGGTTTTTAAAGTTAAACGTGCACTAGTGCGAGGGGACAGCACCTCTGGGAGCCACACACAGGGGAGCCCCTGGCGCTGTACCCAGACCTGAGCCGGGGCAGGGGGTGTGAGTGCAGGCCTCCCTCCCGCAGACCGGGGACAGGGCCCACCCCCCGCAGGGCCTGGCAGGGACCACGGAGAACGACACGCCCGAGCAGCCCGCGGCGGCTGGACCGATGGACACAACAGGCTCCGTTTCCCAAATCACCCAACAAAGACACCCGCAGGCGCAGGGGCCATCCCTGAAATTCTATGTCATGTTCACAGAAGAAACACTACTAATTCACAAGCTTTTCAAAAACAGAGAAAGGAAGAAGCACATCCCAACTGATGGCATGAAGCCAGCACGACCCTGACACCGAAATCCAAAAAAATCAAAATAAAAGGCGTTGCAAGAGAATAAAGGCACGACACCCGGCCGGGCATCGCTTGCTGCGCGCAGGTTGGGGTGGCCTTTCCCAGGAGCGCGGGTGCGCATCCTGTGCGGGGCGCACGCGGACTGAGAAGCTACCCGTGTAGCTGAGGTTCCTGCTCAACTGGGCATCCATCTGGGGGTGCACGGGTGGGGGCGCGTCAATGTTTTCACCCCGAGACCAAACCAACAAAAACCTGGCCACGTCCGTGCGGCTCCGGCCCGACGGCCTCTCTCTGAAATGAGAAGCCGTCTCCACTAAGCCCCTCTCTGGAGCTGCGCCTGGGGGCGCCCCTCTTCCGGAGCTGCGCCTGGGGGCGCCCCTCTCCTGAAGCTGCGCCGCTGGGGGCGCCCCTCTCCTGGAGCTGCGCCTCTGGGGGCGCCCCTCTCCTGGAGCTGCGCCTCTGGGGGCGCCCCTCTCCTGGAGCTGCGCCGCTGGGGGCGCCCCTCTCCCGGAGCTGCGCCTCTGGGGGCGCCCCTCTTCTGGAGCTGCGCCGCTGGGGGGCGCCCCTCTTCTGGAGCTGCGCCTCTGCGGGCGCAGGCAACTCACGGTCCCCGGACGCGCGGTGACGTCAGCAGAGCGCTTCTCCTCGGCGCCGCCAGGGGCCGCTCACACCTCACGGCCGGGCTCCAGCTCGCGCGCCAGGAGCAGCGGTGCGCACGCGCGGCCCCGCGCCCAGGCCAGACCCGAACTGCGCAGGCGCCGTGGGCGGGGCTCCCGGGACCGGAGCGGAGGTGGGCGGGGCGAGGGCTGAGGGCGGGCGCGGGGCCGCGCTCGCTGCGTGTTGTGTGCCCCATGGAGATGCCCGCGCGGGAGGCGCGCCCCGAGGACGGCGCGGGCCGGGCTGCCCCGGGCAGAGAGGACCTGAGCAGCAGGGTGAGTGTGACGGGCGGGCAGCCGGGCGGGGGCGGGCGCCAGGGCCCCGCGCAGGTCCACCGCGCAGCGTGGCCCGGTCTCGGCTGGCCCGGCTGCCTGGCTCCTTTAAAAGGAAATTATCTCAGAGGGAGGGAGGGTGGGAGAGAGAGAAACATCCATGATGAGAGAGGTTCATGGATGGGCTGCCTCCCGCACGCCCCCCACTGGGGATCGCGCCTAACCGGACCTGTGCCCCGAGCGGGAAGGGAGCCGTGACCTCCTGGTTTGTGGGTCAACGCTCAGCCGCGGGCCACGCCCACCACCGGGCCACGCCCACCACCGGGCCACGCCCACCACCGAGCACGCCGGGAGGGCAGCCCTGCTCCTTTTACTCTCAGCGCTGGACAGATACTGTGGAGGGAGACCCTGAAACGTGCTGGAACCGACCCAACTGGCAGCGGGCAGAGATTTGTTTGGGAGGAAACTTCTAGAAATACGGCCCACCCCAGCCGGGCTGCGGGTATTCTCCATGCGGGAAAACGGCACCTCCATCCGTCCAGGAGCTCGGGAGCCACCCTTGCCGTCCACCACGAAGCCCACCCATCTGCGGCTGGAGCCCGTGTCACAGGTCCCTTCATCGCCCATCACCTACTCCAAGCACGTCACACTCAGGCTCACAGCCTAAGATAAAAAGCGCTAAGTGTATGTGGCCGCAAAAACACAAAAGCGTCCATTTTCATAGAAACAGGTTTATTTCGATGGAGACATGCTGAATACAAAGGGCTGAAATAAGTGAGTCGTTAACATAAAATAATAGAACATTTTAATAAAAATCAATATTTTTTTCTTGAACATTAACTTACCAGACACTGAATAACTCACCAATTAATAAGTGTAACACAAATAAACCTATTTCTCTTGTTCTCCAAAAGCGAAATATTTCCTGTTGCGCACACCAAACAAGTCAGTGCAAGGCTAATGACATGGCCATTGGCTGCTAACTGGTGTGCCTGCGCATAAGGCGCGTAAGGGAAGTGAATGCAACGTGATTACAGTAATCAGTCATTAGCGAGTGTTGTAGTTCGTTATTATGTATAACAGGATATTGTAAAAGTTAAGTTATGACATTTTTATTAAAATGTTTCTTACCTACTGTTATATTGGCTGGGCCACAAAAATATTCATTGTGGGCCGCATGCGGCCTGCAGGCCACGAGTTTGACATGCTTGGTATGACTGGCCTTTATCAGCCATCTCATCTACCCGCCATCCCGAGCCCTATGGGGCTCCTAACTGGTCTCTCATCCGTGTGACCTCCTTCCAGTCTGTTCTCCACTCGAGCCAGAGCAGTGATCCTAAAACACATAGCTGATTATCACTCTTCTACCCAAAAGAGGGGAGAGGGGAGCCAGTATAATACCTTACCTGCCATTGCCAGCCAGAACCTTTAAAAATGTATTGGAGTTGGGATGGTTGTGGCCATTCAGGGATGGGGTGCCCTGGGTCCTTGGTTCTGTCCTGAACTAACAGTTCTGTCTCGGGCAGGTCTCTGGTCCCCGGTGTCAGTTTCCTTGTTTGACGTGAAGTGAAATAGATGGATACCTGCCATTTCTAAAGTGAATGGGAAAGCTTTGTTCAGACACAGGTTTCAAGGTTGTACAAATGGGGTCTTGGAATTCGAGTCAATGTAGTCAGTTACTGTACTGACTGTGAACTGGGGAGACAGGAGGGAACACTCCTGGGAGGGGTGAATTTCCAAACCGCACACAGGCCACTGAGGACTCCAGGGCAAGCCACTTACACTGGAGTGTGACGGGCCCTGAGGGAGGTGATGTCGGGCAAAGGTTGTTAACGTGGGTTTAGAGGCACTGGCGACTCCAATCCTGTTCACAAAGTAGCTACTATTACTGAAAAGAGTTAGAAAAACCTTCCTTTCCACTTAGCTGAGCCCTTTCTCCTACTAATGAAAAATGAGGCTGCCTTCAGCTGCCAGCGCTGTGCTAGTCTTAAAGCAGAGAGGAAGGCGAGAGGTCTTGCTGCTTGTTCCGAATGCATAAATCATGAACAGTGTTGGTATTGCCCTAACGGGTTTGGCTCAGTGGCTAGAGTGTCGGCCTGCAGACTGAAGGATCCCAGGTTCGATTCCAGTCAAGGGCATGTACCTTGGTTGCAGGCACATCCCCAGTGGGGAATGTGCAGGAGGCAGCTGATCGATGTTTTTCATCGATGTTTCTGACTCTCTATCCTCCCTTCCTCTCTGTAAAAAATCAGTAAAATATATACAAAAAAGAAAAGCATTGGTATTTGAGTGGTGAGAGTAGCCCACTCTTTCCATTTGCTATTCTTCACTTTAAAAAGCTAAAACATAAATCGTTTGAAAACGGGTGCATATTGTCTATTTTAAGTAAAGTGTATAAGCTGGCCTTGCGTGTGCTGATGACCAATACCGAACCCGGGTCTGGGCTCAGTGGGCTGGATAGCACTTGGCGAGTGCAATGCTGTGTCCTCGGCAACTTCCCGCACCCGCACCTCCCACACGGCCGGCCGCTGAGAACACTGCTCACAGGCCGGCCTCTGGACAGTCGGCACACTTAGCCCCTTGTCCCACTGCTACTTCTCAGGAGCCCCCAGGGAGCGGACTTTGATTTAAGAAGTTTTTCTTTATCTCAATAGATTAAAGAACAAAAGATTGTCGTGGATGAACTTTCTAACCTGAAGAAGAACAGGGTGAGTTACTCAAGTGATTCTGAATACTGAATAGTATGTGGGAGGATTTGATTGTATCTTATTACCTATATACTGAAGTTATAAGAATTATTTTTTTAAATTTAAATTCTTTATTGTTTAAAGTTACAAGAATTTTATATAAGATTTATAATATTTTAGCATCTTAAATTACAAAAATGAAGTGTCCAAGATTTTGTATATATGCATATGCAGATAATACTAGTACATAGATATCTATATAAATATATATTTAACTTTTGTAGTTCAAGAGAAAATATCGGTAAATATATAGATAGCTATATATTGATCATAATTGATAGTATCTTTTCCCCATCATATGAAATTCACATTACCTTTGAACCAAATTATACTAATTATACTATGATATTTTGGAGTTGTATTAACTAGTGATATTTATTTTGTACTTAAATATGATTTTTTAAAATAAGTGAACTTTAAATATATTGAGAAGAGAGGAAACTGTTCCTTTAAGTGAAAGTAGAGAATTGTTGAAAAACAAAACGGATAAATTGCTTCCCCTATCACTCCCACATTTTCTTACATAAATATTCCAAATATCTAACATGGTTATTTAATGCCATTTCCATTCATGTAGGCACAAGCAAGCAACTGCTGCTTCGTGTGTGCTTATACTGTCAAAAAACTACATTTTGAAGTTTAGGAATAAATGATTTTGAACCTTTTAAAGCATTTTACAGATTATTTGATAACTGACAGGTTAAACATTTCTGGTATTATCACTTGTGGAATATTAGAGGTTAAGGCACAATTGATACAGACTTTGTAGGCAAATTGGCAGAATGTGTCAAAGCTTTAAAGGTGTGTAACACGTTGACCCTGCAGTTCCATTCCTAGGAAGTGATACTTAGGAAAAAATCATGAAGTGCACAGAGAGTTAGTTACAAAGACATTCATGGCAACATTGACTTATAATAGTTAAAAGTCTGTAACACCTTAAATACCTAAAACTTGAGGACTGACCAAATAAGCTGTAATATGTTTTACCCATACAGTAATTTTGTAAAATAAAACATATTAATAAGAAAAAAGTTCTCAATATATTCATTGGTAAAATCAAGTTATAAATCTGTAGTTATAGGAGCCCATTTTTGTTAAAGAAAAATGGTATTATGGAATATGCAGAGAAAAAAGAATTTCACCTCAGAGTTAATGGTAGCAATGGCAGGATAATGAGTAACTTTGTTTATCTTTATGCTGAGGTACTGTTCTGATCATGTTACTGAAATTTACGAATAAGTAATGATAGGGTTCAGAGTTTTGACATCTACTTTTTAGATCAAATCTTAATATTAACCTAAATTGTGTTTTGCAGAAAGTTTATAGGCAGCAACAGAACAGCAACATATTCTTTCTTGCCGACCGAACAGAATTGCTTTCTGAAAGCAAAAGTAAGTTTTTTTGGTGTATCATATGGAAATGCACAGAGTATAGGCTTTCTGTACGATTTCATGGTAGTACCTAAAACATACTATCTGCATCTGAATGTGGAAGTATTTATCTAAAGATTGGGCGATGCTACACCTGTTAATAAAATCAGTGCAGTGGTTTGGTTGTCTTCAAGTTAGCCTTCCAAAGATGAGTTTATGGTAAAGATAAAATCAAGTAAAAATACAAAGATGTGTTAGCACTGATTAGTAACATGTGCTTTAGAGTTTGAGATGATCTAGATATGAAACTATTCTATCACTTTCCAAAACCTTTGTGACTTCGCATGAATTACTTTGAGCCTCCAAAGTCTGGTGGCATTTAAATGAGATGGTCTATGTAAATGAGATGGTCTATGCATAGCCCAGTGCCTGGGCCAAAATAAGCATTTAATGTACAGAAACTAGTTTCCTAAGAGGTTAACATTCATCCTGAGAAGCCTGTTTTAAATTATTAATTTGCACTAACACACTGCGTTATACTCAAATGGTTTGATTTTGGTAATTGTCATCCTGTGAATTACTAGGTTTATTGATTTTACTTAATATTCTTCTCCATTCCCCCCACAGATATATTGGATGAGCTGAAAAAAGAATACCAAGAAATAGAAAACTCAGAGAAGACCAAAACTAAGAAATAGTCCACCTGATTTCACGTAACCATGTGTGGCATTTGTTGTTCTGTCAGCTTTTCTATTGAACATTTCGGCGAAGATTTGAAAGAGGACTTGCTGTGTCACCTTAGACGACGGGGACCCGATAGCAGTGGACAGTTGTTGAAGTCGAATGCGAACTACCAGTGTTTATTTTCGGGGCACGTCCTTCACCTAAGAGGGGTGTTGACTGCCCAGCCGCTGGAAGGGGAGAGGGGCGACGTGCTCCTGTGGAACGGAGAAGTCTTCGGTGGAGTGCAGGTGGACGCCGAAGAGAATGACACTCAGATCATGTTTAACTGTCTTTCCTCTTGTCAGAATGAGTCTGACATCGTGTCACTCTTCTCGGAAGTTCAGGGTCCTTGGTCTTTTATCTATTACCAAGCATCTAATCATCATCTGTGGTTTGGTAGGGATTTTTTTGGTCGCCGGAGCTTGCTGTGGCATTTTAGTAACTTGGGCATGAGTTTCTGCCTCTCTTCAGTTGGCTCCCACACATCGGAAGTGGCCAACCCATGGCGAGAAGTTCCAGCATCTGGAATTTTCAGAATTGATCTCAAATCTACTTCCGTCTGCAAATCTGTGGTTTTAAAATTGTATCCTTGGAGATCCATTTCTAAGGAGAACGTTCTCAAAGACTGTGACGATAGCCTGGCTCAGATTTCAGCGAGCCTGCCACCGTTTGTATCCGTGGCAGCAAACGAAGCCAGACTGTGTCTGAAAGAACCTGTCGCTCCTCTGAACGTGCTGCTGCCCCCGGCTCCAGCTGCTGCCCTCCGCGCCGGCACTGCCAGCTGCCCTCCCGCGGGAGACACGCTGCGGGCCCTGCTGACGGACGCGCGCACGCAGGAGGTGGTGGGGCGGTTCCTCGCTGTGCTGAGCAGCGCCGTCAGGCGGCGCGTCCTGTGTCTGCCTCGGGAGGCGGCCCGGCCACCGGGCGCCGTGTTGGGAACTCGTGACCGGAAAGCAAAGGTGGCAGTCCTGTTCTCCGGGGGTGTTGACTCCATGGTCATTGCAGCCCTTGCTGACCGTCATGTTCCTTTAGATGAGCCCATTGACCTGCTGAACGTGGCTTTCATGACGAAAGAAAAGGCCGCCCCGGCCAGTTCCAACAGCAAAGGGAGGAAACAGGGAAACTGCGAAATGCCGTCTGAGGGATCGACTCCTGATGCTGCTGCCGGTCCTGAAAAGGGAGCCGGTGCCCCCGACCGAGCCACGGGCCGAGCGGGCCTGAAGGAGCTGCAGGCCGCCAGCCCGGCCCGGGCCTGGAATCTGGTCGAAATTAACGTTTCTCTGGAAGAACTGCAGGAGCTGAGAAGAGCTCGCATACGCCACCTGGTCCAGCCCTCGGACACGGTGCTGGACGACAGCATCGGCTGTGCCGTCTGGTTTGCTGCCCGGGGAGCTGGCTGCCTGGTGGCCCCGGAGGACATGAGGCCGTATCGGAGCCAGGCAAAGGTGCGGCCGCATCTCCCCCCCAGTTTCTCAGCCCTGTTCTTGCTTGCCCTGGCAGCTTTTGGCATTTAGGGTATAAAAATAAAGCATATTTTAGTTGCATTTAAACTACAATGCAATGTATATGACTTTTTAAAATTTGGGCATATTTTACTTTCTTATGACTTTGTCTAGTGGTTTTTCTCTGAAAACGTGATCTTTGCGGTAGTGACTTTAAGCTCTGGTCTGTCTTACCCTCTGTACTGCATGGTGATGGCAGCTCATTGCAGTTTCTTTCACCGTCACAGGTCGTGCTGACCGGGATCGGTGCGGACGAGCAGCTGGCAGGCTACTCCCGCCATCGTGCCCGCTTTCAGATGCACGGCCTGGAAGGACTGAACAAGGAGATTGAGATGGAACTGGCTCGGATCTCTTCTAGGAACCTTGGCCGTGATGACAGAGTGATTGGCGACCATGGAAAAGAGGCAAGGTAACCGGAATCTCATGTAGTTTTGTAAGGATAATAGGCTGTAAAGGGAGATCTTAGGTCCCTTGTTTTCCTTTGGAGACTGTTCAAGTCATAACCGTACCAACAATGACGTCTTGGGTTCAGAGTCAACACAGCAGCGAGGGACGATGGGTCACTTGGTTATGAAAAGAAGACATTCCTTCTGGTGGTTAATTGACTAAGTGGCCGTTGACTACAAGGATTCAGCATGCAGAGCAGGCGTCCAAGCGAGCTCGTGGGGTGTGGAGCATCATAACAGCCACTCTGAGCCGTCGCTTCTTGTCTATTCCACCCTCTTCCTGCTTTCATGGAGCTCTGGTTGCCTTTGTACCATTGTCATTCTCATGTTACCAGTTCTAACCCATTTGAAATTTTGACCACAATGTCATCATTCTAATCATCTTCGAATTTTCATTATAAAAAGATAGTGTCACAATACAGAGGCTGTAAAATGTTTTCCTTTTGAAGGGTGTGTCTTAGAGATGAGAAAAATAGTGCCCTCAAAAATTAATGTATACTGTAAATTTTAATGTATTGAATAAAATGCCAAAGAAGTAATCATAACAGGTTGGTTTTATTTTTTAATAGTGTTTGTATTTATCTATCTATCCTAGATTTCCTTTCCTGGATGAAAATGTTGTCTCCTTTCTGAATTCCCTACCAGTTTGGGAAAAGGCAAACTTGACTTTACCCCGAGGAATCGGCGAGAAACTGCTTTTGCGTCTTGTAGCCATGAACCTTGGTCTCACAGCCTCTGCTCTGCTGCCGAAACGGGCCATGCAGTTTGGGTCCAGAATTGCAAAACTGGAAAAGAGTAAGGAAAAGGCATCTGATAAATGTGCAAGGCTCCAAGTCACTTCCTTAGAAAACCTTTCTATTGAGAAGGAGACTGAAGCATAATATTCCACAATGTAATAACATTCACTAAATGGTGATACAACAATAAAACCTGCTTTGTTATTGTATAATATGGTAATTTTAGAATTTACTGTGCAGCTTAACATAGCCAAGCGAGTCATATTGACAGACTGCAGAAAGAAGGATCGTGCTTGAAAGAACAACTGGCATGTTTTTAAACTGATGTCGCCATTGCTTTTAACTCTTCATGGAAATGTCCCGCCAGCAGCACTGAACAAGGCAGCCTTTACTGACTCTTCATGGGAGCTGCAGCAAACATGACTCCGTTCACTGTTGTCAGGGTCGTGGTTTACGTGGGGTACAGGGACCCTGTGACATTCTAAGCGAACGAAGGTTTAGAGAAGGTAAACATTGCGTGAGGTTCACACTCCTGAGCAATACTCGGTTCTTCTGTTACATCTCCTTAGGCAACTCATTTTCCCACTCAGACTCTTGAGGACTTAAACATTCTCCTGTCCCACAAATCCCTACCTGGCTCTTCACAGCTCCGCCATCAGGCCGAGAGCTGCCGCCGCCCCCCAACCCCAGGACTCCGACTCACCTGCAGGCACCCCTCTCGTTTTCTCCCTTCTCGCCTTTAGGAAGGGAAATGTTGGTCCATCATCAAAAGGCGGGGCCTCCACCGCTTCTCTGCATCCCAGCCCTCCCGCCCTTCAGGAACTGCATGCTCCTCGCCAACACTTTTAGCCTCTTCACTGTTGGATCCTTCCTCTCTTGTCTAGAATATTCCAGCCCACAGCCATTTGAAATGCACAGCCCTGGTCCTCCTCTTCCTTACTTACCATCTCGTATCCCACGCACACTCGCCCTCTCCACCTTGTCACTGACTCACTGCACTCCAACGAGACATCCACCCACATTTCTCAGCTGTGACCACCATCCCAAGGTCACTGTTAGGGATCCGTCCCCGATTAGGGCTGACACACTTTCTGGAATGGGCATAATTTGATTCTTTTAATCATAGAAAGAAATATTAGGATACGTGTGCAACAAACAATTCTGTCAAGGACTTTCACATTCCCTGACTTGATTCCCTGGTGAATGCAATGTTCAAACCAGATTTAGGTATTAACCTGAATAGCTTTCCACCTAAAGGCAGACAACTTCAAGTGTCTGACCCTGAGCACTGATCTGACATTGCTCCCTATTGGGAGGGGTAGACTAAGGTTGGCCCAAGCAGCCTAGAGGGGGGTCTGATAGTTGTTATAATAATACAGTTCAGTCCTGAATCAGCTGTCATTTCTATAGTGCTCTCACGTGTCAGGCGTGAGCTTTACGTGGGGTAACGATTCCATCGGCTGAACCTCTCGGGAGTCTCCAGGGCATCTGCTCCAGCAGGTCTCTGCATGTTTGTTTTTGCCTGTTGGTGTGTTGTTTTTTTTCTTTAGTCCCCAGAGGGCCTGGTTGTTTACAGCCTTCTTGGTAATTAATCCCATAAACTCTGGGAAAATGTGCTGTGTTAACGCTTACAGGAGCAATCCCAAGATTTGAGACACTTGGAACAAACCATCTGGGTACCTGAACAAAAAACTTCTAGAGGAATTCACAGTTTTGTTCACGCTTCATAATTGCAAACATACAAATCTCACAAAGAAGGCAATGATTTTTGACATCCCTTGCCCTGGAACAACAATCACACATTATTTACCTCCATAGCGGCTGTTAAGAGGAAACAGCAGACCCAACATGGAGTCACTGGTGTTCAGCTCCACCAAGACTTAACAGCGAACCCAGTTTCAGCGCCGCCTCTCCAGGAGTGGGTTTTGTAAGCCAATCCGTCTGATTCTCCTGGTCAGCACTAGTGAGGCAAGCTGCCTGATACGACCCCTGCCTTTCCCTACGGGAAGCTGACCTTGCTTGAAATGATCCATCCTCTTAACGTTCCTTCTACCGGCAAAACCTCCGTAGAGCTTCCTTCTGTTCACTAGATTGGGTACTGCCAACTCACGAATCCCTCTGTGATGCAAATTTAGGTTTTTAAATTTACTAGGTTGAATTCTTGGTCTTTAAAATCACTAAAATATGATAACTCAGTTAAAGCATCATCCTGATATGCCAGGGTTTGATCCCTGGTCAGGGCCCATAAGGAATCACCCAATGAATGCATAAATAAGTAGAACAACAAACCAACATTTCTCTCTAAAAATCAATATATGCAATTTTTTAAAATCACTAACATCTGTTATAATTGGAGTAAGAAATCCTGCCCCCACACAGTCCCCAAACACCTCCATGTTGCCAAGTTCAGTGGGACAGTTTCCGTTCGCATCTCCCTTGCCCTGGCAGCGAGGCTGGCCAGTCCCTGGTTCCTAAACACTTCTCTTGGCTTCTGTGGCCAATCCTGGCTTTCCTGCTGCCCTCCTGGCCACTTGCTCCTTGTCTGCTGACTCCACCCTTGCTACCTGACCTTTAAATATTGGGTTCTTTGGGTCTCCATCCTGGGTTCTCAACTCTATTCTCTCCCCTGGTGATTTCAGCCATTCCCCTGGTTTCAACTACCCCAAACCTCCCGAATGTATACATCTAACTCACGCTGCTACCATAGTTAGCCCAGACCTGAGGAAGGCATGGCTGACATCTCCACCTGGTTATGTCACAGGTACATCAAGGTCAATATGTCCACAACCGAACTCTGAAATCTTGCCCTGACCCCCTGTTGCTCTAAAAAACCTCACCTTCTTTTCAACGTTCTATCCACAGGCCCCTCATGCTTCCTCAAGTCCATCCACAGCCTCCACCTCCACCGCCTCCGCGCTAGCCCATCCCCAGCCTCTACTGCCACCAACCCAGCCTACACGTTTGGAATAAAGTTCAAAATCCTTAACCCGGCAGCCCGCATGATCTGGCCCTCACCTGCCGCTGTGGCCTCGCTTTGTGCCCAGTTCTCTCTCGTTCTCTGTGCGAGGTTCTGTTCAGTTTCTCAATAATTTCCATTTTCTTCCCACGCCAGTGATTCAGCACCTGCTCCCCACCCCTGTCCTTCCCCGGGCCTTTGCCTGAACAGCCCTTTCACCCCTAGGCTCAGCTGAAAGGTGTTCCTCACGGCCGCCTCTCCCAGCCCCAGTTCCGGCCGGCTCCCCCTCCTGTGCCCACTCATCTCTCATCTGTCACAGGTGAAACCGGCATGGGCACCGTCCCTGACAGCGCCCTGCGGCTTTGTGTCTGTGTTCCGGGTCTCCAGGTCCCAGCCAGCGCCTGGCTCACAATAGGAGTTCCATCCCGAGGAGGGAGAGAATGGTGATGTGAGCTCATCTGGGGCCCTCTGAGAGCCTGGGCGTGGCCTCCTCTGGTTTCTGGCGGGTTGGTTGGCTGGCTGACTGATTGGTTGGCTGGTTGGTTGGTTGGTTGGTTGGTTGGCTGGTTGGCTGGTTGGTTGCTTGGTTGGTTGGCTGGTTGGTTGGTTGGTTGGCTGGTTGGCTGGTTGGTTGGTTGGTTGGTTGGTTGGCTGGTTGGTTGGTTGGCTGGTTGGTTGGTTGGCTCGTTGGTTTGCTGGTTGGTTGGTTGGCTGGCTGGTTGGTTGGCTGGCTGGTTGGTTGGTTGGCTGGCTGGTTGGTTGGCTGGCTGGTTGGCTGGTTTTCTCTGTAGAGATGAATCGTGAAAGTAAAAGATAATAGAGGCCTAGTAACTGGAGGTGAGGAGGGCTGAGTTTAAAGAGGGGGTGAGGGTGGGGCAGGTGCAGAGCATAGGGGGATGCGGGGGGGTGCAGGGTGGGGGGTACAGGTGGAGGTCCTGGAGGCCAAGAGCTCTGCCCCGCGGAGAGCCAGGCAGAGGGCTCCCAGGGCAGGGCGGCCACATGGGGCACGCAGGCCTCCCCAGGCCCTGGAGTGAGGGGGCTCCTGACGGCAGGGCTCTGCCCAGGGGTCCCCGGGGCCTGCGTGGACCAGACAACCGTCATTCAGAGTCGGCTGCCCTTCCTCCTGGCCTCCCCGGGCCCTGCCCACGCGGGTCCTGGACTTGCTCAAGGACAGGCCTGGGCGGTCCTGACTGTGAAGGTGGGAGCCCCAGGCGCTTCGGGAACCTCCCTGTCCCTGTTGCTGCGCCTGCGTAGCGGGGAGCCTGAGCCTGGTTCTCAGAGTGGGGTTCCCCCAGTGTCCTGCCAGCAGCAGCACCCCCTAACTTCTCAGAAAAGCACATTCTCTGCCCCCTCAACCCCCTACCCCACCCCCCACTGACTTGGAAACTGCAGCGTAGGCCCTGCAATCTCTTACCAGGTCCCAGCTGATTGCAGCGCTGGGAGAACCACTGTGCAAAGGAGGGGCGAGTAAATGACATAAAATAACGGTGCAGAGTTAAGCGAATAGTAGGTGTTCAATAAATGATGGTTGTCATGATCATTATCCCAGGAACAGAGAGGTAGGTAGTTGCACAGAAATGTGAAGTTAAGCAAGCACTTCTTGTCTTTCCTTTTCTTTTAAGCAGGTTTTTATTTTCTTACTTAAAAAAATAAATTAAATAAATATATGCCCAAAAACCTCTCCAAAAAAAAAAAAAAAATAGGTATGCAACATTAGCTTCTCATATATAGACACATTTCTTTTTGACGTATTAGTCTCTTTTGACTTTAGAAAAGCAGAACATGATTAATGTTAAAGGTTTTACAATTTCAATTGTTTTAATTCAATTTTCAACTTCCTTATGCTGTGATTAGATTCAAATTGAAAACTATAATAGATCTACCATAGGACCCAGCAATTCCTCTTCTGGGCATTTATCTGAAGATAATGAAAACACTAACTTAAAAAGATATACTTCGCTAGCTAGTTTGGCTTAGTGCATAGGGCATCGGCCTGTGGACTGAAGGGTTCTGGGTTCGATTCTGGTTGGGGGAACATGCCTGGGTTCTGCGCTCGATCCCCAGTAGGGGTCGTGCAGAAGGCAGCCGGTCAATGATTCTCTCTCATCATTGATGTTTCTCTCTCTCCCTCTCCCTTCCTCTCTGAAATCAATAAAAAAATATATTAAAAAAGATATATACTCACCCCATATTCACTGCAGCATTATTTACTATAGACAAGAAATGCAAACAACCTGTGTCCAACAACAAATGGATGGATAAAGAACTTGTGATATATATGGAATATTATTTAGCAATAAACAAGAATGTAATCTTGCCACTTACGACAACCTAGATGGACCTCAAGGGTATTATGCTAAGTGAGATAAGTCACACAGAGAAATGAAAATATGATTTCACTTATGTGTAGAATATAAACAAACAAATACATAAAGCAGAAACAGATTCATAGGTACAGAGAACAAATGGATGGTTATCAGAGGAGGGGGGTGGGAGAATAGGTGGAAAAGGTGAAGGGGGAATAAGAGGTATAAACTTCCAGTTATAAAATACAAGTCACGTGGATATATTGTGCAGCATAGTCATTAGTATCATAATAACTTTGTGGGTTTTTTTAAAAATATATTTTTATCTCAGAGAAGAAGGGAGAGGGAGGGAGAGAGAAACATCCATGATGAGAGAGAATCACTGATCAGCTGTCTCCTGCATGCCCCCTACTGGGGATCGAGCCCAAAATCCGGGCATGTGCTCTTGACCAGAATCAAATTGAGATCTCCTGGTTCATAGGTCGATACTCAACCACTGATCCACGCTGGACAGCAGTATCCTAATAACTTTGTATAGTGACAGGTTACTAGTCATATCATGGTGATCCCATCCTATGGTATATCAATGTAGAATCGCTATGCTGTATGCTTGAAACTAATATACTATTGCATGTTAACTATACTTTAACTTGTTTTTTTTGGTTTTTTTTTTGTTTTTTATATTTTTTTTTATTGATTTTTTACAGAGAGGAAGGGAGAGAGATAGAGAGCTAGAAACATCGATGAGAGAGAAACATCGATCAGCTGCCTCCTGCACATCTCCTACTGGGGATGTGCCCGCAACCCAGGTACATGCCCTTGACCGGAATCGAACCTGGGACCTTTCAGTCCGCAGGCTGACGCTCTATCCACTGAGCCAAACCGGTTTCGGCTATACTTTAACTTTTATTTGGGTCCTCTCTCTTTGCTTCTTGGTGAGCCTGGCTAGAGGTTTGTCAATCTTGTTTATCCTTTCAAAGAACCAGCTCTTGGTTTCATTGATTTTCTGTATTGAGTTTTTGGTCTCTATGTCATTTATTTCTGCTCTAATCTTTATTATCTCCTTCCTTCTGCTCACTCTGGGGTTTTCTTGTTGCTCTCTTTCTAATTCTTTGAGATGTAGAGTTAAATGATTTACTACCATTTTTTCTTGTTTGTTGAGATAGGCCTGTAGAGCTATAAACTTCCCTCTCAGGACTGCTTTCATTGTGTCCCAAAGGTTTTGGATTGTTGTGTTTTCATTGTCATTAGTTTCCAGGATGTTTTTAATTTCTTCTTTGATTTCATTGGTAACCCAATCAATATTTAATAACATGCTATTCAGCTTCCAAGTGTTTGAGTATTTTGGGTTGTTTTTATTGTAGTTTATTTCTAATATTATGCCATTGTGGTCTGAGAAGATGCTTGGTATGATTTCAATCTTCTTGAATTTGGGGAGACTTTGTTTGTGACCCAATATGTGGTCTATTTTTGAATATGTCCCATGAGCATCAGAGTGGAATGTATATTCTGTGGCTTTGGGGTGAAGTGTACTGAAGATGTCAATTAAGTCCATCTGATCTAGTGAATCATTTAGGATTGCTGTTTCTTTGCTGATTGTTTGTCTAGAGGATTTATCCAATGATGTCAGTGGTGTATTAAAGTCCTCTACTATGATTGTATTGTTGTCAATCTCTCCCTTGATATCTTCCAGGAGTTTTTTATGTATTTGGGTGTTCCTGCATTAGGTGCATATATGTTTATCAGGGTTATATCTTCTTGTTGTATTGATCCCTTTAGTATCATGAAGTGGCCTTCCTTATCTCTTGTTATGGCCTTCACTTTGAGGTCTATTTTGTCTGATATAAGTATTGCTACCCCAGCTTTCTTTTCATTTCCATTTGCCTGAAAGATATTTTTCCATCCCTTCACTTTCAGTCTGTGTGAGTCCCTTCTTCTGAGGTGGGTCTCTTGTAGACAGCAAATGTATGGGTCATGTTTTTTTATCCATTCAGCCACTCAATGTCTTTTGGTTGGAGCATTTAGTCCGTTTACGTTTAAAGTTATTATTGAAAGGTACTTATTTGTAGCCATTTCTTTTTTTGTGTGGCTATTTTCTTTCTGAGCTTTTTATTTCTTCTTTTTCCACCAGTCCCTTTAGCATTTCTTGCATTGCTGGCTTGGTGGTGATAAAATCCCTTAGCCTTTTTTTGTCTGTGAAGCTTCTTATTTCCCCTTCGATTTTGAATGATAGCCTTGCTGGATAAAGTATTCTTGGATTGAGTCCTTTGCTTTGCATCACTTTGTAAATTTCCGTCCATTCTTTTCTGGCCTGATGTGTTTCTGTTGAGAAATCATTTGATAATCTAATGGGAGATCCCTTGTATGTAACTTTCCGTCTCTCTCTTGCAGCCTGTAAGATTCTCTCTTTGTCCTGAACATTTGCCATGGTAATTATGATGTGTCTTGGTGTGGGTCTTTTCGGATTTACCTTGTTTGGGACTCTTTGTGCTTGTGTGACTTTTTTCTTCCCCACCTCAGGGAAATATTCAGATATTATTTCTTCGAATAGGTTTTCTAATCCTTGTTCCTCTTTCTGTTGTTCTGGCCCTCCTATTATTCGTATGTTGTTTCGTTTCATGTTGTCCCAAAGCTCCCTTAGGCTCTCCTCCTGTCTTTTAATTTTTTTCTCCAATTGCAGTTCAGTTTGGGTGTGTTTTGCTTCCTTGTCTTCTAATTCACTAATTCGATCCTCCATTTCTCCTAGTCTACTGTTGAAACTTTCAATGGTGTTTTTTATTGCAGCTATATTGCTCTTCATTTCTTCTTGGTTCTTACCTAAGTTATTGATTTTTTCATCCATTTCTTTTTGATTCTTACATAAGGTATTGATTTTTTTCATCTGTTTCTTCTTGCTTCTTGCATAAGTTGTTGATTTTTTCCTCCATCCGATTTATGCACTCTAGGACCCTTATTCTGAATTCTTTTTCTGTCATGTTCCATGCCTCTCTATCACTTAGCTGCTTTTCTGGCGAGTCCTCCTTTTCTTTCCTTTGGGGGTTTCTTTGTCTACCCATGTTTGATCTCACTGACATATCTAGATGTTGAGTCGTTTAGTGGCTGCTCCCTGGGTGGCAGTGTCTCCTCGAGCTATGGTTGCTCCTCAGGCGGTTGTGGTAGCAGCTGCTCCTCAGTTGGCAGCAGCTCCTGGGTGCTGTTCACAGCTGTGGTGGCTCTTCTGGCTGGTGGGGGGAGGCTTCACACATAGCTGCTGGTCCTCAGACGGGGTGTGGTGATCAGGAGGCTGCTGTTGCTTGGATCTTTCCTTGAGAAGCAGGACTCCACGTAGTTGCGCTGTCCCAGATCCGGTGTCTCCAGGTTAGCAGCTGATCTCTGGATGCTGGATCTTTGGGTGTACAGTATACGTTTCCAAAAAACAGCCACTCAAGATGGCACGGTCTCCGCAGCTGAGCCGGCACTCTACTTTAACTTTTAAAAATGTTTTTAAAAAGATTGAAAATGTAATGGTTAGCCATGAAACTGTTACCAGGTGGGCCTGGGGCCAGAGTGGGCCTGCTTCATGCCAGCAGGGAGTGTGTAGGTTCTTGGTTCATGTAGGAAAGAGTTCACAAGTCCAAGTGATTTTGAGGGCACAGAGATACACGTCTAAGGGAGAGAGGCCTGGGCATGAGCATGAGGCTTTTTCTTTCTTTAGCAGGTGGGAACCCTAGGGGATGCTCAGGGGAGGGTCTTAGCAGAATACCTATTAGCTTTCCAGGTGTGTCCCTCACTATGTTGAATCCTCAGAGTGAGCGTATAGAGGGGTCAGGGTGATTTTCTGGTTAGTTTTCTTTTCAAAGACCCTCAGCCAAGAGGGACCGGGACCGAGGCCCGTCTGCCCCAGGGCAGTCTGGAATGTGTAAACCACTGACTCTCAGTGTCCTCAGTTAGGGGAGGTAAGACCTTATGACTCATTAGCTGGCTGTAAATTGCTGAGATTGTTTGGCCTTGTTTAATAATTTTTCACCGTTTCCTTTATTCCACTGGCCAAGGGATTGTCCTAGCTTCTTCTTACCCTGCTTCTAAACAGTTAACCCAATAAGGACAAAAGGAACAGATGTCTTTCTTGAGCTATCCAGCTTTATTTAATTGCTTGTTTCCCCCCCCCCCTTTTGATTTATTACAGAAAACTTCCCAAAAGGACACACTAGGATTAATTGGAAATGTTAAGATTGCCCAAGAAAGGATTACAGAGGTTTGATCAAGTTCAGGATGAGGAAACCTACCTGCAGAATTTAGCCGTCCAGAGAAATGCTTCTGCCTTTTTTGAGAAATATGATCGGAGTGAAGTGCAGGAGTTGCTGACCATTGCACTGGTGAGCTGGCTGTCGGGCAAGGAGGACGTCCACCTCCAAATGGACTCCCCGAGCGGGATCATGAGCCACCTGAACAACGTGGGCTTCAACACGACCATCCTGCTCATGCCCGTGGACCCCACCGCCCTCCTAGACTACAGAGAGGTCCACCAGATCATCAGGGAGTTGGCCATTGGAATTTACTGCTTAAATCAAATCCCTGGCATCAGTTTAGAGGCTAATTATGACCAGAGCTCCTCTTGTCAATTACCTCCGGCTTATTTTGATACCAGAATTGGGCAGATTCTGATCAACATCGACTACATGCTGAAAGCGCTGTGGCACGGGATCTACATGCCCAAGGAAAAGCGGACCCGGTTCTCCGAACTGTGGCGAACCATCCTGGACATCGACCCGGAGGGCAAGGCGCAGACAAATAAAGATATCTTTGCAGAGTTTAGTTCAGCAGGTAAGAGAATTTAACGCATTTTATAAATGACGTAAGAATTGAAGTTAAGACCCTAGTCAGTGAAGGAGAACCTTTTGAGCTGGGTGTGTCAGCATTTTGAAAAACCCTAACTTAACTCTGGTGCCGTGTCACATATAGAAATTTTTTGATATTTGCAACCATAGTAAAACAAAGATGTATATTTTTGATATTTATTTTACATATTTAAATGCCATTTAACAAAGAAAAATCAACCAAAAAAATGAGTTCATGTGTCACCTCTGACACGCGTGTCATAGGTTCGCCATCACTGCCCTAGCTGGTTTGGCTCAGTGGATAGAGCATTGGTCTGTGGACTCAAGGGTCCCGGGTTCGATTCCAGTCAAGGGTACATGCCCAGGTTGCGGGCTGGCTCCCCAGTAGGGGGCGTGCAGGAGGCAGCCAATCAATGATTCCCTGTCATCATTGATGTTTCTCTTGAATTGAAGTTAAGCATAAATAATGTGCATGAGCAATCGAAGCTGTGGTGTTTTAATAGCATTTGGTTTCATGGGTATTTATTCTTGACTTACCAAATTTTTAAATTCCTCTCTTCCAATGGCCATAATTCTCTAAATGCCTGTGTATAAACGACAGATGCCACTGAACCCTGGAGCATCCCCTTTAGCATGTTCAGTGTTTTTATTGAATCTTTAAAAATTTTTTTTCCTGGTTTCTTTGCAACAGGCCAAGTGGAATGGGGAGGGGAAGGGGGAATGTGTGGGACTGTGTCCAGTGGCTTTCATTAACCAAATATACATTGTGGTTCTAAGCTGCTTTTTCAAGCCTAGATTAAGGGTAACATTATCAATGGCAATATTCCGTCTTTATTTTATTTTTTAATTACAGTTTGCATTCTATATTATTTTGTATTAGTTGCAGATGTACAGCACACTGGTTAGACAATCATGTACTTTACAACGTGGTCCCCCTGATATTTCCAGTGCCCACCTGGCACCTTACACAGTTACTACAATATTATTGTCTATGCTAGAGGCCCGGTGCACGAATTCGTGCATGGGTGGGGTTCCTTGGTCTGGCTGGTGATCGGGCCTATGAGGGCATCTCGCCCAGTCCTGATCGGGGCTAATCAGGGCCGGCCGGCCGGCGTGGGGGAGGGACCGCAGGAGGTTCTGATCAGGGCAATTGGGGCCCGGCTGGCCAGGGAGAGGGGCCATGGGAGGTTGGCTGTCTGGGGGGAGGGGCCGCGGGAGGTTGACTGTGGGAGCCCACTGACCACCAAGGGGCAGCTCCTGCGTTGAGCGTCTGCCCCCTGGTGGTCAGTGTGCATCATAGCGACTGGTGGACCGGTTGTTCCAGTCGTTCGGTGGTAACGGTTGCTTAGGCTTTTATATATGTAGAATTCCCTGTGTTGTGCTTTCTATCCCTGTGACTGTTTTGTAACTACCAATTTGTACTTCTTAATCCCTTCATAAATGCAACTTAAAACGATATTATAACTGACAAGAAAGTCCTTAATTTCATGATAAATCGGGAGAAAATGTAACATAGGAGATTTGTCATATATAACAGAGTAAAATCAAGTTTTGATTCTCATTCTATTTATCATGGTTAGCAGGCAAGTTCCTTAAGGATTGTATATGTTTCTCTTCTGTTATCAGCAAAACCAAGAAACATGTAATATAGATTTGAAAAGCAAATTGCACTGTTAGCCTAAGGAAGAAGCGGACTCCTGGGTAAAGGGAGGTCACATTTTCCTGTTCTTCCATATTTTCCCTGATTTAACGACGGGATTTACACTATTGTTTCCATGGTATTGTGTTTCTTTTCCTTTAGAGAGAATGAAAATCGCCTGGCCAGCATGGCTCAGTGGTTGAGCATTGACCTATGAACCAGGAGGTCATCTGTGAACCAGGAGGTTCGATTCCCAGTCAGGACATATGCTTGGGTTGTAGGCTCGATCCCCAGTAGGGGGTGTGCAGGAGGCAACTGATCAATGATTCTCTCTCATCATTGATGTTTCTATCTCTCTCCCCTCTTCCTTCCTCTCTCGGAAATCAATAAAAAATATATATTTTTAAAAAATAAATAGCCAAAACCAGTTTGGCTCAGTGGATAGAGCGTCGGCCTGCGGACTGAAGGGTCCCGGGTTCGATTCCAGTCAAGGGCATGTACCTTGGTTGCGGGCATATCCTCGGTGGGAGATGTGCAGGAGGCAGCTGATCGATGTTTCTAACTATCTCTCTCCCTCCCTCTCTGTAAAAAAATCAATAAAATATATTTTTAAAAAATAAATAAAAATAAACAAATAAATAAAGAGAATGGAAATCTATTGTTTTATTAAATCTATTATTTTTAATTCTACACCTGTCCATCTTTCTTTTTCTTTTTAATATATTTTATTGATTTTTTTACAGAGAGGAAGGGAGAGGGATAGAGAGTTAGAAACATCCATCAGCTGCCTCCTGCACACCTCCTACTGGAGATGTGCCCACAACCAAGGTACATGCCCCTGACCGGAATCAAACCCAGGACCTTTCAGTCCGCAGGCCGACGCTCTATCCACTGAGCCAAACCGGTCAGGGCTGTCCATCTTTCTTTACCCTGCTTAGTTACCCATTGTCTGCCTGCTTTTCACTGTAACAGTTTTTATTGGCATTTCATGATCCCTCCCCTGTCTTGTTAGGACTTTGATCATGAAGCCTTGTGTTCGACCTGTCACTCTATAAACTGTTTCTCTTTCCCTGTGAAGGTTTGATTGACATTACAAAGGACCCAGACTTTGACGGAATCTATGACGAGGACATGAATGAAGACCCAACATACAACCCCAACTCCCCTGAAGAGACCGCGGTATTCATGAAATACGCCGAGAATATTCTGCTGAAGTTGACCTTCAGCACCACGCAGATTCAGCAGTATGAGAACGTGTTTGTGTTCGACACAGCCTACTGGCTCACCAATGCGATCAAATGCACCCAGGACTGTCTCGACATCTGTACCTACCAGCGGCTACAGCAGAGGCTGTACCTTCAACAGAAGGTGATTCAGAAACACTTTGAGAAGAAAAAAGAAATCAGAAGAGGGATCGGATACCTGAAGTTAATATGTTTCCTGACCCCGTTTCTCCTGAGTTTGAAGAAGAAGATGAAAGTCCCCTATCTGAGCAGCCTGCTGCCGCCCTTCTCCGGTGAGCAGCACCCCAAGTCACATGTTACTGACAGACACATGACCACTTCCTATGTACACTGAATTGTGTTTTAGTGTGTGAGTCCAGGCATGTCACCTGGCTGTGGCCTGTTAGAAAGAAAAAAAGATATAATGCCTCCCAGGTAATGAAGTAGACTTGGTCTTTGTACACAGTGCTTGGCATATATTCACACCAGTTACAAGAGCTATTGGGAGACTTGAAGCAAGTTCTGAGAAACTGGGAAATGTGCCATGTTTATGATGGGACCTCACTGAGGACACATCATGGCTCACCCAGATCACTCTAGAAAGCCAGTGCACTTCCACTCAAACCCTGTCATGCCCTGGCTGGTTTGGCGCAGGGGATAGAGCGCCATCCGCAGACTGAAGGGTCCCGGGTTCCATTCCGAGCACGGGCATGTACCTTGGTTGCAGGCTCCAGGTCCTGGCCGGCGCGTGTGAGAAGCGATCAATTGATGCGTCTCTCTCACATCGATATTTCTCTCTGTCTCTCCCTCTTCCTTCCACTCTCTCTAAAAATCAATGGAAAAATGTCCTCAGATGAGGATTAAAAACCAAAAAAATCTGTCATGTTTCTCACGAAAGTTTAGAAATTGATTCTGAAATTAATATGGAGTATTGAAGGATCATGGATGGTCTGACATTGCAGAAAAAGAGATGAAAACATTTTATTTTTTAAAAATGTAGATTTTTATTAATTTCAGACAGGAAGGGAAAGGGAGAGGGAGAGAGAGAGAAACATCAGTGATGAGAATCATCAGTCGGCTGCCTCCCGCACGCCCTACATTGAGGATAGAGCCTGCAACCCGGGCATGTGCCCTGACCGGGAATCGAACTGTGACCTCCTGGTTCTGGGTCAGAAAACATATTTTGAAACGTTACTATATGGCTCTGTAATTAGCACAAAGACCAATGGAAGAGACGAGAGAGCTGAAATAGGCGCATGCTTCCATGGAGTCTGCCAGGAATGAGGTGCAAGCTGTTCCTCCCACCCAAGTGAAAACACAATTTAGGTATTTTCCTTGGTGCCCGAGCCTGTGAGCTTTCTATGTAGATGGCAACGTTTCAGTAGAAACTTGCAAATCACTGAGTGAAAAGGTGTGTCATAAGCATTCCAGTGGTGAAGAGGATCGTATCTGTGAACTGTGTGAAGACGGGTTCCTGGCAGTGCTTGTCGGGGGCCGGGGTGAGGGACGGTGAGGGTGAGGAGCCGAGAGGCCGCACTCACAGGGGACGTAGCTCTAGCTGCAATGTCTTAGCACTTAGATGAGTAACAGCAATGCGCGCACAGTTCATGTTCACAGTTCGTTCCAGGTGGTGAGATCAGGTTGCTGTGCTCATCTTTGTGGTTTTCTGTGTGTCCCTTTGACATTCCCCAAATGACATTATGTACTTTCCATGGATGAAACCATATTCTGCTAACAGGTCAAAGTATTGAACAAACCTAATCCTTGCTGAGATTTTAGAAAATTATTTTTTAAAATAAATGTTTTATGTGTGGTTTTATTACTTTCCAGAGAAGTGGGCTGGTTATTTTTGTCATGTAAGAGATACCCACTTATTTTGAGTTCTGGTAAGATTTTGTTCATTTAACCAAAGATTCTCTAAGGCACAAAGTTTCAAATCTTTTCTGATGATTGGAGGTATGATATTAGTATTGAGCTCACACATAAAAATCAGTAAGTAGAATAATGTTCTGACTATCCTTTTAGAATGTCTGTACAATGAAACTACAGAAAATGCCCCAAAATGTATGACATAAATACATTTTAATGTTTAAAATATACACCAAGAGCATAAATAATGGCATAGAATTTCATGGCCAAGTTTTTCACTTCGTGTGGGTTTTTTCACTTTGTTTGGAGAACCTAGATTTCCAAAAGATGGTTGTTTACTTGCCCTTTTCACTTTTTAAATCAAAGTTTGTTTTCCTTTTTTGGAGATGACAAGGTCAAGACCGAGAGAGAACTGCCTCCGTTTATTTACGGACCAGATTTTAAGTGCCAGAGCTTCCAGTACACAAAGCATCAGTATTTCCATGTTCACGGAGGGATTGAATTCGATATCACCACGCCTATGATCGAGACTGCGTTGGAAGTTTTTCAGGTGTGAACGATTATTGTTCATGAGATGGTTTATCGTTTCAAGGCTCTCTCGTCCTAGTCTCCGCTCAGACAGCCTCTGTTGGAGGGGGCCCTCGGCAGCCCTCGAAATGATGATGTTTCCCTCTCACTCATTTTCCCAGACAGTGTGTGACGTGTATGAATTAGGCGCCAACTGCGCCTAAGGTACCACGTCAGGTGTCAGAGAGAAAGTGGGAAGTAGCTGAGTACAGCTCTCATCCTCACAGGTGGTCGGGCCTCTCACGGGCAGCATCAGCCCAGGACACTTGGCCAAACAGTGAGTGGGAGTCCCTGGCCACGCACTGCACGGCCTCCCGTTTTGCTCAGAGGTGCTTGTTGGAGCGGAGGGCCTCCGGAGCAGCG
The DNA here is from genome assembly GCF_014108235.1 of Myotis myotis. NCBI lineage: Eukaryota > Metazoa > Chordata > Mammalia > Chiroptera > Vespertilionidae > Myotis > Myotis myotis. The sequence continues at coordinate 2,635,293 of NW_023416390.1, forward strand.
GTCGCCAACCTTCCGGACCTCCCGGACCACCAGTGGCCCAGGGACTGCCGGGTGGCGACCGCTGCGCTAGAGTTTGGGAATAATAATTCTTCCTTTGGAATGTAGTCTAAATTTTACACATTTCTATTGTCATTGCTCTTCAACCTTTCCTGTGTCTTTTCTTTTACATTTTTTTCTCATTCCCAGAGTAGGGATCTGGTACATACAGTTATTATTAGGGTCTGAGGGGATATTGTGTTTTTTTTAAATTGTCATTTGCATGTATAAAATTTCATCTAAAAGATATCACAATCGTTGAGATTTGTTGAAAGATTTTTTTTTATTTTTTACTAACATAACTCATATTTTAGGACAATTTGGAAAAAATACAGGAATGTGCCGCTAGCACATTTGCAGAAGATTCCGGATACAAAGAGTATTACTCCATCCCGGTCATGGAATTGAACGGAAAGAGGTGAGGACGCTCAGTTGTTCCTCCCAGCAGCCACCGCTGTTGAAAGTGAGCAGAAAACAGACACGTGTCCGATTCCAAGGCTTAGCTTACAACCCGATGCTGGAGGCCTTAGAACAAGAACAACCCCCATGCATGACACACGGACCCAACAGAGTACTGGAAGTTGTATGTATTCCCGCTCTGTGAAGCACTGTGTAGCGGTCCTTAGAGATGGTCGCTTTAGTGAACGTCGTCTGGTCTGCACAGCTCTTTACGTCCTAGAGTGTATGGGCCTTGATGGGAGAGCCTTCTGAGTGGGACCCAGGCTCCCCGCCCCTCGATTCCAGTGAGTGAGGCGAACCCCTAGTGATGGGGTGGCCCCTCCACAAGCCTGGGCCCCTGGAGAAGAGGCAGGGCCCGCCCCCACCCCTGGCCCTGTGCTTGCGAGGTGTGGGAGGGAACAGCCTTTAGCTGACAGCCTCGCGTCCTGGTTTCCTCTGTTAGGGATGACGGTGTTCAGGAAGGATGGCAACCTCAGATACGTGGTCCTGGTCCTCAGACATGCCTGCATCTGTGCAGAGACCTCTATACTCAAACAAGCGGTCAGAGGACAGGTCAAGGCAGGGGAACCAGCCTCTGCCGGGTCAGAGCAGAGGGCTTCCCTAAGATCTTCTGTTCACTGACCCCTGGGGCCTGTGACCCTCCCCCACCCCCAGCTCCTGGACAAGGAATGCCCCGAGTGTAGTCAGTCCCCGACTCACCTCCCTGAAAATGTGCGAATGGAGCGGGCTTCCCAGCACCCCCAGGGGAACTGATGGCCGCTAAGCAGCAAGCGAGGAGCCATGGGAGGGGCCGCCGTCAGGACCACTGTATCCACAGCTCCGACTGGTTGCATCTGAAGCAGAACCCAGGTGGCAGGAGAGGCTCCCACTGGCGGAGGTGGAGTGGGCCCGAGGCGCCCCCCGCAGGAACAGGGGTGGCAGACGGGAGAAGACTGCCTCTCCCTTCCCCCTGGGAAGGAGCCCGCAGCAGGGGCGCCCCAGGGTTTGTGACTCCCCTCCAGACTGAGCGGCCTGGGCTCTTGTCTACCTGCAACTCAGGCCCTGAGGGTGGGGATTCCCTGTCCCTGTTGCAGGGAGTACACACCGTTCCAGGGCTCACCCGAGGCAGGTTCTTTTTTTAAATATATTTTTGCTGGTTTCAGAGAGGAAGGGAGAGGGAGAGGGGGAGAGAGAGAGAGAGAGAGAGAGAGAGATACCAATGATAAGAGAGAGTCATGGATCGGCTGCCTCCTGCACACCCCACACTGGGGATCAAGCCCGCAATCCAGGCATGTCTTACCTTGGCCCCCTGGTTCATAGGTAGATGCTCAACCATTGAGCCACACCAGCCGGGCTCAAGGCAGACTCTTGAGAAAGTACATGGAGGCATAATTACATTCAAAGAGTTCATATATACATTGGTAAAAGGAAGGTAAGAGAGGTTCAAAGGTAAACCCAGAACCTCTTCAAGCCAGAGTTCTAGCTTCCAGTGACTTAGCAATGTCCCTGGCCACTGGCCCGAGTAGCACAGAGTCCATCAGAAGGCCCAATATGGAGAAGACACTTGTTATAGAAAGACTTGATTAACAGCCATTGATAACCATGTTATTAAATGCTTATCAAGTACACTTTCAACTAGTTTTGTATTTAATTGTTATAAAATGTAAAGTTTTACCAGCATATAAAAAAATAGCAAATCAAAGTCAGAAAAACTTATCTTTAAAAAAAATTTTTTTTTTAAATAGCTACTATGTGATCAGTTTTGAACTGGAAACATTCTATCAGCAGCTGTATAAGACGCAGTGGTGGGGAGCCATCAACGAAATAGTCAACAACCTGCGACCCAAGAGACTCCCGCTCACAGACACCCAATTACACGAGCAATTTAAGAAGAAATTTGGTTTCAAGAAAGCTATGAAGTGCAAGGTATGTCCGTAATGACCACATGATTTTGTGTAAGAAGTTATATATCACAGTCAAGTGTATGTCTCAAATTTTCATCTCAGGGTCAAATCACAGCTTACGTAAAGTTTCCCACATGAAATGAGAATCCCACATGTTACCGCCTAGAAAGCTCTGGATTGCACATCTGGCATGATTACCAAGCAGCCTGTTCATGAACTGGATTGTGGTTAATATTAATAACTAGAGGCCCAGCGCGCGAACTCACGCGAGACTCAGCCCGGCCGCGCCACGAGACCCATCAATGCACCTCCTCATTTGGTCATTATGGCGTTACAGCCACCGGCCTTTTATAATATAGGTGGCTAATATTTATTAAGTGCTAATTGTGTGTGCTAGGCATTATTATAAATCCTTTCAACACACCTTTCAAGGTACCCGTGGTCTGGTCACCACTCCTATTTTACAAACGAGAAATCCGAGGTGCAGCCAGCTACGGAGCTTCCCACATTACATGGCTCCCACCTGGTGGAGCCTGCTTCCCTGGGAGCTGAACCCAAGCGCAAACGCAGCATCCTGACCAGATCTCTGCACTTGCTTCAGCCTCGATGACTAGCATCTCAGCTGGTGTCTTAGGTGGTGAGCTCACCAGTTTCAAAGACTACACTGGCATTTACCGACCATTTATTTGTTTTAATGTCTATACATTAAAAAATTTAATAACCTGCTAGTTTAACTCTAAAATATTAAGTAGTTGGAATGTCTCAAAGAAAAGTGTCACAGTCTGGCTGGTGTTGCTCAGTGGTTGAGCGTTAACCTATGAACCAGGAGGTCAGGGTTTGATTCCTGGTCAGGGCACAGGCCCGGGTTGTGGCCTCAATCCCCAGTGTGGGGCGTGCAGGAGGCAGTCAATCAGTGATTCTCTCTCATCATTGATGTTTCTATCTCTCTCTCTCCCTTTCTCTCTGAAATCAATAAAAAAAATATTTTTAAAAAGTGTGACATTTTTACATTTTCATTTTAAGACCTAGAGCAAAGAACACTAACTGTATTTCTTTCTCTTTTTTTTAGTATTAATCATCTTTATTGTTCTAAGGTTTCGATAGCTGTAGATTTTGAGTTTCGAGACTTCTGCATTAGAATGATATTCTTAAATCAGAGAGAAGGAACCCAATGCTCTCCCTTTGCTGTTAAAGTATTTCAGAAAGATGTTTGTCCACCGCATTTTGCTCGTCTCTAAAGAAGAAAGACCTGCAACCTCTCCCTAAAAAGGGGGGAGGAGGGTGTAGGTGGACTTCCCAAAAATAAGGTTTCGGGTTCTTGATGTTCCTCTAAGGGCTCTAACAACTTTAATCGGTGCCCAGTGAGGCACTTTCCTCAAGGATCCTGGTGGAAATTCCACTGACACTGGGCACAGGAATGTGAGGGGGAACATAGTTCGCTGCCTTGTAGCCCTGAAGCGAACTCTGGCCTCGCTGATGATTCTCAGAGCATCCCCTTCGGCATGAAGTCTGCGGTGGAGAAAGGGCTGTCCGCGGTCTTCCACACGTTCAGCCGCAAGACCTCCAGCTCCACGATCAACGTGTCGGACGAGGCGGGCTACGCCATCTTCCACCACGCCGCCCTGCACAACCGCGTGCCCATCATCTGCCAGCTGTGCAAAGCCAACTTCAACGTCAACCAGCGGCGCTTCATCATGTTCAGCCAAGGTGCCGCCTCGGTTTCAATCGTACAAAAGGGCCGAGAGGGCTTTCTTTTTCTTACCCCTTATTCAGCATTAAGAATGCATGTCGAGCCCGGACGGCGTGGCTCAGTGGTTGAGTGTTAACCTAGGAACCAGGAGGTCACAGTTCTATTCCCAGTCAGGGCACAGGCCCGGGTTGCAGGCTCCTTCCCCAGTGTGGGGCCTGCAGGAGGCAGCCGATCGATGTTTCTCTCTCATCATTGATGTTTCTCTCTCCCTCCCTCTCCCTTCTTTTCACTCTCAAAATCAATAACATATTAAGAGAGAGAGAGAGAGAGAGAGAGAGAGAGAGAGAGGGAGAGAATGTGTGTGAATTTTAGAGCAAGACTACTCTGTGGTATTGGTTCCTGTGCCGTTTCTTCCAGGGGGTCCCCTTATGTTGCCTGAGGATCACGTGTTGCTCTCTTACCTGCTGTGATTGGTCGACCCTGTCTCCCTCACTTGAATGTAACCTCCGGAAATGGGCAATGATTTGGTTCACTTGTTGGTCATGGTGCCCAGGGCCCAGAAGGAAGCCTGGCAGGGTGGGTGCTCGGGAAATCCTTGCTGGGAGAATGCCTGGATGTAGGCGCGCGGGGCAGCATTTGAAAACCGCTGGCAGAAAGACAGCGGCTCCCTGCAGGGGTCAGAGGGCAGGCAGGAGGGCACTGGAGATCCGGGCGGAACCTCCACTGCTTGTGCCGGGCTCTCCGCCTGGATGGACGGTGTCTCCCACCACCTGAACTTAGGCTACGTTACAGCAAACATCCTCTAGAATAATAGGTTTAGGATGCGTGACCCCTTGGAGGCTACCCCTGTGTAAACTGTGAAGAGTAATTTCCCTGGTTACTAGCTACACCCCCATACTTGCATATTCTTTGGAGTATATTGAACCGAAGTGGAAATGACGGAAGTTGAAGCTGCAGGTGGAGGCCGAGGGGAGCCGTGGGGGAAGCCCTGGGAGTGGCGGGTGCATTGCTGCTGCCAAGGTCGCCATTTCGGCTAGCGCTCAGCAAGCTGTGTCCCATCTGCACTCACCAAGGAGAGCGCTCTGCCCTCAGCCTGCTGACTACGGATTCGTTCTGTGCTCTGTCACTATAATTAAGGTGCTTGGATGCTAAGATGCCTCTATTGCTCAATTAAAATATTCAATCATTGTTTTTTAAAAAAAAGAGCACACATTCAGTCACGTTTAAATGCAATGGGTAGTTATTATTCAAAGATGTGTTATATTTTAAGTCCTTTCGGTGTGAAAAAAAAGAAAGTTGGCAAATTAGAATCTCTCATTCATCCTGTTACTACTTAAATTTCCACTGGCTGAGAATTGGGTAGTTTTCTTTTTAAATATATTTTTAATGATTTCAGAGAGGGAGGGAGAGAGAGAGATAGTAACATTGATGATAAGAGAGAATCATGGATCGGCTGCCTCCTGCATGCCCCACACTGGGGATCGAGCCTGCAACCCGGGCCTGTGCCCTTGACTGGGAATGGAACCGTGACCTCCTGGTTCATAGGTCGGCGCTCAACCACTGAGCCACGCCGGCTGGGCTGGGTAGACGTTGAAGCATGTTGAGCAATGCTGGCAACGTCTGCTACTACTTAACCAGCACAAAACTGCTTCAACGGTGCTTCTGACCCACCACTGGAGGGGCAGCGAGATGTCAGATGCACACAGTATGCCCAGGTGCTTGGCCCAAGGCTATCCCTAGTCCGGGCTCACATCACCTGTGTCTGAGCACCGTCTTTCTGTCCTTCTCCATACGAGTCTGTTTTGGCTAATTTAGGAAACTGCTCTATATTAATCATCCTATTCCTATGTGTGTTTCTCTTTAAACAGAGTCATCAAAAACGGACGGAAAAAAAGAAAGAAATGGTAAGACAGAAGTAAAGTGCTTGGTGCATTTTAGAACGTTATTGCACATGTTAAAACTTGTCTTAGGGCCTGTAGTCTCCACAGTGCTCCGTCTCAGGAGAGTGTCACAGGATGGTGTTTCATATGCACTTTGAAATGTGAGCTTTTTCTCCCCCTGGTTAGTTATTCATACTCCAAGAAGTTTGTTTTTTCCGTTTTTTAACTGTGAAATTTGTAGTCACCTCTACCTATTTTTAGAAAATCAGATCCAAAAGTCGGTTTTATACCTTACCAGGGGTCCTCAAACTATGGCCCGCGGGCCACATGCGGCCCGCCGGAAACATTTATCCGGCCCGCCGGGTGTTTTTGCCGCCGCTGCCTGTCCTGCTTAGCAGCCGACTCGTCCCGGGCCCGCAGTGGGCATGTGTGGAATGTCTGAGGGACAGGGAACTGGCCCCCTGTTTAAAAAGTTTGAGGACCTCTGCAAACAGACAAAGCCCAGTTCATGGTACTTCGATGTGCTGCCACCTAGTGACCGTAACCATCGGAGGTCAGGACAGTGGGCACATCCCAGGGGAGGCCCCACAGGACCAGCCGGAGGGGGCGGAGAGGGGAGGGGTGATGCCACAGGAGCCGGGGAAAGGAACCCAGTTAGAGACGAAGATGTGGTCCATTCACCCTGAGAGGTGAGGCGAGAATTGAAAGACACCCACCGGATTTAGGGGCAGAGAGGCCTGTGGAAGCAAAGGGAAAATAAACAAGAAATAGCTTATTTTATCACAGAAACTACTGACCACATTGACTTAATTTTTCAACTACTTCGTATTTTCAATGTTGCTTATTGCTAACTTTCAAGGAAGTATTACTTGGTAATGGCCTGGCAGCCCGAGTGAAGTAAGTCCATGCAGAATTGCCTTCAGTCACGCTCTCAGTGCTTCTCTCGAAGCTTGTGTCCCGCACGCGGCTGAGCTCTGTGGCCGGGCACCAGCACGGCCTGTTCCCGGGCCTGCTGGGCCTCAGGCCCCTGAAGGCAGTGCCCGTCCATCCCAGGTCCGACGCCTCTGCACCTGGCCGCGCAGGCCTGCTCCCTGGAGTCCACCACCTGCCTCCTCTGCTTCAAGGCCGACTATACGCTGCCCGAGAAGCGGGGCTGGATGCCCATCCACTTCGCCGCCTTCTACGACAACATCTGCATCATCATGATCCTCTGCAGGAAGGACCCCAGTCTGCTGGAAGCGGAGGCGACGGCCGAGTAAGTCACCGAGCCTTTGCAGACGTGCGCCCCGCGCTGCCGGCTCGCCCCGCCCGCGGGCCGGAGAGAGGCTGGGGGAGTGAGCCGGACCTCCTCCACCGCCGTCGGGCAAGGGTGACAGAAAGGAGAGGTGGCTTCCTGTGTGTGCGCGGTCACGATACCACATCCCATGTCCCCGGGGTTCCAGGAACCAGTGCACGCCGCTGCTCCTCGCGGCCACGTCAGGAGCGCTGGACACCATCAGATACCTGTTCTCTCTGGGGGCCAACTGGAGGAAGACGGACACCAAGGGCAACAACATCGTCCACCTGTCCGTGCTGACCTTCCACACGGAGGTGCTCAAGCACATCATAGAGCTCCATCTCCCCGAGCTTCCCGTTTGGAAAACTCTGGTAGGTGAGTAGAGAACACACAATCTCTTTATGAAAAAACCAGAGGCCTGGTGCACGAAATCCATGCAGGGTAGGGTCCCTGGGCCTGGCCTCCCCACCTCCTCCTTCCCTCGCTCCCTCAGCACCCCGCTGCCACCACTGGCCGCCTGCTATGTTCCACGCCGCCCCCTGGTGGTCAGTGTACATCATAGTGAACGATCAAACTCCCGCTGTTCCTGTTGAACTTCTGAGTGGACAATTTGCATATTAGCCTTTTATATATATAGATGTTCTGACTATTATTCAGGTTAATTCATGATACTCTGAGATGGGGCAAATAAAATGCAGGAATACATGCATTGTACTTTAAATATGTAAAAACCGTGAAAGCCCTAGCCAGTTTGGCTCAGTGGATAGAGCTTCGGCCTGTGGACCAAAGGGTCCTGGGATTGTCTCTGGTCAAGGGCATGTACCTTGGTTGTAGGCTCCTCCTCAGCCCAGGCCCTGGTCAGGGCACGTGCAGGAGGCAAACAATCATGTGTTTCTCTCACATCAATGTTTCTCTCTGTCTTTCCCTCTCTCTTCCACTCTCTCTAAAAATCAAGGGGAAAAATATCCTTGGGTGAGGATTAAAATAAATAAATACATAAGTATATGAATACATGCATACATAAATAAAAAATCATGAAATAAAAAATGTTAGATTAAAACCAGAAATAGCCAAACTGGTTTGGCTCAGTGGATGGAGCATCAGCCTGCGGACTCAGGGGTCCCAGGTTCAATTCTGGTCAAGGGCATATACCTTGGTTGTGGGCACATCCCCAGTGGGGGGCATGCAGGAGGCAGCTGATCGATCTCTCTCATTGATGTTTCTAACTCTCTGTCCATCTCCCTTCTTCTCTGTGAAAAATCAATAAAATATATTTTTTTAAAAACAGAAATAAAAATAGCACCAAACTGTATTTTTGTGTGTGTAAGAGTAGCTTTATTTCTAATTAAAGATAAATAACCCAAATAGACTACATTTTACACAATTACATTTATTTTTATGTGCCAATTTTTTCCCAAAGTCCAACCATCCTCTTCTCCATCAAAAAAGCAAATTAAAAAAGTAAAGGAAAGAGGGAGGAAATTAAAGTTTGAGTGGAAAAGATTCCCTCCAATTTATTCCTCACTCCTAATTTTAGAGACAGATTCAGTAACATTTCCCCTCACCATTTGATAAATGTTTTGTGATTTTTGTCCAAATTTGTACTCAGTCTATCCAGAAATATTATAAAGGTGAGGGTTAGTAAGCCAAGTGAATGGACCCATCTAATTTTACTCCTTCCCACTAAAATCACATGGAGGTTAAATGAAAATAACACCAGCAGCAGCAAACATGCATTCAAGAGGAAATAGGAGAGGATGCAACAGAAATAAAATATTTACTAGTAGGCAAGCCTGAGGCCGTGGCTGGTGGGAGAAGCCAAGCCAGGCCAACAGTGGGAGCACGGAGCACCCCGGGCCCACACCCCAAACCCTCCCTGGGCTAAGGACTCGTCGGCAGGGCCCCTCCACAGGCTCCCCAGCAAGGACCCAAGGGTGCTCAGCAGGCCCTGCCGCCCGACAAGCAGGAGACTGGGAGCTGAGCCGAGAGAAGAGCCCGTGGAATGTCAAACATGACAGCGAAGGCACGTCCCGGAATGGAAACTGCCCAGGCCAAGGGGGGGATGCGGGATTCCCAATGGGCCCAAAGAAAACTAAGCTGAAGGTGAAATAGAATAAGAAAATTATTGCTCGGCCAGTGTGGCTCAGTGGTTGAGCATTGACCTCTGAACCAGGAGGTCATGGTTCGATTCCCAGTCAGGGCACAAGCCCGGGTGGTGGGCTCCATCCCCAGTGCGGGCGTGCAGGAGGCAGCCGATCCGCGATTCTCTCTCCTCGTTGATGTTTCTGTGTCTCTCCCTCAAAGAGCGTGGGGTACGTGATGTGTTCGGCACCTCACAGAAGGCCACACGCAGAGGGACTTGAATGGAGGCGATGGTGGTGATGGGGAGATCTCCATTCCTGGCTGCATGTGCCTCGACAGAAGCAGAGCCAGCCCGTGCCCTTCTGTTTGTAAAGCGCTAACACGCGTTTCCTGTGGCTCCCGCCAGAAATGCTGCAGGGCGACAGCTATAAGCGGAAGATGATGGCGGTCATGTCGTTGGAGGTGATTTGCCTGGCCAAGGAGGAGTACTGGCGGTGCATTCTGGACGCAGGTGAGGACAGCGGATGGGCCGGCTTTGGCTTCTGCCGTGGGCTCTATTCCATTCAGTGAGTCACTTTAAGGTCCATTTTCCTTTTCCCCGTGGACCCTGCACAGGATCAAATAACGACAGAAATCCCAGTTCTCTAAAAACGTGCAAGTTTAGCAATGACAGTAAGTTACCACGCTGCTGCTCGGATTTGCTGCTCTTGCTTAGAAATTATCTGTGTTCCGTGTTGGCATGGTTCGCTTTTAAACGAGAAGTCGCCTCTGTGGGCTTCGAGGCAGTCCTGGGCTGGCAGGCAGCTCTGCGTGCAGACGTGGCTAGCTGCGTGCCCTCCCTAAGCCTCATTTCCTCGCTAATCAACCGGTCCCGCCTCCTGGGGCTGTTTGGAGAACAGCGCTGTCCGACGGAACTTTCTAAATTGATGGGACTGTCCTGCCGGCGCTGTCCCACAGTGGCCAGTACTCTCACGTGAATATTGAACGCACGTGAGGTGCTCATAAACATCTGTCGAATGAGGGGGTGAGAAAGTTACTCTGGGGAGTCCGTAACTGTGCTCCTAAAAGCGCGTGCCAACGTTCCACGTGTAAAAGTGAACCACGGATAACAAGCCACGGGGGAGATTACATTTCAGGCAAATAAATAAAGCCCGAATTGTGCCTATTATATCCGCCAGCATTTTGTGTTTGGGGTGTAATGTGCTGTTTTCTTTTTAAAAAATATATATTTCTTTTTTTTTTTTCTTTTCTTTTTTTTAATTTTTTTTAATTAAATCTTTATTGTTCAGATTATTACATTTGTTCCTCTTTTTTTTTCCCCCCCATAACTCCCCTCCTCCCAGTTCCCGCCCCACCCTCCGCCCTCACTCCCCACCCACTGTCCTCATCCATAGGTGCACGATTTTTGTCCAGTCTCTTCCCGCATCTCCCACACCCCTTTCCCCCCCAGGAATAGTCAGTCCATTCCCTTTCTATGTCCCTGATTCTATTATAATCACCAGTTCATTCTGTTCATCAGATTATTTATTCACTTGATTCTTAGATTCACTTGTTGATAGATGCATATTTGTTGTTCATAATTTGTATCTTTACCTTTTTCTTCCTCTTCCTCTTCTTAAAGGATACCTTTCAGCATTTCATATAACACTGGTTTGGTGGTGATGAACTCCTTTAGCTTTTCCTTATCTGTGAAGCTCTTTATCTGACCTTCAATTCTGAATGATAGCTTTGCTGGATAAAGTAATCTTGGTTGTAGGTTCTTGGTATTCATCACTTTGAATATTTCTTGCCATTCCCTTCTGGCCTGCAAAGTTTCTGTTGAGAAATCAGCTGACAGTCGTATGGGTATTCCCTTGTAGGTAACTGAGTTTCTTTCTCTTGCTGTTTTTAAGATTCTCTCTTTATCTTTTGCTCTTGGCATTTTAATTATGATGTGTCTTGGTGTGGTCCTCTTTGGATTCCTTTTGTTTGGGGTTCTCTGTGCTTCCTGGACCTGTAAGTCTATTTCTTTCACCAGGTGGGGGAAGTTTTCTGTCAATATTTCTTCAAATAGGTTTTCAATATCTTGCTCTCTCTCATCTTCTGGCACCCCTATAATTCTGATGTTGGTACGCTTGAAGCTGTCCCAGAGGCTGCTTACACTATGCTCGCATTTTTGGATTCTTTGTTCATTTTGCTTTTCCGGTTGGGTGTTTTTTGCTTCCTCGCATTTCAAATCATTGACTTGATTCTTGCGCTCCTCTGGTCTGCTGTCGGGAGTCTGTATAATATTCATTATTTCAGTCCGTGTATGCTTAATTTCTAGTTGGTTCCCCAATATAAGATCGAGGGTCTCATTAGTTTTCTTGTAGATCTCATTAAGTTTATCGGCGGCTTCTAAACAGTTCTTGAGAGACCTTAAAAGTGTGGTTCTGAACTCTATATCTTCCATTGACAATTTTGTCCTGTTTCTTTGTCTCCGCATTTTGTTATGCTTCCTTGGTGCACCCCCTAGTGGTCTTTGTTCGCAGTCTTATAGTTAAATCTTGATTGTTGTAGCTAATTCCAGGGAGGGTTTGACCTCCAGGCCAAGTGGCTATGAGAATCAGCTGTGTCAGCAGTGAGAGAACTTCTGTCCTCTAGGGAGGTGCTAATCTAGCGTTTGCCTGAGGCTATCCGGCAAAAGCCTCTGTGCAGGGCTTGGGCGGGGCGGGTCGCACAGGATCAACAGGGTGGGCCGGAGAGAGCAGTTATGGCGGCTCTCAGTCCTGTCCCCAGGGGCTCTGCCTCTCTGAGTCCCCGCACCCGCTGCAAAGCTCAGAGAGAAAGCTGCACTCGCTCTGACCGAAGCCAGACAGTCCCGCTTCTCCCGTTTGAGTCTGGGTCCCTAAAGACTCGCCCGTATCTGGAGCTCAGAGTCTGCGACTCCCTCCCGATTGAAAACGCCAACCGCGCCCTCCGCCGCCAGCCCGCTCCGTGCACTCCGCACCTCAGAATTTGACTTCAGCACTGTGCCTCCTCTGAGTGTCCGTATGCGTTTCTCTTTCCTCCTAGTTGTAGGACTTCCACTCAGCCAGCGTTCCTGTGGTTCTGGGTGATGTCCCTTCCGTTTTTTGGTTTCACTTTTGAAGTAGTTGTTCAAAGCAGCAAACTCCGGCGTTAACCTATGCCGCCATCTTGGTTCTCCCTAAAAAATATATATTTCTATTGATTTCAGAGAGAGAGAGAGAGAGAAACATCAACGATGAGAGAGAATCATGGATCAGCTGCCTCCTGCAGGCCCCACAGTGGGGATCGAGCCCACAACCCAGGCATGTGCCCTGACCGGGAATCAAACCCTGACCTCCTGGTTCATGGGTCGACGCTCAAGCCCTGAGCCCCGCCGGCCGGGCTGCTGTGCTGTTTCCTTTCACAGGGAACTGATATAACAAGCCTCCAGCTGAGGCCCGAGTTCCTGTTTCCACCAGGCGGCATGATTTCTGAGCCAGTTCTCCTTAATCAGGCTAAGCTTGCTTTTACTTCAGTTGTTTTTGTTTTTCAGCTGCTTGTCACAATACGGCTGAAACATAATACAGTGCTCACACACCTGCACAGACACTGCCACACACACGCTGGGTGCAATCAACAACACGAACTCTCCTGTATAGCAGCTCAAAGAATGGATTTGTCCATGACCTTAAGCCAGAATTTAGGGTTTCAAAGATGGCTTAGGGTTACCAATAGAAAACGTATGTTCGCGTGCTATGTGAGCATTAAATGTGTGAACAGCCCTAACCAGTTAGGCTCAGCGGATAGAGCGTCGGCCTGCGGACTGAAGGGTCCTGAATTCAATTCCAGTCAAGGGCATGTACCTTGGTTGTGGGCACATACCCAGTAGGGAGTGTGCAGGAGGCAGCTGATCGATGTTTCTCTCTCATTGATGTTTCTAACTCTCTATCCCTCTCCCTTCCTCTCTGTAAAAAATCAATAATATATATATATATGTGTGTGTGTGTGTGTGTGTGTGTGAACAGTGAGAGCTCTCTATATTATAGACATGACAGAAAAGTGCATGTATGTCGTTTTCAGGAATAACTGTATCGGTATGTTATAGAGTTATTTGCTAATTGTTTATATGTCAATGTCCATACACTTATTTATTTATTTATTTTAAAATATGCTTTTATTGATTTCAGAGAGGAAGGGAGAGGGAGAGAGAGAGAGAAGCATCAATGATGAGAGAGAATCATTGATCAGTTGCCTCCTGCACACCCACACTGGGGATTGAGCCCGCAACCCAGGCATATGCCCTTGACTGGAATCAAACCCAGGACCCTTCAGTCCACCAGTCAATGCTCAACCACTGAGCCAACCAGGCCAGGGCCTTAAGCATCATTTAAATCTTATTATGATCCATGGACGACAAGTGGTCACAAAATAATCCATGCTCTTTCTAATCTCTGCTGTAGGCACCATTCCCGCCTTAATCAACCTGTTAAAAGGCTCCAAGATAAAGCTACTGTGCAAGACGGCGGGGCTGCTGAGCAACATCTCCACGCACGCGGACATGGTGCACGCCATCGTGGAGGCGGGGGGCATCCCGGTCCTCATCAACCTGCTGGTGTCGGAGGAGCCCGAGCTGCACTCGCGCTGCGCCGTCATCCTGTACGATATTGCGCAGCTGGAGAACAAGGAGGTCATCGCCAAACACGTGAGTGCCCGTCGGGAGGCATCGTCCCTCATCGAGAAGAAGCTAGAACAGGGCCCGCTGCCCCGCACACCCACCCCGCTGTCCCGGACAGAGAGCCGCGCTCCTTCTCCGGTCCCCTCAAGGTGGAGCCCCTCACTGTGGACACCTGTCCTCTGCCCGCACTGTCTGTGGCCAGTGGGGGGGAGGGTGCTCTCCCCCCGGGGACACCTACTCATGCATCATGGCTCACATCGCAGAGGCCGCCTCGCTTTATTGGAAGTGAGGTTGCCTTCCTGTGTCTGATCTTGAATACTCTTTTTTTTAAAAATATATTTTTATTGATTTCAGAGAGGAAGGAAAAGGGAGAGAGAGATAGAAACATCCATAATGAGAGAGAATCATGGATCGGCTGCCTCCTACAAGTCTCCCACTGGGGATCGAGCCCACATCCTGGGCCTGTGCCCTTGACCAGAATCGAACCTGAGACCTTTCAGTTCACAGGCTGACGCTCTATCCGCTGAGCCAAACGGGCGAGGGCTTCTTCAGTACTCTGCATGATTTCTTTCCTCAATTTAAAATTAGGAAATGCTGTTCACAGTTAAAAACAATAATCTATGTTGCGCAGATACGATCGCCAGTAATGAGCGCACCTGCAGCGGCAGAGATTTCCAAACGGGCTCTGTATTCAACGGATCTTAGGCAGTTGCTCTACTTTTTGATATGTTATTCAATGTTACAGCGAACTGGCAGCCTCGATGGACTTGGGTCTGAAGGAAGCTATTTTAAAATACGTTTGTGGAATACTCACCTTAACAGGACAGCCCACACTGTCCTCGGCACGGTGGCCCTGCCACGCCGGGTGCCATGCCAGTGGACATCTTTGTTATGGGTCGCATCTGCAGCGGCTTGCAGACGTGCGGCTCTCAGTGAGGGCTGCCTGCCGCTCGGATGAAGGCCGTTGTGATTAAGCGAGCTGTTCTCCTTCAGAACGGGATCCCAACGCTGATAAACCTCCTGAAGCTGGACATCGAGAACGTGCTGGTGAACGTCATGAACTGCATCCGGGTCCTGTGCATGGGCAACGTGAGCAACCAGCGAGCCGTGAGGGACCACAAGGGCATCCAGTATCTCATCAATTTCCTGAGCGCCAGCTCAGGTGAGCCTCTATCTGTGCATTATTATTACTGTTATTTTTAATATATGTTTATTGATTTCAGAGAGGAAGGGAGAGAGAGAGAGAGAGAGACACCAATGATGAGAGAGAATCATGGATCGGCTGCCTCCTGCACGCCCCCCACTGGGGATGGAGCCTGCAACCCGGGCCTGTGCCCTGACCGGGAATGGAACCGTGACCTCCTGGTTCAGAGGTCGGCGCTCAACCACGGAGCCACGCCGGCGGGCCGTATACACTGTCCACATTTGACTTTACAACAGGAGAAGCGAATCTGCTGTGTCTTTTTAGTCTTGCTTTTTAAGAGACGTAACTGACTGGCTCTTGAATTCCCCCGCAGACTTGCTGAAGGCCGTGGCCTCGGCCACCATAGCGGAGGTGGCCCGCGACAACAAGGAAGTGCAGAACGCGCTGGCGGCCGAGGGAGTCATCCCGCCGCTGGTGGCCCTGTTCACGGGGAAGCAGCTGAGCGTGCAGGTGAAGGGGGCCATGGCCGTGGAGGCCCTGGCCAGCTACAACCCGTCCATCCAGAGAGCGTTTCTGGAAAACTCCCTGAGTAAATACCTCCTCAAGCTCCTCAAGGTAGGGCCGAAGGCCCAGTGTCCTTTTCCTTAGCCACAGTACTCACTATTGACTTCAGCTCAGTGCACAGAAAACTGAAACCCCTTCTAGAATAAACCTTTTCTAAAATGGGGTGTTCCAGCCCTGCCAGCCTGGCTCGATGGTTGGACATCGACCTATGAACTAGGAGGTCACAGTTCGATGCCCAGTCAGGGCACATGCCCGGGTTTCAGGCTTGATCCCCAGTGGGGGTGTGCAGGAGGCAGCCTATCCATGATTCTCTCTCATCATTGGTGTTTCTCTCTCTCTCTCCCTCTCCCTTCCTTTCTGAAATCAATAAAAAATATATTAAAACAGCTCAGTGATTGAGCATTGACCTATGAACCAGGAGGTCATGGTTCGATTCCTGGTCAAGGCACATGCCGGGGTTGTGGGCTCCATCCACACTAAGGGACCATGCAATGACTCTCATTGATGTTTCTATCTCTCCCTCTGCCTTCCTCTCTGAAATCAATAAAAATATATTTTTTAATATATATATATATACATATATATATATATACACATACATATTAAAGCAGGCATAGAGGGATTTTCAATCCCAGCAACAACACAGCACTGGTAACTCTTACGCAGCCAGCTCTGGGCAGTGAACTTCCACTGGACAGAGAGGCCCTGTAGCCTAAGAGGCCAACCCCAGAACACTGCCACCCAGAGGCTGACCCACAAACTGACTCTTTGCTAAACACAAAATAAGGCAGTCTGGGAAACAAATGCGGCTTGCTTTAAAATAAGGACTGTGGTTTACAACACAGAGGAACAGTGTATCGCAGGGAAACTCAACACTCTCCTGAATACCTGGCAGGTCTAAGGCGAGCCACACTGAAGAATAGAAGAACCGAAGGACCTTCACTACTGCAATATTTTTCTTTTTTCTTTTTTCACCTTTTAACTAAGAAACCAATTTTTTTTCTTTTTTTTTCTTTTTTTTTTCTTTTCCTCTTCTTCTTTTTTTTTTTTTCTTCTTTTTTCCATCACCTGATTTTACCCTTTTAATTACTACCTTCTTATTTTTAACCAGTATTATTACTGCTACCATTTTACCATTTTTTTTTAAAGTGCCATTTTATTTTCTCTTTATTTTATTTTGGGATTAGTGTTCTCCATTCTATTTTCATCGTTATATTATTGGTTGTTTCTAGTTTGCATTCATCTCCAGGGAGCTGTTGCTGGAATTTGTTGGGATTAATGGCTGTTCTATAGGAGTATTCTCCTCATATAAAAAGTCTCTTCCCCTCTTCCACTTCATTCTCTCTTTTCGCTCTTTTTTTTCCTTTTCCTTTCTTTTCTCGCTTTTACTTTCCCCCCTCATTTTTCCCAATTTCATTTTTGCACTCCTTTTTTTGGTCCCTAATTTTCTTTTCTTTTTTCTCTTTTCTCTTTTTCTCTTCCTTCTTCCTTATCCCCTAATTCTCTTAATTCAGGTGGTCACCTTTATTTGGGGTTATTAATATCGTGAATATATTTGTGTATAGTGCCTGGTACGTGGTGCCTTGTTGTGTTGTATTTTGTGCCTTTAAATCAACACAGCAGATCCAAGCAACAGCAACCTCCTGAGCACCACACCCTCTGCTGAGGAACAGCAGCTGTACATGAAACCTCGCCCCACCAGCCAGAAGAGCCACCACAGCTGTGAACAGCACCCACCAGAGGAGTTGCTGCCAACTGAAGAGCAGCTGCTACCGCAACCGCCCGAAGAGGAACCGCAGACCAAGGAGTCACTGCCACCAAGGGAGCAGCCACTGAACGACTCAACGTCTAGATATGTCAGTGAGATCAAACATGGGTAGACAAAGAAACCCCCAAAGGAAAGAGAAGGAGGACTCGCCAGAAAAGCAGCTAAGTAATACAGAGGCATGCAACATGACAGAAAAAGAATTCAGAATAAGGGTCCTAGAGTGCATAAACCGGATGGAGGAAAAAATCGACAACCTCAGCAAGAAGCAAGAAGAAACAGATGAAAAAATCGATAACATATGGAAGAAGCTAGAAGAAACAGATGAAAAAATCGATAACATATGGAAGAAGCTAGAAGAAACAGATGAAAAAATCAACAACTTAAGTAAGACCCAAGAAGATATGAAGAGTGATATAGCTGCAATGAAAAACTCCATTGAAAGTATCAACAGTAGACTAGGAGAAGCGGAGGACCGAATTAGTGATTTAGAAGACAAGGAAGCAAAACACACCCAAAACGTACTGCAACTGGAGAAAAAAAATGAAAAGACAGGAGGAGAGCCTAAGGGAGCTTTGGGACAACATGAAACGAAACAACATACGAATAATAGGGGTACCAGAACAACAGAAGGATGAACAAGGATTAGAAAACCTATTAGAAGAAATAATATCAGAAAACTTCCCTGAGGTGGGGAAGAAAAAAGTCACACAAGCCCAGAGAGTCCCAAACAAGGTGAACCCAAAAAGACCCACACCAAGACACATCATAATTACCATGGCAAATGTTCAGGACAAAGAGAGAATCTTACAGGCTGCAAGAGAGAGACGGAAAGTTACATACAAGGGATCTCCCATTAGATTGTCAAATGATTTCTCAACAGAAACACATCAGGCCAGAAAAGAATGGACGGAAATTTACAAAGTGATGCAAAGCAAAGGACTGAATCCAAGAATACTCTATCCAGCAAGGCTATCATTCAAACTTGAAGGGGAAATAAGAAGCTTCACAGACAAAAAAAGGCTAAGGGAGTTTATCACCACCAAGCCAGCAATGCAAGGAATGCTAAAGGGACTGGTATAAAAATAAGAAATAAAAAGCTCAGAAAGAAAACAGCCACACAAAAACAGAAATGCCTACAAACAAGTACCTTTCAATAATAACTTTAAACGTAAACGGACTAAATGCTCCAAACAAAAGACATCGAGTGGCTGAATGGATAAAAAAACATGACCCATACATCTGCTGTCTACAAGAAACCCACCTCATTAGAAGGGACTCACACAGACTGAAAGTGAAAGGATGGAAAAATATCTTTCAGGCAAATGGAAAGGAAAAGAAAGCTGGGGTAGCAATACTTATATCGGACAAAATAGACCTCAAAGTGAAGGCCATAACAAGAGATAAGGAAGGCCACTTCATAATACTAAAGGGATCAATACAACAAGAAGATATAACCCTGGTAAACATATATGCACCCAATGCAGGAGCACCCAAATTCATAAAAAAACTCCTGGAAGATATCAAAGGAGACATCGACAACAATACAATCATAGTAGGGGACTTTAATACACCACTGACAGCACTGGATAAGTCCTCTAGACAAATAATCAGCAAAGATACAGCAATCCTAAATGACTCACTAGATCAGATGGACTTAATAGACATCTTCAGAACACTTCACCCGAAAGCCAGGGAATATACATTCTACTCAAATGCTCATAGGACATATTCAAAAATAGACCATATATTGGGTCACAAGCAAAGTATCCCCAAATTCAAGAAAATTGAAATTATAAAAAGCGTCTTCGCAGACCACGATGGCATAATATTAGAAATAAACTACAATAAAAACAACCCAAAATACTCAAACACCTGGAAGCTGAATAGCATGCTATTAAATATTGATTGGGTTACCAATGAAATCAAAGAAGAAATTCAAAACATCCTGGAAACTAATGACAATGAAAACACAACAATCCAAAACCTATGGGACACAATGAAAGCAGTCCTGAGAGGGAAGTTTATAGCTCTACAGGCCTATCTCAACAAACAAGAAAAAATGGTAGTAAATCATCTAACTCTACAACTCAAAGAATTAGAAAGAGAGCAACAAGAAAACCCCAGAGTGAGCAGAAGGAAGGAGATAATAAAGATTAGAGCAGAAATAAATGACATAGAGACCAAAAAAACAATACAGAAAATCAATGAAACCAAGAGCTGGTTCTTTGAAAGGATAAACAAGATTGACAAACCTCTAGCCAGACTCACCAAGAAGCAAAGAGAGAGGACCCAAATAAACAAAATCAGAAACGATAGAGGCGAAATAACAACAGACCCCACAGAAATACAAATGATTGTTAAAAAATACTATGGACAGCTCTACTCCAACAAACTAGACAACCTGGAGGAAATGGACAAATTCCTAGAAAAATACAACATTCCAAAACTCAATCAGGAAGAATCTAAAAATCTCAACAGGCCAATAACTATGGAAGAAATTGAAGCAGTCATCAAAAAGCTTCCAGCAAACAAAAGCCCAGGACCAGACGGCTTCACAGGGGAGTTTTACCAAACATTCAAGGAAGAACTAAAACCTATCCTCCTCAGACTACTACAAAAAATTCAAGAGGAAGGAACACTTCCAAGCTCATTCTATGAAGCCAGCATCACCCTAATACCAAAACCAGGTAAAGACAACACAATGAAAGAGAATTACAGGCCAATATCCCTCATGAACATAGATGCCAAAATCCTCAACAAAATCTTAGCAAATCGGATCCAGCAGTACATCAGAAAGATCATACACCATGACCAAGTAGGATTTATCCCAGGGATGCAAGGATGGTACAATATCCGCAAATCAATAATCGTGATACATCACATAAACAAATTGAAAGAAAAAAACCACATGGTCATATCAATTGATGCAGAAAAAGCATTTGACAAAATTCAACACCCATTTTTGATAAAAGCTCTCAGCAAGGTGGGAGTAGAAGGATCATACCTCAACATAATAAAAGCCATATATGACAGGCCCACAGCCAACATCATACTCAATGGACAAAAACTAACACCATTTCCCCTAAGAACAGGAACAAGACAGGGATGCCCCCTCTCACCACTCCTGTTCAACATAGTACTGGAAGTGTTAGCCATTGCAATTCGGCAAGAAGAAGAAATAAAAGGCATCCAAATTGGAAAAGAGGAAGTAAAACTGTCCTTATTTGCAGACGACATGATATTATACATACAAAACCCTAGAGACTCCATCAAAAAGCTACTGGACTTAATACATGAATTTGGCAATGTAGCAGGATACAAAATTAACCCCAAGAAATCCGAGGCATTTCTATACACCAATAGTGAACTTTCAGAAAGAGAGATTATAAAAACAATCCCGTTTACCATCGCACCAAAAAAATTAAGCTACCTAGGAATAAACTTAACTAAAGAGGTAAAAGACCTCTACTCAGAAAACTACAGGACGTTGAAAAAAGATATAGAGGAAGACATAAACAGATGGAAGAACATACCGTGTTCATGGATTGGTAGAATCAACATCATTAAAATGTCCATACTACCCAAAGCAATCTATAAATTCAACGCACTTCCCATTAAAATACCAATGGCATACTTCAGAGATCTAGAACGAACTCTCCAAAAATTCATCTGGAATAAAAAAGACCTCGAATAGCTGCAGCAATCCTGAAAAAGACCAAAGTAGGTGGGATCTCAATACCAGATATCAAGATGTATTACAAAGCCACTGTTCTCAAAACTGCCTGGTACTGGCACAAGAATAGGCATATAGATCAATGGAATAGAATAGAGAGCCCAGAAATCGGCCCAAACCAATATGCTCAATTAATATTTGACAATGGAGGCAAGAACATACAATGGAGCCAAGATAGTCTCTTCAATAAATGGTGCTGGGAAAATTGGACAGATATATGCAAGAAAATGAAACTAGACCACCAACTTACACCATACACAAAAATAAACTCAAAATGGATAAAGGACTTAAATGTACGACAGGAAACTATAAAAATTCTAGAAGAATCCAAAGGCAACAAAATCTCAGACATATGCCGAAGCAATTTCTTCACTGATACAGCTCCTAGGGCACTTGAAACTAAAGAGAAAATGAACAAATGGGACTACATCAAAATAAAAAGCTTCTGCACAGCAAAAGAAACCATCAACAAAACAACGAGAAAACCCACTGTGTGGGAAAACATATTTGCCAATGTCATATCCGATAAGGGCCTAATCTCCAAAATTTATAGGGAACTCATACAACTTAACAAAAGGAAGATAAACAATCCAATCAAAAAATGGGCAAAGGACCTAAATAGACACCTTTCAAAAGAGGACATTCAGAAAGCCAAGAGACATATGAAAACATGCTCAAAGTCACTAATCATCCGAGAGATGCAAATCAAAACAACAATGAGGTACCATCTGACACCTGTCAGACTGGCTATCATCAACAAATCAACAAACGACAAGTGCTGGAGAGGATGTGGAGAAAAAGGAACACTTGTGCACTGCTGGTGGGAATGCAGACTGGTGCAGCCACTATGGAAGACAGTATGGAGTTTCCTCAAAAAACTACAAATGGAACTCCCATTTGACCCTGTGATCCCACTTCTAGGAATATATCCCAAGAAACCAGAAACACCAATCAGAAAGGATATATGCACCCCTATGTTCATAGCAGCACAATTCACCATAGCTAAGATCTGGAAACAGCCTAAGTGCCCATCAGTAGATGAATGGATTAGAAAACTGTGGTACATCTACACGATGGAATACTATGCTGCTCTAAAAAGGAAGGAACTCTTACCATTTGCAACGTCATGGATGGAACTGGAGAGCATTATGCTAAGTGAAATAAGCCAGTCAATGAAGGAAAAATACCACATGATCTCACTCATTCATGGATAATAGAGACCATTATAAACTTTTGAACAATAATAGATACAGAGGCAGAGCTGCCTCAAACAGATTGTCAAACTGCAGCAGGAAGGCCGGGGAGGGTTGCGGGGCAGGAGGTAGGGGGGTAAGAGATCAACTAAAGGACTTGTATGCATGCATAAAAAAAAAAAAAAAAAAAACCATCAATGACTCTTCATTGCCCACTGTGTTAAGAATAAGATTTTCTATTTAGGGAATTGAATTTTCACAAATAATTCAGTCTAATCCTCCCTCGCCAGCCTCTTCTTATATTATTCCTTTGTCAGATTCCCACTAACTACACCAATCAAACTACATTCTAAGTGTCTCAGTTTATGGGCCATTCTTTACTTATGCTTGGCCCTTCCATTTTTAGTTTCTTTGACCTGCCAAACTCCTTATGTATAAATAATTTCTTCAACTTTGCAATCCATATAGAATTTTATACTTTTGTTAATATTATGCTTTCATAAAATATAGCTTCTATATATATATAAAAAAAAAATAATAATAAAATAAAGCAGGCTATTCCTACAGTAGTAAATACATGCTCACCGAATGAACGGATTTTCTCTTAAACAGGCCTTTGAAATCAGCGTGAAGGAACAAGGGGCCGTGGCACTCTGGGCCTTGGCGGGACAAACGCTGAAGCAGCAGAAGTACATGGCCGAGCAGATCGGGTACAACTTCATCATCAACATGCTCCTGTCGCCGTCGGCGAAGATGCAGTACGTCGGTGAGTTGCTTTCTAGGCGCAGCTCTGACCCGTGAGCCCTGGGCTCCGGCGTGCTGCCTGCCTTCTCATTTTATTTTATTTTTTTAAATATGTTTTTATTGATTTTATTTATTTCAGAGAGGAAAGGGGAAGGAGAGAGAGAGAGAAACATCAATGATGAGAGAGAATCATTGGTCGGCTGCCTCCTGCAACCCGGGCCTGTACCCTGACAGGGAATCAAACCCATGACCTCCTGGTTCATATGTCAGTGCTCATCCACTGAGTTACATTGGCTGGGCTACTTCAATTTTAAATATATTTGTATTCATTTCAGAGAGGAAGGGAGAGGGAGAGAGAGAGACATCAGTGATGAGAGAGAATCATGGACCGGCTGCCTCCTGCACACCCCACACTGGGGATCGAACCCACAACCCGGGCCTGTGCCCTGACCAGGAATCAAACCGTGACCTCCAGGTTCATAGGTCGATGCGCGACCACTGAGCCACACCGGCCGGGCTGCTTGCTTTTCTTTTCCAGGAGGCGAAGCAGTCATCGCCCTGAGCAAGGACAGCCGGCTGCACCAGAACCAGATCTGCGAGGGGAACGGCATCGCGCCGCTGGTGCGCCTGCTGAGGATCAGCAAGCTGGCGGAGGGCACGCTCCTGAGCGTCATCCGGGCCGTGGGCTCCATGTGCATCGGTGCGTGACCCGCCTCGGTGTCCAGACCGTCGCGATGCTTCCCTTCCTCTCGGCCCGCTGCCAGAGCCCGCCACCATGTTTAATGTCGATATGCGCTTCTAATTCTCCAAGACCTGACTGAGTACAAGTGGTGAAGTTCAGTTTCTTACATAGGCTCTGTTCTTGCACTCTGGTTAGAGATTTCAACCAGAATATTCCTCTAGTCATTTTTATAAAATCAAACGGTAGCATCATAAGCTTAAGTACCTTGCACGTAATAATTCTTCAATAAATGGCAGCCATTATTGTTCCTTGATAGTCTAATATTTATAATTTTGTTGTTTTGTGACTTAGAAAATTGTATCCACTTCTAATAGTAGAATTTCCACTTCCGTTTGCCTTTTAAAAACTTAATTCAGGTTAAATCGGTGTCGCTATAGCATTCCCTTTTGTCATTTACTAATCATGTTCTTTGACCAGAGGACACATCCACTTGTGTTTATTTGCTTTTCAGTAAGTTTCAATCCCTGAGGGGGACAGCACCCCTGGAGTCTGTGCCCAGTGGCCTGAGCCGGAAGGGGCTTTGGGACTCGGCACGAGCCACGCCCTGTGTCCGTGAGAGTCGCCTTTCCCGGGTGACTCGGTTGTGTCCGGCTCTTTGCTTGGTGCTCATGAGCGCGTCTCTGGCCCAGAGAGAATCCGGTTTCCTCTCGAGCACACACACCTTCGCTGAGAAGAGCTGTGCACTCCCTCTGGTCCCAGAGCTCCCGCGTAAGCCGCCAGCTAAGACCTGGACCACAGCCTCCGGACCCTTAGAGGTCCTGTTTCCAACGGGCCCAGAGCCCGCAGCCGCAGCTCCACGCACCCCAGGCCGAGGGGGCAGAGCTGACTAGTCGTGTGGTGCAGGGCGCTCTGTCAGCCACGCACACCGCCCTTGCCAACATGGACAAACATCTCATGATGTGGGTCTTCCAGGTGTCGCCCACACGAGCAACCCCATCAGCCAGCAGTTCATGGCGGAGGAGAACGCCTTCCCGGTGCTGATGCAGCTGCTGAGGAGCCACCCGTCGCTGAGCATCAAGGTGCGCCAGGCCACCCGGCCCTTCCCACGCGGTAAAAACGAACGTAAGCGGGACATTTTAAGATTGAATGGTATCATTTGCAAGTTCACGAGTACAGTACAGGTATTAAACTTCTAAACAAAACTCTAGAGGTTTCACACAAAAAGGTTGCTACAAAGATCGTCAATTTTATTAAAATATTTCTTCAAAACAGGAACGTCTGTGTCCTCCTCAGGGATGATTCCCAGCAGTTCATCCCTGCGTCCTCAGACACTGGTTGCTAAAGACTGGGCGGGGGTCCCAGGGATGCGGGCTGTAGGTCGCAAAGTTTCTCCACTCTAAGTGAATCCTGTGGTTGCTACGCCCACGAAACAGCCCCACCTTCTGTTCCTCAAAGCGAACGTTGCCAAGTAGCACTACGAGCTGTGGAGGAGCCGTCCACCCCCACCCACCCCCACCCCCTCACCCCCGCTAGCAGAGCGCCTTTAGTGAGATGACGTGCACATCTACTCCAGCCCCTTCCTAAAGCTCTGCAAATCCGGGACATCGATAGTTGGCCAGGCAGGAAATGGTAGCAACCAAGAACACATTTTCTCTTCAAAACTTGGTATGGGCTCTATTGGAAATGAGAAAATAGAAATGACCAAAGAGGAAAATATGTGAGTAAACATCGCATTATTTCTTTAAGGAACGTGTTTGTTACCAGAAAAGATGTTTTAAGTTATGTGGCTTTTCTGGCTATGAAAGAGATTATGTGTGTACTAGAGGCCCGATGCATGAAATTCATGCAAGGGGCTCAGCCCTCCCAGCCCCGGCTTCGTCCAGAAGGTCGTTCAGCTGTCTGGTCTAATTAGCATATTACACTTTTATTATTATAGATGGGAGTTGAATTAGGGAAAAGAAGGAAGGAGCTCATGCTAGCGATGTTTTTGGCTTGAATTATAGTGAAAACTACACTGACTTTCAAAGTACCCATACATTTCGGAAGACTATGGAAAATGCCACGTAAAGTACATTTTTATTTTTAAACATGCATTTTCACGGCAAAAGAGTTTTCACATCAATGGCACCTACCTATAATTCAGTATCGATTCTCAATGAGTTCTTAAAACTTGTTAAAACAGAACAGAGATACACTTCAATACTTTCCCGCAAATAAAATTCTATAGTAAACGAAATACTTCTGCAACAGTTGTGCTTTTCAAACCCGTAACATTTTTCATAGGAATGCAGAGTGTAGTTCCTAAAAGCGTAACCACTGCATCCTCGCAGTACCCAGGTTCCTTTACATCCTCTGAAGGACCTCAAATCATGACCCCAGAAACAGAGGCCCACCCTCAGCGCTCCTCCACGGGCTCCGCTTAACTCACAGGCGGTCCAGAAAGGCTGACAATGCACAAGCTGGTATCTGATAAGCAGTTCAAAACAGCTTAACCCCTGCCAGGAAATTCATTTTTTAAAACATATTTTTATTGATTTCAGAGAGGAAGGGAAAGGGAGGGAGAGATAGAAACATCAGTGATGAGAGAGAACCATGAATCGGCTGCCTCCTGCACGCCCCACACTGGGGATTGAGCCCACAGCCTGGGGATGTGCCCTGACCGGAAAGCAAACTGTGACCTCCTGGTTCATACGCTGACACTCAACCACTGAGCCACGCTGGCCGGGCCCATGCCCAGAAATTTTTTTTTTAATTTAGATAAAGAAGGGATACACCTGTGCCCAGCACACAGAGGCAGGATCTTGACCCCGCTGTTTGAAAACCGTAAGGGACATTCCTCCCGAAGTTGTAAATGCCAGTGAGAGAGCTGGGATCCATGGGTTTTACAGTATCTTCCGATTAGTACATCCCATATCAATGTCTGCATGATAAAAATGCCAGTGGATAAGCCGTAAGTGACAAATAACCTCTGAAATCCACGTGTCCAGGTGGAGGTGGCCTTTTCCTTGGCCTGCATTGTCCTGAGGAATAAATTGCTGCAGAAGGAATTGCAAGAAAATGAAGGGTTCAAATATGCGGATGTCCTCTTTCTTTTGCACGCCCAGGATAAGGTAATCCCCTTACAAAATATCAGCGGTCATTTAGAAGAAGGTTCTGAGACGACCTCCTCAAATTATTACCAAGTCTTCTTCATGGCGGTGTTTAAGCGCCTTACTTCAGAAACGGGAAATCTCTCTGGGAGGCCCTTAGTTTGTATTGGTCGAATGATAGTGTCCCACATTTCTCACAGCACGCTTCATTTTTGAAAAGTAGCCATTTTATGTGTTGGGTCAAGCCAAAACAAAAACAAAACAAAGAAATCACCCAATCTCTTCTATCCTGAATGCATCAAATCTTTGACCCAATTTTATGAACTTTCAACCCTCTGCGGTCTGCTGCTTCTGCAATATTCTAGAATGGTGCTTCTCAGTCTACTCATGATGAAGGAATAGCTTTCCCCCCACTGATCTCTTAATTATATATAAAAAAAAAGCTTTACATTTTGCAATAATTTTAGACTTTCCAAAAATTTGCAAAAACCATACTGAGTGTCCTGGGATACCCTTCATCCCGTTCCCCTGATGTCAACCAGGACATGAACATTGACACGTTACCATAAACCGGTCTGCAGGCCTGATTTCAATGTTGCCTGTTTCCTCACAAAGTCCTCTTTCAGTCCCGGGACCCAGTCAGGGATTCCACATTGCATCTCGTCGTTGCGTCTTTTTAGTCTCCTGCCCTCTGTGAAGTGCAGGCCCTGGGATTTCAGGGTTCCATGTTTTGCCTGACCTTGACAATCTTGGTAAGTGCAGGCCCGTTGTTTCGTGGACTGCCCCTCAATTTGACTCCTCTGATGTTTTCTTATGATTAAACTGAGGCGACGCATTTTGGCAAGGACACCGTAGCAATGACAGGGTTTTCTTCACTCACCTTCCCAGCAGGTACATGACATTGATGTGTCTTATGACTGGCAATGTGAACTTGGGGTACTTGGTTAGAGCGGTGTCTGTGAAGTTGCTGTTTTTCCCTTCATATGTAAGACGTATCTTGAGATGAGACACCCCGAGGCCATGCGAATACTCTGTCTTGCCTTGTATTTTGTTCATCAATTTTAGCACGCGCGGATCAACAGGACTACGGCGGCATTTACCTGACGGTGATTATTTTTTAATTCCCTCATTCTTCCACTGGTAGTTAACTGTAAGAAAGACCCATGTCTTTAAAATGCTTATTCGCAGTTTCTGTAATTCCGTGGCAACCATTTCGTGGACCATCGCTGGCCCGTGGGCCACACTGCGAACGGCACTGGCCCTAGAAAAACTCCGGGTCCTCTGTGACCTACAGTACACTTGGCGGTGAGGGAGGGCATTGCCGGCCACGCCTCTCTCCGTTCTGAGAGATCTGGGAAGGGGAAAGATGCGCTGTCACTGCATTATTTTTTTTCAGTACATAATTGGACTTCACTGTGGTGCACAAAAGATGCAGTTCGCTCTAATGACCTGGAGAATAAGAGGGAGAGGAGTCTGCATTCATGTCTGCCTCTCAAAGCCGCCTTTCTCCCTCTCTACTCTTCCTGCCACCTGTCTGTCTCTCACCCTCTTCCTCAGGGTCAGTTTTCTGCTCCCTTTTCTCCTCCTGCTCATTTCCTTCCGTTCCCCTTCCCTCCCAACCACCTGCTTCACTCTCTGGACCCTATCCCCTTTTTTTAAAAAAAAAAAATTATTTTATTGATTTCAGAGAGGAAGGGAGAGGGAGAGAGATAGAAACATCAATGATGAGAGAGAATCACTGATCAGCTGCCTCCTGCACAGCCCACATGGGGGCTTGAGCCTGCAACCCGTGCATGTGCCCTGACTGGGAATCGAACCGTGACCTGGTTCATAGGTCAATGCCAACCACGGAGCCACATCGGCTGGACTGGACCCTATCTTTGACTGAACCTAATACCTTTCTTCTTGCCTAGGGCCAGGTGACCACTTTGTGGATCTATAATTTTTATTATGAAAAATTTCAAACAACTCATGGTCAATCTTATTTCCTCTATCTACCTATTCACCATCCCTGTGTTATTTTTAAATCAAATGTCAGGGATCATCTAATCTTATCTGTAAATATTTTTCAGTATGTACATATGGCATTTTTATATGATAATTCATTGTGGCAGAAGAAAACTCACTAAGATTAATTGTTCTCTAATACTGTTCAAGTAAAATGTTAAAAATAAGGCTTAGTCATAAGGTTCTATCTTTGGGGCCTATCTGGAAAATCTACCATACTTGTTAATCCTTGGCAAGCAGATGGTCTCTAAAGGAAAATTATTATTTGCTCTTTTCCCAGCCCTAAAATGTTAAAATGTGATTTTAAGAAGTAAATCACTTTTATTTAAAATTTCTCTTTTAGAATACAATACAAAAGAATTTTACAAATGAGCTTATTTTAAGAGATGATAATCGTCCCACAATGCATAACATGCAATAGATAGCCTGTTGTACAAGGGAAGTTTTGACTTATTAACTCCACTTTGAAATGTTGAAAATAAAATGTTAAAACAAAATAGTCGAGGGAAAATAAAATTACAGTTTCCTGTTACCATTTTTTTTTTTAATATATTTTATTGATTTTTTACAGAGAGGAAGGGAGAAGGATAGAGAGTTAGAAACATCGATGAGAGAGAAACATCGATCAGCTGCCTCCTGCACACCCCCTATTGGGGATGTGCCTGCAACCAAGGTACATGCCCCTGACCAGAATAGAACCTGGGACCCTTCAGTCCGCAGGCTGACGCTGTATCCACTGAGCCAAACCGGTTAGGGCCCTGTTACCATCTAGATATTTGGTTGCATAACCAGTAATCTAACATTCCCTTTAAAAATTAATTTTTCCTCTTTTCTTCTACCTGATACCACAACCTAATCCTCTATTTTTTCTGTTCACACTATTATCTATTCTCGCCAATACATTAATGTCCTATTTTACTCGTAGAGGTAAGAATGCAATATATTTTAACAGGCGAGAATGAAACCCTCTGACCATGATAACATGGTAAGTGAAGTGGCTAAAGATAACGCATGTCTCTCCTGTTTCTAGGACATCCGCTTAAGAGCAGGCTATGCGTTAACCCTTTTTGCCTTCAATGACGTCTTTCAACAATATTTAATTTTGGAAAATGGAATAATGACCCTGTCCATCTTTGAACCTTTTCTTGAATCAACCATTGAAACTGAGAAGGCGATGGCAGCATTTCAGGTGTGACATTGGAGTTGACATTTCCATGGGTGTCGTTTTAGTGAAAACTTGAACATTAGAAAAAAGTTTGGATCTGGAAAAATGGTCCTGGTTTGTAAAATTCACAGTAGTTTTCACACCAGCCCCTTTCACATCATTAGAAAAACAAAACACATTACCTATGAGGATTTCTTCATTTATATGGAGCTTTACAAGTTAGAATGGAAGTTTTACCCTTATACACCACCTGATGTTTATGAAACGCTGTTGGGTGGATAGGCAGGTAGAGGTATTTTCATCACCTGCGTTTGATAAGGAAATAGGTAGCGCAAGGTGGCATTCAACACAAGAGTTCCCTGCAGAATCTTTAGCTGACCATGCTCATGCTTCAACCCATGACAGCTAGATGTACCTGGGTTCTTCTGTCTTATTCTCCCTCTTCTTTTTTCCCCTATGATTTTTAGGAGAAGTATTTTCTTTCTCTTTTTTTAAAGTTATTTATTTATTTTTATTTTTGTTAATCCTCACCCAAGGATATTTTCCCATTGAATTTTTTTAGAGAGAGGGGACACGCACACACACACACACACACACACACACACACACACACACACACAGAAACATCAATGTGTGAGAGACACATTGGTTGGTTGCCTCCTGCACAAGTCCCAACCGGAGCCAGGGATCTAGCCTGCAACCAAGGTGCATGCCCTTGACCAGAATCGAACCCAGGACACTTCAGTTCCCGGGCTGACGCTCTATCTACTGAGCCAAACCGGCTGGGGTGAGAAGCTTTTCATATGAACCCTACTTCAAGGATATAAAAGTTACAAACATTGTAGAAAGAATACTATGGCCTCCCATGGTCACTAAAATGACCAGATAGGGCCAAGGACTCTAACTCCTACTCCTGCCTCTTGCTTCTCTCCCTTTTCTCCCCCCTCCCTTTTTTTTTTTGCTTCTCTTCTAGTCAATCATGCCAAATTACTCCTCTTACCTCCCTGAGATGTACCAAGTCAATCAATCAATGCATCAATAAAAGCTTAATCAGAGAGGCTGAGTAGAAGATGCTCAATGATTCTTTGCTTCTTTTTCGTTTGTAGATTATTATATTAGCTAAAGTCATCATAGATGTGGACCATATCACTTTGTCTTCAAGAGGAGTTACTATTCTGATCGATAGTCTGTATTCCCTCCAGTCCACCACGATTGTCTTGACAGGTAAGAAATGACCAGCATCTCATTGTAGCCGCCTAAAGCTAGTTGTGCAAACACGTTTCTGTAGCCTGAGCCCGAGCAAAGAAACCAGCCGGACACTCTGTCACGCAGCTGGAAGCCTGGGCCCACAGGGGAACATGCCTGTCTATGCTGCACCCCAACGAGGAGCAGAAACTCCGAACACGGCCTTTCGGCTTTCCCTACGTTTTCAAACCCTGCCTTCTCTTTTCCAGAATTCAAAATGATAATTCAACTCTGAGCTACCGTAAGAGCAGGCACACACTGACTGACAGTAGCGACAGATTTGCACCGACGCCCCTCCGCCTGGCTTCCTTTTGACCAATGGCCCATGTTTTGCTAACAGTGAAGGGCTCCCTACACTGATCTGTGGTATAGCAAGGCAAGGGGGCCCAAGAGCGGTATTGACACCATGCTAACCACGTGACCGTATCGAGTCCAGATCCAACTCCCCAGATGATCAATCAGTAGTCATTGACTTCATATGTCACTCTCAACATGACGTGGAACAGTAGCAGAATAACAGCCCGAGGGAGGAACTACCACCAGAAATCGTAATAATAAAAGGCTCATATGCAAATGGACGCCATGCCCTCACGCTGTAAGGACCGCTCAGCTGGAGGCGCTGGAGCACCTCTCGGGCCTGGCGCTCCGGTGGGAGGCGGGGCACCTCCTCGCACAATTTCTCGCGCTGGGCCCCTAGTAAATAAATAAATACATAAATAAATACATAAATAAATAAATAAAGTATTTGCTCTTTAGCTGAAATGGGCCACTTGAAGGCAGCAGAGGAACCTCGACTTGCTGTCCTGGGAAGAAAACCTCGGACTTTCAGGCGTCCCCTCTCTTATGTGACCTGCTTCACTTGCACTGTGTGTGACAGAAACCCAGACCATACTTTGGGGGAAAATTTATTCTACATATAAATGCTTTTTCTCAGCACTTCTTCATTAGCAGACATGTCTTATGACTCAGACATTTTTAATATTATGTGCAGATAACCAAGAGCACGGCTTAGCCGAAGCACAAAGCCTTTTTCTCCTTTAATTTGTAGGGAACTTAATAGCCAGCCTGGCTCACTCCAGAGCTGGGATTCCAGCTGCGTTTGCCACATTAGGGACAGTCCAGCGGCTCTGCTACCATCTGTACTCCGGGAAAGAAGAGGTAAATCAAAAGTAATGTTAGCCCAGTCGGCGTGGCTCAGGGGTTGTGCATCAACCTATGAACCAGGAGGTCCCGGTTCGATTCCCGGTCAGGGCACAGGCCCGGCTTGTGGGCTCCATCCCCAGTGGGGGGCATGCAGGAGGCAGCTGATCGATGATTCGTTCTCATCATTGATGCTCCTATCTTTTTCTCCCTTTCTCTCTGATATCAATAAAAATATATTAAAAAACAAACAAACAAAAAGCAATTCTAAAACTGAATGTTCTGAGACTATAATTTGCCTCCCTCTCATCTCTGTGGGCTGACTTCCCCACAGGTTGACGGAGTTACAGAACAGTTCGTGTTCCTAACACAGCCTGAGATGGCTTCTCTAGAACTGTACCCGCCACCCCTAATTCCCGTTCCCACAACATGGGAAAACTTGTTTTATCTTTGATAGTTAAGATTCAATCTACCAATGAGTACACTGATGATATCAGATTTGTAATTAAAATCTTTATACAATATCCCACACCATTTTATGACTTCACTGTCGTTTCTGTGATTCTCTGGAATGAATGAAAGTGGAATCCATTGGACAGATTTCCTCATCTGCCAAGCAGGGTTCGAGATGAGGATGGATGTGTGAGGAAGGCGAGGCTGCCCAGTAGTGGTTTGCCTCTGAGTGTTCCCCTGCGCTTCCCCCCAAGGTCTAAGGCAGTGTTTCTCCAACATTGGGGTGCATTGGGGAACCCAGGGGAACCTGTTACGCCATATGGCTGGGCTCCATTCCCAGAGTTTCCCATCCAATACCTCCGTGCAGGCCCCAGGATGTTCATTTATTTCTAACCAGTTCCCAGGAGCCGAAGCGACCCTGGGACCACGTACTGAGAACCGCTGTCCAGGCGGGGAAGGTGCCCGGGCAGTCAGATGCCAATGGCAAGCCCAGAGTGTCAGCTTCTGGTACCCAGCAAGGGCGGGGTTCACGTTTACTCCATGACATTCCTTATGCCACCACTAACAGATTTTCCTAAGAACTGCCCAGCAGTACACGTTAGTTAATCATATTTATTAATTATGATTAATCATTAATCATAGCCTCATTATCTCAAGGTCACAGGCAGAGAGGACTACTTCCTTCCAGGAAAGAAAGGACTTTTCCTGTGTCCTATGGCCTGATACTTGTTCTTGCTTGTTTTTGCCAAAGGAAAATGTAGTTGCTTTCCCGAGCACATTATTATTATTATTATTATTATTATTATTATTATTATTATTTGTTGTTGTTGTTGTTGTTGTTGTTGTTGTTAATCTTCACCAGAGGCTATTCTTTCCTATTGATTTTTTTAGAGAAAGTGGAAAGGAGGGGGAGAGACTGAGAGAGAGAAACATCAATGCGAGAGACACACATTGATTGGTTGCCTCCACAAGTGGGATCGAGCCTGCAACCAGGTATGTGCCCTTGACCGGAATCAAACCCGTGACCCTTCAGTCCACAGGCCGATGCTCCAACCACTAAGCCAAACTGGCCAGGGCCCGAGTGCATTAATTTTAACCTACTTTTATGCTGTAGGCTCCTACCTGGTTTCCTATGACAGTCACCTATGCAGTTTTGAAAAATCGTAATGTCTAGGCTGTACCCCAAGATAATAAAATCGGTTTTGGGGGGTGGACCCCAGGCTGAGTCATGTTCATAGCTATCCAGGTGACAGTGATGCACCAGCAAGACTGAGGGCCACTGCCTTCGTTCAGCCCCCAGGGCCCTGCATCTGGCTGCACCTTAGAATCCGCTGTGGCACTTTAACAACATACAGGCCCAGATTCCACCCTCGAGCCGATTCGGTGGATGGGCTTAAAACAAAAAACAAAAAACAAAACCTCCTGGTGATTCTAAAATGCAGGCAGGACTGAGAACAACTGGAAATCACTGGCAGGTGACACCCCTCCCAAAGCCTGGCCGTGACTATGGACACAGATAACGGGGCAGTGAGGGCCGGTGGGCCGGGGCCGGGGGGGGGGGGGGGGGGGGAGGGTGGAGGAGGTCAATGGGAGAAAAAAAGGGGACATGTGTAATACTTTCAACAAGAAATAATTATTTAAAAAAATAATAAAAATAATAAAAACCTGGCCGTGAGCCCTAGCTGGTTTGGCTCAGTGGGTAGAGCGTCAGCCTGTGGACTGAAGGGTCCCGGGTTCAATTCTGGTCGAGGGCACATGCCTGGGTTGTGGGCTCCATCCCCAGTGTGGGGCGTGCAGGAGGCAGCTGATCCATGATTCTCTCTCATCATGGATGTTTCTATCTCTTTCTCCCTCTCCCTTCCTCTCTGACATCAGTAAAAGTAAACAAGTAAATAACAGTAAATAAAAGCATGGCTGTTGTGCCATCGGTGGGCATGCGCATTTGCTGGCATTAGCTCCAGGGACTTGCTAGGAGTGTGTGCTGAGCGCTGGCGCGGGCCCTAGAGCAGAGCACACGGTGAAGGATGTGTCTTCCCCGCAGGTGCGCACAGCCTGCTCCTGCGCCCTCGGCTACCTGACCTACAACGCGGTGGCTTTCCGCGTGCTGCTGAGCGAGTGCCGCAATAAGCCGAACCAGTTCCTCCGGATAGTGAACAGCATCAGCAGAGATGCCAGCATCAACCCGGCGTTTCTGAAGGAATTTAGAATGCAGCAAAAAGTGGGGCTCCCTTCCTTAAGGTAGGGTGCGCATAGGGGAGGTGGCAGGAGTGAGGTGACTGATAGAGGAGCTTTTACCGACCTGTAAGGAAGGTCAAGCAGGGCACGCCCCGTGCTACACATCTGTGCCTCAGACACCCAAGGACAAGTTCCTTGTGAACGCCCATCGCCAAAGCCTGTTTCACTTCTCCCCGAGCAGCAGCAAGTGCAGACACGAATGCAGCCGGATCTTGGGGATCCTGCCTGGCCAGGGTAACTCGCATTTCAGAAAAGTTTTGGGGAGCCTGGTTGCCTCCACGTCTGATCCAGGAAGCCATTTTGGGGTGGACTGGGGTACACTTGAGAGTTCTGAGGACCCCCGCGGGAACTTGGCCTCCAGTGGGACTTCGGGAATGACCCAAAGCGGGGTCACACCGGGCCCGGTGGTCGGAGTCACGCCAGCTGCCGGCATTTATCCCGAGGGTTTCGCACCCGCGTTGGAGTTTCATCGCGAACTTGAACTTGCGTTTCTGAAAGAGAGGAGAGGCGCCTGACGCCGGCACGGTTCCTTCTGGGCGCGAGCGGAATGACAAGCCTCCCGTGCAAGCAGCGCTGCTCTCATGCAGGCAACGATCCTGGCAGGATGTGTTACGAACTTTGCAATCACAGAGGAGAGGGGACCAGCTTGGCTCTAAACATCAAGTTTAAGTACAGAGAAAACCGAGGGCCTCCTCAGAGTCACGTTAACTGCGATGCTGTGGAAAACGGACACCTAACCTCGTTCCCTAATTGTATCTAAACAGCCAGGGACAGCGAAATGGCAATGGCTGTCATTGACAGCGTTAGAAAGTAATGCTTACTGGTTGAAAATAATTTAGGATAAATGATAGAAGCACTATTTAATAGTCCCTCCCTCAGCGAGTCCATAAGGCAACTTTTGGGGAATTATTTTTTAAAAAAACAAAAATGAAAACCCTCCCTCAGGACACTTGTCTGCCATCTGCTGGGGAATTGTAGTAACTACACAAATCTAAGAGGACTGAGGCGAATGGCACCCCTTTATCGTTGAAAACACTCAACTCTCAGGATTATAAAAAGTCGGTAAACTGGTCAGAATGGTGAAACTGCTGAGCAAGTAACAGTTAACCCATCACCAATAGTGCTATGCACTCGCCTTAGAGCAGCGGTTCTCAACCTGTGGGTCGCGACCCCTTTGGCGGTCAAACGACCCGTTCACAGGGGTCGCCTAAGACCATCCTGCATATCAGATATTTACATGACGATTCATCACAGTAGCAACATGACAGTGATGAAGTAGCAACGAAAATAATTTTATGGTTGGGTCACCACATGAGGAACGGTATTAAAGGGCCAGAAGGTTGAGAACCACTGGCTTAGAGCGTTTACATGGACTGTCCGCTTTATTTCTCGTAACAACCCCGAACAGGAGTGCGGTATACATAACACGATGGGAAAGGCGTGGAAAGATGACTGGGGCAAGCCTGGGGACTTCGGGATGATAAACATGCCCGTCCACAGAGTGTTCCTTGATGGCACTGCCGGGAACAGAGAGAGGCCGATCGTGGTTGGATCATAACAGCTTGTTTGTTTGTTTGTTTCGAGTGTCTACCTCTTCTCTGTTCCCATCCACACCAAGAACGGGATAGTAGAGGAGCCCTTGGCCGCGTCCATTTTGAAGTGTGGAGGGAGACATCGTTAACGGACCCGCCGTGAAAACAGAGGAGACTAACACTAGCTGGTTTCATTACCACCCAGTAGCCATGAAGTTGCTTCATTAAAGGAGGAAACAGCAAATGGTCCTCACCAGAGTAATCAGGAATGCATTCGGGACACTTTTATCTCTTAACTTTAATCAAGACTTGCATTTTATTACCAGGACGTGTTTGCAATACCACATTTACAGGTTATCTGTACAGGATGGTGATTAAAATAATACTTATTTTTAAGCCACCACCCCACCCACCCACCCACACACACACATTAACTTAGGTACACGTTATTATTTGACTTAAAACACTTCACTGGTACCCCATTACTTCAAAGTTGACATTTTATCATTCTTTTTAAAACACATTTTATTGATTTGTTAGAGAGGAAGGAAGAGGTAGAGAGACAGGGAAACATTGATGAGAGAGAAACATCAATCAGCTGCCTCCTGCACGCCCCCTGCTGGGGATGGAACTCAAACCTGGACATGTGCCCTGACCGGGAGTCAAATCAGCCACCCTTCAGTGCATGGGCGATGCTCAACCACTGAGCCACCCGCCTGGCTACATGTTCTCATTCTTAATACACACAATGACCTGATGGTTATTCTCCAACCTCGTCTCCTATCGCGTCCCAGACACCTTCACTTCTAAGCGCACCAGACTGTGCAGTGCCTCTGCCCGCCGCGCCGTGCTGTTCTACGCACTGTGATCCCTCACCCCTCCCCTCTGCCCGGGGCACGCCCCACCGCATCCCCCCGAAGACCTATTTTCTTCAAAACCCGGCCCAAGTGGTCTTCCCCCCGAAGCTTTCCTCCATCCGATCCCTTCAAGCAGACTCACTGCTTCCAGTGTGCTGAGTGAGTCAGTGAGTAGGAAACGCTGCGGCGACCTGAATGAGTCAGACCCAGGCTGTGGAACATGCTGCGTAGCCTCTCTATGTTTCTCGTTTGACGAAAATGTTTTCCCTTTCAGTCTGGAGAAAAATGGAGGGCCATGCATAAATCTTCTCTCCAGAAAAGGTAATTGGTGTTTCTTTTCTCTCCAGGGTGCCTTCTGGCCCTGGCACTCTGTAATCCAGGGGTCCTCAAGCTTTTTAAACAGGGGGCCAGTTCACTGGCCCTCAGACCGTTGGAGGGCTGGACTATAGTTTAAAAAAAAACTAGGAACAAATTCCTATGCACACTGCACATACCTTATTTTGAAGTAAAAAAACAAAACGGGAACAAATACAATATTTGTATTTGCATGTGGCCCACGGGCCGTAGTTTGAGGACCCCTGCTGTAATCCTTTGTTCCATGTATAAACATTCAAAAAGGCGGGTCTACTGAAAAGGCGACCTGCAAGCGTTTGTGTTTGGAATGCTGTACACCTAACATATCTCCCCATGTATAAGCCAATGTGACACATTTCTTTTTTTCTAAAAAAAAAAAAAATGTTTTTATTGATGTCAGAGAGAAAGGGAGAGGGAGAGAGAGGAACATCAATGATGAGAGAGAATCATTGACTGGCTGCCTCCACACCCCACACTGGGGATCCAGCGCAAAACCCGGGCACGTGCCCTGGCTCATAGGTCAACGCTCAGGCACTGAGCCAACCCGGCGGGCTTATCCTTTAAGGCCTTCCTCCCCAGCACCAGTCGGCAGAAACTCCTCCTCCTTCGCCCTTTCTCACAAGCCACGCACAGGTACCCTCATTACGGAAACAGCACACTAGTAAGTAGGACTCAGCCACGCCCTTGCTATTGTTCTGTGCCGTGTACACCTTGTCTCGTGA
Source organism: Myotis myotis (assembly GCF_014108235.1). Taxonomy (NCBI): domain Eukaryota; kingdom Metazoa; phylum Chordata; class Mammalia; order Chiroptera; family Vespertilionidae; genus Myotis; species Myotis myotis. The sequence continues at coordinate 2,673,868 of NW_023416390.1, forward strand.
GTTCATAGGGCACAGCCCACCTTTCCCTTACACTCCGTACAGTGTCGCACACAGTGGGGGGGATGCCCTTGAAACCCAAGTCCAGACCTGATAATGGTACCCACCTGGGCCCCGTAGACAGAGGCTAGGAAAAATGACTTGTTGATTTCACGTTTAGCTTAGTGCTTGCTCGAGTGTGCTTGGTGGAGGGCCAGATTCCGTCTTGCTTGGTGCAGTCACTGCCCCACAGGGAAAAGCAAGGGCGGGCCATTCAGAGGCCCCTGTGCTCCCGTCACGAGTGGGAGGGAGAGGAGAGGAGAGAGGACAAGAGGAGGAGAGCGGGCCTCACTCACTCCATCTGGGGGAGCGAGGTGTGGGCGGAGGGGAGGCTGTATTTCCGACTATCGTGGGTGAAAGGGTGTCTGGTGCGGGCACAGCTCCTTCGCCAGCCTCGCTCTTTCTTTACTGTAGTATTGATTTCCAAACAGCCTGGGTGCCAGGCACAGGCCGATGAAGCTTTTGCAGGTGTGTGGCAACATAAGAAAAGATGTGGACAACGGAGAGGGTTTGTGGACAAAGTTAATGTCATTCAAGGGGAAGGCCATGCCTTTGAGAGCGCCTTTGGCACTGTCTTTTGGTGTTAAACTATCCCTCCTTTCACAAACGCCTATTTAAAACAGTTGACATTTGGTCCTTTGTTAGTGCCAACTTGGCACAGTAGAAAGTCGGCCACCATGTTTGGCTGCCCCGAGGTTTTGCTGTGACATGAAAGCCTGGAAGCTGCTGCGCTGTCTCTTCGTGTGTCTGGAATGGGGAGGAAACAGAACGATGTTTCTTAGCTAAGGGGATCAGACTGTGGCGACCTCCCGAGGCGCAGACCTTTAACTGTGGCTCTTACTTCTTAGGGAGAGAGCACCGAAGAAAGCTAAGACCGAAAATTCAGCCCCGAGACTCCCTGACCTTATTGCCTCCTGTAACGAACTTCATGGGGCTCTTCAAGACCTCCAAGAAGTCCACTGTGTCGCATAATATTTTTTCCTTTGCATCTGCAACGTCCTCAGATGTCATCCAAGTGTCAAGACCAAGGATAGTGTTGCTGAGCGAACTTGGGAAACACGTTCAGAAAGATAACGTTGAGCCTGCAGAAGGTTAATAAACGCATTTCAGTGTGAATGGATTCCCGAGCAACTTTTTAAAACATTTTAACGTTTATTTTGTTGTTATAGTTTTATTGATTTCAGAGAGGAAGGGAGAGAGAGAAACATCCATGATGAGAATTATCCATCGGCTGCCTCCTGCACGCCCCACACAGGGGATGGAGCCAGCAACCCAGGCCTGTGCCCTTGACCGGAATCAGAGTTGGGACCCTTCAGTCCGCAGGCCGACGCTCTATCCACTGAGCCACCCAGCCAGGGCGCAGTGTTTTATTTGTAATTGTGGTAAAATGCACGTAACATAGTTGTGTCATCTTTTCTAATGGGGGTTCTTGATGTCGACACTTAGCAGATTGCCCTCAGCCTGTCTCCCGGGTTAAACCAGGCCTGATTCCAGTCTCAACCGATGAGTAGAAGTTTCTGGAAGGGAAGTCCTGCACTGACACCAGAGCAGAGCCGCTGGCCAGCGGCATCGTGGGTACCTGTGTCACGTGCTGTAAAGACGTTTAAACGGGGACGCGGCCCACAAGGGCACGCTCACGGTAATGCCTGGAGGCATCGAAGGATCAACACCACAAAAGCATGAGGCTTCTCACACCCGAAATGTGTGCCTTTAAACATTTACTTAAAAAGAAAAGCCCCAGCTCACGGCCACGGGTACAAAGGCGTGGCTGAGAAACGTGGCGGCCGCCTCGACCAGCGCCATGCCGACTGAGGGCCTCCTTCGGGGTGTCACGGAGAGGGGCTCCCCTGTGGCTCAGGGCCACTGGGGCGGGGGTGGGCGAGTTACTCATGGAAGTCCCCAAAGGGAAGTGCCTTTAAGGCAGGACCAAGCTAAGGAGTCTTGTCATCGTAGATTTGTAGCCTTACCTCCTAGTCCGGTGACGGCGAACCTTCTGAGCTCGGCGGGTCAGCGTTTTGAAAAACCCTAACTTAACTCTGGTGCCGTGTCACATAGAGAAATGTTTTGATATTTGCAACCATAGTAAAACAAAGACTTATATTTTTGATATTTATTTTATATATTTAAATCCCATTTAACAAAGAAAAATCAACCAAAACAATGAGTGTCATAGGTTCGCCATCACTGTCCTAGTCTCTCCATACAGCAAGCCACTGACTAGGCAGTTAACACCTTGTCCCACATGGATGACATCATAGAAAAGCTCCTGGTGAAATCTCTCAAAGGACATCGAACGCTCGATAGCAATGTCCTTACAGTTAACGTCGCTCTAATCCAGGCAGGGAGAAGGGGACAGGCTGTTAGGACACCTGCAGTACAAAGTTCCAGATTCAAGGAAATCATCCCCAAACAAAACCAAACCCTTTTCGTCACATACACTTTCATCAACTGAATAAAATTTCTCAAATAATGGATATAAATATATGTGGTCAACTGAAAAGGGCAGTGCAATAGGGTGGTGAAGGCCTGGAAGGCGCCGGTGCGGGGTGGGGGGGGGGGGGAGGAGGTCAATCGGGAAAAAGGGGAGTCACCATAATACTTTCAACAATAGAGGAATTTTTTTAAAAGTACAATGCACAACGAGAAGTTACTTGCACGCCACTTGTTAAAATCTCAGATGGGTTTTCAGAAACGTAGACACATTCTGTTTGCTCCAGAGAACATACCTGTGTGACGGGCACGTTTATACTTAACAGACATTCCGCTCGACAAAGTTACCTTTTGTCTTGATTTAGAATTCTGTGATCGACACGATTTTGGCCTGGCTCCCTTTCTAATACTCTTCTCTCATTGGAAAAAGTCAGGCTAATGTTTCAGCAGACGCCCCCCTCCGCCTCTCCACCCCCGCCTGCTCCCCTGAAAAAGCTCCCCCTGCTCTGACATGACCCAGGCCTGCACACACGGGCCAGAACTCAGCAGAGCCACCGCCTTTCTCCCTGCAGGGCTGGTTCTCTACCTGCAGCATCAGCGCATCCTGCCGCCCCCCCCCCCCCCCAGGTGCTCTCCTGTGGTTTCTGATTTAAAAACATATGTCCTCTTATACGACAATAACACGGCTAATCTCTCAAGAGAGCAGGTGCTAAACATCAAACGCAAGAGAAGGAATAACAGAAGAAAGTCTTGATGAGCAATATTACATATCTCCTACAATTTGATATCCAAAAAATCCAAACCGAAATGTTGAAATATTACCTTTAGGGATTTTTGAAAAGCACAAATCAAATCTTCATTTTTAATAAAAATATATTTTTATTGATTTCAGAGAGGAAGGGAGACAGAGAAACGTCAATCACTGGTTGCCTCCTGCATGCCCCCTACCGAGCATCGAGCCTGCAATCCGGGCCTGTGCCCTGACCGGGAATTGAACCAGGATCTCCTGGCTCGTAGGTCGACCCCGACCACTGAGCCACGCCGGCCGGGCTCAGATCTTCATTTTTAATTGTGGGACTTTTATGGCGGCTTCTCCAACTTCTTTGGATATATCCACCCCCAGAGGACATCTGCATCAGAGTCAGACAAATCACGTTACTGCAAACATTGGCTTCCTCCTCTGTCCCTCGTTCTACAGACTGTGTGCTTAGAATTCTAACAACATGCATATCTAATTTATAATTAATCCCAGGGGTTGGTAGCTCTTAAATAAATACAAATAGGATCTCAAACCAGAATAATGGGTGAAGAAAGGCCAGTTCCATTAATAAATCTAAACTTGGAGACTTTTTAAAACCACTTTGAGGTATATTTGACATTTCTAAAAAGCTACACATATTTAATATATACAACTCAATGACTTTGGGGATTGAGATGTTTTGAAAGAAACAATTCTACACATCTCAAATACTGTAAATAAATAAAAACTTAAAATGAAGTAGAAAAATAACAAAAAGTCTTATGATTCTCTATAAAGCTAAGAAGGCGAAATAGTTCACATGTAGCTGAAGGCAAATCTGCACCCCTTCCTACCCTACCCATCCCCCAGGTTCCCACTGCTTCCTCTCTGAGCGTCACCACCTGGCTTGCTCCTTGTCTGCCTTCCTCGGTCGCTACTGGCAGGAGAGGCGAGATCCGACCCTCTTTCTTTGTTCTTCCTTAGTTCATAATTCTGGCTTCTGATTTCTGCTATTTCACTCTGTTACCCAACCTGGAGAAAGCCACCGTCTCCAGCCTCCACACTGCCCAGGGGAGGCACCACGGCATCAGACGGTGGGTTCCACCAGAGGCTGGGCCATCGACATGGGGCGGGGCCGGGGGGGGGTTCTGCCACCACCAGCTAACTCTGCTCATTTGTAATCAGCCCTGAGAGTCGAGTTCATGCAGCAACAGTGAAGGACTCCAACACGGAGAAGTTTAAAGCATCAGATGAAACAATGTAGACACAGAACTGTTAGGTCAGGAAACATAACCATCCTCCGCTGGTTTTACGAGTCCAGGACTAACTGAGCCCGGAACTTGGTGCCAGACGGGGAAACCGTGCTCCTCGCTGGACCCGGGAGACAGAGGAAGGCGTGCAGAGAGCAGCTGCCTGGGCCGCGTTCTCAGCTGCACGGGGAAGAGCACACTCGCAGCCCAGTCCCCACCAGGATGCCTGGTGCACATTTCCCTTCCGTTTCCCAGCATCCTCGCTGGTTCTGAGATGGATGTGACGTTGCAAAAGGCAGGCCAGGGACCTGGTTTCCACTGTTTCCAAATGAAGGAATCCATCACCCTTACCCATCACCTGTTTCTAACCTGTGATTTGTCAGATTTTTTGTCATTTGAAATTGTAGCAAACACACTTCTTATAAGGTATCTACCTGATAGGTTCATGAAAGAAATGACTGTAACCAGAAGATCAATGAAAACCTCACATATAAAAGCAACATCCCGGCTTTGACTTTGATAATGCAACTTGCGTAAAGACAGGAATGGTGCTACCTACTTCGGTTCGTAGCGGACGCCTTCTGTGTCGTGTAAAATGCCCACGCCGGCACGCAGTCTTTCAATCCCGTTCCTAAACCAGGATCATTACACAGCGTGAGCAGCCCAGAGTTAAAGGAAGAAGGCGGAGCGTAGTGAAAGGGCGGTTCATATTGACCTCGTGCTGAGGCAGGCACGCGTCCCAGGGCTTACCACGCGACCATCACGCCGTTGTCCGTGCACAGTCTGGGGGGAGGACACAGCAGAGCGCACTGGGTGGCGTTTGTTACAAGTTCCAGAGCTTTTCGGATGTAGAAGTTGCTGGCAACTCCTCCAGACACAACCTGGAGGAGCCGAGAAGAGCAAGAGGAACAGGTGTCACGTACGGGTGTAAGCCAGGCTGGCAGCTAACCTGGGCACGGCAGCATGCGATCAAACACCGCATCTGACAGATGGGCGACGGGCGGTGAAACATCTGCAGAATAACGACTTGAAGAAAAATACCACAAAACACTTCACATCGGCGTGTAACCGCTCCTCCCGTTTCTGTGCTCCTTTCCTCTGGCCTTTTTCTAAGGACAGTCAGAGTACGTACGATACCTTACCAGTGGGCGGCAAACTCATCAGTCAGCAGAGCCAAATATCAACAGCACTTCTTCAAAACAGACTCGCCCAGGCCGGAAACCGGCTTCTGCGCGTGGGCCACGAGGTTTCAATCGCACTGTACGTGTGCGCGCGCACGTGGTATTTTGTGGAAGAGCCACACTCAAGGGGCCAAAGAGCCGCATGTGGCTTGCAAGCCGCGGTTTGCCGACCACGGCCTTAGGCCCTGGAGTTTTTACCTATAAGCACTTTTTTCTTAAACAATCCTTTAAGAACGATTGCCTTTGATATTCCAGTCTGTGCATCTACCACCATCTAAATATCGTCTCACTTCCTAATTTTCAGAAAACCGCACTTTAAGACACAGTTACCCGAGGTTTACCAAGGCTGTAAACACACGCGAGGGAGTTCATCAAAGGAGCACAAGTGTTAAGGAAATCAACCCGTTTTCCTAAAAACCAAGCCACCGGCTCCTGCCGTTCCTTCTAATCGTGGAGCCTCTGAAATGCACGGGCAGACGGCCCGGGGCTTCCTGGGCACACGGCTGTGCACACATCCCCTAACGCTGCCGCCTGTACAGGGAAGGGACGTGGTCTCCACTCCGCACATTGCCCACGTGGGCACTGGATGTGGCCCAGAGCCCTTCCCTCAGGTGCTCAGGCGGCTGGGCCACCCCCCCCCCACTCCCCCCCAGAACAGCCTCAGCACAGAGGGCGCCGCTACTCCAGGGGGACAGGCTCACCAGGGCGGGGGGCTCACCAGGGCGGTGTTGCTGGACGGCAGCAGGCCTCGCTGCTGGCAGAACAGCAGGGCGCGGTGCGTGCGCTTGGCGAGGTGGCAGGCGGTGGTGTGCTGCACGGCGGCCGCGATGTCCGCAGCGGAGGCCAGGACCTGCCCCTGCTCCACGCCTACAGACAGAGCACAGTCTGGGGTTACTCCCCTGTCCATCTTTATTACTTTCTTTTTGGTTAACCCTCACCCGAGGATAGTTTTCCATTGATTTTCAGAGAGAGGGAGAGGGAGAGGGAGAGTCAGAGAGAAACATCGATGCACATCAATTGGCTGCCTCCTGCAAGAGCCCTGACCAGGGCCTGGGCCCCTGCAACCGAGGTACATGCCCTTGAACGGAATCGAACCCAGGACCCTTGGTCCCCAAGCTGACGCTCTATCCACTGGGCCAAACCTGCTAGGGCTGTCCACCTTTATTTATTAGAAATATACCTTCCTCTTTTTCCTTTTGTGTTATTATCTTATTGACAGCATGTTGAAGTCCAGTGAAAGAAAAATCACAGTTTTTAGCCCGATGCATGGGAGGTGTGAGGTCAAAACGCAGTCTATTTCCTTGTTTCGCCAGATGCTCGATGGCCTTCCCACCACTCATGGCGGCGCACTCCGGGTGTTTTGTTAAAGACAGCCTTCTTGCCACCTGTCAGAAACAGACACAACATCTTACAATGAGCCAGAAAATTGCACGCTTTGAAACCAAGATGCAAAGGAAACGAAAAACACACCAAACCTGGACGAATAAGACATGCTCTGCCTTTACAAACACGGCCGACAGCTGGTCAGGGAGACGGCCAGGCCTGCCTTTCTGACAACCCCACCGACAGCGGCCGGCACTGCCTCCCCGTCCACTGTTGCTCTTCCACTGGGGATGGGAAACAGGTTGGAAGTTAAGAATGGCCGCTTCTTCCATAAGAATCTGCCCTGCTGCTTCCCACCGTGCCAGTGGCTGGCAGCAGGATCTCTGTAGGATCCTGCCACAGAGGAAGCAGCAATCTGCGTGGTGGTAGTGCTGGTAATGGTGACATTTAACCACAGAACTCTGTGCGTCTCTAATGTCCTTATCTTCCTATATCCTCACATTTCACGTTTTTAGAGTACTTGACACTTCACAAAACACCTTCTTTCACATATATTGTCCTATTTGATGAAAAACATAACTGCAGGCAATGAGATACCATCTCACACCTGTCAGACTGGCTATCATCAACAAATCAACAAAGGACACGTGATGGCGAGGATGCGGAGAAAAAGGAACCCTCGTGCACTGCTGGTGTGAATGCAGACTGGTGCAGCCACTGTGGAAAACAGTATGGAGTTTCCTCAAAAAACTAAAAATGGAACTCCCATTTGACCCAGTGATCCACTTCTAGGAATATATCCCAAGAAACCAGAAACACCATCAGAAAGGATATATGCACCCCTATGTTCATAGCAGCACAAGTTACCATAGCTAAGATCTGGAAACAGCCTAAGTGCCCATCAGCAGATGAATGTATTAGAAAACTGTGGTACATCTACACGATGGAATACTATGCTGCTATAACAAAGAAAGAACTCTTACCATTTGCAACAACATGGAGGGACCTGGAGAGCATTATGCTAAGTGAAATAAGCCAGTCGGAGAAAGATAAATATCACATGATCTCACTCATTTGTGGAATATAATGAACAACATAAACTGATGAACAAAAACAGATCCAGAGACAGAGAAGCATTGAACAGACCGTCAAACCTCAGAGGGAAGGCAGGGGAAGGTGGGGGTAAGGGGGAGAGATCAACCACAGGACTTGTCTGCATGCACATAAGCATAACCAATGGACACAGACACTAGGGGGGGTGAGGGCATGCGCTGGGGGATGGGGTTGGCCGGGGAGAGGTCAATGGAGGAAAAAGGAGACATATATATATAATACTATATGTAATACTTTAAGCAATAAAGAATTTTAAAAAAATAAAAAAACAACTGCATTTGCGAACTATGTGAGCCTTTATGGGCTGCTGTAAACCTCCTACCTTTTATTTGAAATGGGACAGAAAGAATCTTTTGTAAACTAGGCACTACTTTTTCTGTTTGTCTTACCCTACACATATTTTTTCGGTCTAATGGGATATCATTCAGAAATATTTAGATGAATGGTACTAGTGCAGCCATCACGCCTCAACTGAAACGGACACCTTGACAAAAAATAAGGTAGAAATTAATCTGAGTTACCTTGTCAAGCATGTCACCCGGCGCTATGTCCAGAGACTTTCCGAGAAGCAGGAAATCTGCAACTCCTCTGACTAAGGCCAACAGACAGTGGCCTCCAGAAATCAAGAGAACGAGAAAGGGAAATTCCACTTCATTCGTCAGCCTGATAGTGAGCGCGTGAGCTTCCATGTGGTGGATGGGAATGAAGGGCTTCCTCAGCTGGCCGACCAGCTGCAGGCTGAAGGACAGGCCCACGCCCAGGCTCAGGGCGAGGCCGGGCATGGTGGTGGTGGCGACGGCGGAGAGCTCGCTCGGAGGGACTCGACTGGCCGACAGCGCTTCCTGCACTATCCGCTGGATATTTTCTCTGTGAAGCTGCTGAGCTACTGGCGGAATGATCCCACCGGTTCTGAAAGAGGTTTTTAAAAAAGCTTTTTATAATTTTAAGATTGTAAAAACGGGAAGAAAAATCGTATACGAGAGCTGAAGGCATGTTTTCAAATCAATCACTAGATAGCTCACAATGTCAGTCACGTATTTTCAAACGTGTCTTACGATGCAGCCGCTGGAACCCAGATTGCAGTGATTCGGGGTGTGGTGTCTCTGCACGCTGAAGGAAAGCGCCAAAATCATCTGAGAAACGCCAAGGAAGAACTCTCGGGCAAGGGAAGGACAAGATGAAACTGGACTTTGGAAAAACGGCTCTCTCTGCAGGCAGGAAGATTTTAGAAGATGTTTACAGTTACCGCAGAAGGGTAAGGTGATTACATCTTAAACGGGGTGACCGTGGGGATGGAAAGAAAGGGACAGAGGCCTGGGCCACTGTAATCACTAGGTGGGTATCAGGGGAGGGAGGCCAAGGCATCGGAGGGGAGTCAGGCCGGGAGCTGGAATGACGGGGAGAAGAGAAAGGCTGACGGAAACATGAAGCCCGTTTAGTGAAGGAGATGAGTTTATTTTTAGACCCTCCGCACTGGCAGCCACGGCAGGACAGTCGACAGCCTGCAATCTGAAATGAAGTCGGGAGTTTTGATTTTGGGTCCATGTGGGACAAGCAGTGGATGAGCACTCTGAACGTCAAGAGCAAAGAAGTAGGGGGTGAAGTTGCCAGCAAAACACGTGCCAGCATGTGGCAGAGAAGCACAGCCATCAAATACGAGATCTGCAACACGCACCCCAAATCTCAGAAAGAACACAACACCTTTAAATGTGTGATATTGAAGATCTGCTGGGTATATAAACAGAAATAAAAACCCTGCCCTGGCCGGTTTGGCTCTGGATAGAGCGTCAACCTGCGGACTGAAGGGTCCTGGGCTCGATTCCGGTCAAGGGCACATGCCAGGGCTGCGGGCTCGATCCCCAGTAGGGGGCGTGCAGGAGGCAGCCAATCAATGACTCTCTCTCATCATTGACGTTTCCATCTCTGTCTCCCTCTCCCGTCCTCTCTGAAAGCAATAAAAATAAAAGAAATGAAAGTCCTCAGTAGGGGCGTGCAATGACTATTTACTGAATACAGTCGGCCCTTGAATAACGCAGGGCTCAGGGTGCCAACCCCGTGCCGTCGAAAAGCCACGGATAACTCTGACTGCTCCAACACTTTCCTAAGGGCCTACTGTTGACTGGCTGCCTTGCTGATAACATGGGCAGTTAATGAACACATATTTGGTGTATGTTTTACATACTGCCTTCTTACAATAAAGAAAGCTAGAGAAAAGAAGTCGCTATGAAGAAAATCCTCCGAAGAGAAGCTGCGTTTAGTACTGTACTGCCGTCGTTGATACCATGAGTTCATACTGTCTGCTTACAAGATGAATCGCCTATCAGTGCCCACATCAATACTGCCTTATATGCTACAGAACACTGTAGATTGATACGGAGCAGTAACGCTGGGCATCCAAGTACTGGACACACGAGATAAACGGTATTTCATACGAAGGGCCAGGCTTTTACACCTGCTGGCACGGCTGCAGCGGCGGCCTCGCAAGCTTCCTTTCTGTTTACGATGGTCCCTCCGCTGGATTCCTGGGCCTTGGCTTGGTGGGCATGTCTCGATCCAGACCAAGCACGCCAGCTTTCCTGGTCAGGCCGAGACTGTCCTCTGCGCCTCACTAGCAGCACTTCGCGTGGGCCCCAGGGTGTTACCCAGAGTTTATGGTGCTGCATGAGGAACCCGCAGAGGTCACATTTCCTGGGATACACACTTTCCTGGGGATGAGCTGCTTATGGAGAGGCCATGAGAGCCACGCAGCGTTTTAAGCAGATGCTCACAGCATCAGAGCTCACTGCAGTGGCGACAGGAAGGGGCTACGAAGCTATGACAGGAGTACAGCACGCACTGCAGTGGGTTCCACGCGGTTATGATTTCGTACTTCGTCTCTCCGTTTGCTTACGTTTCTCTCAACTGCAAATGGCGCCACGTGCAGTCCGTAAGTGTATGCAGACGTTCTGACAAATCTTAACTTTTTAGAACACATTTGTGTATATTTTATGGTAGTCAATGATAAAACAGACTAATATCTACATATATTTTATACAGTCATGACATGACTTTTTCTTATTTTTTTAATATTTCTCAGCTATGTGATTCGGTGACGAGTTTTTTCAAATTGTTACAAATCTCCAAAAAAATGTTCCAATACATTTACTGAAAAAAATCTATGCATAAGTGAACCTATGCCGTTCAAACCCATGCTGTCCAAGGGTCACTGCATGCTATGTCTTAGAGACTAGGTCAAGCTTCCTGAGAGCAAGGACTTCTCGGGACTTCACTGTCCCTTTTATGTATCACGCACGCACGAGAGGCCTATCCATTACTTCTAATTATCATCTTCTGTATTATTCCTGTTATACTTCCCCCAATCCTATAAGGCAGTTATCTTTCCCACTTTATGGCGTGAAAAAAGAGGATAAAGAACGTGCCTAAAGTCAGCCAATACCAAATGCCTAATTCATGATTCAAATACAGGTCTGTGATCTCAAAATATCAACCTTTTTCACGACTCAGATGTTGTGAAATTAGTGACTTCAAGGTGTTTTTGATCTGTACAGTACTTTCAACACATTTTGAATTAGCTACTAATTTTAAAAACCTGGAGATATTACAGTCACGTTTCTCTCGAGGAGTCTGATCCAACAAACAGGGTCGATAGTCCTGCATGGCAATCACTGAGCAGTGACTCCCTGCGGGTATTTTCCACTTTCTCTCCAGCCCCTTCATTTCTGTCCCCTGCCTGGTGGGGACATCCAGGTTTACAGGCCTTGCACCTGCCGTGCTTTAACACAACAGCATATTGTTATTATAGTGCCAACATGAGTTGTGTCTAGAAACAGGAATAGCATTTGTTCTTTCCAGGGATTCACACAGGCCGGAAGTCAAGCCAGGCTCTCCTAGGCCTTCAGTGGAGAACATGAAACTTACAGGTGAACAAAAGAGGGCAAATCATGGATAAATGTTGGAGCTGGGAACAAGCGTGGTGTCTTTTTGGCAATGGGGTTAGCTGGGTCCGAGCCTCACTGTGGAGAGCCTTAAGGGCCAGGCTGAGGGCGGACGGCTAACAACAGCAGTTCTTAGAAGCTTTTGTACAAGAGAAGCAATTAGCTCCTGGAATTGAACTTTTACACAAGATAAACAGAAAAGAACTATTTCATTTTACACTTTCCAGAGAAAGTGGAACTCTACCAAGAGAGTGCCTACTTACTTTAGGTGAACTTCAGTCTGGGAATGTATTGCTTCTCCCAAAACATTCCCAGTTTCATCCACCACAGCAGCTGCCGTATCGTCACAACTGGTCTCAATTCCCAACACGACTTTGTGCAGAAATGCTTTCCCAGGATGAAAGTTGGAACTTCTTAAATACTCATAAATTTTCCCTTTTGATGGTTTAGAAAAAACTCCTGCTGCCTTATTCAATATTAGCATGCTTGCTCTATTGATAGTTCCTGGAAAAGAATGAAAGGAACAAACTAAGTATCATTCGGAATTGGCATTAGCCACTCGACCATTCAGTGAAGCAAAAATTCTGAAAGCTTGGTTTATTTTTTAATGTGTAGTTTTATAAAATTATAGTTAAGTCTTATAAAAGTCAGCAGAAAAATTTAAAGCAACTTGTTATATAATTTATATACTATAATATAAATAACAGTGTGAATGAATGTAATACTTTTTAAGGGGGAAAATAGGGAAGTCAGAGGTAACATTTTTTTGGATTACTGTTACTCTCGTGCTGTTCTTACCAAACCCTTCTTTATTCTTTATAAAACAGCTAATATTACAGTATAACAGTTGCATGGAATAGTCCTTCGGAAAGTGCTATTTATTTCTGTGACTGCTAACATTAAGACAAAATGTGGGTTTTGTTTTTGTTTGTTTTTTAAATCAAATGATAAAGGCAAAATGGATCAGTAAAAACAAATGCATTCTATTTCCTGGAAACATCTTTCAAAATAAAATGTAATCATTTGCAAAAACAGCACATACACAAAATAAGCTTTAGTCAGCTAGTTTACAAACAAGTGTTCTCATAACGTCATCTCACATGAACCATATCTCGACTAAAGAGACTGCAACCGCCTACCTTTTTTATCCACTAGTTACAATTTTTCGAATTAAATTTACCTTTTTGCCAGAGGTTTATCACAACAGGGATGTCCCCAAATCCTCTGTTTCCCAGCACAGCAGCAGTCCATCACCAACGCCCCCTGGCGGTGCCACTTTGCCACGTACCTAGTTTTATGTTCCCAGATCACCTGAAACTCTCTGCGGGCTGCCCTGGCCGGTTGCTCAGCGGTTAGGGCACAGCCCGGGGGGCTGAAGGGCCCGGGTTCGATTCTGGTCAAGGGCACCTCCCTCCGCTGCGGGCTGGATCCCCGGCCCCGGTCTGGGCAGGGGCAGGAGGCAGCCAATCCGTGTGTGATGTTTCTCTCTCTCTCTCCCTCTCTCGACTTCTCTCTCTAAACGTCAATGGTCACTACCGTCAGGCGAGGATTAACAAAACACAAACAGAACCACCGCAGAACGTGCTGGGCGTGTGAGCGGCCCTTTCCCTACACACAGGGGCCGCGCGGAGCAGAGAGCGCACAGGTGTGGGGCTCGCACTGCGGCGCGGGCAGAGTTAGATGCGATCCATCTATGCACAGAGAACAGGGGGTTCGGCTCAGGCAGACACCCCGGAACCGGACGGGCCACCCCTGGAGGCAGGCGAGGGGCTGGGCCCGCGGGCTCCCGGGGACGCCGGGCGCGGCCAGCTGCGCGCACGAAGGCGGGGGTGCCCGCCCGGCTCAGGCGGGGCCGCACCGGGAACCGGGAGGTCACGGCTAGTCCCCGGCCGGGGCTCGGGCCGGGCTGCGGGCTGATTGCGACCGCGGGGCGGGCAGGGGCCGCCGTCCGCGCGCCCCGTCATGGACGCTGCTCCCTCCCGCTCCCCTCCCGCTGGAACCCAGGAACTCGCGCTGAAAGGCGGGCCGCCAGCTGCACGGGGGACCCCGGGGCCGGGACGCGCGGGAGCCCGCAGCAGCCACTCACCCTGAGCGCGGGCCGCGGGCGCCTCTGCTCCCTCCGCGCGAGGGCGCTCCGCCGGCCGGGGCTGGAGCCCGGCCCGGCGCCGGACGTGATGTCATCGGTCGGGCCGGCGGCCGGTGGCGTCACCGCCCCGAGGAGGCGCGCGGGAAGTCCGGCTGCCCCCGGGCGCCGGGCTGCTAGGGACGCTCGCCGTCTGGCTGGACGCGGACGCCCCGGTCGGAGCAGCCTGGGCAGGGGTTCGTCCTCCCGTTCCCGAGGGCCATCCACCTACCGGTGCGGCCTGCGACACCCCACATCCTCTGGGCCGTGGGCCTGGGGCGCCGCAGGGCGCGGGGTTCCCAGAGGACGGCAGCCTCTCCGCTCGGACTCCCGCTGCTCCCGGTGGAAAGGGCTGGCTCGTTCTGCGGTGAAAACCAAAGGGGGTTGTAAAAATTCACGCCTTTAAAGTCTTCATGCCCGACTTTTAGGGTGCATCGTGCACAGACCTGCAGCGTAGTCTTCCTCGTGTTCTTGCTCCCCTTTTATTTTTCTTCTGTTGACAGGTGGACTTGTCACCATTGGTTGGGGCAGGTCTGTCCCCCGAGGCCGTCTTCCTGCGTGGCTTCGGGGTTCACTAAGGGGGACCCTGCGATGCCAGGTGGGCAGCGCCGGCGCCTGGCAGGTGAAGCTCCGGTTAGTAAGATGATGAGACCAGGGGGGAATCAGTGAGGGTCTCGTGATAGACAGACATGTAAACTCATAATTAGAATGTTAGGGACAGCTTTTCAGGTGAAACTTACCGTTTCCAACATTTTTAATCCTGTGTGGAGTCATCATAATGAGCAATGAAGGGGCGCTTCCCGTGGGCACTTCCCATCGCCGGCCCGATGCAGACTAACTTGCTGAACCCTCCCAGCCACCCGTGAGGGACTCCCGTCTTCATTTACGGGAAAAGCGGGTTCACAGGATGTGGGCATCCAGCTACCAGGTGCAGAGTTAGAGTCAGGCTCTGGTCTGTTTTCTTAACTACCCGGTAACTCCTATTTTCTCTGGGCTGCCTTGTTGACCCCAGAGAGACAAAAAGAGAAAAATTAAGACCTAAAGAAAGAGAAGAATTAGTCGTCCCGACTGGCCATGGCAGGTCGGAGGTGGCTGTTATGCACTGAAATCTCGCCTGGCGTGGCGGTTTCTCTTGCCACGTGAACCAGTGGGCTCAGGTGCCCAGTGCCCGCCTGTGCTGCCCAGCATTATCCTCTGTTGTGTTCGTGTCACTGGTGGATCCTCCTCCAGGCACTCTTGGCTGACGCGGAGTCTGAACGTTGCATGAGGTGGAACAGCAGAACTCTAGGACACAGTGGGGGGGAATTTTATTCCGCCTTTGACTGAGTGCATGTTAGAAACTTAGACCCGATGCACGTGCTGTATTTGGCAAGTAAAGGTGTCCTCCTTCCATGCTCGTTATTGCACTAGGGGAGAAGTTATTGGAGGAACGGCATGGGTACTCTGGACGGGGCATCTAGGCTTTCATCTGATCACATCATGGTTTGAGTGCCACTTACCGGCATTCTCAACGAAAGATGGCCTAACCACTGAAACTTCAGCTTGAACTGAGAGTTCCAAATAGATCTGAACATGTTCGTTTGTCTCTATCGTCTAACTTCCCATTTGTATAGAGGAAAATTATATACAGAAGAATCTTTACAATTCTCATTCCCTACTTACATCTTACTAAATTGGATTTTAACACGTATTGTGGGGGTTCTTTCCTTTGGGCCAGAACTTATTAGTTGTTAAGAGATAAACTATCCATTCCCTATCTTCAAAGAACCGAGTCTAACAACAGGCAATTGCAATACAGCATTAGGGAAAGTGTACGTTGAGAAAGGGCACTAAGGTGGTGTAGCTTCCAGATGTATCCATAACCTAGCAGGCCTTGGTGCGAGTGCTGGGTTTCAACATCTGATTCTTATATAGCTTCAAACTGGTTTATGAATATGGTTTATGCGGTACCAGAGCACACATTCAATTTGCTAATAAACTATGTAAAAACTATTATACTACTATGTTAATTATGAGGAATGCAACAATGAGCTAGGACAGTTGACCTGGCTGGTCTTCACCTTGACCAGATCACAATGAAAACCAGATTCAAGCCAGAATCGGAGGACTGTTTAGTAAATAGGGAATGAAAGCAACAGAAATGGGTTTGGTGCTTCCAATGTGTCTTCGTAGCTTCGGTTGTGCTAAAAAATAGTCATTTGCCTCTCTTTTCCTTTGCTAAGAAATATCTTTTGATATGAAACATTCTTTCATTCATGGTAATACTGTCAAGCAGGTCTCATCTTTGGAAGATATTTTGTTCTTTGTTTGCTGAGTCATTATGCTTCTTTCATAAATTTACCCTAAGATGATTTTAACCATTTTTATGTGTGCAGTTTAACAGTATTAAGTACATTCGTACTGTCGTGCAACCATCACAACCATCCATCTCCAAAACTTTTACATCTTCCCTAAATTTGTATCCATTAAACACTAATTCCCTATTACTGTGGGACCCTTTTCTCCCCACCTCCTCTGGCCTCTGGCAACCACCCCACCACTGTTTCTGTTTTTATGACTTTGATCATGAAAAGAAAACCATCATTTAACAGCACTACATGTTGAACACTTGAGGTTTTAGTGACTGCCATTTACTTGCTTAATTTTTTGCCCCATGGCATTTATTATTACATTAAATGATATGTATTCATTTATTCATTTATTATCTATTCTCCAGCTAGACTATAAGCACATAAGGGAAAGAACTTGGTTTGTGTTGTTTACAAACTGTATCCACAATACCTGAAATAATACCTACAGCAAATATCTATTGAATAAATATTTTTTTAATATATTTTTTTATTGATTTTTTACAGAGAGGAAGGGAGAGAGATAGAGAGTTAGAAACATCGATGAGAGAGAAACATCGATCAGCTCCCACTGGGGATGTGCCCGCAACCCAGGTACATGCCCTTGACCGGAATGGAACCTGGGACCCTTGAGTCTGCAGGCCAACGCTCTATCCACTGAGCCAAACCGATTTCGGCGAATAAATATTTTTAAAACATGGTGAAAGTGGGAAAAATAGCAGAAGGCCTGGATTACAGCCAGATTTCTATCTCTGAAGTATGTGCAAAAATAGTAAGCCTTCGGAGATAAAGTTTAAAAATTAAGAAAAACAAAGTACTATTTTAAACTTTTTATTTTTACAAATTCAGTTGCTGAAAATACACCTTGAAAAATAACAGTATAACACTGATGACTGAATTTGGAGATTTTGCAATAATCCTACACCAAAGAAAATTTTTATTGAAGTATTTAAAAATATACGGAAAAAAAAGAATACACAGGAAAAGACAAATATACAGAGGCATTATCATACAGCTGATTTCTAAAGTCAATACTTTTGAAATATAAAACAATTATCCCCAAAAGTCAGTTTACTGAAACAAACTGATTTTAAGTTGGTCTATAACTTTTCATTCAATTTTGTTTACAAATGTTCCTAGGGTTTTCAGTTTCATCCCATATCAGATCTGTTTTTTGGAAATATTTACTTCTCAAAGTTGTATATAGTTACTTCCTGCAATTAATGTCAGCAAATATAGGGAGCTTCTCTAGTCACAAGAATTCAGTATGGCTGCTGCTCTGGAAATAGTTACCATATTGGGTTACCTACATGAAGACTCAAGTACTGAAAGTCCAAATATTGGGGAAAGTATGAGGACTGAGAGCAGGAGGACTAAGGAAAGATGGTATTATCTTTAACTGCAGACCTGCTGGAAAAGACTCCACTAATTACTTTGGTACTAGTGCTAGAGAAGCAGTTGCTGCCAAACCACAAGTTGGCTATATAACTGTCCATTTTGTATTTCCTTTTCTAAAGAATGAATTAAATAATTAGATTGCTCAAATAAGCAGAGACTTTTAAGTTACAATATAGTTTAACTGTGAAATAAATTATTTTATTTAATTGGTTTAGCAGCCTTGGGTCTGCAAAGGAAGCAAACCCCATTTTGTTTCAAAATTAGAAGGCTGACTCAGAGGCTGTTTGTAAGATGCCTAACTATCTTCTATCGCCAGTCAGTCTTGAACATGGACCTTCGTGAACTCAGTAACTTAAATCAATGTGAAAATGATCTCATCCCTCAACACACAGTGTTGAGCCAGCAAAATGAGGGGGAAAAAAGTACAAGGTAGGAATTGGCTTATATCCTCTTATACAGCACAAGAGGAATATATATGGCAATAAAAACAATCTACATTAGACTTGTAAAGAGATGATTTTGGTGTACATGTAAGTTGGCTTAAACTGACCATAGCGGAATGATTGGAAAGTTTCTTCTCCTAACGTAATGCCCATTCATTATAAACTAAGCTGGTCTTAGTATCTACTACACCCTCATTTTATAGCCATTTAACTTACAAGCTGGGCCTGCCCAGCCTCCCTCTAAAGCCTCTCTTGAGAAAGGTACCAGGTGCATTAAGCACAGGCATCCTCCCGTAAGAATGTGCACTTCACACAGCATATGAAGAACCAGCACTAGGCTCTCCAACGTAAACACCTCTCATTTCACACTATCATGGGAGCAGTTTACTGACCACTCCTTCCTTACAGGCAACTCAGCAGCTGTAAACGCTTTCCTTCAGTTCCAAAGCCTTTCAATACTTGTTAATTCCAAAAATCCGAACACCATGTAGCTGTGGCACTTTGGGAATCAGCACACTCAGGAGAGAAGCTGTGTTCAGCATGAAGTGAGTTGGGTCATACTTCGTATAGAAACTTGCCAGAAAATATCTGTAGAAATAAAAGTTAATATATTTAACGTCTAAAAATAAAATTACTTATAATGAAGGCATATGTGCACATTTTCACTTCTGCAATTCTATTAAATGCATTTAATAAAATATGTTTGCTACTTAGCATCCTTTACGGCAGGCTTTCAAACGAGGGTTCACGTGCTCCCTGAAATTTCAGGTGGAGTTTTATATTTGTGTGTTTCCGAAGAGAAGATTCAGATCCAAAGATACATCATATTCTCTAAGGCGGCAGTTCTCAACCTGTGGGTCGCGACCCCTTTGGCGGTCGAACGACCCTTTCACAGGGGTCGCCTAAGACCACCCTGCATATCAGATATTTACATTACGGTTCACAACAGTAGCAACATGACAGTTATGAAGGAGCAACGAAAATAATGTTATGGTTGGGTCACAACATGAAGAACTGTATTTAAAGGGCCAGAAGGTTGAGAACCACTGCTCTACGGGTTCTGTGGCCCACCAAAAGGTTAAGAACCACTATTGTGAAGTTGAGAAAAATGGGGTTTAGTGCATCAGTATAATTAGTGTCTTTGAACAAAAGCAAACACTTGGTTGCCCTTTTTAATGGTCTCATTTCCATACTGTAGATAAACAAATCTACAACCAGTTTAACTGGAAACTTGAAAGACGCTGTTGTAAAATTTCAGTTGTTTTGCTATTAACTGAACATACACATACATATTCAAAGACACCCAACACCTGAGAATTTAACAAGCCTAACCCAACTGTAAGGCCATAAATCATCGAGTCAGAAAATCTAGTTTTACCCAAGCACTACATCAGAGCACAGACACATCATCTGGCCCCTAACAACAGTACCCTAATATAGACAAGATTTAGAGAATAAAATATCATAACTAAGAAGTTAGTTTGCATATGGGTGTTTCGTATTTTTAGAGCACACAGGAAAGTATTCTTACAGCTTTTCGCCTAAGTATTGCTGTTAGTTTCTCATAAGGGAGATAACTATTTAAATATGGTTAAAAAACAAAAGCTATTTTTAAATGACTAAAAATATCAGAGCTGTGCACATCATTTTCAGATCTAAATTAAGAAATTCTAGTGTCTTAAACTTACTTTACAAACTATATAGTCAGAAAATTCTTGAGAATAATCCATATTCCTTAATCTTTACTTTTAAATCCTTTCTTCCTGTTTTCATATACTTTAGCACTGTTTTCCTCATTCAATGAACAAAATAGGATACCACTTGCATTTAGTAAGCTTATTTAATTTCCCATCATCATTATGGGTTTAATCTATAATCTGTCAGAAATAATAAATCTTCTCAGAATGTTTTCAATTTATCATACCATAGCATATGTCCCCTTTATGTCTTTTAATGCAATGGTCGCCAACTGGTGGTCCACGGACCACTGGTGGTCTGAAAGGTTGGCGACTGCTGTTTTAATGAACAAAAACTGTGTGTGTAGACTATATAAAAATTACTTTACTATACAAAAAAACTAGACAATCTTCCAAGGAGATACAAAACCAAGTGGGAATCAGTGTGATAGTGTTTATTTGCCAAAGAATATTCTAGAAAGAGACCTGTATTAGAAGCCAGAAGTTTAGGGTTTCATCTGGGCTTTTGGCTCCAACTACCTGCAAGATTTGGAGCAAGGCAATGCATCTGAGACTGTTTCTTTTTAAAAACTTGGGCTAACAATTCACATCTCACCACCTGACAAATAATGATCAAATAAGAAAATGTCTTATTGTCACCAAATAGTATCAATGCTATATAGATGGTTTTAATGCTGTCTTTTCAGTTATGTAAGGAATTTAATTAGATGCCAGATATAAGGTTAAATGCTTTACAGATGTTATATCATTTAGTTTTTATAGTTGACTAGAGGCCCGGTATACGAAATTCGTGCACGGGGGTTGGGGGTCCCCTCAGCCCAGCTTGCACCCTCTCCGATCTGGGACCCCTCGGGGGATGTCCGACTGCTGGTTCCCAGGAATTGGGCCTAAACCGGCAGTCGGACATCCCTCTCACAATCCAGGGCCGCTGGCTCCTAACTGCTCACCTGCCTGTCTGGTCGCCTCCAACTGCCCCTCCCCACCGGCCTCGTCGCCCCCAACTGCACCCCCTGCCAGCCAGGTTGCCCCCCGCAGCCTGCTGTTCGGTCAGTCGTGACAGCCCCTGGCTTTTTATATATTAGGATGCCACAGGCTAGAATTTTATTTATGAGCAAATTAAACTGGCCAACTGATCCAGGATTCAACCCAGGTCTACACTATCTTCTAGACCAGGGGTCCTCAAACTATGGCCCGCGGGCCACATGCAAATACAAATATTGTATTTGTTCCCGTTTTGTTTTTTTACTTCAAAATAAGGTATGTGCAGTGTGCATAGGAATTTGTTCATAGTTTTTTTTTAAACTATAGTCTGGCCCTCCAACGGTCTGAGGGACAGTGAACTGGCCCCCTGTTTAAAAAGTTTGAGGACCCCTGGTCTAGACCAGTGATTTTCAACTGGTGTGCTACAAGAATGTTTAAAACATGCAGTACCTCACTATTCAGTCAGGGGCACTGATCTCTTTTCCTAGATTCTCAAATAAAAAAATGTCAACAGCCAACAATGGCCACCTGGTGTAAATGAATCAAAAGTATACTTTTTTTGGTCAGATCGGCAAAAAAAATATACATTTTGGCGTGCCACACAATTTTAGTAATAAACATGTTCCATGAGATGAAAAAGGTTGAAAATCACTGCTTAAAACCATGCTTTCTTTCCCAAGGAGTTTGAACATCCAAACAGGGCAGGTGGTCAATGAAGTATGTCTGAAACTGTCCAAGCCCTTGTTTAGAGAGATCAATCTGTAGTGGACTGTAAATAAGACTATGTGTTTAGTTTTCTTACAAGCAACTTATGAACATGAACTGGAACACATTTGACCTGTATATCCCAGAATGCCTAGGCATACTGATGGGCGTGGTCTGTTGTCTCCATATGCTACTGACTGAAGTGAAAACTGCTTTGTTACAGTTTGTTAAAGATTTTGCCTGCATTTTATATTTTATCTGAGGTAGCTATTTATTGACAGAAGTTTTTGTGTTTTTTCAAAAATATATTTTATTGATTTATTACAGAGAGGAAGGGAGAGGGATAGAGAGTTAGAAACATCGATGAGAGAAACATGGATCAGCTGCCTCCTGCACACTCCCCACTGGGGATGTGCCCGCAACCAAGGTACATGCCCTTGACCGGAATCGAACCTGGGACCCTTTAGTCCGCAGGCCGATGCTCTATCCACTGAGCCAAACTGGTTAGGGCTATTGACAGAAGTTTTTAACAAAATATTATTTCTAATTCAAATTCAATCCAATAAAACAATAGCTGCCTCTCGTCTAATCCTCCTCATTCCTAAAAATTTCCACCACTTACAGAATTATTGGAGAAATTGTGAAGAACTTCCGTGAAGACGTAAACTGTACTCCATAGTCCAGTTGTTCCCAGTGAGTTAGGAGCCTTGCTCTGCCCTGGTCAGGAGTTTCGAAAGGTGTTCCTTTCACAGCGTGCAGAAACACATACATCCCCTGGAAAACACACACGGAGCGTATCAGCAACAACACATACGAAAGTGCTATTTGTCAGTCAGCACTAAGATAGTTCCAGACCATTTGTGACAAAGTATGAGATTAACTTACAGCTCAAGTTTTAACCTTTCTCATTATTGTTTCCTCAGAGTACAATAAAACTTCCAGAGGCAGATAAATATCATTTGGTGAAAACCAGTGAAAATTCAACCAAAAGTAACCTGCTTTCATCTTTTTTTAAGTTGAAAATAAGCAAAAAGTGTATCAGGGTAACTTTATATCATTACATTTAGATTTTCTTCTACGACCTTTCCTGTGAGGAAATAGGGTGACATTTTCCCCAATGGGCAGGAAAAGTTTATTGTGGCATATTAGTAAGTCTGATAATATTTATAAAATAAAAAAGACAAATTAGTAAATAATAGTCATAAACAAAATCTCTGTATCAGAAAAAATGGTTTTGAAAATATTTAACATTAGAACTGTCTTTGTCCCAATAGCTCTCTTCCAAAGCAACAGAGATGGTTTGCTGTAGGCATAATGTTCTACTCAACTTGCTTTTAAAGTCACAACTGTGCCTCAAAAGTGTGTCTTTTGAAGTTTTAAAAAATAAACAAAATATTACTAAAAGCCAATGTGTTCAGTAATATGTTGAAATATCTAATTTTGTAATTAATTAGGAAAAAAACAATGTATACTAGATTTTTTTCCCTTGTGATTATGATACCCAGTTAGACTGCTAGGTAGGGCTTCATTGCAGGATCCTATCTGAGGAACTGGTAACAATTAAGTCTAAATATTATGACAGCTTTTCCCACTCGAAGTCATAATGTGATGCCTTTTCTACTCCTACTTCAACAAATATATGGAAAAAACACACAGAAAAATTGGTGATTTAAAATTTGACATTAGTGCAGGTTAAGAGAGCCCTTGTTTTCAAAGCTTAGTCTACTTCCTATTCCATTAGGCAATTCAAAAGTTGTTTAGCTGCAATAACAGCTAAGCTATACAGTAATGATCATGTTCAACTGGATTTAACTCAACATACAATAAGTTAAATGTACGCACCACAGGACATGCGTGCATATATGAACTGAACAGACACACAGCCTGAAAAACATCAATCTCCTAAGAGATGGTTAAGGGAAAAAGATGTACAAACAACCAGAATGCAGGGCAGCAACTGTACAATCAGGGCACTCGGGAGATGCAGGGAAAAAGGTTCCTTGTTGCTGAGGCAACAGCCCGATGCTACCTTGTCAACTGCCTCATCCTTGAAGGTTCGGCTCAAATGACTACTCTTTTGTGCAGCCCTCCACAACAGTAATAACCTCTTGTCTGCATGGTTGAATTTTATTGGTAATACTTTTATTATAGCACAATACATATATTGTGCTGGAGTTGTTTACATAATGTTTGTTTTCCCATTAGCCTGAATACGTCAGGAACAAGGGCTGGTATACAGCAAGTACTAGATATGATGCCAAGATGACATTAAGCCAAGGAATGTTTATTCTGTTAGCATAAGGGAAACATTTTCACGTGGGCTTTAAAGGAAAATATGAGACAGAAATTGTATGGTTTCAGATTCTTAGGAGTATGTTGTTGTCTACTCTAGATCACATAATGTGTTAGAATTATCAAGAGACGAACAATCCTGGTTTTCCCATCAGTATTTAGGATATACGTAATATTCATTGTATATATCATTTTCAATGAAAAAGAATAAAACCTTATCTGGTCATATATCTTCTACTCTTATCATCATTATTATTATTTTAAATATATTTTATTGATTTTTACAGAGAGTAAGGGAGAGGGAGAGCGTTAGAAACATCCATGAGAGAGAAACATTGATCATCTGCCTCCTGCACACCCGCTACTGAGGATGTGCCCACAACCAAGGTACATGCCCTTGACCGGAATGGAATCTGGATCCTTCAGTCAGCAGGCCGACGCTCTATCCACTGAGCCAAACCCATTAGGGCTACTCTATTATTTTTATTTTTAATAGTTTTTCTATGAAATTTTAGCAATTTATACCCACATCAAAAGAATTAGGGCCCTAACCAGTTTGGCTCAGTGGATAGAGCGTTGGCCTGCAGACTGAAGGATCCCAGGTTTGATTCTGGTCAGGGTTGCAGGCTTGATCGCCAGTGGGGGACGTGCAGGAGGCAGCTGATCAATGATTCTCATCATTGATGTTTCTATCTCCCTCTCCCTTCCTCTCTCTGAAATCAATAAAAATATATTTAAAAAGAAAAGAATTAGGAAAAAAATGTAGCTCATAGTTAGCCCTTAATAAATATTTACTGACTCAAAAAGAATTCTCATTCATTTTAAAAGCTAGGCAAAAAATTTGGCAAAGTATTAATACCTCTAAGGTGAACTGTAACACGAAGAAAAACAGTCACTAAGGGGTCCACTGCATGGTTTCAGAAAGGCAAAGACTGTATTTTTTCTAACCAGGGATACCACTTAGGTCTACTTTCCTGTATTTAAAAGCATTCAGCATGTAGCTCACATTTTTAATTGTTTTAATGTAGGCTATCTTCAAAAGAAACTTAAATTTGGAGTCACATAATTGCTACAGCTATGTCTGGTTAGGTAGGTTTTTAGTGTGGTGACCTACGTCAGCAGTTTGTTCCCTGCATGTTGTCAATTTCCTATCCTTTTCCATGGCCATATACGCACTGTGCCTCAATCTCAGTCAACCCAACTAAAAACACGAGGGAGTAAGAGGACTTCTAAAGTACATTTAGTACATATGTCATAGGAGAAGGAAAAATTACAGGACTACACAGACTAATTCATTCAGCAAACACTGAAATAGGTATTGGGGATACAGAAATAAAAAATAACAAAGATAAACTGCTAATTGTAAAACTATCATAAATACAAGAAAGCAGCGTGGTGTTGTGCAGCTTCCTGGAGGAGGTGATACTTGAGTAGAGTTTTCCAGAACAAGGAGGAATCAGGAAGAGCAGGAAGAAGGCAGGGCCATTAAATACAAGAGCTTACATTAAGGCAGAAACGTGAGAGCAAGACGATTTTCATCATCGTTACTATGTAGCTTGTGTCTGGAGATGGTCTGTAACAAACTGAGTTCCCTTTCTTGCTTCCAGTTACCAAAAGGTGTTGTATCCCACAAGGGACTTGGCATTTTACTTTGAATGTAACGGGATCACTGAAGGATTTAAACAGTGTGACTTGAGCAGACATGCATTTCAAACTATCAAGCTGGAATAGAAGAAAGAAGAGGAGCACCAAGGAGACCATTTATCTATTGCAGCGATTTTCAGCCTTTTTCAGCTCATGGCACACATAAGCTAATTACTAAAATTCTGCGGCACACCAAAAAATACATGTTTTGCCCATCTGACAAAAAAAAATGTATAATTTTGATTCATTCACATCTGCCTATTGTTGTGTTGGCTGTTGTCTTTTTCATTTGACAATAAGGGAAAACAGATCAGTGCCCCTGACTAAATAAGCAGATATTGCATGTTTAAAAATTCTTCCCGCACACTGTTTGAAATGGCTGATCTTTTCGAGTAATTGACAGAAAAACAAGTGCATGATTTACAGCAATGCCAGTGGGGACTAAGTGGAGAGGCAATAAGGCAGAATGGACAGGGTTTGGCTGAATGAATAGAAACATATAGGAAAGGGGGTGACCTGAAGACTGGGGTGACCACATCTGCTAGTTTGCAAGGCGGCCCTGACTTACACCTGTTCCGTCGAGCAGTTCATACTACAGTCCCTTTACCCTCCACACAGCCTGTTTGGATGATACTATATTAATCTCTTTTCCTTTGTCATCCAGCTGTCTGGCTTGTAAGACAGTGGTGCTTTTAGATTAGGATCAAAGTCAAAGGACTAGATTGGGGGTAGTAAGAAATAGATCAGGAATGGGCTCAATTTATACTTGTTTGGTTTAAGGTGAAAGATGATCATTCTTCTAAAAGTAGAAATTGGAACTATGGAAGGATGAGGTAACTTAGAATATATAGCGTAAGAAGAGATGAAGAAAAGAACCCTGGGGAAAGAAAGCAGGAAGTACAAGAGGAAAGAAAAAAGATCAGAAATATATAGGAAAAAGCAATACCATGACCGCCAAAGGAAAAGAATTCCAATAGAAGGGATCTGATTAACGACGAATATTTCAGAGAAGTTACTATTTCAAAATGGTGTTTGCCCTACCAAAATCTGTCACTGAAAATGGACCAAATAAATGCACATCAGCATGTTTTTACCACATCACCCTTGTCCTCCTCTCATCAACTTTAAATACTCTCTAGAAATAAAATAAGTAATATTAATTTTTAAAAATCTATTCCACATTTTTCTGTCTTAAGTTCCAAGGCTACATAATATGGTCAGCAGAGCTGATCAAACCTCTGATACTTTTGAGAGCTATCATATAATACAGAAGTGTGGTAATCAACTTGAAGAAGCTAAGGCACCATAAGGTCCTGAATCACATAAAATATGATTAAGCTCAAAATGTCTATACAGAAGTAGGAAAGTATACTTATAAAATTTAGAAAGACTTAAGGATTGAAACAAAAAAATATTCATTAGACTCCAATTAGCCAAAAATATATTACTTCTTCTGAAGTATTCTGGTCAATCAATATAATGTAGTAGCCTGAATTACAGTGTCTTTGACATTTTTGCTAAAATGACCTACTATTTTCTAGATTCTAGAAAACCAATAGAAGGAAAAAAGTCTTACTTAGAAAAGGGCCCAATGTTTAAATATAAAGTATAATAGAAAAATATATTCCCATTCCAGACACTAAAATCACTGAGCTGGACACTTAAAATGGGTGACTTATATTATGTGAATTATATATCGTAAAAAAAACTAAATCATGTGTTCTTTATAAGAAAACTTTTAAGCTTGTTAAAAAATTGTGTTTAAGTACAGGTAACATAAAATGTACCATATCAGTCATTTTCTAAGTGTACCGTGGAGTGGTATAAAGTACATTCACATTGATAAGCAAACAGCTCCCCCATCCATCTCCAGAACGCTGCATCTCGCAAAGTTAAAACAAAACGCTCCCCGTTAAACAGTAACTCCGCACCCTGGCCTCCCCATCCCTGCCCATTAAGCCTTAGCTTCCCGTGCTCAGGATGCGGTGAGTCCTTACCAGGTTGTGTATAACATTTGTCAAGGTCCAGGCCACGGGAACGCTGAAGAAGGGGATGCTGAGCAAGACGATGTGAAGCAAGCCCACGCCCAGGGCGTAGGTCAGCCATATCCCCCGGCTGTTCATGACCCGGGTGTTGGGGTTCACCTCGCTGTGGGCCACGCCAACGTTCATGTTTGCCCTGTAGGAAAGCAGTGACATGGATCAGCACCGACATAGCTGGAACCTAAATAACCCCAATTCTGACCTGATCAAATAAGTGTCGGTAACCAGGATTATTCTTTTTCCTAGTTGTTCTGACACGGAACAAACACACCCTCTCGAATATGCTACTTGCAGGTGCTGACAAAGGCAGTCAAGAATTCTTACCATCTGACTTGATGGTAAGACAAACAAGACTTGTTTTTATAGTTCTTGTGGAAAAAACAAACAGTTTAAACCCCTTTCCTAATGACAACGTGTCTTCTAGCATGCTGGTTTTACTAAATGAGATAATGGGCAGGAGAGCTCAAAGTGAGAGAGAACCTACATTTTCTTATGCCGTGAGAGCAAAGGGAACACTCGGGAGCTCAACTGATCAACAGAATCAATTAGTACAAAGAAACAACAGACAGACCCTCTGGGAGAACGCGGGGCAGCCGGGCTCCGGCGGCGACAGCTGGTGACGCCGACACGCAGCGAAGCCTCGGGTTGGCACCTGCAAGTCCCGTCCCGACACCCCGGCACCGCACGGTCTCTGTGGGGGGACAGACCCCGCTCGGACGCCGTTCCCACTGCCCGTGTGTGTGTGTGTGTGTTGGGGGTGCTCCAAAGACGCCCCAAAAGCCGCCTGCGCTGCCGGGGCGGGGGGCGGTCCTGCCCGGGCTCGGAGCCTTCCCGGGGGGCTGCGGGGACGCGGGCTTCACGCGGAGAAAGCCTCCCCGCGCGGCCCCGAGGGCGCCGTGGTGCGACGGGGAGGGCTCCCAGCCTTCCACCCAGCGCCCCGCAGGCCCCGCCCGCCACCCAGCGCCCCGCCCGCCCGAGCCCCCGGGGAGCGCCCTTCGCCCGCCCGACGCCCTGAAGACCGGCTCCACGATCGCCACCGCCGCCCCGCACCCCCTCCGCCCCTTTCCTCTCGGAGCGGCACGTCCGTCACGTCCGAGGCCCGACGACACGTCGTGGGTGCGAGCCTCGCTCAGAGGCCGCTGGGGGCCGCTCCGCCAGCCACAAAGGGCGCGCGCAGGCGGCCGGCGCCCAAGGCTCCCGGAGGCCCACTGGGCTGCCTCCCCGCCGCCCGCAGCAGCCCGCCCGCGGCCGCCGTCCGCTCCCACTCACCCTCCACCACACGCCCGGGGGCCGGCACGGAGAAGGACCGGCTCCGCGGCGTCGCGTGTCCTCGCAGCCAAACGCCAGCGGCCCGCCCCCGAGCCGCGCAGCCCCGCTCAGCTCACGGAAGCGCTCGGCGCCGGACGCGCTGCCCGCGGATTGGCTGCGTGCGGTGCCAATCCCACGCTCGGGGGCGGGATTAGGGCCACGCGCCTGCGCCTGAGCCCGCCCCCACCCTGCGCGCGCGCGCCGAGGGCGAATCCGGCGTCCGCGAGGCCGGGCGTGGGCTGCGGGCGGGACGGCGGCTGGTGGCTGGTCGTGGCCCACGTCGCGCGAGCGAGAAGGTAGTGTCGTGTGGCTCCCGGGCACTCACTCGTGTGCTCTTGTGGGCTCGGGCCCCTCCCCTCGGCTCGCCCTGGCCCGCGCGCGAGCGCCCCTCCCCCAGGCCGGGCGGGAAGCGGACGAGCCGGGCCGCGGGCGCGCGCACGTGGCTCCGCCGGGGGAGTGGCGGCCTGGGTCTGCCCCTGCCGAGTCGTGTGCGGGCCTCCGTGGCCGCCGGTTCCCCGGTTCCCCAGGCCCGCGGCGTCGTTGGCCGGCCCGGCGGCCTGGCAGCTGGCGGCGCGGTGTGTGCCGTGCGTGGCGCCCGGCGAGCGAGCGGGGCGCGCACCCTCCTCGGTGCCGGCTTTTTCCGCGCCGGCGGCTCCTGCGCCCCATGCGGAGGAGATGGGGGTGCGAAGCGTTGGTTTCCTCTGAGAACCGAGGGGAGAATGGAGAGTCTTGGGAGCCATGATTTGAAACCGCGTTACATGACTTGGCCGCGCACAAAGCTTGGGATTGGGATGCGCATCGCCGAGGTCGCTGTCAGCAACATGTCGAAGGTGGTGTTCGGGAATGACGACATATAGATATATAGCTATAGCTATAGCTATAGCTATAGCTATAGCTATAGATATAGATATAGATATAGATATAGATATATCCTATATTATAACAGCCTAATATGCAGATTGTCCCCTTGTCCGGGAGTTCGACCAGGGGGCGAGGCCCTTCTGGCAGCTGCTAGGGACCCTACCCGTGCATGAATTTCCTGCACTGGGCCTCTAGTGTATGTGTATATGTATATACATATATATAAGTATATATATATATATATATATACACACACACACACACACACTCCTTGCATTTCTGCTGGCTCTGTGGACAGTTGTGTTAGACTTCCTATGTCCATTAAGTAAACCTTTTCACTGTGTTGGTCTCTGACTTCCGCTTCGTGTCGGGCCAGCGCTGCCCTCCCTGACGGTCAGGGCGTGCGTTCCCCTCCGCACACCTGCACCCCCGCACACCTGCACCCCGCACACCTGCAGGCGGAGTCCTGGCGCCCCCGGGATCCCGGCTGGGACCTGCACGCCCCATACCCACCCTTCACGTTTCCAAAGGTGCCGCTGGCAGCATGCGCCGTGTCAGCCTCGCCGTGTTGCAGAGCTTCTGCGAAGGGATGGCGATGAACACAAAACCTCTGTCCTCGAGACCCCTGCGCCATGGAGGGGACGGAGAAGCGGGGGCCGGAGCCACCTGTGAGGGGTGTGGGGCTGGCGTGAGCGAGAGGCGCTGGGGGATGGAGAGGAAGGAAGCTTCGAGGGTCGGTGGGCCCTGAACCACAGCTGGAGGGGGTGAGCCTTGGGAGCCTGGAGAACAGCGGGCTGGGATTAGATAGAGGCCCAGCTGCCAGGGAGTTTGCACTGCACCTGGTTAGTGGTTGGGAATCTTTATAGCATTTCGACTAGGGAAGCAACATGATGAAATTTAAGTTACAGGCAGAAAACCCTACAGGTGATTGAGACTCGAGGCGAAATGTCTGCTAGGTGGTTATTGCAAAGTACAAGGGTGCGATTTTGAGGGCCGAGCAGAGGCAGTAGCTGCAGCTGTAGCTCTAGAAAGGAGAGGACTCCTTTGAGAAACGTTTAAGCCGTAGGAGAGAGGACTTGGTGGCAAGGTGTCGGGAGTAAGGAGCACTTCTAGGGCGACGGCAAGGTTTCTAGTTTTGTCTTGTGAGAGGAGCATGGCCTTCGGAGGCAGGCACGCTCAGGTGTGCAGGTGTGCGTCTGTCACTTGCTATTTGTGTGACCTTAGACGCGTTACTACGCTTTTAAACCTAACCTGAGATAGAAGAATGATAATACACGGATGGTGGTTGTGAGGACTAAATGGGGTTTTATGTATATAACAGGTTATATAAAAGGCGGTTTATGTATATAGAAGGTTAATGAGAGGGAGATTCTGAGATCCGTTTGGGAGGCGTTCGGTGTAGGATGCCTGCAGGTCATCTAGGGGATGGTACTTAGAAGGTATTAGGAGATAAGGCCCTGCCTTGGTTCAGGACAGAGTCTGTGAGGAGATACAGGGAGCTAAGGGAGGCCTAGTGGAGGCCAGTGAAAACAGAGTGTGTCAGGGAATGAGGGAAGGCAGCCGTCACGTGCTGGGAGAGGGAGCTTTATCTTACGTTGGCTTTGGGGAGCCCACGACTTGAATGTTTTCAGCAGAGTCGTGTAAAGGGTAGTTACCTGATATGTCTGGGATCTGACTAGTTCGGATCAATGGTAATTTGCCGGGACCGGCAGACGGATGAATGACCACTCTGCACGTATCTGAAAGAGAGGCCACAGGCTAGTTGGCATAAGGAGCCAAAAAAGCCCCGATTGCCTGCCTCCTTAGGCTTTTATTGTCACAACAGCTTGAACTAAGACTAACCTCTAGATACAATCAGCAGGGTAAGCATCCTTGAGAAAACACCTGCATCTTAGTGTCTTTCAAACCAGGATGTTTGAAGTCTAAACATAAAGATTCTGGTAAACGCCTGGGCTCAGACCTGTGTGGAAAAGTCAAGGCAGAGTCTGCCGCTTCGGCAAGGTCCCCCAGAGGCCTCTGACCTTCCAGGGAATCCTCCTTACAGACTTTCCAACCACCCATGCTTCCCCACAGTAATTTTAGGTTCAGGAGATCCGAACTCCAAAAGAGCTCAGTCATTTAAAAAGACACTGTAACTCATCAAAACATACGATGACTAATGTTTCCGTGCATCCCAAAGCGACGGCAACCCTGGCCATTCACAGCCTGCAGATCACAGGCCACAGTTGTGCTTACCCTTCTTCAGTTATTACCATAATGGGATTTACCAACTCATTCTCTGTGCCTTAGTCTTATAAAACGGAGATGATAATGGCATCTATGTCAAAGAGTGTTAAGACATAAGTTACTTAATACTGTATGTGCATGCAATAGAGCCTGGCATACAGTGAGTCTCCATAAATGTGAGCTGCTATTATTATTAATGTTGCTATTAGTTCTGATGGGAATGCTTAAGTTTTTATTCTTACAACTTTCATTTTTATCTTCTAGGTACTCTACTAAAAGCTAGAATGAAACAGTTACCTACAGCAACGGTTCGCCTCCTTTCAAGCTCCCAGATAATCACGTCAGTGGTCAGTGTTGTAAAAGAGCTCATTGAAAACGCCTTGGATGCAGGGGCCACAAGCATAGATGTCAAACTGGTGAGTGTCCCTGAGAAGCCAAAGACCTTTAAAGCAAAAAGGGACAGATATTTTCTCCTTACAGCTGTTACCTTTCCAGTAAATTATTCATAGGACATTGTATCCTTTGTTTTGTTTAAGAATAAATTCTCAAAAATAAATTGTGATTTAAATCGACATTAGTAACGCTAAAGGAAATTATAAAAAACACACAAAAACTTCATATTTAGGACTCCATTACATGAATTTAATTTGTATTTCCTAATAATAATTTATTCTAGGTTATTGACATATACTATACTTATTTATATATTCTTATTTGCATTTTATTTTTTACCTAATCTTATTTCAAACTGTTTTCTTTGTTGCTTCATGGTTTTCACATTTTTTTTTTTTTAATATATTTTATTGATTTTTTACAGAGAGGAAGGGAGAGAGAGATAGAGAGTTAGAAATATCAATGGGAGAGAAACATCGATCAGCTGCCTCCTGCACATCTCCTACTGGGGATGTGCCCGCAACCCAGGTACATGCCCTTGACCGGAATCGAACCTGGGACCTTTCAGTCCACAGGCCGACGCTCTATCCACTGAGCCAAACCGGTTTCGGCGGTTTTCACATTTTTTAATTTAAGTGCTATATATTAAGTAATTTGAGTTAACATGACATGACACTCATGATTTATTATAGTTATTTTACATGTCTACCTCCCCTGTTATAAATTACTAGCTCATAGAGGTAAGGACTATATTTTTTTTTTTCATTTTTTTTGTGTCCCTGTACCTAGCCAGTCCTGCTACATAAAAGATGAGTAAATGGTATATAAATAGTGTATAGATGGTGAATAAAATTTTGTTGGAGCAAATGAATACATTTTTGTAGTTTCCTAATTATCAGATATTTACATTATTTCAGGTATTACAGTATTAGAAGTAATACTAATATATTTTTGTAGGAAAAGGAACCTACCCTTTTCATGTATATAATTATCTATATATATAAAAGCCCAGCGACTGGACCGGCGGAATGACCAGAACGGCTGGTGGCTATGACGTGCACTGCAGCAGCCAATCAGCCCCCAATACCCCTGATTGGGGGCGGGGCCGGCTGGACAATTGCCCTCTGCCCCTCCCCTCTGCCGGCCTGGCCTGATGGGCCCCCATTGGGGGGGCCAGCCAGACCCCACCTGTACATGAATTTGTGCACTGGGCCTCTAGTATCTTATAAAATTCGTATAAAAACTCTGTGTATTAACTACTACTATTCCCATTATACAAATAATAAGGTTCTGAGAACTTGCCCAAAGGCATGTAATTTGTAAATAGGGGAGCTGAGATTGGAATTCAGATCTTTCTGACTCAAACCCATTCAAGATCTTTCCTACATGCCAGTGACTCTCATAGTGTTTGGGTGCATCATCATAATTTAAGGAGTTTGTTAAAACAGCTACTGGGCCCCAGAATTTCAGATTCTCAGTGGGACCAAACAATTTGCATTTCTAACAGATTTCTAGTTGATGCTGAGAATGGCTATTCTGTACCATATGGAACCTGTTTTTAAATATAAGCTTTATAAACATGAAAAAAATGATTAAACCCAAAGAAAGACAATTTATTTTTCTTGGACATTTTCTATATTCACTTTAGTCTGATTCTATTACAACTAATAGTAATTAAATAGTACTAGATAATTATATCGAATGTATTTCACTTAAGAATCTTAGGCAGACAAACATCTTGTTCTTAAAGTTC
Organism: Myotis myotis; assembly: GCF_014108235.1. NCBI lineage: Eukaryota > Metazoa > Chordata > Mammalia > Chiroptera > Vespertilionidae > Myotis > Myotis myotis. The sequence continues at coordinate 2,708,088 of NW_023416390.1, forward strand.
TCTGGAAGGAAAATATCTTTGCCATCATTATTCTGAACTCTATTTCAGGTAAATTTTTTATCTCTATTTCATTTATCTCTTCTGGAGAATTTTCTTGTCCTTTCATTTGGGGGTTGTTTCTTTGTCTCCTCATTTTGGCTGCCTGTTTGGGTTTGTGACTATGTATTAGGTAGATCTGCTACACCTCTCAGCCTCTAGTGCAGAACAGTGTCAAACACTCTTTCTGACTAATTATATTAGGCAAAGACTCAAAGCCTCCAGAGAACACCTCTGCCTGCAGACTGACTGGATTCAGTCTTAACCCTTAGGCAGTCATCCTCTGGTGTGGTGAGAGTTTTTCCAACAGGGTGGGGCAATTGCTTCTGCCTGGAGGCTAATTGTTATTTTCAGTCTCCTAATGGACCTCAGAAACTCCACTGCAGGGGCACAGACAATAGGGTGAGTCAAGTGTCTTCTCCCCAGGCAAAACCACCAGTCTCTATGCGGTTTTGGAAAACAGTTTTTAAAAGTCATGTTATGCAAGGGGGAGGGAGATCAATGGGGGGAAAAGGAGACATATGTAATACTATATATAATATTTTAAACAATAAAGAATTTTTTTTAAATGTCACGTTATAAAGCCAACAGAAGTCCTCTTACAAAAGTAAATGAAAGTACACATTTTTAACTGGCTATGTATTTTAATCCCATGAGATTTATCAGCTTCTTTTTGTTTGCTTTGTGGAGTTTTGAAATAACTGTGTTGCTATAGAAAATAAGGCCTGTTTTATTATGGTTTCATGCAATAGTAACTATACTGGCTAGGAATGTTTTCCTAATTAGTTAAGCAGATAATACTTTTTGAAACATTTAAGTGGATCTTTGTGTTCTTTTTCTCAGATGACTAGAGTTCTTATTTATATTTAAAGTTTTGCATTTCTGTAGTTAATGATTTTCTATAAAAAACAGACCAGCTATTCCCTGGATAATTTAATTTTAAATTGGAAAGAGCTGAGGAACTAAATTTGGATGTCTCCCCCAATACCTTTCATATATATTTTATCTAAAAAGTACTGGCATAAAAGTATTAAATAATTTTAGACTATTACAAAGATATGATACCATTTTAAATACCAGAGTCTTTATAAATGAAGGAAGATTTTTTTCCCTTTAAAATTTGCATCTATGGCCATACACATAAAACTTTGTGAAGTCAAGTTTATCATAGAAGTTTAGTACCAAATTTAGAATGTAGCATTCATAGAAAGTGTGATCACTTTAGGAATTTAGATTTTTTTGTTATGTATACATATTTTTAGTATTAGCTAAGAGTGCTAAGCTATGAATTGAGGGTTTTTTCCCTTGATTTTTCAAATTAAAAACTCACTGAGATTGCCAAATTAGGTGTATTTTCTCAGCAGTTTCCTGTTAGGTGACTATGCAGAAAGAAATTTAAAGTTGTAATGTAAATATTTAAACTCCTTACTGAACAAGTAGTTCAAGGGATAAAGTATTAAAAATCAGGTTGAATAATGATAATTGCTAGACTCTTGGTGGGTGTTGTTTTTGATGGTTACGGTGTTATTTTGTTTGAGAGATTACATGTACAAAGGTATTTGTAATTTAGAAGAACTTTCTTTAGTCAAGTTTAAGCATAAATTTAAACATAAATACCTATGATACTGAGGCAATTCAAGAGAACCTTAAAGATGAAACTGATTTTACAGTTGAATCTGAGTCCTGGGAAAATGAGCGACTTGCCCATTGTACCATAACTAGGAGTTAGTAGACTTAAGGAATTAAACTCTTCCTTAAGATTAAGTTTCCATAAGAGGTACATAAATGACAGTGTTATTTCACTTGTGTTTCTGTTTCTAAATGTTGTAACAGTTTAATGTCTTAAGATGCTAAAAGTATTTTTTAACTTTGTGTAGGAGAATTATGGATTTGATAAAATTGAAGTGAGAGACAACGGTGAAGGTATCAAGGCCACTGATGCACCTGTGATGGCAGTGAAGTACTACACCTCGAAAATAAATAGTCATGAAGATCTTGAAAATTTGAGAACTTACGGTTTTCGTGGTGAAGCCTTGGGATCAATTTGTTGTGTAGCTGAGGTAAGGTAATTTATACTATTTTAGTGATTTTATAATTACAGAATATTAGAAGTGAGACAAAACTAAGCCAGCATTATTTATGTGTGTGTGCGTGCATGGGTGCGTGTGCGTGTGTGTGTGTGTGTGTGTGTGCGTGTGTCTGTAAGTAAAGGGCCCCAGCTAGGTATTCATTTATTCTTTTTTCTCTGTAATGTGATGTCTAAGAAAGAAAAATTATGGGTGGTGGAGGTGGAGCAGTGGTTCCCAATGTGGGGCACATGCCCCACAGGGGGAGCAATTTCAATTTTAAGGAGGGCAATTCAAGAAGGAGTTAACAGTGAATTTTTGGCATTTCTTATGGTTCTAGGGGCTTCATATAAATATATATATATAGTGACATAATTATGCATTTCAGTTCTCTATTATATGTTTTAAAACTTTATTTGCCATTTTTTCATATCACTTCATATTATTATTATTTTTTTAACAATTTCTTTTTTTTTTTTAATATATTTTATTGAGTTTTTACAGAGAGGAAAGGAGAGAGATAGAGAGTTAGAAACATCGATGAGAGAGAAACATCGATCAGCTGCCTCCTGCACATCTCCCACTGGGGATGTGCCTGCAACCCAGGTACATGCCCTTGACCGGAATCGAACCTGGGACCCTTCAGTCCGCAGGCCAACGCTCTATCCACTGAGCCAAACCGGCTTCGGCAACAATTTCTTAGTGATTTCTTTCTCAGTACTTCAACTGTCCTTTCGTTCTTTTATTTTTCTCTTTCATGTTCTTTGAAAGCTTGTTTAGACCAAGTTAATGGCCTTTTAGGCTTCCTCCACATGAACAGGAGTTCACTTTTTGAATAATAAGAATTATATGTCACGGGTGGGGGGGGCATCACCATTTTAGAGATGCTTAGGAGGGGCGTGGATAAACGAGGTTGGGAAGCACTGAGGTGGAGTTTGGAGTGGCTGGCATTGCTCCTCAGCATAGGGGACTATGAGCCCTTGCTCAAAAGCCAGGTGTTCAAACATCACTAACGGAGGGAAGACCTTGTGACTCCTTAAGTGCACGCTGCTTAAAACTTCTTTCCCAAACTAGCACAGCCCATGCTTCTGTGATTTTTCTCAGCACTTACTTTAAGTTCACTGAGACTCCAAAGAGTATGGAAGAGTAACTTACAATTGGGCAATGCCCATCATTTTCCCCAGAGACTGTATATGGGAACCTAGAGCCCGAGGATCTTGCAGAAAACCTTATAAAGTGGGGTGGGATTTGTACCAGAGAACTTCTGAAGCTCCCGGTACTACTACTATTGGTTAAGTTCTCAGTGGCTGTTTTAGAAGTCATATAATTTTACTTCATGATAATAAAGTGATAACATAAGTATTTGATTTTTTTAGCTGTTGTCCAAATTTGGCAGGTAGTCTTTAAGGTTTATTTTGGCAGAGTATTGTTGAAAAGTATATAATTTAGTGTTTCATTATTTTTTGAGATGTATATAACCTTTGAGAACGGAAATCAGTCACTATTAACTTTGTCTGCTAGGTGGCAGCACTATACTTACACATAGGCCATATGATTTATCCACATCGACACTGCAGTTCTGATTTTAGATGGCTGTTTTGCAAGCTCTTATCCAGTAGCACTCTCTGTTTTTTTTCTTTATTTGATTACTTGAACCTACTTGATATCTGTTTATCATTTTGTCTTTTGTTTCCGTTTTTGAGGCATTTGAATGCCTTGAACATAAATACTTAAATAAATTTGCTCATCAGAATTACAAAAGGAGTAAAAGAATTGTCAAAGTATCATAATAATAGACAATTATAAACTTGCACACATGCACACACATCACAATGAATTTTTATGTATGTGAACTGCAGATCTGGACCATTGTCAGCACTCCTGAAGGTTCTTTAATGCCCTTCCCAGGCTGTACTCCTCAAAGCAATCGCTATTCTGACCTATATCAACATAGTTCTTCTGCCTATTTTTGAACTTGATCTAAATGGAATCTTACAATATGTATTATTTTTGCCACAGATTTTGTTGTTGTTGTTGTGCCTGAAAGCCAAAGGAAATACAGAACTTTGGTGGTAGTAGTAATAGACCCTAGTCACTGCCAGATCCCCCTGTCAGGCTGAGCACTGATTCTCCCAGCTCCCAAGAGCATTGCTGACTGCGTGCTCACAGCAGTCTCCCTCTGAGGCTGCCCTTGCCTCAGCTGAAGAGAGGTACCTAAACCATGCAGGGCACCTGCATCAGTGATTGGTTGACAAGGGGTTGTAAAGGCCCTATTTCACCTCACAGCTCCACCAGCCATGCTGTCTGCTCCAGAGTGGCCCGTGGGCCCCCAAGGCCTGTGACTGTGCGCAGCCCACTTCTCTTTCTGCCCTGCCCCCACAGAAGGTCATCCTGGGAGCACTCCTGATAAGTGTCCTTCTCACTAGTCTCCGTCTGCGTCTGCTTCCTGTGTCAGCCACCCCACAGTGAGGGTTCATGGCTCCATCTCATAATACTGACAAGGAAACAGGTCTTGTGAAGGCCAAATGCCAGTTCTCACCCCAACTTCAAAACACAGTCTAATAACCAGTCAGCTGATTTCATTGTCTGAATGCATCGTGCTGTGCGAAGTTTACTTCAGAGGAACTGTGCATAGAGAACTAAATGGAACATGAAAATTATAGCCTCTTTAGGGATACATAATGTGTTAATGATGAAACCAATCATTTAGTTCCAATATCATGCTTCCCAGTGCTGAGTATTCCACAGTAGCTCATGCTGCCTTCTTGTTAAGGTGGTTAAAAGGCATTTGTAAGTGTAAAAGTATCTCATCTATACTAATAAAAGGGTAATATGCTAATTCGATCAGATAGACCAGACGTCCTTCTGGACAAAGCCACGGTCGAAGGGCTGAGGCAGAGGCGGTTAGGGGCAATCAGGCAGGCAGGCAGAACAGTTAGGGGCGATCAGGCAGGCAAGCAGAACAGTTAGGGGCAATCAGGCAGGCAGGCAGAACAGTTAGGGGCAATCAGGCAGGCAGGCAGAACAGTTAGGGGCGATCAGGCAGGCAGGCAGAGTGGTTAGGAGAGATCAGGCAGGCAGGCGAGCAGTTACGGGCAATTAGGCAGGCAGGCAGAACAGTTAGGGGCGATCAGGCAGGCAGGCAGAACAGTTAGGGGCAATCAGGCAGGCAGGCAGGCAGAGTGGTTAGGAGAGATCAGGCAGGCAGGCGAGCAGTTAGGGGCAATCAGGCAGGCAGTCAGGCGAGCAGTTAGGGGTGATCAGGAAGGTAGGCAGAGTGGTTAGGGGCGATCAGGCAGGCAGGCAGGCCAGTGGTTAGGAGCCAGCGGTCCCAGATTGCAAGAGGGTGCAGGCCAGGCTGAGCCCCCGCCACGCACACACACACACGAATTTCGGGGCTCTAGTATTTAAATAGTAAATATCCAGTAAATAGTAAATAGTAAAAAAAAATAGTAAATATCTAGTATTTAAATAGTAAAAAAAAAAATATCCAGGCCTGCAGTGTAAGCTCAAAAGATAGGTTGTCAAGGAGAAGTCAAGTTGAAACTTACATGGGAAGGTTCTGAATAGTGTTTCAGAAATACAAAAAGCAATAGATGCTTGTTAAGGTCAATTGCATTAAAAAATAAATGAAGTTATTCAGGAAGACTTAATGATTGCCTTTTGGGGGGGAAATCACTTCTTAAATTTAATGACTATTCTTCATTTAGAATTGAAGTTTCATTTATAGAAGTTGCTTATTTATTTTAAGGCTCCAATTTATTTTGAAAAATTTTGGATAGAGATTGCAGTTATTATATTATTATATTATTGCAGAAATTGTAGATTTTGTTATTTTATCTGCCAAACTAACTAATGCAGATAATTTTAAAGTCATACAGTTGTAAATGATCTCAGGCTCATTAGATTAATAATACAGGGTGGGGCAAAAGTAGGTTTACAGTTGTATGTGAAAGAGAATTTATTCTTGTATTATTATTTATTAATTACTGCTGTTTTCCATATGAACAACTATAAACTTTCTTTTGCCCCATCCTGTATGTAATTAGGATAATGTTTTGCACAATATTAAACAGCTATTTCCCAAAACTCCAGTTATTGAAATTATTTTTTGTTAGGTTATTTTAAAGATGTTAATTTTAGCCCTGGCCAGGTGGCTCAGTTGGTTGGAGCATTGTCCTGTACACCAAAAAGATTGTTGGTTCCATTCCCCGTCAGGAAATCATACCTAGGTTGTGAGTTTAATTCCTGGTTGGAGCATGTACGAGAGGCAACCGATTGATGTTTCTCCCTTTACATCAATGTTTCTCTCTCTCTCTCTCCCCCCTCCCCTTTCTCCCTCCCCTCACCTTTCTTCTCCTCTCTCTCTAAAATCAGTAAACATATCCTCGGGTAAGAACAAAAAAATAAAAGTAATAATGTTAATTTTAGTTACAGAAAGAAAAAAGTATACTTGCAGCAAAATTGGCTGGAGAAATTTAAAATACATCTAATCCTATATTCTTTATGCACGTTAAAAGAATGGGCAGTTTTTTACTTTGTCAATAATAAAATGACTTTCAATCTTAGAATTAAACAGTCCAAAGGAGTAAAACATTGTCTTTATATCTACAGAGTATCCTATTGGTATTTTCAAATGGATTACTGATTCCATAACCATTAATGTATCAATGACTGGCACAAATTGACTGATAATGATTTTCTTTAAATGATATTAAGCATAACTTCTCTTGAAATACATTATTGTTTGTAGAGTAGTAATTTTGGTATATTTGTCATTTCTCAATGTTAAATTCCTGGTCCTAATTACTAAGCACACCGAATAGAATGAGCTAGAGAGTGAAAATCCTATTTTGACCTCTTCATACAATTTTTATGAAGACTGTATATATTGTCCCTGTAACATAATAAAATATAAAATATATTATATTTCTGTATAAGTAGATATTTTACAGGCATTATATTAAAAATGATCTTTTTCCCCTCCAAAGAAATGTTTAAGAAACTCATACAAGTTTTTTTTTTTAAACTGGATTTTAAATGGAGGCTAAATTATATCTCAGTTTTGGGAAGACTACAGAGCAGATTTGTTTTCTTAAAATCAGAACAAACTCTGAACTAGGAATCAAAAACCTAATTCTCATTCCCAAGTGTTTGAATAAGAGACGTGGTTGGCCAAAGGCATAAAACAGGTTAACTTTTCTGAGTGCCTTTTTATTTTTTTAGTCTGTAAAGTGATGATGATAATTTGAGGGTCAAAGGAGATAATGCATATTAAAGTGTCCTGAATATTGTCACGTGCCATGCAGTGGAAGTTCGTTTTCTCTGGTCTTGAATGTGGAACGTGGTAGCAGCTGTATCACATAGGTGATGAGATCACCAGTCTTCTCATTCCCTTGTTGGCAAGCAGTACTTCACATCAACTTTCAAAGTTTATGTAAACTCCTCAATATTTTGGGGAAATCCTTTCTAAAATTTTATAGCCATTCCTAGGAAAATTCCTTCTAATTTTCACCAAAGGCCTTTATTTTGTTGCATAAATTCATGTTTTTTCCTTTTGGTTTTCCTTCAGAAGAATTAGAATTGCCAGCCATGCTCTGCATAATACTCCTGTTTATTGATTTATTCAGCCAACATTTCTTAAAGAAGTTACAGCGTGCTGGGTATTATTCTGATCTATCAAGTTCACCAAACATAATTTTGTGATGAGCTAATACGGGATCTGTAGACTTGGTACAGTTTTATGTTACATTAACCCTCCATGGCTTACGGGGACAGAATGGAGCTAAGTTGTTCTGTGTTGAAGATGGAGGTTGAGACTCCCTTTTAGCGGCCCCACTCAGCTGTAAACGGCCAGAGGACGCCCCTGCTGTCATCCTGACGATTCCTGCCTCCGGCTCCATGGAGAAGGTGCCTTCTGTGTCCTTTCGAGCGCGGTGGGAGAGCTGTAGTTAGAATAGGCACAGGAATTTTTGAAGATTCTCTTCCTAAAAACAACCTGCTCACAGGTGATAGAACCCTGTTGAAAATGAAAAGTCAGAGGCCAGGTCCGCCTGTTGCTTTCCTCCCACAGTGCAGTCTCTGGGAGAGGGCTCTGACGTCAGCGTGCGTCTGTCAGTGTCCGGCTCTGCACGGCAGGCGGGCACGCGCACAGTAGGAGAAAGACATGTCGGCCATCCAGCAAAGCCCGCGTTTCAGCTCAATCACGAGGACCATTTGCTTTAGTTTTCAGACCCATGTTCCTGTGTGGCATTCTTCCAAAAGTTAGTAAAAAATAAAGACACAATTTATGACATAATTACCTTAAATGAATTTTTGTCAAGTGAGTATTTCTTTGCATGAATTACCAGGATATATTCTAAGTTTTTAATTTACATTTTATCTAAAACATTGAGAAAAATTGTGCTTATCTAAACTGTAAATGCTTTTTTGTAACTTTAGCTTTGTAATAGTACTATAATTTCTTGAAACTCAGTAACTGAACCAGAATTAGTTTTTAATAACTGGTAAGTAATAAACCGCTAAAGTCCTCTAAGAACTTCTAAAACTTTTCCTTTTATAATAAACTTCTTTTAAAATTATCTGAATAAATTTAAAAATTTTTTTTAATTAACATCACTAGATTGATTCACTGCCACAGTTCCTCAGTATCTCCAGTAAGAGGCACCAGTAATAATTTGTAATATTCGAGGTGCTTCTGAGGTGGAGTTACTGCGGGTTCAAATGCTAGCTACTGGACTGCTAACACATTCTGAACCTGTGCCTGGTCCAAGAAAAGGGTTCTTGCCCAGGACACAGGGTCATGTGATGAAATGAACTCTTGAAATACAATTCCTTCCTCTGAAGAACACACTGTATTTCATGAATTGGTGAAACATGCTTATGCGTTTTATCCTGCACTGTCTTCAGTAGTGAACTGCAGAGAATTTCCTATCTAAATAATTTTTCATAGTACCCTGAACATTCTAATTTTTTAAATGTTAATGTTGGGAATAATATTGTGTTCTATCTTTTTGCTTTAACATAAATGTTACATTATGACCTCATAGGTCCTATTTTACCTTTTAGTACTTCAGTTTATTCATCAAGGCTGGAGTATATTTACTATTCATTAATGTTTTGAAGACGAACAAGCTAATATCTGTGAAGTACTTTGACGTAGTTGAAGCGAAAACCCGTGTAACCTTATAAAGTATTAGCATCATCTTCATCTTATCATCACCCTCCCCTTAAAGATGATAGTGTAATTTATTCAGGACCATCGAGCAAGCCACTGGCAGAGTTAGTACTAGAACTCAGAGTTCCAGGGCTGCCTTTGCTCAGTGACACCAACTTTAGGTCAGGTGGCTAGCTCTTTGGAGAATAGAAATAGAATTCAGTTGACCTTGGCATTTTGGAGAAGTGGTTGGTTAAATGTAGAATTGTTTTTAAAGAGACAATCAGAGTAATTAGAGACAAAGAAAATCTCTAGCAGTCTGTCTTCTTTATTTTGACAGCCTTTACTAGAAGAAATCACTTTTCGGCACAGTGGAGTTGTGACATAGCAGGAAAATTAAGATTAGTTATCAGGAAAAATTTTAAATTATACAACTTTTGAACCATGGAATATATTTTTAGAAGAAGTAAAATAATTGTTTTAGATTATTAGAGAAGAGTTATCACAGAAGTAGCAGCTTTGAAGCAATTCCCCTAATAAGGATTTTATAGATGTCACCCTCAGAGACAATCTAGTAGACTGAACTAGTACTGACACTAGAGAAGCTGTACTGTTTTCGTTGTGACTTTGCAATTGCTTGCAGGATACCCACATGTGCCACAGAAGCTTGTAGCCTACAGTAAGTCAGTGCATGGCTAGTACAGGGTGACAGAACCATCAGATGTAGACTCAACTGGACCTAGTTGACTTCTAGCAGCGGACCTGGATCTTCATGGCTTTTTCCTTAATTATATAGATTTATCTCTCTCTATATAAAAGCCTATTATGCAAATTGTCCCCTCAGGAGTTCGATTGCTCACTATGACGCGTGCTGACCACTAGGGGGCAGCTCGGAATGAAGGAAGGCCCCGATTAGCCCTGATTGCTGGCCAGGCCTAGGGACCCTACCCATGTACAAATTCTGTGCACCGGGCCTCTAGTTTTGTACTCAGTCTAAGGATGGCCAAGAAAGATTGCTTCCAATTTTGGGTTGGCATTGTTCACCAGAAGCGTGAGGAGGCTACCCTTTTCTGAATCCACCTGCTTTACTTGCCAGCATCCCCACTCCCCACTTATAGCATTTTCTGGCAGGGATATGGCTCACTGTTGTTATACTCGCCTACTGACCTCACAAGATAAGTACACAGAAAGCTGAGGGAGAGTGCAGACCTTCTTAAGTTTATATTTCTATGACTGTAACATCTTAGGAAATGTTTCATACTGAATTAAATCCTTTTTTATACTTACATGTTTTAATGCTAAATTTTTTTAAATAATAAAATTACATTTAAACAGTGAGTTCAAAGCTTGGGTTTAAGAAAAAATTGGCCATACATATGTGTGTTGATTTGTGTTTATTCTTTTGAACCATTAACTTGAAATACAGAAGTGCAGGAAATGATCACTATACAAAAGGATTATTTACCAACAAATTTATGTGAGTAGTCTGTTAAAAAACAAATTTCCTTAATGCATTTGAAGTATTTCATTTTACAGGCGTAAGTCACATAATACATATAATAAAAATAGCCATTTCAGGTATTCCGATTTATATATGATTGTTTTATGTAGAGAAAAATATTAAAAAATGAATAATTAAACAGAAGAATTTATAAACTGACCTATTGCTTATTAGTATAACTCTAAGGAATATTATAAAAGAAGTGGGTATAAGAATTTATTAAGTAAAACTATTTTTAATCTTAAGTGAATATATGCTAATTATTTTAAATATGGCTTGAGAATGAGCCCTCTGCAAAAATCATAATTTTATTAGATTTTTTTTTTTTTATTCCAGGTTTTAATTACAACTAGGACAGCTGCTGATAATTTTAGCACCCAGTATGTTTTAGATGGCAGTGGCCACATAATTTCTCAAAAACCTTCACATCTTGGTCAAGGTAAGAGAGTAGCTTTGTAACATGCGTTGCCTTTTCTTTTCTTTTTTTTTATTTTTAGCAGATTACCTCTTTTTTTTTAAATTAAATCTTTATTGTTCAGATTATTACATTTGTTCCTCTTTTTCCCCCCCATAACTCCCCTCCTCCCAGTTCCCGCCCCACCCTCCGCCCTCACTCCCCACCCACTGTCCTCATCCATAGGTGCACGATTTTTGTCCAGTCTCTTCCCGCATCCCCCTCACCCCTTTACCCCCCAAGAATAGCCAGTCCACTCCCTTTCTATGCCCATGATTCTATTATATTCACCAGTTCATTCTGTTCAACAGATTATTCACTTGATTTTCAGATTCATTTGTTGATAGATGTGTCTTTGTTGTTCATAATTTGCATCTTTACCTTTTTCTTCTTCCTCCTCTTCTTAAAGGATACCTTTCAGCATTTCATATAATACTGGTTTGGTGGTTATGAACTCCTTTAGCTTTTTCTTATCTCTGAAGCTCTTTATCTGACCTTCAATTCTGAATGACAGCTTTGCTGGATAAAGTAATCTTGGTTGTAGGTTCTTGGCGTTCATCACTTTGAATATTTCTTGCCACTCTCTTCTGGCCTGCAAAGTTTCTGTTGAGAAATCAGCTGACAGTTGTATGGGTATTCCCTTGTAGGTAACTGAGTTTCTTTCTCTTGCCGCTTTTAAGATTCTCTCTTTGTCTTTTGCTCTTGGCATTTTAATTATGATGTGTCTTGGTGTGGTCCTCTTTGGATTCCTTTTGTTTGGGGTTCTCTGTGCTTCCTGGACCTGTAAGTCTATTTCTTTCACCAGGTGAGGGAAGTTTTATGTCATTATTTCTTCAAATAGGTTTTCAATATCTTGGTCTCTCTCATCTTCTGGCACCCCTATAATTCTGATGTTGGTACGCTTGAAGCTGTCCCAGAGGCTCCTTACACTATCTTCGTATTTTTGGATTCTTTTTTCATTTTGTTTTTCTGGTTGGGTGTTTTTTGCTTCTTCACATTTCAAATCTTTGCCTTGATTCTTGCACTCCTCTGGTCTGCTGTTGGGAGTCTGTATAGTATTCGTTATTTCAGTCCGTGTATGCTTAATTTCTAGTTGGTTCTTTATTATAGCATCGAGGGTCTCATTAGATTTCTTGAGGATCTCACTACATTTATCGGCGGCTTCTAGACAGTTCTTAAGAGACCTTAAAAGTGTGGTTCTGAACTCAATATCCTCCATTGACAGTTTTGTCCTGTTTCTTTGTCTCCGCATTTTTTATGCTTTCTTGGTGCACCCCCTAGTGGTCTTTGTGCGCAGTCTTGTTGTAGTTAAGCCTTGATTGTTGTCGGCAATACCGGAGGTGATTTGACCTCCAGGTTAACTGGCTATGAGAGTCTGCTGTGTCTGCAGTGGGAGAGCTTCTGTGCTGGATCTCTAGGGTGGTGCTAATCTAGCGTTTGCCTGAGGCTGTCCGGCAAATGGCTCTGCGCAGGGCTTGGGCGGGGCGGGTCCCGGGGGATCTACAGGGGGGCCGGAGCGAGCAGTTATGGCTGCTCTCAGTCCCGTCCCTAGGGACTCTGCCTCACAGAGTCCCAGCAACCGCTGTAAACCTCGGAGAGAAAGCTGCCTTCGAGTTCCGACAGAAGCCAGACAGTCCCGCTTCTCCCATTTGAGTCTGGGTCCCTAGAGGCTCGCCCGGATCTGGAGCTCAGAGTCTGAAACTTCCTCCCGATTGAAAACAACAACCGCGCCCTCCGCCTCCAGCCCGCTCCGCGTGCACTCCGCACCTTAGTATTTCACTTCAGCACTGTGCCTCCTCTGAGTCTGGGTATGATATTCTCTTTCCTCCTAGTTGTAGAATTTCCACTCAGCCAGCCTTCCTGTGGTTCTGGATGATGTCCGTTCCGTCTTTTAGTTGTTTTTTGAAGTGGTTGTTTGAGGCAGCAATCTCCCGCGTTAACCTATGCCGCCATCTTGGTTTCCTCCCCGCGATGCCTTTTCTGTCTTAATAGTTTAGTTATTAAAAATTCTTGCTTCTAAAATTTAAATATATTGATTGCTTCGGGTTTGGTCCTGATAATAGCTAGTTAACTTCCAAGTGAACATTCAGCCTGTGCGTTAGCCACCAGTCTCTTAAATACTTAGAATTGGTCTCAAGAGGATCTGTATGAAAGACTTTGGACAACAACATTGATGAGTTACTCCTCTTGTAAAAACTGTCAGAGCGCTATTTCACTCTTGCTGGATTACTATCGACTCTTTTATACATGAAGGATAATATTTTCTTGAAATGCCTAAAACATTGATTTAGTAATCAAACTAATAAACCATACCCTCAAGGTATGATTAAACCAATAATTTAAAATATATTTACTTACAGAGATCTTAAAAAATGTACACAGTGGATAGAACAGTGTTCCCCTCACTGTTTCAATTATCAACTCATTACTAATGTTTCATCTAATACCTCACCCACTGCCTCCCTTTTTGTATCATTTAAATCAAGTAAATATATTAATTATTGCTATTGGTCATTTAGTTTTTTTCTTTTTTTGGGTTTTTTATTTTCTCTAATGATTAAGGTATTACACAGGGGTCCTCAAACTTTTTAAACAGGGGGCCAGTTCACTGTCCCTCAGACCGCTGGAGGGCCGGACTATAGTTTAAAAAAAAACTATGAACAAATTCCTATGCACACTGCACATATCTTATTTTGAAGTAAAAAAACAAATACAATATTTGAATTTGCATGTGGCCCGTAGTTTGAGGACCCCTGGTATTACATATGTGTCCTTATCCCCCCATTGTCCCCACCCCCCACCTCCCTACTCATGCCCTCTGGTGTCTGTGTCCATTGGTTATGCTTATATGCATGCATACAAGTCCTTTGGTTGATCTCTCCTCCTTCCCCCCACCCTCCCCTGCCTTCCATGTGGGGTTTGACGGTCTGATTGATGCTTCTGTCTCTGGATCTGCTTTTGTTCATCAGTTTATGTTGTTCATTATATTCCACAAATGAGTGAGATCATGTGATATTTATCTTTCTCCAACTGACTTATTTCACTTAGCATAATGCTCTCCAGGTCCATCCATGCTGTTGCAAATGGTAGGCGTTCCTTCCTTTTTATAGCAGCGCAGTATTCCATCGTGTAGATGTACCACAGTTTTCTAATCCATTCATCTGCTGATGGGCACTTGGGCTGTTTCCAGATCTTAGCTATGGTGAATTGTGCTGCTATGAACATAGGGGTACCTATGTCCTTTCTGATTGGTGTTTCTGGTTTTCTTGGGATATATTTATTCCTAGAAGTGGGATCACTGGGTCAAATGGGAGCTCCATTTTTAGTTTTTTTGAGGAAATTCCGTACTGTTCTCCACAGTGGCTGCACCAGTCTGTCTGCATTCCCACCGCAGTGCAGAAGGGTTCCTTTTTCTCCCCATCCTCACAAGCACTTGTCGTTTGTTGATTTGTTGATGATAGCCATTCTGACAGGTGTGAGATGGTACTGCATTATCGTTTTGATTTGCATCTCTTGGATGATTAGTGACTTTGAGCATGTTTTCATGTGTCTCTTGGCTTTCTGAATGTCCTCTTTCGAAAAGTATCTATTTAGGTCCGTTGCCCATTTTTTGATTGGGTTGTTTATCTTCCTTCTGTTAAATTGTATGAGTTCCCTATAAATTTTGGAGATTAAACCCTTATCGGAGATAACATTGGCAAATATGTTCTCCCATGCAGTGGCCTTTCTTGTTGTTTTGTTAATGGTTTCTTTTGCTGTGCAGAAGATTTTATTTTGATGTAGTCCCATTTGTTTATTTTCTCTTTAGTTTCCATTGCCCTAGGACTGATGGCGAACCTATGACACCTCTGACACGCGAACTCATTTTTTGTTGATTTTTCTTTGTTAAATGGCATTTAAATATATAAAATAAATATCAAAAATATGTCTTTGTTTTACTATGGTTGCAAATATCAAAAAATTTCTATATGTGACACGGCACCAGAGTTAAGTTAGGGTTTTTCAAAATGCTGACACGCCGAGCTCAAAAGTTTCGCCATCACTGCCCTAGGAGCTGTATCAGTAAAGATATTGCTTCGGCATATGTCTGAGATTTTGCTGCCTGTGGATTCCTCTAAGATTTTTATGGTTTCCCATCTTATGTTTAAGTCCTTTATCCATTTTGAGTTTATTTTTGTGTATGGTGTAAGTTGGTGGTCTAGTTTCATTTTTTTAGTGTTTTATACACTTACATAATTTCATTGTTTTTTAATCTTGTGTTTCTAAGTACCTCTACTATTTACTTCTAAGGGGAAAATAATCTCTTTAGGCTTGTGTTTCACATATTTCCTTTAATCTTTTTCATACTGCTAACTTCTAATAGGATGTTCAAGTTGAGAGAACGTTAAAGGTATGACCTCTTTAGAGTCATGTCCAAAAGAATTGTTAGATCTGTAGAGGGACTTGTGTTTTTGTTGTTGTTTACCATTCTTCTCCAATTTGTATTGTAAATTCACTTTTAATTTTGTGGTCCCTCCCTATAATTTATCAGTCTTTTTTTTTTTATGGTTTCTTCCTTCTAGGTTTTTTTGTTTGTTTGTTTGTTTATTTCAGAGAGGGAGAGGGAGAGAGAGATAGAAACATCAATGATGAGAGAGAATCATTGATTGTCTGCCTCTTGCACGCCCCCTTCTGGGGATAGAGCCCACAACCCAGGCATGTGCCCTTGATCAGAATCGAATCCAGGACCCTTCAGTCTCCAGGCCGACGCTCTATCCACTGAGCCAAACCAGCTAGGGCTCTTCCCTCCAGTTTTAATGTTAAATTATTGGATTTATTTTTTCAAATGTCTTGTCTTTCTTCATTGAAATTTATTTTCTTGTACCTTAACACTGATGCCAGATTCTCTCATTCTTTCTTTTTTTATAAATCTCCAATTAGTTACTGTTAGTTTTGCCCATTAAAAATTAACATTTTTGTATATACATGGAGTAAATAGAAACTCTTAAGACAACACACTAACGTTTTTCTCATGTATTTAGATTAGGACAAAGAGAAGGCCTTTTAAAATATGGTTCCTCTCCAGAAATGCTCTGACCCCAGTTCTTAGAAGTTCAAATTAGGAAACCATTAGGAGTTATTTGAGTGGCTGGCTATCCAGTAGAGTACTTTAAAGTAATCTAGTCACCTTATAAAACTTAAATGTATTTATTTTTATCTTACCTAGTAGCCAGTCTAATCTGGATGGCCAGTGACTTTGCATCACCCACATTTCTCATGCTTTCCTGGATTCATCTCCATGAGAACTATGAAGTAACAGTTCTTAAATATGGAAACCTTCGGATCTTTGCCTGTTTTCTGATTGATTTTTCTTTTCTTGTTGACCTACATCTTCTACTTTTAGTGAGATCAGGTATGCATATTAAGGAATTTCTACAGGCAATTGATGAACCTGGTGTTCTTTTACAATATTTCTTTCACCTTAAGAAACAACATACTTGGAAAGTCAGTAGTTGCTAAACTAGTAGTAATTGCCTTTCATAGATCACTTTTTTCTCTAAATTACAGTTTATTGGCTAGGAAAACAGCACAAAAATCAAGCTTATTGAAATCCACAAACACTTTCAAAAGCATTTTACATTTATATTGCCTTAGTGCTGATAGTTTTTGAGTGATTGAATCACGGACTCACATTTCACCAGCTGTCATTCAGCTTCCATTTAAATATTTTCTGTGTAAGATAAAACTACAGTTCAGCCATCTTAATTAATACCTGTGCATTTAGGGTTCTCATAGATTAATTTTTGCTGTGGTGTAACAGCCTTACTTAGCAGTTACTCCTCATATCATCTAATAGGATGGCACCTGCAGATAGCCTAACTGTAGATGCAGGAACAAATTACAATTGAATCTTTTTTAAGCATTGGGAAATTTGTTACCCCTTTAAGAAACATATTTTAAAATGTTTAAAAATAGTTTATTGGAGATTCCAGTTCTGGTGTAGTTATTTGTTTTATGGATTAATTTAGCCATTTAAAATTATTTATGTGTTTAACAGTATGCCATTTATAATTACCCTTACCTTATAAGACATTTAAAAAATTAATAAGAAATATAAAATTAAATCTTCAGCTTTTAAATTCTTTTTACCAAGTACTCTGACTAAATTATTTGTTTTAGTCATATCTTTTTTGTCATCACTTCTATTCTCTTTACTCTAGATAATCAGTATTAAGCTTCTAAATTTATTTACCTTCCTAGAAAAATTCTTTTAACACCTTTTAATACTTCTTCTGCCTTAGGAATTTCTCACATGTCAAAAATAGTGTATTTAAAGTATTCTGATCAGGATATTTCCTTTCCCTACCCTGTTATTAGAGTAGAGCATCATGTTTTTTGTAAATCCCTGCTGTGTGTGATTGTGCATATATAGAAAGATTTTTTTAATTTTGAGAATGGAATTTTATTAAGTAGTTTAAGGAAATTGACATATGCAACAATCATACCTCTTTACATTAGGAACATAAATCACTGCCTATATAAGTGGCATAACATAGGCATCATGTAAAAATATAACAGGGAGCATATCACAGGCTGCAGTTTCATCCTGGTGTTTGTAGAATGTGCTAAAGTTAGAGAGCTGAACAGTTCTCTTGTAAAATATGATAGTATACTAGGGCCTCCTCCCTCTTGGCCAATATTACTTGCTACTTTTTTTTTAAGGCTATATATTTCATTTGGAATCAGCAAAGTTTTCCGTCATTAAGTTTTATTCCAACACATCATTCTTGGCTTATTGGTAATTTTCAATTTACTCTGAGAGAATATTTTTAGCTGCTAAAGCAATTATTTATCAATTAACATATGTATTAGGTATATTGTGATCTCTGATATGTAACATATTTTAAAAATCAGCATATTTTTTCCTTTCGTAAACATAGTTTGTCCTACTGATTTCTCCCTGCCTTCCTTCACACCATCTATTCACAGCTACAGTATATGCCCTTATATTTGTCACAGGAACTCATGAGTGGAGAACACAGATGAGTAAATAAATAATGACAATACAAAGTAGCCACCAGCTGCTAAGAGTAAAGTTAACAGAATTTTCAGAAAAGAACATTTGAATTTGAAAATGGTAGGTCAGAAGGGATGGCAGTATAACTTTTCAGCAAGATGGATATAGAAGATTTCAAGAGACCATTGCTTTCTATGTAGCAAAGAAGAGAAAAGCACATAATTTTTAAAATTTGTATTATTTAAAAACCATTGAAGAACTATGTCACAAAGAAGTTTAAATGAATTAAGTTCAAGAGAAAGACGACCCTTTCCTAGACAAGAAGAAACTAGTGGCCACTGGTGTCCCTGGGAACAGTAACTGAGACTGGAGGCCCAGCAAGACAGAAGAGCAGACCTACTTTGGTCCTCCGAGGAACCAGTGGAACGTTTCATAGCCACATGTGAGTTTACATGACAGATTGGAAGATGGGATCCTCTCATATGGAGCTTGTTCACCTCATCCTAAATTTCATCAGGACTTTTACTGAGTAACAAGTGATTAAGAAAGTTGGGACTAAGCTAGAGAGAGAAAGAAAAATCTTAAGTCTTGCTGCGCTTAGGTGTCAGAGCCTTGCTAGAGGAAGACACATATTTCCATCCTCAAGACATTAGAAACTGGAAGTGAACTGGAACTAAATGAAGGGGCAGCTCGGCTCCAACACAGATAAACTCCTGATTGTATTGAAGAGATCTGCTCTTTAGCTGCTTGACAGAGGAAATGAAGTGCCTTCTCTGGGGGAAAGTATTATCACCTTCATTACCTATTGTCCTTTTATGCACAGTGTCTGGGGAAAATAAAAATATTGAGAGACACAAAGATAGGAAAATGGAATCCGTAATCAAGAGAAAAAATAGTTGACATAAACAAACCCACAGATGACCCAGATATTTGAATTAGCAGATAAGAACTTTTAAAACAACTGTTATGCTGAAGAATTTGGAGGGAAAATGGTCCTAATTTCATTTTTTTTAAAAACAAGAGCTAATTAAAAACCCAATATTTAAGCAGTATAAATGTTTATACCTGTATTCAACTTTTAGTTAAATAAATGCATAATTTAAAAAAAATCCTGTTTTGAATATTTGTTGTTCAGAAGATGAGGGTAAATCAAACCAGGCAATTAGATATTTCAGATAAGAATTTTTAGTGGAATAATTAAGGTTATCATATATGCTGCGTAGCTACCTATATATTATACTTTAAGTGTAGAATAATCATCATCCCGAGGTTGTTTTGAATACCAGCAGAATTCTTAAGATACTACATTCCGGTAAGCCCATGTTTCTTTGCAGTGGTAGAAATAAGATTATTTTTGCTTTTACCACATAGAAGAGAGCACACCTAGCAGGTCAGTCCTGTTACAATAGAAGAGTGCAACATAGAATCAGAATAGCAAGGTTGATCTTCTTTGGGCCAAAGTTGGAGGAGGACTGGCCTTCAGTGATAGAAGGGGTTAATTACTGATTGTATATGGATTTAAAGATCTGAAGTTCCTTCCACATCTAAATATGCTCTTCATTTATCTGCCAACAGGTACAACTGTAACTGCTTTAAGATTGTTTAAGAACCTACCTGTAAGAAAGCAATTTTACTCAACTACTAAAAAATGTAAAGATGAAATAAAAAAGGTCCTAGATCTCCTCATAAGCTATGGAATACTTAAACCTGACTTAAGGATTCTTTTTATACATAACAAGGTATGCATTATTGTATTTCTGTAAAATCTTTTTGGTATATGATATATTAAAGGAACAATGTATTTTATCTAAATCAAACATATAAAGAGTCTTCTTAAAATTTGTTCTCATTTGTTTAGTTTGATCTCAGTAAATAAAGAATCTTTATTTTGTTACTTAATATCTGTATAAAATCTGATGGAACCTTTCATTTATTAATTTCTAAGATCAGAGATTTCCACCTACAGACTCTTCCACGCAAGCAATGTTTCTGTGCTTCCTAAATATGAAGATAAATAAAGACTTGTTCTTTTCCTTTAAGGAGTTCACAATTTAGTGACATTTCCCATTATCTATTCTAATCCCTTCCTTCTTTGGAAGAGTTTATTTTTTAAAGGAAACTCTACCTTATATTCTCCCGTTTTTCAGAGCCGGGCTGATGAGGAACTCTTGTTGCTGTATGAATCTTAGGGGAAAGAAAGGCTTACATAATTTCTGATTATTTTGTTTTTCATAAAGTTTCACATATGTACCTTGAAATAGTTCATGGAAGGAGAGTAGAACCACACAGCAGAAGTGTGGAATCCTGGTGGGGAGTAAGGAATTAACATTTATTGAGAACCCACATAATGCCAGGACCTGTGTAGGTACGTTAAACTCCCATAAACAATCACGTGAGGTAGACATATCAGTTTTGCAATTGTCCTCTGAGATGAACTCAGGGAGGTCAAGTACTTCACTCCGTGTTGCATGGCTGCTAAACTGTGATGGGATTTGAAACGAACATGCCTACAGAATGCAGGTCTTTACCCTCTGTTGTTTCCCATTGTGATAGTACTTTATCTATAATAATAAAAGCGTAATATGCCAATTAGATCAGACGTCCTTCCGGATGACCTTCCAGACAAAGCAGGGGCTGCAGCCTCAGGACTGAGGAAGCTGCTCTGCTGCGAGGGATCTATAGGCAGCCACCGGGGCTGTGAGGGAGGGATCCAGGCAGCCACCGGGGCTGTGAGGGAGGGATCCAGGCAGCCACCAGGGCTGTGAGGGAGGGATCCAGGCAGCCACCAGGGCTGTGAGGGATCTAGGCAGCCAGGGAGGGATCTAGGCAGCCGGGGCAGCTGCAAAGGCCTATTCTTGGACAAATTTCGTGCATCGGGCCTCTAATATTTATATAGTTCTTTTCCAGGTTTCAGAGCACTTACAAAACTTTGTGAGTCAGACAGCATTATTTCTGTTTGCACAGGGAACTTGAAGCTCAGAGTGATGAAAGGATTTTTTTCCCCAAAGCGATCAAAGGAAAAATTTTATTTTCTAGTAAGTAACAGTGCTTAGGTCAGAACTGTTTTCACCCAGTTGTCTTTCTGCTCCACATGTTTTCGCTTGTTAAGGTTTTGTATTAAACCAAGCTGTGGTAGAACATTTATGATAAAAGTCTTTGGTCATTAAAAAATAAAAAAGAAAGAAAAACATTAAGAATAGTCAGCCACCTGTTGCTGTTGGCATAGAGCTCAACCAAATGATACTGTGAGATCTCTTCCAGCTCTGCCATGCTGTGATTCCTCAGGGTGTCAATGGGTGGAGGCTCGTCCTGCTAATATAAATAACACGAGGACCTCTTGATCCAAAGGATGTTTACTAATTAAAAGTTGAATGTAACCAATTAAGAAAAGATCAAAGTCAGAAGAAATAGTGATCAGGAAGAGAAAAGTGATGGAAAAGGTAAAATATTAAGATAGGAACTATATATAGAAGTGAGTACAACTAAAGAAGAAAGTTAAGTAAGAGAAAACAATCAAAGAATAAAAAGATTATTGCCTCATGTAATGGAAATGAGTATTTAAAGTCATTTTATATATAAAATGAGTATTTATATATATAAACTTTGGGTAAGTTTATATTTTCTCAGCTACTATAAGATCATCTGTATAGGTATTTTAAGAATGAAAAGTAGAACTTTATAATATACTGCATCTTATTGGTGTTGGAGGGCAACGTGTCTGAACTACATTGAGCAAACACCAGCCCCTCGATGGCCTTCAGTGATGTCAGGCCCTGGAGAGTGTGCTGAGCGTGTCATGCAGTGACGGGATGTCCAACTACCAAAAGTCTTCCCGTGAACCTAGGCATTAGCTCCATTACACAAGGGAACCACGGACTAAGCCACAGCAAGCAGTCTCTCTTCAAGCCTTTTTCTCTCAGTACAAATTGTTTTTCTACTTTTTGTTTCTTAATAGTGCTGTTGTGCCTCGAATTTTAAACTATATTGTTAAACTTCCAAAAACAGCATTGCCACATTTTCTTAAATCTTTTTGAACATTGAGTGCAGTTCTGATCTTAGTCTTTTTCTTTTAAACATGCTTACTCTTACCCTATTTTATGTGCTTTTCTGAAGAATGTTTGTGCCTTTGCTTAAAATTTAAACATTACCATGTCGGCATCTTTTCCTTTTTTGAAAAAAAATTTTTGCTGTAGAAGCAAACAATCACATTACACATAATATGAGAAGTACTATTGCTATTTTGACATCTTGGATTAGATAGTGTTTCTTCTTTTTATGAAGGTTTAACCTGCCAAGACATTCTTTGAATACTGATAATGTCAATGTTCTTGCCAGTATGGTTATGTTAGAAAGAAGTGTTTTTCTTCTTTCATCATCATGTTCCTTGAAAGCGTATTGAATAATAAGACAGCTAAAGGGAAATAATTCACAAGTGGATTCAGTGAGTTTATTCAAATAATTTACAAGTGGACTCAGTGAGTTTATTACTTGGAGAAATGCTAGAGCCATTCCTTAGGACGAGCACTACAATTTTCAGCTTTAATTGTAATAACTGAGTTCCTGTAAAGTCCGGCAGCATATATTTTCATTTATAAAGTAATTTTCCATAATTAGAAGTTTTTCTCAGTGTGATAATACCTGAAACCAATTTACTATTCTTAGCTGTTTCATATGTACATGAGTAAGTCTATATATCACTAGTTCAGAACATAATGTTAAATGTATGAGTTCAGATAAGAAATACTTTCATACTTCATGCTTGTTGTTTTTCTGTGGATATTTCTTTTGCCCAAAATATTGTTTGTAGTTTCTAAAATTGTTTGGAATTCAGTTTTTGTCTTCATAATTAGAAGCCCACTGATATTGCAAAAGCTAAATTGGATATCATTGATATAAAAAGGTTTTAACTGGTACAAAGGAGAAGTAATTGAAGGAATGACTTCCCACATCCCCCACCTCCATGTAATGAATGCTAAGGATCAGTTTAAGTATTTTTGAGGTTTGGAAGAATGGTGTTAGCTTTGAAGAGTTGACTCTCTAGTGTCCGTCAATCTGGGAGGAGGCAGGGCCTTAGTCAGGAACAGGAAACTGGCCATGGAGAGTTGGTGGCTCCCACTGGACAAAGCTTTTGGGTTTCCTAGGAGGCTACTCTTCTGGGGTGGCGGTCAAAGATTTGGGGGTGGGGGTGACCAAGAATGAGAAAGGGGCTAGTTTATTGGATTATAAATTAAAGATAAGTAAGTGGTCATTTATAATCTGTCCCTTACATTCAAAGATGTTTTTTTGCGTCTTTACCATTTTATCCTTCTTTGCATCTTTTAGTCTTTTACCCCAACATGTTTTAATGTCCTGGTTTTGTGTCAGCTGTGCTAGGAGGAATCAAGGAAAAGTCCTCTGCCCACCATTGGATCATTGCTACAGGGGCACGCCCTTCTCCCCATCCCGGCCAGGGCTGTGGAGGCAGAGTAGTTAAAGAGAAAGGTCAGGTGAGGGCTGTGCTTTAATGCTTCCTTTTGAAGAAATTATTCCTTCAGTTCCAATGTTGAAAGTTTGGGTGGGTTTTGTTTTTGTTTCTTTTTTAGTTAATGAAGGCAGATGTCTCTTTAGATATATTTTATTTATTTTTTTTTTTGAGAAGCTGAGCGATTTTAATTTATTTGTTTTTATAACTTTATTTTTATTGTTGACACTATTACAGATGTCCCCATTCCTGCTCCCCTTTGCCCAACTTTACCCAGCTCCCCCGGCCCCCTGATAATTTAATGCATCATTCATTCTCCTTTGGCTTCTTCACAGCTGCTAGATTCAGAGCTTTGAGTAGGTGCTCTGGAGCAGTTATGTGATGGCCTGCACTCGGGAATAGCTTACAGTATAAGCCAGAAAATACTGCAAAAGTGTCTGAACATTTAATAGATGGAAATAATGAAAACTTGTTGAGTGGTTGTTGAATGATATCGATCAATACTATAGACATTGAGAGGACGGGACCTTTGCTTGGGCTAGAACAGTCAGGGAAGGCTTTCTGGTGGATGTGTTCCGAGGGCCTCCGCGCTCAGAATAAGACCACTCCTCTCTCTTCTATGCCTCCATCTGCAGTTGTCAGCTAGGATTCCCACAACTCAATCATGGCAAGACCTTAAAAGTCAGAATCTTGCAACTGTTACCTGCTTTGGGACTATCAGCCCTAATATCATGTTTTTATTCCTGTTGATGTCAGTTAACACAAGAAGCCTGGGTCTCCCAAATCATCCCTTATCACCCGGGACTCTTGCTCATACAAATCATTGCTTTTCCTAACTCTGCCTCTCACACCTGGCCATCTGTAGTGCGCCGTTTCATGGTAAGTCAAGTAAAATCTCCCGTGTCCTTAGCCTTTGCTTCGCTCATGTTGCTCTAATTGAAATCTGGCTTTTCTGAGAACCTTGTATCCCTGGCAGCCTTTTCAAATGACGACTAAATATCTAAATGATGACTGAATGACTAAAATATCATTCAGCTTTGAATCTTGCTCTTTAGACTCCTAGATTATTATCACTATAGTGAATTCAATATCCCCATAGGGAGTCTTTTCTAGAGTCCCAGGTCTTTTACTCCTCTTCTCCAGTAATGTTTGTTCTCCACCCTGCCTCAGCCACTAATTCCTGCGGCTACACTGTAGGCCTAGTCATTGTCCAAAACGACACCTCCATTAATTTCAGTGTTAAGTAGTTTACCTCTGCCTGCCACCTCCGTCTCTCCAGCTAACTCCCTGCCAGTCCTTAGACTCTATTGGACCTCTGATCCTTGACTCTGCTGCCTTTTAACCGTTTCTTGTCCCTGTTACCCTCAGTTCTCTCCTTGCCCTGCTACAGTACGTTGTCCATAATTAGCATTCCTTGGAAGCTCCTTCGATATTCTTGCTCCTCTCTCACTAAACTGTACTTGTTTGACTAATTAAATCCTGGCTAAATCCATCTCTTTCTCTTCTTGGTGCCTAAGCCTGTACAGTTGGATGTAGCTGGAACACATCTCCTGACTAGTACCACTTTAGATCATGATCACAAATCTTAGTGCTTCCAAGTGTTCACACTGTGTTTCTGTAGTCAATTTTCCCTTCTGGTCTCCTACCAGTGCTTTAAAGAACTTTATCATGGATGCAGATTACCTGAGAATCTTGTTAAAAATGCAGATTCTGATTCAGTAGGTCAGGGAGGGCTTGCACGTCTACATTTCCAACACGTCTTCAGGTGCTGCAGTTCTGCTGGCTCATTCGCCCCGTTGGGGGATTCCTAGAAAGTTACAGAAGAGGGAGGCTGACTTGGGCCACATGACAGGTGTTATTGATTCAGTACAGTAGAGGCAACATGTAAAAGTGATCTCACCTAGGACCTCCTCCCCCAGTGCACCATACGGGGACTCTACTACAGTCAAATTTGGTAATACAGATAAATGGATCACCTTCTAAGTAGAGAAATATTGTGAACATTAACAATGCTGAGCGGTGAATAAATCAATTTAGGTGAGTAGGTATCTTCTATCTATATAAAAGCCTAAGCAACTGTTACTACCGGTCAGCCGAACAACCAGTCGCTATGATGCACACTGACCACCAGGGGGCAGACGCTCAATGCAGGAGCTGCCCCCTGGTGGTCAGTGTGCTCCCACAGCCAACCTCCCGTGGTCCCACCCCCTGGCCAGCCGGCCCCAATCAGTCCTGATTGCCAGCCAGGCTGGGACCCCACCCATGCACAAATTCGTGCAGTGGGCCTCTAGTTTTATATAGAGGAAGATAAATCTTGAATGATAATTTGAGGCTAGGTTATAAAGGGTTCTGAATGCTTGGCTGTCTTTTTTTTTTTTTTAATGGAAAATTGGGAGTAGGGAAGTGACTTAATCCAGTGGTTCTCAACCTTCTAGCCCTTTAAATACAGTTCCTCATGTGGTGACCCCCAACCATAGAATTATTTTTGTTGCTACTTCATAACTGTAATTTTGCTACTGTTATCAATCGTAACGTAAATATCTGATATGCAGGATGGTCTTAGGCGACCCCTGTGAAAGGGTCGTTTGACCCCCAAAGGGGTCGCGACCCACAGGTTGAGAACCGCTGGATCAATGTGTTACCCTCTGGCCATTAGTTTGGCAGTGGTTACAGGAAAGAATTACAGTAGGCTAAAAGCAGTGATACTAGTTAGGTTATGTGTTTCTAGAAATTGAGCCTTTGCTTCTAGGTTAGCCAGTTTGTTGGTATATAAATATTCATATAGGCTCGTGATTCTTTTTATATGTATGGCATTAGCTGTAATGTCTCTTCTTTCATTTCTAATTTTATTTGAGTCTTTTTTTAGTTTAAGGGTTTGTCAATTTTGTTTCTTTTCAATAAACCAACTCTTAGTTTTGTGCATTTTTTCCCTGTCTTTTTCTATTGTATTTATTTCTACTCTGTAATAATCATTGTCATTTTCTTTCTTTTGGTAGCTTTGGTCTTAGGTTGATGTTCTTTTTCTAGTTCCTTAAGGTGAATAGTTAGGTTGTTTATTTAACATCTTTTTTTAAGGTAGACAATGAACTTCTCTGTTTGTACTGCTTTTGCTGCATCTCAAGAGTTTTGGTATGTTTTCATTTTTATTTATCTTAAAGAATGTGTTATTTAATTTCCACATATTGTGAATTTTCCAGTTTTCTTCTGGTATTGATTTTTTGTTTTATTCTATTGTGGCCAGAAAAAATGCTTGGTATGTTTTAAACTTAAATTTGTTTTGTGACATACCATGATTTATCCTGGGGAAATAGGAGCTTGGAATGAATGTGTATTTTGCTGCTGTGGGGAAGAGTGATTGGCGTTGGTCTATTAGGTCTGTAGTGTTATTCAAGTCCTCTGATTACTCATTGATCTGGGTTTTCTATCCATTATTGGTCTTTATCTGAAAAGATAACAACTAGAGAACCATGTGGAGGATGGAGTTGCATTGCAAAGGAGATGGTTGGGGTAGCTTCATTTAGAATGAGAAGTAAAGGCAAGTTTGGAGAAGCAAAGTCTTACGAAAAACAAAATATAATAGATAAGGTTCCCTATTCAGTGAGAAAAAAGAGGAAAAGCTGAAATCAAATATTGTTGTAAAGCAATAGCAGCTTGATTTGCAAATAACCTTTTCCATAAAATTAAATGTGGGAGGGAGTGCTGATTGGCTCGGGGTTCCAGGTTTAAAGAGTTGTTTAGAAAGGCCGATCTCAAGACCTCCTATAAACAATAGTAAGAAGTACGGTAATCCGGAGGCAGTTATAGACTCTGGTCAGGTTCAGAAAAGCCTTCGAATGGGCTCTTGAGAAAGATGAGGCAAAGGCATTTAAAGGACATGTAAGGTTGATAAGTCATCAGAGGTCAGAAAAAGCTCAAAATGGGGTGGGGAAGTGGGAGGGAAGGCTAGGAAAGTTGCCTGGGTCAACATTCTAAAGGCCCTTGTCTGCCTTACATGGGAATTTGGATTTCTTGCAAATGGCTAAAAGGCAATACAATAAGGAGTTTCTAACAAAATGAGGTAATTCTCATGGCAGTTGGAGGAGGGTCAGATGGCGTTTAGTAGTGTGATTGAGGAGGCTGGGTCAGTGTGCTGGGTAGTTGCGCAGAGCACAGGGAAGAGGGTCTAGACAAGAACATCTCTCATGTAGATGTGACAAGAGTTGATGAGCAATTGGAAATACTCTTTCTTGTTTTAAAGATCACAAACAATGAGTATCTACCATCTCCCTTTGAAAGTTATGCAAATATTGACTATGTTTTTAAATTTTTATTTACTTTTTTAAAATGAGTCATACCTTTACATGGTGCAAAAGCCAAAAAATATGAAAAAGTAAAGTAAAAAAATTACTCTCATCTTTATCTCTTGTCTGCCTGGCTCTTATAAGCAACCCCCCCCCCCCCAAAACAAAAAAAGAAAAGAAAAGAAAAAAGGTAAAGTTACCCATTTCTTTGTAACTTTCAGGAGAAGTAATTATGCATACTCTATTAAAAAACTGAATATAAAATAAAAAACATTTAAGCAGAATAAAAGTATGAGTAAGAGATTTTAAGTTCAGAGTCATGCTGAATATGTTTTATCAAGATAGAATTCTTTTAAAAAAGTCTCAGGCTACTTAGAAGAATCAAATCATAACTTATTATGTTAATAGAATGTGATATTCCTTAACACTAGTATTGATTTTGTGATGGGATAATCATAATTTTATACTGAATCAAAACGTTTAACACTGTCTTAGTGATAAGCTTCTGTAGCTAAAATCATTGTCAGATTGCCAGGGTGGAAGAAGCTGATCTTCCCTATAATATTTTGTGCCCCTGCCCTTTTCTGAACCAGAGTCAGTACAAGTACATATGCAGGAGCAGATATACTGATCACTTATATCAACTTACTAGTATAAGACCTTGGAAGTAGTTAAAACGTCATAGACCATCTATGCATATAATTGGCACATAATTAGGCCAATATGTATACTTTTTTTTTCATATTAATGAAGGAGTCTCCTTTGCTCAGACAGTCTTATTGGCATTGCCTTTATTAGTTAACTAGAGGCCCAGTGCACGAAATTCATGCATTGGGGGGGGGGGGTCCCCTCAGCCCAGCCCGCACCCTCTCCAATCCGGGACCCCTTGGGGGATGTCCAACTGCTGGTTTAGGCCCAATCCTAGGGCCTCTGGCTCCTAATCGCTCACCTACCTGCTGGCCTGGTCACCCCAAACTGCCCCCTGCTGCTGTCCTGGTCGCCCCTAACTGCCCCCACCTCCCACCAGCCTGGTTGCCCCTCACAGTTCCCCCGCCGGCCTGGTCGCCCCACACAGCCTGCTTGTTCAGTCGTTTGGTTGTCCCTCACTAGCCCCCCTCCCGCCTGGATAGAGGCAGCCATCTTGTGAGGGCGTGAGGGTTGATTTGCATATTACCTCTTTATTATATAGGAGTGTGCATCATCTATGTGCAGCATCCTTTTCCCCATTATCACAAATTGCCTTCACATTTGAGGTATACTAATTAAATATTGAGTATTCTCATATAATTTTATTTCCTTCAAATAGTACATGTAATTAAGTAGGAACAGTGGCAAGATATATTTATATATCTTCAATCAACTACATGGTGTGCATGTAATAATATATTTTTGATTGAGGTGTTTTTTGCACTGTCATCATACTGACTAGAGTCAGATTCTTAGTTGGCACATCTAGATGCTCCAACTTTGTGTGACCTAAATAGGAAACATATGGGGGCATGTGTGTTTATTTTTAGCACAGGTTAAGCTTTCGGCCTAAGGGCAAAATATATGAAAACTTCAGGAAGTGAGAAGAATATCTGTTTTAGAGAATAATATAGGATTAATTAAATGGTAAGGAAAGCAAACTAAAAACTATTTACTATAGAAAATGTAGTATTTAAAAATTTAGTTTCTTCTAGATTCTTCATTTTTAATTATCATTTTTTTGTCTATTTCTTTAATAATGGATTTTGCCTAATAGTGAAGATTGAATTTGTTGGGAGACCTCTTTATCATTTATTGCTAGCCCAACTGTAAGGCTAGTTTAGAAAATGCTTCTAAATTAGCCCCTTTGGTGCAATAGTTGCCTGCTGTGAAATAATACTCCAGAACTACTAGCAGTGTTTACTTAAACATTTTTTTTCACATTTAATGATTTTCATGTTTCATAGCTTTTTTAGAACCCATTTCCTCAAGTAACCTTTTTATAATTCTGTGTAGCTATTCAGCAGATCAGGCAGTGAAATAGCATCTTTATATATTAATCAACAAAGATTTATATCTTAGGTCTCACCTGAGGCATCACTCTAATACAAACTAAATAATGTGATGTTTACATTACAAGTATCACAGGCTTTAAAGCAGGAATTTTGAACCATAAGTTTTCTTGAAATACTTTCACTACTTTATTTTTAGCATATTTTCTATAGGTGTATGTCAGTATCAGCTAGCATAGCTTTGAAGAGATAAATTATTTTGTGAATAAGTTTTTATTGACAATTTTTTGTTAAAAGTATCTTGTGATATGGAAAGTATGGAGCAGGGGCAGGGGGTCATTTCACTCCAATACAGTTGCAGATTATTCAGAACTTGACCTACTTGCTGTTATTTTGAATATTGTCCCTTAAAGCACAAGCTCCTGGCTAGCTTAAAATAACAGCCTTGATAGCAGAAGCAGCACTTCTTTGTCTATTTACAAACACACAGGCAGTGCAGATTTCAGTCTGGCAGTTCCTCCAAAAATAAAGTTACTGCCTTACCTAGCAGTTCCACTCCTTGGTATGTACCCAGGGGAAATGAAAGCACGGCACACAGAAACTTGTACATGAGTTCTCCTAGCAGCATCATTCATAATAGCTAACAAGTGGAAACAACACAAACGCCGTCATCTGATGAAAGGTCATTCTAATGTATGTCCATGCAGTGGAGCCATAGGGAGCCAGTGAAAGGAATGAAGTACTGATGGGTAAACAACATGGGTGAACCTGGAAAACACTGTGCTAAGTGAAAGAAGCCACTCACAAATGCTGTGTATTGTATGATTGCATTTACATGAAATACCCAAAGAATGCAAATTTATAGAGACAGAAGGTAATTTAGTGATTACTTAGTAGGAAGAAATGGGGGTGACTGATAATGGGTACAGGGTTTCTTTTTGAAGTGATAAAATTGTTCTAAAATTAGATTATGTTGATAATTGCACAGCTCTGTAAATGTAAAAACCATTGAATTGTATACATAAAATGAATGAATTGTAATGGTGTGAGTTATATCTCAAAACTGTTACATTTTTTAAAAAAAGAAAGAAAATCAAAGGTTGCTTTGGATTTCCTAAAGCAAAATTACTACTTAGTTACTAAGACATGATTCCTAATGTGTATGTGGTATGGCAACCAGCAGTCTTAATCTTTCAAAACAAAGAGCTAGTTTTCAACTTCACTAGAGTTACTTTTCTGTAGGAAAAAATGTACCCATTTCCTCACTCCTTCAACAAATTGGTGTTTATTGGGCCCCGACAGTGTTCTTGGTACCAGGGACCCAGTCACATCCTGGTTCTTCTGTGCTTCACCTTCTCAGGCTCTCAGCCACCGTGTCACATCTAGTCCATCCCAGATTCCTTAGTCTGTCCCTCCTGATCGCCACATCTCTGTTCTTAACTTGATCTCTTGACACTAGTCACATAGGACTACGTCTTCTTTCTTAGAAACGTCTTTGTTCTGTTCACCGTCCTGTTCTGCGGCTCTTCCTGTCTCCCTGACTACACCTTTGCAGGCTCCTCTCCTTCCTCTGCCTGTCCCTTGCACGTTGAGGTGATGCTTTACACATTTTCCTCGGGATTGAGGAGGGGCTAAGTGAATATTTGTTGAATGAACGAATGTACTTGTGTTGACGGTTTCTCAAGAGATTTGACTATAATTGGGCCATATGTTAACTGAAGAAATTGCAATATTGCACACCTGATTGTGGTCCATGTTTCTCTTAAACCACCCAGCTACATATTTGCAGTGGAAAAATGCAAGCTCATTATTCAGCTTTTGAGTTTATGAGATTCAGGTAGCTTTTTGTAATTTCTCTGTATATAATAGGTAAGTATGAAGGTAATTTTTAAAAGTATGCATTATTCCAAATTATTATTCCAGTTCAACTATTTACAGAAACCTTATAGAATAGTCTATCCTTAATCAAATAATACTTTATTTAGAGGAACAATTTAATTTAAATATATGCTGAAGTATATACTCTGAAGTTTAGAAGAGGGAGAAAATTAATACATAATGAAACTGTGTTATGCCAGGCACTGCCTTATGTGTCTGCCTCCATTATATATTTTCATTTCCCAGCAACTCTGAGAGGTAAATATTCTTAGTTATCATGTAGAGAGGAGGAAACCGAGGTTAAGGGAAGTGAAATCAGTTTTACGCTGCAACGTACCCAGCTACTAAAATTCAGAACCAGAGCTCTGTCAGCCTTTTCATGCATCTGTTCTTTCCATGCATCTCTTCTAAACGATCCTGAAGATATAAACGGAGGCTAAATATAGAAATCAGTGGTGCAGTGAATGTAGTCAATCTAAACAGTGAAAAGTTATCTGTGTCTTTTCTCCCCAGGCAGTGGTTTGGCAGAAAACGAGAGCATCCGATCATAAGATGGCTCTCCTGTCTGTTCTGGGGACTGCTGTCATGGGCAACATGGAGCCTTTTCAGTACCACTCGGAGGAAGCTCAGGTACACACAGAAATGGTCTTTAAAAGTCTCATTGCCAAGGAAACTGTTACATTATTTCCCAATTGCAGGTTTGAGGGGGCAAGAGCCTTTAACTATTGTACTTACATTAATTTTTAAATTTTTTAAATTTAGGATGTCATCTATTTACTTTCCACTATGAAAGAAAAAGACTTTTAACTCTTACTTTTTTTTCCCTTTCTTGTTCTAAATATATACTCCAACTTCCTTTTCTTTTTTTTCTTTTTTTAAAAAATATATTAATTTTTTACAGAGAGGAAGGGAGAGGGATAAAGAGTTAGAAACATCGATGAGAGAGAAACATCGATCAGCTGCCTCCTGCACACCCCCTACTGGGGATGTGCCCACAGCCAAGGTACATGCCCTTAACTGGAATCAAACCTGGGACCTTTCAGTCCGCAGGCCGACACTCTATCCACTTAGCCAAACCAGTTAGAGCTCCAACTTCCTTTTCTTGATCTATCACCCTCACACAGTGTTTCTTGAGTTCCTATTATATTGGATGTGGTTATTAACACCCCACTCTTATTTCTGCTTGCCCTTTCCTCTCCGTCATGTCAACTCTACTTTTATGTTACCAAGTTTAATAACCAATTTTCTTATATAACCACTAGAAGCCCAGCACGCAGAATCGCACAGCCCCGCCTACCCTCGCACCTTGCCACGCTTGCAGCCCTGCCCACCCGTGCTGGTCTTTGGTGTTAGGGCCACAGGACTTTTATAATAGAGATTTCTTAAGTCTTCCATAGTTTGTTTGAAGATTGATTATAAAAGTTGAAACTATATATGGGGTATACAGCACTATATAAATAATCTTCATTACATTCCCTCTGTAGGGATCTAGTTTTATATCTCTCTATGCCATGCATAGAGAATATTCCCATTGTCCCAATTAAATGGCATCTCTTTGTTTCTTTCCCCATCAATTACATGAAATTTGTCATGTTTTTCTTTGCCTCTTATATGGACTATCTTATTTTTTATTTTTCTGGACTTTCCCAAATTTTTCTTTCTTTTCTTTTTTTAGTGAAGAAACTTACTTTATTATGTCAGCAATAAAATCTTTCAGTTTTCTAGCTATTACTGGTAACCCATTTCATTCCATTCTTTTTGCGCTCATTGTTCCCAGACTCACTTATTTCATATTTGGATTGATTGTTTCAGGCATTCTCATCCTGGGCTTTCTTTTCATAGGAGTACTCGCTATTTCAACTATTTCTGGTGTCCCATGCCTTCCTCTTTTTTGGAATTCATTGTTGTTTATCTGATATACATTTTTAAATATCTTTTGCAGAGGTAAACTTTCATGTCTAAGTGACTTTATTTTTCACTTTCTCTTGTTGATACTCTGATGGACATAAAATTCTAGATTAAATAATTTTTCTTTAGAGCTTTGAGGACATTGAATATCTTTGACCATCCATTGTTGCTGATGGGAAGATTAATATATTACAATTCTTTCTTTCTAGGGCGAGTCAATGTGTTTTTCTACCTGAAAATTTTAGGCTCTTTCCTTTATCTTTCTTCTTAAATTTTATGAGGATATGTGTAGGTGTGTGTCTTTTATTATACATTTGCTTAATATGCTGAGCTGTTGGTGTGAGACCTGAATCTGAAGACTTTTTTTTTTAATGAAAGCTCCCTATTGTTGATTAGGACCTCTTATTTTTCTTTTGTTTTTGTTTTTTTTTCCCCCAAGTTTTTCATCTTCCTTTTTTCTGTAAGTTTTTGGCGATCTCTCTGATTCTTTTACCCCATCTACTGAATTTTTTTCTTATTCTGAAAGTGCTATGTTTAATTTCTAAGAGCATTTTAAAGTTGTGTTGCTTCTTAGTAACTTATTCTTGTTTTATGGATACAAAATCTTGAATCTTTCTGAAGATTATATCTTTTTGTCTTTTAATTATTTGTTCCTTAAATAATCTTTTTTCTTAGGAGGCCAGTTTCATTTTGCTTATCAGGTTCTTTTTTTCCAAGCCTCTCATTCTTTCGCTGTCTTTTCCCCTGAATGGCAAGTCTAACTGGGAACTTGGTGTTTGTGGCTGTCAGGCTCCACTTCAATGTTAAGTTATGAAGATCCTGGTCCTGGTCCTGTTCCTGGAGTCTGGGGGGATCACAGTCCATTTGGGGCTGAGGCGTCCTCTGCACCCATGCACACTGCCTGGGAAATTCAGTTTATCTCCCTCCATCCCTTCCTCCGCCCCCCCCTCCCCCTCCCCCTCCTCCTCCTCCTTTGTCCCCCCTTTCTTAGCACGAAATTAAATTGTAATTGGCTTATGGAAGATTGTCCTTATTCATTTCCGTTAAGAAGAGCTCTTTTGTTATTCTTGTGTGTCCGCTGACTAAGCCTGAAGCTTCCTGTTCTACTGGACAGTTGGCTTCTGGGTTCTGCTCTTCTCTCTTTTCTTAATTTGTGGGAATCTCTTTTCTACGACTGGTTCCCCTCTTATTCTCTTTGCAGTGCTGAGTTTTTAATTATTATCGTTTTAGTAGAGTCTTGGATGGGAACTTGTGCTCACTTAATGCCTTAAGAGTTCTCTCTGCCTCAGGAAGGAGTCAGGCCAGCCTTAGTGGCCAGCTGCAATGCCTGGAGAATGGCCATGATCTGACATGGATCCTGTTTTTCAGAACTCACTTGGTTTCGACACACCCAAATGCCACCTAAGACTGGTCATGGTGGCTGACTTGGGATGGTCAGGGTATTGTCTAAATTCCCGTAGGTTCCTGGGGCTTCATGGGACTTTATTGCCTACACTGGTAGCTCGGGAAGCCTGTGACAGGAGGTCCTTGCTTGATGTCTGTGGAATTGTGTGCTAGAAGTTCTAACTGCCATAGGCTGGTCTGGAGACCAACAGCGTTGGCATCACTTGGGAGCTAATTGTTAGAAACGAAGAATCAGTCCTCATTCCAGACACACTGAATCAGAGTCTGAATTTGAACAAGGTCTCCAGGTGCGCATTGAAGCATGAAAAGTGCTGACATAGGCCTTTACCAGGTATGGTTCCGTGTGTTGATGGGACTGTCTCATGAGCCAGTTCTGCAGTTGGGAGTTTTTTCCTCTGATGTGTATCGAGATGTGTTGCCAGATCCATGCTTGCCTATTGATTTTTTTAAAAATCTTTTCTTGAGGTAGAATTTCATAAGGGCTGTTGGTAATCTATGGGAGATACCAAAACTTTTGATGCACCTTCATGTGGGTATGTTGGCATTGAGGCATGGGAGAATTCGGAAGACGTGTTGCTGAGTGGCTCCAGTCCCATGGGCTATCAGAATGATAAACTTTTTTTGAGTGTGTCTCTGGTGAGAGTAATCTAAATACCATCTTCTGTCGAGACGGGTATTCTCTTACGTTGCTAGCAGCCACCCGTCACCCTTGCATGCTTTCTGGGGCTTGTAGGGAGAGTTGTTTTATGTCAGAGTCTTCGGCACCTTTCCATTTCTGGCCAAAGGCAGTCTTAAGTCTGTTTGCCAGCTGCCAGCAGTTGCCCCTCACTGCATCTGTGTCCCCATCACACACCTTTACATTGTGGAGCTTAGTCATCAGTGCCCTCCCTGGACTTGGCTGCTAGATGGCCACTGGGGACCTGGGTGTAGAGAGTCTCTATGTGTCTCTTCCCTTAACGTTAAAGGTCGGTTTTCTTTGCACAGGAACTCCACTTGGGAAGAATCTCCAGTTATCGGCGGTGGCCCCAGTTACACCACTGCTGTGGGACCATTGGCTAGGTGTTTCCCTGTGTGGTTTTCTTGGGTTCATGGAGCTCCTCCAGTTCTGTTTTGGGGTTTTTTGACATCTGTCTTCTAGCTGATATTATTTTTAGAATTCAGAATTTATTCATTTTTCTATTCTCTTCTAAACTTAATTTATAGCTATTAGTTTTGATTTCTTTATCTTCTGGGTTATTATAGAATGGATTTTTTTTCGTTACTCTTTTAAAAGCATGGTATACATAGTAACGTCAAAGTCCTTTTCATATTCTTTTATCATTTCTACTTTCCTGAGAGAATATTCTCATTCCCTGCTGTTTTAGATGCTTTGAAATTTTAATTTGCAAAATCACCTTGAATGCACATTTGTCATTTTTGTTGTTTAGATTTTTTTCCCTCTTTCCCTTTCTCTCCCTCCTCATACTTTGGCAGATACTACCCCCCTTCCCAGCCCCAGTTCAGAATGAGGTGTTATAATTAGTAGTTACTGCCTTTCATCCTGCCACGATTTTAGGGACCCTTTTCCTAGCTGATTTGGCTTAGCCTTGTTTTTGTTTTGGAGTTGTGTGTGCTCTTTCTGTGACCCTTGCAAACAGCCACACACAGTCTTTTTAAGCATTTTGGGGGGCTGGGTTGGAGGGAGGATATCACAGCCAACCATTTAAGTTGGAAAGACTGGTTTCAATTCCATGTTTTTATGGGTGTGTTCTCTCTCCTTATTTCCATACAGAATTTAATTTCCAGCTAACATAGCTGGTGTCTGATCCTAGAGCACATGGGGCTCTTGACCTCAGCCATTACGCCCTGTTATGTTTTTCACACGTAACATTTTTATGTTTGTCATTTTAAAAAATGGTTAGGTC
Source organism: Myotis myotis (assembly GCF_014108235.1). Classification (NCBI taxonomy): domain Eukaryota; kingdom Metazoa; phylum Chordata; class Mammalia; order Chiroptera; family Vespertilionidae; genus Myotis; species Myotis myotis. The sequence goes on from NW_023416390.1 coordinate 2,745,112, forward strand.
TTTTGAAATTATTGTAAAAACTAATTTTATCTCTCTGTGTCATCTATTTATAGTTGGGATGAGGGAGCAGGAAATTTCTACATGACTTATCCCATTATCCTGACCGAAGAAAGTACTTAAAGTATTACTTTAGGAACATAACTCCATGGTGTTCTAGAAGTTTACTGAAATGGGAGAAGGACAAGTGTTAGGAAACCAGTTACTATTATTTCAACAGAATTGGGGTGGAAGAGAAGAGATGGGTTTGACAGATTGGGTAGGTAGCAGGGCTCTTTATCTAATGTTTTATTTTGTTGCACTGATTTGGTCTCGTATAGACATTATTTTTCCATGAACTAGCTTGATTTTCACTTTTTATAGTATTTTATAAAACTTTGCTGTTTGATTTTACTCTTTCCATATAACTTAAATGTAGTTTGTTAGTTCTGAAGATTATCCTAAGCCATTTTTAAAAGCTCAATATTTTGGAAGTAATAGTGATTATTCAGTGGCCGATCAAGATGGTATGAAAGGAAAACAGTAGCAGTATTAACAATTTCTTCTTCATTTGAGTCTTCATAATTACCTATCTGGGGCAGACTTTTTTTTAATCCACAAGCTTAGTAAGTCTTTTAGAGACTAAATCGGCTGTCCCTGATGCTCAGCAGGTGCTTTAAGAAGGGTCTCATGTTACCTGTTTAATTATACAACCATTGCTAAGTGCTGTGAAGTTTTACAGTTAATTAAGTAGTATCATTTTGTAATGGATTATCCAGCTTTACTAATTTACTTTTTAAGATTGGCACAATTTGGCACTGTGACAATAATGCACTTAGCGTTCTAAAATTGGTAATGTGTCTTCCTTAAACATTTATTTCCCAGGGCAGCAATAGCCATAGACATAGGTGGCGGCCTACAGGCTGTGTTGTTAAGGAGCCTCATGGTTTCTGGGTAACTGAAAATAGCAACCCCACAGATTCCCTGATTTTTCTAAACCTAAACTGAAAGTTTACTGTTATTTAACAGGTTAATAACACATTTGGTTCTGCTGGTTTCAGATAGATTATAGGCCAGTATTTTAAATAACTTGACCAAGATGACAGCTAGTAGTGGAGCTGGAATTTAAATCATGTCAGTCTGGCTCTAAACTGTATTCTTAACGATGATATTATCTTTAAAAGTAGAAGTGGGAGCTTAGTCCTTGCCTCCTGTTCTCTCAGTGTCTCTCTTCTCAGTGGTAATTGTTTCTAGGATCTTTCTTCATTTTCTTCCTTCTCTTCATATTTGTAAAATAGAGAAAGAATGCATAAAAATAATGAATAAATCATTGGTTTGTTTGTAAAAGAGTTCTCTAAATGAAAAATAAGATAAAATACAACACTGTAATCAATGTCAAAGGGCAAGATATTTTTTAAACTTTATTTTTACTGTTGACACTATTATAGGTGGCCCCATTCCCCAGCCCCCGCCCCCACCTTGCCTAACTTCACCAAGCCCATCCAGCCCATAGGAGGTAGCTAAGCACTTCATCCAAGTCCCAGACAATAGCCTTCAAGAGTCAAACACTTTGAGTGTCCCAGCTTTGAGCCTCCCTTCCTCTCCTCCCCCCAGAAAAAAGAGGGCCCCTTAAAGTCACTGCTAGGTGTACCCAGCGACCCTCTAGGACTAAATACAGCAGTGTGGCCTTGCCCACAGTTGGAGGCAGAAATTGGAGTCTGGACCCTGCACTCCCCAGGCTGGTGCTGTAACAATAGGAGTGCTCTTCCCCGGGAAGGTGGTGTCTGGCTCTCCCGGACGGACTGCATTCCCACCCATTTTCACCACCAGATGCTGTGGGGCTCCTCTTCCTGATGTTGCTCTTGGTGGGGATCCCTGTCACCACGCTCCTAGGAGAGGGAGTTTTACAGCCACCAGCACATCTGAGTGTGGGGGCTAGCCTTTTCTGAGTCTCTGCCCTTCTTACCAGTCTCTACATGGCTTCTTCTGTAAATTCTTGGTTATTATATTTCAGTTTAGCTAGCCTTCAGTTGGTTATTCTGGTTGATTGCTTTATAATTTAGCTATAAATCCAGTTTGGGCCGGTAGCAGGTTGGTGTAGCTTCCATGAATTCTGCAGCCATCTTGGAATCCAAAGAGCAAGAGATTTTTAACTCAGAAATAAAACCCAGTCAGATTGGCTTTATAGCATACTCTGAATAAATATAGAAACAGCTACTACTTTATAGGAAAAGGTGGCTGAAAGAAAAGGACAAACAGCCAGAGGAAAGTCACAATATGGGGAAAGAAAATTTTAAATTTGTGTATTAGTGTTTTATTAGATAGGATAAGGAAAAGGAGAATTTAAAGTTGAGCAGAGAGAGCAGTATTTATGTCTGTGGCAGTAAAATATATGCCCATTCATGAAGCTTTTATGAATGCCAATTTTTCCTTAACATAGAATTGCAGAACGAGTTAGAGGCAGAGAACACCAATTTAACATGCTTCCAATATTTTATTTAAAGTTAATGCTCAAGACAGGGTTACCAGACCATAAGATGAAAATGTATGTATGTTTTGATAACTTGTAATGTATAGTATGTAGCCAGACCTATGGAACCACACTTATTGTTACATTGCATATTAATTCTATAATTACAATTATAGATTTATCTAAGTGGATTTCTTCCAAAGCATGATGCAGACCACTCTTCCACAAGTCTTTCAACCCCAGAAAGGAGTTTCATCTTTATAAACAGTCGACCAATACACCAAAAAGACATATTAAAGGTAATCTGTTTAAGAAAAAAAGCATTGCTTCTATCAGAAACGAAAACTAGCTCTGTAATTTGTCAACTTGTTACAAGGGTTACTGCTAATACTTTATTCTGAAACTAGAGGCCCAGGGCACTAAATTCATATACGGGAGGCGGGGGATGTCGAGCCTAAACCAGCAGTCAGACATCCCTCTCCCAATCCAGGACGCTGCATGCACCAGTGACCGTACTTTTCACACAGGTGAAAGGCATCTTGCTGTTGTATGGGCAGCTACATTTTTTTGTCCTGACTATAAAAAGTATACATAACATGATCCTTCTGAGGCAGTAGTACCATTTTCCCCATCTTATGGGTGGAAAAACTGAAGCAGAGAGAAATTAAGTAATTGGCTTTGTCACACAGTTATAAGTGACAGAATCAGAGCTGACCACAAAATGTGCAAGCCAGAGTCCATGCATGTCATTGTTGCATCATCCTGTTTTTTCAGTGTTAGAGTAGCCTTTGCCAGGTTTTAATTTTTAAATCTGAGAGACAGTTCCCAATATATAGGGTAGAGTCCCTAGGCCTGGCTGGTGATCAGGGCCAATCTGTGAGGCAACCAGTGGGTGGGGCAGTCGGGTCTCCCCCCCCCTCACCACCCCCCACCCCCACCCCCAGCACCTGCCTTGGCTAGTGGCCTGGCGCTGCCTGCTGGCTGGCTGGCCCCACCCCCCCCATTACCATGTTGAGCGTCTGCCCCCTGGTGGTCAGTGCACATCATAGCAACTGGACGTTCCGCTGTTCACTCGATTTGCATATAGGGTTTTATTATATAGGATAAGGAAAAGGAGAAAGATATACAATAATATTTATTAAATACTTTCCTAGGTACCTTACATATGATGTCTGATTGAGCCTTTACAACTATGTGATATATTATTTTCTTTTTATTTTTGATGAAAAAAAAATTGAAATGTTAGTTACTTTTTTTGGTTTCATAGCCAGGAAGTAACAGAGTTTGGATTTGAACTCTGGACTTTGACACTGTGGAGATACACACACACACACACACACACACATATCTATCTATCTATCTATAAATATATATATATATATAATTACTATTTTTTTTAGCTGATTTCAGAGAGGGAGGGAGAGGGAGAGAGAGATAGAAACATCAATGATGAGAGAGAATCGTTGACCGGCTGCTTCCTGCACACATCACACTAGGGATGGAGCCTGCCACCTGGGCATGTGCCTTGACTGGGAATTGAACTGTGACCCCCTGGTTCGTAGGTTGATGATCTTTAACTATGAAGCCAGTTGCCTTGGATGTTTGTACTGCTTAATGAATGCTTGTACTTCATTCCCATAGGTTCAAGGCCTCTAAATGAATGCTACTATTTAGATACTGATTTTTCTGATAAGCAGTTACATCCACTCAGTTGAATATTCTTCTTTTGGTGGTATTTTATGGATGGCAATATTTATTTATATTGTTTTTTTTGTCTTTTATTCATTATATATATTTCTAGTTAATCCGGCGTTATTACAATCTGAAGTGCCTAAAGGAATCTACTCGTTTGTATCCCATTTTCTTTCTGAAAATTGATGTTCCTACAGCTAACGTGGATGTAAATTTAACACCGGATAAAAGTCAAGTATTGTTACAGAACAAGGTAAACTTTTTTAGATAAATTTTTGAATTTATGTTATTTACAAACTTATACTATCTTAACCATTTTTGTGTGACAAAGGAGATTTGCTTGTTTGTACCTATTTTTTAACTATTATTTTAAATCTTGTCTATTTAATTTTTCTATAATTTCTCCTAACATTTGTTAATTTGTATTTGTAGGAATCTGTTTTAATTGCTCTTGAAAATCTGATGATGACTTGTTACGGATCACTACCTAGTACAAATTCTTATGAAAATAGTAAAACAGATGTTTCCTCAGCTGACATGGCTGTTAGTAAAAAAGCAGAAACAGATGTGCTTTTTAATAAGACGGAATCATCTGGAAGTAATTATCCAAATGTTGATACTTCGAGCATTTCTTTTCAAAATGATGTGCATGCTGATGAATCCGGAGAAAACGTTAACGGTTGTTTAAATCATATTCACGTTCATGACCATTATGACGACCATTTTATTAGTGAAAATTCTAACATGGATAACACTAAAAATACATTTCTGGAGATCCCAGTGGATAATTTATCAAGTGAGGACACCCAGAAGGAATATACTGAAACTTGTTTTGTAGGGTCTGTGACGCACGCCCAATCAGAAAATGGCAGTCAAGGCCGTATGGATGAGAGGGCGGGAAGTGAGAAAGCAGCAGTTCCTGAGAAGCCTGTGGAAATTTGTGCCGATGACTGGAGCAGGGGAAATGCACTCAAAAATGCGACGGGAGAAAACATCGAGCCTGTGCAGATCCTAGTGCCTCCGGGAAGGTCAGCACGTGAAGGAAGTGAGAGGAGCCCCCCAAGCCCTGACCAGGGGAATCCCAGTGACGGGTCCTGGAACAAAAAGTCAAACGTGGTGGATCACAAGTCAGGACAGCTGACCGCTTACGATTTAATCAGCCGTCGCGCCATCAAGAAACCCATGTCAGCAAGCGCCCTTTTTGTTCACGATCATCGTGTTCAGTTTCTCACAGAAAATCCTCAGACCAGTTTGGAGGCTGCAACGATACAGATGGAAGAACTGTGGAAGACATTGAGTGAAGAGGAAAAGCTGAAGTAAGTTTCCAGAGCTTGCATGTGACCTGAATGTTCAAATATTTCCATCCACTGGGTTACAAAAAAAATTTTTAACTTCTTACTTGTGGAAAATGCCTTTTGACTTGGCTAGAGTACCTTTTTTGGCATCACTTTTTTGTTAGAAAATTTTGCTTTTGCTCTGGCTGACCCGCTCTTGGCCTTTCCCTCCCACCTTCCCTTCCCTCTGTCCTTCCTTAAATGAGGGAATATATGTTGAGGGCATTCAGTGTACCAGGCCCTATGTACCATAGCTAGTCACTTCAAATACAGTCATAAGTAAACATTTTCTACTTCTAAATGGTGTAGCCTAGGGAGGAAGACAGTTTTACAGTAATAATCATAGAATATGATGAGTTTCTTAAATCTTTACTGTTTAAAGTATTACAGATGTCCCCTTTTTTCCCCCATTGACCTCCCCCCCCCCCCAATTTAAAAAATATAGGGAATTATGAAAACACTTAGCAGTTGGTCTTACTCTCATCTGTGGGACAGGAAACACTTCCCTGAATAGAAATTAATCAGAAAGGTGTAGGGAGTTTTCTAGAGAGAAGGAACAGCATGTAAGAAGGTACAGAAACTAGAAGCAAAATGATGTTCTTTGGGAACTGAAGGGTGCCCTCTCTGATAGGAGTTGAATTGATGGGAGTGTGATAAAGAAAGATGGAGAAAGGCAGGCCAGATCATGAAGGGGCTCTGTAAGCCATAACAGAGCTTGAGAAAAAACTAGAATCAGGGATTTCTGCTGAGAACTTAGGACAGACTGGAGCAGGAGTACTTCCATCTTTCAGTTCTTCCTTTCTGGTTCTCGTGTCCCTCCCCACCCCCATGATTGCCTCTCCTTCAGTGGATTAGAAACCAGATTTTGGCATGTGACCTGCCACTGGGCTCTCAGTCAATTGATGTTAACTGGAACTTTTACTTGCAGTCAGTAGGAACATAGTTCTACTTAAAATAGCTAAGAATAAATTGTAATTGGGACATTATTGAAAATGGTAAATAAACTTTGTAACTACATGTAATCTTTAGTCACTAAAACATCACTTTAATTGATTACTGGTCAAATCAGAATTATAATTTTTCCATTCTAGTTAATAATCCCTTAATGACGTTAAGTCAAAAGTAGCAGATGTTTTTACTTAACATTCACTTAATATTCCTTTGGACATAACTTTTTATATTTCCCAAGAAACTCAAGAAATTGACTTCTTGAGTAAATCAAAAGATTAGTACCATATGTGAAAATTTGCACTTTATAATTAATTACAAATGGTGACCTTCATCTTGAACTCATTTCCACCGTACAGGAAATCTTGAATTTGAATGTCCAGGAGCTAAAAATACTTAATTGTAGTAAATTGAAAGTAAATTAATCGTGTGTTTTATATAGCTAATCCACAAGTTCGGATTCTAAGTAGAAATGAGAGAAAATAACGTAAAAAATTATGAATATGACATGGTGACTAACCAAAAGAGGCATTTTTTGCCTAGTTTACAGAGAAACAAGGTCTTTTTACATTCTCATCCAGATAGCATTTCTTTATTTAACAAACAAGTACTAAGTGCCAACGAAACAGCACACTACGGTCTCCTGTCTCTTAATTTCACTTGAACATTTAATACAGCTCTCCAACTAATAGCATTTTTATTTTCTGACACGGATCTATTCATATTTCTTAAAAATGTTTTATGCATATTACCTACAGTGGAATTCAGCCCGTTTCTTACATTTCTTAAAACAAGAGATAACATTTTCTAGACTCAAATTTAAAACTGAATTTAAAAAAGAAATTAGTAAGGTTGCTTAAATAATTATTAACCATTAGTCAAATTGTGTTCCCTTTTCATTATGTTTCTTGATAGAAAATAATAGTATCAAACATCACCATTTGCAATGTGCCAGGTAGTACTGTACTGTGAAGGAGCTGTAGATTATCCATGCCGAGACACAGGAAAATTAAATCACTTGCCGAGATTTACGGAGCTACTAAGTGGCAGAGCCAAACCAGGCAGTCTGTCTCGGTGGTCTGCGCTCTTTGCTGCTACACTTTGCTGACCATAATCATAGTCATTTTCAATTCTGGATATGCATTAGGATCACCCATAGAACTCTTTAAAAAACAGTGCTGCCTGCCCTCAGCCTAGGCCTGGAGAAATAGAAACTTCGATTTTTTAGAAAAGGGTTGATCTAACAATTATGCTAGAACCCAGTAAAATTTTAAAATGTTCATTATTTCGTACCTTTTTTCATTGATGACTCTAAAATGAGAAATAAGTAGTAACTGAAAAAATAAATGTTTAGCTATGAAACCATTATAATTTTAATCATTGTAATTTTGCTTGTTGTTGTATTGAATTTAACTTTACTAGTATCTATTTAGTAAATGGAATATTAACGTTTGTAAATTTTCTTTTGCAGTGCTCAGGGAATTGCTTATTCCGTGTTGATGTGATAGCAAAAGTATAAGGAACTCTTTGGAGCTGGGATTGACTATTTTGTCTTTTTGTTGTTTTTTCAGTGCCTGTGCCTGCAGTGCTTTCTTACATGGATTTTTAAATTGGGTAAAATATAGTGGCTGTGAAATGCATAGAGCTTAACCATATATCTAGCTCATTGCATTTCATATGTGTAGACCCATGGTCACCACCCCAAAATGTAGAACATTTCCATCACCCTAGAACAGGGGTGGGCAGACTTTTTGACTTGAGGGCCACAATGGGTTCTTAAACTGGACCGGAGGGCCGGAACAAAAGCATGGATGGAGTGTTTGTGTGAACTAATATAAATTCAAAGTAAACATCATTACATAAAAGGGTACGGTCTTTTTTTTTTTAGTTTTATTCATTCGGCCCGCGGGCCGTAGTTTGCCCACGGCTGCCCTAGAAAGTCCCTTTATGCCACTTGAACCAGCCAATCTCCATACACAGCCCTGTTTTGATTTCCATCACACTAGCTTGCTTTTTCCAGTTTTTACATACATCTATATATATATATATATATATATATATATATATATATAAAATCATATGTACGTTTATACCTAGCATCATCCCCTCAATAAAATATTTTAGTGATTTTCATCATATTTGTTGAGTGTATCTGTATAGTTTATTTTTAATAGATTATATTCAATTGTAAAATATATAGTCATGCACTGCCTAAAGATGGGGATATGTAGAAAAGACACAGTACATATGGCGTAAAAGATTAAAATAGTATGCTTATATAGGGCACTTACCAGGAGTGGAGCTCTGAATAAGTCCGTCAGTAAGTGATGAGTGACTGTGAAGGCCTAAGACATTACTGTACACTATTGTAGATTTTACAACGCTGTTCATTTAGACTACACTAATGTGTAAAGCATGAGATTAAATCCGGCACAAAAGAAAATGATGCAAGAGATTTAATAAACACAAGATATATGAGGCTGCTGCCAGCATACCGTTTTACAGCAAACTTTTTTAAATAAGTAGGCATATACTCTAAAATAACAATAAAAAGTATACTAGAGTAAATACATAAGTATTTTATTTTTGAACAGTCTGTGTCTGTATATTTAAAGTGTAACTCTTGTAGACATATATTATTTTTTATTTATTTATTTATTTTGCTTTTTAAATTCAGCCTTACAACCTGCCTTTTAATTGGAATATTCAGTCCATGTAATGTAATGACTGACAGGGTTGAGTTTAGGTCTACCATTTTCTTATTTTGTGCATCTCACCAGTTTTGTTCCTCTATTTCTCCTTTTTTGGGGAAACAGCCTTGTTCAGGTTAAAGGAATATAATTTAATAGTTAACTTTAATTCCTTTATTAATTTTGCATTAGTTTTTGCTTTGGGGAATATTTTATACATCCTTAATTTATCACGTAAGAGTTTGTAGAATATAATTTCACACAAATACAGAGTGGGTCAAAAGTAGGTTTATAGTTGTGAGTATGTGAGAGTTTATTCTTGTATTACTATTACTATTTTCCATATGAACAACTGTAAACCTACTTTTGCCTCACCCGGTATAAAAACTAGGCAAGTATAATTCCATTTACCACTTTTGTCCTTTCTGCAGTTGGTGTCATGTATTTTATATTTACATACAACATAAACCTCACTTTAAAATACTATATTTTTAAATTTAAAGTTATCTTTCAGAAATAATTTTTTAAAGATTTTTTTTCTATTTACCTACACAGTTACCATTTCTGCTGTTCATTATTTCTGAATATCCATTTGGTGTCATTCCTCAATAGTACAATGATGCTGAAAATAGATTCTCAACATTTTTTCTGAAAGTGTCTATTTTTATGGTGGTGTTTGTTTGTTCTGTAATGTCTCTGTTTGTTTTTTATCTAACTCCTTTCAGAATATTATTATTACCTTTCCTTTTTAGCAATTATGTAATACCTTTTTTCTCCTTTGACTGCTTTATCTTTATTTTGGTTTTCAGCAGTTAGGATTCTAATATACTTAGCTGTGGATTTCTTTGGATTTATCCTGCTTGGGGTTTACTGACCTTGGATATGTAAAATGTGTGTCTCCAGATTGGTTGTGTCAGCCATAATTTCATTTCTTCAAATGTTTTCCACCCCTCACTTTTATTGTTTATATGTAACTTACATTTTGGGTTGCTGTTTATGCCATAAGTCACTAAGGTGTTTTTCAATCTTCAATCACTTTTCTCTCTGTTGTTCAGATTGGATAATTTCTATTGAGCTGTATTCTGTTTTACTGACCCTGTCCTTGCCATCTCTGACCTGCTGTTAAACCTCCCAGTAAAATTTTTGTTTTAGATACTGTGTTTCTTAGTTTTAGAATTTCCATTTCCATTTTATCCTTTTGATAATTTTCCTTCTCTGTTGAGTTACCCCCTTCTATTCTCTCATTATGATAATCTTTTCCTTTAAGACCTTAAATACTTATAAAAACCTGTTTTTATTTATTTGGCAAATTCCAACATCTGAGTCATCTTGAGGTTGGTTTCTACTGATCACTTCTTTTCTTGACCATGAATCATGTTTTCCTGTTTTTTATTGGTTGAGTGATAGCTTCTGATTATATAATGGACATTATGGCTCATATGTTGTAGAAAATCTGGATTGTTTTCTTCTGAAAAGTGTTGTTTTTTGTTCTGCCAGGCATTTAAATTATTGACAGACAACCTTGAGCTTATGGAAGCTTTGTTTACACTTCAGTAGGGAGACTAAATTTTGCCTTTAGTCCTAGGGCAGCTTCCACAGTTACAGGACAGTTGTTTTTTATTACCTCTAAAATGTGGTCTTCCTTCAGTTTTAACTGAAAGCCCAAAGTGTTTACTATGCCATCTAATTCTGTGGAATTCAGACTCCAAAAACTCACTCTCTCTCTCTCTCTCTCTCTCTCTCTCTCTCTCTAATTGCAGCAAGTAGCCACTGAAGTTCCTGGTTGGCGCATTTAGCCTTCTGGTGATTGTTACCCTCTGGGTTCCCACACATGGGGTTTTCTCCCTCAGTGTTCAGTTGTTTTGGAATCAAGGAGCTAGCTCTGTGTTCGGTTGACTCAAGCTAATGGCAGTGCAGCTTTCTGATGGGAGTTCTTGCCACTCCTACTCCTGTTAATGCTGGGAACTGCTCTCTGGGTAAAGGCTGTATAAATGTGGTTCTGTTTATTCAAGGGTTGAACCCATTACAGTTTCTGCCTGCTTTTCCTGCTCTTCAGTACCTATGTTAAATGGGTGGTATCTATTTTGTTTATATATGGGAGGGATAGCCCAATATAGTTCCTTCACAATTACCAGGCCTGGAATGCCAGCTTTGTCTATACATATAAAATGCTATGTGTCCAACCAGTCGCTATGACCCGCACTGACCACCAGGGGCAGATACTCAACGCAGGAGCTGCTATGACGCGCACTGGCCATTTACAGAGAAACGGCACTTTGGACCTGGCACCCACGAAGCAACACTTGGCTTCCCCCAAGTGGGACACAGGCCCCGCCACCACCCTGGAGTGACACCCCACCAAATCGCAGCCAACACTGCCAAGGTTCCATGGTGCAAAATGCGGCCCACAGCCTAGCCCAGCCTGGAAACGGTGACTGTGAGTGCCAGGTAATGACATCACGTAGCAACGCCGGGCTGCCTCTCCCTAGCAACTAGCTTCCTTGCAGTTTTCTTCAGCCTATGAACACGACTTGCTTTATAACCAGGTGGAAACCTTTTATACTTTAACCAAATGTCCGTGCCTCATCTCATGATCTTCACAGAAGTCCTGGAGTAGGTAGATAGGAGACTCGGTGGAATCCTATTTTTTTTTTTTTCATTAGCTGGAAAACGGAGATTTAGAAAGCTTAGAAACTTGACCTGACTGAAAAGAAGTAAGAAATGGTGGACCTTGAAAATGACTTCAGGTTTTCTCACTGCACAGAATATAGTCAAACACGGCTACTGTTAAATATTATACCCTTTGTTCTCCCTGTGTGATCTACAACAATAATCTGCTTTGTATTGATATTTACTGCTGTGTTGCTGAGAATTACCTGAAAGAGAAGTTGGGGTGCTTCACTGGGCTGGAAAAAGTTTAGCTACATCGGGAAGCAGGCCTAATTAAGCAAGTTTATTCTCTATGTATAAAAGGCTAAGTTGACTCGCGCATGTGCGTTACATATAAAGCTCTTGCTGGCCTCAATCGCATGCATGTGTTTCGATCTGTCATTGTCGATGGTGAATTTGGTTGACACTTCTATTATAGAGAAAGGGCGAATAGTGATATTAAAATACTCTAATTGCCTTCCAATGTGCACAAATTCGTGCATCGGGCCACTCTTTTTTTATAAAATTTATTTCGGATGGTTAATGTATTTCTGATTACGAACTCATTAGTTCTCTTTATCTATTCATAGATATGAAGAGAGGGCTACTAAAGACTTGGAACGATACAATAGGCAAATCAAGAGAGCCATTGAACAGGAGTCACAAGCCTCACTACAAGATGGCAGAAAAAAGATAAAACCCACAAGCTCGTGGAGTTTGGCACAGAAGCACAAGTTGAAAACATCATTATCTAATCAGCCAAAACTGGATGAGCTTTTCCAGTCCCAAGTTGAAAAAAAAAAGAGTCAAACCATTAAAATAGTTCAAATTCACTTTTCTATGGAAAACTTTAAAAAAAATGTAGAGAAACACAAGAAATTTGAACCAGAAGAGAAGGACGAACTTTGCTTAATCCACAATCTCAAGTTTCCTGATGGATGGCTAGTTACATCCAAAACAGAGGTAATGTTGCTAAATCCATATAGAGTGGAAGAAGCCCTGCTCTTTAAAAGACTTCTTGAGAATCATAAACTTCCTGCAGAGCCATTGGAAAAACCAATTATATTAACAGAGAGGTATGGTGAAGTAATACATTTCTTACTCTAAAAACATTTATTAATCCATACTAGATTAGAAATTGGAGGTAAAAAGTTGAAAGTGTTTCCTAATAGGGAAAAGTGTTTATTTAAAGAAATCTTATAAAAACTTCATTTCTGATCTTCAGTGGAAGTAATTGTTTTTAAGTAAATAATTTTAAAATATTCTACGTAGTTCTGCAATTAATAAATATGAAGCTTAATTCTCCACCTGTACATTAGTGACTTCCCTAGGGTAATTTTGAAGTGAAGTTGCCATAATAATTCTTTGGTGTGTGCTCTTAAACATTTAAAGGATATACCAAAATAGATCTGTACAATGAATACCTTTATCAACAATTTTCAAGATTTTGCCACATTTACTCTGCCCATGTATGCGTGTGTGTATGTATATATATGCATATTTTCTTTCCTTTGCTAAAGTATTTTAGAACAATTCCCACCCATATGTCTTTCAGTATATCTCTCTCAAAAATGGCTATTTTCTTAGCTAACCACAGTGCCTTTGTCATAACTTACACAATAATAATTCCTTGGAATTGTTCCTTGTTGTCTCAAAATGTCTTTCCTGTAGTTTTAAAATTTTTAATTTGTATCTAGTCAACGTCCAACCGTTACATTTTGGTGTGCTCACAACTCTATCTGAACACCACTCCATTAACTTTTTATTAATACCGGCACTTGCTCATTGGAATGTCTCGTCTCGATTTGTCTCTTTGTTCCCATGCAATGGTGGTCAGCTTGTTTTTCCCTCTCCCGTGTTTCAGTGGGGGTTAGCTCAGGAGGATGGAATGGATTTAGATTCCACTTTCTGGTGAGATGGCCTCATAGACGGTGCCATGTGCTTTGTATTCAGTCCCATCAAAGGCACTTATCCCTGGGTCAGCAGGTGACAGCCTGATCTCCCACCTTAAGTTCCCTGTCAACCTTTCCATCTAATGTTTCATCCATTGGTTATTCTCTTGGAACTAATTTTATTACAGATTCTATTTTATTTTTTTAATATATTTTTATTGATTTCAAGAAAGGAAGGGGGGGAGAGAGAGAGAGAGACATCAATGATAAGAGAATCATTGATCAGCTGCCTCATGCACGCCCCCCACTGGGGATTGATCCTGCAACCCAGGCATGTGCCCTTGACCAAAATCAAATTGGGACCCTTCAGTCCTCAGACCAACGCTCCATCCACTGAGCCAAACCAGGGAGTTTCTTTTTTACATACTATAGAGCACATTATTTTCTGTAAAAATGAATAACTAATCACATTAATATTTCCCTTTTTTATACTTAATATTTCTTTTTTAGTGTGACATAGGTAGAAGAGAATCACAGGTACATCAAAGGAGATAAAAACCTGAAATGGAAAGATAATTAGAATTTGTTCTCTAGGACACATCCGCAGATAATTCTTTCAGACCTCTAAGAATAAATAAAAAATTACTTATAAAATATATTAAAACCTCTGTGTTAAAGGCCCTGTACCAGAAGGAAAAAGAAATGGGGCCGAACATTTGTAAACTGTCTTTTATAATTAAGGCTACAATTACCACATTAACTGAAATCCAGCATCTCTCATAGTATAGATTGGCTTAGGACTGTCAAAAGAAGAATCAGAAAAAGAGTGAATGCAGCCTTAAGCTGAATTAAAACAGTTCAAATATCTGATACTTTTCTCTTTATTTCCTTAAAAAGAGCTAGGGTGTATCTGGAGTTTTCTGAAATGTGACGTCCCCATTACAGTTAATAATGTAAGTTTTTCAGAACTGAGCTATGGACAGGGTCATTTGGGGTTGGGCTGTTTTCTCACTAGAATTCTCCTGAGGGCAGTGTAGCTTCTCTCTGAAGGGAGCAATTTAGAGAGCTGTAAAACAGAGTAATGTTTCATCCATTGGTTATTCTCAACAATGTCTAATGTTTACTGAGCACTTACTTATGAAAGAGCTTTACTACGCCCTTTGCTTTCATGATCTTCATACCTGATGAGAGAGGTACTATCATCCTTATTTTATAGGTGGGGAAACTGAGACATAGAACTGTTAAGTAACTTACCCAGGCTCACATGGCTAATAAATAAATAGTTGGATCCAAGCGTCCAATCTAGACAGTAACTGTAGAGCCTGCACCATTTGTTGCTGTGCTATATCATCACCATCTCTGGCTCTCAGATTGGTTTTCTGAATCTTGGTTAGACCAGAGAGAGCACGTCTGATATGAAGCCAGAGTTTTCCACTCTGTGACATCTGTCATAGCCAGTGGGGTCCTTTGCCTTTCAGAGATGATAAGCAAAAAATCATCTATTCATTTACTTTTTCAAGGGTTCAGGGCTGTAATGAATAAATAGCAGCTTAAAATCTTATACAGAAACATAGAACAGAGCCCTGCACACCTAAGACAGTATCTATCACTTGCTAGGCACTCAAGTATTCATTGACTGAATGGGAAAATGGTAACCTCTCACACGTCAACCCCAGCAGACACTTTATTGTAATAACATGTTTGAGCACTGTGATTGAGCCTATAACCAACAGGAAAGGCTAATTTGTGCCCTAGAGCATCTTTGGCTACCTCAGAATTTTGCCTAAAGCCAATACCACTCATACGCCACCGCTAGCAAACATGCCATGGCTGAAGGAAGCTCTCCCAGGCTCCGAATTACTGAATTTATAAGTTCCTGGGAGAAAGATATATATGCTTATCTTTTTATTATTGACTAACAATTGGAAATTATGTAGGCTGTACCACTTGAGTAACTTGGCAATATATTATGTGTCTGTTTAAAGGTATAAATGGCATTTATAGGTATAGTTTTCATTTGTATTATATTGAGGGAGCACACTTTTTTATTTTACATTTTATTTATAACATCGTAGAAGATAGGAACTGTCTTTTATATGTATTCTTCCTCCTTCTGTACGTTATATGTGGTAGGTCTTCTATAAAATATTAACAGAAATGTAAAAAAGTAAACTTCCTTACAGAGTTGCTGATGCCTTTGTATTTTGGTTACTAATAACACTTTTTTTTTTTAATATATTTTATTGATTTTCTACAGAGAGGAAGGGAGAGAGATAGAGTTAGAAACATCGATGAGAGAGAAACATCGATCAGCTGCCTCCTGCACATCTCCCATTGGGGATGTGCCCGCAACCCAGGTACATGCCCCTGACCGGAATCGAACCCGGGACCCTTCAGTCCGCAGGCCGACGCTCTATCCACTGAGCCAAACCGGTTTCGGCGCTAATAACACTTTTTAAAAGGCCTTTAGATTAACTATTTTCCATAAAATTTTAAATTTTATTTTACATATTTAATAAATTAAAGGACCATTATTTCTTTTTCAGTCTTTTTAATGGATCTCATTATTTAGAGATTTTATATAAAATGACAGCAGGTGACCAAAGCTACAGTGGATCAACTTACCTGTCCGATCCTCGTCTTACAGCAAATGGTTTCAAGATAAAATTGATACCAGGTATGATGATGTGGTTTAATATTTCCTCTCTTGGAAAAATAAATCTTGTTCCAGGAGACACATTTGGGTTTCATAATTTAGAGATATCATGGTGTATTTTTGTCTCACTAAAAGTACGTCAGTCACGTAAAAACAGCCATATTTCAGACATGTCACATCTGTCTGAAATAAGCAGGTTTGGTATCTCTTTCATTCTGTTGGCTTGAATTGCATTTCCATAACTAATCAAGTAGTTCTAATTTTTGCCATTCTTTGTCACAGGATTCAAATTCCTGCTCTGTCTAACTAGTTATTAAATGCTCATTCAGGTGGTAAAACAGGTAAATATGTAGCCCCTGGTGTAACCTAACAAAAACGGGCCTCCTGCTTTTTCTTAAATCATTCTGGTGCTTTCTTTGCAGTTACGTGTAACACCAGCCCTCTTGCTATTTGGAGAGTGGCTGATTGGATCCCCTGGCTTTACTAAGGCTGTGTGATAGCACTCCTCGTTGCTATGGAAATTCACTGGTGGGGAGGAAAAAAGGCTCCTTCAGGCTTGGAGACTTCAGTTTTTCCTGGCTGGCCCTTTCTCTGTTCTTTCATTGTTTCCGGACTTCACCGCCTTCTGCCCTAGCTTCCTAAATTGGCAGCAGGGCTCACAAAGGCACCACCAAGAGTGATAATACTGTTCCTTCTTCCACCCACGCCTAAACTTGTGACCAAAGTGTAGAAAAACAAGTTCAGTCAAAACAGTGTTGACGATTTTTAAAGGAATGTTTTACTGAGATCTCAAAAGAAAATAAGTGAAAACAATGTACAAAACCATGAAATTGGGTTTAAGCTGAAAATACTTTGGTGTTCTGAACTTTAATTTTACTTGGCTTTTTCAGTTTTAAGGATACCTACCCTAAACTTCTTACCTACTCACTGCCTCCGTCTTGGATAGTTAGATTTGGAGTAGAGTGTCTAAATTCCAACTCTGCCATTTAAACACTGTTTATGGGAAAGTGAGTTAGCCTAGATATTTCTTCATCAATAACAACTAGTAATTATTGAATATTCTTAATATTAAATGTATTAATTTATTATTCTAATAGCCCTATGAAGTAGGCTCTATTGCTGTCCCCATTTTATAGGTGGTAACATCAAAGCACAGAGAAGTTAAGTTTGCTTAGCGGTTCGCAGAGGTAGAACCAGGATTTGAACCCATGTAATCTATCTTTTAGAGCCTGGCTCTTAATGAATTTGTTATATTGCTTCCCTATTAAAATTGAGATATTTACATCATGAAGTAGTGAGTAACTAAACAAAGTACTTGCATGATCAGTTAGCATAGTGTGTAGCAATGGATTGATAGGTGTTCAAATACTCTCTTTTCTTCCCGTCCTTTGGAGTCATTTCTTTTACTCCTTCTAGAAATCTTCAGGACCCTGGCACATTTTTAATTTATTTGCAGTGTGAAACAAGGTGTGTGTGTGTGTAGCAAGATATTTTTTCTTGACTTAATCTAATTTCCTAATTAACTCTTTGGTGTTGGTGGCTGGTGCCATTTTTTTCTCGAAAGATGTCATCACAGCCATTTTTTTTTAAATTAGGGTAACTGCTCTATCTATTCCAAGAGCATGTTTATTTTTGAGCTACCCAGTGAGTTTCTGACAGATGCTGTCAGCTCTTAGCTTGTAGATAGTGTTTTTTAAGTCTGACTGAATGCCAGTACTTTTTGCATGGCATCAAAGGTGTAAAAATTACTAAGACAGTCATCTGCAAACTGACTTGATTTGTTTGGAATTAACAGATTATCATGAGCATATCTTGTCAATAACAGATCAAATTAAAAACCTTCATGTTTTCTTTCTTAATTTTTTGGTTATTTTTCTTTATTAATTTTTATGCCATGTTTCTTAAAGCCCATTTCTTTTTCTTTAGTGAGAGTTTTGTTGTATTGGACTTAACTTTGGATCAACAATTTGCAAGTTTTTACAAAACATCTTTGGATCCAGGCAGTGAAAGATAGGAAGAATACATCTGACTTTGAGGGAAAAGATTCTGAATGTGACCCTAAAAACTTTGCTTATTAATGGCATCGTTTTTTGTTCTGCATCATTAAGAATTCCATATTTTAGAAAGTGAAAACTTGTCAAACCACTTATTAATTTGGAGTATTTTCCCTGAAAATTGGGAAGCATTTCACAGAATTTTATGGAAATGTCTTGAAAGTTTATAGTTACATGGTTCCAGATATCTAAGTTTTTTATATCTGAATTTTGCAAGCACAGAGATTAAAATATTGCTCAGTTTCCTCATCTGTTGCCAAATGCTTTTTATCCATGTCCATAAGTCATTCTCTGAAATGTGTAGTTTTTCAGAGCAAATATAGTTGGCATTAGACTTTTCAATCCAATCATATTAGTAACAAGTCTCTTGACTGATATTTTTGTAAATTCCATATCGATATATATGTAAGAAGATGTGAACTAGAATATTCTGCTACCTCCTCTTTGCCTGTCTAACCCCTGATTCAAGTCCCATTTAAGTTCCCCTGGTTGCTCAAACTCTCATTTTGTCTCCATTCACTGAAGTCCGTATTTTATCACTTACTGGCTGATCTTACATGTGCTTATTCTAGTTGTCAGTTGTTTCCCAGGAAGAGCATTTGGGTGCTGCTCTGCCTAGTGTGCCACTTGCATTGCATCTGCCGTCCACGTCAAGGCCTGGTCTAACTGAGAACAGACTAGGGCTAGGATCATCGCCATATCAGGGTCTGAAACTCTTCAAGCTACACCACTCCTCTTTTTTGTTTTTGTCCATCCATTTACAGCTCATTTATACCACTTTCCAACTTTGGACTGTCGCATTTTCTTTACTTCAAAGTAACATTCTATGGACTTCAATGTTAAGAATACTGTTACACAGATATAGCCAAAGAAAACAAGTCTGCTATTTTCCAAAACTATAACATGCATTCTAATGCAAAATTTGATGCTTTGGAATGAATATATGCTATTATGAATATTTTACCTAGTTTTATATTCAATGATATAGCTAGTTTTTAGTTTTATTTTAATCATTAAATTATTTAGAATAGCTTAAATAATAGATAACATGTCAGTTTATACATTGTCCTAGTAAAATATATTGAATAAACATTAGCATTTCATTTCCTCAAATTACTAATCTATAATAATAAAAGCATAATATGCTAATTAGACTGGATGTCCTTCTGGACAAAGCCGGGGCTGCGAGGGAAGCCCAGGTCCCAGGTGACCGCCGGCGACCGGAGGGTAAGCCCGGGTCCTGGGTACCAGAGGGAAGCTGGTGCTGACAGCCAGAGGAAGGAAGGCCTACTCTTGCATGAATTTTGTGCATCGGGCCTCTAGTATATTAATAAGCTACTCACTATGATGGTAACCATTTTGCAACATATGTTTATCAAATCAATACTTTATATACCTTACACTTATATAATGTTATGTCAGTTATATTTCAGTAAAGCTGGAAAAAAATTCCAGCTGTATTTTTATAATTTGTAAGTTAAAATAATCATTGAAATAATCCACGTCTTTAAGTTAGATATTAAACCAGTAGGCTTGAACTTGAACAGCAGCAGTTGTTAAAACACTTAGAGCAGTATTTATTTTAATAAATATCATGGGACTCCATTTTCTCTCTAAAGAAAGAAATCTTCTAAACAAATGCAGGGAACAGAACAGCAGTCATTGAGATTAAATGATATAACGCTCATGTGGTTTCTACAAACACATATGACTTACTGGGAATGTGAAATCCTGTGGGAAATTATTATTTGTTCTCCCAACTAAGGAACAAAACTTTGTCCTGACTATATTACATTCTATGAAGGTTCACTACATACTCAAACAGTGGTTTTGTTTTTAATAGGTATTTTCTGGAATATAATTTAAACACAACCAAACTAATGATAAATATGGTATTTTTTTGGTGTTCTTTTTTTCTTCTAGGAGTTTCCATTGCTGAAAACTACTTAGAAATAGAGGGAATGGCTAACTGTCTTCCGTTCTATGGCGTGATGGATTTAAAAGAAATTCTTAATGCTATAGTCAACAAAAATGCAAAAGAAGTTTATGAATGTAGACCTCGCAAAGTGATAAGTTATTTAGAGGTATGCATTATTCAGTTATGTTGGCTAAGGTTTTAAGATACTTAACTGTTCCTTAATAAAATAATAAATGGTTTTAAAATAGTAAAGTTTCTATAAGGTTTATTATTGTTTGCAAGAGGGAAATACTATTAAAAAAAAAAAAGAAAACTCCTTTAAAATAAACTGGTTGTGGTAAACTGTTGTGGATTCTTACTATAACGTTATTCCTAGAGTACATACTGAGGAAGAGCCTTATGCACGAGACTTTTTGTAGTGAAGTTCTTTTTGTTGTTTTTGTTTTTTTAGAAAGGATTCAAAATTGCTCCATCAAAATACCAAATACTTGTGTAAAAAGAACTGTAATGTGATTTTCAAGAGCAAAAGAGGAGAAAGGAAATGAAAGAGGTAGATTATTAAGTAAATGGAAATTGTAGTTTTCTAGCACAAAACTAGAGATAGGCAGCAGTGGGCTTAAAAAATAAACTCAAAAGTAATAGAGGGTAAGGGTGGGGAATGGGAGACATCTACAATACTATCAACAATAAAAAAATATGTTGTAAGAGAGGGTGGAGGAAGATTATAAACTTTTAAATGTCCAAATTTAATAGTGGTGGGAAAACAATAGTAATTGTCTCTATTTGAGCCTTTATCCCTCAAGGTTGACTGGTATTATTTTTAAAGTGAACCTTATCTTTAGTAAAGTTTATTTTCTCCCTTAAAAAAAAAAAAGGAGCTGTTTTTGTTTTAGACTATTACCCTGGTCTGCCCATTGCATTCTGAGGGCCAGGCTTCCTCAGCAGGGAAGTCCACTTTCACCTTTTCTGAAGATTGTATGAAAGCATTCTGAGTCCTTCAGGAGCTTTGTCTTGTGGGATTTCCCAGCCCACACGGGCAATTCAACACGGCCAGTTTCTAGGGATAGAAAAGGAGTGTGTGTGTGAAGGAGTTGTGGGTCATGATTGTGCATTGAAGAACCATTTGGGAAGAAATAAGATTTCAGAAATAATGGAAGTATTTGGGATTAGATACAAATATTTTTACTGTTATTATACCTACCATTATATTAAGGTGTGATTCTTAAAGGAAGATAGTCTAGGATAAAAGAGAACGCCTATCAGAACCACAACCACAGGAATGCTTCATTTATGGTCAGGTTGAATTAGGTGAAACGGATAAAGATACTATAGTAAAACCAAGAGGAGGGTTCAAGGGAAGAAAGAAATGTAAATATTAATATCACAACCTTCATAGGGTAGTAGTTGCTGAAGACCAGTAGGTGTGGCTGCTAAATGGAAGTGATAGCCCTGAAGAGAGCCACAGGGGAAATAGGCTGAAAGATGTGTGTCATGGTGGAAACTGGGCAGCAAGCCAGAGGTGGTGAAAGGAAGAGAAGAGGTGTTAGCGTGATTGCACTGAATTGGTAGAAAACATTGACTATGAAAGGTAGGAGAGCAGATGTTCCAAAAGAGGCAGGAAGGAAGATGCAGCATGATATAAACTTTAGAAAGGAGAAACCGTCCTCTGAATCAGGAGCAGAAGAGGGGAGGGAAAGCGAATGTAAAATATTTTGAGGTAAATTGAGAGAAGTCATGTATGATTCATGTGGTAAAGGACTAGGAGAGTTATCTGCTGCGAGTGAAGGGGCTGGAGAGGCACTGGGGATCTGGAAATAGTGGAAAAGGTAAGAAAATAAGAGCTGTCGGCCCTCTATGAGGAGGTTGATTAGAGAAGAATACGATTTTCAGGTGGCATTGAGGCCTCATAAGAGCTAACATTGGTATTGGATCCAGCCAGTCTTGTCATTGTCCAGCAGTGCTTGGCAGAATTTATCCAGACGTGGAGAGGAGCAGCATGGCTGGTAGAAGAACAAGAGGGTATGTGAAGGAATTTGAGCACGCTATAATACAAGAAACCATTTTAGGTGTGAGACAGATACAAAGATTAATGACATTCTACTGGGAATCGGCGTTAGATTTTAGCTGGAGTCTAAAGGGAATGCAGGAAGCTAGACACAGTGTCCTTTATTTCTTACTCACTAGGCATACCTTATGTAGGAAGATGACAGAAGGGTGCTTGCTAGTGGACCAGGAGAATAAGGAGGGATTGTAGAGGTTAAAGGTCAAAGTGAAGACAAAGAATAGGTTTAGTTGGGATAAAGGAGTAGGATGGTTGGGAGTATAATAGGAGAGGCTGTGTGGTTAGAATAAGGTTAGGATTTAAAATCTTCGAAGTACAATTTTTTTTTTTTTAATCTTAAAAGAAGCCAGCTTTACTAATACCATTTTATCCCCAAACTCTCAGTCTTCACATCATTACCATATCAAAAATGCGGGCATGGTCCTCAATTCTGCACCCTCGTAACCAGTTCCTCAGTGAGTCTTGACTACCTCCAGCTCATGGCAGGAGCCTTTACACCTCCCTCCATGTCCACTACAGTCACTAGGACTGCAGAGATTGCCTCAAACCATGCTTCCTTCAGACAGGAGCCAGATGTGAATTGTAAAAGCAATGCCAGGCTCTTGCTTAAAAGCCCTCTGGTTATTTCCCTGTGCGTTAAGATGAAAACCCACATTGCTCACCCGTCTTCAAGGGTGATGTGCCCCTTGCTTCCCTCCCTGTCTTGTTCCTCTCTCCCCTTTAGTAACGAGGCCGCACTTACACGGGTGACTTGATTCTGTTGTTCCCTCTGCCTAAGTGCTTTTTTTTACCCATGATACTTGCATCCTGGGTCCTTGTTTAAATTGAAGTTTAAATGTCACCCCACCTCAAGAAAGCTTTTCCTAACCACACAATTACTTTCTATCATGTTGCTCAGTTTAATTCTGTACATATTACTGCAGTTTTCTTTGTCTTTTCTCTGTTTTCTGTTTCTTTGAACTAGAATGTAAATTTCACAAGAGCCGGGATCTTGTTTGTCTTGTTCTCTGCTGTATTCCTATAACCTACAAAAATGACTAGCACATAATTGGTGTTTAATAAATATTGTTGAACAAATGAATAATAAAAAATATATAATCAGTTTTCTGTCTTCCTTCTTGCCAGGAAGAACATATTTCTGCTTCCGGTATCTCACAGTAAAAATTGATGGCTCTCTTCACAGGGAGAAGCGGTGCGTCTATCTCGACAATTACCCATGTACTTACCAAAGGAGGACATCCAAGACATCATCTACAGAATGAAGCACCAGTTTGGAAATGAAATTAAAGGGTGTGTTCATGGTCGCCCATTTTTTCATCATTTAACTCATCTTCCAGAAGCTACATGATTAAACATATTTAAGAAAATTAGTTACTGTTGAAATTGATTTGGTCATAAATAATATGAATCAGTGTTTGAACTATCTCTGAACAGTGTTCATTGGTTCACTTATTTTAAGTGAAGATTTACTGGCTTATTTGTATATTGAAAACTTTTAAACTGTAGAAAACTTAAATAAACTAATATAGACTATTCATTTTATTTTGAAGAACCAGCCTTTATAATAATTGGTTGTAAGCAACAAAATTGAAAATACACAGTATTCTTGGGTGGTGAATTTTCTACCCAATATATTCAATGAACTGTGTCTCCAAAGTTAATATATGGAAGTCCTAACCCGCATGTGATGGTGTTTGAAGAGGTAATTAGGTTTAGATGAAGTCATGAGGGTGGGGCCATCACCGTGGCATTATTACCCTTAGAAGAAGAGCCGCCAGAGAGTTGGCTTGTTCTCCTTTCTCCCTCCCAGCACCCCGCCCCCAGTGTGAGGTTATGGAGAGAAGGTCGCCTTCATCAGAAACCAACCATACTGTACCTTGATCTTGAACTTTTAGCCTCTAGGACTCAGAATATCTGTAGTTTTCATCACTAGTCTATAGTATTTGTTAAGGCAGTTTGAGCTAAGATACCAGCTCAACCCTATGCAGGGAGAGATCCTACAGACTCGGCTGGCATATCTGACAAGTTGTCAGTCCTTGCTCAAAGGCTGGTGAGACAGGAAGTGGGACAACATGAGAAAATGAAGAGGAAGACAAAACATAACTTTAAAAATTCTGCCATTTACCTCTCTTATATGGACGTTATTGGGCTTTGGGGTTAAAATTTGTCAGATGGCATGGGAAGTTCTGCATTTTTAAAAATATATATTGATTTTAGAGAGGAAGTGAAAGGGAGAAATAGAAACATCAATGATGAGAGAGAATCACTGATTGACTGCCTCCTGCACACCCCCCACTGGGGATCGAGCCCACAACCCAGGCATGTGCCCTTGACCAGAATGGAACCAGGACCTCTCAGTTCACAGGCCAACACTCTATCCACTGAGCCAAACGAGCTAGGGCAAGATCTACATTTTTAACAGAATATTTAAGTTAAGATTATTCATTCCCCATGTGTCCTTTCAAAAAACAGGCCCCCGCCCTGACCGGTTTGGCTCAGTGGATAGAGCGTCGGCCTGTGGACTGAAGGGTCCCAGGTTCGATTCCAGTCAAGGGCATGTACCTTGGTTGTGGGCACATCCCCAGTAGGGGGTGTGCAGGAGGCAACTGATTGATGCTTCTCTCTCATTGATGTTTCTGGCTCTCTATCCCTCTCCCTTCCTCTCTGTAAAAATCAATAAAATATATTAAAAAACAAAACAGAAAACAGGTCCCACAATGCATCAAAATAATTTATAAAAAATTGAAATATGATTTCCAATGAATATGTTTGTTGTAGGAAGTAAAATACACTATAGGATATAGTATCTCCACATTCACACCACCTCCCATATTTCTCAAGGAGAATTTTTTAATTCCTAAGACCCTTGAGTTATATAAGAGATGCAAGTTGTGATTCCTGGAATTCTCCCCGTAGCCAGGCCTTTCTCCTGTCAACTCTGCCTTGTTTTCCAGAACTTAAATACTATTTTTTCCTCATTAACCCCTTTAGAAATTGGGGCCCCTTCTCAGAGAGACCTTTCTTGGAGAAATATTTTTTAACTTACTGGTAAATTGAGAAAAGAAGCTCATGGAAATATAGAGGATGATGAAATTTGCATCATTACATTTGTACCAGCTCTAAGCGAAATTTTGGGCTCATTTTCTAGCTGAGTCAGTGTGTGATTGTTTAAGATGTCCTTCAGCGACCTCTGGGGTGAATAAATAAACACCTTTCTTTTTCCAGGTCTGGATTCTGCCAATCAGGGTAGCAGTAATGAGAGCAGGTATTTGCCACCTGTTTGCTGAGTACATTGTGCATTACCTTGCATGATCTTATTTGATCTTCACAACAAATTTAGGATTGTAGGTACTATTGAGACTTATGCCAGAACTCGAGTTCTTTACCACTGTTATCTACCTGCAGTGAAAAATAAGCCCTAAAGAGACATTAGGGTCAACGAAAGTGGGGACAATGGAAGTATAAAGGACTCCTGATGCCACTCTAGGGGGTGTTAGATCAACTTCGGGCTGCAACGTTTGTTTCTCAGGGGGGCCTGGGGTAGTAGCAGTGGGTGGGTTCAAGTCCAGTTTAGTTTTTCTTATTGATTCTTACCAAAATCTGCCATCTCTGTAACAAAAAAGACAAGGTAAAATTTAAGCCCTCTCCCTGACCATACTTTTAGACATTTAATTCTTCATCTCTAAAATGAAGATGTTGAATTTGACCCCCATGTACACAATCATATGATTCCGTAATTTTGTTTCTTCCTTTTTTGTTGCGAATATTTATTAGCAGGAATGGAATGACCTCTTTTCAGTTAATTACCACTACATTACTTTATTGACCATATTTAAATGCCCCTGAGCTAGCCCACTTTTTCCATAAAATCTTTTAAATGAATTAGGGGAAAGGTAGATTTCTTCTACCCTACGCACATTGAACTTGCAGTCACTGTAACAAACCCGCCCTCTGCACTTTAGTGGTCTACTCATTCCTTTGCCTAGTCAGCGCCATTTAGTGAATGTCACACTCAGTGCTGAACACAACAGAGAAGACATCCCTGGCCCTCCAGGGGAGAAAAACTTGTGGTGTGATGTATTATGAGGACATGTATATATTGTGGGAGCATAAAGGGGTATCCACTCCCAACTTGGAGAAATCTATGGGAGAAATTGGGAGAAAGGAAAGGAAGGTCTTTCAGGCAGAGGGAACAGCAGTGCCAGCTCATTGTGAGCACAAGGAATTCTGTGTCACTAGATCCCGAGTAAATGAAGACTGGATTAGAGTGCTAGGCAGTGCCTTCATCATAAAGATTCTCATAAGCTCTAAGGATTGGGGAAATTTTATCCTAAGGATTGTGAAAACCATTAAAGTTTGTGTGTGTGTGTGTGTGTGTGTGTGTGTGTGTGTTTTAAATGTATTTTTATTGGTTTCAGAGAGGGAGGGAGAGAAACATTAATGATGAGAAAAATTCACTGATCAGCTGCCTCCTGCACACCCCACACTGGGGATCACTCCCACAACCCAGGCATGTGCCCTGACCAGGAATTGAACCATGACCTCCTGGTTCATAGGTCGACACTCAACCACTGAGCACACCGGCTGGCAAAACCATTAAAGTTTTAATCAGGAAAGTACACAATAAGGTTCAGAACACTTTAGCCAAATTTAAGTCAGGGCAAGTAAGTAGGCTACTTGAGAATTCAGACAACATGTGATCCACAGAGTGAAAGGCTCTGGTAACAAAGTCTGACAGTTACTGAGGGCCTCGTCGCCTCACAGCGTACACTTTAGATTCTCTGGGGTGATGCCATAATAGAACCAAACTGGAAAAAAAGGTATCTCCTTATTTTGTTAATTTATGGTGTTAACAGATTACTGGAAGAATGGAAGGTCATTTGCCATTCCTTTGTGTACTAAGAAGTTAGTATGATTTCAGCCAGTCCTGAGTTCCTTACAGACTACGAAAGCCACTCATTATCTTTTTAAAAGATGATTAAATCTGGTGTTTGCATTTTAATCTAGTCTTGTATCTGAGGCCTTTTGGAAACCAACCTAAAGTTTCTAGTCCCTTAAATGAAACATCTTTACTTATAAAGGATTTATATATTCAAATATAATTTTTTAGGTAGCATTTATGTCTAGATGCTTAACAAGACAAAGGAATGGCTGAAAATTTTAGAATTATCTTTAATGTTGAACTTACTTGATTGTTAAGAACTTTCTCACAGGCATTTTAATTATGTTCTGTAATTTAGATCATAAAAAATGAATAACAAGAAGAAACAGGCAAGAAATTGTGAATGGATCATATTTTTGGAAGAAAATGGTATGTTTTCAAAAGTTAATTTATTTAATTTAGAAAGGCATCTTTTAAAAAATTTTTTTATTTTACTAAAGACATTGATCAATTATAGCAAATTAACTTGCAAGACAGTGTTGCTGTTCTGCACCAAAATATAGTAGGTCCTTAACTTACAGTGGTTCAACTTAGGATTTTTCAACTATCCATGATGCAAAAGCAATACACATTCAGTAGAAACTTCGAATTTTGATCTTTTCCTGGGCTAATGGTAGGCGGTAGGCTGTATGATACTGTCATGATGTGGGCAGCAACAGTGAGCCACGGCTCCCTCTCAGGCACATGATCATGTTGGTAAACAACCGGTACTTTACAGTGTAGTATGCTACCGGCAGTTTTTAGTTTGTGTTCTGACAACGTTTAAAGTAGATAACGCCGAGCTATGATGTTTGGGAAGTTAGGTGTATTAAGTGCATGTTTGACTTAGGATATTTTCAATTGGTGATGGGTTTATCAGGATGTGACCCTAATGTAAGTCGAGGAGCATCTATGTATTATAAGTAATCCACTGATAATGATAGCAAAAAAATTTTCCATGTGCTTTTACATGTAAATAGGTAAATGTATATGAGGTACTTATTATCTACTTGGAAGTTTGCAATTTTATTGGTCTTTTCTCCTTAACTTCCCGAATCACATAAAAATCTTATAGAGCAAACATTTTCCCACATACATAGTGATGATCCTTGATGTTCCAGATAAAAATAAGATTTCCTCTCAACACATGCAGTTTCTAACTTGTTAAAGATGTTATAGGAGCCATCAAGTTTTAGCTATTTTTACAATTAAAACCAAAGTAAAGTGTGCAATCTTTCTCTGTTCCCAAAGTTGGAAGAAGCGTACTTCATGTTTTCTGGGTTTCTCCAGGTGACAACTTTGAGGATATTCTGTGTACACTAGTATATGGGTATGGCCTAAGCCAGCACTTCTCAAACTAACATGCATGTGAATCTCCTGGGCATCTTGTAAAAATACCTGGGTAATTCAGTAGGTCTGGGATAGGGTCTGATATTTTGCATTTCTAACAAGTTCTCAGGTGATGCTTATGCTACTGGTTTAGGAACCACACTTGGGTTAACAAGGACGTACATAAACCTTTGACCAAGTGCTAGGCTCTTCAGATAGAATACAAATACATTTTTTAACTCAAACATATACTAAAATTTAATTAGAATATGAGTCTGTTTATGGTTCTCCATTCGCTTTGGAAACTTAGACTTGGCTTTTCTCACAGGCATTTTAATTATGTTCTCTAATTTAGATAAAAATGAATGACAAGAAGAAACAGGTTTTTCTTATGGAACATCATTTTTTTTTTTTTAAGAAGTTTGGTTTATATATTCTGAACAATGTTGCTGAGGTAGCTGGCTCCCAAATGGCACGATCAGTAGTTACTGTCCTGTCCACACATTCCTGCATCAAGAGGTGGAGTCTCTCCATTCACTGTCTTCAATCTGGGCTAGTTCATGACTACCTTGACCTTTAGGTTATAACAGAAGTGAGTCAACCTGCCTCCCAAGGCAAAGTCACAGAAGCCTGGCAGCTTTCCTCTGGCTACATTAAAACAGTTTCTCTGGGTAAGTCAATTACCTCATAAGTCAATCTAGCTTGGCCAGCGTGGCTCAGTTGTTGAGCATCGATCTGTGAACCAGGAGGTCATAGTTCAATTCCCGATCAGGGCACATGCCTGGGTTGCGGGCTCAATTCCCAGTGGGGGGCATGCAGGAGGCAGCCGATCAATGATTCTCTCTCATCATTGATGTTTCTCTCTCTCTCTCTCTCTCTCTCTCTCTCTCTCTATCTCTATCTCTATCTCTCTCTCCCTTCCTCTCTGAAATCAATAAAAAAGAAGTCAGTCTACCCTGTGTCTGCCGGTCTATATGAAAGTACTCGATAGCGAGGTGAAGTGCCATGTGGAGAAAGAGATGCTTGACTACTTGGTTTCCGTTGTGCAGCCATACTAGCTCAGACACCAGATATGGAGTGACAATACCAATTAAAATTTAGAATTAAATGTAACATAGTATTAATATTAAATATTAAAAATATCTCATTACTGAATCAGTTAAGAGAACAACACTAGTAAAAGGGGGGAGACTTTGAAAGAAAAAGAAAAATGACTTGTACATTATTTCCAAAAAGGATTTAAAGTGGGTTACAATTAAAGACCAAATAAAATGAGATTAAAAACCATTAACATAAAGAAAATATTCCAATTAAATACTAAGGAAAGAGAAAGTGGAAAGACACAGAAGACAAAAAAGAAGCACTGTGCGTGGAGCGCTTCCCCGGAGGCTATAGGAAGAGAGCTCAGGGCTGGAGGGACCTGCGCTGTTCCATTACCACAAGAGCTGTGTATTTTTATTTCTTTCTACTCACTCATGCTTTATAGGACTCTGCACTAATCATTAACCCCACTGCCTGGACACCCTTCAGCTGGCCAAAAACTCACTTTTTGTGTTTTTTAGAACAATAAAGTAACTATTCCTATACCCTAGCACTATTGTCTACCACTCATTCAATGCTTAGTAGACTTTGTATTACATTTCTTATGTGTAGTTTTATTACCTCTGTTAACTTTTTAAAAATATATTTATATTGATATTTATAGAGAGAGAGGAAAGGAGAGGGAGAGAGAAAGAGAAGGATTGATGTAAGAGCAGAACACCCATTGGCTGCCTCCTGCACAGCCACCACTGGGACCAAGCCCACTACTCAGGCATGTGCCCTGACAGGGAATGGGATCAGCAACCTCTTGGTGCTTGGGAGGACAACACCTAATCAACTGTGCCCCACTGGGTAGGGCCTACCTCTGTTTATCTTTATCATGCAGCAGGGTGCATTGTACTTTTTATAAATTGGCGCACCACAGCATGTACATGATTTCAAATAATAAACCCTTTTTTAAATATGATAAAGATTAAGATTCCTCTGGTAAATGGTTTCATTTGGTAGTTAAATTTATGAAGACTGAAGGCCTTATTTACTCTACAAATTTGCTCCCTATGTTTCTTTTCAAAACTTAAGCTGTGGAAATTCCGAGATAGTGGCCGGGAGAACGGCAATGAGGAAGAGAGTGAGTGAGGGAGAGAGTGAGGGAGCGAAAGGGGAGTGTGTGGACGTGTGGTGTGTGTGTGTGTCTGAGTGAGGGACAGCTAGATCTCGCAGGACCTTAGGGGGCTGGCGGACCAGGCTCGCATAGCCGGCAGCCTCTGCTACTGCTGTAATCTCTCCTAGAGTGCCGGGTCTGCTGCAGAGGCTGCGCAATCTTGAAGGGGAGAGCTGCTATGACTAGGAGCCCAGTCTCACCTCCACCCAGGGTGCTCTCAGACACTACCCAGGATCTTACAGCCACTCCGGCCAGGGACCTGCTGCCTCGGCTGCCACCCCAAGGGCACGGGGACTCCAGCCTCCCCAGCTGAGGGCTCCTGTGAGTTCAGGAGTGTGCTCTCCTCCTGTCAGCCAGATGCTTTAGCCCCAGGCATCGTGACCATGCATGCAAATAGCCGAACCTTATGCAGTAGCCCCAGGCACCATGACCACTCCAACAGCCACGCAAGCAACCACTGCCCATGACTGCCGGAGGAGCAGCCACCAGCTGCAACTGCACGAGGAGCGGCCGTCCCATGACTGCACCCCCCCTCTGAGGAGCAGCAGCCTCGCGATGGCCCAAGGAGCAGCAACTGCCCCGCGACCACGCAAGGAGCAGCTGCCCTGCAAGCAGCTGCCACCCTGCAACCGCGCAACCCACCACCAACCCCACTGCTGCAGCCACAGGCCCCACACAACTCGACACCTAGATCTTTTGGTGAGAGCAAAAATGGGGAGACAGAAGAACAACCCCCAAAAGGAAAGAAAAGGAGGACTCGTCAGAAAAGTAATGAAACAGAGGCATGCAATATGTCAGAAAAAGAATTCAGAATACAGTTCATACAGTTCATAAACTGGATGGGTGAGAAAATCAACAACCTATGTAAGAATCAGAAGGAAATAAGGAGTGACATAGCTACAATAAAAAACAATATGGAAGCTTTCAATAGTAGACTAGGAGAAGCAGAGGACCAAATTAGCAAATTAGAAGACAGGAAAGCAAAACACACCCAATCTGAACTGCAATTGGAGAAAAAAAAATCAAAAGAAAGAAGAGAGCTTGAGAGAGCTTTAGGACAACATAAAGCGAAGCAACATACGTTTAATAGGGGTGCCAGAACGACAAGAAGAGGAGCAAGGGTTAGAAAACCTATTTGAAGAAATGTCAGAAAACTTCCCTGATTTGGGGAAGAAAAGTCACAAAAGCACAGAGGGTCCCAAACAAGATGAACCCAAAAAGACCCACACCAAGACATGTCGTAATTACAAAAGCAAACATTAACGACAAAGAGAGAATCTTAAAGGCTGCCAGAGAGAGACAGAAAGTTACCTACAAGGGAGCTCCCATTAGATTATCAAATGATTTCTCAACAGAAACATGTCAGGCCAGAAAGGAATGGAAGGAAGTATACAAAGTGATGCAAAGCAAGGGACTGAATCCAAAAATACTCTATCCAGCAAGGCTATCATTCTAAATTGAAGGGGAAATCAGGAGCTTCATAGACAAAAAAAAAAAAGGCTAAGGGAGTTTATCACTACTAAGCCAGCAATGCAAGAAATGCTAAAGGGACTGTTGTAAAAAGAAGGGGAAAAAAGGGGTGGGGGAGAAGGAACACAGGCACAAAAAAATAAAAATGGACACAAACAAGTACCTATCAATAATAACTTTAAACGTAAATGGCCTAAATGCTCCAATCAAAAGACATCGAGTGGCCAAATGGATAAGAAAACATGACCCATATATATGCTGTCTACAAGAAACCCACCTCAGAACAAGAGACTCACACAGACTGAAAGTGAAGGAATGGAAAAATATCTTTCAGGCAAATGGAAATGAAAAAAAAGCTGGGGTAGCAATACTTATATCTGACAAAATAGACCTCAAAGTGAGGGCCATAACAAGAGATAAGGAAGGCCACTTCGTAATACTAAAGGGTTCGATACAACAAGAGGATATAACTCTGGTAAACATATATGCACCCAATGCAGGAGCACCCAGATACATAAAAAACCTTCTTGGAGAGATCAACAGCAGTACGATCATAGTAGGGGACTTTAATACCCCATTGACATCACTGGATAAATCCTCTAGACAAAAAATCAGCAAGGAAACAGCAATCCTAAATGACTCACTAGATCAGTTGGAATTAATTGACATCTTCAGAACATTTCACCCCAAAGCTACAGAATATACATTCTTCTCAAGTGCACATGGGACATTTTCAGAGATGACCACATATTGGGTCACAGGCAAAGTCTCTCCAAATTCAAGAAGATTGAAATATCAAACATCTTCTCAGACCACAGTAGATTATAAATTATCTAACTCTACAACTTGAAGAGTTAGAAAGAGAGCAACAAGAAAAACCTAGAGTGAGCAGAAGGAAGGAGATAATAAAGATCAGAGCAAAAATATATGAAATAGAAATAAAAAAAATACAAAAGATGAATGAAACCAAGAGCTGGTTCTTTGAAAGGATAAACAAGATTGATGAACCTCTAGCCAGGTTCACCAAGAAGCAAAGAGAGAGGACCCAAATAAACAAAATCAGAAATGAAAGAGGCGAAATAACAATAGACCCCACAGAAATACAAAAGATTGTAAAAAAAATACTATGAACATCTCTGCTCCAACAAACTAAACAATCTAGAGCAGCCGTGGGCAAACTACGGCCCGCGGGCCGGATCCGGCCCGTTTGAAATGAATAAAACTAAAAAAAAAAAAAAGACTGTACCCTTTTATGTAATGATGTTTACTTTGAATTTATATTAGTTCACACAAACACTCCATCCATGCTTTTGTCCCGGCCTTCCAGTCCAGTTTAAGAACCCATTGTGGCCCTCGAGTCAAAAAGTTTGCCCACCCCTGATCTAGAGGAAATGGACATATTCCTAGAAAAATATAACCTTCCAAACTCAATCAAGACAACCAAAAAAATCTCAACAGGCCAACAACTAAGGAGGAAATTGAAGCAGTCATCAAAAAGCTTCCAGTAAACAAAAGCCTGTGGCCAGACGGCTTCACAGGAGAGTTTTATCAAACATTCAAACAAGAACTAAAATCTACCCTTCTCAAACTATTCCCAAAAATTCAAGAGGAAGGCACACTTCCAAGCTCTTTCTATGAAGCCACCATTACCCTAATCCCAAAACCAGATAAAGACACTACAAAGAAAGAGAATTACAGGCCAATATTCCTGATGAACATAGATGCTAAAATCCTCAACAAAATTATAGCAAATCGGATCCAGCATTACATTAGAAAGATTATACACCATGACCAAGTGGGATTTATTCCAGGGATACAAAGCTGGTACAATATCTGCAAATTAATAAATGTGATTCATCACATAAACAAATTGAGAGACAAAAATCACAATCATATCAAGTGATACAGAAAAGGCATTTGACAAAATTCAACACCCTTTCCTGATAAAAACTCTCAGCAAAGTGGAGATAGAGGGATCATACCTCAACATAATAAAAGCCTTATATGACAAACCTACAGCCAACATACTCAATGGGCAAAAACTAAAACCATTTCCCCTAAGAACAGGGACAAGACAGGGATGCCATCTTTAACCACTCCTGTTCGACATAGTACTGGAAGTGCTAGCCATAGCTATCAGACAAGAAGAGGAAATAAAAGGTATCCAAATTGGAAAAGAAGGAGAAAAATTGTCATTATTTGCAGATGACATGATATTGTACATAGAAAACCCTAAAGACTCCATTCAAAAAACTATTAGAACTAATAAATGAATTCAGCAATGTAGCAGAATACAAAATTAACACTCAGAAATCTATGGCTTTTTTATACACCAATAATGAACTCACAGAAAGAG
The DNA here is from genome assembly GCF_014108235.1 of Myotis myotis. Lineage (NCBI taxonomy): Eukaryota > Metazoa > Chordata > Mammalia > Chiroptera > Vespertilionidae > Myotis > Myotis myotis. Next base: position 2,779,732 of record NW_023416390.1, read on the forward strand.
AAACTGAAAAAACAATCCCATTTACCATTGCAACAAAAAAATTAAGATACCTAAGAATAAATTTAACCAAGGAGGTAACGGACCTGTACTCAGAAAATTACAAGATGCTGAAAAAAAGAGATAGAGGAATACATAAACAAACGGAAGAATATACCGTGTTCATGAATTGGTAGAATCAACATCATTAAAATGTCCATACTACCCACAGCAATCTATAGATTCAATGCAATTCCCATTAAAATACCAATGGCATACCTTAAAGGCCTTAGAACAAACTCTCCAAAAATTAATTTGGAATTTAAAAAGACCCAGAATAGCTTCAGCAATCTTGAGCAAGAAGAACAAAGTTGGAGGGATCACAATACCAGATATCAAACTATATTACAAAGCCACTGTTCTCAAAACTGCCTGTTACTGGCACAAGAACAGACATATAGACCAATGGAACAGAACAGAGAACCCAGAGATCAACCCAAGCCATTATGCTCAATTAATATTTGACAAAGGAGGCAAGAGCATACAATGGAGTCAAGACAGTCTCTTCAATAAATGGTGCTGGGAAAATTGGACAGATACATACCAAAAAATGAAACCAGAGCACCAACTTACACCATACACAAAAATAAACTCAAAATAGATAAAGGACTTAAACGTAAGATGGGAAACCATAAAAATCCTAGAAGAAGCCATAGGTAGCAAAATAGCAGACATTTGTTGTAGCAATATCTTTACCGATACAGCTCCTAGGGCAATGGAAACTAAGGAGAAAATAAACAAATGGGACTACATCAAAATAAAAATCTTCTGCACAGCAAAAGAAACCATCAACAAAACAACAAGAAAGCCCACTGCATGGGAGAACATATTTGGCATTGTTATCTCCAATAAAGGTTTAATCTCCAAAATTTATAAGGAACTCATACAACTTAACGGAAGGAAGATAATATCCAATCAAAAAATGGGCAAAGGACCTAAATAGACACTTTTTTTGAAAGAAGACACAGAAGGCAGAGAGACATATGAAAACATACTCAAAGTCACTAATCATCTGAGAGATGCAAATCAAACAACAATGAGGTACCATCTCACACCTGTCAGAATGGCTATCATCAACATCAACAAACGACAAGTGCTGGCAAGGTTGTGAAGAAAAAGGAACCCTTGTGCACTGTTGGTGGGAATGCAGACTGGTGCAGCCACTGTGGAGAACAGTATGGAGTTTCCTCAAAAAACTAAAAATGGAACTCCCATTTGATTCAGTAATCCCACTTCTAGTAATATATCCCAAAATACTAGAAACACCATCAGAAAGGATATATGCACCCCTATGTTCATAGCAGCACAAATTACAATAGCTAAGATTTGGAAACAGCCTAAGTGCCCATCAGCAGACAAGTGGATTAGAAAACTGTGGTACATCTACACAATGGACTACGATGCTGCTGTAAAAAAAGAAGGAATTCTTTTTAAAAATATATATATATTTTTATTGATTTTTTACAGAGAAGAAGGGGGAGGGATAGAGAGTTAGAAACATCAATGAGAGAGAAACATCTACCAGCTGCCTCCTGCACACTCCCTACTGGGGATGTGCCCGCAACCAAGGTACATGCCCTTGACTGGAATCAAACCTGGGACCTTTCAGTCCGCAGGCCAACGTTCTATCCACTGAATCAAATGGGTTAGGGCAAAAAAGAAGGAATTCTTACCATTTGAGGCAGCATGGATGGAACTGGAGAGCATTATGCTAAGTGAAATAAACCAGTCAGAGAAAGATAAATATCACATGATCTCGCTCATTTGTGGAATATAATGAATAACATAAACTGATGAACAAAAATAGAACCAGAGTCATAGAAGCATCGAATAGACCGTCCAACTGATGAGGGAAGGCGGTGGGTGAGGGGGTAAGAGGTCAAACAAAGGACTTGTATGTATGCATATGAGCATAACCAATGGACACAGATTGGGAGAGGTGAGGGCATGTGCTGGAGGGGGGGGCGGTGGAGGGGGTGGGCAACCGGGGAGAAGTCAATGGGGGAAAAGGAGACTTATGTAATACTTTAGACAATAAAGAATTTTAAAAAAACTTAAACAGCAAACTAATAGAATTTTCATTGATCATAATTCATTTCCAAAAGGACTGGAAAAACTATTGTAACAAAAGGACCTGACTCAGGACACTTTACTGCAAAGCTGTAGAGTATTTAATTTAAATGTAAAATCATCTATACCTGAGCTAACAAGGAAAAGGAACCATTGGGGGAAGATTGGAATGCTTTGTATAATCTTAAGCAAAATATTCATACTTTATGTTTTTTTCTTAGGTGTGTATCTCAAAATATAGATGTAGTCAAGGACTCTAAATGTACATGTTAGTGAACCTTTTTTTCTAAAGCTATGACAAATGTCTTTACTTTAGAAAAAGAAAAGAAAGGTACTGGAATGCTTTGGACTCCTTTGATATTCTCCCTTAACTTTTCCTATCTAAGTTTTATATATTAAATTAAATATTTCAGTGTTCTCCCTTATCAACAATATGCTTATATTTTCACTGACATAGGTAGTAGTCTTAGCATATCACTGTTTAATTTATAAAATTTAAAAATTAGTTATTGAGGTTTATTAAATTACTAAAATAGGGTCAGCTTTTTAAATTCAGTACATTTTTAGTTTATTGTGGTGTATTGTGTCTTAAAAATAAAACAAAAACTATAAAGGTATCATTTATGGTGTTCACAAATTTTGGTTACTTTGACATGCTTTAGGTGAGTGATTGAGAGTTTATTACAAAATATTAGCTTTCCTCGTGATGGCCTTGGATTACACGCATATGGCTACAGAGTGGCTGAGTATTTGTCAAAATAAATGATAAGCTCAAGCTTCATTATCATGTGTCGTTTACACAGTGAATCTGATATAGTGTTACTTCATACTTTTGATGCTCTTTGCAGTAAATTTGATATAGAACAGTTGCTAAAGAAACCCTGTTTAAATGTGTGACCATTTTTATGGAAAACATCTGGGGTAATTATAATTAGTTCAGGATGTGCGCTGTTTAAAAATAATCTTGAGTTCATGGAGAAAGGAGCATATCTGTTTCTTAATGACTAGAATAATCCAAATTTGTATAAAAAGTTCTTTAAGTTATTGGTAGCTATGCTTGGAGTATAATTTTAGAGTATTCCAAAAGGAAATAAAGAGAGTAACTTTTATGTAAAATGCCAAGTTGGCACTTTCCACCTGTTAGTGTGTTTCGCTTAGAACAGCTGTGTCTTTTATTATCAGTAAACAGATGCAGAAAGTAATGGAATGTTTTAAAGCAATATGTTAATCCTGTCTTCCACTCCTGAACTGTCCCACAATATCGTGATTAAATATTGACTGTGCAGCTGTTACTTACAATGATGGAATTTCTTAGTTAATTTCTCCTTCGCAGGCCCAAACGTTTTAATATTTAGAGATCTATTTTCTAATCTTAAAGTGTTTCATAATGTAGTTTATTATAATTTGATTTCTAAAGATAAATTATTTGACTGTTATGGATACAAATTCATCTGTTTAGAAAATTCTTATTGTTTGCATGAATTGACTAATATTCTAAGTAGGATAAACAACTGTTAAAGTATTTAAAATGTAAATTATTCATGAATATGAAGATTATTATTTATTATTATAATTTTGTTTAGTTTTATGCTTAAAACTGTCATCAATGAACTAAATAGGAAATTATATTTTTATCAAATATTTATGGCACAGAGTACATAATACTTTCTTAGGAAGTTGACCATATTGAGCAAAAACATCCTGCAAGTAATTTCAACTTGTAGCCTTTTGCAGTTTAATTATGTCTTAATCCTTGCATCTCCCTTGTTAAAGAAAATATTTTAGATACCACTTCAGTAATTAACACTTTCATATTTAAGCTCTAAGAGCAGTTTTTGACCTAAGATTATTATTATCATTAATTGCTAATATTTATTGCATTCAATATATGAAAAATATTGTGCACAGAACTTTATACATATTATAACATTCTGGTCCCCCTTTCTAGAAGAGGAAATTCAGCCTTCGGGACATGAAGTGAACGGCAGGTCTTATAGCTGGGAAGTGGTGGAGACTGGATTTAATTAAACCCAGGCCTCAAGCCTCTTGTTCTTAACAACTTTGCCTTTTCCCTGCCGTTAGCATCTAATATCGACATTATACAGAGGGGAAGTGATGTGCAATGTGAACTTTGACAGTGTCCTGTGTTTGAAGCCACTGTGTGCATCCCAAAGTGATGATGATATTACTCAGTCCTCTTGCCCAAAAAGCAAGCACAGTTACACACGCGTGGACTTACGGAGAGCGGAGAGCTCCGATCCTGGTGTCTCACCCACGATGACCATGTTGATGCTCTTTGCCGTCAGCAGTGTCTCGCTCTCAGGTGTGATGACACGGTCTGCACTGGGAAAGACTCTCACATACCCTTTCAGACTTTATCCAATTGTGCTACTTTGCAGAAACTTCTCCCACAGTCTCTTCCCTTTCCCAAAAAGAACCTTTTTTTTTTTTTTTTTTTGAGAGAGAGAGAGATATTAATTCTTTAAAAAAAAGATATGATGTTTTTAAGAGGGAGAGAGAGTTAGAAACATCCATGAGAGAGAACTTCAGCACAGATCAGCTGCCTCCTCCACGACCCAGACTGGGGATTGAGCCAATACCCAGGCATGCGCCCCGACCAGGAATCGAAACAGTGACCTCTTGGGGCATGGGCTGGCGCCCCACCACTGAGCCACTCTGGCTGAGGAAGAAAGAACCTTTCTTTGATTCAAGAGGCTTTAAAGAGCAGCATGATGTAATTTCTACCTACGTGACATTATTTTTAAAAATGCCTTCACCTAGAACTGTCAGTTATTATTGGAGCTGAGTTTTATTAAATGACTATTTTCTGTCAGAAATTATTAATTATTTCTATACTCTTATTTTGTCATTTGTCATAGGAAATGTCCCATTGTATTTATGAAGAAACTAAGACTCAAAAAAATTAAATAAATTGGCCAAGATCACAGTAAGTAAATGCTATTTGTATGCATTTAATTTGTTAAAAAACTAGAAATATAAAAGTATTCAGCTAATTATTTTTGTAGAAAGTTTTGCGATTTCCACCTGTAACAGATGGTTACATCAGTGTAGTTTCTCTCTTCACAGTGATAAGACTGTTCATAAGATTAACTAGAATAAGCAATGTCATAAGGTATTGCTAGAAGAAATTGAATAATGTAGAAGTCCATTGTAATGTGGTTCTTAAGAGAAAAAATGTTCTTGCATGCAAGCTGTCTGAAATATCATAAGTATAGGCACCTTTTTGCATGCAATAATATTCCACGTTATCAGAGCTTTTAATAAATATTTTACATATTTTACTAAATTTAATTAGTTAGCCTATATTCAGCATTACAGCTTTATTCAAATTGTTTTTTGTGTGTCTTCATTAAAACTAACTATTCAACACAAAGAACATGAGCTAAACAATGAAATGGTTATTTTATGCAGTACAGAGATTTCCCAGGCAGAATTATTTGGTAGTTTTTTTTTCTTTACATTTTTTAAGACTTTTTTAATTTTATTCTTTTTTGTTGATTTCAGACAGGAAGGGAGAGAGAGATAGAAACATCAATGATGAGAGACAATCATTGATCGGCTGCCTACTGCACGCCCCACACTGGGGATCGAGCCCAAAACCCGGGCATGTGCCCTGACCTGGAATCAAACTGTGACCTCCTGGTTTATAGATCAACGCTCAGCCACTGAGCCATGCCAGCCGGGCTGAAGACTTTTTTAAAATATATTTTTATTGATTTCAGAGAGAAAGGGAGAGAGACAGAGACAGAGAGAGAGAAGCATTAATGCTGGGAGAGAATCATTGATCTGCTGCCTCCTGCACACCCCTCATTAGGGATTAAGCCTGCAACCCGGGCACATGCCCTTGACCAGGAATTGAACCATGACCTCCATAATGAGGACCTCCATAACCATGACCTCAACCACTGAGCCATGTCAACTAGGCCATTTTTGAAGAATTTTTAAAAGTGAAAGTTTATTTTGAGATCATTGTAGATTTGCCTGTAATTTTAAGAAATAATAAAACAGAGAGCCCATGTCCCCTTTACCCCAGTAAAACTCCATAGCACAATATCCCAGCCAGGACACTGATGGCAAAACAGGGTACAGACATTTCCATCACCACGAGGATCCCTCGTGTCACCTTTCACAGCTGTGTGCTTCCACTCCACCCGGTCCCTTGGCCACGACAGCGGCTCATCTATGCCCCACTCCTGGACTGTTGTCATTTCAAGCATGGGATTTTCTATATGGACAGTCGGGTCATCTGCCAATAGGGCCCAGGTCCTTCCTTTTGAGTCCCTATGCACTTTATTTGCCTTTTCTACCTGGCTGCCCTGGCTGTGCCTCCCAGCACTATGTTAGAGTAGTGGTTACATCCTCTCCTTGTTCCCTGTTGTAGGGGAAAAAGTGTTCCATTTTTCAATTAATTATAGGTTTTTTATAGATACTCTGTCAACTTGAAGAAGTTCCCTCTATTCCTATTTTTCTGAGTTTTCTAAAATGAAATGGGTATTGAATTTTGTCAAATGCTTTTTATGCATCAATTCATTGTGATATTTCTTTATCTTGTTAACATGCAGGAATACATTGATTTTCAAATAGTGAACCAGCCTTGTGTCCCTGGAATCAGCTTCAAATGGTCATTGTGAGTAAATCTTTTTATATATTGCTGGGTTCTATTTGCTAATACTTTGTTAAGAATTTTTGTGTCTATATTCATGAGGGATATTGGTCTGTAGTTTGCTTTTTTTGGACTGTCTTTGTGGTTTGGTGTCAGGGTATCACTAACTTCATAAAATAAATTGCAGCGTCTACAGAAACTGTGGGATAAATGTGCATATTGCAAGCTGCTAGGTTTGTGATGGTTTCAGACACTGCAGTAGACAGAGAGCAGGCTCCCCGAGTATCCATTCCCACTTCTGCACACAGTAGTCTCGCCTTCCTCCTCCCCTTTCACCCAGGTGGGCTTGTTGGGAGGAACCCTCTTGTCCATTGTCTGCTGTGGTCTCTGGATTTCCTGCTCGAAGGTTCTTGTCCATGGCCACACTTAAAGTGCAATTCAAGAATGTGCTCTCAGTGGGATCCACTTCCTGCTGGTGCATTTCTGGTAGCCCATCGCTTACTTTAGTGGTTAAATAGACACTTTTATAAGGAAGGAATGTGACTTCTGTAAAAAATCCTCTCAAATCCCATTCAACTGAGTCTAGTTTGTCGTAAGTGTAGGTCACCATGGCCCCAAATCGCAGCTGGACACAGTCCTTTATTCCTGTGCCCATGGCTTGCTGCTGCCTGGGCTTTCCTTTTCTTAAGTGTAAGAAACGACTGGGAGCTGTGAATGCCTGCATTAGAGACGGAGGAAGAGCCCAGGCCAGTAGTGACCTTCACTTTGTACTTCAGGTAGGACATCTCTACTGCAAATAATGAGAATTTACTCTAAATGGTAGAATGTACAAAGCTTGATGAGCCTTTTAATAGAGGTCATGGAGAGGAACAAAGACCAGTCCTAGCTTCTATCTCAAGCAAATGGTGGTGCCATTTTTCAGGAGGGAACGCAGGAAGAGCAGTTTCAGGGGAGGCAGGAAGCATAGGCGTCAGAGAGGATGATTTTAATGTTTGGCATGCAGAGTTAGACCGGACTGTGGGATAAAATCACCCAGGGATAGTGTGTATAATGAGAAGAGATTATGTGGGCCTAGGATCGAATCTTAAGAAATAACAATTAAGCCTGGGTCTCGGGCTCAATCCCCAGTAGGGAACGTGCAGGAGGCAGCCGATTGATGATTCTCACATTGATGTTTCTCTTTCTTCCTCTCCGTTCCTCTCTCTCTCTTTAAAAAAAAAAAAAAAAGGAAAGAAATAAAAGAAAATCAATTTAAAAAAAAATGAATGAATAAAGGATACGAAAGCAGAGTAAAGAAAGGAGGAAAATAAGAAAATATATATGGTTAAAGCCAGGAGAAAAGAATGTTTTAAGAAGGCATAGTCTGTATTATCAAACATTATATAGACATTAAGGACAAAAAATTAGTGAAAAGTAAACATATGATCTTGCTGAAAAAGTGATTTTAGTGAAGTGATAGTAGAAATCTGATTATACTGGATTAATGTTTGTGTAGAAAAGAGAAATCTGACTTGAAATTAATTTAGATACTTTTTGTTCCTTATTGTCCCAGTTTTCTAGTTAACAACTTTTGCAGTGTTTATTTTTGACGTTTGATTGTTCACGTATGGCTGGAATGTATAGGCATTTTACAATTTATTTTCCTAAGGTCGAACCCACTAAATCTCACTCATCGCAGAGCTTCCCATTTCATTCTGTGGGAATGACTGTACTTGTTCCACGTTCTCAGGGAGATGTCCAACATCTTATCTGTGTTCTATTGAGTGACCCTAACTTTTAAATGCCTTTGCTGCTTTAAATATTAGTACTCAAGCTGAAATATGAGCTCTGTTATCTTTTCTTCTTTGCTAACTGCAAAAGTTTAGAATAACTTATATTATGCACTTTTGGGCAAGGAGTGAATACTTGTTTGAGTGATGGAGGAGTTTTTTATGAAAATTAAATTAATAGTTGAAAACTCCCATTGCAAAAATTAAGTGAAAAGCTCTGGGCTGGGGTGTCTCAGTTGGTTGGAGCGTCGTCCTGTACACCAGAAGGTGGCCGGTTCAATTCCCAGCCAGGGCACATACCCAGGTTGTGGGTTCCATCCCTGTCAGAGGCATGTACGGAGGCAACGATCAGTGTTCCTCTCTCTCTTTCTCTTTCCCTTCTTCTCTCGCTCAAATCAGTAAAAAAAAAAAAAAAAACTAAGTTAAAAATATAGTAATGAATAGGAATTTGGTTAATTTATATTTACAAATAAGTTCTGGTGAAAACAACATTAATTTTATGCAACTTTTTTATTCTTTTCTTTTTAATTTGAAATAATCTTAGACTTAAACAAGAGTTGCAAAAATAGTACAATGATTTCTGTATGCCCTTTCCTCCAGATATTAACACTTCACCATACTTGCTTTAGCATTTTCTCTCCTTTCTTTTTTTTGAAACTTTTTAAAGTCTTGAGGTTACACACAAATTCTCCTGAACCTCTAAAAACTTCACTATGTGCACCCTAAAAATAAGGAGTCTCACTATCTCAATACAATTATCAAAATCAGAAAATTGACATTGACATAATGCTATTATCTAATCTATAAACCTGTGCCATCCAATATGATAGTCACTAGCCAAATGTAAATGTGGTTGTTTACATTTAAATTAAGTACAATTAAATTAGAGACTCAGTTTCTCCATCACACTGGTCACATTTCAAGCACTCAGCATCCAGTGACTGTGGTATTGGAGGACGCAGATGTAGAAACCACACATATCATTGCATAAAGTTCTGTTGCACAGTAATGTTCTAGGCCAGTGGTTCCCAACCTTTTTTGGCCATGCCCCACCTAAGCATCTCTAAAACCCTGATGTCCCCCCTGTGACATATAATTCTTATTATTCAAAAAGAGAACTATTCACAGGGAGGAAGCCTAAAAGGCCATTAACTTGGCCTAAACAAGCTTCCAAAGAACATGGCATCCATGAAAGAGAGAAATAAAAGAACGAAAGGACAGTTGAAGTACTGAGGAAGAAATCACTGAGAAATTGCTTAAAAATAATAATAAAATGAAATGATATGAAAAAATAGCAAATAAAGTTTCAAAACATATAATAGAGAACTGAAATGCAAAAATATGTCACTATATATACTGTATATGAGGCCCCTAGAACCATAAGAAATGTCAAAAATTCACTGTTAATAACTCATTCTCGAATTACTCCCCCTTAAAATTCAAATTTCCCCCCTGTGGGGCACAAGCCCCACAGGGGCTTGTGCCCCACATTGGAAGCCACTGCTCTAGACATTCAAACTGTGCCAGTTGTCCCACCAGTGCCCTTTCTAGAAAAAGAAAAAAGAGTTGTTCCAAATCTTGTTAAGTATTCCGCTGTTCTCATTTTGGTCCAGGACCCTATTTCATTCAGTTGGCACATCTCTGTTAGTCTCCTCCAGTCTGGGGTATTCATGACAAATTATTTTTTTTTCTAATTCTATCATTTCTACCACTTTTATTAGTTGAAATTCTATTTTAAGAAAAAACTTTGTCTCCTTTATTTATTTACTTATATTGGTAGGAACTCATGAAGTCTTTCGTTCTATAGTTAAAAATTCATTACTATCATTTATTTTGTGCTCAAATTATCCCAGATTTGAAGAGTTAGAGCCTTCTCGGCTGGTTTATATTCTGATTAAACACATCCCCTATAAAAATGGGGTTGTTGCCCTGGCCGGTTTGGCTCACTGGATAGAGCCTCAGCCTGGGGACTGAAGGGTCCCAGGTTCGATTCCAGTCAAGGGCATGTACCTTGGTTGCAGGCACATCCCCAGTAGGGAGTGTGCGGGAGGCAGCTGATCGATGCTTCTCTCTCATCGATGTTTCTCTCTATCCCTCTCCCTTCCTCTCTGTAAAAAAACAATAAAATATATTTTTTTAAAAAATGGGGTTGTTTTGCAGCATTGCTACCATTTAATTACTTAAAAATCGTATGGTTTATGGCATTTTTTATCTATTGAATCATAAAGCTATTTAAAATATGGGAATCATCATTATATTCCTAAAAAGTAAAGATTATTCATCATGTGCTTATCAGCATTTCTCAATTATCCTCCCTCTCTTGGCCATTGTTGAGAACAAGGTATTTTCACTGACATTGCTTTGTCATGCTTAACTTGGGCAAAGGTTCGCTGCTTCATGTTCACTTTTCAACTTTGAGAGAGCTTTCATATAATCGGCATTTAGTTATTTTCTTGATTGTTAAGTGCCTTTGCTAATGTTAGTGCTTGTGAAACAAGGTTGACACTACATAAGAGTTGAAATTGGCATTTATTCGTGTACAGAAGTCTTTCTCCAAAAGGTTCCTAGTCTGGGGGGGCGGGCAAGAATATGAGGGTGGGGTGGGAGCACCTTCCAGGAAGGCTAAGCCGCATACCCAGTGCCTAGCGCTCTGTTGGGCCCTACTTGTGCTCAGTCAACATCCGTCGAACGAATGGATAATAGCAAGGGGAAAGGCTCCCCGACAATTTCTTTTATCTCGAATTCCTTTAGATTATTTTTTAACTTAATAGTTTTTCACATCCAGGCCATTTTAACATTTTGCTGCCTAAATATCTCTATCTATTAAAGCATTCCCAAACTGTGTTCTCGGGAGGGGGGCGGGGGGTTGACATTTTCAAAGTGGGGTAGGAATTCCCTGTAGAACAAATGAGGTTGGTAATTTTTCTGCACTTTGCTCACTGAGCCTTTCATGTGTTTTTGTACACTGTGAACCTCTTAGGGAAGGACAGTGCCCCCAAATATGACATGCCCTAAGAGGTCTATTGATTTCCTCTAAAGCTGAGCCCTTGAAATGGAAATGACCATAAGAAGATTACTCATCTAAACATTTGTCACACACTCACCAGGCAAATTTAATGCAGTTTTCAAAATCATTGAGGCTCTCTGTAAGCCATTCCATACACCTTGGTAGAAGATATTTTGTAGCCTAACAGTAGTAGAAATTTTAAACATTCAAGGAATGTTGAGTCAGTCTTTTAATTATACCAAGTAAGAAAAAGGTCCATAGAAATAGAACCCAGAGGAGTCTATATAAATAGCAATGTGAAGAAGAGTGGATTCCTTTTCAGCTGTAACATCACATTTTTTGCATGTTGCACACATTGCTTAGCTGTTTCTAAACAATTTCCATTGACGTCATTTGTGAAAACCGCCTGGTCTCATGTTCTGGAAACGGACAGCGTTGTAACGAACAGATGCAGATTCCACATTGTAATTGGCTTTTCCTCTAAACTGATGTTCTGACTCAGGCATCATTAATGACTCCTGCTTCTCTCCATCCTTGCCTTGCACATCTGAAAGGCTGTCTGTCAGATGAAGCACTTTGGTGATTTTTTAAAATTAGAGCTTATCGCATTCTGACCTATAAATTCTCTAATCACTTATATTTAACTAGAATTTTATTTTAGCGCGCCCTTTTCAACATTTTTGTCAGATATGGGTTTTATATACTTCATTTTCCCTTTGTATTTTCCAGAGAAGCACATCATTTTAACTGTAACCCTCTTTTAATTACATTTTTTCTATTTTTAAATTAACACTTTAAAAACTAGATATTATAGAATATAATATATCTGCTTTGTTTTTTACAAATTCAACTTGCTCTCTGAAGAGTAAGTAATAAATATTAGTAGAACCCCAAACAGAAACAAAAAGATGTACTCTCATATTACTTATTTTATTCTGCTAAGATCTTAACAATAACACGGAAACAACTTTATCTTCCAGAATAGGACTAACTTAGGTGACTATCTGAGGGACTTAAAGGGCCCAAATACTCTCTCTAAGCATAATGCATATACATTATCAAGTAAGATTAAATAAATCCAAAAAGTCCTTGTTTTTGAACAATTTCTATGACAGTTTCTGACTATTGCTAAAATTTGTGATAATAATAGAAAACACAATATTCATTAATGAAGAAATGCTAGTATTATTATTTTGGAGGTGTTTGTAGGTTCTTTTCATGAAAGTACCAAAATACAGAGCAAATGTCCTGGCATATTGTTGCCTGTTGTAAGGAAGATTTAATAGCTTGTTATGGACTATTAATATGAACAGAAGTCATTTAGAGTTCAGATGTATATTTAGAACTAACGTGTGCAAAAAGATACAAAGTGAATCAAGAAATTCTGGAAAAGATTGTTTGAAAAGGACAAATTTCTATTTTCTGGCTAGCATTAATGAAATAAATAAGGAAACGAGATTTATTTTGAAGGATTTTATGAAGAGCCTCAAATGGGAACTTAAAATTGATAGAACTGAATCAGTGAAAGCGTGAAACTTTATCTAAAATTGTAGTTACATAAATACCATTTAATTTCAAATGTTATCTAGGAAATCCAGAAAGATTACAGCTGTTGGTTAGATGATTACCAACTGCACATCTATCTGAGTTTCATAATAAACTGCTGTTTGTTATTGCTTACTGTACATTTAAAATTAGTACATACAAATTTGTTTTCTCTGTTTTTGAAAATAGTTTTGCATAGAGAGGAGAAAAAGCTTCAGTTCCAGATACCTTTTGAGCAAATATTACTAGGAATGCAAGTAAATGGTTTGATATTTAACTTTAATTTGTGGGTTAAAAGGTGTGTATAATGGAAGCACATGCCAAGTGGGTTTGCTGCATGAATTTTGCAGCATATGGTAAACTAAAACCCTGGTGACCTTTGGTCTTGTTGATCACATGCATGAAGATGATCACCTGTTAATCTCTACTAATCACTGGCACTTCCTTGTATAGAAGACAGAATAGTTATTTGTGCTGCATTTGCTCTTTTGGAAAATGCTTCAACAAGGAACTTGTAAAAACTACTTTATACTCGTAAGATTATGGAATATTTTATATCTAAAAAGGTAATTTTAAAATAAGAATTAGAATTTCCAACCTGTACATATCTATATATTTTGTGGGGTTTTTATGAGTTTATTTTGGATAATAATTTTCTGAAAGTCATAGATATGAATGACACTATTGTGCTTATCGATAAACATACACACAAGCTTGTACCCTTTTGCATACACAATATGTACTGTTTCTTGCTGGAATTGTGAGGGTGGGGGAAGCACCAGTGCTTCTTAGTCTTTGATGTGCGTATGAATTACCTGGGAGCTTGTTAAAATCCAGATTTGATTCAATAGTTTTAGGGTGGGGCTCCTAGCTAAAGACCCCCCTGTCAGTCTCAGGTCAGCACACTTTTTCTTTAAGGGTTAGGTAGGAAATATTTTAGTGTCTGCAGGCTGAGAAGCAAAATGAAGATATTATGCAGTTGTTGACATAGCAAGAGGAAAAAGCACTATGTCTACAACTATATTATTGATGAAATTCAAAGTATAATAATAATGGAGTGTTTTTGAGATCTATCTAGATAATGAAACTCTATTCAGCAATAAGAAGAAATGATCTACTGACACAACAGGATTGAACTCAAAAGCAGGCCACGCGAAGGCCTTACACACAAGCTGCATACGACGTGGCTCCATTTCTGAGGTTCTAGCCTAGGAAGCGCAAGCACCAGCAGGGACAGAAGCCCAGCTCCTCCGGGCAGAAGGGCAGGAGCCGGGCTGTCAGCCATGAGGAGGAGGAGGGCTCTCTCCAGCTCACTAGGCCCCGAGGCAGGTGCCGCGGGAGGAGCAGACTGGACCAGCATCCGCACAGGAGAGGAGCTCCAGGCCACACGCAGGGAAGACGATGTCCAGACTGGAGCAGGGCCGCGTCTCAGCCATTTAACAACGCGGTGCCGCCTTTCTCGGCAGCCCCTGAGGGCGGCTTTGTGGGGGCCTCGGTCTTCGTCCTTACTCGCCTTCCTGCCTGCCCGTGGCAGAGCTTCCGCCCCCCGTGCAGAAAGAAGGACGTCAGCTTGCTAATCCAGGGCACGCGGCTCCTGTAACTGTGCATGACCCCAGCAGCTTCATGAACAACATTAAACACACACACACACACACACACACGACAAAAACCCACTGCTGAGGCCAGAGGCGAGGAGCGGGCCCTCGCGGGACTGGCAGGAAAGTCCTCGATGCTGACGTGCTGTGGTCGGAGGTGTGTCTGTGTTTCAGGGCCCGGGGAGCTGGGGAAGGCCTCGGCGCGGGCCTGGGCTCTCGGGCAGCCCGGCGGGATGGGCCGGTGGTTAGGAGCTCAGGGATGGGCCGGTGGTTAGGAGCTCAGGTCTGTGGCCCAAACCAGCCAAGAGCAGAGGCCGCGCCCAAGCCCCGTGAGGGAGCCGTCTCGGAAGCGCGCTCCAGCCCCCGCAGCCCGTTGGAAGCGCATCCATGCTTTTTCCTTTGGGTGGACTTCGGTGCTGGGCTCAGAAAGCCTTTCATCCCAAGCTTATATACTTGTTTATATCTTTGCTGTTCTTTTATGGTTCTGTCTTTACATTGAACTCTTCAATTTTTCGTTAAATGAAAGCCAAATATGGAGGGTAGGGAAGTATATCTGTAGGTAAACTGGATATCGGTTACCAACGTTTATTTCGCTGTCCTCAAGTATTTCCCCAGATACCCTGCTCGGGCCTCCAAGTTAGAGCGTCTGTGAGGTTACAGATCATCCCGTCTCACCTTCAGCAGAGCCTTCACTGGAAGCATGGAAGGGCTGAGGGTAGCCCTGAGGTCTTCCCTGCCCCCCAAGGTGGTCAGGGATATAGCCTCAGAGCTGGAGCTTCTGAGCTTCGCAATCAGGCCCTTGTGGAAGGAACTGAAGCAAAACCATTTTCTCCTGCAGTGAGTTCCTCAGTCTTGGGGGGGGGGGGGGTGGGGGGAGGGGGGGGGGCGAGGAAAGCTCATACTATGAATGTCTATTTTGGAATTCTAAGCCTAGGATTTAGCTCTTTTAAGGTTTTATTCATTCTTTTCCCTGAAGGCAATATTTATAAATGAAGATAAATAGGTAAATGAAAGTTAACAAGGAGTGGAAAGAGCAGCCTTTTAATATCTAAAAAATCCCGCTGTAGTTTTTATGAAAATTTTGAAGACGAATAGTTCCACCATACTTAGGATACAGCCATGTGTCTTTTTAAGAACATTTTATCTTTTGATGGGGAACGCCACATCTTACAATTTATTGAATATACAGTCAGAGGGTGTTCCCGTGTTATTTTTGGCGATCTAACAAGCTGATTCTTGTGTAACTGTAATAATGATCGGTCTTCACTATAATTGAGTTACTTATAGTTTAGGATTTGAAAATTGTAGGTTGAATGATGGAAAGGGGGAAAGTGTAAGCTAGAATTAATGTCAAAACAAAGGACAAAAATGTGGTGATAGCAACAGAAATGAGAAATAGGTGGTCAGATGGGTTTGTTATCTGTGCCAGTCCTAGGACTGTATCTTTCTTGATGTTTTAAATTTAACATTTTTGGTATCTGCTGTTAAATGTGAGAGCATGCCTAGACTTTTTGTCAAGGCTCCACTTAAGAATCTGAGATAGAGCAATGGTAGGTGGGATTCAGTTGATTGAGCATCATCCATGCACCAAAAGGTTTCCAGTTTGATTCCAGGTCAGGTCACATGCCCCAGCTGCGGGCTCAATCCCCAATAGGATGATTCTCTCTCATTGTTGATTCTCTCATTGTTGATGTTTCTATCTCTCTCCTCAAATCAGTAAATAACATTAAAAGAGAAAGAATCTGAGATAGTAAGCTTGGGACAGTTTGCATCTAAAAGGACTTTCCAAAGGCCTTGCCTATCTAATTCACCAATATAATCCACATATGTAGTAGAATGCTTGGCACATAGATGCTAAAACAACAACAACAGCAATAATAATACAAGCAACTGACATTTATATGATTTTTACTTCATGTTAGGCACAGTTATAAGACTTTTACATATATTGATTGGTTCATTCCTCACAACAACCTATGAGATAGGCATCGTTCATACCCTCTTTTTACAGATGAGGAAACATACGCGGAAGATAAATTACTTTTCCATGGTCTGAAGGCTAATAAATAATTGTGAAAACCAAGATGCAGGGAAGTCATGTGACTTCAGGTTCCAGGTCTTAACCACCAGGCTACCCATTTTGTTTATTGTTTGTGATGTTGAATGAATGAATGAATCCCTCAATTGCATTACCAAAATGAAAACAGTCAGAGGGTTAAAAGAGATTAGGTGACGATGTGGTAGGTCAGTGGTCGGCAAACTCCAGCCCCTTGAGTGTGGCTCTTCCACAAAATACCACGTGCGGGCGTGCACGTACAGTGCGATTGAAATTTCTTGGCCACACTCAAGGGGCCGAAGATCCGCAAGTGGCTCGTGAGCCGCAGTTTGCCGACCACTGTGGTAGGTATAAGAACATCCAAGTTGAGGATCAATGTTACGGAGAAGGAAAGAGAAAGGGAAGAAAAGAGATATAATCTAAGTCAGGTATTTCTAGAAGCAAAAACCATTCTTCAAGTCCCTTCTTCCTAACTCTCTTGGTATAAACTTTAAGAGGCACATCTACTTCATCAAATTTTATTTTCTTATAAGAAAATTACTTAATGAAGTCACAGTCTTATATAGTTGATTTTAAGTAACAATTTGATAAATTTGCATATGCACACACACTAGTTAAATCTATGGTAACTTATTTTGCAAATCATTAGTGTACATGGTTTGACCAAATTTCTATTCTGGTTTATTGATATGTTTATATGAGAAACCATACAAATATATAAACACTAAATCATTTTGTGCTTGAATATTCAACAGATTTTTAAAAAACTCTTACAAGTAACACATTTTTGCATCATTTTTATCAGTGACTAATTCAGTTCACTTAATTATTATTTTTTTCAGATATCTGTTGGCATATCTCAGAATAATCCATTTGGAATATTGAAGTTTTTTAACTTTATTTTTATTGTTGACACTGTGACAGATGTCCCCATCCCCCCCCCCGCCCCCTGCCATTTGCCCATCTCCAACCAGCCCCCACCCCCTTCCCTCTGGCCATCACCACACTGTTGTCTGTGTCTATGGGTTATGCATATATGTTCTTTGGCTAATCCCTTTACCTTCTTTCATCCAGTCCTTCCCACCCCCCTCCCCTCCAATACTGTCAGTCTGTTCCATGTATCTATGCCACTGGTTCTATTTTGTTTGTCAGTTTATTTTGTTCATTAGATTATACATATAAGTGAGGTCATAGAGTGTGTCTTTCTCTGACTGGCTTATTTCACTTAGCATAATAATCACCAGGCTCCCCCATGCTGTTGCAAAAGGTAAGAGTTCCTTTTGTACATAGTATTCCCTCGTGCAAATGTCCACTACTTTTTTATCCACTCATCTACTGATGGGCACTTGGGCTGTTTCCAGATCTTAGCTATTGTAATTTGTGCTGAAATAAACATAGGAATGCATATATTCTTTCAAAATATTGTTTTGGGATTCTTAGGATATATTCCCAGAAGTGGGATCGCTGGGTCATAAGGCAGTTCCAGTTTTAATTTTTTGGGGAAACTCCATACTGCTTTTGACAGTAACTGCACCAGTCTGCATTCCCACCAGCAGTGTACAAGTGTTCCCTTTCCTCCACATCCTCGCCAGCACTTGTCATTTGTTGGTAGCCATTCTGATAGGTATGAGTGATATCTCATTGTGGTTTTAATTTGCATCTTTCTGATGATTAGTGACGTTGAGCATTTTTTCATGTGCCTGTCAGTATGTCCTCTTTGGAGAAGCGTCTACTCAGGTCCTTTACCCAGTGTTCAGTTGGATTGTTTGCTACCTGGAGTTGAGTTGTATAAGTTCTTTTATTAATGACCTTCAGTGACTTTTCTAGCATTCAAACATTATCAGCAAAAATAATTTCTGCATTTTTGCTCAGAATTAGACCATTTAGTTATGCACTTTTGTGTGTTCATTACTGATGTTTAAATTGCCATAATCGTTACATACATTCTGGTATCTTTGACCTATACAAAGTTTATCTTTAACCTACCCAACCAGCACATTTTAATCAGGATGTGATTTTAGAACACCAAATTTCTCATAAACACCATCCTGTGACAAAGCAGGAAGAGAAGCATCAAAACAGATCTTATGTCTTTGCTGCATCATCCCACACAGGCAGGGTCTTTAAAAAACAGAACCCAATGTAAATACCTTAAAACTTAATGTACCACTGAGCCAACCCATAAAAAAATCAATAAAATATACTAAAAAAAACTTAATGTACCTCAGAAAATTAACACAGAACTAGCTTAAACCAGATATGTTTGATCTATGTCACATGACTGTCATTGTTAACTGTTTGCTTGGCGCATTCCCTTGCCTTGCCAACATTATAACTTTTGTTCTTCTAAATTTGGATATAAGAGATTTTCACAGATGATTCTAATGTGGAAGTCGTCTTCATTTTGGAAATAACAAGATCCACAATCTCAAGACCTTCCAGAAAGTCTTAAGAATTATGGGCATTTTCAACTTAATGCTTTAGCCTTTTTAAGCTTACTTTGCTTAGTATATTTTTAAGACCAGTTATAAGACTCCCAAACCTTACATAAAACATAAAATTAGTCTTTTCTGCCCTCTAGTAAAATCGCAGTTTTCATTCCACATACAGTTACAATATTTTAGCATTTTTATAATAATTTTCACTTCCACTTGAAGAATATCAGACATGATTTTCACTGCAAAGGTATCCATGCGTGTGGTGTGATGTTAAGATGTGAAAAGTAAAAAATGTCCTCTTTCCCCAGCCTCACTCCATTACATAGATGCTTCTGTGCTTATGCACACAGATCCCTGTTGATAAACAAATGACCTCAGCTCCATTATTCACTCACATGCTGCAAGTGTGTCTTTGCAACCAGTCTTCACTGGTGTTTTCTTGCAGTTAAGTGATAAGTTATACAAAACTTCAGAAATCTGTGCTATTTGTAGCTATAGATTTATCAGCCAAACAAACTAGTTTGTTAGTAAGTCAGCTGCCACCAAGAACAGAGAAGAATAATCATTTAAACAATCATTTGAGCCACAATTTTTATATTAACTTGTTATTTAATAAAATATATATTATATAATAGAATAACATTTCCCTAATTTCTATAGTATAGTATACTGTAGCTTTTGTATTAAGAATCTTTTTTCATATTTCATAACAGTATGAAAAATACTTTTGAACAAAGAAAAGATGCTTAAATAGTCCTACATTAAAATTAAGAACTGTTCATCAAAAGACATAAAAAGAGTGAAAAGACAAGCCATGGAAAATATTTTTGTGCCATATAATTCACAAAGGATTAATCTCCAAAATACATAAAGAACCATTCCCCACTCAACTAAGAAAAGACAAGCAACACCATAGGAAATAAACAAGAGACTTGAACAAGCACTTCATAAGAGTTTATCAATATGACTGATAAACAAAAAGGTACTCAACCTCATTGTTAACAGGAGAAGTGAAAGCTAAAACCCCAGCTAGATACTGCTGTACACCTACCAGCGTGGCTTACATTTAAAGCCTGGTAACATCAAATATTGACAAGAGTATGGATCAATTGGGAGTACTGCTGGTGAAAGTATAAATTGATAAAAAGCACATTGGAAAATAATTTGACATAAATATAGTAATTTACATAGTACATATAATTTTGGCATTTTATATTTATATATATATGTGTGTGTGTGTGTGTGTATATGTGTGTGTATATATATATACATTTCACCTTATGGAGTTCAACCCTGAAGAAAAGCAAGAAAACAAAGAACACAAAATCCAGGGGAGTGATGGCCTCTGAGGGACAGGGGGAAGGCAGTTGGTTCAGGAGGACACACAGCACAAGGATGACATCATATATACACACACACACACACATATGTCATTATATCCCCAATAGAAATTCTTGCATATGTGCACCAAGAGAGTTGTGCAAAATCGTTAGCAAACTAGATAATAGGAAAAACTGCAAACAAGCCTTAATGTCTATCAACAATCGGATGGATAAAATATAGTGTTACTTTTACATAGTGCAGTGCTGCAATGAAAATGCATGAGTTACAGCTGCATGTAATAATTTGAATGAATCTTAGGAATACAGTGTCCAAGGAAAAAATAAAATAAAAAAGGACACTCACAAAATTGCTTAATTTATATAAAGTTTAGAATGTTCACAAGTAAACAATAAATTGATTAGGAATGAGACCTTATGGAGTTCAACCCTGAAGAAAAGCAAGAAAACAAAGAACACAAAATCCAGGGGAGTGATGGCCTCTGAGGGACAGGGGGAAGGCAGTTGGTTCAGGAGGACACACAACACAAGGATGACATCATGCTGTTAACCTGGGTGCGGCTGTGTAAACATTCTTGTTATCATTTACATGTTATGTTCTTTGTACATATTATTTTCTATCAATATTTTCTTTTAAAGTTCTAAATAATTATATAAAACTAGAGGCCCGGTGCACGAAAAGTCGTGCACTGGAGGGGGGGGTCCCTCAGCCCAACCTGCCCTCTCTAACAGTCCGGGAGCCCACAAGGAATGTCCTACTAATGCGGGGAGTGGGCCTAAGCTGCAGTCTGGCTTCCCTCTGTGGGAGGCGACTGGGCCAATCAGGGGAAGGCGCTGCCCCCATCACCCCACTGCTGCTGACACTGCCAGCTACTGAGGCTGCAAGTTCTGAGCCCTGGGCCTCGCAGCCGCTGGGGCTCATGGCTCACTGAGCCCTAAGCTTTGCAGCCACCGGGACTCACAGCTGCCTGAGCCGTGAGCCCCTGGCCTCGCAGCCACCTGAGCTGCTGCGGCTTTGTCCAGAAGGACGTCCAGAAGATGTCTGATCTAATTAGCATATTACCCTTTTATTAGTATAGATATTTAATATAGAAATTTAGCTCTTTATATAATCTAAAAACCTGAAAGTGATTCTCTTATGAAAGGATGTGTTTCTTTGGGAGACTAGCTGCCTTACATCCAGAAACAATGTTCAGGAGAATGCGTCTGTTATAAAGGTGGTGGCTATTTTCACCATAGAAATTTTCTAAGCAATTAGACTCTTTTTAGCAGATCAACTCTTTCTTGGAAATAAAATAAAATAATGGAGACAATGTCACTTGAATTTTTTTTCAAAATTGGAGTGATATTTATAAATTTCCCATTAGCAGTCCTAAGCATGCTTTAAATAATTGTGAGAAAATATTTAGAAATTTCCATTCTTAAAGACTGACATTTTCCAAAGGAAATGCTATTATTGATACGTGATTGGGTTTTGCTGAGTAAAGCTGTTCCCCGCACAAACAGCGCGGCCACCTGCACCTGCTTGTCAGTGCGCTCTGAGAACACGCGTGGTAATTGTAAACGCAGGAATGTGTGACAAGCTAGCAGCCAGCTGTGCAGAGCCTGACTTTTTCCAGGTGTTAAAATAAGTATGACCATTTGGTTCACTTGTAACTCAACGAAAATATTTCATGATTTGTTAGCTTAAAATCCATTTATAATTTTTATTGGAGGCAGTAGATAATGCTATATTCATTTGAAATGAGAAAAAAAAATACCCAGAAATGTGTGTGGTGTCATTACTTATTATATTCAATGGCTTCTTCAAAAAATGCAAAGAATGTTAATGTAACATTTGTGTAGATATTTTTTTCACAGGAAAAAACAACTGAGCCACTTCTGCCTATAGGCATCTGAAAGGATGGGAAGAATGAATGAAGTTATGTTTGTGCAGTCGAAGTTCAACTTGGCAGAACCAGTTCCAGACTGGGCTACATTAACTTCTGTCTTGGGCATACACCGATGTTTGATCGTTACTATTATTTATTGAAATAGTAGTAGCTGTCTGTTAGGTGTTAGCTCAAGAGACCCAGGTCTCTAAATCTTGCCGTGGCTGATGTATCCATCCTCACAAGGTTCCTGAGGGAGAAGGTAGCAGTGAGACGACTGCAAGCAGAAAATCCAAATCACTTTTCTTATTAGACTAGAGGCCCAGTGCACGAATTCGTGCATAGGTGGGGTCCGGCCAGCCCACCCCAATTGGACCAATTGGGGGTGGGGCCAGCCGAGGGGAGGGGCCGCCCCCTGGTCAAATTCCTGGTTGAACTCCCGGTCGAACTCCTGTTCAAGGGGACAATTTCCATATTAGCCTTTTATTATATAGGATTGTCTTGTATCTGAAACCAGTTTCAGAGCCAGAGTCCTCAGATCCAGGACTAGAGTGGAATAGAGGGCGTGGCAGCCCCACCCCCGGAAGTACTTACACTCAGGGAGAGCAGAGTGGAGGGACCTGGAAAAGAGAGGAGAGCTCTCAGGGCTTCTCTGCCCTGCACCTCCCATCATAACACGTTCATTTCTAATCTGTTGATCCATAGATTGCTATGATCCACTCAGGGCAAAGCAAAAGAGTGATTCTAATGCTTGGAAGAGCAGATTCTTTCCTGCTTCTTCTGGAAGATAGAATAAATTAGCAGGATTCCTGGACATTTAATTAAGCTTGTTAGTTTCTGGCAGAGACTCACAATGTCATAAAAAAGGAATACATTGGCTCGGCTGGTGTGGCTCAGTGTTTGAGCATCGACTTATGAACCAGGAGGTCATGGTTCCATTCCTGGCCAGGGTGTGGGCTCAATCCCCAGTAGGAGGTGTGCAGGCGGCAGCCGATCAATGATCTCTCTCATCATTGTTTCTCTCTCTCTCCCCCTTCTTCTCTGGAATCAATAAAAATATATATTTTTTAAAAAGGGATGCATTGATAATAGACAGCTTTCTAGTGAGACCTACCATGTGACTAGCCAGGGGGTATTAAAATCAGGATAGTATATGGTCCTTGTCCCCACCTCTGTGTGACCTGCTCCCTTGACATTTACGATACATTCTGTAAAGTTACAATGGGCTTATAGAGGTGCCTTTTTAAAGTCAGTCGTTAACAGGCTAGCGATGAACTCCCACTGCAGGCTAAAGGAAAGAAAACTCATGCTAGCACAAATTTATTTACTGAAATAGCAAATATTTGTTGTGCCTTCATGTGCTAGAAACTGAATATATAATGGTAAATAAGATAGATCACCATCCTTACCTAATGGAGCTTACAATATCAAATATGGAATGCTGTTATTGACAATGATGCCTATTAGGCATCCAAGTATTGTTGTAATACTGTTCTTTTTCTATGTAATTGCATTTGTATTTTTCACTTGATATAGAATTCTGAATAACAGGGTGTGTTTTTTCCCTTCCGCATTTAAAAAATGTGCCACTCTTTTTATTGTGTTTTTTATTGTGTTTATACGCATATATAACCACATATGTATATTATAGTCCTTGACCCCTTTATCTCAAGAGTGTTTCTAATTGCTTCTTGGAGCATTTGTATGCTAACTCTTTAAAATCCTTGTTTGATCATTCCAACAGCTATATTATCTCAGTCATGGTGTCTTATTGATTGTCTTTTCTCATTCAAGATTTTCCTGATATGAAATATAACTTTTGGTTGTTGAATATTATGTATATTTTGAGTATTATGCTATGAGAATATATTTTCTTTTAAATATATTTTTATTGATTTCAGAGAGGAAGGGAGAGAGAGAAACATCAGTGATGAGAGAATCATTGATTGGCTGCCTCCTGCACACCCCACACTGGGGATAGAGCCAGCAACCCAGGCAGGTGCCCTTGACCAGAATTGAATCATGACCTTCTTCTTCATAGATCAACCACTGAGCCACACCGGCCGGGCGGTACCATATTTTCTATTTAAGTCTTATCTTCTAGCAGCCAGTCATACTTTTAGGTTCAGAATATGCATCCTGTCCCATTTTTGGTGGCTATGTCTTGAATGTCAAATTAGTTTCCAGAGCAATTGCAGTGTAAATCTGGCCTGCCTCACAAAGGTTAATTTGAAACCTGGGAATGTCTATACCATAGTTAAATTCTCAGAATTTTCTCTGTGTTGATTCTCATTGGCTTCATACAGGGCCACTTGGGGGTGTGCCCAGGACTTCCTCGGTGCAGGGCAGGAACGGTTGGCAGGGCTCTAGCCACAGTGACTGGTGTGGAGGAGAAGGGGCACTACTTCTTCCATGAGGTTTGCCTGGCATTGGGGGTACAGTTAAGAGTTCTGTTCTGCAGAGATGCCTCCTTGCTAGTCCTTTGGATGGAGAAAATGGGTTTTCATTGGGGCGCACTTATTTATTTCTTTATTTAGAGGGTCTGTGCCAAGTACGTATATAGGGGGCAAACAAAGAAGAAAAACAAAACCCCACACACCCACACAGGTCATTTCTCAGGTCCCATGGTCTCCACCTTTCCGGGTCTTCTGATAATTGCTGTATGTATTTTGCCCACAGCTTGGTTGTTGTAATCTTGAGCAAGGATGGGGTTGAATATGCTTACTCCATCTTACCAAGAACTAGAAGTTTCTCTAAGGATTTAAAAATCATTTCTTTAAACTTTTCTTCTGCTCCTAGTATTCTCTCAGTTTCCTTTTGATTTGATTTTTTTTTTCTATATTTTCATATTGGAGGCTTTCTCCAAATGTAAACTTATTCAGATTTAATGGCGAGGCACCAAAAGGCTGATTGTAGGCACTTACGTATCTATGGGCCTTGATGACTAGGAGTTCTACTATAGGGCAACCTGTGGCAAGCTAGCTTTTATGGGATGCAACTATTAAAGTGTAACTTTCAGATTCATACAAATATAAATGAACAAGTATGAGAGATTTTATTTGACTCAGTAAGATGTTATGACTGATACAAAGAGCAGTTGAGAAACTGACGTCTGCATGTTATGTATATAAGTAGATGTATTTCTTCATCTGATTATAGAAAAGGAAGTCAGAGAGAGACACGCCATGGCCTCAAAAGCACATGCCAGGCTGTGACCGGCCTCAGGAGGCCACGTAGGAAGGAGCTGAGAGTGGCCCATGATGATGGTCAGCAAGGAAAGGGGGACCGAGGAACGGCCTTCTGTCAACCAAAAGAATGAGTTTGGAAGAGGATTCTCCCCAGAGCGTTCTGATGAGAACTCAATGTAGCTGACAGCTTGATCTCAGCCTTGTGATGCTCTAGAACCCTCCATGCTTCACGAGACTTCTGACCTGCGGAACTGCCTGCTAATGAGTGAGTGTTGTCTTAAGCTGCTAAGTTTGCGGTAATTTGTTATGCAGCAAAAGAAAACTAATACAATACCAAAAAAGGTGTATATAAATTGGTAAACATGTAAGTAAATCTACACTAACATCTGTGTAAAAATAACCATATTATCTATTGGGGGGGGGGATCTTCAAAAGACAAAAATACCATCCTGAGCAAAAGCCTGTAAGTTGAAAGAGCACTGACCATAGTTAAAGTATCCTAGGGGCTTTGTTTTGGGGGACAGGGATTTGTCCTTCCTAAACCCTGATCCCCCTCCTGCTTAGGCAAATGTCCATTCAGCCAGAGACCACACGTCCCTGCGTCCCGTACAGCGAGGTATGGCCATGCATCGAGTTATCACCAATGTGATGTGAACTGGAGTCGTGCCACCTGTCACATGATTTGCTTAAAAGGAAATTGCTTGTCTTGGACTTCTCATTCTCTCTTCTCTGAACATGGACAGTGGAGAGACTTTGCTTTGACCATACGCATTCAGACTGTAGGAGACGGTGTAGCGACATGGAATCATCTGGGTCCCTGAATGCCACGGTAGAACTGAGCCGTACTGCTAACCTGACTGTGTCTGGGGCCATTGCACGAGGGAGAAATGTGCACTAACCCTTTGTATTTGTAGATGTCTTTCCTAGAGTAGCTCGACCTTAACTAAATCAGTCCCTGGAACTGATGGGCAACAATCGCAGAAACCTAAAATACGGGGCATTTGGCTTGGCAAACGCTAGGGCTTAGCATTGAGGCAGTAGGTCTTATGCTGTTTGGGGGACAGAAGTAGTTGGCTTTTCCAGCCTGTGAGGCTCAAATTTCTGGATTCTCTATCCTCTTCCTTCTCTGCTTGCAAACTGGCATATTCTCGCCTGAGCTCATCTTTTTCTTATAATACCTTGCTAAACGCAGCAAGAGCAGCCAACACACACTCCCCGATGCTTTCAGAAACGCATTAGAGGAAACAGCATGGAGTAAACTCTGACTCAAACACTTTCCCTAAAGCTTCCTCAAAGAAAGAGAGGCAATCCTTTGACAAATAGCAAATTAAGAATGTTGCCTCCAACCTAAACATATTGTTCAGATAGCCTCAACATTGCTGTCATTAAAAGGAGAGAGGGAGCCAGGAAGTCAGAGAAAGGCTAGCTTCAAAACCTTGTTCTGAAAAACAAAACAAAAATATTTGATGTGGTAACTGACATATAAACAAATAGGAAAAAAATAGAACCAAAGCCTAGTAAGGGGTTTTGAGAATTGTCAATGAGTCTATAAGTCAGATCTTGTGAAGAGTTTTGGTTGTTTAAACCTTAGAGCAACCCTCAGGCTTCCGAACCTACTATAGTGAAGAAGGGGCTATTAAAACAGTACACCTCTGCCCCCCCCCCCCCCCGGCCATTTCCACTCTACCATACCTACATTCTCTCCAAAACCAGACATGACCACAGATTCTGGACAGTGAAGAACCTTAGAAGGCAAAGAGACTGCAGATGATAAAGGAACTTTTGTAAGATATCAGAACCCATGTGTAAACAAGGAGCCCTCTTTTAATACCAGGCCAAAGGGTTTGTTAGCATTCCTGTGCGGCATGGTGTTCTTCCTGTCTGTGGGTCCAGGACTGCTCTGTATCTTCCATTCTTCCTTTATCTTTTATCCTTCCTTTCTTTATCTAACAGGTGTTCCATCATCATATGCTAGGGTTCAGGTTTATATAACTTGACTATTAATATATTGCTCCCAGGACTATGAGCAGTCATTTGAAATGTGGAGAATTTGGATCCTGGACTAGATGGGATCTTGAATTATGCTCCAAAGAGAGTCATTCAAGTCTTTTCTATGTATGGGAAGAAAGTAGACATAGGTGTTTTGATGGCCAGACTTCTAGTGTCCCCCAAAAACTCTTCTCCCTTCTTTCTAGGTAGTTGGTATTATCAGCAAGAGACTGTATTTCCCAGTCAGAGTTGCAGCAATATATTGTCATGTTACTCACTTCTTGATATTGGACAGAAGTGATGTGTGCCACTTCGACCTCTGTGGCATAGAAGAAAATTGCTTGCACGGGATTCTCCCTTCCCCTTTGCTCGGATGTCACCATGGCAGCAGTCTGCCGTTGCCCCTGCAGAGGACACATCCTGCAGGGGGCAATACAGTGGCGTGCAGGTAGCGCAGGCCCGAGTGGTCGCACGGAGCAGAGCCACGTGCTCACCTGGGCTGCTCACTGCAGACTGTTACGTGAAAAAGAAAGGAACTTTTCCTCGAGCTGCTGTATCTTTGAGCATCTGAGCCTTTCCCCTAATTCAGAACGCTAAGAGTGTCTTAGTTCAGACGTTGTTATGCACACATGATACATCTCAAGGGTAACCACTAAAAGAATAGAGTGCATAATTTCTGGTATAAAAATCTCAATCCTCCTATTTTGCCAAAAAGGACAAGAAAGTAGTAGAAGCAAAGGAAAGGCTGGACAAATAGCACAAGGTAAGATTATAGAAACAAGTCCAGAAATGTAAATACTCTCAATAAATGTAATGAACTAAACTCACCAATTTTGAATTTAATTCCTTTGTTGTCAGAAACATAACTGCCTGTGGGAAAAATAGATTTTTAGAGTCTTTTATATCAGCACACAATTCCCATTTTGCTGCTCTTGATTCTCTCTGGATTGAGTTGTGGTGTGGTGCCCTTCCTTTCAGCCGGGGGCTTTCCTCACTGCCTTTGTGGGGCGGGCATGCCAGCAGTGATTCTCTCAGACTCACTTATCTGGGGTGATTTGACTTGATTTGATCTGCCCTGCCTCTGGCTAGTTGACTTTCCTTTCTGACACTCTAGAGAACAGGTATCTAAGAAGCTGTAGGTGTCCAGTCAGGCAACTGTACATTTTGGGACCATGAACTCTCAGAGTCCTCCTTCCATGAAAGTCTTGGTTTATTACTGTTCAGGGTAAGGCATGAATTTTGACAAAAACCTAATTTTCTTGGACATTTGAAGTAACATGGACTCTTATGAGAGCCTCTGAAACTAGTTCAGTTGTAGAGTTTGGGCATGCACACAACAGAAGTTGTTCTTAACATAGACAATTAAAGAAAATATATGGAGCCCTGGCCAGGTGGTTAGCGCATCACCCTGATATGCCAAGGTTGTGGGTTAGATCTCCAGTCAGGGCACATACAGTAATCAATGAACACATCAATAAGTGGAACAACAAATCGATGTTTCTCTCTGTCTCTCTCTCCTTTCCTCTCTCTCTCTAAAAATCAATTTAAACTTTTTTTATTAATTAAATCTTTATTGTTCAGATTATTACATTTGTTCCTCTTTTTCCCCCCATAACTCCCCTCCACCCAGTTCCCACCCCACCCTCCTCCCTCACTCCCCATCCACTGTCCTCATCCATAGGTGCACGATTGTTGTCCAATCTCTTCCTGCATCCCCCTCACCCCTTTCCCCCCCAAGAATAATCAGTCCACTCCCTTTCTATGCCCCTGATTCTATTATATTCACCAGTTCATTCTGTTCTGCCAGGAGCCGGTCCATCCTTGCTGTTTCAAAGGACCTGGCATATATGGCATACTGTTCTTAATATGTTTGCTCACCTTCTTGGCACTATGTGTTTTAACCAAGGTCTCTGAGAAAGGTTGTTTCCCCAGGTAGGGATTTTCCCCTGAAGTTAGGGAGGGAATAAAACCTCTTAACTAAGTGCCAGGTGGGTAATTAATCACTTTAACTACGAACAATCATGCTTAAGCTACATAATCTTTACTCCCTGGAATGGAGATAAGAAACGCCCTAACCTTTGTAATAGAGATTGATAGGATTGAATCAACTGGTATAAATACAGATGTAACAAGACAGCAAGAGTCAGAACTTAGAATACAGAGCTTAGAACACAGAACTAGGAAGACAGAACCTACACTCAGAACCTCGACACAGAACCTACACAGAATCTAGAGACAGAACCTAGCGAGAGAACATGGCAAAAGATCCTGGACTGAACCTGACTACAGAAATTGGCAAGAGAACCTGACTAGAACCTGGTGACTGAACCCAGCTGGAGAACCTGGACAGAACCTGGCTGGAGAACCTAGCAAGGGAACATGGCTACAGAACCTGGCTGGAGAACCTGGAGAACCTAGCAAGAGAACATGGACACAGACCCTGGCAGGAGATCCTAAGCAGAACCTCTCTGGAGATCCAGACCAGAACTTGGCTGGAGATCCTGGCTGGAGATCCTGGCTAGGCTGCTGATCAACTGAAAGCTGTCTCCATGTCATTCCTTCTTCGCCGACTCCGTCCACACCTTTGGGGACCCCTGGACCTGCTGGGGTTGGCCCCCGGCACTGTTCATCAGATTATTCACTTGATTTTCAGATTCACTTGTTGATAGATGTGTATTTGTTCTTCATAATTTGTATCTTTACCTTTTTCTTCTTCTTCCTCTTCTTAAAGGATACCTTTCAGCATTTCATATAATACTGGTTTGGTGGTGATGAACTCCTTTAGCTTTTCCTTATCTCTGAAGCTCTTTATCTGACCTTCAATTCTGAATGATAGCTTTGCTGGATAAAGTAATCTTGGTTGTAAGTTCTTGGTATTCATCACTTTGAATATTTCTTGCCACCCCCTTCTGGCCTGCAAAGTTTCTGTTGAGAAATCAGCTGACAGTCGTATGGGTGCTCCCTTGTAGGTAACTGAGTTTCTTTCTCTTGCTGCTTTTAAGATTCTCTCTTTGTCTTTTGCTCTTGGCATTTTAATTATGATGTGTCTTGGGGTGGTCCTCTTTGGGTTCCTTTTGTTTGGGGTTCTCTGCGCTTCCTGGACTTGTAAGTCTCTTTCTTTCACCAGGTAGGGGAAGTTTTCTGTCATTATTTCTTCAAATAGGTTTTCAATATCTTGCTCTCTCTCTTCTTCTGGCACCCCTATAATTCGGATGTTGGTACGCTTGAAGCTGTCCCAGAGGCTCCTTACACTATCTTCGTATTTTTGGATTCTTTTTTCATTTTGCTTTTCCGGTTGGGTGTTTTGTGCTTCTTTGTCTTTCAAATCGTTGACTTGATTCTTGCGATCCTCTAGTCTGCTGTTGGGATTCTGTATAATATTCTTTATTTCAGTCAATGTATGCTTAATTTCTAGTTGGTCCTTTATCACAGCCTCGAGGGTCTCATTAGATTTCTTGTAGGTCTCATTAAGTTTATCGGCAGTTTCTAGAAAATTCTTGAAAAACCTTAAAAGTGTGGTTTTGAACTCTATATCCAGTAGTTTGCTTTCCTCCATTTATGTGATTTGTGTCCTTTTTCTTTGTCTCCGCATTTTTTATGCTTCCCTGTGTTGATAAAGTGGTTTTCTGTGCTAAGTGTCCTCTAGGGCCCAGTGGTTCAGCCTCCCCAATTACCTGAGGAGGACACTCTTGGTGCACCCCCTTGTGGCCTTGTGCACAGTCTTGTTGTAGTTAAGCCTTGATTGTTGTAGGTATCACTGGGAGGAATTGACCTCCAGGCCAATTGGCTGTGAGAATCAGCTGTGTCTGCAGTGGGAGAACTTCTGTGCTGGAGACACCCCTCTGGGGCAAGACTTGCTTCAATGGGGCTTTGGTGCTCATTGAGTCTGCCCCCTGAGTGTGTCCTTTGTGGTTCCACGGAGCTGCAAACTGGATGGTCCCACTCTGACCTCTGGGTGGCTCCTGGCTCCTGGATCTCTAGGGAGGTGCTAATCTAGCCTCTGCCTTAGGCTATCCAGCAAAAGCCTCCCTTCAGGGCTTGGGCAGGGCGGGTCCCACGGGATCAACAGGGCAGGGCTAGCAGTTATGGCTGCTCTCAGAGGCTCTGCTTCTCAGTGTCTGGGCAATCGCTGCTAGCCCCTCAGAGAGAAAGCTGCCCTCGAGTTCTGACCGATGCCAGACAGTCCTGCTTCTCCCATCTGAGTCTGGGTCCCCAGAGACTCTCCTGGAACTGGAGCTCAGACTCCCTCCCAATTGAAAAAGACAACTGCGCCCTCAATCGCCAGCCCTCTCCGCATGTACCTCCGCACCTTAGTATTTTACTTCCGCACTGCGCCTCCTCTGAGTCTCGGTGTGCTTTTCTCTGTCCTTCTAGTTGTGGAATTTCCACTCAGCCAGCCTTCCTGTGGTTCTGGATGATGTCCGTTTCGTCTTTTAGTTGTATTTTTGAAGTGGTTGTTCGAGGCAGCAAACTCTGGTATTTATCTATGCCGCCATCTTGGTTTCTCCTCTAAACTTTTTAAAAAAAGAAAATTTATGAATATATACTGACTTGTCCACAGAATCAGAGTAAGAGTTAAGTAGCTAGACTTCTAGCAGTCTAGGAACCAAGACACCTATGGAGAGATTAGAAACAGGATATCGTCTTGGGACATCCTTTTTGTTATTTCCAAGGTATCAGTCGCCAAACCACTGATGATTCATTACAACTACCTTTTGTTCTTGTACCTCGACCAGGCTGAACAGACAGCACCTTCCCATGTCACCTGACTTTACTGAGCATGCTCCCATCTTCCCCATGTCCAGTCCCTTCCCCAGGTGATTTGCAGGAAACTGCCCAGACGACCACGCTTACAACGTCTGGCCTTCCCTTTGCTTTTCCCCATGGGTAATAACTAGGTCATTGCAATGGTAACAGGAGCACCAGCCATTCTTCCCTTACCTTGAACCACAGCTTAACTTTTCCTTATTTTTACATTGTCCTTGGTCAGTTTAGTTGGGGTTGGGAAGAAGGGAAGCAGGAACTGTTTCAAATCTGAATTTGTGTCCCTTTAGCCTCTTTCTTTGCAATATCTGGTGTACTATATTGGTGCTCAGTACAGAAGAGCTTTTACTATCGTCCAGTGGAGGTGCAAATGAGCACTAGAACTGGAGAATATTAAACAATTGCAGTTATGAAGGAAGCATTCCTTGACAATATTTCTAGACATAACTGAGAAATATATATTTTCTAAGCTAGACTTACCCTAGCCTCAAAGTACTAGTAAACTATCTGACTAAAAGAGCCACAGAAAGTTTCATTACCGCCAAAGGTCACCTCCTGCTGTCTCGTTGCCGTTGACCTCTCTCCCCATCCCCATCCCAACCTTTGGGGACCTCTGACCCGAGTCTCGTCCCCACAGCTCTGCCTTTCCCAGGGTGGCATGGGAGTAGATGCATAGCACGTTGCCTTTCGAGTCTGGTTTCTTTCACTTAACCTCATGGATTTAAATCCACTCATGCTGTTGTGCATATGACTAGTTTTGAACCATTCATATTTACGCTCAGCAAGACATCTCTGTCTGTAACCGCTCAGGTCCTCCTGACTGGGCATTCTTTATTTCTGGAATGCCTTATTAGTCTACTGGACGTCTACTCATTTTTGACTTCTTTCTCAACACGACATGACCATTCTAGGCAAAGTTAGGCACCCTCTTTTCTATAATACTTACTATAGTGCATTGCAATATGCAAACTATGGCTATAGGCTGCATCCAACAGCCACTCCTGCAACCCCTGCCTCCTTGTGCTTGGACACCTGGAACTAAGAATGGCTTTAGAAATTATTTTCATTTCTGAAAAAAAATAAAAATGAAAATAAATATATATATATATATATATAAATTGGCTTTTTTAATATTTCAAGAAAAACAATCTTAAGTATAATGTTACATGCAATAAACATTAATATCTCAAGAAAAATGATTTTTAATATGATAATGTTACATGCAATAAACACCAATTATTCAAGAAAAATGATCTTACATATAATAATATTACATGCAATAAACATTAATATTTCAAGAATAAAAGGATTTTAAGTATGATAATATTACCAAAACTGTACTAACATAGTATAATATCACAAAAGTTGTAAGAAATATTAAAAATTTTCAAATAACAGGATTACTTCTATTATATTCTAGTATATTTTCCCCCCTCTGGCTCTATTTTTGTTCATCAGTTTATGTTGTTCATTATATTCCACAAATGAGTGAGATCATATGATATTTATCTTTCTCCGACTGGCTTATTTCGCTTAGCATGATGCTTTTAAAGTCTATTTTGTCAGATATGAGTATTGTTACTCCAGCTTTTTTTTCTTTTCCATTTTCATGGAAAATTTTTTTCCATCCCTTCACTTTCATCCTGTGTGACTTTTGTTTTGAGGTGGGTCTCTTGTAGACAGCATATAGTTGGGTCATGTTTTTGTATCCATTCAGCTACCCTATACCTTTTGATTGAAGCATTTCATCCATTTTCATTTAGGGTTATTATCGAGAGGTACTTATAGCCATTTTAATTCCGTATGGCTAGGTTTCTCTCTCTGTTTCTCCTTCTTAGCAATCCCTTATAGCAATCCCTTTAGCATTTCTTGTAATGCTGGCTTGGTGGTGATGAACTCCTTTAGCCCCTTTTTTTGTCTGGGAAGCTCTTTATTTGACTGTGTATTTTGAATGATAGCCTTGCTGGATATAGTAATCTTGGTCTCAGATCCTTGCTTTCCATTACCTTGAGTACTTCATGCCATTCACTTATGGCCTGTAGAGTTTCTGATGAGAAATCAGGTATCAGCCTTATGGGAACTTTTTTGTAGGCAACGGTTTTCTTTTCTCTTGCAGCCTTTAAGATTCTCTTTTTGTCTTTAATTTTTGGCATTTTAATTATGATGTGTCTGGGCATGGGCCTGTTTGGGTTCTTCTTGTTTGGGGTTCTCTGTGCCTCCTTAATTTGTGTGACTCTTTCCTTTACCAGGTTAGGGAAGTTTTCTACCATTATTTCTTCCAACACCTTCTCTATTCCTTTCTCCCTTTCTGCTTCCTCTGGCACACCTACTGTCCTAATATTGTTATGTTTCACATTGTCCCATAGTGCCCTTAAGCTGTCCTCCTGTTTTTTAATTTTTTTAATATTCTCTAATTGAGTGATATTTTCAACTCTGTTTTCTAATTCACTGATTCAGTCCTCAGCTTTCCCTAATCTGCTGTGTATTCCTTTCAATGTATTCTTTGTGTTATGTCATTCTTTATCTCAGACTGTTCTTTTTTCATAGTTACTATATCTTTTTTCATACTGTTGAGCATTTTTAACATCATTACTCTGAACTCTGTTTCAGATAAATTTCTTATCTCTGCTTCATTTTTCTCTTCTTCTGGAGAATTCACTAGTTCTTTCATTTGGGGGTTGTTTCTTTGTTTCCTCATTTTGATTGTCTGTTTGGGTTTGTGACTATGTTTTAGGTAGATCCTTTACACCTCTCAATCTCTAGTGCAGGACAGTGTTAAAGGCTGTTTCTGACTAATTAGATCAGGCAAAGGCTCAAAGCCTCCAGAGACGCCTCTGTCTACAGACTGATAGGATTCCAACTTGAATTGCCCCCAGGCAATCATCCTCAAGTGTGGTGAGAGTTTTTTCAATAGTGTGGGGCAGTTGCTTCTGCCTGGAGGCTAATTGTTACTTTTAGTCTCTTCAGTGGCCTCAGGGCAAGGTGTTTTCCAATAGGGTGTGTTGGCTGTCTTCCCCCAGGCAAAGCAGATGTCTTTGTGGGAAAGATGTCTTCTGCTGTGTGAGGGAATGACTTTGCCCAGGACACTTGGGGTGTCTGCCTTCTGAGCTCTATTCTCCGAGTCCCCAGTCCTGGGTTCTGGTCTCACAGCTCCAGTCCACTTCACCCTCCCTCTACCAGAGCACAAGGTGAGTGGCTCCACAGGGAATTTTTGTGTGTTGGCCCTTCAAGAAGGTGCCCGAACTTTCAGCTGCCACTCCCTGGCAGACAACACCCCACTGCTTTTCACAGCTAGATGTTATGTGTGTACCCTCCTCAGTTTGGTGCTCTCTGCTGGGGAGCCCAGCTTCGGGATTAGATCCCAGAGTTCTCAGTCCCACCCCCCCCAGCTGAGATATCTCTCCGGGGCTTCAGTTACCCGTATGTGGGTGCCCAGCCAGCCCTTTCGCGCCTCCACCCCTCCTGCCAGTCTCTATGTGGTCTCCACCTTCGGTCCTTGGGTATCAGGGTTCTCTCCTGTGAGTTTTCCATTGATTATTCAGGAAGCCTTTCCGTATTTCAGTTGTAATTCCAGCTTGTTCCTGGGAGCATGTCCGTGCAGCATCCTCCTACTCTGCCGCCATTTTTAATCTCTCCACTTCCATTCTTGATCACATTAAAGCTTTATAAGAAAGCTATGATGCGGGTAATTATTATCTTATTGGCTTTACATTTTTAAAGAATTGTTAAGAAAGAGGAAAAGGGAGGGAGGAAGAGAATATGTGACAACAAAATGTAGCCCACAAAGCCTATTTGGCTGTGAAATCTTTGCATCCCCAGCATCCAGCTACATCAGTTAGAGTTCAGAAAGAAACCAAGTTGGGTTTGTCAACACTGGCTTTTTTTTGGCGGGGAAGGAGGGATGGTTAGAAGAGTGAGAGGAGTAGAGAGGAAAGATTCTATTAACCAGAGATGAGGAACCAACACTCCTAATGGCCTTATAAGACCTGGGAGGTTTTGCAGCTTCCAGAAACAAAAAAAGAATGGCACCTGATTCCTACCTTCTCATCTCGTGTGAGTGCCTTCCAATGGCAGGGTCTAGCCAGAATGGCTTTGGCAATGGACTCTGGAAAACGTTGTTTTCAAGGTATTGGTCCCAGTGGTTCGAGGGAGAACAAACGGTGTGAATGTGTAGATGACAAATACCTGGCTCGCTGGCATGATGTCTTGCACACAGTCGTTCTGAGAAAAGGCTTATTGAATTGAATGAACCTTTGAACCTTTAGTGGGTGGCACTTCACTGGATGCCTAAGTTAATAAAACCATTTCTTGCCTTCAAGTAAGTTACAGTCTACTACCTGTAAGCTGGTCTAGCAAGGGGCTGCCGTGTGAGCTGCTAACCACTCTCCAGGCACAATGTAACAGATGGCGAAGAGAGAGCCCACGGCAAGTGCAGAAAGCAGGCAGAGAAAAAACAACTCAGCCTGGAGCATGGGGGTAGGGCCTCTTGGAGGGCTAGACTTTAGGCATTGAAAGGCTTTTGAAACCAAGAGAGGAAAAAGGAGCCACAACACCCAGATGAAAGCAATGGCATTTAGGGGAGTTAGTACTGTGTAGCTGTACTCAGCGAAGTTTTGTTAAAGCACCAAAGTTTTTAAAAGTTATAAATATTATTATGTTATAAAAACGTTAATTTACTTACGTGTGAAATTCAATGTAACACAGGTCCAAAATTCCACGACTGGAATTTGAGAGCCATTTTATTGCATGCACTAAAATACAAGCACTTAAAGTGGCCCTTGGAAAGATCGTGTACCTTAGCATGAACTTTATACTCAACACCATTTGCTAAAAGAGTAATATTTCTTGCCCCCTAACCCCACATTGACCTCAACCCACATGCCACATTATGTTCCAAACCCAAGCCCGGGACATGCATGCACAAGGCTCTATTCTTGATCGAGTCAGTGGGAATTCTGGGGCAGCTCCGTGCGACAGCTCAAGCTAACTCACTTCTCTATCAAGTTTCACACGCTGCCTAGACCAGTCACCATAGAGCCATGGCCTCGTACTAAACTTTGTTTTAGTTTTCATGTAAGCAGGAGGAATTAGATGAGAATGCAGATTTAAAATGACATCCTTATTTTTAAATTAAGTGATGTATAGGAGTCTACCACAATTAGCACCCAAAATTCAGTGTGACCTCTGTGGCAGCTGGTGATACTGAATATTTCTGAGTAGTACATAAAAGGTGAAAGGGCAGATCTCCTTTCAATGTGCACATGTAACTGCGATAAGTATTAATAGGAATACACACTTGTGGGCAATCCTGGAATGTATATCTATATTTATAATTAGGAATAGTTATGTGAATTTGATATAAATATCTGTCATCAGTGGCTTTTTATTATTGATTTCCCTTGTACATTTTGTCAGCACTATAAGCTTATGGTAACCTATTAGGTTTTTATAACAGGTAATGAAAGAATGTTTAGAGTTAAAAAAATGTTTTCATGTGCAATAGTATTTTTCCAGGATCCATAAATTTAAATATGAGGATGCTTTTTTATTTGGTTTATTTTGAAAAGTTGTAGCAAATGATCAGGCTAGGCATTGTGGAATTTCAAAATGTAACTCTGTGTATGAAATTCAATTCCTAACTGCCTGTTTTTGTAACCCCAGAAAAAATGCCAGGAGCAGAGATGATGGTTTTATTATATTCTGCTCTCTGGACAGATTTCCTTCTTTTCCGGTCTCTCTTAACTTTCCCTTTCTTTATGTCACTCTTTTATTATCCTCATCCCCTACCATTTGCTCAGATCTATGTAACAATCAGTGGGAGAAGTAAAAATAAACACAAAAGCATGTTGGTGTGATGGATTCAGGTAGATTTTACTTTCTCCTTTGTGTTTTCTGTATTGTTTAGGTTTATAAGCATTAGAAAAATGGGGGGTGGTATTCTGCTTGCAAAAAAAACTAGTATTAACATCTGGAAACTTTAAGAACTTGATTGGTGAGGTTGTTAATTAATGTACAGGCTTTAGAGACAAGCCCGTATCTCTGTGATTATATTAATTTTCAAATGAATTGATTTGACTTGTTCATAATGTTGCTCTTTCCAGGACATGTTTTTGAAATAATTCACTGAATTTTAGGAAGCTCCTTACATTTCATACATCAAACAAAACGATAACTCCTTTCTTTACTAGATGGTCACTGTGAATTCAGCAGCCATATCCATTTCCTTCTTTAGATGGCAAGTAGCCGTGTTTCCTGTCTTTTATCTTCAGTAGATATTTGTTGAATGATTTAAAATATAGCACACTTACAATCAGTTTATGAAGTTCTCCAACAGAAAATTGGCAAAGTCCATGACATACATTTTTGTGTAAGAATAATGTAATGCAGTACATTATTTCACAAAGAAAGAAGTTCAAATGGCCAATAATCATAAAGCAAACAATACAAATGGAAACAAATGGTATATCTTTTTTTCAATGATTCAAACACATGCTTATGCTCAGCATTGGCAAATGAGTAGAGAAAAATGTACACTTTCTCTTCTGTTTTAAAAAAGTGAAAATTACTCAATTCATTCTGTGAAGCAGTTTGGAAATGTTTCAAATGTAATATTTATGGAGCATTTGATCCCAGAATTCTAACTTTAAGAAGTTATGTTAAGGTGATAATCAAATGTGGTAAGATTTCTTTGTAAGGATGTTTGTGGCAGCATTGATTATTATATAGAAGAGTTTGAACTCTCTATCCATCAATAGAGATTTACTAAATAAACTATGCTTCTTTATATAATGAAATTCTATGCAGCCATTAAAATGATGATCTACATTCATTGATCTGTAAATATATTAATAATATATTGTTGGATGAAAAAAAGTTTATAAGATAGCATGTGTACTATGATTCTGTATAACTTCTGCTGTAAAAGGCCAGGTAGTACTTTTTTTTAGAGAGGAAGGGAGAAGGAAAGAGAGAAACATCAACGATAAGAGAGAATCATTGATCGGCTTCCTCCTGCACATCCCCCCGCCATCCCCCCCCCGCCACGCACACACACACACACACACACACACACACACTACTGGGGATGAAGCCTGCAACCCGGGCATGTGCCCTGACCAGGAATCAAACCCTGACCTCCTGGTTCATAGTTTGATGTTCAACCACTGAGCACACTGGCCAGGTCCAGGTGGTACATATTTTACGTTTGCCAGTCATACAGGCCCTGTCACCACTCAGCTCTCCTGTGGCTGCGTGAAAGTAGCTGTGGACAATGTATAGGCAAGTGAGCGTGGCTATGTTCTGGCAAATCTTTATTTTCAGAAACAGGCCTCCACATTAACTCCCTGACCCTGCTAAGCATGTAAAGGTGTGGGGGTGGGGGTGGGAATGGGAATGGGAGGGAGGGAGAAAGAAATATATATATTTACAAAAGAATGTTCACCCAGAAGTTAATAGTATGGCCCTGTGGAGATATCCTGGATAGTTTTTACTTGCTACTTTATTTTTCTGTGTTGTTTGGTTTTTATAGGCATTACTATTATTTGTCAATTCATAAATAAAGTCTGTTTACCCTTCAGAAAAACAGGTTTATGGGGTAATACGCCTGAGAGCTCTGCTTCTAAGACCTCTCATGTTACATGTGCATATAGTAAATGCAGTAATATTTAAATATAAGTTCACTGTGTTATCTGGT
The DNA here is from genome assembly GCF_014108235.1 of Myotis myotis. Taxonomy (NCBI): domain Eukaryota; kingdom Metazoa; phylum Chordata; class Mammalia; order Chiroptera; family Vespertilionidae; genus Myotis; species Myotis myotis. Next base: position 2,819,717 of record NW_023416390.1, read on the forward strand.
GCAAAATCACCTCACACCTGCATTATTGTCCTGGTTTCTTTAACAGGAGTCTTTTCCTGGCTTATATAGTCCTTCATCTTCCTGTTACACACACAATTGCCAGTTTTACCTAAGTGTATTTTTAAATCTAGGATTCTGCTATCTACCAGTAGGTCTTCTAGAATCTACCCGAAGTCTTCCAGTTTTGTAATAAACACACTCACTGCAGGCTTGGCTCCCCTCGGGACACTGCCAGTGTCCTGGTTTCTCTCCCCACCCCCAACACGGAGCCCGAGGTTCTATGCTTGTTCCCGTCTCTCCCAACATGGTTTCCTCTGGCACCCTCGTGGGGAGGGCAATCAGGACATTCGTAGAGGGCGGCGCCTGGTAGCCAGTGGTGTCCTGGGAATTTATTTAAACCCACACCTACTCACAGTAACCGGTTACCCATAACTACGTCCGCCTCCTCCTGTAGGTTTTCGCTTTCCATCAAACTTCTCCTATACGTTCGCCAAGTTTAGATTTACTCACTCAGATTTCCCATCTGCTCTCTGCATGTACCTCGATTGGGAACCTAGATTTTATTATCAGCCTCGGATGAGAGGCATGTTGGCACCTTCTGGGTAGGTGTCCAGAGACAGAGAAGAGTAGAAGCAGAGAAACGAGTTAGTCTCATACGCTGCAGTGACAATGACAGAAGTAGTGGGTTCTGGGGTGTCAGTGGCACTAACAGCATTGCGTGGTGGACTAGCTGCGGAGAGGGGCTTCTGCTGGGTACTCGGGGCCGTGGCTGCCCTCATCTCCTGAGGAGAAGTGAAGGGCCGGGAGTTTGGGGATTTTGCCCTCCCAGGGTGGAGGGGTATTTTCAGCAGAGGAAATAATGTTAGCAAAGGCTGGAAGGCGCAGGAACAGCCAGTGCTTTGTGGGCACTGCAGGTAACTGCGTGTCCAGTAGTGCGCAGCGTGAAGCAGGGACAGCCCAGGTGCCCGGGGCCCTGAGTCCCATGCGAACGCGTGTTTGCCCGACCCCTCTGCAAACACGCGAGCTGTCCCCAGAGGTTTAGACTCATAACTGCTAAACATTTGTCGCCAACTCATGAGACTAGCATAGAACTGCCTGCTTCTATTTCAACCATTGCAGCAATAATAAAGCCACTATTTTACTTAAAATCTGAGACCTCTTAATATATAATTTATTTTTAATTTGACAGTGGTTACAAGATAATTCCTAGAGTCCATATGGAAATTAGTATCATTTTTGTAGAACTTTATCTAGTAGCCACTGAAGAATTGCTGGAAATGAATAAACTCTATGCTTCTGTGTGAAGAGGAACTCAGAAGCTATTTGCTTAGCTTCAACACCTTAGGAAAACAGCCACAAATCACCAGTCAAGTGGAGAACTTGAGCAATGAAGAAGAATAGGGACAGCATTGCTGAGCCTGACCATATGATAACATGCTTACAAGGCTTGGCACACGGCTGGACTTCCAGTGTCATAGGGAACAATGATTTATGCTCAGGAAAGAGGACAAATGCTGGGACTGCTTTTCTTCTATATTCTGAAGAGGTGTTAGGAAGGGATTCGTGTTCGTGGCTCTTTTAGGTGATGCTGTTCAGAATTTTAAATGCCCATTTCAAAAGATGGGTCTTCAGTATAGATCATGGTTAAGAAATTTTCTTAATATCTTTTTTGCACAATTTAAATTTTCCTTCAATACTCCCCTCATGGACAATCATGTTGAATGCAAAGGCAATGGTCTGAATTATCCAAATATTCTCTTCTTCTTTTGCAACATGAACTGCTATTTTTCCTGTATGTTCCATCGTTTATAGTTTTCTGTTAAGGAGATCTTGAAAACAGAACGCTAGGCATTTCCTCCTATTTCAGGAGTCGTACTAGAATGGACATAGCTCTCAGTTACATTATAAAGGAAGCTAAAGAACATATAAATCATGCCAAAAATACTTAGGATCGGGAGGCCTGGATGCCTCAGGGAATTGGTAATTTGACCCAAAGCCTGTCACCTGTTAAGATTTATCCTGGGTCAGGAGGGACTGAAAACCATCAGGACCTGACAGGTGCTCCGGGCTGCGTGGGAAACGCAGGGCCGACTCGGTGTCGGTCCTACCCGACACGTGTGCGCATCGCTGACCCCCTGCCGCACTAATTGATAACTGCGTGGCGGTCTCCACGGCGGGCCAAGGACTAAGCGGCCTGGACTCTCTCCACCCCACTCATGCGCGTTTTAAACAGGCTCCAGAGTGCTCGCTCCCAGAGGCAGTGCCCGGGCCTGCACTCCCAACAGCCACCGTGTGTTTCTTCCCTATTTACAAAAAGACGAGTTCTCTTCCCCGCCCCTACCCCTTGAAAAGCCCTCAAATAATGTAAAGCATTAAAGTCGCTGCTACTTGTCACCACGGGGATAAGGAGCAGATCCATCCCTCTAAGGTATTCTCTGCTTGGAACTGAATTCAGAAGCATCAATATGCTCCTTTTTCTTTATTTTTTCTTACTGAAAGTTGTTTGCTGCAGGATAATTTACAAATATCTTGCTGTCTCTAGTAATTTGAGCAATGGACCAATCGTTTCTCTGACCAGGACAGCAGTATGTAAAATACAAAATCAGCTGGCTGAATTTTCCTGCCTTAGTTCCTGTCTGAAGACAAAACTTTTTTTAAAAAAATATACTTTTATTGATTTCAGAGAGGATGGGAGAGGAGAGCGAGCGAAACATTAACCAGCTGCCTCCTGCACACACACCCTTGGGGCTCGAGCCAGCAGCCCTGGGCATGTGCCTTGACCAGGAATTGAACTGTGACCTCCTGCTTCACAGGTCAGTGCTCAACCACTGAGCCACATGGGCCGGGCTGAGGATGAAACTTGATTTTCGTTTATTCAGAGCTGCAGCTCCAGGGACACTTTCAGTGGGGGCCTTTGTGAGGACAGCGGCGGGTGCGGCTGAAGGTCAGAGCAGATGTCAGCCACCCAGAGCATCTTCGCTCGCGTGGTCCATGGCCGTCGCCCTGGCGCTTTGCTCCCGTGGTGGTTCCTCCAGAGAAAGCAGCACTCGGTGGCCAGCTGTACTCGGTGTTTCGGCAGCAGGTCAGCTTGGGGTCGCCATGGACACTCATGCAGGGAAGGGCGGGCTGCTCTTCTGTCCTGTGGGAGATGACAGACCTGGACCGATTATAGATGCTGGACCTTCCTCAAATTCACATCCAGACCTTAACATTCCAGGGCAATGACTGACGCATCTCCAGAAGGAGGGGTGTTCTTCCCACTTCCTTGAATGTCACCAGAATCTGGTCAGAAGGAGTCCCGTTAGTATACACACCCCTAACTTTACCACCAGTCATCACCAACTCTATCTGACTCCTTTCCATGCTGCTGGGAGCACAGCCACCCACCTGGTCCTGTGCACAGTGAGGGCAGGAGCCCACGGGCCTCTGTGTGAGGACAGACAGGAGGTGGGGCTGCGGGGCACGGGCCTCGGGCACCCTGGCTCCAGCCCTCCCTCAGATCCAGGCCCTGCTCGGGCACCAGGCACCAGCCGCAGAAGCTCTCTCTCCGCAGGGGCAGCCTCTGCTGCGGCCCCATCTTCACAGACTTGCTAGTTTTCTAGATGTTGCTGATTGACTTCAGTTGCCAGGTGATGTCTTTCAAAGGACATATTTCCAACTTGAATCCACTCTGCTGCACGGCCCAGGTGGAGACCCAGTGACGCTGGTCCATGATGCATGGTGGACGGCCCTGCTAAGCCCGTCAGTGTGCTCTTAACTGTTTAAGAATTTACATCACAGCCACTCATAATTAAGTAAATACTACTGGCGTGGTTTTCAATGTAGTGAATATTTGCCATTGAAAAAATTGTTGCTGATATGTTAGAGAGTCGGAGATGAAAGGACTGGATGGCTAAGGGAAAAGAGGAAAGGGTGGGTCCTTACTAGGACCGTGTAGTGAGGAGAGCAACTTCTTTCTCCTCCCTAAGGATGGGGGTATGAGGGTCTGTATCATGAATTTAGCCTCAACCATGCCAGCAACAAGATTGTAACCAGGTGGAGCAAAGAAGCAGCCTTTATAATATAACTAGAGGCCCGGGGCACAAAAATTTGTGCACTCAGGGGTAGGGGGTCCCTCATCCCAGCCTGTGCCCTCTCGCAGTCTGGGATCCCTCGGGATGACCACCTGCTGGCTTAGGCCCGCTCCCCGGGGGATTGGGTCTAAGCTGGCAATCAGACATCCCTCTGGCAGCCCAGCAGCCCTCGGGGGATGCCCACTTGCCAGCGGGGAGCAGACCTAAGCTGCAGTCGGATATCCTTAGCGCTGCTGAGGAGGCAGGAGAGGCTCCCACCACCACCGCTCTACTGGCAGCCATCACCCTGGCTTGTGGCTGAGCAGAACTCCCCAATGTGAGAACGACTGACCACCAGAGGGCAGCTCCTGCACTGAGGGTCTGCCTCCTGGTGGTCAGTGTGTGCCATAGTGACCAGTCATTCCCGGTCTTTCTGCTGTTAGGGTCAGTTTGCATATTACCCTTTTACTATATAGGATAGAGGCCTGGTGCACGGGTGGCGGCTGGCTGGTTTGCCCTGAAGGGTGTCCCGGATCAGGGTGGGGGTCCTGCTTTGGTGCCTGGCCAGCCTGGATGATGGGCTGATGGCTGTTTGCAGCTGGTCACACCCCCTTCAGGGTGGGGATCCCCACTGGGGTGCCTGGCCAGTCTGGATGAGGGGCTGAGGGCCGTTTTCAGGCTGGTGGGCGACTGAAGCTCCCAGCCTCTTTTTTTTTCTTTTTTTTTTTTATTCTGGGATTTATTTACCTTCTATAGCTGTCACTGGAGCTGAGAGCCAGCTCCAGCTCTGAGGCTGTGGCTGGCTGAAAGCAGGTTTCTGGGTTTGTTTAGCTTCTATAATTGCAACATTGTTGCATCTGGAGCTCAGAGCCGGGCTGCGGCAGGCGAGGAACCTTGGCTTCCTCCATCACTGGAGCAAGCAAACCTCCTGTTTGCTTTAGCTGTGTGGCTGCCGGCCGCCATCTTGGTTGGCAGTTAATTTGCATATCTTGCTGATTAGCCAATGGGAAGGGTAGCAAAGTTACGGTTAATTACCATGTTTGTCTATTATTAGATAGGATAATTTGCCCGGCCAGTGTTGCTGAGTGGTTGAGCATCTACCTATGCACCAGGAGGTCATGGTTCGATTCCTAGTCAAGGGTACATGCCCAGGATGTGAGCTCAATTCCCAGTAGGGGGCGTGCAGGAGGCAGCCCATCAATGATTCTCTCTCATCATTGATGTTCCTCTCTCCCTCTCCCTTCCTCTCTGAGATCAATAAGAAATATAAAAAGTAATATAATAATTTGTGCTGTTTAGGTGATCACTTAGGTGATCCTTGATTAGCAGTTACGTAGTCTCCTAAATTTAACTAGTAAACTATTCTCTCCTCTACAACTCCTCCCAGAACCCTGAGGAAAGGCTGGAAAGAGTGGCTCTTAAATGCATCTGTTCATAGGCAAACAAGATGATGGCATAAAGTATAAACTGATTTTCCAATAGAAGCAGGAAATGGAACTGTATTTCCAGAGCCTTGCCTCATGGTTGACAACGACCCTTTACAGACAGGCTGACCAGAGCTGTAGACATACCTTGTGACCAGGGGACAAAACCAGTTTCTCCTCTTGTGGAATAAACTCATGAGTTCGTTAGCAACATGCATTTGTGAGCTGCATGGTTCCTGGGCTTGACAGGAGCAGCTCGGGCATGTATTATAAATGAAGCATTCCGTTTTGCTGGTTCTGCACAATTATTCCAGGCAGTCCCCAAATAGGCTTGGTCCTTCTGCCTTCATTGCTTTGCTCATGCCCTGCTATTCCATGGCATCTGCCCCCCTTCTTCCTGCCTTCTCCCCTACCCACCCATCCACAACTCGCTCCTGGCCAAGAAACTGCTGACTCACCTTTCTGGGAGTAAAGTGCTTATAGATTCCTTTCCGGCCCTCTCCCTTTCTCTCCCCAGCCACATCCATTTCCATTCGAGACAGCAGCAATCTTTCTTCCCACACACTGAGCAGCTCTGCTGTAGCTGGTTGTATTTAATGTGTGGGCTTCTCGAAAGAGGTTACGGTGCATTTAACATGTAGCAGACACTTAGACATGTTTATTGAGTGAGCATTTTAATGAATAATCAGAGCTTTATTATTTTCATTTTGTTGTGTTAAAAGTAAATGTTTTGTCTCACGATTAGATAAACTCTAAAGACTGACAGAAATCTCTCGGAGATAAATTTAAGTGTTTTTGCTTCTACTGAACTTAATTTTTAAAAATCCTGGCCATAATCTTATTGGCTATGGCTTTTAAGGTAGTTTTCATAACTGTTAATTTGTATACATACTAGTATATTGGCCAGTGGACTTTTTCCTTTGATCAATGGTGTGGAAGTTCTACAAGTTTTATGCTTTGTCCCAGGGACAAGTGGGGCAAAATGGCTGGAGGGGTATACATGGCACAAGCCTAGAAGTTTCTAAAGTAAAAAGTTACCTGTTCATTATGGAAAAGCTTAAAGAGATTCAGAAGTAGGGGGAGTAGTCTGGTGGATCCCCAGTGTGCCATCACCAGCTTTAACCATGCCAACCCTTGGTCACTCTTATTTTATCTACTCCCCCACCCAGTGCCCCAGATTTTTTTCCTAAAGCTAGGTTTATTGGCATGTTGTTTATAGAAAATACTAGAGGCCAGGTGCATGAAATTCGTGCATGGGTAGGGTCCCTAGGCCTGGCTATCGATCAGGGCTGATTGGGGCCTTCTGGCTGCCGGCCAGGGCCTCCCTTCCCCCGTGCTGCCAGGGCCTTCCTTCATTCCATGCTGCCCCCTGGTCAGCACACATCATAGTGAGCAATTGAACTCCCGGTCTCCCAGTCAAACTCCTGCGGGGACACTTTGCATATTAGCCTTTTATATAGAGAGATAATGTGCCCTCTTTAAGTATAAAGGTGTAGTGCTGGGATGAGCATACGCAGTTGATTGTGTGTTCAAGATGCAGAACACCTCCATTGCCCCACAAATCGCCTCCCGCCGCTTTGTCCTCAGTCCCTTTGCCACCCCCAGTCCTGCCAGCGACTGAGGTGTTTCTGCCACCAGAGGCTGACCTGTGTCTGGAGGTCAGACAAATGGATGGGCCTTTGTGCCTGGCACTTCCCACTCACCCCCCATCCTTGGAAAGTCACCATGTCGTTGCTCTCACCAGTGACCGTGCAGTCAGTTCTCCATGTTATGAATGTGACACAATTTGTTTACCCATCAGCAGGCAATGGACATTAGGTTTCCTGCTTGGGACTGGACGTTCACATACAGGCTTTTTAAAAATGGATATAGGTATTTATTTCTCTTGGGTAAATATCTAGGTGTGGAATTGCTAGGTCACATGATGAGTATGTTTCCTTTTACATAAAATGGCCCAACTGTTTTTTCAATGTGAGCGTACCACTTCAGTGAAAAATTCAGTGCATTTCAGTGAAAAATTCAATGCAAATTTTTTAACTGAGAAAACTCCAAATTTTTGAGTTTTGAGTTTCTGTTACTAATAAATCGTTGATCTAAAGTTCTTGGCTATTTTTATTACTCAAAGCAACGAGACTCACTGAGGCAACTATCAAGACATCTTGTTACTTGCTCCTGGCAAGATCCTGGCACGTCTCTTAGACAGACTCGGCGCAGCCTGCCAACTATGTGCTCCCCGATCGCCGTGGCCTCGGGCCACACTCGGTGCAGCTGACTTGATCTCTGCAGCATGTTCGGGTTTAGGAGAGTCAGGGCTTACACGGGCCAGCATCCGATAAGATTTCAGATTCCAGGAGGTTCATTTTCTGATTAAATGAAACTGCTCCTGAGTACATAAGCCTTACATGTAAAGTTAAAATAGGCTTTTATTAAACAGGCTTTTTTAAATTAAAATAAGTATCATTGCTATTAATTATTTTAGGCAGAAATATAAACAATGGCATCCCAGTATTTTATCCTTTGATCTGGTGAAATAATTGGATTATGTCAAGAGTTCCAGATTCTGGACAGTATTTTTTAAATTTTTTTTTTTAGACATCGGAGTTTTGAAAGATCCTGGATTTAAGACCATGACATATTTCCTAGTTTATTAGAAGATTAAAGGCAGTTTATTTTAGTTCTTGCTTTGGTAAGGTCTAGAATAGATTCAGATATATTTTTATTATTATCAGCATTTCATTTTCAACTCCCATTAATGGCATGCCACAGACAATGAGGCCTAACCTAGATCTCGAGTTCATGTGCCTTTTAAGAAGAACCGATGATGTTAAAACTGCTGGGTAGCTCCCGAGAAGACCAAGTACACTGCCTGCTCTAGCACAGTGCGGGCATGGTCCGATCTGTTCTATGAATGACAGGAATTACCTAGGCTAGGAAACAAGTTTTGGCAAGTTCTAGAAGAAAACATTTATAATAACTGAAATTTATAACACAACACAGCAGATAAACTGTCAACCAAGGTCTGAGGTCTCATTTGATTTCAGAGAAGGCCACATACCTGCTTGGGAATGATGCTGTTGCTGACCCCTTGAACTGGGAGAAAGTTCAGTGACTGAAACGACTGAATTCTGAGAGAGAGGATGCCCTTAAGTCTATCCTCAGAGTAATCAGACTGATTTCCTTCAGCCTCCCAAGAGTTGGCCTGATTCTTTGCTGCAGCTTACCCAGAATGGTAGCTGGGCGCGGTCCCACAGTGATATTCATTCTCCCCAAATGCTGCAGGCATTCAGGACCGTCTGGGACGCCCAGGGTCTTCGACCCGCCAACACCTGCATCAGAGAGTCTTAGCGGGGCTCTGAGTCAGCCCGAGGCCAGGGCCAGGAACTACTTGTGAAGGAAATGCTACTGAGCTGGAAAGGGGAGGTCCCTTTGCTTGAACTCTGAATTCCCAAAGGACTGAGACTTTTCGAGGGGAAAGGCAGAGACAGCTCAGGTCCTAAATTTAGTGGGTGGGGCCCCATCAGAACCTGGCCTCCAGGCCCGGGAGAGGGAGCGCCTGAAGCTGGTAATGTGGGAGCTGAGGCCGCTCGGAGAGCCCCGAGGAACCACCGGGGGCTGGGGCGCTCGGTTGGCTCAGTGGAGACCCAGGTGGCTCTTCAGCCGAGAGTCCAGCTCCAGCTTCAGAGATTCTCTCTTTTCCTTCGAATCCCTGGTGGAATCCCACACGCGTGGGACTGGGTTGTCAGGTCACAAGCCGGGATTGAAGAGAGTAACTCACTTCACTGTCTTTAACTGACTTCATCTGGGTTTAAACCTTCCTCCTCCACGATGGAAAATGCTCCAGCTTGTCAATCAGTTACCTGTTTTCCAGGTTAAAATGTAGGGGTTTTTTAAAGACAAACAAATACTAAATAATTTCACTCATAGGAGGTATCTGAAATAACCAAATTCGTAGAAACAGGAAGTGAGATGCGGTTGGCCAGGGGCTGCAGGCGGTGCTGGTGGCCGAGGGGCATGTGATAGAGAGTTCACCGCCCGAGTTTCCGTGTTACAGGATGGACACGTTCTAAAGACATGTTGCACAGCAATGGGGAAATGTTAGCATTGCTGATATGTACACGTAAATTGTTAAGATGGTATATTTTGTTATTTTTACCAAAATTTAAAAAAATAAAAATAAATTGGACCTCATCAGGAATCATTAAGGTTGGGTTATTACTCTTGTTCAGCATTTCTCACTCCAGAAAGGTTCTCCCCCTCCCACCGCCCTGCTTTTCTGGATGAATCTGGAGCCAGGAGGCTCCCTGGCTCCTGTGCATGGGGAGGCGTTCTGTCCTCCATCAGGGCTCTTGTTGGGGTGGCTTGTTTTGCTCGGTCTCAGGCAGCACCCTTTCCTCTCCATGTAGCCGCTTTGACTCCTTTGGGCTCCCTGGTAACTGAGTGTCCTGGGCTGGTAGCCACTGAGAGATTGGTGGCCCCCTGGCATTGGGGGCACTGTGCTGGCACTGCTACCAATGACTACACTCTTGCCTTCAGTTAGGACAGTGGTTCTCAACCTTCTGGCCCTTTAAATACAGTTCCTCATGTTGTGACCCAACCATAAAATTATTTTCGTTGCTACTTCATAACTGTTGGTACTGTTATGAATCATAATGTAAATATCTGATATGCAGGATGGTCTTAGGCGACCCCTGTGAAAGGGTCGTTCAACTGCCAAAGGGGTCGCGACCCACAGGTTGAGAACCGCTGAGTTAGGAGGTTCCTGTACTTTCCTCCCCCAAATCCAGCAGCCCATTTACCAAGCTGTCCCCTTTTTTTCTTAATGAGTTTGGTTAAAGGCTTGTCAGTCTTGTGTATCTTTTCAGAGAACCAGCTCTTGGTTCCACTGATCTTTTGTATTGTTTTCTTAGACTTTATTTTGTTTCTTTCTGCTCTGATCTTTATTATTTCCTTCCTTCTACTTACTTTGGGCTTTGTTTGTTATCTGTGTCCTGAGGTAAGCCTGTCATGCTATGAACTTCCCTCTTAGGACTGCTCTCACTGTGTCCCAGAGATTTTGGGTTGTTTTGTTCTCAGTTTCATTTGTTTCAAGTTATCTTTTTATTTATTCCTTGATATCATGTCAACCCTGTTCATTGTTTAGTAGCATGTTATTTAACCCCCATGTCTTTGTGTGTTTCAGTTTTTCTTGTGGTTGGTTTCTAGTTTCATACCATATTGGTCAGAAAAGATGCTTGATATGATTCCAATCTTCTTCAACTTCTTGAGACTTGTTTTGCGTCTTAGCATGTGGTCTATCCTAGAAAATGCTCCCTATGTGCTTGAAAAGAATGTATATTCTGCTGCTTTGGGGTGAAATGCTCTGAAAATATCAGTTAAGTCCATCTGATCTAGTATGCCATTTAAGGCGTTGATTTTCTGTCTGGAAGATCTATCCACTGATGTCAGTTGGGTATTAAAATCCATTACTGTCAATCTCTCTATTCATGCCCATAAAGATTTGCTTTACATATTTAAGTGCTCCCATGTTAGGTGCATAAATGCTTACCAGAGTAATAGCCTCTTATTGGATTGCTCCTTTATCATTATGCAATGTCCTCTTTTGTCTCTTACTATAGCCTTTGTTGTGAAGTCTATTTTGTCAGACATAATTTTCCTACCCCAGCTTTTTATTTTTCATTTCCATTTGCATGAAATATCTTTGTTGTTGTTGTTGTTGTTGTTCTTCTTCTTCTTCTTCTTCTTCTTCTTCTTCTTCTTCTTTTGTTAATCCTCACCTGAGGATATTTTTTTAGAGAGAGTGAAAGGGAGGGGGAGGGAGAAAGACAGAAAGAGAGAAACATTGATTGGCTGCCCCCAACAACCTAATAGAAAAAAATGAGCAAAGGATAAAAGCAAACAGGTAATAGAAATGGAAGTACAGACGATCCTTAAACATGAAAAGATGAATAACCTCTTTCAAAGCAAGAGAAATGCAGTAAAATTTATGATAAAATACCACTTTTCACTTATCAGGCTAGAAATAAGAATGATGAGGGTGTGCGAAAATAGGTAATGTGTTGTTAATGAAAATATAAATATAAATTGGTACAACCTCTACAAAGTACAAGTTGATGATATCTGTGAAAATATAGATAATCATATCCCTTGATTCTGCAAAGGGGGTTACACACACACACACACACACAGTATGGCTCCCTTCCGTTCACATAGACACTACCATGTAAACTACGGCAGCATCTTGTCATCATAAAGGGAAACGGCCTGAGAACCATGCAAACACAGTGCAGGTGACGGGGGGAGGCAGAAGGAACCTGTCCCACTGAGAGTTTTCCGCCGGTTGCACTCTCCTGGAGCTGCCTTACACCTGCACTGCGGGAGAGAATGCGTTTTCCCCCTGTTCAAGCCATCTGTGAATTGGGGTTTCTGTTATTTACAGCTGGAAAGTACTCTAAATAAATAAACATGTGTAGAGCAAGTGTGTGCATACATAAATTATGTATATATCAATACACACATATATCTTTACATTTGAATATGCTACTACTAAATCTATCATAATCAATGTAACCATTCCCTGTTGTTGGACTATATGTTACTTGACATTTTAAAAATTAATAAGCAACATCATTTTATACAAATGTTTTCTTTGGATAAAATTTTAAAAGTAAAATCATTTTATATAAATGTTAAGGAACTTGTTAAATGTTGGAAGGCAGCTAGCTAGTCAGGGCCCTTCTGCAGGCAATGAATAGAGTATTCCTTTCTGCACCCTTACTAATAACACTAGGTATTAATATAAAAATGTAATGCAATGCAGGTAAAAGAATAACATGTACTTTAATGTATTATTAGTGAGAAGTAACACTGTGGTTTACCAAGCGGTTACATAATTTTCCAACAGTGCCTCTTAGATCAGAACCAGATAAAGATAAATAGAAACCACTTAGCTTTGAAGTTCAGGAGTCTAGGGTTCAGGTGTGAAATATAAAGAATTCATAAACAGATGCAGTCAGTCAGAACCTGTTCTTGTATCTCCCCACATAAAGACCTTCTGAGCTAATTTTGGGAGTGAATTTGATGGGAAGAGAGAAGCTTCAGACATTGATAGTTTTCGGTGCCCTACCTTGTAGGCTAAGCTGGATTTAAGGAGGTAGAGACTTGAGAGGCAGGGACACTGTGCATTGTTCTGGAGAATCCAGGGGAGCAAGCATCATTAGAGCAGTCCCACTGACGCCATGGTGTCATCTCTAAAGGAGAAATAGTGATACAGATGACGGCCCTTAGGTAAAAGCAGATGCCAGTTTGCAAAAATTGTTATATTTTTCACCCTGGTGGGTTGGCTCAGTTGGTTGTTGCATCTCCCATGCACCAAGAGGTTATGGTCAGGGGACATACCTAGGTTGCAGGTTCAATCCCCAGTCAAGGCCCCTATGGGAGGCAACCTGTCGATGTTTCTCTCACATTGTTGTTCCTCGCGTGTGCTCTCTCTCTCTCTTTCTCTCTCTTCCTCTCTTAAAACATATCCTTGGGTGATGATTAAAGGAGATAAAAAGGGAAAAAAGTTTTGTTTTTTCACATCTGAGCTAATGACTGAAAAATCATGCCACTACATTTGTATTTGTTTCTCCCATGGTGTGTGAGCACCTGTCTTAGTCACTTACTAGTCATGAGCATCTCTGAGCCTCAACGTCCTCATTTTAAAATGGAGATAATCCTATATAATAAAGAGGTGATATGCAAATTGACCATCACTCCAACACACAAGATGGCCACCCCCATATGGTCAAAGATGGCCGCCCCCATGTGGACACAGGATGGCCAGCAGGGGACGGCAGTTGTGGGAGATCAGGCCTGCAGGGGAGGGCAGTTGGGGGGACCAGGCCTGCAGGGGAGGGCAGTTGGGGGGGACCAGGCCTGCAGGGGAGGGCAGTTGGGGGGGACCAGGCCTGCAGGGGAGGGCAGTTAGGGGCACCCAGTCCAGCAGGGGAGGGCAGTTAGGGGTAACCATGCCAGCAGGGGAGGGCAGTTAGGGGCAATCAGGCTGGCAGGGGAGGGCAGTTAGGGGCAATTGGGCCAGCAGGGGAGCAGTTAGGCAACAATCAGGCTGGCAGGGGAGTGGTTAAGGGGTGATCAGGCTGGCAGTAAGAAGCAGTTAAGGGCAATCAGGCAGGGAGGCAGGCAAGCAGTTGGGAGCCAGCAGTCCTGGATTGTGAGAGGGATGTCCCAGATTGGAGAGGGTGCAGGCTGGGCTGAGGGACACAACCCCCCCACCATGCATGAATTTCATGCTCCGGGCCTCTAGTCCTATCTAATAAAAGCCTAATATGCAAATCGACCAAACGGCAGAATGACCAGTTGCTATGATGCGCACTGACCACCTGTTGCTATGATAAACACTGACCACCAGACGCTCAACACAGGCACTGCCCCCTGGTGGTCAGTGTGCTCCCACAGGGGGAGCACCGCTCTGCCAGAAGCCGGGGCTCACGGAGCCTCTCCCGCCTCCACAGCAGCACTAGGAGCAACAAGCTGAGCAGTAAGGAGCAGTGAGCAGGTGGGCAGTGAGGAGCGAGGGGCCCCGGACTGCAAGAGGACACAGACTGGGCTAAGGGACCCCTCCCCCCACCCCAGTGCTGAACGTTTGTTCACCAGGCCTATAGTCTATATATATAAAAGGCTAATATGCAAAGTGTCCCCTCAGGAGTTCGACCGGGAGACCAGGAGTTCGATCACTCCCTATGATGTGCACTGACCACCAGGGGGTGGCGTGGAACGAAGGAAGGCCCTGGCCAGCAGCCGGAAGGCCTCAATCGGCCCTGATCACCAGCCAGGCCTAGGGACCCTACTGTGTACGAATTTCGTGCACCGGGCCTCTAGTATCTATATGATGTGTGTTTCTTATAAGTAAATACTTGTGCTTCGTGTCCAAGATCCTATGGGTGGTTTATTTTTTGCCAAACTGAGCAGGATATGCAAGGACCCACACACTATCAGGTAATAATATACCTGACCAACAGAGATATTGGATCAATATAGTGTATGTTGTCTCAGCAAATACACAACCATATCCCAGCCTCTGGCACAGGCCCTATCCTGAATTGGCCCTGCTCTCTGTGGCCAAAACCAGGAACTGGGCAAACACCTGGCCAGGCAAGCTGGGCTCACTGCTCACCATCTGCTCACCTCCATCAGCAAAGGAGTGCTCTGCAGGCACCGCAGGGGCAGCACTGTTTCTCCCGGGAGACCCCACCTGTGCAACTTGTTTTTGTCACAGGATGGCTCTTGCCCTGTGATAGATTGGGACCAGCAGCGCTCTTGAAGTCTGTCTGGTCCCAGCTCTAAGGATCCCAAGTTCCCTGTCAGCCACAGGTCCTGGTCTAGACCTTGGGGCAGTTGTACTGGCTGCAGGTGTATCTGCAAGTGGAAGGGCCACCCTCTGCACTCCTTTCTGCTGTGATTTCTGTCCTGGCACCTGGCTGGTCTGTGCTCCCAGGGCCCTGGGCTCCTGCAGACCCTCCACGCAGGCACGGCACGTCAGTCACGTGTCCCCGAGTCGCTGAGAAGGAGCAGCTTTTCAGGAAGACATTCTTGGAGCCGGAGGCCAAGCCACCGCCTCAGTGGCTGCCTGATTGTTTCCATTCAACAGCTTGGCTGCTCTCCCACACTCACCCGGTGCGCTCAGCTAATTGGTGTGCGACGCTCCATTCTCACTTTCAGAGTCCTCTCCCAGCGTCGGGAGGATCCGAGGCGTGATGGGGGCAGCCTGCAAGGACAGGTTGTGTTTTTGCCTGGCTGGGGGCTCATGCCAGAACTCTGAGGTTCATGGGACGAGAGCTTGGCTTCCCAGTCGGAGCTCCTGTCCGTGGGAGCGGATATGGGAAAGTCTAGTGGAGGAGCCATGGCCAAAACTGCATAATCAGATTCTGTTCTGAACAGTGTCCTTCATGAGACGTTAGGAAAAGAGAACATGAGCCTCAGAGAGAAAACATTTTCTTAATAGAATGAGCTTGAGTGGTTAGAAAAGCAAAGAGGTAAGTTAGCAGGTTAATGCTTCTACATTTGAGGGTTAAAGGAACCTTTAAGATTTAATTGAATCAACTTTCACTGTCGGCCCCTCTCAGGAGAACTTTCCAACAGATCTCTTTGGGATCTGAATCAGAGAATATGTTGTAGGTCTCTGTAAGCTAATTCTAAAGTAAAAGAATTTCATGAAAGTCAATTTTTAAAGAAAGTCAATATATGTGTGTTTAATAAAAAAATCACCTTTAGCCCTAGCTGGTTTGGCTCAGTGGATAGAGCGTCAGCCTGTGGACTGAAAGGTCCCGGGTTCGATTCTGGTCAAGGGCATGTGCCTGGGGTGTGGGCTTGATCCCCAGTAGGGGGCGTGCAGGAGGCAGCCAGTCAATGATTCTCTCTCATCATTGATGTTTCCATCTCTCTGTCCCTCTCCCTTCCTCTCTGAAATCAATAAAAATATATATTTTTTAAAAAAACACATCACCTTTATTATGGAGCAGGAATAGTAGCAATTTACGATGACATTTTTTTTCCTGCCTTACAGTAATCCAACACTGGAATAAACTAATGCTAAGGTCACATGTCTTTGATTCATTAGCAGAGTATGTACTTCTATGTCGGGAACATTTTGCATAACGTTAACCATAGCTGAAGTGAAATACTCAACCTTTAGAATAGATTTTTGAGAGATACCCGCTGCTATGACACAGACATTTATGTCTGTCAGATCAAATGAGCAGCCCCATGTGTAAAATCTTACATTCTTGGGCATCCTGTGGTTTTGACAGGATGTGATATTCATTGAGCTGTTTTGATATGTAATCTAATAAAATACATGTAAACATTCCCTCTATCTTGCATTTTAAATGGCAACAAAGATCATCTTGCTAGTAACCCTGCATGCTATCTACTGAAAATGCGTTCATTTCCCAAAGACTTCCTCTGCAAAATTCCACCCGGACATGAATGAACTAAATTTAGTGCCATTCTGATTGCTTGACGTCTTACTCAGGATGACCAAAATTAGTAATGTTTGATGTGTTTTGCAGTGTGTAAGCTGGAACTGAATGACCATGGAAATGAAATTTCAACACCACATGTCACATGCCAGGCAAGTCATGACTTCATAGCACATTTTAGTATATGTTTTAATTTATTAATTACTAGTATATTTTGGGGTAGTATTTGTTTTATTTTTTTAAGTTATTTGTTGTTTTTAATGGATTTTTAAAAATCATGCTACATTTTTAACATGATTGAATGAATGATCAAACAAGTGTAACACTGATTTATATTTCTATTTTTTAATTGAAGTATAGTTGATAGATTTCTATTTCTTGTATAGTTAATATACAGATATTAAATGCTATGTTTCCTTAGGCAAGTTGATTACTTTCTTTTAGCCTCAATTCCTCTATGACATAGTATAGTAATAATACTTAACTTTCAGCATTATAGAGGTAACATTACATCATTAATGTGAAAGCACTTTGAAAACTATTTAATTATCATTTTAATTTTTATTCCTCTACCCAGTGGGGCAGTGGTTTAATCACACACGCCCGTACATTTCCCGCTAGAGTCCACTTGTCCGGGAAGACGTCCAGGCTGACAGGAGATGTGCGTGAACAGATGTAAATTATTGTAATCCTGTGGGCATTGACTTGGTGTCCAGCGTTGCCTTTCCCAGCTAATAGCTCACGGCTCAGAGCATTTTGGTTTTAGCTCTTCCCCACTTTGCCTTTGGGCTCGTTCCCTACATGCTGACCCAGCATCCCTTCTGCTCCAGCATCTTGTTGGCTGAGCCAATCACAGCATGTGCTTGGACTGTCCTCTCTAGGCTTCCGTCCTGTCACCTGTGAATTAGATGACTCTAAGGCCTTCCATATCCGACACCAACTCATTTCCGAGCCTGTGTATGTATCTATCTGCTGTGCTGATCACTTGCTGTTTATCCACCTTCTCATTCACACCAACTCTTCCTCCTTCACTAAAATGCAGCCACACAACCTTTTGCAAAAACCAGTGCTGAATCCAGATAAGGCTATCTTACAAAATACAGACATGAAAAGGCAGAGTTTCACTCTCCGTTAGGGCTTGTGAAGAGCTGTTGTAACCAGCACAATGAACCATTATTGCTCTTAGTTCAAATCCAGACCCTGCCGCTGACATACCTCCTAT
This sequence comes from Myotis myotis, assembly GCF_014108235.1. Classification (NCBI taxonomy): domain Eukaryota; kingdom Metazoa; phylum Chordata; class Mammalia; order Chiroptera; family Vespertilionidae; genus Myotis; species Myotis myotis. The sequence goes on from NW_023416390.1 coordinate 2,837,391, forward strand.
TGTCTCGATTACTCCGAGTTTTCATCCGTAAATTGGGGACACTAATGTATCCCACACTGAGCATGTTAGAAAACTTCCTGGCACAAATCTGGTACTGAATGAATATTATCATTTCACACCCTACTGATTCTGACACCCAGACATCAGAAACCTTGATTGTTTCTTGATTTTGTTTTTGACACATAAAAAGAACATGTGTTTATCATTTGAGTTCATTTGTCCAGTTTAATCTATCACAAAGTTGCCAGTTGGTGATTATATGATCCTTAAGAAGCATAGAATGTTTTAGTAAATAAGTTAAGACATCCAGTGACTTTCCTGGCTGTCATGGCTCGGTGGTTGAGCATCGACCTATGAACCAGGAGGTCAGGCTTGATTCCAGGTCAGGGCACATGCCCGGGGTTGTGGACTCAAACCCCAGTAGGGAGCGTGTAGGAGGCAGCCAATCAATGATTCTCTCTGATCATAGTTGTTTCTATATATCTCTCTCTCTTTTCCTCTCTGAAATCAATAAAAATCCATATATATAAAAGCCTAAGTGACCAGCTGACCGGCCGACCATCCATAGCTATGACGTGCAATGACCACCAGGGGCCAGATGCTCAACGCCGGAGCTGCCAAGCTGTGGTGACTTGGCAGCTGCGATTCTCTGGTGACATACCCGGAACCAGAGAGGAGAGAGCCCGATTCCAGGGTGTGTAACCCGAGAACTGCCCTCTTGTAATCCAGGACCCCTCAGAGGATGTTGGAAAGCCAGTTTTGGCCCAATGCCCGCAGGCCAGGCTGAGGGACCCCACCGGTGAATGAATCCATGCACCAGGCCTCTAGTATATTATAAAAAAAGACATCCAGTGACTTGATATTCCTTTTCCTTTTCTAATACTCACATTGTTTAATGACAAAACTAATTAATTAGAAAGCACATCTTTATAAATACACTTTATTAGTTCATAAATAATAATTTTTTTTAATATATTTTATTGGTTTTTTTTTTTACAGAGAGGAAGGGAGAGGGATAGAGAGTTAGAAACATCAATGAGTGAGAAACATCGATCAGCTGCCTCCTGCACACACCCTACTGGGGATGTGCCCGCAACCAAGGTACATGCCCTTGACCGGAATCGAACCTGGGACCCTTCAGTCCGCAGGCTGACGCTCTATCCACTGAGCCAAACTGGTTAGGGCAATAATTTTTATCTTAAGAAGGAATATTCAGTATCCCTCCTAAGGGATTGTAAACTAGGTTTGATGAATGAGCTGTAGGAAAGACCTAAATTCCTGATATTATATTCAAATTTGTGTGTTTTTTCTCGTGAGAGTGTCCCTAGTCTTCAACAAATTTAAAAGGGTCATTGACATTCTAATGTTTGGGAATCATGGCTTAAAGTGAAATAAATTAGATTTTTAGGAGGGGGCAGTTTTAATTTAGAGAATAAGTGAGTTTTAATTTAGTTACTGCCAATGTCAAATTATTGCCTTCTTTATTTTAATAAAGTTCTATACAGAACTGCAAAAACCAACTTGAATACAAAAGAACTATAGAGTTTAGAAAGGTTTTTTCTTTATTTTTATTATTTTTAACTTATATAGGTTTGTGGGAAGTATTACCAAAAAAATTCAGAATATTAAACCAGATACACTGCATTGAGCTTTACATGATGTTTCCTTAAAACCTCAGGGATTAGGATTATATTATACAAATGTGTACCTTTGGGTGCTGAAATGAAAATGCCGTGCCCGGCAGCCAGGCAGATGCCCTGCCCTCCTTAGGACCTCGCAAACAGAGTGCGCAGGCCCGTCACAGACAGGGTCCCGACGCCTCCTCTCACGGCCTGTCAGCCTCGAGAGAGGGCCACCCCGGGACAGTTGGTGATGGGACCCTGGGCCCAGGTAAAGTGACTCTAACGATTGGGAGTGGCTCCTAGGAAACGGCGGGTGCTCCTTCCTCACACCCCCCCACAGAGGTCAAGGTCTCCAGCTATCTGTATTCCAGCCTAAGGCTCATTCATGGGCCTATGACCTAGACTATGGGTCATGAATATTCAGGTCCTGAAGAGAGAGGCAGGTCCCAGTGTGTGCACCTGCCAGTGGCCTCACCCCCACAGGGGCAGCCCTCTGAGCGCCCGCCTTCCCAGTGTGACATTAGCAAAAGGAGTGGAAATGGCTGTAACATCACTGATGGTTAAAATTACCTTCATGTGAATGACAAGTTAGCATTTAGGAACCATGGCACTAGATGGCATGTTAACCACCTGCGACTGCTGACAGCCACGTCACTCCACTGCGGGGGGGAGAAGGGATTCAGGTCGGGAAGACGGGCGCACGGCTGCCCTCGGATGCCCAGGCGCCTCATCATTGTTTTTCAGTCCACTTGGAAATGGGCGCCACATGGCCCGGAGGAATGTGCCGGGGTCACTGAGTGCGAGGGAGCGAGGCAGCCTCCCGTGTCCCGTGGCTGCAGCAGGCCTGTAACTCTAGGACCACGCACCCTGCCAACTGCCATCGTTTGGAAATTGAACCTATGAAAACATATAAATAGTTTTCAGGTCACGATAAAGAGAAATGAAACAGATAAAGCTAGTTCTTGCTTTTGTGTGTGTCAAGCAACTTGACTAGGACCAAATGAACAGAAATTTCACTCATGAGAGCCAGAGGAGCAGACCTAACAGTCCCAAAGCAAACTTTTGTGCTGAACCATTTGACTTTAATAATAAAGTAAAAACCAGAAATCTAGAATTAATCCTCATCACATAAAACTGTTGTGTCTTTCAGAATAGGTGAAAACACTTTAATATAATTTATATTGTTTCTACACATTACATGTAAGAAATAATTTCACTTAATCATAAGTACAATGAATTTGATTAACAAAATTCTAATTTACAAAACAGAAGTAAATATATGCAGAAATATATTCATTATTGAATTATAAAGTTAACAGTTCTTGTTAAGATATCATCAGCTTATTATTCTGTATTTCAGGTGATAGAATGCAGTCATTTTGGTATGCTTAGTAATATTTATAAGTACTAAAATAATGGAACGTTGAGATTTGAGTACAATGACAGTAAACCATGGAAATTTCACATTCACATTATACAGCCATCATCAATCCATAAGTGAATGTTTATAATGTAAAAAAATAGAAAATGATTGTAATATAACCATCTAACCATTAGCGTATGGAGTTTTAAGACAACTATTTTATTTGCTAATTTCTCTGAAGTATAAGCAGTTGCTTTTCTGTCATATGAGACATGTCTTTGTGCCTTAATACTTAATTTGAAATGTCCTTACTGTAAAAATATACCAAAGTAAATAAAAAAGGAGACACTTATTTACAAAAAAATATTGTATACACATTATATAAATGCAGTTGTTTCAAGGTCTTTTATACAATATTGATAGAATCTGTCATTTTTATTGTTTCATCATAAAAACTGCAGTGTTGCAAAGGCAGGCTGTCATTTTTAAATTTTTGTAATTTGGAAATTTTGATAGAAATGAATACTTTTTGGCTATCTTTTTTAAGATAAATCAGTTTCTCCAAGTATACTACAAAAATGGTTCTTCTTGTACTAAAGAAAACGCATTCCCATTTGGAGGTCTATGAAAATGTGCCTGAAGAAAGGAATAGCTCTTTATCTCGCTGAATGTTTTCACTTGATCACCTGGTAACATCAGCCGTTCGGTCTGTTGCATTAGCACCTTCGGTGTGGATTGTGACTGTACTGAACCAGTGAACACAGGAATGGGAGCTTGCATACCGTGTCCCACCCCTAGTTCTGTGGACTTCATCTTACCAAGTATTCTAGCAGACAATATAAACTCAAGTGTGTAAGGATGATTTAAACGATGGACACAACAGCGCTGCATTTCACCAACACTGCACATGGGCTTTGTGTGGCTACCGAATGACACTCTAGACAATGAACTTTACAGCACTCCTTTCGTTCACTAGGCGCAAGGAGGGCTGCTCGCATCGACCCGCTGTGTCGTGCTGTATATACGAACGTAAGTGTAATTTACCTCCTAGTTCAAAACTCTGGGAATCATAGAGCTTCTAGTGTGCGATTTATTTCGATGGTTAAATGCCAATCATTGCATATATTCTCGCTTTTAGTTCGTGTCCTGCGGTGTGTGCTTATGTGACTGTCGCATACTGTAGGCGTAGAGCCTGTGGCACATGATTTCACAGTTTCAAAATTGCTGAGGGGAAGGCCTTCCATGTTTTAGAAAGGTACGAACCAAATATCAATCTCATGAGCACCCACAGCGATCTACTACCATGGCCGGAATTTTCCCATATATTATTTGTTCTTTGCCATTAAAATACAGCATATTAATGGGAGACATCTTTGTGGGAGTACAGCAGGGGCCTGCTGAGCCTCTGGGGTTCGCTTGGTGTACCAGATGAGTATGAGGATATTTTTGTAAAAATACAAATTCACACTCTCCAGAGCAATAATTGGCCTTATATCTTTTGGGGGCAATAATCCAATCCCATCCGAAAGCTTCGAAATCCACAGTTAGAGGGTAACGGCAGCACCGCGACTCTGTTGAGTGCTCGTCACAGTCAAGGCCAAAATCTCTTCTGGATCTTTTTGGTGTGTCTGTTACCTTGACTTCCAGAAAGGGATTCTGGGTAAAAGGGAAAGAACAGTCAGTACCATCCATAGGTCCTGAGACACTTGCCTCTCTCGAGAAGTCATTATGGAAGAAAAACGAATCCTTTTGCTTATGACACGTTTATTTTTAAAAGGCACCGAATTAGGGAATTTTAATTTACACTAGGATTGATTCTTCCCTATGGCTCAAAAGTATTCAACAGCAATACAGCATTTAGTGGATGCTCTGAAAATATTTATAGAATATTTATGAGAAGAAAGGGAGAGAGGGGAGAGGGAAGAGGTTAGGTTACGCCCTCTCTTCTCTCTTGTTGATCAAATATGTGGGCTCTGTCTGCGGACTCCTGGGGAGGTAGGCACACTCCCCCATGCTTCATTCAGGGAATGTGGGTCTGAAAGCAGAACCGAGTAGTCACCCCCAGCACTGTGTGCATTGGAATGGGAAAGGGAAGGGAGGGTGGTGAAGGAGGTGGTATCAGTGGGTTAGAAAGAGAAACTCTATGAGAAGGAGGGACAGATGCAGAAAAAGGTCCAATAACATTTCCTTCATTCTTTCACTGAAAGATGTTTCTAATCAGATATTTAAACAATCATTTTCTAACCCTTCCCCCACACCAATCTTTTCATACATTTGAGACTTTTTCTTTCTACATGAAAAACTCTAAGGAATATGTCATATTAACCACCTGTTTAATAATAACTAACATCTATCACATCACCAACTCTGATCATTAAAATGCTACTTCTAAAAAGAACACTTTCTCAAATAATGAATAATGATTCTTATCCTATACCAAAATCGAGACCTACCAGTCATTGTTATTTAAGATTATAAAAACAGTAATATCATTTTGAGAGTCAATAACATTTTATGTAGCATATTTAAAGAAAAATAGGTCATTTGGAAAACTGAATATTTTCTTTAAGAATATGTTTTCATTAAAGTAGAGCTTACTTAATACCACTTAGTAAGAAAATTAAAAAGGCAACATTTATTGCTTGCAAGGATAATCTTTTGTTGTAAATTATGTCAATAGATGGAAGTGAAAATACGGTCACATTAATCCATTTTTGTAAACACAAGCATAAGTAAACAGAAACTGAGTAGCTCTAAATTTACACTAGGTTTTAAAGTTGTTTTTATTAATTTTTATAATATAGAGGGCATTGTCATCTCCTGGGTCTGATATGAAATTAGTTGGCATACCCTAAGTAAACTCTTGAATATTTACTCTTGAATGGTAAGGCAGCTCAGAAATAAACTAGGCAGCTCAGGGTAACTAGCCTGAGCATTAAATTTTATTAGCATGAGTCACAAAGTAATCTACATATACATTTGCACTAACAGCCTACAAAATAATGAACACACTTATGAGGGACCTTTAACATAGTGTATAAGACTAAGCCTATTGTACTTAGTTCATTGCTATAAATAAAAAGCATTTTATTTTAATTATAACTTATAAAGCTCCTTTTTTTAATGCTTTATTAAGGCAGAAAGATTCAACACATTGCACGCTGGAGTAGGGGAGGGGGAGTTTAAGTTTCTTGGATATGTACTCAAATCCACTATGAAGATTTCATGTTTGTATTCATAGAATCATGTAGAGCATATCCAGTCTCAATTCAAAAGAACTGCCTAAGAAGTTAAGTACCTTTTAAAAAAAATCCTGATGCAAAGTAAAAGTATCAACAGGCTGTTCCACAGGGCATGAAATTAGAGACCCGCTTTTATTGGGTACAGGGCTAGGTACCTGTGCTCGGCTGGTGAGCATAGGGATCGGTGGCTCTTTTTCAATGACTTGTGCCCATTCTGATGAAAACCTAACGAGGCTGTGAGAATGCCGCTTTCTCTCATCACTTACCAGCCCATCCTCTCCCGGTCCCGGGAAGGTCACCGCAAGATCACGACCATTCTCATCTAAAGCTTTGATTTCAATGCCCAAGTTGGATTCGGGTTGTTTGAGCCAGTTTTGCAACACGGTCTTCACATCGATGCTCTGCCAAATGCCAGCGCCTGGGCTCATGTCGAGTTTCAGGGATCGGATTCCCGTGTACCTCGTCCCGTCTTTCATGGGCTTGACGAGCCTCAGGATTTGCACAAACACCGTCGTGGGCGTCTTGACGGGTCTCAGATAGATCCACAGCTGGGCCTTGACCACCTTATTGAATTGTATTTTAGAGCTGAACTTAAAGAAGCAGCATTTGGGTTTTCCTTCCACTTGCGTCAGAAGATCAGCTAAAAAATGAATCAGAAAAGAGTTACTGAAATTATTTCTCATTTAAAAAATGAAGAAACCCTTTCATATTAACTGGTGAGTATTTTTTCTATTGGATTAATGAATGTATATTTAGTCTTTTAAGATGAAAAACTGTAGGATTTCATTCATAACTCAGAAAAATATCCAAGAAAAGAATGACTCTAGTTCTTCAGAATTTTTTAGATGTTTTTTCAGCTGTTTATGAGGAATCTGCTCCCTTTCCAGAGAACTGTGGACTCGGGGAAACCCTGAGAAGGAACGAACAGCGGATGAGATTTTAAAATGATGATGATTAGAGAGAACAAGAGACACCGTGGAGGAACATCCACTTAGAATTCTTTGGGAATCTGAGCAGTTACACTCACTGAGCAGCTGTACCAGTCAGTCTGGAGCAGGAACCCTCCCCCCAGGCCGGAATTACCTGGGGACAAGACACTGAGCCGCAGCGAGCCTGGGCAGTGAGCAGAAAAGACAGGACGTCGGCTACGTGTGGGCTCTGGAATAGCGTTTTAAAGGATCGAACCCAGGCAGGTAATTAGTTAAAGGTTAACTTGGGGCTGTTTGAAAAGTTAGAAAGCGCGTCTTTGATGCCAGGCTGTCGGTGTGAGCAGAAGCCCTTGGAAATGTCTCTCCTCTTGGTTTCCCTGAGATAGTTTATAAATAAGGCAGATCTGCTCCGGGACCAGCTGATAACGGAGTCTTCAAGGAAAAGCCTTAGTTGCATGATCACCTGATGACTGGACAGGGAGAACAATATTTTGAACCTGTCTCGAGCCCGGTGTAAAGGGCAGAAAGCACTGTATAAGGCAAGACCCGCAGACACACGGCACCCAGTCGTTCTGGTCGTGCTTCTGTGAAGGTGCCTGGCTCCCTTCCTTGGACTGTAGTTTTGAACTCACTGCAGAAGGAGTTGTATGACATATATTCTCTTTCAGGAGCAAGGTAGATACTACAGATAGTCGTCCTCCCGCCCCGAAGAGTTGGACAATATTTTAGAAGTTCTTAGGCAGTGTGCCTGCCTGGAAATATGCAGGCCGGAGGCTTGCAGCCATAGCGCTGTGGTCCAGCTTCAAGCAGGGCTTGGTGAGCCATAACCTGCTCGGCTGAAGGGTTTGTTTCTTAGGCATTTTCCGATAATTAGCGCTTGATCATCATTATGCTGTGTTTGCTTTGTCATTGCACGTTTTAATATACTGCATTTAAGAAATACTTTCTCATACTCTCCAGTGTAATCGCTTTTAAAATTAAATAGCTTAATTTGCGAAGAACACAGACACCCTGTGGGGAATGGTTTTGAATTCCAGGAGTCATTCCAGGTGGCCAGCAAATGCTCAGCGGGGCTTAGACGTACAGCCACCGCCCCCCACCTCCCTACCCCCATCCCTGTTCTCAGTGAAAAGCCTCATCACTAGACATGCGTGTTTCAAGCAAGCAAATGCAAGCATGGGTTGTATGTGAGTTGTAACGTGGCTTGTGGCTCCTCTCCTAGTGGCCTTGGTGCTGGTGACTGTGGCAGCCTGGCACGGTACCTCTGCCCCATCCCACTAAGCACCGTGAATGCGTGGCGAGCACTTTCAGATCTGAGTCTCATGAAATCCTGAGAAAACAAAGCAAAGCTGTGGTCCCTCCTACTTACATAAAACCCCGGCTTGTTAGGGCCGTGCCTCACACACCCGGGCGGGCAGCCGGCCGGGCCGTGCGGGCGGCTACTCACGTGCTGTGGGCATGGCGATGACCGTCTCCGTGGTGGCGTGGTAGTCGTCCTCCTCCAGGGAGCCCTCGCTGCCGCCGTCCCGCTGCACGTCGTCCTGGTCGATGAGCTCCCGCAGCGGCGGGGCCCGGGGCAGGAGCTGCCGGACGGCTTCCTTGCTGATGTTGGGCGCCGTTTCCAGGCGCAGCTTGCTGAGGATCTGGATCTTTATGGCTTCTATCCGGGACGACTTCGTGTTCTGCCTCCAGGCGCACGCGTTGCACGGCCCCTCTTTCTCCGCATCGCCTTTCTGCTCGCCGTTCTCACTCAGGTCCACGGGGCCGGCGACGATCAGCATGAACAGGTAGATGGACACATAGACTTGCAGCTTTTGCATGATGTAGAAGCTGTGCAGTCTTTTCCTGCTCCTTTTCCTCCTTTGCTTTTGAGTAATGCCAAGCAAAGGGGAATGCCTGGACAGTCGGAGACGCCAGTGGCCACCCAGGGAATCTTGCACGCTGTCTTCCAAGTGGCTTTTTATATTCCGACTCGGATGAGACCAGTGTCGTCAGGACCTGTGATTGGCTCCGGCTCCACAATGAATCTCGCTGTCAGAGGTTAAACCCTGTCTGTCACAAGTCACCAAGCAGTGTTCTGTTACAGGCCAGGGCGGGCTGGTGCCTCTGCGTGCTTCATAAAAGAAGGAAATCTACAGATCAGCGGAGGGAGAGGTGACAGTTGAGAAATGAAAGTATGTAAACAATAACATCAACTGCACTTCAGTCTGATTCATCTGTACATGTGGGACTCTTCAGTTATAATTGAAACAAGTAAGTCTCAGTTTACACTTCATATTTTACAAGCTGAAATGTTACTTCCTCAAGAATTAAAAATTATTGTATGCTATTTAAGCAAGCATTTGAAGTAAAAAAAAAAATTATTTGTTGTATTACATTATTTTCAGTCCTGTGGAATTAGGAGAATGTAAATTTAAATTAGGAAGACCTGGATGAAAAGTCACGGATGTCATACTAGTAAAAGGTTTTCAGCTCTAATTTGAGAAACTTTTTTCCTGACTACATTTTTAGCACATGTTGAACATCATACTTATCATAATGTTACAGTGCACATGGAATTATTTTTAAATAATTTAATATATTTTATTCATATAAAAATTGTGCTCATTTTTTTTTATTATTTACTATTGTTATTTCCTATTCTAAAATTACAGACGAATATCTCTCAGAAGATGTACTGCTTCATAGTTTATTACCAAGAGCATACTGTGAGCCAGTAGAAAATTCCTGAACTTAGAATAAAAAAAGGAGTGGACTTTCTGACAAGCAACGTAGCACCTACTGCATCCGCCTCAGATGCCAGCGGTAAAAGCAAGACGTGGTCTCTGGCCCCCAGAAATTATGTCAGAATATTGTGAGCACTCAAGGGAAGCGCTCCACCATCAAAGGGTACCCGTTCCCCCCAATACTGTGATGGGTTTGCACCCCTTTACCGTTTCTCATTTTGACCAGAGGGCAGACACCTGGCGGGGCTTGTGGGGGGACGGGGGGGGTGGGGGTCGGGGAGCAGAGGCGGGGTTCTGTGCTCTACACCTGAGTGGCCCCTGCAGGGATCGCACTCACCCCCTGAGTTTCGGGGCCAGGAGCCCAGCAGCCCCGCCAGCAAGAAGCAGGGCTGTCCCCCCACTCCTCTGGGGGAAGCTCAGGGCTCCTAAGAGAGCTAATCCGTTACTCTTTTTCCCCCCAAGGGAGTGCCATGGTTAATATCAAATATTTATTAATTTTAGGTCACTACCACCTTTGCACATTGTCCACTAACTGCCTCAGTGCACTAAAATGCAACTCAGTAGCCTGAAAAGTTAATGCATTTTCATCAAATTCTTAAGAGGCATCTACATCTCTTGAGAAAAAAATGGCCTTACATAATGCATTAGATCTGCCCATCGTTAAAGATTAAGGAAAACCAGACACAAGCCAGATGCCCAGAGGATTTCAGATCCTCCTTGTTGTAGGCCAGTGTGAGACCAGACTTACAAGGCTTTGTTTGGTAAATTTATTTTTGAACGTATGAATCTTTATAATATTATCATAAGTGTAACATGAGTAGTTGAACCTTTTTTAAAAAAATTAGAATTGCGGAGCTGGGCTCTGGAGCCACGCCGCCCTGAGTTCAAGTCTCACCTGCCACTCCTAACTACACGATAATGGATGTGCCAGCGCCGTCGGTGCCCTCGGGCAGTTTTGGGGAGTGTAACTTAATAATGCATGTAAATTGCTGAATACAGCGCCTGTCATATCGCAAGTGATTGATAACGGGACTGAGTGCCTGGTTTTTGTTTCACGCAGAGGGGTTTGGGCCGTGCTTAACTTTATCCTCCGCAGGAACCAGAACCGCCGCAGGGGTAGCTGCCAACGGCCACCGCGCACGGCCACCCCGCGGGCCCCGAGGCAAACAAGATGTTCGCGGCTGCCCTTGGCGGGCGGCGGGCAGCGGGCGCTGCAGTCCTGCTCTTGCTTCTCGGAATAAATAAGCAGAGGCTGTCGCTTCCCCAGATGGCCAGCCTCGCCTACTCATGGATTCCATACTGGCCAGTGTGCCGCTGCTAAGACTGATTTATCTTTAACCCCCACGTCGATATTCAGGGGCTTCCGTGGTCAGCGCAGAGTGGTGAGCATGTTGAGGCTCCGACACGGGTCCCAGGGGGGTCACCAGGCCTGGCCGCGGCTCCCCTGCTGGACACAGTGCTCTTCGCAGCCCGCTTCGTGCCGTCTTTCTCACGTCGGTGTGTCCTTTTCAGGGGGGGCGGGGCGGGGAGGTGATTCTGCTGCAATAAATGGCCCCCAAGACCCTGCTGAAGTGCGTGCTCCACAGGGAAGGGGTGGGGGGAAGGAGGGTGGCTGGAGGGGGGGGGCGCGGGGGGTCTGGGGACACTGCACTGGGCGGTCACAGCCCTGGCGGGGGCGGCAGTGACAGCTGCCCCGCGTGTAAATGCACCGCGTACCCCTGAACTGCACACGCACCTGGTGAAATGGCCACATTTATGTTATGTATATTTTACCACATTTTTTTTTTTAAAAGGAGGTTGTGATATGACAGGAAAAAATTTCCTTATGGAACAATGAGTGTTAGACAAGCTTTGTTCAGACTTGAGTCACAGTGCTTTGGGCCTGGAGTTCAATGCTAATGAATCAGTAATGCCTATTAAATAAGATCTCTTCCCACAGGAGCCCCTATAAAGCTCAGTTACCCCCTGGTCAGTGGGCGAGAACGGGAGCCTTGCCTGCACCGCCCCAGGCGTGGGGGCTCGGGGTCCCCTCTCCAGTGGAGCCCTGACTGTGGACCGTCACCACCGTGAACAACGAGAGTCAGCGACGTCTCGCTGGCTCCAGTAAAGGTCAGTCCTGAATGAGTGTGTGAAGGACTGAAGAGCACGCCTTCCTTTCCCAGTGGCAGGGATTGCACGGTCCCCAGGGCCCAGGCAGCCGGGCCCCAGCTGTAGGACCTGTCCTGACTGCGGGGCCTCCCGCTCAGGGGGAGCAGGGGGCAGGTTCCTGTGAGGCCTGAGCAGAGGAGAGCTTGGGGGCCGGCTGTGGCCTGGTCTCGGGGTGGCCGTCTCTGGAAGTGTTTCTCACAGGAGCTCGCGTGGAAGTGGCCAGGGAGGCCTTCCCAAGCCTCGCGTTTGTCCTGCCCTGGCCCTCCTTGTCCTGGGCGGCCTTAGCCTTCTGTGACTCTGAGCAGGGGGCAGGCAGGTGTCTCTCGCCTCTGCTACAAACTCCAGGGGAGGGGTATAGAGTGTATTGCATATACTTTATAAAGAGAGCATAAAGTATATTTCCCTCAAAAATGTTTACTCTTTACAGTCTGGGGACTCCTGGGTGCAGTCATGTAAAGACACCTTAGCTCAATGCTGTGGACAAAGGAAGGAGGCCGAGACCAGAAATTAGAATAAGAATGGATCCTAATTGCAGCTCTGTTGTGGGGAAAACCCAGAAAGTTCTACTTTAGCTGAGCACCCTTGCCGTTGCCTGCATGTTGGTATCACTCTATGCTGGTTATGCTTACGGCTGGGAACAAGCCACATGGAGCCCAACTCACATAATAGCCATCTCCCATGGACGAGACCTGATTATCCACTTTCAACAGATTGTAGAACAAAAACCAACAAAAACCGAAGTATCTGTGAGCTAGGGAGCAACAGTCCAGGCACAGAACACGGGGGCCCAGAACACGGAGATAGCCTGACTCTGTGGCTGATAGTTGTGTGACCCTGAATGAGGCAGTCCGCAGAGACCTCACCTGTGAGTGTGCGCATACTAACTCATGGACTGCTTTATGAGATACTAGAGGCGCGGTGCACAAATTTGTGCACCAGTGGGGTCCCTCGGCCTGGCCTGCGGGATTGGGCTGAAACCGGCTCTCCAACATTCCCCGAGGGGTCCCAGATTGCGAGAGGGTGCAGGCCAGGCCGAGGGACCCCACCGGTGCACGATCAGGGCCAGGGAGGGTTGCAGGAGGTTGGCCAGTGGGGAGGGACCGTGGGAGGGCTCCAGGGCATGTCCAGACCATCTCACTCAGTCCCAATCAGCCGAACCCCAGCAGCAAGATAACCTACCGGTCAGAGCATCTGCCCCCTAGTGGTCAGTGCATTTCATAGCAAGTGGTTGAGCAGCCTTAGCATATCATTAGCATATTACGCTTTGATTGGTTGAATGGCTGACCAGTCAACCAGACACTTAGCATATTAGGCTTTTATTATATAGGATTCTAATATCTACCATGTGCCTGGCACTGTGCTAGCCTCTGAGGAGAAAACAATGAGCCAGACAGACACAGTCACTGTCCTCACGACACCTGATTCAGTTTCTTTGTGTGAAATGGGAGGGAGTTTGGTGAGGTCTGCCTTTCAGTTGAGGTTCATCCCCTAAGACGGGGGTGGGAAACGTCCGGTCCACGGGCCATATAAGGCCTGAGAAATCCTTTGGTCTGGCTCTGCCAAGGCATCAGGGGTGAGTTCATTAAATGTTTGACCAAATAGAGCAGGCTAATTTCTATGTGGATAGCTTTGTCTGGCCTGAGGATGGTGTTATAAATATCCAATGGCCCTTGGCAGAGAAAGGCTCCCCACCCCTGCTCTAAGGCAATAATTCTCAAACTTTTTTGTCTCAAGATTTCTTTATACTCTGAAAAATTCTTTAGGATCCTCAAAAACTTTGACTATATGGGACATGTCTATCAAATACTTACCATGAGAAGTTTAAAATGAGAAGTGTCACACCCTAGCTGGTTTGGCTCAATGGATAGAGCATCGGCCTACAGACAGAAGGATCCTGGGTTCGATTCCAGTCAAGGGCACATGCCAGATGGTGGGCTCCATCCCCAGTGGGGGATGTGTTGGAGGCAGCTGATCAATGATTCTCTATCATCATTGACGTTTCTATCTCTCTCTCCCTCTCTCTTCCTCTTTGAAATCAATAAAAATATATTTAAAATAATAAAATGAGAAGTGCTAGAATACAGGCACATGCAGGCATATATTCTGTCTGCTGGCAGAGTGACGATGTCACATATGGTGGAGCCTCGGGAAACCCCCCTGGACGCGTAAGAAAGACTCCGAAGAGCACAGAAGTCTTAGCATCGTGGAGGTAGTGTGTGCTCCACGGGTTTCTGAAAGGATCTGCTCTGCAGCTGCCCAGACTGTATTTTGAGAGCCATGCCCCAAAGTGATACTTTTTACGCAGCTTTAATTGAGTGGTTTTCCCTAGCTCAGGGTTCCCTCCTCCTGTGACCTATAGCTTTGCTTTTAATGAAACAGCAAATATAGTCATTTTTAAACATTGTGTATTTATTTACTGAGATGTGATTATTGCCAGAGCGGAGATATAAACATTATTTATTATAACCACCAACCACCCACTGGTGGTTACGGAGAGGACCGCCCATCTGTCCGTGCCGGAGAGAGGCGGAGCCTGTGCAGGGGTTTCTGTGGCTGGTCTTCCAGGCAGTCTGGAGATGGTAATACGCATCTTCTCAAATGCCTCGTCTACTGTCCCAGGTAAGACAGAGTTGGCACTCACTCAGCAGAACTCCAAACTCCTACTTCTCCCTCCTGCCTTCCAAAGTGGGAACTCCGGTTCACTGGTTACACATTTGACACAGAGAATAAAAGTAAGCTAGCACTTGGTGTCCTCGTTTTTCGCTGAAGAAAGATGCTAGACTCCAGACTTAGTGGTGCCCTTGTGTGGGGCGTGCCCCTCTACTAGTTCCCGAAGGCGGGCTTTCGTTTCCTTGCTGTCCTTCCGTCCCGCAAGTAGGCCACGCGCTCCTTAACGGTGGGGGTCACGTGGTGCTCTTTGGTCTCTGCAGCTCTTGGTCCAATGCCTATCACATGATCAGGTTGGCAAAAGGGTGTTTGCTGAAGAGTGGAACCAATCAGTGAGTGAGTTTCTCCTTAAACACAAGAAACATCAACTTTCTAAGCTTTCATGGTGTATAATTAGCAGATTTACGGGCTTTCTGAGTGGCCTGTGGGTTTGGGTTTGCTCTGACTACGTTCATAGCACTTGTGTTGGTTCTCTGACCCAGCCTGGCCGGGGAGACTGGTGGTGCTTGCCGCCCTGGTAAGTGCTCTGCCCCAGCACCAGGCACACTGGACAATCCAGTGGAACTTCAGTATTTAATGACCTGTGACCCCCAGAGATACCATGGCTCTGACCAGGGCCCTGGCTAGAGAGTGACCTGTTGGCTAGGGCACCACTGGTTAAGACAACTACAGTCCTTACCCAACAGGCCACAGGAGCATCAGAGGTACCCAGAGAGCTGTGTGTGTGTGCGCGCGCATGTGTGTGCGTGTGCACGCGTGTGTGTGCGTGTGTGTGTGACCAAGGCTGAGATGGGATGATATGCCTTGACAGAGTGGGAGAACCATGACCTGCTTGTCTGGGTCACAGTCTTCTGCCTTCGTGTCCTTCGTTGTAAAGCACTAAGTTTCTCGTGAGCCTTCTCTCCTGCTCCCTCACACCAGCAGGAGGGAGCTCCCCTGAAGCTGTGCTGGAGTTGATCGCTCAGATGAACCCCAGAAGGCATGGCTGTGTGAGTCGCCAGCGGCGGGGCAGCACCCAGCCTGTTTTCAGGATGCACTTTCAAACTCAGTGCCTGACCTTCTCGGGACATCAGTGAGTTCCATAAGTGATTTCATAAAATTTAGTCTTTTTTAAAAATATATTTTTATTGGTTTCACAGAGGAAGGGAGAGGGAGAGAGAAACATCAATGATGAGAGAGAATCATGGATCAACTGCCTCCTGCAGGCCCCACACTGGGGATGGAGCCCACAATCCGGGCATGTGCCCTGACTGGGAATGGAACCCTGACCTCCTGGTTCATAGGTCGATGCTCAGCCCCTGAGCGACACTGGCCAGGCAAAACTTAGTTCCTCATGCGTATTCCAGGTCACCCGGATAACCACCTCACATCGGAGTGCTACTCCCGTGGCTTCGTGTTTGCAGTGTCTCCCAGCAGTATCCACAGGTGAGGTCTCTACTATCGTCAAGTTGGCTTCCAGTGCTACCTGGAGGGATGGGGGTGACTGTGATTTATGGGAGTTTTCAAAGAATCGGTTTTCCTTGGGAAGAAATCTTTACATTATCTGAGCTTCAGAACCCGGCTCAAATAAGGTCCTTGTTGTATCAGCAGCAAAGAAGCATAGCTACTTACGTCCGTTACCCCAAGGCTGTGGCTGGTGTTTGGAAAAGTCTGTGATTCACTCATTTAGCCCTTTTCACTGGACTTCACCTTTATTTTTGTTTATTCTAATGTGCATGCAGTGAGAGAGCTTGGAGGGATGTTTCAGATTGCCCGATATTGCAAGCTGCTCTCAAGTCTGGCACGGCCACGCTCTCACCTCTGTCTGCACCGCGGCCACTGCCCACCCCTGGGGAAGAAGGCACACTGTCTGCCCGCAGCTGGGCATTCCCGCCCAAATTTAGTGAAGTCAGACTTTTAAAAATTACTAATGAGAAACTGAATGCAATAAGAAGGCCGTTGTGTTTGACCCTGGCCTCCGTCACGATGCTTGGTTTACTCTAGAGCCAGCAGGTGGTTTCCGGAGCAGATGGCGCTGTGGACTGAATCGGCAGACACAGCTCTCGTCTTAAATCTTCACCCGCAAGAGTTAACCTTTCCAGTAAACAGCCGCTCCCCAGGAGAAAGCTTGTAACTTTCAGGGTTTTGTTTTGGGGACCTTTGAAAACCATCGACCCACTACAAAGAATGTTTCTGCAAATAAGAAAAAAAGTTTTAGATCTTAGGATGTAAAGTTTCAAAAAAACATAACACCTTTCTTAAAAACATAACGCCCTCTTCCCTCCGGAGTGGCTCGGAAGTAGTGCGGCTGCAGAGCTCAGCTCCTCTGAGCATTCAGCTCTCTATTCCCCTGGAGCTGCCTGAAGTGCTGTTCTCCATAGTTCACAGAGGAATTCTGTTCCCAAGTCCTTTCATAAACGCCCAGAAAGAACCATTTAAAAATGTGTTCATTTGTTCATTTCCTGTTTAAACACTTCCTGAGCACCTGGCTTGGGACAGGTCCTGTGCAAGGAATTGGAGATGGGGAAGTGGTGCCTGTTACCTAAGAAAAAAATCAAACTTGGGAACATAAAAATGTTAATATTGTTATAGCCAATCTTCTCATGAACAGATGAAGAAGCTGAGGCCCAGAGAGAGCTACATGATTTAAATTGGAATTAAATTAAAAACAGTGTATTGGATTTACAAAGGCAATTTGCATGGAAATACTCTTGATGTACCAAGCACTTCTTTTATATTGAGTTAAGAATCTTTTAAAATATATTTTTCTTGATTTCAGAGAGGAAGGGAGAGGGAGAGAGAGATAGAAACATCAGTGATGAGAGAGAATCATGGATAGGCTGCCTCCTGCATGCCCCACACTGAGGATCGAGCCCACAACCCGGGCATGTGCCCTGACCGGGAATCTAACTGTGACCTCCTGGTTCATAGGTCTATGCTCAACCACTGAGCCACACAGGCTGGGCAGGAATTTTTTTAAAATGTTCTAAAATTAACCAATAAGGTCAGTGCTCCATGTCCTGGACTGATGCCACAGCACTGCCCTTTGTTCCTGGCCCCGGGCCACGGTCTGCCTGGGCAACTGGCAGCCCCAATGGCCTGGTTCGCAGTTAGCGTAAGGGGTTCAGTGCCTACTGACTCATGTACTTTGGGTGCCCATTTGTTCAGATACTGGGTCTCAGCCTTTTGCTGTAGAACATCACTATTTATGTTAAACTAATTTTTCAATATTTTGAATTACATATTTACATTCTTGATATTTAAAATGAGTGTCAGTGGTTTCTAGGAATTTTAACTATAAAGAGTCCTATCTGGATTTCTTATTAGTTTGAAAGTAAATAAAACCTTGAATTATAGTAAAAACATTTTTATTTCATTAGCTTTAGCAAGAGCATCCTGGCCCCTGCTGGGGGCTCTGGGAACTGCATCACTGTACCAGCCATTTTTCTAAGGTCACAGGACTTGTTTAAACTGTGAATTCAGTTTATGTATCTTCTCTCCTTTTTGTAACAAACAGAAAATTATTGAATAAAGTCTGTAAATAAGGCATTACTATTATTAAGGCTCCAAATCTGGGTTAAATATTGGACATATGTACATGATACAATAAATTTAAATCTGTAATACAATCAAATTTTCTACCTTAATTTCACATGTTGAAGAAATCTAATATGTTTCATCTCCACTCAAATTCAGAGGAGAAATATGATGAGAATGGATTAAATTTAAATACTTGGTAAAGAGGAATAAAGACTCTACTTAGAAAAAGGCATAGTTGTCATTATTTTTGCAGATGGTATAACTTAACACCTGTAAAAATCTAAAGAATCCACTGAAAATGTATATGCAACAAATTAAGGAAGTTGGCCTGTTACACAACTAATACACTCTGAAATCATAGATTCTTTATGCAAAAGTAAGAAAATGTAATGAACAAAGTAGATACCATTCAAGATAACAGCCCAAACTAAGCCACACGCCACACACACACACACACACACACACACACACGCACACACACACGCGCCCGTTAGAAGTGCTCAGGCTCTACCTCAGTGGCTCTTCATTAACCCTGACTGGGTTAAGCTCTTAATAACACGCACGCCTGCGCTCCACACCAAAACAATTGTGCTGTTGGTGATGGGGCCTCGACATCTGTATTTTTAAACCACCCACATGATTATAATGTACAGCCAGGGTAGAGAACCACTGTTCCATATGAGGAAATATTAGAACAAGCAATAAATATAAAGACACATCTTCTTGAATAGGAAGACTCAATGTTGTAAAAATTCAATTTTCTGTAGTCAATAAATGCCATGTAATTTCCATAAAACATCAATGGATTTTTAAACACAACAAGTATTTCAGAATAGCTAGGTAAACTTTGATAAGGGAAAGAAATGAGAGGGACTAATATTAATGGATATATGAAACTAAGATGGCGGCATAGGTAAACACCGGGAAATTGTCGCCTCACACAACAATTGAAAATTACCGCAAAGGACTGAGCAAACATCATCCAGAACAACAGAAAGGCTGGCTGAGTGTAAATTCTACAACTAGAAGGAAAGAAAAGCACGCTGAGAGCCAGAGGCGCTGCGGAGGTGAAGTGCAGAGGTACGGTGGCTCGCGCGTGCGAGGAAAGGGGGTGGCACCTGAGGACGCGGCTGTCTTTTTGAATCACAAGCTCCCGACTGCTCTGAACTCCGGTTCCGGGAAGTCTCTGGAGACCCAGGACTCATACGGGGAGAAGCTGGTCTGTCCGGCAGCGGGCGAACTTGAAGGCGGCTTTCCCTCATAGGTTCTTGCAGCAATTAGCGGGTCACTGAGACCCGCGACTCCCGGGCGGAGAATCAGCCATAGCTCCTTGATCCGCCCTTGGATTCCCTGAGACCCCGCCCCACCCAGGCTGCGGCAGAGGCTTTTGCATGTGAATGTACCTAACTGCAGCCGAGCCAGGCAGACCCGGAACTTCCAAGAGAAGGCCCAAGGCCCCGCAGCGGCTTGCATTGCTTCACAGCTGAGCCTCTTTGTGGCTCCTGCTGTGTGGCCTCAGGCAGAGGCTGAATTAGCACCTCCTTAGATCCAGGAGCCACTGTATCCAGTGGTCAGAGGGGGACCATCCAGACTGCAACTCCTCAGATCCATAAGGGACACACTCAGGGAGCAGACTCAGTGAGCACCAAAGCCCCACTGAAGCAAGTCTTGTCCCAGAAGGGTGTCTTCAGCACAGAAGTTCTCCCACTTTAGACACAGCTGATTCTCACAGCCAATTGGCCTGGAGGTCAATTCCTCCCAGTGATTCTACAACAACCAAGGCACCAAGAGTGCACCAAGAGTGTCCACCCTAGGTAACTGGGGAGGCTGAGCTACTGGGCCCTACAGGACACCTGGCGCGCAGGGCCACTCTAAAAAACACAGGGAAGCTGCCAAAATGCGGAGACAAAGAAACAGGTCACAAATGGCAGAAATGGAGGAAAGCAAATGATTGGATATAGAGTTCAAGGCCACATTTATAAGGTTTTTCAAGAATTTTATGGAAACCGCCGATAAATTTAATGAATCCCTCAATAAGTATAGTGAGACCATGGAGGACATGAAAAAGGACCAACTAGAAATTAAGCATACACTGACTGAAATAAAGAATAATTTACAGAGATCCAACAGCAGAAAAGAGGATCCCAAGAATCAAGTCAAAGATTTGAAATACAAAGAAACAAAAAATACCCAACCGAAAAAGAAAAAAGAAAAGAGATTCCAAAAATATGAAGATAGTGTAAGGAACCTCTGGGACAACTTCAAGCGTACCAACATCAGAATTATAGGGGTACCAGAAGGAGAGAGAGGGCAAGATATTGAAAACCTTTTTGAAGAAATAATGACAGAAAACTTCCCCTACCTGGTGAAAGAAATGGACTTACAAGTCCAGGAAGCGCAGAGAACCCCAAACAAAAGGAATACAAAGAGGACCACACCAAGACACATCATAATTAAAATGCCAAGAGCAAAAGATAAAGAGAGAATCTTAAAAGCAGCAAGAGAAAGACAGTCAGTTACCTACAAGGGAGTACCCATATGACTGTCAGCTGATTTCTCAACAGAAACCATGCAGGCCAGAAGGGAGTGGCAAGAAATATTCAAAGTGATGAATAGCAAGAACCTGCAACCAAGATTACTTTATCCAGCAAAGCTATCATTCAGAATAGAAGGTCAGATAAAGAGCTTCACGGATAAGAAAAAGCTAAAGGAGTTCATCACCACCAAACCAGCATTATATGAAATGCTGAAAGGTATTCTTTAAGAAGAGGAAGAAGAAAAAGGAACTCTTGCCATTTGCCACAGCATGGATGGAACTGGAGAGCGGATAGATACCACATGATCTCACTCATTTGTGGAATATAATGAACAACATAGGCTGATGAATAAGGACTGATCCAGAGACGGAGAGGCATTGATTGGACTGTCAGGACTTGGAGGGAGGGTGGGGGAGGGTGAGGGTAAGGGGGAAAGATCAGCCAAAGGACTTATATGCAAGCATATAGGCCTAATCAATGGACATGGACAACGGGGGGGTGAGGGCATGAGCGGGGGGTGAGGGGGGTAGAAGGTAACGTGGGGACAAGGACACATGTAATATCTTAATCAATAAAAAATATATTTAAAAAAATATTAATGGATATGAAAACAGTTTAAGAATCGGTATTTTTTTTTAATTAAATCTTTATTGTTCAGATTATTACATTTGTTCCTCTTTTTTTTCCCCCCATAACTCCCCTCCTCCCAGTTCCCGCCCCACCCTCCGCCCTCACTCCCCACCCACTGTCCTCATCCATAGGTGCACTATTTTTGTCCAGTCTCTTCCCGCATCTCCCACACCCCTTTCCCCCCCAGGAATAGTCAGTCCATTCCCTTTCTATGTCCCTGATTCTATTATAATCAACAGTTCATTCTGTTCATCAGATTATTTATTCACTTGATTCTTAGATTCACTTGTTGATAGATGCATATTTGTTGTTCATAATTTGTATCTTTACCTTCTTCTTCCTCTTCCTCTTCTTAAAGGATACCTTTCAGCATTTCATATAATCCTGGTTTGGTGGTGATGAACTCCTTTAGCCTTTCCTTATCTGTGAAGCTCTTTATCTGACCTTCAATTCTGAATGATAGCTTTGCTGGATAAAGTAATCTTGGTTGTAGGTTCTTGGTATTCATCACTTTGAATATTTCTTGCCACTCCCTTCTGGCCTGCAAAGTTTCTGTTGAGAAATCAGCTGACAGTCGTATGGGTATTCCCTTGTAGGTAACTGAGTTTCTTTCTCTTGCTGTTTTTAAGATTCTCTCTTTATCTTTTGCTCTTGGCATTTTAATTATGATGTGTCTTGGTGTGGTCCTCTTTGGATTCCTTTTGTTTGGGGTTCTCCGCGCTTCTTGGACCTGTAAGTCCATTTCTTTCACCAGGTGGGGGAAGTTTTCTGTCAATATTTCTTCAAATAGGTTTTCAATATCTTGCTCTCTCTCATCTTCTGGCACCCCTATAATTCTGATGTTGGTACGCTTGAAGCTGTCCCAGAGGCTCCTTACACTATGCTCGCATTTTTGGATTCTTTGTTCATTTTGCTTTTCCGGTTGGGTGCTTTTTGCTTCCTCGCATTTCAAATCATTGACTTGATTCTTGCGCTCCTCTGGTCTGCTGTCGGGAGTCTGTATAATATTCGTTATTTCAGTCCGTGTATGCTTAATTTCTAGTTGGTTCCCCAATATAAGATCGAGGGTCTCATTAGTTTTCTTGTAGATCTCATTAAGTTTATCGGCGGCTTCTAAACAGTTCTTGAGAGACCTTAAAAGTGTGGTTCTGAACTCTATATCTTCCATTGACAATTTTGTCCTGTTTCTTTGTCTCCGCATTTTGTTATGCTTCCTTGGTGCACCCCCTAGTGGTCTTTGTTCGCAGTCTTATAGTTAAATCTTGATTGTTGTAGCTAATTCCAGGGAGGGTTTGACCTCCAGGCCAAGTGGCTATGAGAATCAGCTGTGTCAGCAGTGAGAGAACTTCTGTCCTCTAGGGAGGTGCTAATCTAGCCTTTGCCTGAGGCTATCCGGCAAATGCCTGTGTGCAGGGCTTGGGCCGGTCGGGTCGCACAGGATCAACAGGGTGGGCCGGAGAGAGCAGTTATGGCGGCTCTCAGTCCTGTCCCCAGGGGCTCTGCCTCTCTGAGTCCCAGCACCCGCTGCAAAGCTCGGAGAGAAAGCTGCACTCGCTCTGACCGAAGCCAGACAGCCCCGCTTCTCCCGTTTGAGTCTGGGTCCCTAAAGACTCGCCCGGATCTGGAGCTCAGAGTCTGCGACTCCCTCCCGATTGAAAACGCCAACCGCGCCCTCCGCCGCCAGCCCGCTCTCGAACTCCGCACCTCAGAATTTGACTTCAGCACTGCGCCTCCTCTGAGTGTCCGTATGCGTTTCTCTTTCCTCCTAGTTGTAGGACTTCCACTCAGCCAGCGTTTCTGTGGTTCTGGGTGATGTCCCTTCCGTTTTTTGGTTTCACTTTTGAAGTAGTTGTTCAAAGCAGCAAACTCCGGCGTTAACCTATGCCGCCATCTTGGTTCTCCCAAGAATCGGTATTTTTATGTTTTTATTTTAAATACATTTTTATTGTTGATAGTACCTACCATTTTTCCCCCTTTACCCCCTCCTCCCAGCCCCGACACCCCCGCCCCAGGTCATCACTACCCTATTGCCTGTGCCCGTGGGCTGTGCCTGTAAGTATAAAAGTTCTTTGAAGAACTCATATTTTTTAAACAGCATGGGCTTAATAGAAGAATAAAAAGAAAAGTGAAACCAAAAAAAGTGTAAAAAAAACCAGACTCAGCAAGTAAGCAAACTATATAGGTGAGGACTACAGACGTGTCGTTCTAAGTCAGGCCGTTAGAGAGACGGCTGGGCATTGGTGTCGGGACAGAGAGTGGCCCTGCGGACCGCTGGCCCCTCGACTGCGCGCTCCGTGGAGACAGGTACAACCTCCTATTCATCAAACATTTATACCTCAGAAGTGAGGACAGAAAAGTATGAGGGTTTCTCTCCACCAGGTGTAAATGTCTGCGTGGCTCCATGCATTCTCAGCATGAATTAGTTCCAGGATCTCTTCCACGATGAGATTCGAAACCAATGAGGCACATGTACCAGTCTTGTCTCGGGCACCTCACCCATGTGCCTACATAAAAATGTCAGCATGTTGAAGCAGACCTCGGAGTCATGCACCAGCAAAATGTGTCCTAATTGTTCTTGTGATTATTTTCTTCATCTGTTGGTTATTATCAAATATTTGTTTAGTTTCCAAGTATTTGGAGATTTTTAAAATATATTTTTGTTATTGATTTTTAATTTAATTCTCTTATAATCAGAGAACATACCCTTGACCGGAATCGAACCCGGGACCCTTCAGTCCACCGGCCGATGCTCTATCCACTGAACCAAACCAGGTAGGGCCCCAGTATGTTTTTATTCCTTGTACATGGATGGAAGCTGCTTTTGTGGGACAGCAGGTCGTCTGCCTGGCCGAATGCTCATGAGCACGTGGAGAGAATGTGTATCCTGGTGTTGTGTGTGTGACTCAGTGTCCATTAGGTCAAGTGAGGTTGTTTAGGTTTTACAAGTCCTTGCTTATCAGCAACCTACTTGTTCTACAATTACTAGGTGAAGTGTTGAAGCCTCCAGCTGCAAGGATGGATCGATTGATGTTCTTGCTGTTCTATCAGGTTATGCCTCCTGTGTTCTGAAGCTCCGTGACCGTGTCGACACATGCATTTCTACAGGCAGGTGAGCTGGCTTCTTTGTCATCATGAAATGTGCCTCTTTTTTTTTTTTTGACAGAGAGGAAGGGAGAGAGATAGTTAGAAACATTGATGAGAGAGAAACATCGATCAGCTGCCTCCTGCACACTCCCTACTGGGGATGTGCCCGCAACCAAGGTACATGCCCTTAACCGGAATTGAACCTGGAACCTTTCAGTCCACAGGCCGACGCTCTATCCACTGAGCCAAACTGGAAATGTGCCTCTTTATCTCTGGTAATAGTCCCTCTTCTGCAGTCTGCTCTGTGTGGTGCTAATGTAGCCATTCTGCTTTCTTATGATTTGTGTTTGCATGGTATATCTTCTTCCATACATTTACTTTCAACCTACATGTGTCTTGATTGTAAATTCTCTGATACAGACGTCACTTCTTATCATTTTATAAAATTGTCCTTTTTCTCAGTTACATGAAAATATTAGCTGACTTTATGTGTAGAAGGATGCAGGTGTTTTCTAATCCTCACCCGAGGAGAGAGAGAGAGAGGGAGGGGAGGGGAGGAGAGGGGAGGGGAGAGAGAAACAGTCATGGTTGCCTTCCATACGGGCCCCCACTGAGGCTCAAACCCTCAACCCAGACAGGTGCCCTGACCAGGAATCGAACCCGTGACCTTTTGGTACACAGAAGGACATTCAACCAACTGAGCCACTCCGGCGGGCAAAGGACGCTGTTTTCTAACAAATGTTCTCAGTGGTGCATTACTTAGCAGAAGTGCAAGTGTTCTGAAAGTTAATGTCATGCTGTGCTAAGTAACAAAACGGTCACAAAGGCACAGCCCATGGCCTCCCACCGCCGGGGGCAGGCCGCCTTGGAGCAGGCCTGGTCGCACAGAAGGCGAGTGCTCTGAAGACAGAGCTGCTGGCTGGCAGTGCCGTGGGCAGAGGGCTCTGCCCGGGGGAGGGGCCAAGGAGTTGTCACAGAAGAGATGACGTCTGAACTCCTTCCTAAACGGGGGGCACGAGTTTGCAGGCGAATGAGGTGATCTCCACATAAAGGGCCTCGTACAGGGCCAGGCACATGGTACGACCCATGGACGCCGGTTCTGGTTCTGGTTCTGGTCGGGATGTGGCCCAGGCCAAAGCCGCAGGTCAGCTCATTCCAGGGAACACTTACCGGGGGCCTCATATACGTCAGGCACGGGTCCAGGCTCCGCCGGCCTAGGTGCCAAGTACACCCTGTGAAGACAGATAATTCCACAAGGGTCTGGTGTGAGCGTGTCCAGGACGACTATTTATAGGTTTGCTCTCGGGACGGAGCGGGGATGTTTGTGTGAACATGGCTGGCACGTTCCTACTTGCCTGCGGCCCCCACACCAGCACAGGCAGCCCTGCGGGGGCAGCTGAGGGCAGGCTGGGCCTGGCTTCAGAGGAGGGCGGACGGTCCAGCCTGCCCCCGGGGTATGGTCACTGGGATCTGTGCTCAGGTCTGTCCAGGCAACAGCTTTCCCTCACAACATGGATGGATGAGTCCAGACGCCTGCATTGCTGTCCCCGGCCATGACCCGGAAGGATCCACCTGCCCCCTCGTCGTAGCTCACCCCGGCCACCCATCCCCATGCTCTCCTGCAGGAATGAATGGGACCTGTGCCCTTATCTGCAGAGATTATGCTAAACACAGGGCCTGCGCGTGTCTGCATCTGAAGTAGAATGTTTGTCATGTCAGGGGCAGTCTGTGGCGTGTCCAGTGGCAGTCCTGCTGGCATAGCTGGTTTCAGAAAACAGCAGGAAGGTGCCAAGTGTTTCACCAGCGTTTCATTTCACCTCACAGCGATTCCATCAGGTAGGAGTTATTGTAACTACTATGCACATCGGGAGACTGAGGCACAGAAATGTAACTTATCAAAGACTAAGCATGGCAGCCAGGGTTTGAAACCAGGTCTCTCCCACGCTGACCGGCTTCCTTCTACTATCACAGCAGCAGTTGTAATGCGGCTGTTGGCTGTGCTTCTGCCGCGCGCCACACACAATGTGAGATGCTCACATGCATCCTCTCTGACCCTCAGGACTTTTCTTCACTACAACATTCAAAGCACTGACTGCCTTGCTGGGAGTCACACGGTCAGGCCAGCGTTCTAGCCGCACGCACATCCTGGGACCCGGAGCCGCTTTCTTTCTCCTGCCTGCCCTGGGTGTTTGTAAAGCCCTGCCCCCATCTGACTCACCCAGTAGCCAGGTGCTTCTAAGGTGCTGCTTGTTGTGAGCCCAGAGCTCTACACGGCAGTGACCGAGCAGCAGCAGGCACGCCTTTCTCTCTCTCTCTCTTTCTCTCTCTCTCTCTCTCTCTCTCTCTCTCTCTCTCTCTCTCTCTCTCTCTCTCTCTCTGTGTGTGTGTCTCGGTGGGAAAGGCCGCTGCAGGCTGTTGTCAGGTGGCTGTACTTTCCTGGGAAGAGCTGAGACCTGGAGGCAGGTGCCTGGGCTGGGAGGAGGCAGGCCGAGCTGTGACCTTTGCTTTGACTCCCGCTGAGGCCGGGCAGGCTGCTGGCATCTGTGCAGGACTGACTGGGAGAAGGGGAGGTGCCTGGAGAACTGGAGGGGGGCGGCCTCCTTCGGGGAGGTGTCTGCGCACCGCGCAGTGAGAGGCCCCGGGAAAGCGCTCGTCTTCCTGTCACCCTGACCGTAAACCACCCCCTGCCAAGCACCCTGGGCAGCCAGGGCCCTTCCCTGATGCCACAGGGGACCCTTCACTGTCACACCACGGGGTGTGCTGAGGGAGGGCCAGGAGGGGAGGCACCAGGGTGGGGGGTGCATACGTGGGAGGGAGGAAAGGGTGTCTTATGTCCTGTATCAGCTTGAAGTCTGGTTTACGTAGAAACAATGTCTGGGTGTTAGCTTGGCTCTTGGTTGTTCATTACATACAGCCTATTCATAATTTTCCCAGGAACGTACTATATTTCATATACAAACAGCACTGCGTTTCATGCCCTTTCGGGTCCAGTAGATTCTGAGGAATCAGAGTGGAGGCGTGGCCATCATTTAAAACGTTTCTGGGACAAATCTGGGGTCACCACTGGGACTCCAAGAAATCACTTCTCTCCCCTCCAACTGCCTAGCAGTAGAGCACCCACTGGGGGCCCAGGGAGGGGAGGAGCAGCTCAAAGCTGGGTGCCCTCTGCTTTGATCACAACTCAGTGCCAGTGGTCAGATCACAGCACGCTGGCAGCCATTTCTTCCCTCCCCTCGTGTCCTCCCCCCTCCCCCCCCCCAAGCAGCCTGCCGTGTGATATGAGCATGTAGGGCCGCTCTCCCTCCCATGGGGTAGGGTCCAGTCATGAATGGAAACCGGGACGTTGGTCGCCCACACGCAGTGACAAAACGCTCCCGAGATCACCTACTGTCTCCGGGATAAGGCGCATTTCAATGACTACACTTTAGGAGACCAAGTGGCCGTTGCAGGGAAATATCGGGGCAGGAACTTTGCTATAAGGGCTGTGGGGTGCTTCCGATTACCTGGAAAGCTGACGGGAAGAAAACGACAAACTCCGGCATTTACACTTGCAGCCTGGAGCCCTGTGAGAGTCAGAACGCTTCCCTGACTCAGGTCTTACATCAACAGGGCTGAGGGACCCAAAAAACAAGCCAGGATTGATCCGCAGCTTTATGCATCACCACGCAGGGCTTCCGGGCATGACGAGGAGAGTGGGGGCCTGGGTAGGTTCTAACGAGACCAGCTACCTGGAGCCCCCAAATTCCACTGAGTCTTTGTTGTCAGCAAAAGCAATCTGCCTCCTCCGCCTGATCATCTCAGCCTCCCTTTGCTGGTAACCGGTTTTAATAGAACCTGAAGTTGCCGATTTGACCATGATGAGTCTCCTCAAGGTCAATCCCATGCTCCTCACTGCCTCCAGACCCAGGCCCATCTCGTGGTAGGTTCAGATCCTGAAAGACTCCAGGGGAGAAGGGGAAAAGAGAAAAACTGGAAAACATGCATGATGAATACAGTCCTCATTTCTGCAGTTCATGGGCCAAAGCTCGTATTTGCCCCACTCCCGTCCCCTGTCCCCTGTGTCCTCAGCTCCCACGGTAGAGGGCTGTGATGGTTAGCAGCCAGGGTGACCAAAGTCCCACTCCCGGGAGATCTGGGCCGTCGGTGGGTCTTTCTTGGCTTGGGTTGCTCTCATCTCCCAGGAGCTGGGAGTCATCCTGAAAGTCGCCCAGAGAGTCCCTGGCTCCCAGGCAGTCCTCCCTCCCTTCGCTGTGCAGCACCAGCCCTTTTTCTACTGTATAATCGGGGCCACTTGCCCCAGTGAATACAGTAACCCCTTCTTTGCTTGTGCTTCGAGTGGCTGACGAGGCACCCTCGGCTTCCATTCGGCGGAATTCTGATGTTTTTTAGAGGAAGTTTCCTCCCTAGGGAACTAAGAGCCCAGCATTGTGTGGGTGGAAACAAAGGTGTGTGAGTAGGTCATTAGGAACTGCAACGAAGGGTCCAGCGTTACTTCCACATGTTGGCCCGTGGAGCTGTGTTCTGGCCATGGAAGAAATAACACTATGTCCGAGTTGGCTCAGAGAACATAGTGTTACTGTGTGAGTTCCCCAGTCCCACTGGTGTCAATAGAAGCGAGCTGTCAATCAAATCATCCCCCTTCTATCAAGTCAGCTTCTTCCTACGGACACCGAGCATTTATTCACATCTGATTCTCTACAGGGAGCTCCTGAGCCAGACGCTGCATTTATGGGGACCTCGGGGAGCGAACGCAGCAAGCTGTAGCCATGGGCAGTGGCGCCAGGAGAAACCACCGCAGGTCAGAGGCGCGGCCCTCTTCCGGTAGGTGTCTTTCCTCCAGGATGTGAGGGCTCAGCGTGGCCGCAGCAGCAGGTGGCTGGCGGGCCCTGGGTGGGGTCGTTCAGGAGCCAGTGGGGTCTGGTGGTGGTGAGCGGGCACTTGGCAATGACAGCAGCCACGTGGGCCTAGAGAAAGGGAGGCTGGTGTTCTTAACCCGCTGCTGCCAGGGCCATGGTTCACCGAGCCCATTGTCTGCGCGCCAGGGGAGCTGGGAGAGATGCTGGCGGACATCCACAGGCCGGTCCTACCCGGGGGAGTCAACCTAGCTGCTCTTATTCCCGTTTTAAAGAGGACAGCACCGCAGTGGGGAAGGACCAAGAGGCTTTGCCAAAGGTTCCTTCTGCCTGGGAATGTAAGCAGGAGCCAGGATCCTGCCGTCTTGTCCAGTGACTGGAGAATGCATGCCCAAACCCCGGGGTCACGAAGTGCCGGGGAACTCGGATTTATGGAGCAGAGGAGAGGTATTTCTTATCTTTTTTGAGGGTTTTTGTTGTTACTGTTAACCCTCACCCCAGGGTATTTTTCCATTGATTTTTAGAGAGAGTGGGGGGAGGGAGAGAGACAGAGAGAAACATCCATGTGAGAGAGAGACATTGATTGACTGCCTCCCGCACACACCCCGACTGGAGCGAGGCTCGAGCCTGCAACCGAAGTCCGAGCCCTTGACAGGAATCTAACCCGAGATTCAGTCCAGGGCCAGCACTTAACCAGGAGCGCAGTGGCCAGGCAGAGAGGTATTTCCTGGTGGAAGAAGCGGAGAGCGCTCGGGAGCGGGGGAGGAGCGGCCAGGCTTCTCAGAAAACCCAGTAGAACAGCGTTGCCACCTGTGTGCCCCATTCTCACTGCCGTACCAGGAGCGTTTAGAGGTGGAGAAAGGGAAGGACATCAAAAGCAACTAAACACCAAAGAAACATTTCAAAAAGAACAACATCGCAGAGATGGGGCCATCGGTACCCTAGGAAGGAAGAACCGCTAACAGTCCAAAAGCAAGCCGCAGCCTGGCGTGAAGTTTGTATAAACTCAAAAGGGCCAAAGCGGGAAGAAAAAGTGTCATGTGAGTGTCGATTAGAAGATCAGAAATCCCTCTTCTCAGCAAACGTGAGTCTGAGTCACCAGATCAAGTGGATGGTTTGTTTTAAAACCAGCGCAAGCTCCCGCGCCGCTGCCTGGCCTCGCTGTTCCGTGTGTCGCAGATCCTGTCGTTTGTTATGACAGGGAGCCCCACCTGCATAAACAGCCAAGAGCCGGGCAGAGGTCTTCGTTTCCCGGCAACCCCAGGCCTGCGACCTACAGCAGGCACTTCACCTCTTCGGGCCACAGGCCTGTTCCATCAATTTGAAATCAGAGACAAGGCTAAATGTCCGCTCAGCCTCCTTCCAGCTTCCAGACTCAATTATTCTATGGAAACTGCGGTTGCTCTTCCCAAGCCTTTCAGCGGTTCTCACCCTCCCTAACGCCGCGGCCCTTTAACACAGGTCCTCATGTTGTGGTGACCCCCAATTTCATTGTTACAAATTGAACATAATGAAAGCATAGTGATTCATCACAAAACAATGTGTAATTATATATGTGTTTTCCGACGGTCTTGGGTGACCCCTGTGAAAGGGTCGTTCGACCCCCAAAGTGGGCGCGACCCACAGGTTGAGAACCGCTGCTTGTTGTGGGCTCTTGAGTTTATAGATGAAAAAATGGCACCAGCAGGGGTCACTGCAGGCACGCGGAGCCCTCGGCTGATCTTCCTGTTGCCTGGAATCACAGGGGCCTTTGTCCCGATTCCCCTCAGCGGCTCATAGACCCTGTGTCCCGGGGGTTATCTGACTTGATCTTAAATGCACTCAGAACACCCATCCCAAGTGCTGTCTTAGTCTTGTTTCTTTTCCTTGATTTTATTTGTTTTTCCTGCCGGGAGATCATTTTCCTCCGTGGACTCTGAGGTCCTCCTGGATAATGTGTTTGTTCAGTTAGCTGTGCTGGCTCTTTCACCTCCGAGAATGGTGGTGGATATTAAATAGTGTCTACGTCTTTAACTGTAGGAGATTATATTCTAACAAACACACACAATTCAAGTCTCTCCGGAGGGGGCTTTCTTAAAGCCTCTGAGCACCTCTAGAGTCGGTCCCCCGTCCCTGGGGTTGCTAGCGTTCTCTTCATTGCTCGCACTCCCCAGGCTATTCTGCTGTGTACATGAACTCCGAGGGAGTCAGGCATCCATCCACGAGCAGGTGAGGTTTTCAATGACAGTTCTAACTTCAAATATCCGGTCTATTGTCAAATTATACGTTTTTGCTCCGAAAACATAGTAACTATCCATCTAACATAGAGCAAGCCTGTCAAACTCACAGCTCGCGGGCCACATGTGGCCCACAACTAATATTTTTGCGGCCCAGCCAATATGATGGTATGTAAGAAACATTTTAATAAAAATTTCATAACTTAATTTTTACATTATCCTGTTATACATAATTATTTTTTTATTTTTTTTCTTGGAGGAGACGGGGAGGCGATCCTGTTATACATAATTATCAATAATGAACTACAACGCTCGCTAATGACTGATTACTATAATCGTGTTGCATTCATTTCCCTTATGCACAGGTGCACCATTTATCTCCACTAATACTAACAGCAAATATTCTAGCAGCCGATGGCCACATCATTAGTCTTGGACTGACTTGTTTGGTGTGCGCAACAGGAAATATTTCGCTTTTGGAGAACCAGAAAAATAGGTTTATTTGTGTTATGCTTGTTAATTTGTGCAGTTATTCAGTGCTGGTAAGTTAATGTTCAAGAAAAAATAATTTTTATTAAAATGTCCTATTTATGTTAATGATGACTCATTTATTTCAGCCCTTTGTATTCAGCATGTCACTATCGAAATAAACCTACGTTTCTATGAAAATGGAAGCTTAAACCTTGTAATTTGGCCCCTGTTAGCCTGCGAGTGTGACATGCTTGATGTAGAGAGTCAGGGCTACTGTGTCTATGATGCTGAAAGGTAGGCACCCAGCAAAGTCAGGGTCATCCCAGAAAGTCAGAGACTCCCCAGAGGCCTGTCTTAGAATTCAGTCCTTAGTCTTGCTTGTTTGTTTTTAAGTCCTTAGTCTTAAATCCTGAATCTTGGGACCCTTTAGAACTCCAAAGAGGTTCCGTCTGCCCCAAAGCCTCTCTCCAAACTCCATCATGTGTTTATACAAAACCTGTCGATGGCTACATTGTGCCAGGAGCCAAAGAAACGGAACTCTGGTGCCACAAAGAGCAATTTCTCTGGCTCTGTGGCCTGATGGATGTGGCACCCCGTCATGACACTCCATGTCCACAGTGGTGCTTAACAGGCGATGCTCTCTGGACCACACGTAGACAGAGGCCACAGCCATGGTTGAAAGGATGTAGACAGGACACACATGCACATCAGGG
Organism: Myotis myotis; assembly: GCF_014108235.1. Taxonomy (NCBI): domain Eukaryota; kingdom Metazoa; phylum Chordata; class Mammalia; order Chiroptera; family Vespertilionidae; genus Myotis; species Myotis myotis. The sequence continues at coordinate 2,870,111 of NW_023416390.1, forward strand.
CACTAGAGGAATGTTTACAGTAGAAAAGATCGCTAAATATGAAACTAAACTAATCATACATGAGGCAAGAATAAGGAAATAAATCATCTTGGATGCCTGGTAACATAGGTGGGGAAGCCAGAGGGTGTTAAGGTTGTAGAGTGAAGATTTGCACTCGCCACCTCCTATTTTTAAACTGATGCCTGGAGTGGGGTAATGTCTTGTCTCCCTGCCTTCATTTCTTCACCCATGATGTTGCTTCATTTTGGGGTCATTTTTATGTGTGTGATCTCTTCCTTTTCATTATCTTTTGGGAGTAAGTGTCCTGTGATTCCAAGGTCAAGTTTGGCCCCGTGTGTGATGGTTCAAAGGTCGCTAACAGATTCCAAACACAGCAGTCAGGGGTTTCTCCCCTGGGGCTGCCCTCCCCGGCTGGGGAGCCTGACCCTGGGACCTACAGAAGGTGGGGAGGGCGGAGGCTGTCAGAAAGGCAAGCGAGCTACTCACCCCTCACTCCAAGCTCCAAATCGGGCAGGAAGGGCCTGCCCCTGCCCCTGTGTCCTCCAGGGTGGTGGCTGCACGTGGACAGCTCCCACGGCAGCGGCTCTGATGGCGGCTGGGCCTGGCCTGTCTGAGCCCGAAGCTCCCGCAGGAGTTCCCATCCTCCCTCAGTACGAGGAGGGCGCTCCTGGCTGCTCTGGTTGGACCGCAGGCTGTCAGAGGTTTGGAGAAGGCGGGCCTGTGGCTGGGAAGAGGGAGAGGCCTCAGCCACGGGACCTGTGGCCACACCTGTGGGCTTCCAGGCTGCCTTTCTCAGATGCGTTTCTTTTTTCTTTATTCTTTTTTTAAAATATATTTTATTGATTTTTTACAGAGAGGAAGGGAGAGGGATAGAAAGTTAGAACCATCGATGAGAGAGAAACATCGATCAGCCGCCTCCTGCACACCTCCTACTGGGGATGTGCCCGCAACCAAGGTACATGCCCTTGACTGGAATCGAACCTGGGACCTTCCAGTCCGCAGGCCGACGCTCAATCCCCTGAGCCAAACCAGCTAGGGCTCAGATGCGTTTCTTAATGAGCAGGCAGAGGGGACACCTGCGCCCGCCCGTGAGGTGTTCTGCAGTAACAGGGAGCATGTGTGCAAGGAGGCACGTCCAGGTCAACCGAAACAGTTTGAAGACCAACAATTACAGGCATCATTGGATGAAGATGCATGTCAAACTCATAAACAACTTGCAGAAAGATTAAATGTTGCTCAGCAATTTCCGATCGTTTACAAGCAATGGGAAGGATTTTAAAGGAAGGAAAATGGGTGCCGCATCAACTGAACAAAAGACAAATGGAAAACCGAAAAGTCATCAGTAAAATGTTGCTTCAATGGCACGAAAGAAAGTCTTTTTTGCATCGAATTGTGACTGGCGATGAAAAGTGGGTTTATTTGAGAATCCCAAATGCACAAAATCACGGGTTGATCCAGGTCAACCATCAACATCGACTGCAAGGCCAAATCGCTTTGGAAAGAAGACAATGCTCTGCGTTTGGTGGGATGGGGAAGGTGTGTTATGAGCTTCTAAAACCAGGTGAAACCGTTAATACTGATCGCTACCGACAACAAATAATCAATTTGAACCACTGTTTGATGGTGAAATGACCAGAATGTGCCAGAAGACACGGCAAAGTAATTTTGCTTCATGATAACACAATCACACACTTCAAACCAGTTAAAGACAAGTTAAAAGATCTTGCCTGGGAAGTATTAACCCACCCGCCGTATTCACCAGACCTTGTGCCTTCAGATTCCCACTTGTTCCAATCGATGGAACATGCACTTTCTAAGCAGCACTTCACAACGTACGAAGTGGAAAGCTGGGTCCCTGAATGGTTTGCCTCAAAACAAGAAAAGTTCTATTGGGACGGTCTCCACAAATTACCTGGAAGATGGGGGAATGTGTAGCTAGCGACGGACATTACTTTGAACAAAGCACTTTTGGTGTTTCTCTTGAGATTATTGTGTTTTCTTTGATTACAAAATCCGCACTATTAACCGGTCCACCCAGTATATGCTCTCAGCCTATGGACTATGTTCAGCTTCACGGAGTTGCTTTAGCTTCTCCTCTGGGCAAAGCTCCTCCCGCACCTCCAGCCACCGCACCGGTACCGCGGGCACGCACCTCATCCTGCCTCTGTCCGCTCCCCGTTCGCCTCCCCTCTGCTGGCTGCTCCGGTCCCCGGTGCTGTCCAGCTCTGGAACATGGGGGTTTACCTTTTCCTCGCCTCTCTCCTCATCGCTGTGGACGTGGTTGTAGATCCCATGCCCCTATATTCGAACAACATCTCCTTCCAAGTCCGCATTTTCCGTGTGCACTCGCTGCTGGTTTAGGAAGGGGACCTGACATTCTTTTTTTGTTAACGGCTGTGACACCTTATTTTTTTATGTTCATGTCATGATCCTGCTCCTGCTCATGTGCTTGCTGGGGCGCGGCTCTGTGGGCCAGGCCTCCGGGCTGTGTGTCAGCCATGAGGAGGGTCTTTGCAGTCCTGGGTGTAGAGGAAGGCCTCGCCAGCGTTTCCGGAACGACTCCTGCTGTGCATGTACAACCAGCAGGAGGAGAACTCTTTCCGTTGTGAGAAGATGTGCGGAAAGCCATGGAGCAGCTGGCGCCCCCGTGGGTTCCTAAGCGCTCCTCACAGGCCCGCCTGCCTGCAGAGGAAGCTGCATGTGCAGTGCAGCCAATGAATGGAAAATGAATGAACAGGTGGAACACCATAGACCTCTCTCCCTTCCTCTCTCTCTCTAAAAATCAGTCAATGAATAAAAACCTCTCTATATAATGGGCTAATCTGCAAAGTGTCCCCTCGGGAGTTCGACTGGGAGAACGGGAGTTCGATTGCTCACCGTGCAGTGCGCTGACCACCAGGGGGCGGTGCAGAATGTGGTGGGTGTGGAGGGGGGTGCTGATAGAGCAAGGGAAGGAGGACGCAGGGAGGTGCACGGTGGCGGTGTGCGGGTGGGTGCGGGTGGCAAAGGAAGGGGGAGGCAGGGAACCTGATTGGCCCTGATCACCAGCCAGGCCTAGGGACCCTACCCATGCATGGATTTCATGCACCAGGCCTCTAGTAAGTAAATAAAAAGCTTAATCCTTAATAAAGCCTTAGTTTTCCTATCTGAGAGAAACCTCAGGTTTATTTCCAGGGTCTCAAGGAGCTATATCATCCGCATTCTAAATATCTCTAAAGGAAATGTAAGGGGTGCATTCTATCTTATGTGCTTCTCTAACAGAAAAAAAAATCCTCATTTGGTTGTTAATATTACTTAAAATCCATAATAAAAGTCCCTGGGTACAGAACTATGTGAGGGCACCTGAGAATCAGCTACAGAATCAGGACTGTAGGGCACCTCCAGGCAGGAGGTGGGAGTTTAGGATCGTTTGATGGGGAACTGATGTTGGAAATGATTCGCGACAAGAGCGGGAAGGCATTGCTTCTGAGCAAGGCCCGGGGGACCAGAGCATGAGGCTCCTGGCAGCTGAGGGCCGAGAGGGGCTGACACTAGATCCTCTGATTCCAGACTAAAAACAAAGTCAGCTTCTGGCAAAGAAACGGAGGCAGCAAGATGATACACGAATGAGAGCATTGCACAGGCGGGTGCAGAGGACGGAGCGGCAAGGCTGAGGGAGGCGCGTCCGCCCTGGCCGATGCGGGAGAGGCGGTTTGCAGGGGCGTGGACCGGCTCCGTCCTCAATGGCTGTCACTCCGGCTTCCTGAGCGCAGTGCCAGCACCAAGGCAACACCCAGGTGAGCCCTCCCCGCCTGGAGGGATGCCTTTGCTTTCTCTATGTCCCACGTTCTCAGGACAAGGCCACTGCATAGTTTAAAGGGAGATTCAAGTGGGTGAGCGGCAGTCGTGCGGGGAGTGTGGGGGGTGAGTCAGCAGCAGAACTTGGGAGACAATGTGTCTCAGACCCTTATTTCTCTCCGGCCCTGACACCGTTCACCCCGCCCCGAGGACGTGCGCGCTCCAGGCCCTGAGATCCCGGCCCAGAGGCAAAGGGCATCTCATCCAGGAAGCGGCCCCCGGCTCCGTCCTGAGGCATCGCCCCTCGGAGCTGCTGCCAGCCTCCCGCCGGGAGACCCGGGAGCAGAGAGGGGAGGCGGCCGGCCCAGCCCGTGTGATCACAATGCCGGTCGCTGGGGGGAGAGCGTTTGTGAGCACATCCAGGCTTGCCTAGCAACCGCCCAGCCAAGGGCCGGGGAGCCACAGCGTCCTGGCATGTCCTAGAGCAGCTGCTTGGGGTTTTCTGGATTCCAGTTTCAGGTACGGTTTGCTCAGCAGCTCTTACTGCGGGATGTTCTGCTTTTTAGTAATGGACTCAGTGAACCTCACGGATGGCTCTTCATCCGTCGCTGAAGGCTCACAGGCGCTCACTGGGCTGGAACTGGCCTGCGGTGGGAGCTTTCACGTTTCCAAAACCACTGCTGTCCGTTCCCTGTCGGCCCGAGGACTGCACGCGTTTCTCCCCACTCCTGAGAGCACGGGATGTGGGGTCACCCCCCACACTTCCTCCGTTTCACGCTCCTGAAAGAGCACCCTGCCCTCTGTGGCCACTGCCTCCACCTCCAGCGCTGACAGGTTTCTTTTCTTGTCCCCCATCTCCCCCTCCACCCTCACAGCAGGACAGAGGTCAGCAAAGCAGGAGTTTCCAGAGGGGCGGGGGCGGGGGCGGGGGGGGGGCTGGGGTGCGGGGAGGACCAACCTGATGAGGGAGGCAGGCCTATCCCTGGAGTAGAAGCCTTTCGGGGAGAAGGATGCCCAGAAGGTTCAGGGGAGCGTGGTGAACTCCCCGCTCACAGGGCTGCGTCCTCCTGCTGCTCGAGCAGCTCAGCCCCTCAGCTCTGCCCAGAGCCCCCCGTCCTGCCCCAGGCGCCCCCCGTCCTGCCCCAGGTGCCCCCGGTCCTGCGTCCAGAGCCCCGTCCTGCCCCAGGCGCCCCCCGTCCTGCCCCAGGTGCCCCCGGTCCTGCGTCCAGAGCCCCGTCCTGCCCCAGAGCCCCCCGTCCTGCATCCAGAGCCCCATCCTGCCCCAGGTGCCCTCCGTCCTGCCCCAGGTGCCCTGTCCTGCCCCAGGCGCCCCGTCCTGCCCCAGGTGCCCTGTCCTGCCCCCGGCGCCCCGTCCTGCCCCAGGCGCCCTGTCCTGCCCCCGGTGCCCCCTCGCACTCGCTTGGTCGTCCACTCACTCCTGACCCTCGGCTGCTCGAGTCCCCCCTCCCTCGCTCACTCTGTCTCCTGTCCAGTCTCCCCGCTCAGTTCCACTCAGTTCCACGCGACCCCTGACAGCCTCTTCCCTCGCGCACCCTCCTCCCTCGGCCACTTCCAGAGCATCTCCCCCACCTTGTGGTTTCATTTACTTACAGCAGCGGTTCTCAGCCTGTGGGTCGCGACCCCTTTGGGTGTCGAAGGACCCTTTCACAGGGGTCGCCTAAGACCATCGGAAAACACATATATAATTACATATTGTTTTTGTGATTAACCACTATGCTTTAATTATGTTCAATTTGTAGCAATGAAAATACATCCTGCAGATCAGATATTTACATTATGATTCATAACAGTAGCAACATGACAGTGATGAAGTAGCAACAAAACGATTTTATGGTTGGGGGTCACCACACCATGAGGAACTGGATTAACGGGTCGCGGCATTAGGGAGGCTGAGAACCACTGACTTACACTGAAGTCTTTGGTCCGTGGGGCCGGCTCGCTTCCTGATGTACATACAGCAGGCACGGAACCGGCTTTGTTTTCCCCGCTCTGCCGGGTCTTCCCGACACCCCCTGTTAGGGCGCCCCCCTCTCCCCCCTGCTGGCTTGCACGCAGGGGCATGCACCCTGAACCCCCCACGCAGCCGCTCCCGCTGGACCTTGTTAGTTTCACTGGCTAATCCATGTCCACGCCCCTGAGCGGGTAGGGCCCTTACTGCTCTTCCTCAGAATTTCCCGGCTCCGCTTTCTTCGCTTACTATGACCATGGGAACTTTGGATTAATTTACCCAATTCCAGTCTGTACTTCTATTCTGATAATTTATGAATGTAAAACACTGCTTTATGATAGTGAGTCTTCCTAGCAGAGAACACAGTGTATCTTTCCATTTAATTAAGCTAATGTTTGAAAAATATTTATTTATTTTATTAAAATATAATTGACATATGAATTATATTAGTTCCAGGCATATAGCATAATGACTTGATATATTGTATAGTCTCTTTTGAAGAGGGGCAAACTCATGTCTTTTTTATTTTAATTTTTAAATTATAGTTGACATTCAATATTATATTAGTTTCAATGTATACTGTATTTTATAAAATATGTTTTTATTGACTTTAGAGAGAGAGGAAGGGAGAGAGAGAAACATCAGTGATGAGAGAGAATCACTGATGGGCTGCCTCCTGCACGCCCCACACTGGGCAGGTGCCCTGACCTCCTGGTTCACAGGTCGAGGCTCAACCACTGGCCACCGGCGGCCTGAGAGGAAGGGGCAGAGCGGCCCCTGGCAGCGGACGGCGAGAGACAGGAGGACAGGAGGGGCCTGCCGCGGGCTTGGGGAGGCCGGCAGACTGGTTGCTTCTGCCCTGGGAGCTGGGAGGTGAGTACCCATCTCTAAGCTTCCCCTTCCGGCCCCAGCTCACGCCGGACAGGACAGGGGCCAAGGGGCGCCGGGGGGAGCCCGAGGTCCCTGAGCCACTCCAGGAGGGCTGTGCCCTGGAGCTGGAGGGAGGGACTGGGCCTCAGGCGGGGCCTGGCATGGAGCCGATCGGTCAGGTGGTCAGCGCAGCGGACGGCCAGGTCCGGGTGAGTGTGCCCACCTGAGCCCACAGGTGCGCACTGAGGAGGCGCAGGCCCGTGGGCGCCCACACCGTGTGGTCGGCTGCTCACTCCAGTGCCCTCACCAAGCCCTTCCGGCCCGTCCTCCGTGCGGTGCGCCCACTGCCTGGGTGAGTCCGGCACCGTGAGGGACCGGACGCTCCAGTCCCTGTAAAGTCTCAGGGACCAGCTGGTCTGTCGCGTGCACGGCCCAGGCCCTGCCATCTGGCTGCGCTGCACCCTCACACCTGCGGGCTGTGGGCGCAGGTCCCAGCCTGGGGGACATCTCTCAGGGTCAGGGAGGGCATCTCTGCGGGGTCAGGGAGGGCATCTCTGCGGGGTCAGGGAGGGCATCTCTGCGGGGTCAGGGAGGGCATCTCTCAGGGTCAGGGAGGGCATCTCTGCGGGGTCAGGGAGGGCATCTCTGCGGGGGTCATCCCTGGGGCGCCCCTGGAGCACCGCGCGCTGAGCGCAGAGCGCACGGAGGAGGTCGCCTGTGGATGGGATGCTGTGAGCGGGTTTGTGTCGGAATCTCACTGCTCAGGAGGCGCCGGCTGACTCGTGAGGCGGGGACCTGGGGGGGGGGGGAGCTTGTTTTAGGGAGAAACAGGCCTGAAAGTGTCTGGAGAGAGGGCGTGGGCGTGTCCTGAGTGCGCGCCGCCCGCACCGTGCTCACCCCACGCGGGCTCACCCCACGCGGGCCTGAGCTCAGGGCCGGTGCCGCTCGGCCCCGACCCGACGCGGGGCGCACCGTTCCCGGCGGCGGGGCGGGCGGGGCGCGGAGGCCGGGACTTCGGGGTCTCGTTCCCGCTGGGGCGGCGCCCGCAGAGTGTTTGGGGGCGTGAGGGTCCCGGCCCCGCCCCCCGCGGCCCAGGCTGCGCGGCCCCGCCCGAGCTCCGTGCGCCCGGCGGCGGGAAGGCGGGGACCCGCGAGGCGCGGCGGGCGCGGCGGGAGGAGGGGCCGAGCGCGGCCGAAGGACACCCCGTCCTCCGCCGGCCGCCCCCGGGCTCCCGCCGCCGCCTCCCCGCCCCGCGGCCCGCGCGCAGCTGCGGAGATGCCGGGTAGGTGCACATCTGGGCGCGCGCGTGTCGGGGTGTCGGGTGTCGGGGTGCACCTGCTTGTCCGCTTCGCTGGTGGTTTCCGCGGGAGACGCGGGAGTTGGGGGCGCAGATTCCCGCAGACCCAGGTCGCAGCTGCGCGGACGGAGCCCCTCGCCCGCCGGGATGGAGACCAGCCCCCCTTCCCCGCTCCCCCCGCCCCCAGACTGAAGGGAGACTCGGGGGAGCCTGCCTGTGCGCATGTCCCTGTCCGCGGGCGCAGGGTGCGATCTGCTCCGCAGATGATGGGGTGTCAGGGCTGCGGGGCCGGGGCGGGGAACTGGCTGCCGGGGAACTGGGGTGCAGAGGAACTGGGGTGCAGGGGAACTGGGTGCAGGGGGACTGGGGTGCAGGGGAACCTGGTGCAAGGGAAATGGGCGCCGAGGAACTGGGTGCAGGGGAACTGGGTGCAGGGGGACTGGGTGCAGGGGAACCTGGTGGAAGGGAACTGGGCGCCGAGGAACTGGGTGCAGGGGGACTGGGGTGCAGGGGGACTGGGGTGCAGGGGAACCTGGTACAAGGGAACTGGGCGCCGAGGAACTGGGTGCAGGGGGACTGGGTGCAGGGGAACCTGGTGGAAGGGAACTGGGTGCCGAGGAGCTGGGGTGCAGAGGAACTGGGGTGCAGGGACGGACCCGAGCCGCCGGCAAACCCTGGCCTTGGCGAAGCTACAACCTGAGCAGCCGGAGGGAGCGCGGTGGCCCCGGCGCCCCGCCCGCAGGGACCGAGTCCCGCGAACCCCCTCCTCCCGGGCCTGTGCCGGGCGGGCCGGGGTCACCGGGGCGGGAGGAGGGGGCGCTTTCAGGACGGAGCGGAGCGCCCCTCCGCCGCCGCTGCCCGTCCCGCACCGGGAACGCCGCCTCCAGCGTCCGTGTTTGCCATCGAACGGCTGCTACCGATGGAGACAGCCTCGCGGGAAGGGCGCCTCCCACCCTCGGCGTCTCCCGACCCAGCTCCGGCGCGGGAGCCTCCCTCCCCTCCTCCCTCCCCCCCTCCCCGCAGACCCGCGTCCACGGACCCCACGGCTGCCCCCGGGCACCTGGCCAGCCCACCTGTGGCACCACGTGCGGGTTCTGCGGGAGAGCTGCCGCCTGGTCCAAGGAGAGTCCAGGGCGGAAACCACAGTGGGACACGGAAGCTCCAACGTGGCCCGAGCCAGCGAGGCCTCCCCACAGCTTCAGCTCCGGGCGGCGGGGGCGAAGGGGGTCTCCATCAGCTCAGGCGGGGACGGAGCAGCACAGCCCCTGCCTCACTGAGCGGCCTCCCGTCTCCCTCCCGCTCGGCCCTCTGAGCTGCAGGCCTTCCCCGCTGAGCGCAGCCTCAGCCTCACCCACAGTGGACAGTGGACAGTGGACAGTGGACGGTGCCGAGGGCAGTGGTTCCGGCCTCCGCTCGGAGTCGCCAATGCAGTGATGCATCTGCCCATTTCTTCAGCGCAAACCTTTTTTCCTGGTATTACGTTCAGCCTCCAATTTCCACTGCCCTGTCTCTGAATCCTGGTGGTGGCATCAGCCACCGTGTTACTCTACCGGCGGCCGTCACCTGCACAGGCGGTGCGGGGCTGAGGACAGCGGGACAGGCCTCTTTGCTGAGCCTCTGGGAGCCTGTGCCCCGCAGACGGCCCTGACTTTGGGAGCCCAGTTTTGGAGCCTGGCCCTGACCCCTACCAGCTTCGTGACCTTGAGAAACTTCTTTTCCATGTTAATGAAATTAGGTTGGTACCATCTACCTTTCAGGGTGCTTGCTGGGAGTCGGGGTACCATCTACCTTTCAGGGTGTTTGCTGGGATTTGGGGTACCACCTGCCTTTCGGGGTGCTTGCTGGGAGTCAGGGTACCATGTACCTTTTGGGGTGCTTGCTGGGAGTCAGGGTAACATGTACCTTTCAGGGTGCTTGCTGGGAGTCGGGGTACTGCCTGCCTTTCGGGGTGCTTGCTGGGAGTCGGGGTGCTGAGTGCCGAGTGCAGTACAGGCTGGGAGCCTGGTCAGCGTGGCAGATGGCGCCGAGGGGAACTGGGGGAGCCGCTGAGCTCAGCACTGTGCTCACAGCAGCGGCGGCATAAGGACACGTGAGGACACGTGATCACCCTTGCGGCGAGATCTTGAGTATTCTCTGCCCCGTCCCAGAAGTAAACTGTTTAAAAACCACTGCTTCTTAGCGAACTGCTAGTTCCTGGACATCCCAATCTTTCCCCAAAAATGTTCCCTGTTTACGGGTCAAATTTTGAATTTTGCCAGAGATTGGTATTAAACAACTGGTCTGTAATGCCTAGGAATTCTGATCGTCTGCTATAGCTTTGCTTTATTTTTTTCAAAGATAACTGCTGTTTATTGATCCAGAATTTCTCAAAAGTGTCCTTTTTTTCAATTGCAGTTCACCTTCCTATTACTTTGTATGGGTCTCGGGTGTACAACTGGGGGGGCGGTGTTTGAGTCTCTGCCTCCTGCTCTGCGTGCCTGCACTGGCTGTCGGATCCTGTGCTCACACCTGGCTCCTCCTGCCCCTCGTTTGTGTCCAGCGGCCTCTGCTGCTTCTCCCGCCATGAGGGTCCTCTGGCCTTTCAGCTTAAAGAGCACTTGCTTTTAGGAAAGCAAACCAGTGGCCCTGTCTCCTTCCCCTAATTCAGTGGTTCTCAACCTCCCTAATGCCGCGACCCTTTAACACGGCTCCTCATGTTGTGGTGGCCCCAATTTCATTGTTACACACTGAACATAATGAAAGCATAGTGATTCATCACACAAACAATATGTAATTATATGTGTTTTCTGATGGTCTTAGGCGACCCCTGTGAAAGGGTCCTTTGACCCCCAAAGGGGTCGCGACCCACAGGTTGAGAACCGCTGGTCTAATTAACGTGCACCTGCCCTTGCCGGGAGTTTTCAGCTGGAGTTCCCGGCAGGAGGCTGTGCCGTGAACTGTGGCAGGTCGGGTGGAGAAACGCCGCCGCGGCGCGGGCGTGGGAAGCAGGGGAGTGACAGGCACTCCGGCGGCTCTGAGCTGGGAAGCGCCTGCGTGAAGAGTTGACTGACTCCTCACGGATTCCGAGCTGCGAGAGGCGGTGTTTCACCAGGGCTGACGGCCACGCAGGAGAGCGGCGATGAGTGCCAGGCGCCGGGCGGGAGGGCCTGAGGGCCGAGAACTAAGTCAGGACACGGAGCCCGTGCCCTGGTCACGTGACACCCGGGCCACGCTGCTGCCGGGCTGTGGCCTGTGCCTGCAGTCCCCTGCAAGAGGGAGAAGTGTGTCTATTTCAGTTTCATCCCCAGCACCTCACACTGTGAGCACGTGGGTGTCTGATGAATAGCCAGCCCTTAATTAGCATCGGTTAAGTGCCTCCACACGGGGAACTGTTCTGTGCAAATAGGAGAAAGGACTGCTGCCCTTGAGGAACCTTTCATCTCATTTGGGGAGACAGCATTTATACGTTAAATAGACTTAAATAGCCTGGGTATCTGATTAGGAGGATTCCGAGTACGGTTGAGGAATCGGTTGAGGAATCGCAGGAAGTCTGCCTGGAGGAGGTGGGCTTCCCGTAGCCTGGAAGGTGTGCACATTTGGTTTAGGCAGGGAAGAGGGGGAAAGGGTGCTGGTGGAGCAAAGGGGCAGTGGTGTGTTTCCGCACACGGGAAGGCTAGGAGAAGGGAACCCTAGGAGAAGGAACCGGCTGTGTAAGGAAATGTCTTTGGATTAGTGAGAAATCCAACAGATAAGAAGCAGGGCTGTACAATGTTTAAATTAAATGTACCTCTGCTCCCCCTCACACCCCAAACTACTGCACCATCAGCCACGGAGCAGGAACTCTAGATGCCCCTTAGGCCTGGGGGGTGTGTATCACAAAAGAATTGTTAAATTTTAAATAGCGAACTTCCTGAACTCGTGGTCCTTTGGCCGAGAGTCTACGTGGTTTGGACACTGTTCTCATGCCTCCACAGAAGAGTAATGGCTCTTCCAAGTCTCCAGCGTTGTCTGTGCTCTGCCTGGGACTGAATTCTGTGCTCAGCGCTTAGCACTCTTTTCATTTATTATTTACGCCTCCACTCGTTCTAAAATGTTTGAAGCGGTTTTACTACATAACATAGAGACTGATCTTGAGTTTGTAGAGAAGGGGCAAAACCCTTCCTCTACCCTTCTAGATTCATTGCTGGGCCTGCAGATCAAGCTGATGATAGATTAACAGGAAAACCCACTGAATTACCTATTTATGCCTGGGGGTCACAGAGGGAAGGACTTACATGCCATCCTACAAACAGGATCAAGTGTGAAGAGGCTCGGAAAAGGGGTCTGGGCTGGGGGGCGGGGGAAGGGGTGCTGTGGGAAGGTGACCAGAAACGTGTAATAAATAGGGTGGTTTAGTGCAGCGCCTGCCAGCTGGGGGTCTGCGGACCACTGGTGGCCATGAGGCCTGAAAGGCTGTCGGCCGTGGGTCTAGTGAGGTTTGCTCAGGTCTAAGAAAGGGGACCCTTCACAAAAGGGAACGGGCGCCTGATGCTGGAGAACCAGGGAAAGCAGAGGCTACCCGCCTTCAGCGCCGCAGTCCTTCAGCCAAGGTGGCGGGCCTGGGGGGGCCAACCAGCTCTGTCCCTTCCAACGCTGCTTCTATGTGCATCTTTATTGCTGACAGTATTGAAGTGTCCCCTGGCTTCCCCTCCCACCACCTGCCGCCTGCCCCCACTGTTAGCTGTGCTGAAGGACGGGCAATGCCTGTGTCAGGTCTTTGGCTGATCTCTTCCTGTCCGCTGCGCCCACCTGCCCTCTGAGATTGGTCTGTCTGCCCCGGGGCCATGCCTGTTTCTGTTCTGTTCTTCAGTTTATTGTGTTCATGGGACCCCACGTGTGCGTGAGATCATGTGATGCATTACTTCGCCCAGCATCCTGCTCTCCAGGCCTCCGTGCTGTCCCAGCGGCTCAGGGTTCCTTCATCACAGCTGCATCGCATTCCCTGGTGTAGACGTGCCACAGCTTTCTATCCACTCATGACTGATGGCACTCGGGCTGTTTCCAGATCTTGGCTACTGTAAATTACGCTGCTGTGAACATAGGGGTGCATATATCCTTTCTGATCGGTGTTTCTGGTTTCTTAGCTATATTCCTAGGAGTGGGCTCACTGGGTCAAATGGCAGTTCCATATTTAATTTTTTGAGGAAACTCCATACTGTACATACAGCTTGCAGATGAATACAAAGCTACACTGGTAGGGAAAACGCTGCCGTGACGTGGATAGAGACAGGAATGGAAGAGTCAAGAATATTTAGCCAGGCCGATGTGGCTCAGTGATTGAGCACCAACCCATGAACCAGGAGGTCACAGTGGGGTTCCTGGTCAGGGCACATGCCTGGGTGGCAGGCTTGATCCCCCAGCAGGGGGCATGCAGGAGGCAGCTGATGGGCGACGTTCCTCTCCCATCGATGTTTCCATCTCCCTCTCCCTGCCTCTCTCTCTAAAAAGTCAATGAAAACATAAAAGGAACATGTAGGTGGATCCCAGAGGATAACGTTGAGTTGACAGGCGATGGGAGCTGCTCAGCTCTTTCCCATCCTCTGCACGTACAGGCTGCCCTCGGGGGCCAGCACTAGGGCCTCTCCTCCTCACAGCTGCCCCTGGCCTGTGGGTCCTGCCCGGGGTGTCTTCCCTGAAACGGACTGAACTGTACCCCGTGAGAATGGGCCTCTTTGTCCGCACTGGTCCGCGTGGCCGTGGCTGGCTGCCTGCTTCCGTAAATGAGGCTTTGTCAGAACTCAGCCATGGCTCACCTCACGTGTTGTCCATGAGGCCTGTGTGAAACAGCGGGCCGAGCGGTGTAACAGAGCACAGAGCTCACACATTACGTGCTGGTGGCCCCGAGGGAAGGCTGGCCAGCCCTGCCGTGCACCCCGACTCCTAGGGCCCCACTAGCAGGTCGTCGCTAAAGGCCTGATGTGTTTGGAGCCTCTGCTCTGGGGCTGGTGTGAAACCCCCAGGGCGCCCAGCACTGGCCCCTGGTGTCGGGGCCCAGCAGTCCTGGTGCGCTGGGTCTTACGGACGGACGGACGGACGGACGGACGGACGGAGCCTTCCTGGGCACCCCTCCCAGCCTGCAGGGAAGCCTCTTGATGAGCCCCCCGCCCCTTTCTAAAGTCCTGCTTCCGTCCCCCAGCCTCTGCCAGCGTCTGCGCCCATGACCATGCTGGCGCTGCCGGAGCAGATCCGCTGTGGCCTTACAGCTGCCGCCTTCCCTCGGGGTCCCTCGGTGCTGCCCGCTGTGCAGGGCCTGACAAGGCCCGATGTGGGCGAACAGGGGTCCTATGGAAAGGACCCCACAGGGCGGCGTGAACACAAGTTCCCAACTGGGCAGCTCCGGTGGGGAGTCAGGCCCAGCTAGTAACCACTTTCCTAAAAGGCTTATCTCTGCCTTCAGCCAGGCCAGGGTGTCCGTGCATCTGGGCTAACACACCTGGAAATGCGAGAGGCCGTCCAGCCCCGCCTGGCTCCCTCCCTCCCTCTCGGAATCTTCCTTGGCTCCTCCTCCATCTCCTACGGGAAGAAGCTGGGAGGCGGTCCCTCCCTGGAGCACCTGAGATCTTGCTCCCCAGCACACGGCACATGGCACACATCCTCAGTTTGGCTCAGTAAACGCCGAAGAAGTCTCTGTAGCTCGGACAGTGGTTCTGTCCAGGCTTAACGCTGGTTTTGGTGAGAGGGCAGACCTGGCACTAGGTCTGATGAAACCGCTTCTGCAAACCTAAGACCCAGAAAGACGCTTCCTGGCCTGCCTGCACCTGGCACTCCTGGGTCCCCAGCATCATCTTCAGGTCAACCAGGTCCAGTCCCCTCAGCCACCCAGGCGCGAAGCAGAGGCCACGTCACCCATGCTCTCCAGGAAGTCGGGTCTCGTGAACGGGCCGCCACGCTCCCTGCCGGTTCTGCCGTCACCTCGGAGCAGGCACACGAGTGGACGCCACAGAGCGGACGGCTGGGCTTCCTCCCAGGGGCCGCAGGGGCACCAGCGTGCGACGGGAGGAACTGGGGAGACTGTAGAAACCGGCGCGCACAGCGGTGAGGCCTGGGCAAGGGCCACCGTTCTGGGCTTCCACTATGAACTGTTGGCAATAATTAAGCGCACGCTCGTGGCTACTCCTTTAGATCGGGGGGCGCAGACGTCCATCAACCCGGCTTACTTGGCGACTTCTTGGAGCCGGGTCTGACCCGACCACTACGGACGGTGCACAGCCCGGCCGCACTCCGACGCTGCCCGCCCCCAGGAGGCGCCTGTGTAAGAGCTGCATTCAGTGCTCCCGTCGGAAGCTGAGCAGACACATCACAAGGCTGCGGCCCCCTTGCAGCGAGAGAAACGGCCGACCTGCTGCCAAGGGCCGGACAGTCCACAGAACACAGTCGCACTGTCTCTGATGCGCTGAGATGCGGGAGGACGGAAGGGAGAAAGCCAGGCCAGCGCACCTTCCTGGGCGCCACTCGGCATTTCAGGCGCGCGCCCACACGCACAGCCGCAAGGGACGGGCTCCTTAAACCCCTCAAAGGGCAGTGAGAGGCCTGGGTGGGACGGACGCCCACCTACCTCCCAGGAGGAGTGGTGGTTTGTTGGAGCCCCCTTTTTTGTCAGCATCCCAAATAAGAGAATGAGATATTCAGGTAAGGAACCTTTAACCTTAAGTTAATCTGAGCTTTTCACAGGGATATCCAATTCAGCAGAAAACCGGGTGCACATATGCATCACCCATGGACACGGACAGTAAGGTGGTGAAGGCCTAGGAGGGGGTGGGGGGAAGGGACATATCTAAGTTTCAACAATAAAGCCTTTTAAAAAGACTGCGTATTTGTGGCGTGTGTGACCCCTGGCTTGCGGTCACCCTGCGGGAGACCCCTGCGGAGTGAGGGGTTAATGCCCGCCCGAGCACTCGCAGGAAGTGAAGTTGCATCGATGGTGTGTGAGCAGTGGGCACACCATGTCCCGGAGCTTCCTTCACCAGCAGGCGGCTATGGGGCCCAGAGACCAGCGTCGTCCCGGCCTCCACAGTGGATCTCAGCTAGAGGGGTTGAACTGTGTTTTCAGGGTCGTAAACTTTTCCTGACCTTGAACAAACGTGTTCCTCTCTGGTCACTGGCCACGTTCCCCAAGCGGTTCTCCTGGTTTCTGCTGATGAGACAGAGCTGGCGTCTGGCCCCCGGAGGACGTGGGAGCTGAGGGATAAGGGCGGAGTGATGGCGCCGAGTCCGCGTGCCAGGCCTTCACCGTGAAACTCCTCTCTCTCCACAGGCAGACGCCCCATGTGAAGAGGAAGGGGCGCCATCCAGGTGCCGGGGAGCGGTCAGCATCCCGTGGACAGGCATTTCCCAAGATGCTGCTGAGGTAGCCTCCGGGCCGGTCACGGTCACGGTCACGGCGTCCGCGCAGCATGGGCTGCATGAAGTCCAAGCAGACCTTCCCCTTCCCCTCCACCATCGAGAGGTGTGAGCCGCGGGTGCCGACGCCCGTCACCCAGGACGGGGAGGACGGGGAGGACGTGGAGGACGTGGAGGAGGTGGAGGGCGTGGAGGAGGTGGTGGAGGTGGAGGAGGCGGAGGTGGAGAAGGTGCAGGCGGTGGAGGAGGCGGAGGAGCCGGCACAGCCCGCAGAGCCCAAAGTCGTGGTGTCCGAGTTCGCGCACCGCCTGTCGCAGGAGATCCTGAGTGGCGCCCTGCAGCAGTGGGCAGACGGCAACGCCAAGTACGCGGACATCCCGTTCATCGAGAGTGACGGCCTCGGCGTGGCCCAGCGCTGACGCGGCGGGGCCGCGGGCAGGGTCGGTGCTAGTTCACATACATGAAACAGAAGCAAAGCCTTGTATGAATAAACACATGTGACTCCTTCTAAGTAAAGGCCAGTCTGTGACAATCGCCACAGCATAGGCCCCAGGTGAAATGTGTCTGCAGCAGGTGCTCCCGTGGTGGGAGTTCAGCGGAGAGGGCGAGCCACAGGCCTGTGGTCCCGCCGCCATCAGGGTGCCCGAGACAGGACAGCAGCGCCATCAATAAAAACGCAATAATGCCCGAGGCTCCAAGCAGCCTAGAGACACCCCTGAACTAACTAGTACGTGTGCTCGTTTACACCGAAACCCCACGGCACGGAGAGGATTTTTCGGGAAATGCCGTGGCAGTGGTGGTGCTCGAGCCACAGGAATTCACAGTGGGTTCTGTTTGTCAGAACCATGTGCGTCCAGGATCCCCATCTCCAGTGGCCCCGCTTTAGGAATCAGCTCTGAGGAGAGAGCCCCCGGGAGCCTGTCCTTCGGACACGTACGCTGCCCTGGCCAGGGCTCGGGGGTGGGAGTGGGGTCCGTACACCCAAAGGCTGTGGCTTGATTCCCGTCAGGGTCCATACCGAGGTTGTGGGTTCAATCCCCGATCGGGGCAACCAATCGATGTTTCTCTCTTCCACCACCTCTCTCTCTCAAAACAATAAAAACATCCTGGAGTGAGGGGTAGAGACAAGAGTGCTATGCTTTCACCTGTGACATGTTCCGCCTTGAACCTCAGGACCCTCGGCTCCGCCCTGAGCGGATGCCCCAGACTCTCCGCGGAAGGCACTTCCTAAGACAGTTGATGAAGTCCTGGCAGTAACGTTTAGTGCAGGAACCAAGGCCCGGGGACAGAACCGCACAAGAACACCAGCTGGGTGCCGGTAGGAACAGCGACCGGCGGCGGCAGGGCCTGGGCGTGGTGCTGAGCGTGCACCAGGCTTTGCTCCCAGCGAGGTGCAGGGCTCGAGGCTGCTGCTTATTGTGACACTCCTAGGGCATTTACTGCCATACACGGTGCTGTTCTCATAAAGCTGACTTTCCAGGAAGTTTCTTTAAAGGAATTTAGGACCGTTTGAGATCGCTAGTGACAGAACATGTAGAGGGGAAGGTGCTCAGACATAACTTGTAGGAAGACTGGGACTGAGTCTCTAGGGTGGTCTTTCCAGGACCTGCCCCGCTGAGTTTAACTGGAAAGAGCTAAGCCCGTGTGAGAGCCTTTCGTTAAGGAATGGGCTCCTCACGGAAGCCTCTGGAAGCTGAGACAGGCGTGGCCTCTCGTGAGGTAGCATGCAGCGGGCCTTGCAGCAGGCGGAAGTGCCACCGCTCACTTCACAGCCGTGCTGAGCCCCCGGCGAGCACAGGGGTCTGAGTCACGGGCTGAGGTCTGCGACGCGCATGGCGGGCCACCCCCCACTGCCCGGGACGCCTGTCACTCACCTTCCTTCCACTGGTCCCGGCCGTCCTAGCAGCTCAGGAAACCCCTCGAATATGAGGAACCGAGTCTCAGGCTGAGGCAGACACCCTCCCGACACGGCAGGTGCTTCCACGGAAGAAAATGCAGGTTTCTGAGTGTTTACACGACTCAGACGGGAGCCCGGGCCAAAGCCCAGAAGCTGCCGTTCTCACTCACTCCACACCTCCGCCTCGGGGCCCTGTGCACAAGGCCATGTGCTGGAAGACAAGTTACATAAACAACATTGTGAGGAGAAGAGCCACATGCCAGCAGCACACGGAGGGCCGCAGGCTGCTCGCTGGCTTATGCCAAGTGTTTAACCTCCGCTCCTGCTCTGCTCAGGGGTCACGGAAGGCCACCTGGTCCCCGTCGCTGTGTGTGACCCTGACACGATGCACCTCCCTTACCCCGTGGCCGGGCGCCCTGGCTCCCGAGCCCTTTCTCGGGGCGTGCGTCCTGCGCCACAGATCCTGGAGATGCACCTGCGTCGGGAGCAGGCGGGAGGGAGCCGCCGACACGCTGAGGTGCACGTGGTTGGCGCTGATGCCGAGATGCAGGAGGCCCTCTTTAATAGGACAGCTCAGGCTCCGTCAGGCCTTACTTTTAAATATTAGGTTTACTTCCTTTTAAAGGGGAAAGGACTGTTGGAGGGAGGAGACATACAACAGGGAAAACATCTGTTCCAACTTGTGTCACACGCAGATGAACTAAGATGGCCAGTGAGGGAGGAGAGCGGGGCAGAGTGTGAGGCGCAGCACGAACGCCAGCTCCCCAGAAGCACGTTCCCCACTGAGGACAGGCCAGCGCCCCACACAACACCAGCCCGGGGCCAGCACGGGCCACGCCCCCCTGCAGGCGGCAGAGGGAATGTGCCCACCTCCGTTAGGCACGTGACCTCCCCCACCGCTGGCCTGGCCTCCTGCCAGGTCAGGTCATCGCGGGCAGCACAGGCCTGGGTGCGAGCTCCCTCCGCTCTCGGAGGTTCTCTGCCAACTCCCCATTTTATTATTAGCTCTGAATGCACAGGCGTGAAGGGGATGGAAATGACTCCGGTCCCAAGGAATCCTTTGTCAAACTGCCTTATTGGCACTAAAAATAGGCACAGTAAAGGCACAAAGCATGAGATCCTGCATCCTAGTCACTATCACGGACATTTACGAGATGGAGAGACTGTACTTGTATAATGTGAGAAATCTGGAGGTGAGACACGCTGTAAATCCCGTCAGCAGTCATTTAAAACAAAGCCCTCACGTAGGTTTACTTCCTCCTGCATTTGTGTGACCACGCGGGACACACACAGCTCAGAGGCACTCTCTCCCTCTCATTTGGCAAAACTGACATTTTATCAGCCAGTTCCCCTCCAAGTCTTAGCTATGAAATGGAATATTTTTTCCAAATATTTTTGTGGAAACACTTCTTTGTACAATAAAGGTCTAGTTGCAACTAACTAGCTATGAGTTCCTATTTAATTTCAGGAAGCAAATGCTTTTAACACTGCGCACTTACAGGCTTTTCAACACAGAGGTCTTAGTATTTCCTGTGTTTCTCACAAACACAAAGTGAGCAGAACCCACTAATGCACGTGGCTGCGTGGCTGCGTGGCTGCGTGGGCCATTCGGTCCGACTCAGAGCGTTGAGAACAGAATGGTCAGCGTGCTCCTTATTGGGGCACCTTTATTCCTACTCTGCTCCTGAAGTTTCTGGAAGCTCCTTCATGCTGCATAGACTAAGAACAGAATGGAAAGCCAGTCCTCTGGGCTGCAGCTCCCCACCTATGGAAGGTCCAGGATAAAACCTTTGATGTCATTTTCAGTTCTACCACTTTCCTTTAAAAAAAATTTTTTTTAATTAATTTCAGAGAGGAAGGGAGAGGGAGAGCGCCAGAAACATCAATGATGAGAGAATCATGGATCGCTGCCACTCTGTTCTTACGACCCGGAAATTCTTAGTTTCTGAGGGTTTCCCCACGCAGGAAAAACTATACGGTTACAACATAAACAAGCAGCTGACCTTTAACTTATTCTCACCTAGACTTGCAGGTCCCTGCGGCTTCTGGTGCCCTGAACACCCTCGTTTTGTCAACAGGACCAGTTATTGAAGGGATTTCTATTCGAAGTGGAAGTCCTGTGTTCACGTCTGCCTCCTGACTGAACTGGGTAAGGACCAATGGCAATGCCCACACGGACGCTGGATGCCAACTGCAGGCACCAGGGCGTCCCCATCTCGGAGCCTGGACTCCCAGCTCCCACCTGCCGGTCAGCGGGTGCTGCGG
This sequence comes from Myotis myotis, assembly GCF_014108235.1. Taxonomy (NCBI): domain Eukaryota; kingdom Metazoa; phylum Chordata; class Mammalia; order Chiroptera; family Vespertilionidae; genus Myotis; species Myotis myotis. The sequence goes on from NW_023416390.1 coordinate 2,890,544, forward strand.
AGGGAAGTGAGGCCCCACTCTCCCAGGGAGGGGAGGGTTAACTTTAGAAAAGCCGAGCCTGAGTGAATAACACTGGAGAGAGAACTTCACGAGAACCTTTCTCTTTGCCTGAGATTTCTAATGCTATAAAAGGAACACTTCTGTTACAGTTACTCATAATCATTTTAAAATAGACTTATACATGGAGAAAACTCTATGAAGCATTAACACAGTATCCAAAAACATGATTTTATTTTTTATCATCTGTACATAATCTACTTAATCAACATATAAACGCCTTCCCAAAGCCGGACATTAAGCTCCCATTCCCACCAGCTCTCCCACCCAATCTCTGAGGACCTCACGTGTCCCATCTCCAGTCAGGGGCTGGCAGACGTCCTCTAAAAGGGCGGAGAGGAAACAGCTTGGGCTTGGCAGGCCTCGTCTGGGCTGTGGTCTCCCGAGGGGAAGTGCACACAGGCGAGTCCAGCTACGCTCCAACGCTTTACTTGCGGACACCAGTGGTTCATGAAATGCCCGTCTCTGCTCTCCTTCCCCCCATTAACAGCAGAAGCCGCCCAGCTCGCGGGCATGTAAAGCAGCAGCCGACTCGGGCACGAGCCTCCGTTTGCCAGCCTCTGTTCCAACTGCCTCCCAAACCCAGGCACTTCACAACTTCAAATCGTTGCTCCCCAGAGACCTGAAGTAACTGCTCACAGCCTCATCAGTCACTTCCGCCAGGCTGGCCGGCTTCCACTTGGGACTCTGGTCTTTATCTATTAAAACTGAAGTGAAGAACAAGAAACGTCAGTTCATTCCTTGCTGAGTCACGATTCTAATTACCGAATGACAAACGCCTGGTACGAGGCGTGGCTTTCCAGCACATGTCTTTCTGCAAAGCGTGAATTTGTGTGTGTCTGTTCCTCTTAAAAGTGAAGCCCCACAGATTCCGGAGGGGCGGCCACGTGCTGATGAGGACCGTGTGGCAGCCACCAGCCCAGGCCTCCAAGCGGAGCCAGGGTTCGGGGCTAGAAGCCTCGTCGTCTTCCGGCAAAGCCGTGAAGGAAGCCTCCTGTTATAAAGCAGCTGGACCAGCGCTGGGGTGACTGGGAGGACAGCAGGAGGGAGAGGGCCTCCCTCACCCAGCTGAGGTGAGGGAAGATGACTGAAGGGAGAGGAAGGGGCTTACGCATAACTCAGCGTGGACCCTGCCTTCTGCTGAGCCCTCTGCTCACAGCCCTGAGTCAGAGCGCCGACGCCACCGGCATCATGAGAAGCCCCTCCAGCCTCAGTGGTGTCATCACTGAGTGCAGCCAGGCAGACCCCACAGGAGGGTGAGCGCAAGGCGTCTGTAAGGCCCCTTTACGGGGGGGAGGGGGGGGTGTCAGCTTCTGGCTGACAGTGCGCAGCTACCGATGCTGCCACTGGGGACTGACGGGGCAGGCAGGGCCGCTCTGGGGGGTTTCTTACGTTGTCGCAAAGCCGTGAAGGGAAGGGGCCGCGCTCACATGGCTGTGGCGGGCGGTCTGAACCATGCTTACTAGTAAAACGTGCACAGTCCCTGTGAAGAGTGGAAACATATCAACAGACAAACCCTACATGAACCAGACACCACCTTTAGGGTTCAAGGTAAATGACGAGAGCAGCCACCTGGGACAAGGAAGCAGGCTGCCTGGGGGGTGGGGGTGGATGCATAGTTAAGTGTGGACACCGGGGTGCAGTTCAGCTGCCTGGCTGAGGCCCCAGCATCAGCATCAGCATCAGCATCAGCATCCAGTGAGGGTGCTGACCATGATGTCATCCTCCCAGCCAACCTGAGCTGCACATCCGGGGCAGTGCCTGTGCAAGCAGCCCTGGGACAGGCTTTCCGCCAGGACCCCCGGGCCCCCTGCCAATGCCGTCTGCCGCCCAGACGTCCCCTCAAGGGCAGAAGAAAGAGTGATCAACTCGGAGTCTATTTTATTCCCAACGAGCACTTTGTCAGCAGACAGGCAGCCTGCATGGAGGCAGCTCCGCCCGCAGGTCCCTGAGACGTGGACCAATCCGCCCGCAGCTGCTCTGCTAGAATGACCTGCTCTGCTTTCCCTGACGCCCAGAAGTCTGCTCTACATGCTGACAACAAACACCTCTGACAACCACTCCCCTAATGTGCTACTTTACTTAATTTGATGACATATTTTATAATTAGCAAATTAACGCAAACATTTGATTATGCAAAAACACCGCCCAGTTTTCCTGAGAACAGATGCTACTTTCCGAATAAAAAGGTTATGCTGGTTAACGAGGGGCTACCCTTTCTCCTCAGTAAAAAGTAGCCCGATAAGAACCTGCATTGTAATCAGAAGTTAATGCAGCTCGGTTTCAACTCTTTCCTTAAAATCATGACAGTGTATCTAGAAACAACACCTGTCTTTTTTAAGTTTAAGAAGGGTTGCTCTCACATAAAATGAAGGTTTGGCAGCAGAACCCAAGTATCACATGGATCCTCCTAAAATCAGAAGTCTAGGCTCTGATCCCATGTTGCTGGGAATTAGTGGGGGAAATGCCTATCTTACTGGTTTCTGTATGACCTATGGCCCCCTCCGACGCAGCGCGATGTGCCTCTGAGAGGGTCTGAGCCCAGGCTCACTTCAGATAGGAGATCAGGCCATAAGCTCAGAAGTTCCCCACGCAGTGCCCGGTGTTGACCGAAGCTCTATTCAGGCAGAGCGCATCCGGTCTTACTACATGAAAGTGATCAATAAAAACATGAGGAAACCAGACATGCAAAGTGTAGGCAGAGGGAAACTCACAGAAGTAACAGCTATGTTTTTAGGGAGATGGGCATATGCATAAAAATTATTGCAAATTTGCTAGGAATGAAAAAAATCAACCACTTGCTTCTTCTAAATATACTGGCTTTGAAGATAAGCAAAAATATAAATAAAAACATTCCCGTATTTTACTCATTACGTATATGGTTTTCTCCTGCATTGTGCGGAATAAACGTCTCTCTGAGGCTTCAGCAACAGCATGAGTGACAAGCTCACACTGCCTCTGCCCGTGACTTTAAAAGCAGGGTGACCTCTGGCATATAAATTAGGGAGCAGTGAGCAGTCATGTAAGTTTTTAAAACAATATCGGATGCAATGACTTATCTCCCCTATAAGCCAGTTGGTAATTTTTTAACACTTTGCAATCTGTATAAAAGTCTAGTTTTCACTAATTAGACAGCAACCATCTTGGATGAACAGTGTGTGCTCACATTCTGCTCCCATGAGAGCCGAAGGAGCCAGCTGTCACTCACCTGCCCGGACGCCTTCGGGAAAGTCATGGCCTCCCTGGAAGACACGAGAGGAGGGAGAGCTTGTGAGCGCCCTTGCTCCTGGAGACCTCTCTCTACACCCGCTGAGCTCCCACTCCCACGCCACTGCTGCCACAGCATCAGAGACGGACCGACGGGTCCCCACTCCACCACCACCCATCCCCTCTGCTCAAGTGTCTCCACGGCACCTGAGCTAACTGGCCCACTGTGTTTCTACAGAGACATCCACGGCCGTTTTCCTATCGATGGCTCCGTGTTTTGCACGCTCCACAATGACCATACGTTAGCTGGTAGCTCTGGAATGGTAACACTTAGACCAATGCTCACCACACAAGCTTGGCTCAGCCGGTACTCCATGGTCAGCACGTCCTTCAGGCTCTGTGAGGACCCCTCTGTGAGCTGCCGCAGGGTGATCTTGAGAGACGTTGGAGACATCTTCTGAATTACCTGTTAGGAAGAAGCATTTGCTCGTTGTATACCAATAGTTCCTCTGCTGTCTATAACAAACCAGCTGAGTTTTGGTATTAATCATGTTAAAATGTGCTCCTTCATACAGCACTTTTAGATGACAAAGTCCTAGCAAAGTTAGGCTACACTTTAGGCCAGTGATGGCGAACCTTTTGAGCTCGGCGTGTCAGCATTTTGAAAACCCCTAACTTAACTCTGGTGCCGTGTCACATACAGAAATTTTTTGATATTTGCAACCATAGTAAAACAAACAATGATACTTTTGATATTTATTTTATGGATTTAAATGCCATTTCACAAAGAAAAATCTACCAAAAAAAGTGACTGAGCATGTCACCTCTGACACGCGTCATAGGTTCGCCATCACTGCTTTAGGCTAATCCGGCCCAAGCACCAAGCAAACGTTCCCTAATCCATGACAGTCAGGAAAAGTCCATCCCTCCAACTGCTGAGACGGACTCAGCGGGAGCCCATCAGCGCGTGTGGAATGTGCCATCACTGGGTGTGCACCGAACACCCTGTTTCTATTCAACGATTAGTAAGGATGTTGAAGAAATGATGTCTCTCTCACAGTCAATCCTGGAGAGAAAGGGACCCCGAGATGTAGAGGCCGTGGTAGCGCTTGGCACAGGAACGCGGCTAAACCCCTGGGACCCGCAGGAAGAGCACAGGGACCCGGGGACACCCGGGGCGAGGAGCCATCCGAGAGGCTCGCCGAGAGAAGCACTGGGACCTCCGACAATCCGTCCAGCATCTCTCTCGTCTGCAAACGTTTCACCTGACACCAACGGCTATCTTCTCCTTCAGGTGGTTCTGGGTGGTTCTGGGGTGTCTACCTCGGCCAGGAAGCCTCAGCGGGAGTTTGATCCCACGTCACGTCATGTCATGTCACATCACTCCCAGCAGAGATGGGCATTTTGGAGCCGCGTTCATTCACCAGAGCTCCAGGTGAGCCGAGTGAGAAGGAAACTCGCACTTCCTGTGAGTGTGTGTGTGTGTGTGTGTGAGTGTGTGTGTGTGTGAGTGTGTGTGTGTGTGAGTGTGTGTGTGTGTGTGTGTGAGTGTGTGTGTGTGTGTGTGTGTGTGTGTGTGTGGCCTCGCCGGATGGGCTTGCCAGAACCCCTTTCTGTGTGTGGGACGATCACACACGAGAGGGACAGAGGCAGCGGGAGGGCGTCCAGCGCCCCCTCAGCCAGGGGGGCAGTGCTCTCAAGGGAGGTGGTCCCTGCACATCTGAGCTGCTGTAAAGTGACACCAGATCGCCTGTCAGGCAAAGTGCTGCGTGGCTGTTTGCAAATGGAGCTGCTAAGGGCACACTTAGCCACGTCGCTGAGAACAGTGATAACAGGAATACTATTTTTTATGTTGCTCTGGAACAAGAGAACCAACGTGAAGTCAGAATCCCTGAAACAAAAAACCATCATCTACATTTATGCAAACATTCCTAAAAGCTGGAATAACGTTAATGACTTTGTGAGTCAGGGAGAGAGACCACTGTCCCACCTGCTCTGACGCGTGCCTGCCGCATCTAGGAGTCTGAAAGCTGTCTCAGGGGTCTAACCTGCCGGCATGGCATTCCCACAAAGCGGCGCCTCCTGCTGTCGCCAGCCGAGCTGGCGGTGGAAGATCGTGTCCCTGAGACTGAGAAACTGCTGAGGCTCAGCGGCGGCTGGAGACGGAGCCCCGTGCTAGTTGAATCAGTTGACTGCCACGCGTCCAAGACGGAAACCATCCCCACACGCCACGATATTTTGAATTTAATTTAAAAAATCAATGTGCAATGAGTACTATAAAAATAAATATATTACTCACAATCCGGGTGTTCTTGAATATTTCCAGCTGAAAATTCTCATGAAAAATGATTTTAAGTTGATCAGAGCTGCCACTTAAGGAAAACGTTTTTTTATAGACGCTCGAGGCGTGTGGGGAAGGTCCGCGCTTGCGTCTACAGATACTTATGGCGCACAACGGGTTTTAAAAGATTTTTCTTTTTTTTATTAAACCTACTGCCTAGAAAGACCATATATTGAGCTGCTGCTCATTAAACAGAACTTACCAATCAGTGTCACTCCTGCAACCTGCTGCAAGGTGACCGTCCCTGCTGCCCAACCTTCTAATACACACACCCTGGTGCTTCCCCAGGACCGGAGGGCCCTGCAGGGGAAGCTGCCCCGGGCTCCCTGTGATGGCCAAGGGCTTGGTGACCGGCACCTGGGTTTGGTAAGGTTTTGGGGAACAACAACAGTGGGCTATGCCACCACCACAGAAACCTGCCCCCTCGCGGCCTCCCGCCCGAGGGCCCACCTCGCTCGGGCAGAAGTGACCCAGGCGTTACCTTCAGCTGCTCCAGGGCGAAAGGCGAGCCGTCTCGCTGTAAGTTTTCAATAATCTGCTCCACCGTGTTGGCGGAGAAGCAGCTGTAGGAAAGGAGACACATGATGTCACATGACGATCCCGTCCTCCTGTGACAGCCAGAGCCCAGCACAGGCCTCCCTCCCTCTGACAGGCGCAGGCGCTAACGCTGCTCTGCTCTTGGTGACGCAGAGCAGAGCCCAAGTCTTCTCTGTGGGCCGCCTGCACCGTTATTTGTAAGTAAATGATATCAAAACTGAAAAATTGGTGCTTCTAACTGTAGAGACGGTTGTCTTATTTTCCAGTAGTTTCCTCCTCCTGTGTTCTTAAGCCAGTCTGTTAATCTCTCAGATCATGACACTAAACCACTGGCCGAGGGGTTCGATACATCGGACCTTCAGGGAAGATGACTTTACAAAGATAAAAGGTAAGTTAACTCATTTATTTCTAGCCTCTCTTTCCCACTTTAAAAAAAAAAAATGTTTTTCAATAACATGAGTCGATGCACCTAAATCAATGGGTTGGTCTCCCCCAACAGAGTGGCCAAGGAGCTGTTTTCAAAGGTGAGTGAAATAAAAGCACTGTGCTCTCCAGCTGCAGCATTAGGTGCATCCTCAACACAATGGCATTCCACTAGCAGGTCCCATTTCCCAGCCCCCAGGGACAGGGGCACCCGGCTCGAGTACCTGTTTATCCTGCCCAGGTGCTCCTCCAGGGCGAACGCCTTGCCCTCATCAGCTTTGGACTGTTTGAAAAGAAAAATATTGACATTCATTTGAAGTAACTCAAATCCTTTAAAAATCTTCAATCAGTTCATATTGAAGGATACACTATGTGACAGATTATCGCTTTCAATCCAATTCCATCCAACCGTCTCCTGACTGCCTACCACTGTGTTCAAAACTCAGACGTGTCTATTCCAGGCCAGCACCTGACAGGGTCGAAGGCCAAGTGCTCCTGTACTTTTATGTCACATCATCTCTGTGACACATGTTCGTCACAGTGTGTCAGGAAGTTCAAGGACTGTGAGGACCGAGAAGTCGCCCTGCCCAATGCCACGTGAGGCAGGCATCCCGCCAGCTCCCTGCAGCCGCAGAGATAGAATAGCGCCCTGAGTGCGGGGCAGCTGTGGCTAGAGCTTGTGTTTAATTCTGGGCCAAAAATAAGACCTCATGTTTCTAGCTCTAATTCACCCTCTTCCACCTTCATCGTTCCTCACTGCAGCGTCCTCACAACCCAGGGCCCTCGAATGCACCAATTCCAGTTTATCCAGGTCATTCATTTTTCTTTAATATGCTTTCATTGATTTTAGAGAGAGAGGAAGGGAGAGGGAGAGAGAGAGACACATCGATGATGAGAAACATCGATCGGCTGCCGCCTGCACGCCCCCTCCTGGGGATCAAGCCCAGCACCCGGGCATGTGCCCTGACGGGGAATAGAACGGGTGGCCTCTTGGTGCGGATGAGCCCCATCAGTGAGGTGCATCGGTCGGGCTCACAGTCCTTCCTAAAGTGTGCACACACACCTTCGCTGGTGTAGCTGAGTCCTAGCAAAGCCAGCACGACGCCACGGGCCCGTCTGCTTTGGATAGGAGGCTTTTATGAGGACCAGCTGGGGCAGCCCGGGCAGTCCTTCCGGGCCATGCAGGCACACTCAGCACTAACGCTTTTTTTCCTCAAAGTAAACAAAATGTGGATCACAGTATATTCTAGAAACATAGTCCACACACTCAAGGTTTATTAAGACTGGTCTGGGGGTGATCATGTGCTTTAAGCCAATATTAAAAATTGACTCCTATAGCCCTGATCGGTTTGACTCAGTGGATAGAGCGTCAGCCTGCGGACTCAAGGGTCCCAGGTTCGATTCCGGTCAAGGGCATGCACCTTGGTTGTGGGCACATCCCCAGTGGGAGATGTGCAGGAGGCAGCTGATCGATGTTTCTCTCTCATCGACGTTTCTAACTCTCTATCCCTCTCCCTTCCTCTCTGTAAAAAATCAATAAAATATATTTTTTAAAAAATTGACTCCTGTAAATCTTGGTAGAAGAGATATAAGGAATGAAAAGATGACTGGTTTTTGTTCTCTTTTATGGATGAAAAGTCCAGAATCTCTTAGACCTCACAGAAAATTCACAAGTGCTACTGGTTTATTCCACACATCTGTACTTTCCTACATAAAATAGTTATATTATCACGTGCCCTGTTTTCTGCGTGTGTCACAAAGGCCTGAGGACTGATCACTGGGTTTCTGAAACAGGCTCCGTGTTTATGAAGTTTCTCCTCCTGGAGCAGATATGCTCCGTTCAGTGCCCTCAGCTAGGGAGCGCTCTATTTCTACACTGTACAGCCCCCTTCAGTGCTCACAGCCCAAGGGTAAGGAGGCTGGGCAAATGGTTTGATGCCGGAAGCCGGTCCATCCTTGCTGCTTGACACAGTCGCTGCAGGAAAGAAACATCTGCACAGCATATGTTTCAAGGGACCTGGTGTATATAGCATACTGTTCTTAATATGTTTGCTCCCCTTAGCGCTGTGTGTTTTAACCAAGGTCACCTCTCCAAGAAAGGTTGTTTCCCCGGGTAGGAATTTTTCCCTGAAGTCAGGGAGGGGATGAAACTCCTTAACTAAGTGCCAGGCGGGTAGTTAATCACTACAAACAATCATGCTTAAGCTACATAATCTTTACTCCCTGGAATGGAGATAAGAAACGCCCTAACCTTTGTAATAGAAATTGACAGGATTAAAATCAACTGGGATAAATACGGATGTAACAAGACAATAAAGAACTTCGCTGGAGATCCAGACCAGAACTTGGCTGGAGATCCTGGCTAGAGATCCTGGCTAGGCTGCTGATCAACTGAATGCTGTCTCCGTGTCCTTCCTTCTTCGCCGACTCCATCCACACCTTTGGGGACCCCTGGACCTGCTGGGGTTGGACTCCGGCAGTTTGAGGCTGCAACTTCCTCTGGCATGGGTCCACTATGAGGCCCACAGACAAGGGCCCTCCATAAATCATGACCATGCACAGCACTAAAGCTTTTGCCCCCTGCCACCTCGGCTGCATTCTCCGTCCCGCGTAACTTAAAATGCACAGAGGCTTAGTCTCACTCATGGCTCACGGCTGCCCACAGCCTGGAAACATAAGCAAGCACCTTCCATGTTAATATCTGGTCTTTTGTCTTCAGTTCCCAAAATAAAGGTGAGACGGGTGTCTTGTTTTCGTAACAAGTCCCTCTCGGCCACAGCACTGATGCTGCTAATGAGGGGACTCTGGAAAGCCCCGAGGATGGGAGGGCTGGTTGCCGGGGGAACGACCTCGGATTTGAGTTGGACTAGGTCCCCACCCTGACAGCTCTGCAGACGCTTCCTCTGTGGCTTTCAGAAGGCTGCGCACATTCATCCACATCCACGCACCACAGTGCTCATCACGGCTCTCCAGTCACTCGCCCTTCCCCGGAATTAAAACCTGAGGTTAGAATAGTGACAAGGTTACCTTTGCATGATATGTTTCTAAGACATCTGCAATCTTTTCTTTGGAAGGAGATTTCAGGGATAATAAATCTTCTTCTAACAGGTTCAACTAAAGGTAAAAAATAACAATAATAAGGGGGACAGGAAACAGATTTGAAACACCACGGGAACACAAAATACTTCAGAAACCTATTCTTTTTTGAAATTCCTGCCTTAAAATGATGATGCCCCTCTCTTCGGCTGAGCTACTGAGGGAGGTTGTCACTGACGTTGTGCACACACGTTCCCACAGCAGGTGTTGTCTTGCGAGGAATGAGTGAAGGTGGGGGAACTGAAGAGGAGGGATTGAGACACTCATCTTTGTTCCCCTCTGGCTACGGAGCAGGTGAAATGCGGTACCACAACCAAAGATCTGAACTGTACACTGTAACTGACTTGAACTAAAATGATCCCACAGAACTGTGGCCGCTACAGTGGCCGTAGGCTCTGTAACACAGCCACACCGAGCTCTCCCCTGGCCCCTCACACACCTCCCGTGCTCCATCAAATGGGGCTTTTCACTGTCTCCAAAACATAGCGGTGCTTGCTGCCCAAGTACCCATGTCCCACCTGTTTGTTAAATGTTTCCTCCACCCAGAAGGCCTCCCCTGACCACGCTCTCTCAAACCCAGCGGGGCTGCGCTCCACGAGTAAACTCCAGTCCTTCTGTACAGGGAGCCCTTCTTCCTGACCCAGTGACCTGCATCTGGGGAGCTGAGACCCTTCCTGGCGGTCACAGAGCTGTAAGCAGGAGGTCCAGGATTCAGACCTCCGGCTACCGAAGCCTAGGACCTCAGCCGCCCACTGCCTCCCATGCAATGAGTTCTTCCAACAACATAAGATGCAATTTCCAAGTACTCACCTTTTCAGAATCTACAAAGTGTGTAGCAATTCCTGCTCTGTACACATCTCTTCCTTTCAGCCTGAATCCTGTTAACGCGAGGAAGTAACCCAGTCTTCCTTGAAGTCTTGGCAAGAAATAGCCTCCGCCCACATCAGGGAATAGTCCTGTAATTAAGTAACAAAGAGAGACAGCAGGGGTTCAAATGAGAGATGCATGTAACTTTCTCTGCTCTAGGTGAGACCAGCACTGAGCAGGACTCGTGTATGAATAAACCACTGTGGCTCGGGCAAGAACCCTAAGAAAGGGTCACACAGCCTGGCCAGTGTGGCTCAGCGGGTTGCACATCACCAACCGGTTGCCAGTTCAATTCCCGGTCAGGGCACATGCTCAGGTTGTGGGTTCTACCCCTGGTCGGGGTGTATATGGGAGGCGACCAATCAAAACATCAATATTTCGCTCTCCCCCCGCCCTTTCCTCTCTCTCTAAAAAATCAATAAATAAAAAAGGGGAAAAAGAAAACAAAACCAAAACAAACAAACAAAAAGAGGACACCGTAATTTTCAATAATAAAGATAAATTTTAAAAAAATGGTTCTACCAGATTACGCATAGCAGACACAAGATGAAAACCACCCAATGTTTGCCAGTGAGTGAACGGATGAGCAAACTGAACTCTGTTCATGAGATGAAGTGTTATCTGACAATAAAAAATGGACAGTCTAAAGAAAGAGGGAAGAAAGGATTACACAGAACAGCACCGGGACCCGCACCAAGCTGGAAGAGTGCCTGTTCCCGCCAGTCAGATGAGAAAGCACATGATGCATGGAGCACTGAGCAGAATACAAAGAGGAAAGTAAGTAGCACTCGCCTGGGCAACTGCTCAGCTCCTGCACCAAATCATCCAAAATCTTGCAAGACTTACAAGGATCAAACTGTTTGCAAATGACTTTAGTCCTCCCAAAAGCAAGCTCACGAATATTTATAAGAAAACAAAACATCCAGCGCCAACAAGGTGAATTTACAATGTCTGGAGTCCAATTAGAAACTGCCAAGCATCTTAAAAAGCAGGAAGATGCTGCCCACAGTGAGATGATAAACAACCAATCAGAATGGACCCAGAACTGCCCTGGCTGGGGCGCTCAGCTGGTCGGAGCACTGTCCAGTTTATTAGCATAACATTGTTCATAATATCCCCTATTTCCTAGTAGTTCAGATTACATTGTTGTTGAAGGAATTAACCAACTCTTGTGTGACATACAGTGCAGTCAAAATAAGTTGAAATAAAAGTAATTATGAAAATTTTGGGTTTGTTTTTTACCTATTGCAGTTTCTGGCATGGCAAAAAGAGACTTTTCAGTAGCCACTCGGAATAGCCCATGAACGGAGAGTCCGACTCCCTAGGCAAATAAGGCAAAACATGTTTTAAAATACTATAAGAGAATAAAAACAAATGCGTACACTCAGAATATTATGAGCAAATAATCATCTTTCTATTCCACGAGACTTGCCTTCAGGAGACAGACTGAGGGAAACCCTGAACCACACAACTTGAGAAGACCTGACTGGGTGACAAGTACCCAGGCCTCCCTGTGTCTGCGATGGGTTTGTTTTGGCGAAGGTGTTTTTGCTCCCACTCTGTGCCATGCTTCACGTCCTTCCCCCCCAGCCCCCCAAAGCCCTCTCCTTCCAAAGAGAAGAACTGCGGAACTGACTACCCAGACCACTGAGTGTCTTCGTGGGGCCAAGGTCAGAAAAGCACCATCAAGCTACTCTAGGAAACCTCCGCAGCTTTAAGTAGAATGTTAGCACATCTGACTTATTCATGTTTCATCAGATAAAATTAGCAATACCATTTTTCTCAGATACCATGGGGCCAACCATGTAACTCTTTAAAAATGGTTACTAAGACACAAGTTTTAGAAAATAAAAAGGCTGGCCGAAAGCCTCTGATTTGGTGAAGGTCACTGAGAAGGGCAAACTTAACAGTCATCTCTGAATAAACATAGTTGAATAAACAGATATTTGAATAAAATAAATAAGGAGTATACACGTGATGACAAAGTATCATAAAATTTATGTCAGTGTTCACACTGTAACATACATTTCCTATTTTATATTCTCTTCACATTGTTCAAAACTTCTATTACATTTAGTTCTCATTCTTAATCCTTTCTAACTAGTGTACCCTATCTTTGACATCACACAGTTAATTGAGTTAAAACATGTAATTTATTTGAAACAATGTCAAGCACTCAGAGTTCTATCAGTGTGAACGCATTAGAAAGGGGCTCATTTCTTTCTGAGTATTCTAACTTCTCATTACATTTCCTCAGTTCAAGTTCAGCCATTTAAAAGCTCTTGAAACTTTTAAACCTTTTTCAGAAAATATTAAAAAACACATGCAATTTCCTATAAATTCTATGTACTATATGCCAATCTTATATTTTAAAAGACAATGGAAATGAATAAAATCCTTCAGTTATTACCTATATCCTTCGATGTCAACGTTTATAAAGTCAATCACAATGTTTGATACTCTCTGTAAAAGCCAATATCATGTTATAGGTGTTCTATTAAGACACAGTCAGACACCTAAGCTAAAGAAGCACCATCATTCAGAACTGCCTGAAATCTGGCTGTTAGGGATTGAAAGCAGCAGCCACCCCAGGCTGGTAGGAAAGGCAGAGACGCAGACCTGGCTGGTCCCACACCCACGTGTGGGGATGAAAATGGGAACAATGTCTTGGCTGCAGAGGTCTACCCTGAGGAGCAAGGGGTCCCAAGCCCACACCAGACCCCCGCCCAGGGTTCCAGGACTGGGAAGAGACGGCCCCATAAGCTCTGGCTGTAAAAACCAGTGGGGGCTGTGGCTGGTGACACAGAGGCTGCTGGAGTCCCAGGCAGTTCCTCCTAAAGGTTTGAGAGTTTTTAGTTTTTACTTAAATAAAAGAAAATAATCTTTAATTATATCATTTCTATTGCAACTATTGGATTTACACTCCATGGAGTATTTATCATTCCTTTGTGGGGTTTCCGGTATCTTTCACATTCACCACCTCACCCTCTGGCCTCCTACCACCTACCGGAAGCCTACCTTTTCCTGCCATGGAGACTCCCTCGGACCTCCCACTTGTTGAAACATTTGTCTTTGCTATTGTCAGTGCCATACAATTTACCACTTGCTAATTATCTTACGTTGTCTCCAACTCCACATCAAGTTATTCAAGGCCAGGGACCTGTAAGACTTCTTTGTAAGAGCGTAGACTCAAAGTAAAGATTTCAACTGACAAACGCCACTTCAGAGAACGTCACAGAACAGCCACTGTCACTGAGGGGAGTTTGTGCCACAGACAACCCCGGCCCCACATCCCCACTACTCGGAGGCAAAACAAACCAATAGCCCAGGTTCTCTCCCGACGCTGTTGGGAGCGATCGGTTACTTATAGTAGAAAAGGGCTCTACATTTTTAAAAACAAGATTCAGTGAGTTCTATTGGTTAAAAAATCTGTTAATTCCAGACGCTAACACAGCATATAACATAAAGTAAGACCATTTTCTTCTGGGTGGAGATAGTGTAAACGTGATAAAAGTGTATCCCAAACTTGCAAGGCTCTACAATCCAAACATAACTTTGTTTCAACAAGTTTTATTGTGTTATATTCATCGCTTCATTTCTGGTTTGTTTGGGGGTTTTTTTAATCATTTTTGGAGAGAGAGAGAGAGGGAAACATCGATTTGTTGTTCAGTTTATTGATGCATTCACTGGTTGCTTCTTGTATGTGCCCTGACTGAAGGCCGAACCTGAAACTTTGGTATATCAGGACGGTGCTCTAACCAGTGACCTACCTGGCCAGGACCTATTTCTGTTTAATAACTAACTTATTTCTAATACAACTCACATAGTAATGATGAGAGTAAAACAGTCTACTTACTCCACCCATTGTAATTCCATGAATAAATGCAACATACGGTTTCTGGCAAGAATCTAAAAGAAAAATAATTGTAATTAACTGCAATGTTTAAAAAAATTTTCCCCCTAAAAAAACCACGTTATATGAACTGACTATTTTCCCAAGGAAATTTTTGCAAGAAATATCAAGGTAGACTAAATGTGTGGCCTGTAAAATGTTCTTCTTAAAATGACAATCCATAAACAATCCTGATCATCTGTTCATAATCACTTAACAACTCAACCTTGCAATTTGAAACAAATGGAAGCTTTGTTTAATTCAGCTACTGAGAAATAGGACTAACAACTGCCTTACAAGCCACTGATGTTTATAGACACAGCTATATTTTAAAGAACATAACTTGTTTTCTATAAATCTCAAGTAACTGAATACAAAGAGAAGTGAAGCATAAAGGAAAAAGCACGGACCAGAAGTCGGAAGGCACAGATTGTAGTCTCAGCTCCGTCATTAACTGCCAATTCAACTATGTTCAATAGACATACAGGCGGCTTTAGGTGTAAATATACTTACACGTTACATGCATATCTTATGTGTATATCATATAGGGTGTCCCAAAAAATGTATATACGCTTTGAATGATTATAAACTCAGTGTCTATTAACATACAGTTCATTTTCAAAAGTTAAAAAAACTACAGATATGAATAAGTTTTTTGCCAATGCCTGTTTTCAAACTGATGACTATTCTGGTCCAGGCACAGCTGAAAACGCAAAGCAATGGGATCGCAGACATCAAGGGTCATTTCGTTCAGCATTTGTGTGCCCTCAATTTGTCAGCTGTCACCAGATTTGTACCATAAACTTTATCTTTTATGTATCTCCATAAAAAAAAGTCTGGTGGCACTTTAGGATACATTTTCTTTGCTCAAAGATGAGTCTGGCTTCAGCCATTACCTCAAATCTGTTAAACCTGAAAAGGAGTGAAAATGAACTGAGTTATCAGCTGCTGAAGCATGTATACACGTTTTGGACACCCTCTATATAACACATAGGTAAGCAACAAGCAGGTAAGCATGGAGTAAAATCTAGTGTGGTCTGGGAGGGTAAACTACGAATTAACGACAGCGGTGCTCTGCGGAGGGGTAGCGGCTGCCTCTGGGGAGAGAGGAAAGCAACAAGGCAGACGGAGCTGTAATGTTAAAACGTGTAGAATCCTATTTCTTTTACATAAATTGTAAAACATCAAGCAAAATAAAGTACTGATGCCTGTTCCCTCTGGGCTGGTGAGCACACAAGCACTTACTGTACTATTCCCTGTAGTTTAACATCTAAACCCAGGCTCTGGAACATCAACTAGAGACGTTTCATCCCAAATTCTTCAAGACTTAGCAAATGATACCTCTTTGTACAGAGAATACTGGGACTCACGTCTTTTGTTTTCCAAGAAAGCCAGCCCTATGATCAGAATCATGTTTTCATATCAACTGAATGACAAATAGGTGAGTACAGCCTACTAATATGGAAGTGTGGTTTCGGAATGAGCAGTCTGAATAGTTTAATCAAATTTATTTATGACTGACACATAGCATATAAAAGATTAAATAAGATTATCTACTGATTACATTTTTAATAATTCATACTTTAATGCTGCTTTTGTTGATTCCATTTTCAAAGCTCTCAGCAAAGCACATACCAATGGCATTGTTTAGCACATATTCTTCTCTGAAGAAATCCTGACTTATCTTCCGGTCTCCCTTTACAACTTCTGAGATTGTTACAAAAAAAAAGAAAGAAAGAAAAAAGATTACAAATTTTTTAAAAAGTGTTTTCTAGTCAATAGAATCAAATAAAATAAATTTAAAATACTGTAATACTCAGTCCTGGGGAAAACTCTAAAATGATTTGTTAACATTTTGAAATTAACCATGCCACAGACATGTTATAGGTAGTCCCAGATCCATAGTCCCGTGTCAACTCCAAGGGAAAAATTCTTAAGAATTTCCTACAAAATGTTTCACTTAAATTTAGAAGTTATATATTGCTACAAAATGCACTTTCTTTTGATTGTTTTCTGTAGCACCTGAGTGAATATTTGGTGGACATACATTTCTTTTGATAATATATATGTTTTTTTAAGTTATTGATTTGAGAGAAAGAGAGGAAGGGAGAAAGAGAGAAAGAGGAGAGAGAGAGAGAGAGAGAGAGAGAGAGAGAGAGAGAGAGAGAGAACACACATGGATTTGTTGTTCCACTTATTTGTACATTCATTGGTTGACTCTTGTATGTGGTCCTGACCAGGATCAAACTCACAACCCTGGCGCATTGGGACGATGCTCTAAACCAAGAAGCTACCTGACAGGGTGGTAATATATATCTTAAGTATACTATACATACACACACAGAAATAAATATAGATATATCCCATCTAATTCAATATTTCTGCCACTTTCACTCCCCCACGAAACATTCACTGAGCATCCACCGAGTCCCACGCGCTGTTTTAGGCGCTGCAGTTATGAAGACAGCAGTGTAAGAGTCTGCCCTGAGTGCAGACCAGAGAGAAGACACTACAATACAGTGCTGGTGCGATGCTCACTCTAAGCAGGTGCTGCAGGAGCGGGAGCAGGAGGTGCCATGGAAAGACGGCTTCCCAGAAGGCATAGTCTGAGCCAAGTTTGAACAATAGATGGGGATTTCCTAGAAAGTGATGGGGGGAGGGGGTGGCAGAGTTCTGAGTAGAGGAAGGAGTACCTACAAAGGCACACAGGCCAGAAAGAACAAAATCAAGAAAGAAGTCGTTTTAAAAGACTGAAGGAGAAACATAAAAGGAGAAGCTAGAGAGGGAAATGAGATAGTAAGGCCCTTATTTATTAATAATACAAAAGGAAATACATCTTCCCAAAGATGCTGCTACGGCATACTGCTGCCTGGCATAATACAAAGGTGCACAGTAAATGCCTGAATTATAAACACTACCAGTGGTTTCCTTTCTATTGCAATTGCCTATCATCCAAGCTCACACCCACTGTGTTTTCTGCAGTCACTGTCAATACCACTATGAGATCCTTCTCTCTCTCACGCACACTGCAAGCGCACATGCCTCTTCCTGCCGTCAAGGCCTATGAGACTCACCTACTAGCACACAAATTAAACGTATGCTAGGTATGTTTCTTCTGTTATGGGAAAGTCACACAAAACCTGTTGACTGTTTATAGTTTTAAACTAACTCTAATGTCATCTTCCTTTAAAATGCTCCAAATTTGACTTCTTTTCATGGCTATTAAAAGACAGTTTTAACATTCTTGTCATTCTGAAGCTTTCCCTGGTTTATGCCCCAAACACTCCTCTACCGTCTCCGCTCAGTGCTGACCACTCCTTGCCATTCTCAACGGAAAGGAGGGTACCCTGCACTGCATGCTGAAGCTCTTCTTCCTCAAAGACCTGACATCTCCTTCCAGTCTTATTCTGATCAATTACTTCCATATAAAATAATTAAGTGACGTTCACAATATCATTTAAAAACTTTTCTGAGTGCCCATTTATCGTTCTAAACTATGATCTTTCAAGAAGCTAAATTTCTTGGAATTGAAATCCCTGTTTTATTTCATGTAAACTAGAATAATTCTACAATTTGTACTGTATTTCCAAACAACAATATCAAGGTAGGCTTTTATGCAAAAATAGTCTAAAGAAGCTAAAAATCAATACATAAGGCTCCACCCATCTTTAAACTGACAAGTTAACTAGCTGAGAATATATTAACTTTTTAAAAAATTCTAAAAAGTAACACACGTGACGAAGTAGTAGGAAAGCTTGCTAGCACTTTATCCGTTCTGTCGAGGGAGCACTCAGGGCGAGGAGGGGCTGGTACCTCTGATGTCTCCCCCAGCACAGAAAGCCTTCTCCCCGGCGCCCTTTATGATGATCAGGAAGGTTTCGGGATCTTGTTCCCATTTCTAAAAAGACGACAGAATAAGCACATTACGACCACAAACTCATTAAAGATGCATGCACTTGCACAGACACACACACTTACATGTGTACAGGCATACAGTGTATGGATAGACTACTTCTGCCCCACCCTGTGTATATATCCATACATGATATATAGCAGAACCTTTATAAAGTATATCTAGAAGAATGGATCCCAACTTTTCATGATGGCATCTGACATCTTTGCCATGACTTTTAGACAAAGGTTAAAATATATAAATATATATATTAATATACACACACACACACACACACACACACACACACACTAGAGGCCTGATGCACAAAATTCGTGCAAGAGTAGGCCTTCCTTCCCCTGGCTGCTGGCACCAGCTTCCCTCTGGCACCCAGAACCCGGGCTTCCCTCGCAGCCCCAACTTAGTCCAGAAGGTGGCCCAGAAGGAAGTCTGGTCTAATTAGCATATTATGCTTTTTATATATATATAGGCTTAATACTACTACATGTTACGTTAGTTTAGTAATCTAGTGAACAAATCCATCCAAAGGTTGTTGATAACAGAGCAATTACCTTTCTAATGTGTTGCTATGGGGCTCCGTCCTACTGACAAATTTGTGACAGAGTGAAAACACACAGACCAAATCTGAAAGTGGGGGCAGGTAAGGCCAGCTAAAAATTAAGTAGGATAAAACAATCAAGAGCCAATGTAAACTCAAAAGACTAGAACAATGGACCAATAAAATATTAGTTAACAAGACAGAAAAATTAACAGAGGCTCTATACATTCTACACCTGAGAATAAAAGTACAAATGCCCAAGGCAGAGGCGGAGCTGGACAGTTAGTGGAAACGTGGTGTTCTACAAGGAATTCTCTTCTTGCTTCCACTCTGTCCACTCTGACCTGGAACACTGGCTTATTTCTGTGTCACATTTAAGAACACATTACAAGGTATTCCAACAGACAGCAAAATGGAAGAGTCTCGTCAAATGAAGAATGAAGAACAGGTGGCCAGGGAGAGCTAGCATTTGTGGAACCCCATGTGGCTGACTGTACAAGCAAGGTACATTGCTTGGCTTCTCTCCACAGCAATCCTGAGGTGCGAGCACCCTACTTCACAGCTGAGCAGAGGAAGGTACACACGACTGGCACTCTCCATCGACACAGTTAGTAAACAGAAGCCCAGGTTTCAAGCACAAGCGGTGCGACTTTAGTGATGATTTCCCTGCACCCGCAGTTCACTTAGAATAGAAAAGCTTATGTATGACCTTCCCCAGTAAAGGCTGGCCACGCAGTTAGAAACAGTAGTCTTCAAATCAAAAGGCTGCTGTCATGTGGAAGCAGAGTAGATCTGTACCTTCATACGGGCCCTACGAGGCAGACCCAGGATCACGGGGTAAAAGGGGGGAGGAAGAAAGAGCGGCAGGACGAAGAAGAGACTTAGAGCCACAGAAGAGGAGGGGCTCTCCTGGGGCAACGCCCTCCCGGCCTGGGTGCTTCAGGCGAACGCAGGGCCAGCACTGAAGCTAGGAGTCGATGGGCTTGGGCGCTGACCCCAGGCAGTCCAATGACTCCATGGGAAAGAATGCCAGAAATGTACTATAAGGTGCACTTTTAAAGCAATCGATACAGTGGCTGTAAGAAAATGACCGACCTTTAGCTGTGGGTAGATCTGCCGGATCATGCTCAGGTTCAGTGCGTTGAGGGCCTTGGGTCTGTTCAGGGTGATCACCCCTGCGCAGCCCCTCCTCTCCAGCAGCACCTCTCCCGCCGCATCCGTGTGGGCGGACAGCCTCTGTGTAAGCACATGGAGCTTTACATCGAAACAGCTACAGCAAATCAAAGCCTTCACACAGTGCTAAGGTGACCGATCACACGGGGAACTGAGCACATCTGACAAAGATTGCTAAAATTAAAACAACTATACCTACCTCTTACATCTTTTAAATTTTACTTCTACGTAAAATGAGTCAACTTGGACGATGAAATATTCTTTAATCTTTTATTACTGTATACCAACCAATATATTAGCTACTTATAAAGCAAAGATGAATACAGAGGGCAAATAATTCAGACTACAGTGGCTACCAACAACTTGGAAAAAGTTGTTATTTGAGCTGGGCCTTCATATATGCTAAGAAAAAAGGGGTGGGGGGTGAGAATGCTACAGAATAGTACATGCAAAAACGTAGCAATTATTATTTGAAAATATTCACTGAAAATAAACCTGTGCAGAATAAAGGCTGGTTGAAGAAATGAGTGCTGGGAAAACAGGAAGGAGCAGTGTGAAGCCAGATTATAAAATGACAGGCTCACATGTCATAGTTATGAAGAACTTGCCCATGTGCTCACATAAGGGCCTCACACACCGTGACTTAATCACCAGGTCTCACTGCTCATGTGATAGAGGACTAACTAATGTAACACCTGGAATTAACGTTTCAAACTACATAGCAATTCCCAGGTCTCCGCTACACACAACTATCAAGGCTAATGGCACCGCCCACTTCATACATTCCTTTAAGGACAGTGCTTGAAACTTCACATGGGAACAAAGTGCAATATGAAACTGAGAGTCAGCTTAAACTGGAAAGTTTTAAGTGGAGAATGAATCCTTACTAACAAAAATCTAATAAAACCCAGAAACCCATATTTTGACAGTATTAGGCAATATCTCTTTTTAAAATATATTTTTATTGATTTCAGAGAGGAAGGGAGAGGGAGAGAAACATCAGTGATGAGAGAGAATCACTGATTGGCTGCCTCCTGAACACCCCCTACTGGGGATCGAGCCTGTAAACCTGAGCATGTGCCCTTGACTGGAATCGAACCTGGGACCCTTCAGTCCGCAGGCCGCTGCTCTATCCACTGAGCCACACCAGCCAGGGCTCACACAATGTTTAAGTCCTCCTTTATAAAATCATGTTGTATATTTCATGTTGGACTTGGCTGCACAGGATGCCTATTTATTTTTGACAGTTATGCAGTCTTACATGTCAATTTCTCAGTCCCATACTGAAAAGCATTGGGTAATTTCCACCTTCTGCTATTACAATGATGCAGGGATATCTTTAAGCATGGATCTTCAAGCACTTGGGCCAAGCATTTTTGGCGGACAGTTACAGAGGGTGAGACTTTGAGCAAAGAATATTACAGAATCTTCTACCGTTAATGCCACTAGAATGATATAAAGAAATGAGTGATTTTTTTTCTGCTTGAAAAGTTCCTGTCTTTTTAAAAATCGGAAAACTACTGGTTCATTATATGCCAAGCATTAGGCTAGTTTTTCAAATGAAGTATAGTATTTATTATCCATAAGCACGCTACGGTGGATACCATTATCCTCAGTTTATATATGGTCAAGAGGAGGCTGAGAGACCAAGTGCTCTGCCCACGATTAAGTGGGGGCCCATGAAACCCAGGCATTCCAACGCGAAGACCCGTGCTCTTATCCACAGCCTGCCTCAGGCCACCTCCTGCAAGCTATGTTGGTCACATCTTGACACTGTATGATTGGGAACCAGGGTGTACCAAGGTCAAAGGCACCTGCCAGTACTTCTCTTCTGCCCGAACAATGGCATTCTAAGTTACACCTCATATCTAATAATGCCAGCAAAGCCAAGTCCAAACTTACCAAATGTTGCAGGATGACATTAGTCCTTTTGAATGAGTTAAACCTGAAACAAACGTAGAGTACAATGAACACAATAATGTGAGAAGTCACCTTTCAATGTATAAATACTACACACATTGCTTTAGTCACTTCTGAAACGTATTAAAACAAAAAGTGTTTTGTTTTTTTTTAAAGATTTAGGTAGAAGAAGGCAAACGGGGGGGGTAAATGTGACCGAAGTGGACCTGACTTGGGACTTGGGATGGTGAACACACAGTACAATATACAGATGATGTATTAAAGAATTGTACACCTGAAGCCTATGTCACCCCAATAAATTATATAAATTATATAAAAAGCAATGTCACCCCAATAAATTCAATAAAAAATAAAAAAAGACTTAAGCCTCATTCATTGATGGTAGAAACAAATGTATGGCCACTTTGTAAGACAGTTTGGCAGTTTCTACAAAGCTAAACATACTCCACCATACGATCCAGCAATTCCACTCCCTGTATTTACCCAGATGAGTTGGTAACATTTTCACAATAAAACCAGCGCCTAAGTGTTTATGGTAGCTTTATTCACAAGAGCCTAAGCACGGATGTAACCAGAGGTCCTTCAGTAGATAAAAGGATAAACAAACTGCCATTCCACAAAAAGGCACAGAGGAACCTTAAATTCGTACTGCTAAGCAGAAGAAGTCTTTCTGAAAAGATGCGCACTGTATTGTATGTCCCGCTTTACTGCCACTACGGCGACAGAAAAAGACCAGAGGCTGCCGGCAAGAGGGGAGAAGAGGTGGGATGCCTGGGATGCCTGGGCAGTGAAAGGAGTCTGTGTGGCTGCAGTGGTGGAGAGAGCAGCTGGACTTTAAACGAAACCAAGATGGAACTCATCCACTAGGACACACTGTTCAGCTGGTTCGGAAAAATGTCCTCTGCATCCAGATAGGCCCAGATGTCCAGCAGCGAACATTTCATCATCACGAAAATACTGACTCGTTCATCAGAAAGACAGAACGAGTGAGAGGGAGCCTGGAGGCGTGAGGGTTCGCTCCTGCACAGCTAAGAAAACAGTGCCAATTCTTTAATCAAAAATTACTTTTCTGCCCTAGGTCAAGTGTCATTCCCAGAGACACACTGCACAGAGGCCCAACAGCAGGCATCACAGAAGGAACCCGACCTGCACGTCAGTCTGTTTGCTCTTTGTAGCTGTGTTAGGAGCTGTGAGGGGCTAGAAATACCAGAGGAACTAAAAGTGAAGGACCCTGCCTTTTTGAACTTTGCCAAAGCACAAGGCTGGACCCTACCCTACCACTCTCGCATGGTCCCCACCTCAAGGTGGTGGATGTGGTGTCTCGGGGCACCCACTGGGCCAGGGCCAGTAGGATGAGCGGACGCAGACCACCTGCGGCAAGTCCCCGACCGAAGACCATGGGCCGTACAACTGGAGGTGGAGAAGGCAGGCACACTTACCATCAATGAGTGTGAAAACAGAACTTGTCCCAGTGACTCTAGAGGACAATGTCCACGCACTCACAGATCCCCAAAGGGCATGAGCACGCTCTCTTGTGCGGGGCAAGGTGGGGATGTGGGGTCTGTGGGGCCTGGGACCAGCACTGGGTCTCTTAGGGGGTTACCATTTCTCCTTTGTACTACAGCCGTGGACGCCAAGGTGTGGAGCTGCCCCTGGATGAGTGATGAAGGCTGGGATATGTATGTCTGCTTCCCCTCAACCACGTGCCAGGTTTGGAGCCAACGGGAAGGAAGGAGAAGACCATAAACTCAGAGTTATTTGGGGACTCTGAATCCTTGAATACGAGTATGAATCGGAAGAGAAGTAATATGATGATATAAAATCTGGTGAGGAACTTAGTGGTAGTTTGGTTTGTTTGCTTTCTGCTTTGGTCCAGAGGTTTCTGTGACCTACGAATGCAGCGCTCAGTGAGTTACACTTGCATTTGTAGGTTTTTATTAACTTCCTATGAATGAAATAAAATTCTGTCTCACAAATAAAACTGGGACTTGACGCTAGACCTGCTCTCGCTGTTTACTCTCCGTGCTGCAGGAAGTATTTGAACTGTTACATAAAACTTGCCAATCTGGCAGCACATCTTTAACCTTGCGCGGGCATTTGGGTACTGGCCTCATTAAGGAATTCAAAGTTGTTCGGACTTAAGGAAGAGAGCACTTACATTTTCTGCTGGTTAAAACAGGTTCCAAAAAGATAGAGTTAAGTTTTTAAAAACGTTAGAAATGGTGCTCCCGGGTAAATGTAGTTCAGATTTTAAATGTCCATATGAAAACCCTACTTAGAAAACGTCCTAAGAGAGGCTAGGGTCTGTCACTTCAGCCTGAACTCTGGGAATGACACGTCTTTAAAAGCACTGACTTTAATGACAACTTGTCAGCACTTTGGGACCAAACACCTCTGCCTGTGCCCACCTCCAGAGTGTATGGCTTCACTGGTCTTGGCTGCGTGCAAGTCTCCAGGTGATTCTAATGTGCATACAAGTCCTGGCGGCACCGGGTCAATTCCGGTCAAGGGCACGCACCTCCATTGCCCTGGTGGGGGCGCATGCAGGAGGCAACCAGTCAGTGTGTCTCTCCCACATTGATGTTTCTCTGTCTTTACCCCTCCCTCCCATGCTCCCCCGCCCCCCCCCAAAAAATCAATGAAAAAAATATCCTTGGGTGAGGATTAACAACAACAAAAGAATATCCAGTAATCCAGGTGGGCCAGGGGATAGCAACAGAACCCAGAACAGTGCCTCTCAGAAACAAGAACGTATCAGTAAGTGCTGAATTCATGAAGCAAACTGGGGCCAAATCTTGAAACCCAGGCGGGGACGTCCTAGCTCATTCCAAAGGCAGGAGCGCGCCTCTCCGCGAGCTTCCGAGCAGAGGACCGGCAGGCGCCAAAGGACACGTGAGCAAGTTGCTAAGGCAGGCGGTGGGTGCGGACTCCGCACGGGAAGAGGCACGGCCAGCAGCCAGGTTTCTGTAACCGGGAACTAGTGACACATTTGCGAGCACTGCCTGAGCCCAATCGGCAGGAAGAGACCAGAAGTGGGGATGTGGGAGAGCTCCCACCGCTTCGGGAATCTAGGAGGAAGGTGCCCAGGAACTCAAAGTGCGGGTGCCAAGTAAAGGTTGCAACGCGAGATGGTCTGACTAGCACGGGTGCTCAGAATACACCAAGGTTTACAGAAAGAAAAGCTGAAGTTATCATCAGAGAGAGGTGCTTTATTTGGGAACAAGACCAGGAATGTCCCAGGGCTGAAGTGGCACCAAGGCTCCCCCAGCAGGGCAGTGGGGTAGGAAATCCGGAGGCCCCCGGGCATCAGGGCGGCCCCTGGGCATCGGGGAGGCCCCCGGCATCGGGGAGACCCCCAGGGCATCGGGGAGACCCCAGGGCATCGGGGAGACCCCCGGGCATTGGGGAGACCCCAGGGCATCGGGGAGGCCGGAGGTCGCGGGAAACCACCCAACCACAGCAGAGCCCTGGCTCCTCTGGGGAGCGCGCCTGTGGCCCCCGCTCTGAATGCATCTGGGGGTCAGGATGTGGCCTTGGGCTCCGGCCTCCGCTCTGCTAGGGCCCCACCCGGAGCCCTCCCACTGCCCAGAGCTCACCCGGCCAGTCTGCCCTGACATGAGGGTGGGACACAGCCCACCTGACCGCTGGGAAGGACAAACTCCCTCCCAGGCCGTTCACTTTGTCAAGAACAGTCCGCCCCCCCCCGTTAGCCGGCAAGTGCAGGGGGGTCAGCGCGGACAGCACGGGCTGGAGGCTCAGAGCCGCCAACCCGCTGCGAGCGGCTCGGAGGCGGGGCCGCTGATTTCAGGGCATTTAACCACCAAGAGCGCAGTTCCTCGGGCATCCTCCAACAAATGTTGCAGAGCAACGCCCTTCCCCAGGCCAAGAGCACGCCCCCGCCCGGCCCCGGGCGGCGCCAAGGCCGAAGAACCCGAGCTCCGAGCTCCGCTGTCCGGTCCACGAGCCGGTTCTCCCGGGGGAGCGGGGCCGGAGGGCGCAGCCCCCCCGCTGAGACGCCTGCCCGCCCCCCCGCCCCCCGGGCTCCCGGCACCGGCGGGCGCCCGGAACCACCGGCTGCTGAGCCAAGTCCCGCCTCGCGCCCGGGGCGCCCCGGCCAAGCACGCGCGAGTGCGGCCTGCGCGCCCCGGCCCCGTTCCTCCGGGCGGACATGTTCGGACAGGGAGGAGCGCGGGCCAGGGAAGGAGGTGCTGCAGGCTCAGGGCCGGGTCCAGGTGATGCCTCAACAAGGGGCCAGGGGCGCGAAGGCGGCCGGGGCGCCCGCGACGGGACGGGGCCGAGTGGCGTCCCCGCGGGGGACTCGGAACCTCAGGCCGCAGGGCCCAGGCCGACACGTTCCTCCCGCGAGCGCGCCGCCCGCCGCCCGCCGCCCGCTCACCTTGACGCGAGGCCCGACATCTCCCGCAGCCTGAGCTCCAAAACACCAGCGACCACACGGCCGGGGCGGCGCTCCCACAGGCTCCTCCGCCCCGTCGGGCCCGCCCCCGCCGCCCCGGCCGCCCCGCGCCCCGGAAGCAGATGACAGTTCTCCAGGGGCAGAGCGGCCTCGGGGATCTCGCGTGAGGCCGCGCTAAGGGCGGGGCGAGAAAAGCTGCGTGAGAGAGGGTGGGGGCGGGAGGAGGGGGCGGGGGCGGGGACTGGGTGGCCGGGGGGCGGGGCGAAGCGGGACCTGGAGCGGGGCGTGGTCTCGGACGGCCAGGGGGCGGGGCGAAGGCTGGGGGCAGGGATGGGCGGGGTCTAGGGCGGCCTATGGGCGGGGTCTGGGCGGTGGAGGGGCGGAGGCGGGGGCGGAGAGCAGGCGCGGGGTGATTGGCAGGAGAGAGGTTCTCTCCCAGAGGCTCTCGGGGAAAAGCCCACGTGGTCGAGGCTTGGTATGTTCCCTTTCACTAGCAGAATTCGACATGGAAAGCTTTTCTGGAACTTTAACCTTTTTAAAAAGGTCAGTTTCATAGTCTTGTCTTTGAGGACTCAAGCAGATGAAATGCCTCGGCAACATTCCTAATCCAACACAGAGAGTTTTCGCGGAGGAAGTCGCTTAATGAGTTAAAAACGCAGCATAGCCGAAACCGGTTTGGCTCAGTGGATAGAGCGTCGGCCTGCGGACTGAGGGGTCCCGGGTTCGATTCCGGTCAAGGTCATGTACCTGGGTTGCGGGCATATCCCCAGTGGGGGATGTGCAGGAGGCGGCTGATCGATGTTTCTCTCTCATCGATGTTTCTAGCTCTCTATCTCTCTCCCTTCCTCTCTGTAAAATCAATAAAATCAATAAAATATATTTAAAAAAACAAACAAAAAACGCAGCATAATGAGATGTGCTCTCCTCTCGCCTGTCCACTCTCCTGTGGCCTAAGGTTTCACCAGAATGGCTTGGTGATGTGAGGCGTGGAGATACAACGGGTGTGGTTTAGAAAACATGGATTTTTGTGTATCACAAATTTTAGGGAAGCCTCTAAAAGTTGTATTTTGAATGCTTAAGAAATTAAAAGCCCTTAGTACACTATTCCCTGTTTAATTTCCTTTTCACATTGGTCACGTGGTATCCAAAAGACAGATTATGAAAGTGTTAACAGTTCTGAACATAAGGCTAGGCAAACATTCCAAAACAAAATACACAAAAGGAATAAGCAATCAGGATGTAACGTTTGAGATAAGAAAGTATGCAATAGAATGATTTTACAAATGGGCGTCATCAGGGAGGATCCAACAATAAGTTGATTCTAAGGTCTTCCATAGATCGCTAAACAAGAAAATATTCAGGAAAGCTTAAGAATGGAAGGAAATGACTCATTGATAATGTGCCTGCTCCCAAGGGTAACCTTCATATCAACAGCTCAGAGCTGTACGCCCACCCAGCAGGCACTGGGCGGGGAGTTTACTAAGAATGTTCAGATGAAGGGCCGGGACTGGCCCTTCCCTGACCTCTTTGCTCCCGGATTCCAGCCTTCAATTCACCCGAATTAGGGGAAAACTCAGATCCTAAGGATCCATGTACTTCCAGGCTTGTATTATACTTCATACTGTCTGGGAAAAGATAAGTGGGGGAAAAGATAGCTCGAATTGTATGAAGTTTAAGATATATACACTGTGTGTGTGCGCGTGTGTGGTGGGGGGTGATAGGCTAAAGAAAATGACTCAGGTCCAGTGAAAACTTGTGAGAGAGAAGCTTATAGTCCCACACCTTGCAAAGTGACTGTAAATATATCTGCATGACTTGCTCTAGAAATGTCCATTCGATTTAGACACCTCGGCTACCTGTGGTCCTCTATGCCACATGCAACTCCCCCTAGTTTATATAATTTAGTAAACTTGCACTCTATCTTAAGAAAAACTCGGAGTTTTACATATTCGATCACAAATGTTAAAGACTCCTCCCCTACATCTTTTTAAAAATCACAGCTAAGCTTTGTTTTCACGAGAGTTATCTAATCTTTCCTAAGGCGAGTGTAAATGATTTCTATGACTTAAGTTAATGACTTAAACACAAAAGTAAGATTGTGCAAGGTGGTGCTGGGTGTTATGCCCAGATTTCAAGATCCCCAATAGACCACACCAGGGAGCCAGCGAGTCCGATGCAAAAGCAAAGAGTCTTATCACAGACGCAGGTCTGGCTCCCAGCCTCCACCGATGCCACGGCGAGAGAGACCGCCCGTGGGAAAAGATTCCGGGCGTGGCCAGCAGAGGCCTGGGCTTCCGGGAAGAAGGTACTTTCCTGAGCACATGGCTGCTGCCCCAACATGGAGGATACGGGGCAAGATGGAGGGCATAGCCCTCGCCCTTTCATTGGGATCGCTCACAACTAAATCAGTTCAAACCCAGTCCTCGTGTGGGTGGCCCACATCGTCCCCTCTTCCTGAGCCACCTGGTCAGCTTTCCACAGGCCTCACAGAGGAGCTGTAGGTGGCAAATGCTGCGGAGCTATTTTTCACCCAGTGAGCTACGATCAAAGCCAAGTGCACGTTCCAGGGGCCGATGTCAGTGGCTGCCATGCGGTGTGATCTATGTGACCTCAATTGGTGACTTCAAGGCTTGTTTATAACAGTCAGGATGTGACTGAGTCTAGGAAGGCTCTGAGACGACTATGGTGGACCCTTGCAGAGGCCTTGGCTAATGTGTCATTAAAATCAGATTTCAAAGGAATATTTAATACATGGCAAAATGCTCATAGATGATGATTAAACAACAGATTATCAAACAATATGTTTAGTAACACACAGAGAGAAGATGGAAAGTTATAATCCAAAATGTTTTTTCCTTCTTTACATTCACATTTTTTTTCAAAATTTCTACAAATTTTTCTTCATAATGCATTACTTTTATAACCAGAAAAAAAGAAATTAAAAATAGATAATAAATTTCACCTGAAAGTATAAATATTAAAAATATTTTGAACAAGTGAATTCTGGCAAAGAGCTATCCTATTGCTATTAAAAAGGATATCCCATTGGCACAGTAACTAAAGGAGGATGAAAAGAAGAAAATGAAGGACCTAGAAATAACTATGGCCTAGGGCAGTGATGGTGAACCTTTTGAGCTTGGCATGTCAGCATTTTGAAAAACCCTAACTTAACTCTGGGGCCGTGTCACATAGAGAAATTTTTTGATATTTGCAACCATAGTAAAACAAAGACTTACATTTTTGATATTTATTTTATATATTTAAATGCCATTTAACAAAGAAAAATCAACCAAAAAAATGAGTTCGCATGTCACCTCTGCCATAGGTTTGCCATCACTGGCCTAGTGCATAGATGGACCTAATACATGATCCGCTGTTCATTAAGGATTAGTGGGGCCCTAACCGGTTTGGCTCAATGAATAGAGCATCGGCCTGCGGACTCAAGGGTCCCAGGTTTGATTCTGGTCAAGGGCATGTACCTTGGTTGCAGGCACATCCCTAGTAGGGGGTGTGCAGGAGGCAGCTGATCGATGTTTCTAACTCTCTATCCCTCTCCCTTCCTTTCTGTAAAAAATCGATAAAATACTTTTTTTAAAAGGATTAGTGGGGGAAAGATGTGTGTTCAGTAAGGATGTAAAAATAAAATTGGCTAGCTATTTGGGGGAGAAATCAATTTAGAGCTTCTCAAAATAATGTCTAGAGTATTGAAGACTTAATCTTAAAAATAAAATAGTAAAATTATTAGGAGTAATATAAGTGAATATTGACCTAATTTTGGCCCAGAGGTCGCAGGTTCGATTCCCGGTCAGGGCACTGGACACTTCTGAAGGACATCTCTTCTAGACTCTGTGACGCTCCAAAGCTGTGTTTTAAAATTGTGTTCCCAGGAGCTGGGGGTCTGCACGGGTGTCCCACCGTTTGCCTCAAAGATGAGCAAGAAGGCTCCCCTAACCTGCATGTGACTTTTATCTCATTCACATGTGAGGCTCAATTTTTAAGAATTTTCTTAAAAATTCCAAAATTTGAACACCATTGTCCTGTAGTGTATGAATAAATAAAGTGCAATGGAGAAGTGAAGAACATGCATAGCATGTTCCATTCCCAAACTCTGGCCTCGCAGTAACTCAAATGCCTGCTCAGGAAACTTGTAAGTCACTCTACAATTCCCTTGTAAGTAGTCACAGCCTCAGGCATAAAATCTGAGAATATCCAGGGCCTGCTGCACAATAAAGAAAAAATGTGTGTTCTAGGATGGCTGCCAGGCTCTTCAATCTCTCCATCTCTCCTAACGAGAACCCATGTCCACTCAGATGTTTCAACAAAAGAGATTTTTAAAAATATATATTTTTATTGATTTTAGAGAAGAAGAGAGGAGAGACAGAAACATCAATGATGAGGAGAATCATGGATGGGCTGCCTCCCAAACGCTGCCCTAGTGGGGATCAAGCCCACAACCCGGGCATGGGCCCTGACCAGGAATCAAACTTTGACCTCCTGGTTCATAGTCAATGCTCAATCACTGAGCCACACTAGCCGGGCTCAGCAGAATAACTTTTATTGAAGGGACTACTTACAGAAATTTCGGTTAGATTCGGGGTTTGGGTTGGGTGAAGGGAAACAACTCCACATGGAGGTGACAGGAGACACGGAGGTGTTCGGGCTCTCACAACAGTAAGAAGCTGTGACCACCACGAGGGCCGAAGGCTCAGGGCGAGGGAGTCAAATCAGCGAGTCGTACAGGGGATGCTGCCCGTGCCTTCAAGATCAAGCGAGAGCAGGAGGAAAGGTGGGAAGGAATGGCCGACTTTTCTCCTTGACCCTCCAGCCTCCTGTTGGTGGCTCCCACTGGCCAGTCCTACCTGAGAGCCAGCTGGCGAGAGCCCAGAGAATAATCCACGCAGCTCTGCCCTTGGGGCCAGTCTAACAGGAAGGACGGAAAACAGTTCTGGTGAAGAGCAGGTTGGAAAGACCAGCATGTTTATAACACGCAGTAGGGGGGCCCACAGGCCCCAAACTGGAGGCAAGCATAACCGCATGAGGGCATTAATCATTCCCCAATTATGCACACAGCGGTGCTCACAAGACCTGCGCGTGCTTGGGGAACGCAGAAGGGAGCGGGACCGACTCCATCTGGGGGAGTAGATTCAGAAAAGGTTTTCTCAGACTGAAAACTAAGGTGCTTCGTTGTCGCCCAAGCAAAGTGTCTTGTATTTTTGCTTGAATGCAAAAACAATATGTAGTCACGCTAAGAAATGCAAACACACAACAAAAAAACAAATATTTACAGTCTCGCTCCAGCCTGAGCCCTCGATCAACATCTTTTTTTTTTTAACATCTTTTTTTTAATTGATTTTTTACAGAGAGGAAGGGAGAGGGATAGAGAGTTAAAAACATCGATCAGCTGCCTCCTGCACACGCCCCACTGGGGATGTGCCCGCAACCAAGGTACATGCCCTTGACCGGAATAGAACCTGGGACCCTTGAGTCCGCAGGCCAACGCTCTATCCACTGAGCCAAACCGGTTAGGGCTCAATCAACAACTTAATGTGTTTATATCCTTTAGCTCTTATTCCATGCATATACAGTATACACATATGATTATGCGGTCTTTGGAATGACAATATTTGTTGGTAAACTGTCTTTTCCCACTCAAATCACAAATTCTCATGCAATAAACATCATCTGTAACTTGTTAAAACTTTTAAAAAAACTTGTTTCCATTCGGCTGACATGACTCAGTGGCTGAGCGTCAAACTATGAACCAGGAGGTCACTGTTCCATTCCGGGGCAGGGCACATGCCAGGGTTCGGGGTCCATCCCCAGTAGAGGGCGTGCAGGAGGCAGCCCATCAGCGGTTCTCATCACTGATGTTTCTCTCTCTCTCCCCCTCTCCCTTCCTCTCTGAAACAAAACAAACAAACAAACAAACTTGGTTCCTCCTCTCTGGTAATTCATTTGTGTCTTCAGACACTTGGCTTGCTCCCTCTCCGGGCAATTACCAAAGGCACTGTGGGCGCACGTGTTCCTGTGGCCTCTCTACTCTTTGCACACACTCTGCCCACAGGCCATTTCAGACCACAGCCCCCGAGCTGCTAATAGCTTTCATAATTTTTAAAGATTAAAAAAAAAAAAAAAAAGGACACACATAAAGAAGAAAAGTAATAAAGACATATGTGGCCTGCAAAGGTTAAAGTATTTACTATCTGGGCTTTTATAGAAAACATTTGTCAATTCCTGCATTATGAATTCCAAGAAATGCTATTTTTGAGTCAAAGAATGTGAACATTTTTTGAGGCTTTGACTGCACTCTGCCAAATTGAGGAAACATTGAAGCAACTTCTGTCCTGCTCAGGACGGGAGTGGCCATTCGCCAGGCACCTGCCTGGGGGTGGGGGTGGGGGCACTGCCCCAGAGGTTAGCTGGCTCTGCGAGTTCTTTTGTTCTCAGCCTGAAGCTGCATGAGCAGTTTAAGTTGTCACTTCCCTTAAAAACAGGGTTGGCCATTTTCTTTCTTGATTTAACTAATTGACATTTTTGCCCATTAAAACACACAGGATATTTCTTTCTTTGTACGGCCTCTTCGTTAAATAAGGATGTCACTCTCTTATCTTTTATATATATTGGAAAATTTTGATGATTTTTTTACTTATCGTTTAATTTTATTTAATGGGTCTTTTTGATGAAAGAAGTTAAAAATTCTATAGTCGTCTGCCACTTTTTTTTTTTGTAATTTTGCCCTTAATGTCATGCTTACTTTGAGAGTAAGAGCAATTCACTTATATTTTCTTTCTTTTTTAAAAAAAGTTTTTTTATTGATTTCAGAGAGGAAAGGAGAGGGAGAGACAGAAACACCCAGGATGAGAGAGAATCACGGATCGGCTGCCTCCTGCACGCCCCCCCACTGGAAATGGAGTCTGCAGGGGGCATGCGCGCTGACCGGGAACGGCACCCTGACCTCGGGGTGCATCGGTGGCCGCTCAACCACGGAGCCAGTGGTCCAGTTTTCAGCACCATCTCCGGCGACAGGCCCCTCGCCCCGGGCTCCCTCGGGGCTCCTCGCTGCTCCGGGGACCGCGGGCGGACATCCAGGAGGCGGCGGTGGCGGTCTGGAGCCGCGCAGGTAAGAAGCCTGCAGCCAGGGCGGCACAGCAGCTCTCCCCGTGCCCGCCGCGGAGGGGCTGCAGGCGGGGGTCCTCTCCCCGTCGCTCCCGCAGCAGCCCCCCCGCTCCTGGCTGCGCCTGCAGACACTGCCGTTTCCTGCGCCTGGCCAGGGGCGGCCCCTGCGCCCCAGGGAGCCCCCCACCTGCCCCAGCCTGGCCCCGCC
Source organism: Myotis myotis (assembly GCF_014108235.1). NCBI lineage: Eukaryota > Metazoa > Chordata > Mammalia > Chiroptera > Vespertilionidae > Myotis > Myotis myotis. The sequence goes on from NW_023416390.1 coordinate 2,924,246, forward strand.
CTCTCAACACTCGGTTGCCCTTTAAAAATGTCTACTGCCCCGCCCACCCAGCATCGCCCAATCCGAGCCTCGCCCCGGTTTAAGGCCGTCTTCCAGGTGTACCGAGCGCCACCGGTGACAGGGTTCAAGAGGGGGCTCCCACCCGGGGCGCGCTCCCTGGCGGGGGGCGAGGCCCGCACCTTAGGGGCGAGCACCCAGGAGACGCCGCCACCAGCGCACCCCGCGTTTCCATTCGAACCGGGGACCCTCTTCCCAGCGGCCCACCCCGTCAGGCCCACAATCCCCCCAAAGCGCCCAGAAGAAGGGGGGAGGCTTGTAGCAGCGGCTCAGGGGTTGAGCATCCACGGATGACCCAGGAGGTCCCGGTTCCGTCCCGCTCAGGGCACAGGCCCGGGTGGCGGGCTCCATCCCCAGCGTGGGGCGTGCAGGGGGCAGCCGGTCCATGACTCTCTCTCGTCGTTGATGTTTCTCTCTCTCTTCCCCCTCCCTTCCCCTCTGAGATCAATAAAAACATAGATAAAAAAATAAAATAAAGCAAACTGGGGGCAGCCCCGAGGGCAAACGCGGTGGATCGGTGACTGGAGTCCCCCTCCCCCCCCCAACCCCGGCGCTCCCCGCTGACCCCGCGGCCCGCTTGTGACGCCTGCGGGCGTGGGTGCCACCCGCCCGGGGAGCCTGGGCGGCGCCACGCGGTTCCCGGCCGCGGCCCGGGGACGGGGGACGGGGGGAGCGGGAAGGCGGCCCAGCGGAGGCGGAGGCTGGCGAGCAGCGCCCGCGAGGCGGCGGCCGGGTGCCTCCCTCCGCGCCCTCCGCGCCCGCCCTCCCGGCCGACCCCGCGCCCCCAGGCCGGCCTCCCGCCGCCGCCCCTCGCCCCTCCTCCTCCTCCCCCGCCCCTTCCGTTTCTCGGGGTAAGGCTGCAGCCTCCCCGGCTCCGCATCCCCGCGTCGGTAGCGCGGTTTCCTCCTGCGCCCTCGCCCGGCGCCACGACTCCCCGCCCTGAGCCTCTGCGCCTCTGCGCCCCGAGCCGGCGGGCGGCGCGCTCCCGATCGCCCGCGGACCGCAGGTGAGTGGTGCGGCCTGGAGGGCTCCTGGGTGCCCGCCCGGCCCGCGATGCCCCACCAGGGCCCTGGGGTCCCTGCAGCGAGGCCGCCGCCCGGCCCGGGAGACCCGGGTCCCTGCAGCCGCCGGGCGGAGGAGCTCGCGGTCCCCGGGCCCTGGTTCTGCGGCCGCCGGGAGAGGTCGAGCGGGAGGACAGGGGAGCGAACCGCCTCTGTTTAACGGGGGAGTCACTCGCGTTTCCAGGGGAGAGGCTGCGAGCGGAGGCCCCGGCTGATCGGCAGGTCGGTGGCGCGGCTGTCAGGCGCCCTGGCCCTCGCGTTGCCCGATGCCCGTGTCCAGGCCCCGGCCCCGGTCCTGACCCCCCGGAGGGTGTCACGGGGACACGACGGGCCTGGGTTTAGGGGAGTCGTGCCCCCGGCTTGCGGTTCTCTGCCTGTGGAAGGCGGTTTGTGCGACGTGCAGCTGGTGGGGCCGGGCCGTGGGTGGAAGAACATAGTTGTCCTGGGCGCGGACGCATCCCGGGCGCTGTCACCACGCAGAGCGCGCGAGCCCCGGGTTAGTGATGCCCCTGCGAGGAAGACGCGTAAGCCAGCAGCCGGGGGTAGGGCCGAGCGTCCACTTTTAAAGCTCGTTTTGAAGCTGGTCCTGAAGTTGCCCACAGGGAGGGGCATCTCATGCAGAAGGACAGCGGGCTGGGCTGCGTGGACGGTCCGCGACCTGCGTCCCTCAGGCCGAAGGAGACGTTTCTGGCCCCTTTCCGCGGTGCGCAGCTTTGAACCCCAAGAAACGCATAGGGACAGGTGCCCCGCAGTGACAGCGGTCGGTGGAAGGATGACAGTGGTCCCCCACCTGCGGTGGACGGCGACCTCATCCTCGCCTTCTAAGCAGGGACTATAGGGGACACAGAGACAATGGAAGTTCATTGTTTCAGTGCATTCGTATTCAGAAGCCCTTTCACTTTAAAAAAATACATATTTTTATTGATTTCAGAGAGGAAGGGGGAGGGAGGGAGAGAAATATCAGTGGTGAGAGAGAATCACTGATCCGCTGCCTCCTGCACGCCCCACACTGGGGATTAAGCCCGTAACCCAGGCCTGTGCCCTGACCCTGACCAGGAATTGAACTCGTTACCTCCTGGTTCATAAGTTGACACTCAACCACTGAGCCATGCCGGCCGGGCCCTCGTAAAGATTTTTTTTAAAATATACAAAGCAGGTGGTACTGTGCTTCCCTTCAAACGCTCCATAGTTACTTGAACAGGCAACACCCTGATTTACAACAACATAGTAAGACCAGCTCCCAGCCACCAGGACAACATGTCCAGTTCAGTGCAAAGGCAGGAAAACCAAACAAAACCCATAACCCCAGTGGTCACTCCAAGCTCCTGATGCCAGGCGGGCCTCAGCGAGGCTGACCACCATCAGGACTGGCCGAGCTCTTTCTTCCAGACCTTCCAGAGAGACTTCCCGGTGAATCTTAGGGTCCTCCCTTCAACGCCCTCCCCCAGGAAGCACACCCAGGACCCCCTCCAGCACGGCCGTGGGTTAGCCCGGCCTCGGACTCGATGTGCTGCTTCTTTAGAGCCTTAGCTTTGCCTGGTTTTGAAGGTCAAATAAATGACATTGCCCAGCACATTTCTCTCGCTGGGCGGCGTGTTTCCCGTGAGGTTCGTCCATGTCGCTGCCCAGGGCAGGAATTCTTTGGTTTTCACTGTTAATTCCGTGTTATTATTGACGGTTATGTGGGCTACTTCTAGGGTTGGGTACTGCCCATGCTGTAATGTCTGTGTCTGCTTTTCATGCACATGTGCATCAGTTTCTGCCCGGCCCGGCCCGGCAAGGGAAGCTAAGCTGCTGGGCCGCGGTGATGCCCATATTCCACACTGCACCTCGTTCCCCAAGGGGCTGTGCCGGTTTGACTGCCAGCAGTGCCTCCTCCCCCACGCTTGGAGTTTTCAGTCTGAAATCCTATTGTGATTTCCAGTTGCGTTTCCCTGATTCCTAAGGAGGTAGGCTCTCTCTCCCTCCGCTTCCCGGTCATCCGCATGCCCGCCTTTGTGAAGAGCTTGTTCAAGTTTCTTGCCCTCGAGCTGACCCTGAGAGGAGAGCGGACGTGCAGTGTAGACGGCAGAGGGAAGGCACGCCGACCAGACGGGACAGCACGTGCAAATGAATGGCGTGTACGGAGTGTGGGAGAACATGGACAGATAGTGGGAAATCAGCTACTACTAGTAAAACGCTAAATTTAATCGGAGCCTGGGCCGTGACGACAGCCATCTCACGCAGATCAGAGTAAGGCAGCGGTTCTCAACCTGTGGGTCGCAAGCCCTTTGGGGGTCGAACGACCCTTTCACAGGGGTTGCCTAAGACCATCGGAAAACACATCTATAATTACATATTGTTTTTGTGATTCATCACTATGCTTTCATTATGTTCAATTTGTAACAATGAAAATACATCCTGCATAGCAGATATTTACATGACGATTCATAACAGTAGCAACATTACAGTGATGAAGTAGCAACGAAAATAATGTTATGGTTGGGGGTCACCACAACATGAGGAACTGTATGAAAGGGTCGCGGCGTGAGGAAGGTTGAGAACCACTGGTTATATATGTGTTTTCTGATGGTCTTGGGTGACCCCTGTGAAAGGGTCGTTCGACCCCAAAGGGGTCCCAACCCACAGGTTGGCGACCCACAGGTTGAGAACCGCTGGAGTAAGGTAACACCCGAAAGTCAGGCAGTTTGACGGCCACACTCTGAAAGCCGAGCAAGGTTTGTTCACGGGAAGGACTGCATCTCCAATGAGCTAAAAGGCGCCAGTGTCCCTCTGGCTGGGGAGCGCGTGGCTGGGGCGTCCTGGAAGCGTCTGCTGGCCAGTCGCACCTCACCAGCCCTGGTCGCTGCGCAAGCTGAGCAGCCCGAGCCCCCACAGATCTCACCTGTGCCCACGCCTGCTCCCCGCCCCTCCTGCCTCCATCCCTCGCCCACTCCCTGAAGCAGCCCTAAGATGGGGCCACGGGGAAGGAGGCCGAGGCCTGGGCGGACCCTCCCGGGCAGGGGGAGCTAAATCCAGCCTTGGGCCAGCCCCTCAGCACCTGCCCCGGAGAGAGGGCACAGACACCTTCGTGTGAGACAGACACCCAGCGGTTTCCTGGGTGCGGCCTTTCCTCTCCAACAGGGCCGCCTACAGCAGCGTCAGGGCCACGCCTAGGCCCTTGGGCTTAGCAGGTGGGAGGAAGGCCGGGTTCTGGAGGCAAACCGTGGAGGGGCTGCTGGAATCCAGGCGGCCTGTGGGCTGCAGAGGCCGTGGTTCTCCAGCGGGAGGGATGCCCACGGGCGCCTGACCCCCTTCCCTGCTCCTAGAGACAGCTGCTCTCTGGCGCTCCCGTCCTCACGCCCCTGTCCCTGCGCAGAGGGCCTGGCCGGCCCTGGCCCACCGCTCTCCACGCACTGGGCACCCCGGGCCCCAGGATCTCCGCACCGTGGCCTGACAGAACATCCCCCAACAGGACAATGGCCCTCCAGATCCCACGGAGGCCTCGCCCGCCTCCTCCACCCGGGGAGTCACCGCTCCCCGAGCCAAGTTTCCGCCCGACGCCCAGAAACTGTGCAATCAGATCTGGCCGCACCAAGGAACTTTGTTCCGGCCGCTCAGAATCACCAGCGGTGCCCAGCCTCTGGGATTTAGTGGGCGAGTGACTATTCCAGAGAGCGGGCAGTGACCATGGACGGCTGCAGGCCTCTGGCTTCCTCACGGAGGGCGTGGGGCTGGGCTCGGTGCTTCTCAGCCGCCGCTGTCACTTGTGGGCTCTGGGCGAAGCTCTGTGCGGGTCCTTTCCCAGAAATGTCTCACTTGACCTCCAGAGTCTCTGCAAGGTGCGTATTCTCTCCATTTCACAGATGAGGAGGGAGGCCCAGAGAGGGCAAGTCAGTTACGTGGTGCCACACAGCTCCTTAATGGCAGGGCCTGGGTTTGATCCCAGGTTTATCGGATCCCAAAGCCTATGCCTCCCCCCCTCTGCTGTTGCTCACACCTGAAGTGCGTGTAAACGATACGGAGATGACTTTTAAACCTCTGGTGTTCGGGCGAGATGATAGGATGGTCAGAAATTAGAAGAGTTTTATCTGTGTAGAGCAGTGGTTCTCAACCTTGGCTGCACATTAGAACCACCTGGGAATCTTTTTAAAATCCTGATTTCTGGGCCTCATCCTCCTGAAATTCTGTTTCTTTGTTGCTAATGTTGTGGTCTCACCCCATAACAAAGAAACAGAATTTCCGGACGATGAGGCCTAGAAATCAGGATTTTAAAAAGAGTCCCAGGTGATTCTAATCATTAGAATGTACAGCCAAGGTTGGGAACCACTGGTATAGAGAGATTGGGCTTTCCGGAAGAGTCTTAAGGGCCTCCCTCCCCACCCCCTTTTCACTGACCTACTTCAGCTCAGTGACCATGTCTCCACCTGGACATGGAAGTCCCACAGAAGCTGGAGACTCTTGCTACTTGACGTTGTGACGGGTGCACATGTGGTCTCTGATGGGAGGATGTGACTTCTTTCGACCTGTGCTGCTCAGAGCCGATTTGAAAGAGGTTGTCACAAAGTAAGGCTGACAGGAGGTGACTTCAGTGTTTGCTGCATCCGTGACGACTGGGCTGCTAGAGAGAGTAGTTCCACGCGGGGAAAGCCGCCTCCCGGAATTAGACTTACTGACCACCTACTCGGGGAAGAGAACCCTGCCGAGCTCACTGCTTGGCCAGAGGAGTGGCTCTGCTGGCGTGCGAAGGTTCTCAGGCCTCTGGGTCAGGAGAAGTGTGTTCCCCTAGAGTTCGTCTGGGGAAGCCCCGAGCCCAGAACTTCAGAAGGCGACTGAATGTGGAGACAGGGCCTTTGGGAAGCAACTCGTTAAGTGGGGCCACGTGAGTGAGCCCTGATCTCCCCGCCTGGTGTCTTTATAAGCAGAGGAGACACACCAGTGCTGTGAGCGCAGCGCAGAGAGGCCACAGCGGGCCACGGCGAGAAGGTGGCCAAGCCCCAGCGAGAGGCTCAGGAGACACCACCCCCAGTGCTTTGGTCCCGGACCTCCGGCCTCCAGATCCGTGAGACGCAGATCCTGGAGTTTAACCGGTGGTGGCATTGTGTTGGGCAGCCCAGGAGCGATGGAAGGGAACTGGGGACTTGGCAGAGCTGAGCCCTCCCTTGCCCGAGGCCCCACAGCCAGAGGCGAGAGAGAGAGAGAGAGAGAGAGAGAGAGAGAGAGAGAGAGAGAGAGAGAGAGAGAGAGAGACGTCAGTAGGTCTGCAGTGAGGCCCAGGATCCGCTGGGAAAGGTTTTCCTGGGAGGACAAGGGAGTCAGGTGTCAAGTAGCGAGTTCCAGTAGTCAGACTAGCAACAGCCGCTAGGTGTGCGCTCCATGCACCTGGGCCAGGGCTCGAACCGAACCTGGGATGTGCCTTGACCGGGAATCAAACCCAGCACCTTCCGGTGGATGGGACGATGCTCCCAGCAACCGCGCCGCCGGGCCAGGGCCAGGAATCAGTCTTAGGCTGTTTTCCTCTCAGCATGATGGCGTGGACACAGTTCCAGGTGACCTGTTCTTCAAGAACGTGCGTCTAAGGACCACACAGTAGTCTATCTCACACGTCACCGTGTTTAAGGTTATTCTCCACTTGCTGCTGTGACCAGCCATCCTTCCTGCCCCGAAGTAGGCTCACTCCACTCCGACTTCCTCACACGCCTTAGGGCAGCCTGGAGCTGCCGGCTGCCCAGGGAGGGCCCGACCGCTCCAGGGCCCTGGTGCGGCCCTGGTGCGTTTCCCTCCGGACCCGGCTGCTTCCCGCCGCTTCTGCAAGGACGTGAGCTTCACAGGCAGCTCCGGCCGCGGCCTCCGCGCACTCTCCTCTTACTACTGTTGAGGCTGGGCATATTTCTCAGGGTGGTGACCCACACTCTTAAGAAAATAGCATTTAAACAATTGGTTTAGCATACGTGTTTAACTCAGCCCAGCCGTGGCAACTACCCATGACCCCCGCCCCTGACGGCTCCTCTGACGGCCAGGGGGGACTTTTAAAAGAGACAGTGAGTGTTTGTGATGATGGCAGAGAACACGGCTGCCCCGCCTGGCCTGCCTTGTGTAACCTGCAGTTACTTAACCCTCCCTAAGCTCCAGCTCCCTCAACTTAAAGGGGCCTGGCAATCCCCCCACCATCGGCACAATAGTGAGAGCGATTACTGACGCTCCCGATCAGACGTGGCTCCTACTGGGGGGGGGGGGGGGGCGGAGGGGGCGCTGCCTGTCCTGCTAGCGATGTGCACCCCGAGGCAGACGTCCTCTCAGCCTGGAAGCCAGAACCCCTCAAGTCCCAGCAACGAGCATGGTCTAGGGCGCTGTGTTCTCTAAACGCCTTCTCGCTGGAAGAGCAGCACAGATAGACACAGTGGGACTTCTTTAGCTGGGGGGGAGGGGGGGAGGGCTGGGAGACTGCCCTGGTCGCTGGCCCGGGCGTGGCCTCAGTCTTGCAGGACACACAGTGCTCACGGGTGCTCGGTGTTTTAGGAAGTTGCCCCAGAACTGGTAGGACACATCCTCTCCAACTCCCCCTCCCCCACGGGTAAAAGCGAGAACCCTGCTTCCATCCCGCAGTGGGCATCCTAGTCCCTGCGAGAACTTGGCCTTCGTCCAGCTCCGTGCCCACGCGCTCACCTGTCTGTCTGCTGGGGGTTCGTACATAGAATGTAGATCCCCATTCAAACGCCTTCTGGCACCGGGAAGCCAATCCTTTGCCTAATGGATTTTTGAGACTAACAATATTTTTTTTAAAGATTTAGAAACCAAGTTCCCGCCCGGCTGGTGTGGCTCAGTGGTTGGGTGTTGACCTAGGAACCAGGGGGTCAGGGTTCGATTCCCTGTCAGGGCACAGGCCCGGGTTGTGGGTTCCATCACCAATGGGGAGTGTGGGGCGTGCAGGAGGCAGCCCATCCACGATTCTCTCTCATCATCGATGTTTCTCTCTCTCTCTCCCTCTCCCTTCCTGTTTCTAAAAACCAATAAAATATACATAAACAAGCAAAAACCAGTTTCCCCGTTGGGTGATGCCCAGTCTTCCCGCTGCAGCAGGACTGGTCTCCGGTGGGGCGGCGGGGGCCGCAGGGGCAGTGGTGGCAGGGGTGCCCCTGGGCTAGTACCTGTTCACTGGTGATTTTCCCCGCGAGCTAGACCTGCAGTGCCCACCCTGCAGCGGCCGGACTGAGGGCATCGCTGCTGAGCCGCCTTCTCTTTCGCACCCGTGTCTCTGCAGCTGCCAGCGGGTGGGCGCCCTCCCGGCCGGGCGGCGGGGCTCAGGGCCCAGCCATGTCCGCCATCCTGCAGGAGCTGCTGCGCGTCTCCGAGAAGGCGGCCCACATCGCCCGCGCCTGCCGCCAGCAGGACGCCCTCTTCCAGCTGCTCATCGAGGAGAAGAAGGGCGGCGAGAAGAACAAGAAGTTCGCCGTGGACTTCAAGACGCTGGCCGACGTGCTGGTGCAGGAAGTCATAAAGCGGCACATGGAGAGCAAGGTAGGCGGGGCCGCGGCCATGGCCTGGACCGCAGGGTGCCTGCCGGGGCTGTGGCTTTGTGAGCACAGCCTCCCGCCCCCTGCCTTTCCCCAGAGGACCAGCACCTCAGATTCAAGTAAACACACACCTCTGGGTCTGACTCCCCTTGTTCTGACTATAATAGTTCTAGAATGTTCACTGCAGAACAGTTTGAAAATACAGGAAAACAAATAAGGAAATAAAAATCCCCCTTCTCAGAGCTAGAGAGGAGCATGTTGGTATAGACCAGTGGTTCTCAACCTTCCTCACGCCGCGACCCTTTAATACAGTTCCTCATGTGGTGGGGACCCCCAACCATAACATTATTTTCGTTGCTAATTCATCAGTGTAATGTTGCCACTGTTATGAATCGTCATGTAAATATCTGATATGCAGGATGTCTTTTCATTGTTACACATTGAACATAATGAAAGCATAGTGATGAATCACAAAAACAATATGTAATTATATATGCGTTTTCCGATGGTCTTAGGCGACCCCTGTGAAAGGGTCGTTCGATGCCCAAAGGGGTCGGGACCCACAGGTTGGCGACCCACAGGTTGAGAACCGCTGGTATAGACCTTCTCACTTATTGAGTTTCTTTTTGAATAAGTAGTACACGTTCTTGGGAAAATAAGCAAATATCATCCCCCCACTCGAGAAAACCACAGCTGTGTTTGGCTACGTGTTGTTAGAATGTTTTTCTTCTATGTGTAGGTGTGTGCATGGCACATATCATTTATTTCAATAGAAATGAGAAAATACTATTTGGTAACTTTAAAAAATGGTTTCATTTATTAAGTCTCACTTTCTGACATAATCGTGTATCTAATGCCTGTAGAGTTCTGGAGACTTATAGTTGCCCTTTATTCTAGTAGAAAAATATTGTTTATAACTATCAATGATTGTGATTCTAGTTATTTTAAACTGATTGGGGGGGGACTGTATTCATAAATAGTAATAACAACAACACTAACAGACACTTATAAATGCTTATTGCATGCCAGACACTGCTCTAAAGGCTTACTTAACTTTTCAACTCTTATAACAATTTTATGAAGAACTAGTAATCCCGGGGAGTGGGTGAGGAAAGACCGGCACAGAGAGGTTAAGTCACTTGCCGGAGGTAACACAGCAAGTGAATGGCCGGGCCAGTTTTGAGCACAGGCCACCTGGCTGCAGAGTCTGTGCTCTTTGCATCACTGTGCGGCCTTCTATATGATCTAATAATTACATATTCAGGAGGACAGACCTTTATGAGAGAAGGCACTATAATACTGGAATAGTTCTCTATGAAATGCTCAAAATATAGGAATCAATAAGAATCATTTCACTCTCTCATCATTGATGTTCCTATCTCTCCCTCTCCCTTCCCCTTTCTCTAAAAATCAATAAAAACATTAAAAAAAAAGAATCATTTAAGTGAATTCCTGACCACAGGAAGGAAGAATCAACAACCCTTTGAAACCGCTACAACAGCGGTTCTCAACCTGTGGGTCGCGACCCCTTTGGCGGTCGAACGACCCTTTCACAAGGGTCGCCTAAGACCATCCTGCATATCAGATATTTACATGACGGTTCACAACAGTAGCAACATGACAGTTATGAAGTAGCAACGAAAATAATTTTATGGTTGGGTCACAACATGAGGAACTGTATTTAAAGGTTGAGAACCACTGCTCTGCAAGCTCCACTTCTCTGTGCCCTGTGATACCTGCCCCAGTGCGCTAAATGGAGCAAGTTCATTTCTGATCCTGATCAAGATAGTTGGTTGTAACTGGATTAGCAATGTACCGACATTAAAATTGATGAGTTAATGTTTGCCCAGAGCGTTATAACAAGTCCAGGCTGGGTTCACGGAGGAGGTAGATGCCGGGACTTGAGGACGGATAAGTGAGGTTCACCTTTGGCGAGAAGAAATAGCTGTGTTTCCTGACTCACTCCCCGCAGCCTCAGGAACAGGCTTTAAGCAGGCGGGGCGCTGGGCCCCAGCCCTGGCTGACACGCCCTGTTCTTCAGAATTGGATGCCAAGCGGTGGTGGGCGTTATTAAGCTGTTGGCCGCCTGCAAATGGCTGAGGGCACATATCTGAAGCATTTCCTTGCCTTCGTTCCCTGAGAACATCACACAGATCAGAATTCAGCACATATGTTGAGGGAAACGTATCTTTACTGGAGAAGCAAAATGTATCTGAAAGCTTCATTTCCTACAAAGATGAGAGAAGATTCTTACTTAGCTCTATATTTTAAAAAATATTTTTTATTGATTTCAGAGAGGAAGGGAGAGGGAGAGAGAGAAACATCAATGATGAGAGAGAATCATTGATCGGCTGCCTCCTGCATGCCCCCTACTGGGGATTGAGCCTGCAACCCAGGTATGTGCCCTTGACTGGAATCGAACCCAGGACCCTTCAGTCCACAGGCTGACGCTCTATCCAAAAGCCAAACCAGCCAGGGCAGCTCTATTTTTTTTTTAATTCTATATTGATGCATAAATTACTGGTTCATAAAATATTCCCCTTGTTTGGTTGTATCTCCTTCCTACCCTGAAGGTGAACGTTACCTCAAATAGGTGCAGAAAACACACTTGAAAATGGGGGTGGGTGGGGGGGGTGGAAAGTAATGTTATCTTCTAACCCAATGGTTCTCAACCTTCCTAACGCCGCGACCCTTTAATACAGTTCATGTTGTGGTGACCCCAATTTCATTGTTACAAATTGAACATAATGAAAGCATAGTGATTCATCACAAAAACAGTATGTAATTATATATGTGTTTTGTGATGGTCCTAGGCGACCCCTGTGAAAGGGTCGTTCGACCCCCAAAGGGGTCGCGACCCACAGGTTGGGAACCGCTGTTCTAACCCCTTCTATCCAGGCTCAAGTAAAACCTGCGGTACTTGATCAATAACGTTAACTTATATAAGTGACGAGGGTGCTATTTAAGAGCAAGAGTTAAAATATTTCCTTTGGAAGCATCCTAATCCTATGGTCCTTAAGGAGATAGATGAAGTTTCTAGAAATACTTCTGCAAACTCACCAGGACAGCAGGCAGCCAGACTTCTCCATGACTTGCACTTTTGATAAGGGCCGAGGAGCCGGAAAGTCTCCGAAAGCTAAGCACTGAGCCACGCGGACTTCACGGTGTTATGCTGAGGTGGGTTTCTGGGATGGTACAGTTCTGAATTTCAGATCTGGTTGTGCTATTTAATTTGAAACAGAAAATGGAAACCTGTTTAGAATTGAACATACGTGTGGGTTTTCCTTTATTGTTCTTGCTTTGGTTTGTTGTCATACCTGCATTCTTCAGTTTCCAGGCTTGGAGGACAAAATTTTTGGAGAAGAATCGAACGAGTTCACTAATGCTCTGGGTAAGTACACAGATCCTGACGTGGTGTTGTAACTGTCAGGGACCATATCCTATTCTAATTTCCAACTTACATCTTAAGTGGATGTTTGGGAGCCTTTCATGTAAACGACAATATATTCAAATGTTAAGCTTCACTCAGAACTTCAGGCCATTTAACTTAGGGAAATGTGGTATCTTAGACGTAAATCTGTGGCATTTAAATAATGGATGACGTAACCTTTTTTAAAAATACATCTTGATTTCAGAGAGGAAGGGAAAGGGAGATAGAAACATCAATGATGAGAGAGAATCAGTGATTGGCTGCCTCCTGCACGCCCCCTACTGGGGATCGAGCCCGAAACCCGGGCATGTGCCCTCGACCTGGGACCCTTCAGTCCGCAGGCCGACACTCTATCCACTGAGCAACACCGGCCAGGGCTTGACTTAACCTTTTGGAAAGTTGAGTGGTCCTTTGGGAATCTAATGGAAGTGACAGATGCCCCAGAAAGATGTGCTTCCTCACAACTGGGCAGACCATCTCAGGTCCACGGTTTAAACTCCAAACCCATCCATGGACCTCGTGCGATTCTGGCCGGGGGCCAGGTCCGGGACCACGGATACGGGTCTGTTGCCCTCACTGCACCCAGGTGCACAGCCTTGCTCCCCCACTCCTCTGTGGTCCTTCCCCCCGACTCCCTTGAGATGCCGCAACTCTGTGTATGTCTTCCCACCAGGGGAAATGATTGTCTTGCGACTGTGCCCGACAGAGGGGGAGACGGCAGAGCTTCTGAGCAAAGTCCTGAACGGGAACCAGCTGGCGGCCGGGGCACTGGCCAAGGTCATTCACGAGGACGTTGCCTTCGCCGACCCGGCCCTGGATTCGGTCCAGGTCACCATTCCTCACGACACTTTGGGAATCTGGGTGGATCCCATAGGTCAGTGGAGGGTTTGCTTTCATCCATTTGTTCTTATTGGTCATTGGTTTTTTTGGTTTGTGTGTGTGTGTGTTTTGTCGGGGGAGAGGGCTTAGAAAAATACCAATTGAGTATAGTTTAACTCTCCTGGAAGTTTAAGCAGTTTTACAGTTTGAAAGGGATCAGGAAGAGTGGGGTGTGTGTTATGACATGTTGTTAGAAGCAGATGTGCATCCGTCACCTGTAACAGACATGCATGCGTGTTTGTGGGTCTGTGTGGGGGCATGCACACACACGCGGGCACACGTGCAGAGCTGAGTTCACTCGTCTTTGAAGGACGCCAGGGTCCAGACTGTAAACATGAGGGAAGAATGAGTGGGAGCAGCTACACGTCACCGGGCACACGGGCCAGTCACGGCACACGGCTCCGGCGGGCACGTGCACGTGGCACCACACGCCAGGCCCTCGGCTTCTCCGAGGGAAACACAAACCCGGTTTCGGTGAGATCTCCCCCTGTCCCACCGCTTCCTGCAAATTCAACGAAACAAGCAGCGAGCACCCGGTGCAGGCAAGCAGAGCCCCGCTAGGGAGGACCCCTGAGCGGGCAGCGTGGAGGGCCTGCGGAAGCTTCCCCCGTAGTATTTCTTTGGGTCATGACTGTGATAGGACCAAAATCTGCAGCTCATTGTTGTTTTTGTGTGTGAGTGTGTCTTTTTTCCCCCCCAATATATTTGTATTGATTCCAGAGAGGAAGGGAGCGAGAGAAAGAGAGGGAAACATCGATGAGAGAGAATCATGGATTGGCTGCCTCCGGCACGCCCCCCACTGAGGATCGAGCCCACAACCCGGGCCTGTGCCCTGACCAGGAATCGAACGGTGACCTCCTGGTTCATAGATTGACGCTCAACCACTGAGCCACACCAACTGGTCTCTTTTGAGGGTTAGAATTGGGGGTGGGGAGGCAGGCACAAACATTCCGACTGTCGCAGTTATTAAATGAGAAGAAAGACATGCTGTAGGACAGTTCACAGATGCATTCATCCTCATTTTCTCCATAATCGCGACCTGAACCCAAACGAGCACGCTTCCCTTTCAGATTCCACGCATCAGTACATCCAAGGCTCTGCCGACGTGGAGCCCAGCCATGGAATCTTCCCCCGGGGGCTCCCGTGCGTCACCATCCTCATCGGCGTCTATGACCTGCGGACGGGGCTGCCCCTGATGGGGGTCATCAACCAGCCTTTCGTGTCGCAGGACCCCGACACCCTCAGGTAGGAGGGGCACTTGGGGTGCGTCACGGTTTGTAGAATTTGCAACCTTAGCTTTGCTTTTTGTCAAGACGGTCACTCCATGTGGCATTCCCAGGACGCGAGATACCGGGCCGTTCCCGCTAGAAGTCTGCATGTTTGAGTTCACGTTCTTTTATTTGGCCTCATTTTATTGGCCCAGTTTGACTGGGGGCTGATAGAAGCTTTGAACAGAAACGGCATGTTGGCAGAGACCTGCTGCATTTGGAAGAAAGCAGTCCTGTTCCCTATTCCTCGAATCCTTTCGAAACCAGATTGATAGCACGGAGCCACCCCTGCTTCTCACGCGTTCGGAATGAGATAGGCGCTGTGGCTATGCAGCCAGTTGAACTGGGACACAATTTTAGAAGAAATTCAAAACCAAAATGGGAAAATTATCCAAGGGAAAGATGAGTAGTTATGGCCAGGATTAGAACCTGCCCCTGGGGTGCTGTCCCTATAAATGTGAGGGCCGCCTCGCTCTCCACCCTCCCCCGACTCCGACAGGGAGTTGGGGTGGGGGGGAAGGGGGCGACGGGTGGCGCCTCCAATTGGCCTGCGCTTTAGGGTCGACTCTAGGGCACAGCAGGGTCCAGGGGGAAGCAAACTGCTTTTCTCCTGGGGGTTCAGTTTTGATTTGTGTTTTCTTTTAAAATCTATTTTTATTGATTTCAGAGAGAGGAAGGGAGAGGGAGAGAGAGAGAGAAACATGAATGATGAGAATCACTCATCAGCTGCCTCCTGCCCGCCCCACACTGGGGATGGGGCCTGCAACCCGGGCCTGTGCCCTGATGGGAATCGAACCCTGACCTCCTGGTCCACAGGCCCACGCTCAGCCACTGAGCCACACTGGCCGGGCGGTTCAGTGTTCGTGCTGAAGTAGGTCAGACTGCTAGTGCAGGACTACACGTTCTTTCTTGAGCTTTGAGTTGCTTGGGCAACTAAGAATTGTTAGCGCTGTAATAGTCATGAACTGCACCTTTGGGATTTTGTCATTTCCCCTCTGCCCCTGCCTTCCTCCACGCGAAATGTGCTTGTTCTCTTTACAAGGTCACGGCGGAATGAAAAAGCGCTGGGCCTGGGTGCAGGCGTAACCCCGGCCTAGACGTGCTTCCCAAGCAGTTAGTGGCACGGACACTGCAGATGGCGCAGGGCACCCAGCACAGACAGGGCTCACAGATCGAGGAAGGACAGGCGCTGTGATTGTTTCTGTTGCCAAAAATAACGCGTCCATCTTTCTTGGCGTTGAAGTCGAGGTGAGCTTTCGAGTAAGCCAGAGAAGAGGGTGAAACAATGAGAAGGAGTTTCCAAGGGAAGGACCATGTGTAAGGATCGTAAACGAGATGCAGGTGGAAAGACAGACGGCCTGTTTGTTCGTCTTTCCCTCTTAAACTTGAGATGCCCACGCGGCAGTAAAGCTCTGCCGTGTTCCTAGGGACCCCGAACCCCACAGATATGTTCGCATCGCCCGGGTCGCCGTGCTGAGGCCCGAGACAGAGCCGCCCCATCAGCAGCCGCGCAGGCAGCTGGGCGGAGAGGTGACTTTCAGAAATGAATGAGCCGCGTGGGGTCTGTTTCTGGGCTGAAGGCACGGAGACTCGTTACGTTAAATATACTTTTTTCACATCGTGGGGTTGAAGGCAACACGAATACTGAAAAGCAAATGTGAGTCCGGCCTGCGTGGCTCAGTGGTTGAGCGTGGCCCTGTGAACCCCGAGGTCGGGTTCGGTCCTGGTCGGGGCGCATGCCGGGTTGTGGGCTCATCCCCAGTGGGGAGCGGGCAGGAGGCAGCCGGCCCAAGATGCTCTCTCATCATGGCCGTTTCTCCCTCCCTCTCCCTCCCTCTCTGAGATCAATACACACATTTACACATTTAAAAAGCGAGTGGGATCTCCGCCTGCGCTCACGGACACCTCTCTCCCGCAGGTGGGAAGGACGGCGCTACTGGGGCCTCTCCTACATGGGCACCAACATCCACTCCCTGCCGCCCCCGGTCTCCGAGCCGCAGGGCGCGCGGACTGGCCACCCCGGCGCCGAGGCCGCGGACACGGGCGCCCAGGCCCAGGGCGCCCACCGGTTCTCCGCCGTCATCAGCGCCAGCGAACAGGAGCCGGTCCGGGCGGCGCTGGCGCGCGTCTGCGGGGGCCGCGTGTTCCGCGCCGCGGGGGCCGGGTACAAGGGCCTGTGCGTGGTCCAGGGCCTCGTGGACCTGTACGTCTTCTCCTACGACACCACCTTCAAGTGGGACTCGTGCGCGCCCCACGCCATCCTGCGGGCCATGGGCGGCGGCATGGTGGACTTCCAGGGCTGCCTGGCCAGGGGCCCCGCCGCGGGCCGGGAGTGGCCGCAGCTGCTGTACCACGTGGGCCACGAAGGCGCCAGTGGCGTGGATCGCTGGGCCAACAGGGGGGGGCTCATCGCGTACAGGTCGCGCCAGCAGCTGGAGACGTTCCTGAGCCTCCTCGCCCCGCACCTGGCGCCTGCGGACGCGCGCGCATAGACAGCCTTCTCCCGCCCATGGAACCAAACTGTGACCCTGGGCCCCGCGCCTGTCGCGGAAGATAGCTTTGTCCTGTGGGTGGTCAGCGTTCATCTCCCTCTCCGGAGGAGTATTTTCCGTTCTGCGTTCATATGATGTTAATTTCTGTAAATAAACGTGGACATGTGGACGCCTGCAGTGGGATTGCGCTGTCGGTGCTGCCTGCAGCCTGTCAGTCAGGCGCCGAATGAAGAGGCGGAGGGAACCCGCCGCTAGTGGCACTGACATCTCAGCCAGCGGCTCTCGGCGCAGGAGGGGCTGCGCGGCGGCTTCTCCCGGGAGTCGCTGGGGCACTCAGACCTGGAAATGATGCATGTGCTTTCTACAGCATCCCTGTCTTAGAATGAGAGCCGGAGCCTCCTCTCCGCACCTCCACACACACACACTCTCACACACTCACACACACACTCACTCACACACACTCACCCACACCCACACTCACACTCACCCACACTCACCCACACTCACACTCACACACACACTCACACACACTCACACACACACACACTCACACACACACTCACTCACACACACACACACTCACCCACACTCACACTCACACACACACTCACACACTCTCACCCACACTCACACACACTCACACACACTCATACACTCACACTCACACTCACACACTCACACACACTCACACACACACTCTCTCACACACTCACACATTCACACACTCACACACACACTCACACACTCTCACACACACACACTCACACACACTCACACACTCGCACGCACACACACTCACACACACACTCACACACTCTCTCACACTCTCACACACACACACTCACACACACTCACACACTCGCACGCACACACACTCTCTCACACTCTCACACACACATGCACACACATGCACACACACACTCTCACACACACACTCATTCACACACACACACACTCACACACACTCTCACACACACACTCACACATACTCACACACACACACTCTCACACACACTCACATGCACACACATGCACACACACACTCACACACACTCATTCACACACACACACACACACTCACACACACTCTCACACACACACACACACTCTCACACACTCACACACACACACTCTCACACTCACACACACTCACGTGCACACACATGCACACACACTCTCACACACACACTCATTCACACACTCACACACACACTCACACACACTCTCACACACACTCACACACACACACACACACTCACACACACACTCTAATACTCGTACCCACACACCGTCCCTCTCTCCACTCCTCTCTCTCCACTCCTCTCCTTGCACACTCTGTTCGGCAGGTGAGGCAGGAGGGACGGAGCAGCGGTTTCTGCCATGATCCCTGTGCCACACTTTGAGCCAGAGGGAGACACAGCACCAGCTGCTTCTGGGCCCTCAGTGCCCGCGGAACCCTGTCCTGGGACCCGAGCCTGCGCCCCCCACCCCGCACCCCACACACATCTGACAACAGAGCATGGTCCTGGAGCACGTGGGAGGCCAGCCTCTGCTCGCCCGCCACACGCCTGGTGACCTCCTCAGCCCTCTGCTCAGCTCTGGACAGCGCCCCCCCCCACCCCCCCAATGACAAGGGATCTTTTCTTAAGCAAAAATGGACATGGATCTTTAAAAAAACAAAACAGACAGCCTTTTCCCGCCTAAAAACCAAATACACATGGTCCTTGGTGAGCTGGCACCCCCCACTGCAGTCCCAGGCTCGCCCTGGTCTCCAGCAGCCTGGAGAGGAGGCAGAGCTGCCCTCCACAGGCCTCCATCTCAGCCCGCGCTCCTGCCACCCTGCGCCCCCTGGCGGCCAAAGTCGATTTCTGCAGCATTTTCTTTTACAACACAAACCAATGAGAAGAACCACCTCTTTCTAACAGTACGTTGTTGCACACAGCAATTTATTTAGTGACAGGGCTATCGTTTCTAGAGCCCGAATTGTGCTCTGTGGTTGACTGTGGACTCTTCCGCTGTACAGGATGGGTAAAAGTAGGTTTACAGTTGTGAGTGTGCAAAACAGAATTTATTCTTGTATTATTTATTAATTATTGTTTGATTTATTCAAATTACAACTGCAAATCTACTTTCCCCCGCTCTGTGTGTTCTCACCATTTAATGTTGAATTTTACAGGTTGGTTTTTAAGTCACTGAGTTCATGCCTCACAAAACACACGATGAAGGAGCAGAAACGGGTCACGCTCCTTCATACGCACCAGAATGGAGAACTGGAACGCGGCTTAGGAAAAAGCCTTTGGTGCCTGGCCGGGCAGCTCAGCTGGTTAGATCATCCTCCTGGTGCACCAAGGCTGCGGGTTCGAGCTCAGGTCAGGGCACAGACAAGAGCCAACCCATGGATGCATCAATATTGGAACAACAAACGGATGTTTCTCTGTCTCCCTCTTGCAAGTCAGTCAGTAAAAGTTTAAGAAAAAGCTCTTGTCCATATGAACATTTTAGAATATGTAAATTATCGATAAAATGCAGTGAAAACAGTCATCTTCGGTGCGATATAAACAGGCAGTTTGTTAACTTACTGGGATGTGGGGGGAGGATGGGGAGCTGGATAGAACAGAGACTCAGATATACTCTGTGAGCATCTCTCACACACTGTCGGCCTCTGCAGGGAGGCCAGGGCTGCCTTTAAGTGCAGCTGCAGGGAGGCCTGCATCGATTCTCTTGCATGACCCACGCCAGCGTGCGTGTGAGCTCTAACTTTCATTTCTTTAGAAAAATATTTGCAAAGTAATCTGAGAGCATAATCATTCTGGATTTAAAAAATTTTCCCTCTGTTTTTACAATTGCCTTATACTCCAGTAATTGTTTAATCATGATATATGTGTGTGTGTGTGTGTGTGTGTGTGTGTGTGTGTGTGTGTGTGTGTATTGATTTTAGACAGGAAGGGAGAGGGAGAGAGAGAAATTTCAATGATGAGAGAAAATCATGGATCGGCTGCCTCCTGCACACCCCCACTGGGGATCGAGCCTACAACCCGGGCATGTGCCCTGACAGGGAATCAAACCATGACCTACTGGTTCATAGGTCGACACCCAACCACTGAGCAACACAGGCCGGCTAATTTTACTTTTTAATTTTTACAGGAGTTATTGGAGGCAAACTGATGACTATGCCGGGGAGCAAGGAAGATGGCCAATGCTCTCTCCTGTAAACTTCCAAGTCTCCACCAGGTGTCCCTAGCAAATTTGCAGTCACCTAGCAGTCATTAAAGGCAAACTACGGCCAAGTTCTTGTCTTGGCTAACTTCTTGCAATGGGTCACTTTTAAACTACATCATCGCATTTTAAACACACCATTTCCCTTAAATAACTCATTCCTTTTATTGTGTTTTAAACTTTCATGACCTGCTTTTTACTGGAAAACATGGGGAAGTAAACAGGAGGAAAACCCACCATCCAAACACCACTGCTGTTGATATTCAGTCAATGTCCCTAAAATTGTCTTTCCTCTAAGCATAACAGAATGAAATGTGAGCCACGGAGTGGGAGGAAATGCTTATAGTCTGGCAAAGGACCTGCATCCAGAAGATACAAAAGACTTCTTCAAGTCAACAAGAAAAAGACAGAAAGCCCAACTGAAAAACGGCCAAAGACTCCTTACAAACGAGAGTATTTAAATGGGAAGGTGGTCAACATCACTAGTCATTGGGGAAATGCATTAAAACCACCTAGGGCAGTGGTCGGCAAACTCGTTAGTCAACAGAGCCAAATATCAACAGTACAACGATTGAAGTTTCTTTTGAGAGCCAAATTTTTTAAACTTAAACTATATAGGTAGGTACATTGTTATTAACTTAATTAGGGTACTCCTAAGGCTTAGGAAGAGCCACACTCAAGGGGCCAAAGAGCCGCATGTGGCTCTCGAGCCACAGTTTGCTGACCACGGACCTGAGGGTACCACTGCCCCTCCCCCACCCCCCAGAATAGCTCAGATCCAATCAATATCATCTTGGTGAAAATTTGGAGCAACAAACAGTCTCTTACAATACTGATGAAAGCGTAAGTTTATATCATTTAGGAAACATCTGGCAATATTTCATAAAGCTGAATATGCTTATTCTACGACCCTTTTCTAGGTATGTACCCAACAGAAATGCATGTATGTATCCATCAAAAGACATGCACAAGACTGTCCACAGCAACACTGTTCACAATAGACAAAACCTAAACACCAAGCAAAGGCTCAGCTGCAGCGGGGTGAGCAGGTGTGTCACGGTCCATGGAAAAGGAAGGAAACCACGTGGGTTCACCTCCCATGCATGATGGTGAGTGAAAGAAGCAACGCACCACCCATACTGTGTGCTTCCGCGTACACGATGCTCAGAACCAAGCCGAACTAATGGAATGAGCCACCGAGGTCCCCTTCAGAAATGTGCTGCTTAGGAAGTGTCTCAGCTGAAGAGAGCTGCCTGGCCCAAGGTGACACCCCTAATCCCGGGCTGGGTATTGGAGCCCTCGCCCCAACGCGGGGGAACTCTGAAGGGTCATGCTAGCGTCCGAGCTCACCATAGGGATAGGTGGAGACGGCAGTTCAGCCCAGCTTCAGCCTCTGCCCAATCAAGTTTCTTTACTCCGTCTTCTCCCCTCCCTTCGCCTTCCCTCCTCTTCTCTCCTCTCCCCCATGGATGGGTCCCAGCTGCCTGGTAACCCTGGAGTCAGCTTCTGTGGGAACCTCCTCTTCCAAGTCAGAGTAGTCATGCTTTTGGGGAGGTAGTGAGTGGAAAAGGGCAGAAGAGAACTTTCAGGGGTGCCAGTATAATGTTCTATATCTTGACGGCAGACACATAAGTGTGTGTACTGTGTAATAGTTCATTTTGTTTACTTACTGTTGGTATGTTCTACTTTAATGAAAACATTTACAATACACCCTGGCCGGTGTGGCTCAGTTGGTTGAACATGGTCTTGAACACGAGTCCCAGTCAGGGCACATGTCCGGGTTGTGGGCTCCATCCCCAGCAGGGGGCGTGCCGGAGGCAGCCAATAGATGATTCTCTCTCTCATGGATGTTTCTCTCTATCCCTCTCCCTTCCTCTCTGAAATCAATAAAAACATATTTTTAAGAGAAAGACCACTATTGGCAGTTTAGATTAAAAAACAACAACATACTAAACTGAAGGTCATTCTACCAACTGCCTGACTTGCATCCTGTAAAAGTGTTAAGGTCATGAAGACAAGAAAAGGCTGAAGGCCTGTCAGAGGTTGGCGGGAGTTCAGGAGACACGTGTCACAAGGAGGCCTGGATTAGATCCTGGAATAGAAAGACGGGGGCGGGAGACGGGTGAGATCTAAGTCAGGTCTGTGTGAGGGTTCAGTGAGGTACTGACAGCGATGCCAACTTCTCGCTTTTGACCATTGTACTATGGCTGCGTAGGACGTTAACATCAGAGGAAGCTGGGGTGGGGACTCTCTGTTCTACCTTTGTAACTTCTCTCTAAGTATGAAATTATTTCTAAGTAAAGGATTGGAAAAAAAAAGAAGACTGACAATACCACGTGAGGGCAAGGAGATGAAACAAGAGAACTGACAGGAGTGTATAAATTCTTGCAGCCACTTTGGAAAACTGTTTGGCATCAACTAATAAAGGTGAAAGCGTGTATAGCCTGTGATTTAGCAATGACACTCGCTCCTAAGTACACGCGACAGAAACTCATACGTGTGTGAGCCAGAGAATATAAATCATCCAAATGCCCATCAACAGAAGAATTAAAAAAAATACGTATTGGAAATGAAATAACTACAACAGCAACGTCATTTTTAGCAAAAGAAATCAAACACAATATACCGTTTGATTCCAATTAAAGTTCAAACACAGGCAAAACTATGCTGAGGGGTTAGAAGTCAGAATGAAATTTACCTCTGGGTAGAGGGGAGGAGCCGTAATTTGTCAGGGTCCCAAAGGGACTTTTTGGGGTGCTCTAATGCTCAATTTTCTTGGTATTAGAGTTTAATACATACAGTTTTTTAAGTATTTATTATAACTCATTGATTTTACCCTTATGACTTATACAGTTTTCTGAATGTATTTATACTCTATAAACATTTTATAAATTAGAAAACAAGTGTATTTAAAAAATCGTGTAACTGGGTTCCATCCCCAGTGCCTTGGTTTGTATTGGATGCATGTGCAAAGAGGGAAGCCATCATGGAGGCTGCTGCATGGGCCTTAGAGGAGCGTGCGGAGGGATGGGCCGGGCGGAGCGCATTAGAGAGACACCCAGGAGCTAACACTGGCAAGACTTCAGGGCTCAGTGGAAGGTGGTTAACGACCTGAAACTATGCATTAGGCCAGTAGTTGGCAAACTCATTAGTCAACAGAGCCAAATATCAACAGTACAATGATTGAAATTTCTTTTGCGAGCCAAATTTTTTAAACTTAAGCTATATAGGTAGGTACATTCAACTTTAAATTCAACTTTAAATTCATGGTTTTCGTCTTCCGTTTTTCTTTGTTTCTTCTTTGTAGCCATCTCAAACAGGGCACCTAAAAAATGTTTCATTTTATAATAATAAAGGCACCAACATAAAAGAATTACAATTCTTAACTTGATGACAAAAATACCTGTAGGATTTGCAGCTGGTTGGAAAAATACAGGTAACTTTATGCTTCGAGTAGGTACTTTTGTCACCCGCGCTCAATTTGCGGACGCGACTAGCACTAACCACTGCACATGAGACTGCGGACCGACTGGCTCACTCACCTCGAGCATGAATCGCGCGTGCCTCCCCCGCACTGCGTCTCCTGTTGCCCGACCGACCCACACCCCCCACTTCTTCTAACGCCACTTCTTCAAAACAGACTCGCCCAGGCCGAAAACCGACTTCTGCGCATGGGCCACGAAGTTTCAATCGCACTGTACGTGCGCCCGCACGTGGTATTTTGTGGAAGAGCCACACTCAAGGGGCCAAAGAGCCGCATGTGGCTCGCGAGCCGCGGTTGGCCGACCACTGCATTAGGCCATAAGGATCAGATGAATTTTTCTTAGGAGGAGAGGAGCATAATGAAAAGTGATGTTTTTTAAAAGTTAACTTGTGTTCCCCTGATAGCATACACTACCTTCTATGTGGTCAACCTACTTAGAGCCGTGTGCTTGCTGGTGAATTACCAGCCTCTCGATGGAAGGGCCCTGATTTCATACTCTTCTTTTTTGTAATCCTCACCCGAGGATATTCTTCCATTGATTTTTAGGGAGAGTGGAAGAGAGAGGGAGAGACAGAGAGAAACATCGATGTGGGAGAAACACATCCATTGGTTGCCTCCTGCACGAGCCCCGACCAGGGCCCAGGCTGGGGAAGAGCCTGCAGCCGAGGTGCGTGCCCTTGACCAGAATCGGACCCGAAACCCTTCAGTCCGCAAGCCGACGCTCCATCCACTGAGCCACACCGACCGGGGCTGACGTTATACTCTTTCTACCTCTACTCTCCAGGCTCTGAGACGATCTTCTCCCGGGTCTCCTCCTGCTTCTGTGGCGGGTCCTGCCTCGCTCCTGCCCCTAGACCAGCGGGTAAACGCGGCCTTGCTCAGAGCCCCTCAGCCCAGCTCTCTCTGGGCCAGGGGTGGGGAATGTCCGGCCTGCGGGCCGCATCAGGCCCAAGAACTCACTTGGCCTGGCCCCGCCCAGGCGTCGGGGGCGAGCTGACGGACTGTTTCCCCGCACAGAGCAGGCTCATTTCTAAGTGGCTAACTCTGTGCGGCCTGAGATGATGTGGTGAAGAGCCAGGCGGGCCTTGGCAGAGAAAGGTCCCCCACCTGTCCAGGCGAGGCCCTTCGCCTCCAGGTTGGAAACAGCCTCATGGCGACGGCTGCCAAGCCCCGCCCTCTCTGCTGAGCCTCTCCCAGCCCCACCTGCAAGTCTCACAGGCCTCGAAGACACTGGGCCAAACGCGGGCTCCCTTCCTCCCCCCAGGCCTCCTCCCACGGTCCTCTCCCTCTCGCAAAGGCTACCACCCATCCACCCGTGTGGAGCCAGGACCTTGTGAGTCATTCTCCCGCCTCCTTCCCAGCCTGGCACCCAGGATACCACCCGGGGTGTGGCACGCTCCCCACAGCGCTCTCCATCCCCGTCCTCTCCATCCTGTGTCCTCTGTCCCTGCTCCAGGGCCCCCCCCAGCCCGAGCCTCACCTCTCTCCTTCCTACACGGCCCCTCCCACTCCCACTCGCGCCCTCGCCACGTGCTCTCCACGCTGCAGCCACAAAGGCACACAGCCCTCCCGCACACCCTCCCACGGGCCGCACGGGGGCGAGGCCACACTCCATGCTGCCACGGAGCACAGGTATCTGTCTGGCTGCTCCTGCCTCCTCTCCAACCTCCTCCCCGCCTCCCCCTTCGCCAGCTCCTCACTCGGCCCCTTGCTGCCACCCGGGCTGCTCTGTGGTGGGAAGGCCTCCCCGAGCCTTCCCTGGCCTCTGCTCCCGCCTCAGGGTCTCCTGCTCCTTCCTCAGGGGCCTCCCAGCCTCCGATGGGAACCGGGTTGGAGCACCGGGTCCTGCCCTGTGGACAGGGCTGACTGCTTCCCGCCTCCGTCCTCCTGCCTCTGTGGGGAGAGGACGCAGCTGGCACGCAGCCTCGGCTGAGGACGGGCTCAGCTCCCCATCCATGTAGGGCCATGGCTGTTCCAGTCGGAGGGGTGAATGGGCAGAGGGGGCAAGGCTAGGGTTTCCCCTGGAGTGGCCAGCGGGCCAGGAGCCAGGGCCCGGGGGCGGGGCCAGCCGGGAGCGCAGGCGGCTCCATCACTGACAGGTCCGAGGAACCTGGTGGTCCCTTCACGTTTACACAGGTCAGGTTCCTCCTGCATAACAGGGGGTGACAGTATGTGCCTGCATGTGACTTCTTAAAAGGGTTCAATGAATAACTGTCTGGAAGGTGTGTGACAGCACCTGGCACAGGGAAGTCCTATGTAAGTGTGAGCTGCTGTTATCATGGCCGACGGCAATGTGTTTGCCTTGGTATTTAACAAGGATCGATTCAGCCGGCAGCCCGGAGGGGCTCAGGTAGCTGAGAATCCTCCCGGGCATCGCAGGGTTGCCGGTTCGATTCCCCGTCAGGGCACACACCTGGGTTGTGGGCTTGATCCCTCGTTGAGGAGCTACCGATGACCTGTTTCTCTCTCTCACTGGCACTTCCCTTTCTCCCTTCCTCTCTCTAAGCGTGTCCTTGGGTGAGGATTAAAGAAAAGAAGAATCGATTCTGCCAAAGGAGATAAGATAACGAACATTAGGAGGAGAAATGAAGCTAAAGAAGCAAGGGGTTCCTGAGCTACAGGAAGGCTGGCAGGTCCAAGGGCACCAGAGTCTCCGCCCAGGAGGGATGCAGGAAGCACATCCGGCCAAGTGGCCCGCCCTGGCCACACCCGCCCTGGCCACACACCTACACGCCCTGGCCACACACCTACACGGCACGCTGTCCTTGGCTGAGAAGTGCAGACGGAGGCCCTAGCACTCGAGGTGACCTGGGGACCCAGAACTGTGGGCAAGCCCACGCCCTGTCTCCCAGAACCAAAGCTCACGTGGGCTGTGGCACCAGGCGCCCTCATCTGCCGAGCCCCCTCGTGCAGCCTCAACTCTGGTCCTTGCAGCCACACCATCAGCTCAGGGAAGGGGATGCAGGGGGGAGAGAGAGAGGGAGAGAGAGAGAGAGGAGAGAGGGAGGAAGAAGGGAAGGAGAAAGGCACAGGCCTCTGCATTTTTCACGAACTACCCCACCTGCGGTGCTTAGCTACCCTAAGTGTGTGCATCTACTCCTCCTCCCGCCCCCCCTCCCCCCCAGCGTTGGCCTCTTCATTTTAACTGGACTCAATTTGCCCTGTGCTTTCAGCAGCTTAGTTTTGCCTTTGAGCCTTTCTGGGTGATGACCTCTGGGACCTTCAGCAGCCCGGCAACTTAGAAGCTCATTCCCACACCACACCCACCAGTGACCTCACGGTGGGCGGGGAGACCCGGGGCGTGGCAGGTTGCCTTGCCTGTCTGTCTGTCTGTCTGCGTCTTCTCTTAGTTTCACTGGGAGGAGAGCCTGCGGGGAACCAGCAAGGCCCATTAGAACAGGCCTACGGTGTGGCCTGGAGGCTTTCCTGTCCTATTCGAAACCATCGCCAGCTCCACGCTGGGCAGGTCTGGTTCCCTTCCCAGCAGGGAGCTTAACGACCCCCCCAAAAAAACCTCACTCCCAATCCTTCCAGCTCCCTGCCCCACCCTCCACCTGCAGGACAGAGGGAGCGTGCCAGACCTGCAGTGGGCTCAGTCTTGCCTCCCTTTGCCTTTCGTTTAAACAAGGTGCCTGGCTAAGGTCCGGATAGATGAGAAGGAAGATAATTCTATTGTGACGGCTACTGACCGGGTCTGTTCAGCTTCAACTTATGCAGCTGGAAGCGCCGGAGGCCAGCCCAGCCCCAACCGGCCAGTCCGAGTCCCACAACCACCCAGCGCCTCCGTGAGGAACTGTGGCCCTCGCCCCTTCCCGGCTTCGCTGGGTCAGCGCTGGCTTCGGGGCCCTCCTCGGGCCACCTTGTCCTTCGTTTCCTCCTTTCCTCCTTTCTAAAGAGAGACCCCAAGCCCTGAAGCTCTCAGGCGAGGAGCTCAGCCCGAGATAAGGGAAGGCTCTGCCCTCTGCCCGCAGGCACCGGGATGGTTCCGTTAAGGGTCAGCCTGCTTTCCCCGGGACAGAGGAGACCACTGCCTCTGCCCTTGGGGCTGTGAGCACCGTCACCGCGTCCCACCCAGACCTGCTCCTGCGCCTCTGCCTATTGCTGCTGTCACTGCAGCCCGCCCAGCCTGCCCGGGGCCATCGCCCGCAGCCCACCTCTCTCTCTCTCTCTCTCTCTCTCTCTCTCTCTCTCTCTCTCTCTCTCTCTCTCTCTCTCTCTCGCCTGCTGAAGGGAGGGCACCTTCCCATCCGCACTCCGCGTCGGACCAGAAACACAACCTCATTAGGTTCTGGGCGCAGCTCCAGGCCGCCGCCCCCGCCAGGCGCCAGGCAGATGCGGCGGGCAGCGCCTTCCCCCTGGAGAGGGGCCGGCCCGGCCCCGCCTCCGGGGAGCCCGCCAGCCCCGCGTCCCCCGGCCCCGCCCCGGTGCCCTCTCCTGGGCCCGGCGGCGAGGGCGCCCGCGAGGCCGGGACAGACGCGGGGAGCGCGTCCGTGGAGTGAGCGCTGCGCCCGGCCCTGCGCCAGCGCCGGGACCGTGGCTGTCATCGCGGCTGCGACTCCCAGCCGGGCCCCCGCCCCCCGTCCCCCTGTCCCCCCACCTACTCCCCCTGTCCCCGGGAGCCCGCCCGCCTCCTTCCCCGGGGCCGGGACACCGCCCCTCCGCCCGCCGCTCCCCGGCGCATCCCCGCAGCGGGTCCCGAGTCCCGGGCGCAGGGGGGGAGGCGGGAGGCGCGGCGCCGACGCACCCGCCGCAGGAGGCGGAGCGCGCACCTGGCGGGCCGGGCGGGGCCTGAGCGGTGCGGCGGCGGCGGGAGGAGGAGGAGGCCCGGGAGGAGGGGACGGCGCCGGGCAGCACAGGGCTCGCCGCTCCCGCCCCGCATCCGCGCCGCGCCCGCCCCGCCCCTGTCGCCCCCGCGGAGTCGCGACCGCAGGAGATGGTGCGCGCCGCCCCGACGGTCGCCGCCCCGGGGCCCCTCGCCGCCCCGCGCCCCCCGCAGCTGAGCGCCGCCGCTCCGCCCGCAGCAGGTGAGTCCGGGCCCGCGCGGGAGGGACGCGCTCGGGGGGCGCGGGCGCCGCACCCAGGCCTCCCCGCGGGGACCAGCCGCGCGGCCCCGGGACTCCCCACCCCCCCGCCCCGCGGCGCGCACCTGCTGCCGGGGGAGGGGGGCCCAGCGCGGAGCGGGCGGGCGTCTCCTCTACCGCCCCCGGCCGCCGCTCCCTCCCTCCCGGCCTCGGCCTCGGTGGGCTGTCACCTTTGCGGGGTGCTGGGGGGCTCGGCCCGCACCCCCCGGCGCTGGGCGCGGGCGGCACTTCCGCAAACGTAACCGGAGCCGGGAAAACAAAGGCGCAGCGCGGGGCCTGGTGGCGGGCGGCCGGGAGGGGAGGGCGGCGGTGGAGCAGCTGGGCCCCGGGATCCAGGCCCTGGGCGGGCGGCCCGCTGCCCGGTGAACACCCGAGGGAGCGGGAGGCAGCCAGGGCCCAGGGATCCGGGCCCCCTGTGCGTCAGGGGAGGGACCTGACAGCGTCTGCTTCCCGGGTGCATACCTGCAAAACGATCATGATGATGATGATGATAATAATAATAATAACAATAATAATACCTCTCCCCGGCCGGATGCCGCCCTGGCAGCAGTGCCCACCTGTGCTCCAGCTGGTCTCGCGTCCTCAGAGCCCTGAGAAGGTGACGGGCCCCTGCACCCAAGCAGGTGGTGGGGCATCGGAGCGCAGCTCCCCACAGCTACGGCCCCTCATGGGCACAGGTGCATCCATGCCCGAGGGCCGCACTCGGTGCGCTCCGCCTCGCCCACACACACTGGCAACCACAGCATTTCCTTTCACCCAAAATGTTCACTAGAACCTCACAGAGCTGCTGGGACAGGTGAGCCTCGCCTGTCTGCGGGCGGAGAGAAGCCAGGATTCAAGAGCAGAGGTTGGATCCCAGTTGGTCAACAGTGGTCTGCCCAGGGCCCCGCCTGGCCCGTGCCTGCCTCAGTTCCCCCCTCGCTGTTCTGGAAGTTTAGGCTGCTGTGGAAATCAAACCCCATCGGATCTTAGTCTTCAGGATAGATGAATGTCCAGGGGGGTGACCGTGCGATTGACCGACAACATGTGACGAGAGCAGACGCGCCTTTGGTAGATCCTGTCTGCAGAGCATTCCCTCCCAGGACAGGGCACCTGGCCAGCTGGAGGGGCACATCGCCGAGGGCCGCTGGCCAGTTAGGGGGGCATCACTGAGGCCGCTGGCCAGGGAAAGGGGGCAGGAGGCCTCCTCGTGGGGAGGGTCAGCTGTGACGCTGCAGCGGCCGGTCATAGCGGACATGGAGATACTTTCAGCTATTCGGGCACCAGACGGTTTGTGCGCATCACACGCTGTAAGGTGCAGGCTGCGTGGCAAGTGGGAGGGGAATCGGAGTGGGAGGGTCGCAGCTCGGTAATTAAAGCAGTAAAGCATGTTTACAGCAATTACTTTTAAGCCCTTTATGTGTCTATACAAATAAGGTGAATATAAAAACACGAAGGTAAACAAGAGAGAGAGGTTGGCGGGTCCGGGTACGGTCACCGTCTGTCTCAGTGTAGGGATTAGTCATGGTCACCAGGCACTTGTGTGAGCCCCTGCTCTGTGGGCGGCACCTTCTTCAACACGCGACTTCTCAGCCTCTGTTCTGTGGGCGCCGACCGGGAAGCTCAGCAGGAAGGAACTTACACAAACCTCACAATCAGTGAGAGGTGGGGTTTGATTGGAGCCCGCGGTTCTGGTGCCAGAGCCCAGGAGGGTTCCACCTGCTGCCCTCGCGACTCAGGGCCCGTGAGCCTCGCCACCTACTCAGGTGCCACCCTGTGCTTCTTGTCTTTGAAAATCAACTTCACTGCAACGTCCATGTGTTGCATAAGGTGACACTTATCTCTGTTAGATTCGACATATTGAAAGTGCATCTCTGTTCATGCACACAGGTGTTTCCCCGTGTGATCTCACCATTTCTTAGGTCGAAGGCGAGTGTGGAAACTAATGCAACCAAAGGTAGAGGTGGAATCAGGCTTGTTTTGATAGTGCATGTTGTTTTGCAACCTCAGGTAGGGAGAAGGAGAAGCAGCCATGTGCCGGTGCCTGCGATCCGCTGGAGTAGTGTCTGGGGCGAAAGCAAGGTGCGGTCACTGGGAAAGGAGACTGCAGGAGAGACTCGTGCACGCCACTCTGACACCTGCACAGGGCACCCCTGCACCTCACTGTCCCCGCAGCTGCCCGGGGCCGCCTGGAGGGGGCGGGCGGGGTGGCGAGCGGAGGGAGCTCTCACTTCGCACCTTTCAAAGTTATATTCGGGCTTTTTAGAAACTTTGCAACAGGCACGTGTTCTTTTATTATCTAAACTGAAAAGAGAAACATGCAGAGTGGAATGGATTCGCTTCACAGAAATCCAAAATAAGAAGGAAAACGCATGTGCCTGAACTCCGTAATGTCGGGACAGCGAAATGGGGCTCAGATCAGAGAGCCGGGGGGCGGTGGTCTAGGCATCTGGGGGTGGGAAGGAAAGGTGGAGAGTCCCCGTGACCGTTCCCCACAGCACCCCCTTTCCCTCCTCAGTCAGGAGGCGCTGATGCACACACAGTGTGTCTGCGAGGCTGAGCGGTCGGCATTGCCCGCTGGTCTCGCGGGTGAGTGCTGGCCGCCATGGAGGCATAAATATGGAGGGTGTCCGTTCTGCAGAGGCGGGGGGAGGAGGAGGAAATCCACCTGCCGGTCATCTCATGACATGCTGGCCTTTGCGTGACTCGGGTGTCATTAATGTGGTGACATCATTCAGGAGCAGCAAGCTGTCATCGAGCTCATCTCGTCTGATGCACAGACGGTGTCCCCCCAAAATGTAAACACACTTTTCTCCTGGCGGCTCAATCGGTGTTTCCTCCCTTTCAGATTTAACCCATTGGAATGAATAATTATTCAAAAGTGTGTCTGCATTTTGGGGGGACATCTTCCCTATTTATGACCTACAACCCCGCAGTGCTGCTCAGTTTTCTATAAGATGAACAATAACGATTGCTTAGGATCCTGAAAAGTTAATACATTCCCTGCTGAGACTTAGAAATCTAGAGCCAAACACAGTCAGACCTTTCGGAATCAAGAAGACACTCTCGTGTTTTGTGCACGGAAGGAAGCGGGTTTGGTTTAGTTTCCTTTGAATCTGATGGAGAGTCCTGAGGAGCTGGGGAAGGTAAGCGTTTTCTCCAGAAGAGCGGTTCTGACCGTTCTGGGTGCCGTCCAGCATTACGTGTCAGGTCCTGCTAGTTTGGGCTGAGGGCAGTGTCAGGCTCTTGACTGAAGCAGCTCTGTGCTCACCAGCTTCTCCGGAAACCCCGAGATCAAGGGCACAGCCCTCCCTGGCACAGAGCCGGTTCAGAGCAGGGCGAGCGTGGCATCTCCCGGGCACAGCACCTGGGTTCCTGGGAAAGGCAGGCAGGTGCCTCTGATGGGGAGTATGTGTGCGGCGATGGACACACCCTCACGCCCGCATCCAGAACAGTCCGTCTGGGCGTGGTTCTCAGTGTCATCAGCATCAGCGGGCGGGGGCCACGCGTGGCCTTTTCCCGCACGTGGAGGTGCGAAGGCCGGTGTCGGCCTGATGTGGGGCCCTGCGCCCCGAATGGCAGCTCGTCCGAGACAGCCTGGCCGGGATTTCGGCGACGTTTGCTCTGTAGCTGTGTTCTGCGCTCCGTGTGACAGATTGTTGTTTACTGTTGGGGGAATGGCAGCGTCTAAATTAAGTCAGTTGGCCAGGCAGCTTTTGGAAGCCATCAGAGGCATTTGCTGAGACGATGATTTATTGGTGCCGAGCCCGAAACAAAACCCGGCCAAACCCAAACAAAAAAGAAAACAAATGTGAAACGCATGGACCTAGAGCCTGTGTCTGAACATCGGTCAGTTGTGGAGGTTGCAGCTTTGGTGGTTAGTTCTCGGCTCTAAACAGCACACACCCCCCTGCTCAGCACCCACAGACCTGCCGGTGTTGTCTTCTAAGCATCGCCCTCTGCGCTGTGGGGTGCTGATGGTGGGCTGAGGGCTGTTAAGACTTGGAAATGCGGATGAGAAGCTGGTGTGCCCGGTGCCCGGCGTGCTTCTGCGTGTAGGATGTGGGGTGGGGTGAAAGGTCATGCGCGGGTGACAAGAAATCCAGGCTCTCAGGAAAACCGTGTCCCAGCCCTGGCTGGCCGCTCGGTCGGTTAGAGTGTCATCCAGGTTTCAGGTTCGGTCCCCGGTTGGGGCACAGGCAGGAATCGACCAGTGATGCATACACCAGCGGAACAACGATGCTCTCCGTCTCTCCCTCCGCCTCCCTCTCCCCCTTCCTCTCTCCAAAATCATTGAAAAGACCAGCTGTCCTCCAGAGGTGCGACAGGGGCTGCCTCCTCTGTGGCATCCGTTCTGGCTGCACTGAGGAGAGAGACAGTCAGGAAGCACCCTGCCCCTGGGACCCAGGGAAGGCCAACCTGGAGTGACTGAGGACACGTGTGATCTGAGGCCGAGGGGGGCTGAGGGTGAGAAGGAGACGGGGAGTGAGTCATTGTGGCCGGAGGAGCCCAGGGTGGCTCCTGGGGAATAAAAGGGGAACTGGAAAGAGGAACCGATGCCGCATCGGCCTGATTTGTGGGTCACTGTGCCGAGGGAAAGCGGCGAGGGCTGGGCCGGAGCACCTCCCTGCGGTCAGTGCTGAGCAGTCCCAGGCCAGCGGCCGGGGCTCCCGGAGGACTCCGAGCCCGGCACGCGGGGGGCAGGTCCCCCAGTCTGTGGAGGACTCACCCCTCACAGCTGCTCGGGGACGTGTAGGGACCAGGTGAGGGTGGACACACCAGGGCCCGGGATCAACAGGCCTCTCTCAGCGGAGCAAAGCCCACAGCCCACGTTGAACACAGAGCAGCAGCTCACAGGGACGTGGCCCCGGCTCCGACTGTTAGAGAAATGCGGTCCCGGGGCAGACCGGGCTCCTGGGCTGTTACGGTGCCTTCCTGCCTGTGCTGGGAGCGTCCGTGGACTTGGTCCCTGATGCGCAGGTGGAACCCTTTGGGAGGGAGTTGGAATAAAAGAGCTTGTTGTTAAACTTTCAAAAGGGTGACAGGGACACATTTTAATTTTCTTTCCCATATAATGAGGCTCCCCTGTATTTGGAAGGTGTAATGGTGAGTGGATAAAAAGCTGTGGTACATGTACCCGTGGAATACTACGCAGCTGTGAAAAAGGAGGCTCTCTGACCCTTTGAGACAGCATGGAGGGGCCTGGAGAGCATTGTGAAATAAGCCAGGCAGGAAAGACAAGCATCACATGATCTCACTCACATGTGGCCTCTAATGAACATGATAAGCTGAGCAACACCACAGGCCCAGAGGCATGGAGGCATGGCACAGACTGACAGGTCTCAGCGGGGAGGGGCGGGAGACAGGAAGAGGTGAACCAGAGCTTGGACGCGTATATGGACAGCCCATGGACACAGACAACGGTGTGGTGAAGGCCTGGGTGGGCGGGGGCTGGGAGGAGGCGGCTAGGGGGTGGGAATTGGGAGACATCTGTAATACTGTCAACAATTAAAAAAAGAAAAGCCCTTATAGCAGGTTCTTTCAGCTGTTTCTACTGGCGGGCAGGGTCGGTAGACTTCAACTTAGCAACCCCAGGCCTTTCAGGAACTTCAGGGTCCAGGGCGCCCCGACGGTCACCCAGATGCCTGGTGCCTACAGCAGTGCTCTTTACACAGCAGACCTCGGAGGTGCTGCGGGCTGGCCCGAGGCCTCTGCAGCCAGGCGAGTATCACCATAAAGCACGTCTCAGGTTGTTTGCTGGTGGAGGGTCTTGCCTTCAATTTGTAAAAAAAAAAAAAGGCAGTGTCATAGGCACAAGAGATGGAAGCGCAGTAACAGGAGGCAGGCCTGTATGTATTTTAACAGTGATCAGTGTTCACTGAAAAGTTATCCAGGAAAGTAGCAGGAAAAAATTGAAGTAACTCCTACACTTACTTCTCAGAGAGAACCCCTAGTAACATTTTGGTGTTATTTTCTTCAAGTCTTTTGAAAAAGTGTATCTGGTATGAAGGACATAGATTTACACACGTAAACGCTTACGTTGCCTAGAAGTCTGTGCCCTGCTTGTTTTCACTGAATGGGGTACAAAGAGCATGAGGACTTCCCCCTATTCTGTCAATTCGTTTACGCTCCCAAGTTCTATTCGCTCAGCTCGGTTTTTCTGTCCCATGCGTTAAGGTTCTCTCATACAGGTAGAACGTGATTTAGGCGCCGCTATTACTGATTGCTTCCTTTTAGTTGTGGCTGTTACGAAAACTCCTGAAATAAACATCCTTGCACTTAAGTCTCTGCCGTCTAGAAAGGTGGTACTGCTCTCAGGGAATGAGAGCACCTGTCAGCCTTCCCCACCAGCCAGCACTGCTGCTTTCATTTCATTGGGATGGCGTTCATAGGAAATCTTTTGTCTTCAGTGAGCTCGGTAATGAATATTTTTCTGAAAGAAATTGATAGCACACGGTAACTCTCGGTTTATTAGAGCTCCTGAGATGATAGGAAACAATGCTAGGCTATGTATACTGGCATGTGCGTAGGCTGTACATTGTTGGAAGCTGTAGTGTATTTGCGGGGCATAAGTAAAAGCAATCGGTCGTCGCTACAGATCTGTAGGAAAGGTGTGTTTTAACCCGAGGTCTGTATTTTGACGTAAATGGTAAACTCACAGGGGATGTGTCTGAGCAGTCCCGTCGCCCTGTCTGTTGCTGGCCGTCGCTGGGAGCGGGGACTGGGCCCTGGTTCTCCTGGGCAGCCCCCCGCGGCCTCTCTAAGCCCCTCCATCCTGTCCCTTCTGCACAGATAAACGCAGAGCGCCGGCAGCGCCGCCAGCTCATCCTCTCCCTGTTCTGAGCATCTCCTGGATTTTGTGGAGAAACCCCACGAGATGGAATCTGTGACTCCTCTTTCCGCGCTGCCCTGTGAGCTGCCACGGCCGCTGGCCGGAGCTCGCTCTGCGACAGGAAATCAGTCGGAGAGAGAGAAGCGTGTGAGGTTCCGGGCTGCCTCCCGCGTGTGCGTCAGCTGTCGGCAGTGTTTCATCAGGAGCCCCACACGGATACCTAGGAACCTATTTCCATGTGGGTCGCCAAGGGCTCAGGGCCTAAATTGCACAATTTTTTATTGACATTTAATTTCACAAAGTGAAAGTGAAGGCCACTTGGCTTTTATTACGGGAGCCATGTTCAGGGTCAAAGAGATGAAAGTAACTTGCTCCTTTTGCCCTCTGAGCGGGTTGAAGGGAAGTGCGTTAGAGAGGATCTCAGCCCTTTTTATTCACGTTTATTATGTTACAAGTAAAATCCACACAGTGTTCCCGCAGGGACTGTATTGGATGAATAGTCATTCCCTGCCTGGAGGTGCGCCTTCCAGTCCATGGCCCTGCACTGTGGACATGGACGTGGACATGGATGTGGATGTGGACGTGGACGTGAATCCACGCGCATCACTGGGTAAACTCGGGGGGTGCCAGGGAGCCCCAGGACACAGGCAGGGAAGAACGCCCTAGAACACTGGCAGAAGGAGGCCCAGGGTGTTCATGAAAAAGTCTAAGACCACGACCACCACCAACAGCAGACGTTCATCCGTGAGCAAACTCCTGCGTTAGAGAAGACCTGGACCCCTCTGCGAGTCAGTCCCCTTGGGTTTGTGTTTTATCCCCGTTTTACAAAAAAAAAAGAGGCTCAGAGAGGCACTGGTTTGTCAGAGCCAAGAGAGCAACGGGAACTTCTCTCTGTGCTTCTGAAAGTCAGTTCGCCTCTGGGCACATTAACCTCGAGTGACTCCTTACATGTATGTCGCCATCAGTGCTGGTCAGTATTTCTCGGGAGCTTATACGAGCAGAGAGCAGTATCCTAAGTGCTAGATCCTCCCGGAAGGGGCGTATGATCCAGCTGGGCAGACAGGAAGTAACTATAAAAAGAGCAATAAATTCCCTTCAGCCCCACAACAGCTCGGGCGGAGGGCACCTGCGGAAGGAGAGGGAGGAGTCAGGGGCACATCGCAGTCCGTGCTCGCTAGGTGTTGGGAGGATTGTGTAAGAGCAAAGCCCTGTCGGGGTTTATCACAGGACGTTAGCGTGGACAGTTCGTGTTAAGACTCTACACCAAGAAAACGGCCAAATGTCCGGGAATCCTTAGGGGGATGCGGCCGCTAAACCTGCCCATCCGTCCCCACACTGAGTCAGAATCATCTTCGTGAAACACAAACGTGACCCTTACGCTTTGCTGTGTAAGTCTCCTCAGTGGCTTCCATTGGGCCAAAAAGAAATGGTGCCCACACGTTTTCAGTGTCTGCCAGGCGCTGTGCTGAGCAGGACCTCCCCGAGGGCAACGATGACGGTGCCCCTCCACTCCCTGCGATCACCTGTCTTCTCTCCAGCTCGGTCACTGTGTCACCCCAAAATGCTATGTGATGGGACCAGGCCGTACGTGATGCTTTGAGACTTTGTCCATGATTCTTTTGAGATTCATTCGGGTCATTGTATGGGGCAGTCGTTGGTTCCTTTCTATTGCTGCGGAATATTCCATGGTGTGGCTGCACCACAGTTTGTTTAACCATTCATCCATTGGAGGACACCTGGGTTGTTTCCATTTTGGGCAGGGGTCCTCAAACTACGGCCCGCGGGCCACATGCGGCCCGCCGGGTGTTTTTGCCGCCGCTGCCTGTCCTGCTTAGCAGCCGACTCGTCCCGGGCCCGCAGTGCGCATGTGTGGAATGTCTGAGGGACAGGGAACTGGCCCCCTGTTTAAAAAGTTTGAGGACCTCTGATTTTGGGGCTATGTTAGGAATACAGGTGCTATAAACGTGTGTGTTTTTATATGAAGTAAGTGACCCTTTCTCTGGGATAAATATTGCTGGGTCCTGTGGTAGCCACGGGCTTAGATTTATAAGAAACGGCCCCACTTTATAGCCCCACCAGCAATGAGCAGGGAGCTTGATCCTCGGCATCCGTGTCGGAATTTGGCATTGTCACGATTTTTACTTTCGCCGTCCGCACCGGTGTGCGGCGACACGTCATATTTTTAGTTTACATTTCCTTAATGATGCTGAACATTTTCATCTGTATATCCTGTGTGTCCTCTTGGTGAAATGTCTCTTCGTGTCTTGGGTCCGTTTTCTAATTGGCTTTTTTATTGTCGAGTTTTGAGAGCGCTTTATATATTGTGGGTAATAATTCTTTGTGGAATATGCGGCTTTCAAATAGTTTCCCACCTGTAGGTCCATCCTCTTAGCAGGGTCGTCTGCAGAGCAAAAGTTTAAATTTTGACAAAGTCTGAGATTGTGATAGGGATGGTGTTAAACCTGTAGACAAATTTGAGGAGAATGGAACATGTCATGTCTCTCCATTGACTTAGACCTGTGTTTCTTTCACCAGCATTTTGCAGTTTTCAACATACAGCCCTGTAGGTTTTGCTAACCTCAATCTTTTAGCAGTTGTAAGTGGGATTATATTTTAAAGGTTGGTGTCTGGGGGCCATTGCTGGTCTACAGACACACAAGTGGATTTTTTTGTGTGTTTGTCTTGTATCCTGTGAACTTGTTGAACTCACTTCCTGGTTCTAGAAGGTTTTGGAGATTTCTTGGGATTTCCTCCCTGGACAGTCATTTCCAATAAAGACAGTTTCTGTCTTCCCTTTGGACCTGCGTGACTCCTGTTGCCTTCTCTTTCCTCATAGCGCTGGCTAGGGCTTCCAGCTCCACGTTGCCTGAGGGTGGTGAGAACAGACAGTCTTGCTTTGTTCCCATAGAGAGAAAGCGCTCTCTGCCTTTAACCATCAGGTGTCATGCTCTCTGCAGGTTCCACCACGGTGATGCTCGCCTCCGTTCCTGTTTTTCTGAGACTTTTCATGAATGACTTCTTCATTTTGTCAGACGGGTGATGGGACCCTATTTTCTTCTTCTTGGCATCTTGATATGGTGGGTTACGTCGATTGATTTTCCAATATTGCACCTTGAATAGACCCATCTTGGTCATCGTGTACAATTCTTTTTTATATATTTCTAAACTTCCTTTTCTAGTATTTTGCTAGGGATTTTTGAACCTATATTCATAAGGAATACGGTTCTGTAGTTTTCTGGTTGTTGGACTTTTTTCTGAATGTAGGGTTCTGGGTGGGCAGTTCTTTCAGCACTTAAACACTATTGGCCCCTTCCGTCTGGCACCCGTGGTTTCTGATTAGAAACCATGGGTTTGGAGTTGTTTTTCCCCTGTTGGTAAGTTGTAATGCCTGTTTCGCTGCTTTCATGATTCATCTTTGGTTTTCGTTTTCTTAAACTGCAATCCCTGAAAGCACACCTGGAGAATCGTATGTAACATCAGCCACCGGAGGCTGCTTCCTCACCACTGTGTCCTCTCATGGCTGCAGCACCAAGGCCTGGTCAGGCCAGTGTTTCTCGTTCATTTGGTTGGAATCAGGAGCTGCTTTCTGTTTTTCTCTGGAAACAGAATGGGCTGGGCTACCTTGATTTCCTAAATATTCTAGACTTCCTAGTTCAGTGGCTATGTTTGAGCAGAAAAACCCAGAAACTAGAAATACTATTTATTTTCAGTTCCCTATGTGGTTTAGACCTAATCCCTATCCTTTGGGCGTTTTTGGTAGGAATCCGTGAAAAGATTCGAATGAGCCTGAGCTGTCAACCTGTCACTGGGAGATGCAATGAGTCAGTCAGTGGCCAGAAAGAATATTTGATGTTTCGAAAGGTTTTCAGAGCCAGTGTTGTATGGCGGCAGGTGACCCGTGGTGAGGATTCACTCCCACAGTTATTCTTAGCTGTCGTTTGAAACGCCTCTGCGTCCTGCAAGATGAAGCTTTGTGCTCACATGTTATTGGTGTCGTCACTAAGCCATCCTTTGCCTTTTACTCTAACAGGCCAGCAGCCAACACTGTGAAGTGGCACTTCCGATGGTGGTGACGAGCCATGGCGGCCGATGATAAAGTGGCCATCCTCACGGATGACGAGGAGGAGCAGAAGCGGAAGTACGTGCTCGCCGATCCTTTCAATGGCATTTCCAGGGAGCAGGAGCTGCCGCCTCACGAGACCCCCTCGTCCACAGCCACGGAGGCCGCCCCTGAGGAGGAGGTGGACTGGATCGAGAGACACTGCGTGAAGATCAACAACGACCTGCTCATCTCCAAGGTCTTCTACTTCTTCTTCTACGCCGCGTACGGCTCTCTGTACCCCCTGCTGCCCGTGTACTATAAGCAGCTGGGCATGTCCCCCAGCCAGAGCGGGCTGCTGGTGGGCATCCGCTACTTCATTGAGTTCTGCAGCGCCCCCTTTTGGGGCGTGGTTGCGGATCGCTTTAAGAAGGGCAAAATCGTCCTCCTCTTTTCCCTTCTGTGCTGGGTTTTATTCAACCTGGGCATCGGCTTTGTCAAACCCGCGACCTTGAGGTGTGTACCAAAGACGCCCCCAACGGCCCGCCCCGCCAACGCGAGTCACCTGCTAACCCTCCTGCCAGCGAATTCCTCCTTCATTTCTTCGGCGACGCCGCCCCCGAGGCCGCGGGAGAGGAGAGGCCTGCTCCTTGCCAGCGGGCCCACGGCGGCGGGAGACCCCGGGCCCAACGTCACGGAGCCTCTCACCTTCCCAACAGCCACCGACAGGACCAGCGTGCGCACGCTGCCGCCGCAGACCGAGGACGTGACAGACCTCAGCAAGGACCTGACCTTGATCCCAAGCACAGTAGCCCCTGTCCCCCCGGGGATTGTCACCAGAGAGCCCACCACTACCGTCGTCACTACCACCAGGTCTTTACCTTCTGACCAGGTCACTCTGCTTTACGACCAGCAAGAAGTAGAAGCCATCTTCCTGGTGATCCTGGTGGTGGTCATCATCGGAGAGTTCTTCAGTGCCTCCTCTGTCACCATTGTGGACACGGTGACGCTCCAGTACCTGGGCAAACACAGGGACCGCTATGGGCTGCAGCGCATGTGGGGGTCCCTGGGCTGGGGCCTGGCCATGCTGTCCGTGGGCATCGGGATCGACTACACCCACATCGAGGTGCTCGTCCACGGGAAGGGGTGCCGGCCCCCCGAGTACCGCAACTACCAGATCGTCTTCATCGTCTTCGGGGTCCTCATGACCATGGCCTTGATCGTGGCCACTCAGTTCCGGTTCCGCTACAACCACTTCAAAAGTGACGAGGGTCGAGGCAAGGAAGTGGAGGTTGCCCCGGTGGAGAGAGGCAGCCCCACCGAGTCCGCCGAGGAGGTGCCCGCCGCGAGCCACGCGCAGGCCGCCAGCTTCTGGGACCTGATCCGCCTGCTGTGCAGCGTGCAGTACGGCTCCGTGCTCTTCGTGGCCTGGTTCATGGGCTTTGGCTACGGCTTCGTGTTCACCTTCCTCTACTGGCACCTGGAGGACCTGAACGGGACCACCACCCTCTTCGGGGTGTGCTCCGTGCTGAGTCACGTGTCCGAGCTGACGGCTTATTTTTTCAGTCACAAGCTCATTGAGTTGATCGGCCACATCAGGTAGGAACCTTGCTGCATGGTCTTACAGCTCCTGGGGCATCAGACCTTCCCTTTCCATGGCCTATAGCTCCTGGGGCATCGGACCTTCCCTTTTCATGGTCTTATAGCTCCTGTGGTCACATGGGTGGATATGATCATGTGTGTTGGGGTGAGAACAGGGCTTTCTGTTGCTTTTTCTTTAAGAGAGAAACGAAAGGAAGGAAGGAGGGAGCCTCCCTGGATTATCTAAAACAAACAAGCAGAACATGCTGCGTGCTCTCAGCAAGGAGCCTGGGAGTGAGTGCTCTGAGGCGTGGGAGCACCAGCTGTGGGAGCACCAGCTGCAGGAGCGTGCCACCCTGGGCCTCCAGGGCCCACCCATCGCGGGCACCAGCGGAGGGGGCGGGAGGGGATGAAGAGGGTTCTGTTTTCTCAGCCTTCGGTGATTCTTGGCCACTTGCTCACACACAGACCTCGACCACCTGGGGCTGTGGTCGGCAAACTGTGGCTCGCGAGCCACATGCGGCTCTTTGGCCCCTTGAGTGTGGCTCTTCCTAAGCCTTAGGAGTACCCTACTTAAGTGAATAACAATGTACTTATCTATATAGTTTAAGTTTAAACAATTTGGCTCTCAAAAGAAATTTCAATCGTTGTGCTGTTGATATTTGGCTCTGTTGACTAATGAGTTTGCCGACCACTGACCTGGGGTATAGATGTCTGCTCCGTTCAGTCGGCTGTGGTGTGGCCCCCAGAACCCCCACTTCCTGCGAGTTCGTGGAGGAAAACGCTTCTATCAGAGCTTCCTGATTATGACATGAGTTTCTGTGTTTTTATCTGCCACGAACACATGGGGCATTTACACATCCTCCTCCTCCCTAAATGCTCTATGGAACCCTTTTAGCCGAAAAAACGAAATGCCTGGCTCTCCTCTGTGTGGTGTT
The DNA here is from genome assembly GCF_014108235.1 of Myotis myotis. NCBI lineage: Eukaryota > Metazoa > Chordata > Mammalia > Chiroptera > Vespertilionidae > Myotis > Myotis myotis. Next base: position 2,966,076 of record NW_023416390.1, read on the forward strand.
TCTCCCCCTGGTGTCGGTCTGGAGTGGAGGGGGCAGCGCTTGCCTTCTGAGTCCTGCTTCGTCACTGGCTCTGCAAGGAGGAGCCAGCCCCACGCCAGGCGCTCTGACCTCACAGGCAAGTCTGGCACGGCTGCTCCTAACGTTGGGAGTTGCCGTAACAGAAGAGGCGACTGTGTGCGTCCGCGTGTGCAGGGCAGTCTCCGCACCTGCTGTTCCTGTGAGAAATCAGGAAGGAGAAACAGACACGGACAAGACTTGAGAAACCCTGATCTCTTCTGTTCATGTCCCTTTTACTCACTGAAGAGAATATGTTATCATTTAAAGTTTCAACCTAGAGCCATTCTTTTCCCCAAACAACTGTACATTTTTCCCATGTTTGGTTTGGTTTCGCTTTGGGAGGCTGTGCCCTATCCCTTCTTTCTCAAACCTTTGACCCCCTCGTGGCCACTGAACAAAGCCAGGCCCCGTGTGGGTGGTTCCCAGACCCAGAGTCCCCGGGCACACTCCGGGGGGCCAAGCTGCAGACGGTGCTGTAATATTAAGGAGGTGGGATGACCTTGGCCTCGTCCGGGTCATGCGTACGTTCTCCGAGTCGCAGAGATGAACTAGACAGTTCTCCTCAGCCCGGGTGCCTGAGTGCCATCTGCTTTCGCTGTTAAAACCAGTCGTTCATGTCCAGACAGCGACCCGGCGCGGTCTCAGCAGCGACAGGAGCTCCCAGGTGCCCTCATTTCATCCGTCAGTAGGATTACCTGCGTGTTGACTCAGTGTAGGGTGTGTGTGTAGGTTCTCCCGTGCTAACAGAAGCTTCGTCCCTGCCCTTGCCTGTGGTCGGAGGTCCATTTTCTTCACGATAAAACTCTAGCAGGTTTACTGTAATTTTGGTAATTGTGTGAGCTTACCCACGTGTTTTTCTTTCCTAAGCATTCGGAGTTACTCACCAGTTAGAAGCCTACGGCTCCCTTAACTTTTCTGGTTTTATGTACAGCAGGCATCTTCCGTTCCTTAGCGATGTGGGGGAGAAGGCTCCGTGGTCACCTGCTGCTCCCAGGGGCCTGCTGGGATTCATCAATTTGTGATCACTCACCTCTTTGGCATTTTAATTCCGTCCATTAGGATGTATTATCTTAACTACGTTTTGAAGGATTCTGATAGCGTAGTGAGATTCTGCCCCTGTGCTCAGGTGGAATGCATATGGGTGTTTTTTTCTGGTGAGAATTTTGGGCGCCCCGTCAGTTGGTGGTGGTTGACTTTGGGGGTTTGAAAATGTGGTGGTGACAGTTTAAACTTTTCCTTGGAAAAACATCCGACATTAAATAATCGGTGAAGAGAAGTTATCTTTCTGCGAATTCATGGACTTTATGTTTCCCTGGATGGAGCATAAGGAGGGAGCTCTCTGTGGCTCTTACCGATGCAGATGGTTTTCAGCATTCTGTGCCGGTCTCATTGGGAGTTTGTGTTTAGGGGTCAGCACCACCAGAAAAATTGTAACTATCCTAATTTCCACAAATTACAGTTCATACCAGAATAATTTTTGAAAATATGATGCCCACTTTTGATCCACTTAGTATTTGAACAGCTCTTACTGTTGGGCCCAGTTTTTCAGGGAGTAGCCTGTCTATCTGTGTAAACACACACACACACACACACACACACACACACACACATGCACACACGCACAGAGTAAATTATTTCTTTGATTTTGACCTTGGATTTTGTCCTCTGGGACGTGGCTTTCTCAGGCAAACAGGAAATGCTTAGTATTTCCACTAAAAGACGTAACTTCTTTTGACTTGAAATCACAAGGCTTTGGGATTTACAGCAGGTATATTTCCGGGCTACTCCCTGTAAAGATGATAACTGGACACCTTTCGCTAGAAACGTAAACGCATCGTAAGGGCACACGCAACACCTTGCCGGATGTCTCAGCAGCTGTGAGTGGTGATCAAGACACATGGCAAGGAATCACTGGTAAATTCGTCAATCCTTGCCGGCCAGTGTTAGGCCACCACCTGCGGTTTCTGATTTAACTTTGTTTGCATCTCAGGGGACACACTCGAACCTACTCAGTCAGCTCTGACCTCGCCTGGAGGTCCTTGCACTGCAGTCAGCGTGGCCAGGCCCGGTCCTGCGGGAGGGTGACATGGTAACCATGACTCGCCGTTAGTTATACTTAAGAGGAGCCACGGACCCACGTGAGCTAGCCGGCGGCTGGGCAGGAGGAAACACAGGATGCATCCGGCAGGGAGGAGCACGCCGGCTTTCTGGGGCCTGCAGGAGCCCCGATAGCGGACAGGGGTGCACGTGTGTTCCCCGAGGAAGGGCAGTCAGACCACAAAGGAGGAAGCGCAGCTGGGCTGGGGGGGCGGGGAGGGGGAGGTGCGTGGAGAAGGCGGGGTTTGCGCTGCCTGACGGGTCTGAGAGGCCCTGGTTAGAATGTCTTCTTGTTTCGTTTCTCGTCCTCTCGCCCTGTTTCTACCCCCTCTTGGTGCCATTTGTCTCCCGGACTCACCCGCTCTCAGGCCCTCTCCTCGCCGGGCCGGGCAGCACCCTGCCGCTCGGGCCTCCGCCTGGGCTCCCTCAGGCCGGTGCTGCCCAGCGGGCCCACCAGGAGCTCACAGCTCCCGGCACCCGGACCCTCCCACCAACCCCCGTGGGTGCGCCAGGCGCTCAGACTTCAAGGACCCCCAGTGGCTCCCTGTGTGGCCAGGCTGCCGAGCGCCGTTCCCGATTAAGAGACAGAAAGATGGTGGCCTGAACCAGCCCTTTTTCCTCCTCATTTCTTAAGGGAATGTGATTTCTTCCTTACACACAACTCTCACCACAATAAAACAGTGTAAAGACTTCGTTCTCATAGTGAATTTGAAATTATTAGTTACACGTGCTCTCAAGGAGCCAGGGTTACTCCGTGCTGCTGAAAAATCAAACCCTGTCTGTTTGTTCAAGGCAGGCTTGCAGAATTTAGGCTGAGAGGACCCCAGTGATAGGACGCGGAGATGAGCACTAGGAGAGGGGGTTGGAAAACCAGGGGCCCGAGGCCAAGTGGGTGCTGGGAGGAGGAACAGGCACTTCATCCTGGGGCAGGAGGGACCCTAGCAAGGCGCAGAGTAGGGGAGGGCACGGACCTCACTGTTTGCACTCAGTGGCAGTGAGTGGGAGCCCGCCGGGTGAAGGCGACAGGGCCTGAGCTGCCGCGGGGGCAGCGGAAGCCGAGGGAAGGGAGGGGTTTGGAGGTGAAGCTGGCAGGGCGGGTTGGACGCAGAAAGCGAGGTAGAGCCCTCCACCCTTCAGCGTGGGCTCCACTGGATCCAAGAGAAAGTTCGGGAGATTCAGAACTGGGGAGCCCTCTGCAGGCGGCGCTGGGGCTGTTTAGCTCGAAGTTGGTCCGTCCAGACGGGAATGTCTAGCACAGTTGACGGTCATAAGCCTGGAGCTTAATGGAGAGGTGAGGGTTGGGGGCACGGGTCTCCCCGAGGAACACGGATAAGATGACGAGCAGGTACCGCGGAGGAAGAGAAACGGGCTGAAGAAGGCCGGTTACGGTTGTTTCTCACATTCCTGGTCTTAGTGAAATGGTGGCCTGTGCTTTCTTGCTTGGAGTGCGTTCCCTCAGACGTACTAGGAAGAATACTCTGTGTTACGAGGGATCGTGCTCACGCTGTTTCCTGTACCTGGGCCCACGTCTCGCTCTGATGCCGCCACTTAGCCAGGCCTCTGGGCGTGTCCGTGGGCTGAAGACACAGCAAGGGAGAGAGGGAAGCAAAGGGAAGAGGAGGGAGAGGAACAGACGGGGAGAAGGAAACGTGGGAAGAGGAAGGGCTGTCCTGAAAGGCCGTGTACGCAGTGGGTACCGCGGGGCGTGGCGTCAGGCTGCCTGGCCAGCTCCTGGCTCTGCACGCGAGCCTGAGGCCGGGACACGTCACACCAGCCTGTTTTGTCATCTGTAAACAGGGAGCGTCACAGTGCCTACCCCCTAGTTTTTTATGAGGTCCGAGTGAGAGAAAGCATAGCAGCTGTTCAGAACAGTGCCTGGCGTATAGTAGGTGCAGTTCCTTTTTTCTTTTCTTTTTTGCTATTACTTTGTCAGTCTTCCGATATATTATGTTGATCATGACTATAGACCCATGGAATTTGATGAAAATACAGTGACTCTGTATAATAGTTAAGGCTGCCGAGTTAAGATGTTTGTGGATTTCAAAGTAACTAACATCCCCCTCAAAAAACACCTTGGTCAGTTAGGATTTCCTCCCCGATAATTTATGACGCTGTCGATCGTTCATGTCCTCCATGGTGCCGCTGCTGAGGGCTCCGTGGCAGTGAGCTGCCGTCTCTGCAGTCGTTGGCGCACAGGTGACGGTAATGACAGCTGTCGTTACTTGGACGTGGGTAGATTTCTATTTTTCTGTGCCTTTCCCACTTTGCCTGCAGTGACGTTGATATTCCTTTGTATAGGAAAAGCCGCTTAGAGCTACTGCAAGTGTAGATTCTCATTATTAAACCATAAGCTGCCGAGTCTCAAAAATAGATGTTCTGATCAAGAGCCGAAAGGGTGCGATTTGTTTTTTGCAGCCCGTTGGAAAGAACATCTTTGCAGAGAAATGTGTTTCCGTATGATGTCATGGCTGCTAGGCTGAGTGGAGAATACAGCCTTACTGTTCCTTGAGCTATTCATAGTTTAGAACAAAAGGCCGTTGTTGGCAGGAGCTGCAAGTGAGTAGGTCGGGGGAATGCAGTGATCAGTGTCATACTGGCTGGTTTTCTCCTCTGCTCGGTGGCCCGAGGCTCTCACCGATTAAAGAGCACAGGGCTGACTCCCAGTGGATGTGGCTTCTGTGGCTGTGGACCACCCATCTCACCATCTCACAGCGTGGCTCAGTGGCTGAGCGTCGACCTATGAGCCAGGAGGTCACGGTTCGATTCCCGGTCATGCTCAGGTTGTGGGCTCCATTCCAGTAGGGGCTGTGCAGGAGGCAGCCGATCAGTTATTCTCTCTCATCATTCATGTTTCTATCTCTCTGACCCTCTCCCTTCCTCCCTGAAATCAATAAAAATACGTATGGGGGAAAAAGTACATAATTCACTATACAAACTCAAAATCTACAGAAATATATTCTCTAGACAATGAAGGGCGCTGTAATCAGAAATTTCCAAGATAGCCATCGATCATGGTTTGGTTTCTATCTCCTTCTAGGTTTGTTTATATGCTAACGTAACTAGAATATGGAAACACACACACACACACACACACACACACACACACACACGATGATACTACGACCAGGAAGACACTGTTTTCAGAGATTACCCAGAGGTTCTCAGCAGCAGGTGTGCAGAATGGACGGGGGCATTTCCCGTTGTTTCAGAGACTGGCATTCAGCACGCAGGGGTCAGGGACCCTAACACCCTGCAGTGAATGGGGCCCCCATGGGAAAGAGTCATCCCGTCCAAAATCCTGGTGGCCACGTGAGAAATGCCCTTTTCAAGAGAACAGTCCTTCTCTTTGCCGTCATCATCGTTTATCAGCCTGGTTGAGATTATGTGACGCGATGTTGCTGTATTCTCACGGCGTACTGGAGCAAGGCAGGCTCCTCTAAGTGCCGAGATAAAGACGACACAGCCTTGTCCCCCGGGCACTCAGCCCCTGCGTGCGAGTGCAGCTGTGACCAGCACCGATGGAAACGGGGACAGAGGGACGGGAGGCAGCCGGTGACGCTGGGAGCCCTGGGAGGTCCCCTGGAGGGATGGCTCCTGACACGGGGACTCGCACAGGGAGAGGTGCCGGGCAGAGGGCGTGTCTTGGGAAAAGGGAGAAGTAGGCCCTCGGCTCGGCCACGTCTAGCGAGGCATCCGCTCTGGGCATGAGGCGTGGCCGTCCCAGCCCCTCGGTGCTCGGTCGCTGGCCCTGTGGCCACGTCTCCCTCCGACTGGCTGCTTTGCTACCATTGAGGTAGGAGAGGGTGCCGTGACGGCAGCTGAGACAATGCCAGCTGTGTTCTTTAAAAAAAAAAAAAAAAAAAGATATTTTTTTTTTATTGATTTCAGAGAGCAGGGGAGAGGGAGAGAGAAATAGAAACATCAGTGATGAGGGAGAATCTTGGATCGACTGCCTCCTGGGATCGAGCCCGCCACCCGGGCATGTGCCTTGACTGGGAATCGAACCATGACCTCTTGGTTCACAGGTCAACGCTCAACCACTGAGCCACGCCGGCCGGGCAGCGATGCTCCTTTTAAACCAGCCAGGCCTGGGAGTGGGGCACAGGATGGCAGGAGATGCCACCACGAGGGGACACAAGGGGGGTGGGACAAGCGACTGTGGAGCGTTGCAGCCTGTTCTGCTGGAGGGGCAGGGACACCCGCGGGACCTTTGCAGTCACATGGCATCGTGGGGGCTGGTTGGGGGAGGGGGTGGGTATGAGAAAGGAGGGACTTTTCTAGACTAAAATGTAACTCTTTCAAAAGGCTTAAAGCTTATATTTTAATCACTTTCTAAAGAGCTTGGAGGGAGGTACTCTGCTGCCTTCTGCAGCAAACCACAGGGCGTCATCTTCAGGGCCATGGCCGGAAGGGGTGGCTGTGCTGGAGACTCGCCTCATTCCGGGGAGGACCCCGCCCTCACGCCCCTGCGGCTTGACCGTCAACCTGGGTCCGTTCCCTCTCCGGTCATGCTCTTCCCTCTCGTTGTCCAGTTATTTGTATCCGAGGTGCCCCGGACACTCCAGGGACAGCCAGGGGTCTCTGCCCACCTGACCTCATTTTGCCATGACCCCTCTTTAAAGGCGTCTCTCCAGATACAGGTACTCACAGGTGCTGGGGTTTAGGACTTGGGTCTTTAACATATAAATGTATTCGGGGCGGGGGGGGGGGGTGGCACACACAATTCACCCCAGAACAGTGAATAACATGGCGGTTTAAATATTCCGCTCAGATATCAGAGATTCGTAGGTTGCTGCGATACTTTTCAGTGGCCGCTCAATAAATGCATGTCCACGCCTTTCCCTCGTCACAGGGCAGAACGCTGCCTCCCTCCCCGCTCATGGTCCCATCTGACCGACTTCCTGAGTCACGGCTGCCCCAGGACAGCTGGCGAGGAAGGAATGCGAGGACTCCTCTCTGTTTTGAAATTCTGGAATAAAATGTTTCCAGGAAACAAGAGGGTCCTTGGTTACTCTGCTTTAAAATAAGAACAACAATGACGAGGCTGCCATGTACTGAGTGCTCACCTGGGGCAACTCCCTGGGCAGCAGTGATCTGAACAAGTGGGCAGAGTAGATGCTGTCCCTCCTGGACCAGAGGAACGGGGCTGGGAGAGAGGGAGGGACGAGCCGGATACTCCTTACTCGGCGTCTGCTCCCTAAGGCGCGTGGGTCCTGAAGGGCTGCAGCCGCGCGATCAGAACGTGGGACGGAGTGAAGGGCACATCGACTCGGAGCCGCGGGCTTGGTAGCGGCCCCTGGAGGCCCCGGGCCCAGCAGTCAGGCCCAGCGGCTGAAGTGCACGCGGCAGGGTCTGGAGGCGAAGCCCAATCTGTCCCTTAGCCTGGCTGGCGGACTCGGCTGCTCCAGGCCGGGGCCTTGGGGCTGGACTGAACAGCAGTGGTCGTGGTAACCCTGACGCAGGATTGGGCCTGGAAGGACGGTGGGGAGAGGCGGTGCGGACACAGGGAAGGTGTATTAGCAGTTTTTTTATGCTGGGAATCTAGGGAAGTATTACTGCGAGCTGCCTGGGATGGCGACCCCGTGGTCGTCCCCCCGCTGGGCACCGCTCGTCTCGGAGCTTTCCCAAGCTCGGTGCCCGGGGCCCAGAGGTCGTCGCTGAAGGCGCCTGGGCCTCCACCCCTGTAGCTCTAACGGTTACTGAGCAAACCCGACCGACAGCCAAGGAGAAGGGACGAGCCAGGCCGGGGCTGGCAAGCCGCAGCCATGGGTACGTCGGGCCTGCGGTCTGTCTCCGAATGGCCCGGCCCAGGAACCATAATGGTCTCCGTACTTTGAAGGGGTTGAAAGAAGTCATGAGGAGAATACTTTGTGACGTGAGAGTCAGGTGAGGTTTACATGTCGGTGTTTATAACTCAGGTTTTGTTGACACACAGCCAGCGAGGTCGTTCGCTGACAGGGTCTGTGGCTGCTTTCACACCCGGCAGCGCGCGTGGTCGAGGAGGCCCAGAGCCCTGGCCTGCCGGCCGCGTGGCCCGCGTGGGACTGTTCGCTGTCCGAGTCAGGCTACGTCGGGCTCCTGCACGGGGCTGGCGTAGGACGTAAGGAGGAGACTCGGGCGTGTGTAACTTGTGTGGCGTATTTTGCATTGAGTTTCCCGTGGGCTTTTTGCTTGTCTATGTCCTGGAGGGACCCCGGTTGGTGGATCGTTAGCAAGTGTGTTGGACAGATGTTCTATCAGAGAGGACTCAGACATATACTTTTCCCTCAAAACATACAAAGAACGTCATGTCCGCAGACTGTAACCTAGACCTTTCCAATACCGAGACCTCCTCGGCCCCTCACCCGCTTCCTATCCCACCCCCACCCCTCAACCTCTCTTTCTTTTTTTGTTTTCTTTCTCCCACCCTCCTGTCCTAGCTCTGCAGTTAACACCAGCGGAGCCCCGAGCATCTCCTCCCGATCCAACGTTTGGAAAAGGGCCGTACTTATAGGAATGATTTCAACATAAAAGTGTGGTTGAGCGCTAGAGGTGAGGAAAGTACCACTGACTGCCAGATTGGTTTCTTTCTTTTGCCTTCTAGCGTTCCCCACCTGAACCCAGAAAACAAGGAGAGCACTGAGGCTAGGAAAGCCCACGGGAACCGGGAAGCAACAGGAGGGAGATCTCCACCATCAGGCTGTTAGTACAGAGCAGCCCGCCCCGCTCAGAGCGCGCGCGACCTTAGATGCTTGGACACACACCGCTGTGGCTTTGCCTGTTTTGTTTGCAGTCGTGGTTTGGTGGTGCTGATTGCGAGGGGGAAGGCAGCACATGACCTCATGCTTTAAAAACATAAACAGGGCACTAAAAGGAAAAAGTATTTGGTTTCCAAAGGTTATTCTCCATCATTGGCTGGTGGCTTGGGTGACCTTGAGAGTGTCCTTGTGAGACGGCTTGGTGTCTCGGGGATTGCCAGCGAGGCCACGTCCAGTCACGCTCTCCTTCCCATCCTGTCCCTCCCCTCGCGGGGGGGGGGGGATTGGTCACTCTTCCCAGGCGGGTGCCCCCTCCAGCCCCGGAAGGGAGCCGGCCGTCACTGCAGACGGCGGGGTGCCCGGACCAGCTTACGGGCCCTCCTCCTGCACGGACGGAGCTCAGGAAGGGATGTTCGCCTTTATACCGACCGACCAGCGTGGGAGAGGCCAGGGCAGATATGTCAGAAGCGACCCTCTTACTCCCGAGAACCCCTCGCTTCCCCCCACGTCCCCCCACCCCCGCTAAGCCCAGAAGGCTGTCTGGGTGATGGGTGGTTGGGCAGGGAAAATAGAAGCGATGCCTGCATGTTCTGTATCCCACACCCGGGCCCGACTCACTTTCCTCTGCGTCCCCAGGGTCCTGTACATCGGCCTGGCCTGCAACACGGCGCGCTACATCTACATCTCCTACCTGGAGAACGCCTGGACCGTGCTGCCCATGGAGGTGCTCCAAGGTGAGTCGCACCCCCCCCCACCCCCCCCCCGCATTGGGCTGCTTCCTGCCTGAGTGCAGGCGGGGGCCCTCGCAGAGGAAGGGCGGCGCTGCTGTTTTGTCTGATTTGAGGTGGTTGCTAAGGAAGAGGTGGCCTCCGTGGCCCTTCAGTTATCCGAACGCTGCCTGTGTGTGTGGAGCCAGAAAGGGCTGGACGCGGCCCACACCCTGGCGATTAAACACAGGAAGAGGAGCTGAGAATAAACTCCCGTGTACCACCGACGGGCGTGGACATCCGGTGTGTTCTTCACATTAAATGGGTCTGTCGTGTAGAGATTTTGGTGTTTTGTTTTTGTGGGTCAGCTACGCGTAATGACAAAGCTGTCGTACTCGCTTTACAGCTTCAGTCATTTTCCACATCCAGTGGCCTGTGACTAACACCAGGCCGGGCTGTGGCTCCCTGCAGCCTCTGCTCCCGCCTGCCGCCTGGCCCTGCCGGAGCCTCACGCACTCCTCCCTCAGCAGACCCTGGAACCTGCCTCGAAGGCTCTTCCTCGTGGGCCTGGAGCACCGAGCACAGGCGCCTGCTCTGAGCTCGCTGCCCGTTAGCTCGCCCCCAGGCGGTACCCTGAGAACCTCTGGCAGCAGCTGGGCCAGGCCATTTGGTGGTTGGCATGACGCGTAGAAGAAAGGTTCGGGGCAAGGTCGTGGGCGTGAGGTCTTCTGGGGCCGCCCAGGCGCCTGAGCCAGGACTTGTACTGACAGTCCCCGATTACGCAGCTTCCTTAGCTGGAGGTCGCTGTGGTCATGGCCACTGGCCCTGAGGGCGCCAGCGCGGCCCCATCAGCATCACGTCTCGTCATGAGGTCCAAGATGGACCACTCGCCGTGAGCTCGTCCGTGAGTGGCCTGAGGTGACCTCTCAAGCCCCCACAAAATCCACTTGACCCAGAAACCCCCACAAACCATGCGGATCAAGAGGTTCAGCTCTTTGTGTGAAATGGAGTGTGAGCAGAAATGAGGTGTCGCTTCTAACTGCGGCCCATGAAAGCCCCCATGCACCCCCCCCCCCACTCCCCCAGCCGGCTGGAGATCGGTGCCCAGGTAACCAGGTGCCGAGAATGGTGAGTCCGCAGCCTGGCCCCCGAGTGGCTGTAGGAGCAGAGCTGCCCCCGGCCTGGCCCCTGCCCCTTAGACATGCTGAGCAATACAAGGAAATACCTAAGGCAGTGGTTCTCAACCTTCCTAATGCCGCGACCCTTTAATACAGTTCCTCATGTTGTGGTGACCCCCAATTTCATTGTTTCAAATTGAACATAATGAAAGCACAGTGATTAATCACAAAAACAATATATGTCATTATATGTGTGTTCCGATGGTCTTAGGCGACCCCTGTGAAAGGGTCGTTCGACCCCCAAAGGGGTTGCGACCCACAGGTTGAGAACCGCTGATCTAAGGCCTGAAACCGCTGGGTCCCAAGGTTTGCCTGTCCCAGCAGCTGCGGTCGCCTGAGTCACACACACACTCCTTCTCTGCCTGCCCAGGCGGCCTTTTGGGTGGGTGGGTGGGTGGTTGGTTGTTTTTAGGGTTTTCACCGGGTTGACCTTCAGAGGCTGTCTCTGCCCCAGCTCTCAGGCGCCCCGAGCCAGCTGGGCTGTTGGTCTGGTTCGTCGGTGGCGAGGGTCTGTCGCAGTGGACTCCGTGTGGGGCGCTCAGGGATAGTTATACATTGTTCAGGGGGCACAGGCCAGTGCCAACACAGCAACCAAACAAAACATTCCCGTTCGCCAGCACCTGGCAGTGCGCGCCTCCCAGCCATGGTGATGTGGCGTCGCCCAAGCCACGCGGAACCGCACAGAGTCACTGCCAGCTCGGGAAGGGGCGTCCTCTCGCTCGCAGAGCCCTGTGTTGCAGTTGAGCGCGTTTGCGGGCCAAGAATGAACACTCTTGAAATTCATGTGGCGGAGTCCATACCAAGGCTGCCTATTGGGAAAAGTTATTTGGGTGCAGATGAAAACTTGATAGTATGTATGCTGTGAGCTCTTAGGGGAAGAGGGGGGATAAGAATATACAGTTTTTCAAACGAATAGATGGTTGGGCACGTTGGACATCGCCGACAAAACCTCTCCGAGCGGAGGCTGCAGTTACTGTAGAACCGTTTCAGTGTTGTTCTGAGCGTCACAGTGATCTGAGCACCGGAGTCCTACACCTGGACACTGTGGGTTGAAATACTGCTCCACTACCCTGCTGTCTGTTGGCTTTGATCTCTCTTCGCCTTAGTTTCCTTGTTGGAAAATGAAGGAAAAAATAGTCCCTGTTACTGGGAGGAATAACGGGATAATCTGTGTAAAGCACAGCAGGGTTCCTGCTAGAGCTGCAATATTATTAGTGAAAAACACTTAACGTTCACCATCATTATTTCTAATGGTTCCAGGTCATTCAGATGCCAGTGTGTCCCCAAACAGCTAGGGTCCTGGCAGCAGGTGGCATGAAACACCTCTGCTTCCGTGGGCGTCGAAGAGACTCCTGGGAGACCCCAGCGACGGTGAGGCAGGGCTGAGAAGTCCAGTTTCTGCGGCCTGTGTGGCCTCTGAGAGTCGCTCATTGACTTGCCACTCAGACCTATTTATGAAGCGCCTGTTACATGCGTTGGTAGTGGATGGTCACCCACAGGTGTCAGTAGCTTTGTGACAGGAGCCAAGGAAGGGTTAGCCCAGGGGTGGGCAAACTTTGTGACTCGAGGGCCACAATGGGCTCTTAAACTGGACCGGAGGGCCGGAACAAAAGCATGGATGGAGTGTTTGTGTGAACTAATATAAATTCAAAGTAAACATCATTACATAAAAGGGTACGGTCTTTTTTTTTTAGTTTTATTCATTTCAAACGGGCCGGATCCAGCCCGCGGGCCGTAGTTTGCCCACAGCTGGGGGCACATATTATAAGGAGAGTTGATTGATGCCTTTGCTACTGTTGTAAGTGTGTGTGTGTGGGGGGGGGGGGGGTGGAGAGGGGGTGACATCTTTTTATTCTTATTGTTTTATCCACCAACTTAGTTATCTCACACTAAAGGGTTTAAGGAATTGTAGCTCTGCCCTAGCTGCTTTGGCTCAGTGGATAGAGCACTGGCCTATGGACTGAGGGGTCCCAGGTTCGATTCCTGTCAAGGGCATGTACCTCGGTTGCAGACTCCCGGCCCTGGTCAGAGGCATGTGGAAGGCAACCAATCTGTGTCTCTCTCACATCGGTGTTTCTCTCTGTCTCTCCCCCTCCCTTCCACTCTTTCTAAAAATCAATGGAAAAAATATCCTCAATTGAGGATTTATTTTTAAAAAATTATAGCTCTGGTGTAAACACATTTACCCAGGCCACTGACTAAATTTGCACACTTATTTCATCAAAGAATAATCATCGACTACTTTTCCCAGTTCTCTCATAAAAAGTAAAGTTGATGATCTATTTCACCCCCAGATCTTAGAGCAGTGGTTCTCAACCTTCCTAATGCCGCGACCCTTTAATACAGTTCCTCATGTTGTGGTGACCCCCAACCATAAAATTATTTTCGCTGCTACTTCATAACTGTAATTCTGCTACTGTTATGAATCGTCATGTAAATATCTGATCTGCAGGATGTATTTTCATTGTTACAAATTGAACATAATTAAAGCATAGTGATTAATCACAAAAAAATACGTAATTATATATGTGTTTTCCGATGGTCTTAGGCGACCCCTGTGAAAGGGTCGTTCGAACCCCAAAGGGGTCGCGACCCACAGGTTGAGAACCGCTGTCTTAGACGAAAGTCGTTTCAGGTAGCACAATGGTCCAGACTTCCTTGCTTGTCTTACAAATAGGAAAATGGGGGAGGGTTTCTAGATTCTGGATGGCTTTTGCATTCTTGTAAAATCAGAGGACCAGACAGAACCGGAGTAAAAACATGGGCAAGAGTTTCCGATTATTAACATGACCACGAGGAGGTTAAGAGCAAGAACCACACGGCTACCAATGTCCTTTGTGTACGAAGGGGATGTTACCAGCCAGGCCCCTCCTGTGGATTGTCCCGTGTTGCGAGTTTCTTTTTAAGGGGATGATGGATTCTCCCACTTACATGACAGTGTGAAACGGGCTATTCCGAGAAGCTACGCCCCACGTCTGCCTCGGACAGTGTTGGAGCAGGCAGGCCGAGCGGCTTTCATTCTGCTGTTACTGTGGCTTCCCCGTCTTCCCTTCAGTTAATGCCCCGAGCTGCTTTCCAGGACACAGTGCCCATTATCTAATCCGCCGCAGAGAGCGATAAGGAAGCCCGAGCAGCCCAACCATGGACGCCTTTTACGGCTGCCAGTTAGTGCCAGCCAGCAGCCCTGAGAATAGCTTCAGAGCATCCCGACCGAAGCCATCCCTCGGCCTTGTGACCTCAGAAGACTCAAAGTTTGGGGAAAACCCTTAGAATTAAAAAAGAAAGACGGAAACCCTGTTACTGGGAGACTCTGTGTGTGCCCAGGCCTTCCCACGTAAGAGAATAGCTGCTAAAATTATATTTGATCTGAAGTATAGCAGCCACGTATTCGTTACTTCCGGGTCACGCAACCGCGTGGGCCCATCTTTCTCAAGTGTAAACCCTGCGATTGGTTGCTCAGACGTGGACACGGTGGCGGCACCATCCCAGTTTCTTTGCAGCCATTTGGTGAGGTTTCAGGTCTTTAATGATTCATCTTTAAGAAATGATTTCCAAAACCTATGTTGGATGTTCCTGTTGAAGCTCAATGAATTTTGAATAAATTCATTTTAGTTCTTGGCATGTTTTTTCCTTAGTGTTGTTAATGAAAATAAAAACATGTATCTGAAAAAAAATGGCATTGACAGCATCTTTAATAATATCTATATATAAAAGCCCAGCGAACGGAATGCCGGAATGACTGGTTGCTATGTCGTGCACTGCGGCTGGCCAACCAGCCCAATCAAGGGGTGGCCCTGCCCCCTGGCCGGCCCCCACCACTACGACTGGGGGTGGGGCCGACCGGCCAACCTCCCGCGGCCCCTCCCACCTGCCGGCCCTACCTCAATCGGGCCCCCCTTGGGGCAGGCCAGCCGGACTCTACCCATGTACGAATTCGTGCACCAGGCCTCTAGTATTTAATAATACCACTGTGCCAAATTTTATAGTTAAGATTCCAGGCAGGCACTGCTCGGTTCTGAGAGAGCCCGCATGACCTAGGGTACTGAAATTGTTCCGCCAGGTAAAGCAAAGCAAATATTTTATTTGACGTCTGTGGAAATTAAATGTGTGCATACGGCCTCTAATCAGCTAGCCCACATTTCTAGTTAAAAAATAACCTCGTTGAAATGACTCCTGAAACACATGTAAGCCCAAGGGGAGCTAGTGTGCTGTTTTTCTGTTAACTGTGGGGCATGTGATCTAACGTGACCAGGAAGAGTGGTGTTTACTCCATATGGATCGAGGGAGTAGGATGGTCCCGGGAAGGGACCGTACGTCGGCCACTGTGAACGTCACCCTGCTGGCTGCTGGGTAAAGCTGTGTCCTTCTACCCTGAGCCTCCTTCTGGGACACAGCTACTTACTTGGAAACAGTGGGACCCTCAGGGTCTCGCTGCTAAAGATCAGTAGGTGGAGCCCTGTTAGACTAGGGCTGATTCTGTTCTGAGTACCCGGCAGTCCCAGGAATCGAGTTTTTCCGGTCTGGCCGGTGAGACCAGTCCTCTTCCTGGCCCGGCCTGGGTCTGAGCACGGTTCTCAAAGGCTCCCAGGCGGCTCTTTCCTGGCTTTGCCAAGTGGCTGCACCTGCTTTGCTGATCAGTGCTCTCTCTCCTCCCAGTTCTCTCTCTCCTCTCAGTTTTCTCCTCCCTGGTCCTCTCTCCCCCTGGTCCTCTATCTCCTTTCTGGTCCTCTCTCCTCTCAGTTTTCTCCTCCCTGGTCCTCTCTCTCCTCCCTGGTCCTCTCTCCCCCTGGTCCTCTATCTCCTTTCTGGTCCTCTCTCTCCTCAGTTTTCTCCTCCCTGGTCCTCACCTCTGGACCTCCAGCCACCTTGGTCCCCCAGACTGTCCACTCCACCTCCTCAGCCCAGGGCCCCCCCTCTGCCTGACGCCCTCAGACCCTCCCCAGGCAGTAAGCGGGGCTCCTCGTTTCCCTTCTCTCAGGCACTGTCCTTGCTGCTGATGTCCAGGCTCCTGGGAACGATGAACTCCCGTGTTTTGTCCAGGTCTTGGCTGTTTCAGGAAGAAGGGTCCATCCAGGAGCAGACGAATGTCGGATTAAGTCTTACATTTATATTAACCCTTTAGTTCCGTTTTCCAAACACAGGTTAAGAGCTTCTGATGGTACTGCCTCCACGTGGGTTATTTCTCAGGGAGCAAGTCCATGACTTAGCCTCCCAGGCCCGCACGATTCCTCATCCCTCCATTGTGAAGGCTGTCGTGTTACTACCTTTTTATTACATTGAAAGCAGCGCTCTGCTCGAGATTTAAACCCAAAGAGGGTGCAGCTGCTCTACAGTAAAATAACGACCCCCCCCCAGTTATCTCTATTCCCCCCGCCCCCCAACAAATGGTGAAGATATAATGAAACTGGTGAGGAGGCATTGTAAATGGCAAACAAATGGGAGTTATATGTGAAAAAGCATAAAACTTGTTACAGCCCTTTGTTGATTAACCCCACCTGTAGAATGCCAGGCAGCGGACATAATCTGAGATCCATGAAAAGCTGTATCTCCAACAGTGGTAATCACGTTGCTAATTATAATGGAAAAAAGTTGGAAATAATCTTAATGTCAATGTAGGTGCCCGATACCCAAAATATATAAAGAGCCCCTACAACACAGCAGCAAAAAAGCCCCAAACCCGAAAACAGCCTGACCACCCAGTTTAAACGAGCGGGCAGGGGATCTGAGCAGTCATTTCTCCAGAGAAGACACACAGGTGGCCAGTGACCGAAAGGAGAAAGGGGAAATGTGCTCACAGGCCACTGGGAATGCAAGTCCAAACCCGGGGAGACCCCCCCCCCTTCCCGGCTGCTGTGGTTATAAACACGGACAGTAACAAGGCTGCGAGGGCGAGGAGGACCCGCAGCTCTTGTGCGCTGCTGGGCGTGGAACAGGGTGCGGCTGCTGTGGACACAGGCAGGCAGGGCCTCCACGTTTAACCATCTGTACGCCATACGCGTCTATAGACGCACGCGGTGGGCCTTTTCAATTAAATTCAAAATATCGCGGCAGTTAGCTGGTTACATAGATTATTACCCGTAGGACCTAGTCACCCCACTTGTGGGAATACACCCCAAGCACTGCAGCAGGGACTCAGACAGACACTGCACCCCTGGTTCAGAGCAGCGCTGCTCACGGTAGTAGCCAAAAGGTGGGTACAACCCAGTGTCCCTTGACAGATGGGCAAACAAACGCGTTTTCCACATGCGATGGAGTACTAGCCTTGAGGGGGAAGGAATCCGGGACCCCTGCAGCGCGGAGGACTCTGGCGACATTATGCTAGGGGAAGGGAGCCCAACACAGAAGGACAGACTGTGCGGTCCACTTACACGAGGCCCCGAGGCACTCACTTCACAGCGACGGAAAGTTGGATAGGGGCCCGGCCGGTGTGGCTCAGTGGTTGAGCGTCGACCTAGGAACCAGGAGGTCATGGTTCGAGTCCCAGTCAGGGCACATGCATGGGTTGTGGGCTCCATCCCCAGTGTGGGGCGTGCAGGAGGCAGCCGATCCATGATTCTCTCTCATCATTGATGTTTCTCTCTCTCTCCCTCTCTCTTCCTCTCTGAAATCAATTAAAAAAATATTAAAAAAGAAATTAGGATGGGGTTCCCAGGGCCTGGGGCAAGCTCCGGTTAGATGGGGAAGAGGTTCAGGGTGGGGTGAAGTTGTGGAGATGGACGGTGGTGAGGGCTGCAAACAGTGTGAACGTGCCTAATGCCACGAACGATGCACTTACCAATGGGGAACATGGGGAACGCTGTTATGCGGAGGCGAATGAAACCTGTCTCACAGGCAGATGTGTGTGCGTTTGAGGGAGGGACTCCTGTCTGGAAAGGGAGCCTGAGCTGCTGCTCACCGTGCCCCCCCCCCCCCCCTCGCAGGCGTGACGCACGCGGCCATCTGGGCGGCCTGCATCTCCTACCTGAGCGCCGCGGTGCCCCCCGAGCTGCGGACGTCGGCGCAGGGCATCCTGCAGGGCCTGCACCTGGGTCTGGGGCGAGGCTGCGGGGCCATGATCGGAGGCGTGCTGGTCAACTACTTCGGTAAGAACGGCGTTCTCTTTCTCCCTTTCTTCTTGGGTGAAAACGTACGACTTTCCAGCGACTCCTCCATGGACACTCTCGCAGAGGCGAGCCCCCGGTCACAGTCTCCCCGGCTCTCGTGGGGTCTGACTGCACACCCGTGTGCCTGCCACGAGGGCGAGGGCAGCGCCATCACCGGGCACACCCCCGGCCACAGCCAGTGAGAGGCCACACACACCCAGAGGGGCCAAGCGAATGCGTGAGCACAGGCTGTGGTTTGAAGTCAGCGACCCTAACGCGGCCGGGAATGCCCAGCGGCGAGACCCATCATCGTTGTCCACCCTGAGCATCTGAGCCAGGAAGCCTGCTGTGCGCACAGTGTGCCTGCCTTGTGGGCCTCCCATCGGGAATGCCGGGCTGGGCAGCACGAGGCCACTCTGTGCCAGGCCACACCCGCTCAGGCCGCTGCGGGCGGTGGGCCCAGGGTGCCTGGCTTTAGCCTGTCTGAGCTCCAGCCACTGAGTAATAGGGCGGTGTACAGTCAGGGAGGCGTCTATGGAGGAGAGAGCACCATGGAATTTTATGGTGAAAGGCTCTCAGAGGCGTTCATAAATGCAGTTTTAAAATTTGACCAGTGACAGGCCCAGTACCAGCACCTGGACCTCCTGACACCCCCTTGTGCCTCCTGACACCCCCCTGTGCCTCCTGACACCCTCCTGGGCCTCCTGACACCCTCCTGGGCCTCCTGACACCCCCCTGTGCCTCCTGACACCCTCCTGGGCCTCCTGACACCCCTCTGGGCCCCCTGACACCCCTCTTGGCCCCCTGACACCCCTCTGGGCCACCTGACACCCCCCTCGGCCCCCTGACACCTGCCCAGCCCCGGTGTGTCCCACTCTGTGAAGCTGTGGCCATCTGCTGTCACCTGTTCATCCCACGCTCTGCTACCTTGCCCTGAACTTGCAAACGCTGAGTGTGGGGGAGGGCTGCCTGCCTCCCCTGGGGTTCCCTTAGAGCTCAGCTTGTTTCCACAGGGGCTGCTGCCACCTTCCGGGGAATCGGCATGGGCTGCCTGGTGATCCTCCTGCTCTTCGCCCTGATCCAGTGGCTGGCAGTGCCGGATGAGGAAGAAGGTAGACGGCCGTGCTTTCCTGTGGTTTGAAGGGTGAAGCCACGGGGAGTCCACACATGCCCGGGAACCCGGGTGGAGAGCGGCTGGGACTAGGTTGCTGACGGTGCTCCCAGGGGCTCCTGCGGACTGCGGGGGAGAAGCCACCTCCGGTGCTGAAAAGAATAGTGGTCACTCAGGTAGCCTGGGGGGTCCTTGCTGATTGGAAGTATTGGTTTTACACTTCTCTAGTGCTCTAAAGGTATGTAAAATGTAAGTCAAGTAGATGTAAGGCTCTACAGCAGTGGTTCTCAACCTTCCTAATGCCGCGACCCTTTAATACAGGTCCTCATGTTGTGGTGACCCCCAATTTCATTGTTACAAATTGAACATAATTAAAGCATAGTGATTAATCACAAAAACAATATATGTCATTATATGTGTTTTCCGATGGTCTTAGGCGACCCCTGTGAAAGGGTCGTTCGACCCCCAAAGGGGTCGCGACCCACAGGTTGAGAATCGCTGATATACAGCAATTTTCCTACTAGGGATGAGACGTACTATTAATCTCTATGATTTTATCTTCCTTTGAAAAAAAGTCTAAACCTTAACTTCGAAGTTTTCCCTCAATTAGGTATGGCTTCATTAAAACTGTTACACAGAAAGTTGCGGCAACTATAATGTTTAGATGAGAACAAATTTCCAACTTAAAAAAATGTTTTTATTGATTTCAGAGAGGAAGGGAGAGGGAGCAGGGGAGAGAACCATCAATGATGAGAGAATCACTGATCGGCTGCCTCCTGCACGCCCCCCATTGGGGATCGAGCCCGCAACCCCAGGCATGTGCCCGACTGGGAATCGAACCCTGACCTCCTGGTTCATGGGTCAATGCTCAGCCACGGAGCACACAAGCCAGGCAGTTTTCAACGTTTTAAAACCAACTTCTTTTCCTTTTTCTTTAACGAAGGCCCCCAGCAGAGGGAGACAGTCCCGCTCAGCCTCAGGGCCCGATCCAGCCTCTTCTTGGGGGTCCTCTCCTTTGGGTGGCCTTTGCCTCAGGCACCTGAGGGGCTTTGTTAGGAAAACCAGCTCCTTGCAGAGACTCAGGGACAGATTTTAATGTCAACGAGCCCTTCAGAAAGGGAGACAATACTGCTCTTCTCACGCTGGTCTTTCATGCCCTTAACCGGCTCCCGCCTCCTGCAGCCTTGGTCTCAGGCCTTCCCTCGAGGCCTTCCTGCTGTGATGCTCGTCTTTCCGTGGGCCGGCCTGTGCGTGGGCCCGCGGCACCCGTGCTGCAGCCTGTGCCGCAGGTGTGATAGCCAAGGTAGAGAACAGCGCATTTCATCAGCAAGCAGACGTAAGGGGGCCCTGGAAGACCAGCCTCACGCTCCTCTGCTCTTTGATGAAAACTTACTCGGAAAGAAAGACCAGTACTAGTCGGTCCACTTAATGGCAATGCGGGTGCCCAGGAGGGGTCAGCACCCAAAGTCTGTAAAGAACTCCCACGGCTCAGCAGCAATGATGCGATCCTGACTTTCTCTCCAGACAAGACAATGTTGGCGGAGAGGATTCCGGTTCCATCCAGCCCTGTCCCCATAGCAACCATCGACCTGGTACAGCAGCAGCCCGAGGACGTCCTGCCCCGCGTCGAGCCGCGCCTCCCACCCAAGAAGACCAAGCACCAGGAGGAGCAGGAGGACGCCAGCAAGCCCGCCTGGGGCGTCAGCGCCTCCCCCTGGGTGACCTTCGTCTACGCCCTCTACCAGGTGAAGGAGATGCTGCTGCTGGCCAGGGAGAGCCACGCCTCGGAGATCCAGCCTCTGCAGGTAGCGCCCTCCCTCCCTCCTGCCCTGGGCAGGCCCTCTATCAGCTGTGCGCCCCGTTTGCAGGAGGTCTGTGGGGTGGTCTCATTGCTCCGTGCCAGGTGCGTAGTGGAGGTGTACGCAGCCTCCCGGAGAGGGCATTGTGCCTGCTGGAGCGGAAATACATCTGATGTTGCGTTGAATTCTCAGCATCGATGGCTTGCAGCTGCAGTAAGATGTGTCTGTAATTCCGACTCTCTGGGCACAGGCTAAGGAACAGGCCCTGAGGGTGTCTGGTGAGGCAGTGGTCACACTGAGCCTGTGCGGGCTGATGAGGACATTAACTCGGTGGAAGTGTAGTTTTGCTGGGGCCTCAGGTGAAAAAGAAAAGGTGTGATTTTCTTGCCTTAGAGGTATGGTCTCTCCTGAGCGGAGTCCGCTGCGGCGGAGGAAACTGGGTAACTGACAGCGCCAGCCGCCGGGGGGGCCGCGTGCGCGTCGGGGGCAGCCCGGCCACGGCAATGGGCCCGCCTCCCTGCCGGCTCACCCACCGCCTTCCACTCGGTGGGTCGGTCACGGCCGCCCCGTGTCTGGCGTAGCCCCAGGGGACACATCAGAAAAGAGGAGGGCAAAGACTGAAACATAAAGAGCAGTTTGGCAACTTCCTTTTTGGAAGATTGGAACTGTCTTTATCACGACCTTGTAAACTAACATAACATTCTGTAACTTAAACCAAGCCTCGTCGTCACTGAGAAGCATGATGCCTTCTGGCCTAGGCATGACCCTCCTTGTGAAGGTCACAAGCTCACCGGGTCCCCTGCGTGTCAGGAAGGAGCACGTCGGTGGGCGGGACTTGAGGCAGAAGAAAGGATGGCTTTATTATTTTTTTTTTTTGCTGCATCTTATCTTCATTATTTATTTTTTTCTTTATTGATTAAGGTATTATATATGTGTCCTTACCCCCCCCCTTTGCCCCCTCACCTCCCTGTTGTCTGTGTCCATCGCTTATGCTTATGTGCATGCAGACAAGTCCTGTGGTTGATCTCTCCCCCTCACCCCCACCCTCCCCTGCCTTCCCTCTGAGGTTTGACGGTCTGACTGATGCTTCTCTGTCTCTGGATCTGTTTTTGTTCATCAGTTTATGTTGTCCATTATAATCCACAAATGAGTGAGATCATGTGGTATTTATCTTTCTCTGACTGGCTTATTTTGCTTAGCATAATGCTCTCCAGGTCCCTCCATGCTGTTGCAGATGGTAGGAATTCCTTCCTTTTTACAGTAGCGTAGTACTCCATTGTGTAGATGTACCACAGAAACTAGAAACACCAATCAGAAAGGATATATGCACCCCTATGTTCATAGCAGCTCGATTCACCATAGCTAAGATTTGGAAACAGCCCAAGTGCCCACCAGCAGATGAGTGGATTAGAAAGGATGGCTTTTGCGCGGACAGTTTTCATTACTTTGGGTACTTAACTCCTCATTTTCACCAAAGCCTCTGAGGCTTAAGGACCGTCACAGTTTTTTTTCTGGCATGTTAACATTTTATGCTAATAAAAGCTGGCTGGTATGGCTCAGTCTTAGGAAGAAGCCATTACTACGATGTTTTTTCATTTTAGAATCAATCGCAGAAATAAAGCGTTTTGTGTGGCGCCCAGCTATTTGAAGTGGCTGCACTGGCTCAGAGGAGAGCCGTGTGTGGTTGGTTCAAAGCAAGTGTCCTGGTTGTAGGGGTCAGGGGTGAGCACGTGGCCTCAGCAGGAGGCCGCAGGTCCCGCGTTAGCCCAGGGACTGGCCGCGGCTGGCGGCTCTGACACCTGTGGGTGTCCATGGCGCCCTGGTAGTGGCAGGCGTGTGGACAGGGATGCTCCTTTCCCACGAGGTCTGTCTGCTCACAGTGTTTGTGTTTTTCATGCGGCTCTGGCAGTTGCACACAGGAAAAGAGATGTAAGGTAAGCCCTTCTCCTCCCCTCCTCTCCTCCTGGCCCCCGAGTGGTCCCCGGATGCCCTCCCGCGCCTGCATCTCACGGGGAAGCCTATGGGAAAGGTGCTTTGCTGGACCACAGCCGCCTTCCTTCCGTTCTTCTCCTTCCAGGGGACCAGTGAGAACCGGGGAGACTCTCCCGCTGCCGGAGCCCGGCCCACCCCCAGTGACAAGCCCTCCGCCCGCCCTAGCAGCCAGCCGCCCCCTCCATCAGCAGCATCGCAGACGCAGAGCAGCTCCGCCCACCCCAGCTCCAACCAGCCTGCCAAGCGTGGGGACCCGCAGGCCCTGCCCGCCGCTGGGGGACCCTGAGGGCCCTGCCCACCTCACCCCTGCATGGAACGGGGCCTCGGACCGGGAGGCGTCCCGCGCCCGGCACACGCCCGCCTTGAGCATCGCACCACACGCTTCTGAGTATCTGAACCCGTCGGCGTGGAGACACACACACACTAGCCACAGTGCACAGCGGCAGGAGCCGTTCCACCCCCAGCCCGCTGGAGGCTCGCGGGGACCCCCGTTCGCGGGCGGGCTGGGGTGGGTCGGGGTGCAGAGTCACACTAAGTGGAGGGAGGTGAGCGCCGAGGGCGGGTCCCTTCTCGTTATTTATTCGTTATCTGGCTCTTCATGCGAACGGGAGGAGGCGCCGCCTCTCGCTTTGCTTCTCTTGAAGAGAACCCTTTGGAAGTTGTGCGTAAAGAGTCCCGGGGGCGGGTGACAGTGAGCAGCGGCTGTGCTTTTGTTTCAGAAGAGGAAGGAGAGTCCTCGGGAGCGTGGCCTCGGGGTCCCGAGCTCCGCAGGGGCGTTTTGTCTGCGAGGAAGGCGAGGAAAGCAGCCGCGCCCCTGAGCAGAGCTCGGGGACCCCGCGAGCCGAGCGGCGCGTTCACCGGCCGTTTGTTCTCCACGGGCTGCAGGGCCGGAGCAGGGAACATTCCAGAGCAGCCCGCGCCTCCGTGTCCGGGCGAGAGGCGAGGGGCGCTGGCCATGGTGATGCTGCGAGTCGCCTCGACCAGGCTTTACGGTTCCTGGTGATTCGGGCTCGGCTCTGCTGGCGGGTCTTTCTTACTCGCTGAATTCCTAAGGGTTTCTTTAGCGAAGCAGTGCTATTCCCAAGTAACAGTATAAGATGGAAGTGCCTGGGGGAGGGATACAGCTTTTGAAGTTACGTAAGGGGTGGGTTTTCGCTTTGGGTGGGGACAGTCAGACACTGGACGTGGCTGTGGGCTTGCTGCTGTGAACATACCACTACTGTCGGGGCCACGGCCGGTGACTCGTGCAAAGCTCGCTGCTAACAATGAAGACGAGGTCCCCGGGAAGTGGGGAGCCCGGGGAAAGGGAGCCGCCAGGGGAATGAGGGCCAGTCCGCGTGGATAGTCGCTGTCGGGGAGCGGAGGAGGAGGAAAGGGAAGGACGGTCAAGAGGAGCCACTCGCTTACCCCCTGGCCCCGTTCCACGGGTCAGTGGTCGAGTAAGAGCGGCTCCGTGGAATCTACGTCCGCCTAAAACTGCACGGGGAGGAGACATCCCACGCGTGGAGATCTGGCTCCACAAAACACAGCTTTAAAAGAAATAATAAGGGAAAGAAGTGGAATTAAGCAGTTATTTTTGCACTTGAACTGAGACGTACTGTACCGTAGATCATCATGACTCATCTTAAGTGACCTTTCCAAATCCGATGTATTTATTGTGCTTATGTGACTTCAGAAATAAAGACACGCGCGCAGGCGGCCCTCGCCGTGAGGGTGACGTACGGCAGGTGGACGTGTGAACTGACTCACGGTGTCTCTCGTGTTTACAGTCCTGACGTCTTCACTGGAAAAGCCGCCGTTTGGGGAATGCAGTTGCTACGCCGAGATAAAAATAAACACCATGTCCAACCGTTTCCTAATGATAACGAAGGGGCCACCCCCACGGAAGCGCTTCCCCTGGAATGAGTCCCAGCAGGTCCCCGCCTGTGGGAGCCGTGAGCGGAGCCCCTCGGGGAGGCCCCTGTGCGTCCTGCCCCCCAGGTGCCATTTAAAGCAGATGGAAGTGAATTCCAGTGAACTCTGACTTGAGGACTGTGTAACCCTCCCGGGGTTTCCTGCACATGCCCAGGTGCCTCCCAGCCCCGGCTGGTAATCGCCGCCTCCATGACTGACTCGGACGGTTTCCTCTGATGGCGGGAAAGGGGACGAGCCACGGTGCTGCGTATGTGGCTGCAGAGGTGAGCGTTCCTCAAAGCCGTAAGCAGAACAGACGACTACCCCGCACGGAGCTCCACCCGCCGGTGAGCCCTCGCTGGCCACGCGAAGTGGCCGCTGGCTGGGGCTCCCCTCGGATTTGCATTTCCGCTGCTGGGGTGGGCGCTGCAGGTGCGGGCTGTTACCTAGCAGTGTCTCCTGCAGCCAATCCGGGGTGAAGCAGGGGCTCCCGGGAAAGGGGAACCAGCCCGGCCAGCCTGGCTCAGGGGTTGAACATTGACCCCTGAACTTGGAAGTCACAGTTTGATTCCTGGCCAGGGCATATGCCCGGGTTGGGGCTCAATGCTCAGGAGGGGGTGTGCAGGAGGCAGCCGACCCATGATTCTCATCATTGATGTTTCTCTCTCCCTCTCCCTTCCTCTCTGAAAGCAATAGAAAAATTTTTTTAAAGAGAATTTAAAGGAAAAGGGGACCCACACCCGTAGCCCCACATGCTTGTGATGTGCTGACATGATCGGCTCATCCTTGTCGCCACCCCCTTTCACTAGGAGGTCTCTGGGGCGAACACAGCTCAGACATGGGGTCAAGGCCAGGATTCTAGCTCCAAGCGGATGCCAGCGGGCAGGTGCCCAGCACCCCCTCCCCCCAGGATGCAGGGGGCCCACACTGGCTTCGTTTAGAACAAGCCAGAAAGCCCCTGGCTGAACCCTCCCTCGCCGAGGCCGGGGACAGGTGCGTGTGGCTGTGTTTCCATTTCGGACATTCGCAGACCCCGAGGGAGCCAGCACCTCCCGCTCAGCTCTGTCGGCGGGGAGTGCAGACCCCGCACACTTGGTGGGGACTGGGTTTGGCAGAGAAAACTCAGGCTGGAGGGACTCTGAAGACCAGTGCCACCGGAGCCGGGAGGGGCTTGTACTTGGTGTGTCCTTGTTAAAAAATATTTAATTTTTCTAACTTTACAGAAGTATTGTTTGTGGTGGATGGGGGGGGGGGGGCGGTCCATCACCCCAGGTAGTTTAGAAGCACCGTGTGGACACGCACCTACAAGGCACATGTGATGGTGGGTGCACAGCACTGACAGAACGGATGGGCTGGGGGCCGCTTCCTTGGCTGTTTATAAAACCAGTAAAGGAAGTAGCGGGCATCGACACCCTGGGGCTCAAGTTCTATGCTGACCCTTCAGCTCTGAATGGTCTTCAGCAGCTTAGGCACCTCAGACTCTTTCTTTGATGCAACACCAAACAGGACAGACGGCGACGAGGTTCAAGAGGAGGCACCTCGAGTGCCTAGTACAGTGCCTGACGGGCCTCCAGTAAACCCCGACTCCCCTCTCCCCGCTTCATCACTGCTTTTCTGGAAAGTGGACCAAAACCAAAACAAACATCCCCCCAATTATTTTTTTAAAAATATATTTTTATTGATTTCAGAGAGGAAGGGAGAGGGAGAGATAGAAACATCCATGATGAGAGAGAATCATTGATTGGCTGCCTCCTGCACACCCCCTACTGGGGATCGAGCCTGCAACCCGGACATGTGCCCTGAGCGGGAATCGAACCAGGGACCCTTCAGTCCGCAGGCCAACGCTCTATCCACTGAGCCACACCAGCCAGCCAGCCTCCTCCCCTCCCCCCGCCCCCCCCAATTAAAACAAGAAGAGCAGCTGCCCCATGGAAGGCACCTCCTGATCTCTCCTGGTGAGTGCATCCTCATCCCTAATCTCTGGTGACGCGTTAGGTAGCACATTCAGGGGTCAGAGCAAAAATACGCATTTACCTCAAGACAACTGGACTCCTGGGCCACAGGAAGGCTGCAGCCTCTCACATCTCAGTGCAGAGCACGCCCTCCCGAAGGGGCTTCCGGTCGAGAACCGAAGATGAGAAAAGGAGTCGCCGAGAGGAAAAGGCGCTCGGGCCTGCGTCCAGGAAGGGGCGGTCGTGGCCGACACCGGGCATGCTGTCACTTCGGTGAGGTTAGGCCCGGGGGCGGGGGGTGCATCACGTGTGGGTTTGATGACACTGACGTGGGCAACACAGCAACCTTGTCCTTTCTGCCCACCGGGCAGGGCTCTTACTACGCCTGACGCCGGTGGGGCTGCCTTCCGAGGGGGATCTGCTGGTCCTATGGGTTCCACGGTCTGTCCTCACGCCCTTACACGGCTGCTGTGGACCGTGCCTGGCAGACCACACGGCTGGCTGCTGTGAGCAAGGTCTTCTTAGGGGTGATGGCCAAGTGGGGGTCCTGGGTCAACGCCCAGGGGCACAGCCACCCGTTAGCTCATCAGTGTCATACCCAGTGGGCTGGCTCAGAAGGCAGCTGGCTCCTGGCGTCGCCTGAACACCTCACTGCGGGCTTCTCCAGACCCCACGCCCATCAGGCCAGAGCGCCCAGCCCCTTCCACCCACTGGACCAGAAAGCGGTTTAACAACCTGCACTCTAACTCGGGGACAATCACATGCAGAATCACATAAGATCCTCCTCCTCTTCTGGACATCATTTCCGGGGTTTAATTCATCCACATGTTTACACATGTTGATGTAACCCATCATCTATCCTAAACCTCCTAAAATCTCAAATCTGTTCAGTTTCTGGATTTTTTTAAAAAGTCACACATTCAAACATCCTCCTCAGTGTCAGATGGGCACTGCCCTCTAGTCCACCCCTCAGTAGTACTGGCAAACGACACACCCAATTCACAACGCGTTTCCTGAGATGTGTAAAATGTGCCCTAAAACCTTTTAAACACGGCGTTTGAATGGCACGACTGTGCAGGCCTGGCCACCTCCGGGAGTCTCACCGGCACTGCTGGTGTCAGAGCCCCTCCCACCTGCTAAGGACAGTGAGCTTGGTGAGGCACCGGCGCAAGCAGCGGCCGGCCAAGGGCTCGGGGAGGCCTCTTGGCCGGCCCCGGCTGCACCTCTGGCGGCCGGAGGCACGAAGCTCACCTCCTGAGGGACAGAGCTGCTTCACAGAGTGCTCATCTACCCGGTACAGGCCTTTAGGCAAAGGAAGGAAGGCGGGGGAGGGAGAGGGAGATGGGGAAGGAGGAAGGAAGGGGGAGAGAATCTCAGGGGAGCTAGCCACATAGTACTTGATGGGGATCAGAACTGTGAGCAGCACCACAACGAACCCCAAATCAAACGAACCCCAGGGAAAGGCACCCCACATCACAAGTGACGCTTTAATGGCTCAGCCTTCCACAGTCCTCATAACAGACACGGACAATCCACGGCGTCCTCTACGGCATAACTGAAGCCAACGCCAGCTGTTTCTATGGTGACGGTTACCCCGGCTGGTCAGCACCTCCGTGCCCGGCACAGGCAAGGCCTGGGGCCCCCTTAGTCACACGCGTGTGGTGGGACACCAGCTGCCTCTGGGGAGAGGAGTGCAGGGAGACAAATACTGACGCATCTGACGTGTGCATGTGTCACGTGTCACCAGCAAATACAATTACAAAACATCAGCCTGAACTGTAACACCACCTATGAAACCTCATCATAAATCTGAACGGGAGACACTTTGATTTTTAAAATCAGAGGCTACTGCCCGGCTGGTGTGGCTCAGTGGTCGAGCGGAGACCCATTAGCCAATAGGTCACGGTTTGATGCCCGGTGAACATGCCTGGGTTTAGGGCTTGATCCCCAGTGTGGGACGTGCAGGAGGCAGCTGATCAATGATTCTCTTTCTCGTCCATGTTTCTATCTCTCTGTTTCTCTCCCTACCTCTCTCTCTAAAAAAATCAATAAAAACATTAAAAATAAGTAAAATCAGAGGCTGTGTGAAAGCACAGATTGAATTTAGTGCATTTTACAGAAAGAACAGAGCTCCTCACATGAACTGGTGTCTGGCAACACCGCAGGCCTGTAAATGCTGCCTGGAGGGGCAAGAGCATTGGAAGATCAATCTAGAAAGTCCCACACGGGTAGCCAGGCTACGCAACAAGTGAGAACGAGGCCACGAGACCTGGCTCGGGAGAGCGTCCTCAGCTCTCGCACGCGCCCCCACCCCCCCCACCCCCCACCCCCACGACCTCTCCTCTCCAGTGGAAGGCCGCTCGCTCGATGCCTCAGGGTCTCAGAACCCACTCGGCGACACCGTCGCCCCCGGGCCGCTGTGCCACGTCGGATCCACGTCTTAGTCCTCCGCGTGGGCCTCCTGGGCTCGGTCCACGCGGCACTCACAGTCAGTCCCTCCTTCCCCTGGAGTCTTAACAGGAGGCGTCCAGGACAAGGCCTGCTCTCCGTGAGGAAGATCACAGATCTGTCCTGCAGGGAACTGTTACCGAATAGAGAGCTCGGCGGTTTTAGAAATGAACCGTCGATGCAAAATGTCACGAGAGGGCAAATGCCTCCAGCTTCAACACACGGAAACACAAAAGTGATGCTAATCTGACTCTACCTATAAAAGCCTTACCAAAACTCTAAAATAGAAGCGTAGGAAATGTTTCTCTTCATCAGCTACCAAATAGCTAGAGGGCTGTTACTAAATATAAAAAAGTCACCAGTCCAGTGAGGCCAGGGCTGGGGAAGGCCTCCTCGCCGGGCTGTGGGCCATGCCAGGGCTGAAGCGCCACCCCGCGCGGCCGCTGAGTGTGGGCTGGGACAAGTTGCTGCGCGTCCCAGACCCCAGCGCCTCCATCAGTAGCACGTTCTTCACACGTGAGCCAAGGAATCCTCGTCTCCTGGAACACGGGTCTGTGGGCAAATGAAATTGGAAACCGCGACGCAATCTCTCCTGAGACACGTGGGCACTGGCGCCCTTAAAGGCCCTGGGCAGTCCTGCTGCATGCGGTGTCCATCTGAGTTGACCTGAGAATCCCTGTCCTGAGCAGCACTGATCAGCACTCGGACGCGCTGGGCACACGGGTCGGCCTCCCAGCACCTGCGCCGGCACCATCTGGGGAGACAGGCTCTGGGGCAGAGAGCACGCGGTGCCCTGGGGCCGACAGGCACTGACCCGGGCTCGCTGGCCCCTGGAGGCCAACACAGTCCCCCTGTTCCGAGTGGAGATCTTCACTCGAGGGAAGTGGCGATGGCAGGCCCAGGACGCGGGTGCAGCAGGATAAACAGCAGGCTGGCCGCGAGGGACCGTCCTCTCCCGTGCGCCTGGGTCTTCCCACGGCCACGTCTTCTGCCACCATCCCCTCTGCTACTACACACATCTTGGTCCTGAGTGACATGCAGGGGCGGGTGCAAGGGCGGAGGGTGGGGACAGGGCAGGGGCAGGGCAGGGGAGCGGGGGCAGGGTAAGGGCAAGGTCGGGGGCAGGGGTGGGGGCAGGGGCAGGGGCAGAGGGCGGGGGCAGGGCCAGGGCAGGGGCAGGGGGTGGGGGCAGAGGGCAGGCGGCAGGGGCAGGACACTCAGGCCTCGGCCGCTGCGCCTGCCCCAGGTTAAAGGGCTGCTCCTCCAGGAAGGCGCCCCTCAGGCTGTACTCTTGGTGAAGACGCATTTCTTCGGGCGACAAGTGGCTTCCTCCAAGGACGAAGTCTGCAAACCTATTAAGTATTTTGTGTTTGTTGTAAAGAAAGTTCATGTGACCACGGAAAGGTTTGCTGGGAAGAAAACAGCTCCCTTGCTCCGTGTCCCCTTAGAGAAGTGCGGGCGGCGGCAATGAGAGTGGCGTTTACACGGGAGGTGAAAGCCGAGGGACCTTCAGGGAGGGCGGGGGCAGACGCCAGCCCAGCGCTGCCGAGATCCACTCTGCTCCCTAACGCTCTCCTCTCCCCTGAGCCTGGATCTGTTCCTTATTTTACTGTCGACACTTCCCCTCCGACCTTTCCCTGGGGGCACGGGGTCTGACGGAAGCCCCCCACCTTTCCCTGGGGGCAGGGGGTCTGACTGAAGCCCCCCACCTTTCCCTGGGGGCAGGGGGTCTGACTGAAGCCCCCCACCTTTCCCTGGGGGCAGGGGGTCTGACTGAAGCCCCCCACCTTTCCCTGGGGGCAGGGGGTCTGACGGAAGCCCTCCACCTTTCCCTGGGGGCAGGGGGTCTGACTGAAGCCTGCAGGAGGGGAGCAGAGCGGAGGATGCGGGCAGAGAGGCCTCCAGCATCACTGCCCACACCAGCAGAAGCAGGGCCGCAGCCATCCCACCCTCTGGCTCCTCTGGGCGTTGCCTCCCGCCTTCCCTTATGGGCCCCTTCCCGGTAGGAGCCCCTTCCCGGTAGGAGCCGAGCTGTTGCTCTGACACTCGCAGTTCTGCCTGGGCCTGGGCCAGGGCCCCAGGGGAGCGGCTCTGGCAGCCTCGCTCGCCTGCTGGGCGCGGATGCTTCTAACGCGGGGCCTGCACCAGCCATCACGGACCCT
Organism: Myotis myotis; assembly: GCF_014108235.1. Lineage (NCBI taxonomy): Eukaryota > Metazoa > Chordata > Mammalia > Chiroptera > Vespertilionidae > Myotis > Myotis myotis. The sequence continues at coordinate 2,997,291 of NW_023416390.1, forward strand.
CGCAGCGACTCGAACCCGGGCCCGGGGCCGAGCGGGGCTTACTTTTTCGGCGCGTGGAGCCTGGACATGACCAGCCAGGACGGGAAGTCGGGCCGGCGGCAGGCCTGGCGCAGCTCCTCCAGGGCCCGGGTGGTCTCGGCGGCAGCTTGCTCCCGGTACTGCTCCTCAGTCAGGTACTTGACCGCCAGCCTTCGGGACCTCAGCCACTTCCTCGCGTTCCTACGACACGGCAGTCGGCTGCTAGGTTCCTGGCCGCGGCGGGTCATTCAGCTCAACTCCCAAGACTCTGAACAGCCATGGTCATGGTTCCTCCCCTCCTGTGTACCACGCTGTACATGCTAAGCAGGGACCACGCTTTCATGCTGCTCTCGTGAATGTGGATTAGAACACGCAGCGCGGGCCTGCTGGCACACGCCCCTCCTCAGGCCATCCTAATGGACCTCAGGCCCTAATGTGGCTTCTGAGGGCCAGTCCGGGAGAGATGTCAGTGCGTCTTCCTTCCCGGTGACTGAACCGCCCAGGGGACGGCGCAGGCCTGGCTTCCTGGTGCAGGACGGGCTGCTTCTCTCGGCACCGAGAGGTGGGCCTCGGGGCGGCTATGGAGACTCGCTGCTCCCCGTCCAGACCGAAAGCAGGAGGCCCTGCGGCCCCCGCTGCGGAGTGGCCGCCCCTGGAGGGGGGACGTGCCCAGGGCGCGCGCGCGCATGTGTCAGTGCCCAGGGCGCATGTGTGTGTGTGTGTGTGTGTGTGTGTGAGCGCGTGTGTGTCAGTGCCCAGGGCGCGCGCGCGTGTGTGTGTGTGTGTGTGAGCGCGTATGTGTCAGTGCCCAGGGCCGTGTGTGTGTGTGCGCGCGCGCGCGCATGTGTGTCGGTGCCCAGGGCGTGTGTGTCGGTGAGTTACACCAGCTCTCGCTCTGCCGTGTGCTCAGGACCCGAAGTGCTTTCCTACCAGGGAGTCCCAAAGGGAAGCCTCTCATACAAATGCTAATGACAATGAACAAGGTCTTAACCGATTATTTATAAATGAGCGCTGAAATGTTTGCGGGCCGTTCACATGTTAATCTAAGGGAGACTCTCTCATGGGAGTGAGCATGGAATCACCAGCGGGGGGTCCCGAGTGCATTTTTCTGGGGGATCCGGACCTGAAAGGCTTTTCCTTGTAAAGATCCTGGGGGCTGATGTGCTAGCTCAGGGACCGTCCAAACCGTCTCCTCTGAGCGCCCGCCGGCCTCTGTGGGGACGACCGGCACAGCCCGGCTCCGAGGCCCGCCCACCGTGGGGACCGGGCAATTCCGCCCCCGTGCCGTGCCGAGCCCGAGCTGCTCACGTGAGACCCCGGAGGCACCTAGCACCCACCTCACCTGTCACCGCACAGGCTGCAGGCGACACTCGCATCAAGGGCTCAGCGCAGCGAGCGCCCATAGTGTGTTCGGTAAGTACAGAAACAAAGACAGCTGCCGACGTTATAGAAACAAACTCACACAGCGCTCTGAGAGCCGGAAAGCACGCTGGCACCAGGGTGCTGTTTCTCTGGCCCGTTCCTTAGCCTATAAATACGCTCCCGTCTTCCCCTCGCCCTTCAGGCCATCGCCCACCAGCGGCGTGGCGGGAGGCAGGAGGCGGGAGGCGGGAGGCGGACCTGTGCACGGTGACGGCGCTCACGGTAACAACGCGCATTGAGGCTGACAGGCCACTGCGCAGGCGGGCGGTGGAAGGGGAGGAGGAGGAGGTCCACCCTGGCCCGCAGGATGCCGGCCTGGCCATGAGCAGGGCCTGGACGAGGGGAGTGGTCAGCCTCCTCCCACCGAGGGCCTCTGGGATCCCGGTCACTGTTGGGCTCCGACCCCAGCAGAGCCGTCAGCCAGCCTCAGCCCCTCCCACCCGCCCTGCCTGCTCAGCCTCACCCACACCCTCTGCACCGGACTCTGTCCTGGCCCGGGCCCATCTGAGCCCGTGACATCACCCCACATGCAGTCACAGATCCATAAACCACCAGCTCCCAGTCTCCTTCCTGACAGCCTCGCTCGCCTCATGAATATTCATTAGCTCCTCTTCCAGGCCTCACACCAGGTGCTCCTCACCTCCCACCTCTGGCCTGGACCACTGCGACGTCTGAGGACTGGGCCCCGGCCTCTGCCCCTGCCCCTGCCCCTGCCCCTGCCCCGGACCCACCCTTTGCCAGACACGATGGGCCACATCCGCGGCCTGGGGGTGTCCTTGGTCTCGGCTTTGATTTTTGCTTTTTGAATATTTTAATTTTCAGATCAGTTGGCAACATTTAAAAATCACAAGAATCACATCCTCATCCACATTCCTGGCTTTTTTAGAAAAGCAGGAGACCTGGCAAAGCAGGACCCAAACTCCCACAGGCAGCACCAGCTCGGGCTGAGGCCACTGCGCCTGGTGAGCTGCAGTGCAACCCCCGTGACACTCCCACATCCTCCCGGCCCCACGGCCTCGGCCCCGCTCGGCACCCACGCACTGCCTGCAGGCCCGAGCGCCGGGTACAGAGCTCCTTGGGCATCGCCAGGGAGCACCCCTCAGCTGCACTGGCTTCTGCCCGCCCTGTGCCTGATCAGCCTAGACTCACTGCATGGCCTACGCTGCCTCACGCCGTCCATGCCCGCCCCGCTCACACTGTCCTGCCCGCCCCCTCACGCCGTCCATGCCCGCCCCGCTCACACTGTCCTGCCCGCCCCCTCACGCCGTCCATGCCCGCCCCGCTCACACTGTCCTGCCCGCCCCCTCACGCCATCCATGCCCGCCCCGCTCACACTGTCCACGCCCCGCCCCGCTCACACTGTCCTGCCCGCCCCCTCACGCCGTCCATGCCCGCCCCGCTCACACTGTCCTGCCCGCCCCCTCACGCCGTCCATGCCCGCCCCGCTCACACTGTCCTGCCCGCCCCCTCACGCCATCCATGCCCGCCCCGCTCACTCTGTCCACGCCCGCCCCGCTCACACTGTCCTGCCCGCCCCCTCACGCCGTCCATGCCCGCCCCGCTCACACTGTCCTGCCCGCCCCCTCACGCCGTCCATGCCCGCCCCGCTCACACTGTCCACGCCCGCCCCGCTCACACTGTCCTGCCCGCCCCGCTCACACTGTCCTGCCCGCCCCGCTCACACTGTCCTGCCCGCCCCGCTCACACTGTCCTGCCCGCCCCCTCACGCCGTCCATGCCCGCCCCGCTCACACTGTCCACGCTGCCTCACTCGCCTGCCTCACGACGATGCCCATCAGGGCTTTCTCTCCGTGGGAGAGCCTCCCTACACTTAGTCACCTGGCCTCTGACTCATTAAGACGTGGCCCAGTGCTCGCTCCTCCAGAAGTGCCCCTGAGCTCCCGATGCCTGGTGCTGGGCAGGCCTACGTTCGCACCTCGTGCGTGACAGTGTGCGTGACAGCGTACGCCTCGGTGCCAGCAAGCACAGTGCAGGGACAGGAGCCCCTCATCTGTGCACGACATGCAGGCAGGCGCTCAGCCCGACGCGGCGACCGACCAGGCGGCCTCACAGAGCGTCCCCTCCGCGGTCCCCCATCCTCTGGGCTTCCACGAGGCCGAAGCCTCGCCTTGAACCCGAGAAAAGAAAGCCCTGAATGTCATCGCATCTTCCACCCCAATGATTCATTTCCGAGCCCTAACTCTTATCTCATCAGCACCGCAAATACCTTTGCAGCCGTGTTTGGCTCCAATGGAAGGAAGGACAGAATGAAGTAGAAACTCTAGGCAGCCCCGAGCCCAGGGCGCTCTGTCACAAGTCAGGGAGCCGGGGAGCGCCATCACCCGCGTGGGTGTGAGCCTCAGAACAGCAACGAGATGCACCCTCAGGCTCGCTGCCTCCCCTCCCCTCAGAGGGAACGCTCCAGGTGAAATGCGGTCCATTATGCGATCAAACACGATATGTCCAAATATCCCCCAAACCATCAACACAACCAGAGCTCGTGTCAAATTACAAGGAAAAAAGAAGATGCATCCGGCACATACCTGAGGGCTCTCAGTGGGTAGTGCAGACCCCAGGGCAGCAGCATGAGGCCGACGGTGGTCCACGCGACCTGGGGCATGGGGGCGCCGCCGCAGGTCAGGGCCAGGGCCAGGAGCCGCAGCGTCCATGCCAGGAGGCGCTGGCTCCTCTCCTTGACCAGGGGCCCGCGTCTGTAACAGGCAGCAAAGCTGAGACACCCAACTGTCAAGACGTAGCCTGTAAGAGCAGAAGAATGTAACTAGTATCACTCAGAACTTGAAAATTTATGGTAAAAACCTGCAGAGGTCTGGCCGGCATGGCTCAGTGGCTGAGCATCGACCTATGAGCCAGGAGGTCACGGTTTGATTCCCGGTCAGAGCACAGGCCCGGGTTGCAGCCTCCATCCCCAGTGGGGGGCGTGCAGGAGGCAGCCGATCCATGATTCTCTCTCATCATTGAGGTTTCTCTTTCTCTCTCCCTCTCCCTTCCTCTCTAAAATCAATAAAAACATTAAAAAAAAAAATGGACATAGCCTGGACTGAGAGCTAAGAACATACCAGAAAAACCTTCACTTCTGTTTTCTTTTCCAATGAAGTAAAATTGAAAAAGGCACCTAAGGCTTGTTGTTCCTTCATGTGATACGGGCTGACCGGTTATGAGTAAGTGAATAACCACCCTTGGTGTAAGTGAGGGCGAATGATCGTCAGCTATTGGAACATGTGTCTAGTTTTCAGTCCAGAGTCCTAGAAGGACAACCGTCCTCGGGCGGCCTCGGTCAGGGGGAAGCCTCAGCACCGGTCACAGCTACAAACCCCACTTTTTGTTTTCACGTTCCGGCCACAGAAAGAAAGTGAACTGTACAGTGAAGGGACCGGCTGCGCCCTGGCAACCAGGCCCGGGCCCAGCCAACGCCGAGGGACCGCGAGAGGGTCTGCGTCTCGGGCGGGTCCAGCCGCGTGCGTTTGCGTCTGAGCGAGCCCCAAGGCCGAAGGTCCCGTTTAAAGGACATGCGGGCGAGAGAGGAACACAGCTGACTTACACCACAGAGCGGGAACCGGAGAAATCCAAAGCGTGGTCTCGTCAGTGTGCCCTGTGATGGGAACAGGGCAGAACGGGTACAAAGCGTGATTCCCGACTACAGCGCAGCTTACTCGAACCCACCACCGAGGCCGTGGAGGGAACGTCAGCGTGGCCTGGGTGACAGATGCTTTGGATTTTTAATTTCTTTTTAGACTTGATACTTGACTATAGAGGAAAATGCTCTTGGTTTTTAGAAGCGCTTAGTGAAGTATTTAGGGGACCATACCATCATATGGGTGATTTACTTTAAAAAACACGTTAGCATAAGAACCATGAACTAAACACATAAAATCGTAACATGAAACAAAACATGTATTGCTTCTGACTTGGGGGCATAAACTTGTGTGCGAAATCCGGGGTCAGGCGTCAGGAGGAAGCCAGTTCTCTGATCCCCCACCACCTCCCGATGAAACCAGGAGGAAAAGTGGGTGCTGTTTTGGTAACAAGGAGAACAGGGGGCTCCCCATGCCTCCGTTTCTGGAAAGTCAGGGTTTCATTCGTCACGTACATGTAGGACGTCTCACCTTTCGCGCTGAATACATCAAGACAAAGATCGAAAGAGCCACATTTTATAGAAACTTTTTCATCACGAGTTAGATGTGGTCAGAGCATCTGTAGCCAAAAGGGGCAAATTGTTTTTGCTCTTTTGAACATGAGGATAGACAACGAAGAAGGAGGTCATATGGTCTAAGATGAGTTCGAATAATGAACTGAAATCACCAACTATGGGAACAAATAAAATACGATTTTAAACAGCGCTGCTTAGCTCCAAGGGAAACCTAGATGCCGGGAACATCTGCCAAGAGAAGGCCTCCAGTGGCACTTTGCAGCTTTCCCGATAATAGAACGGATCTTAAAACGTTACCTACCTACGACATACATCCTGTGCTCACCCCACAGCCATGGCAGGTTCTCCATCCACTGGCACACCACATACACTGAAGCAAGCCAACAAGCAACCATCACAGCCCCAAAGCTGCTGCACTGCGTGTGGAAAAACAAACGCACAGCGTTCGGGTCACGCGCGCTCGTAACCGCAGAAGTAAGCACACAGCCCCCCGTACCAGACACTGCTCTACACAAACGCGTGGCCGTCAACGCGGCCCTCGGGTCTGATTACAGGTGCGGCCCCGGCCCCGGCCCGGCAGCCCTGGCGCCCTGGGAGCCGCCGGGATGCAGACTCGCAGGTGCAGGACCTGAGCCGCAGCCTGCACTTGGGCAGGGCGCCCGGGCCGGCACGCCCGCTGTCGCTGGAGCAGCGCTGTGCAGGGAACAATTTATCTCCAGGTGATGCTGGGCTGCACCCTTTCAGCAGAGGGACGGCAACATTATCGTCGTGAACTAATATTTGCGTCTCCTCGTTCTGTTCTGGGGAACGGATGACAACGCAGCAATCCGCAGAGGCAGCGACGCTGCTATTCACAGCCCGATGGCTCGGCCGCGTGAGACTCCTCAGCGAGGCCGAGGTCAGAGAGACTCTCTTAGCATAAATCGTCCCTGTCACTCACAAGGAAAACACATCCCCTTGAGAATGAACACGTTACCTAGAGAATGACAGGGTCTCCAGAAAAGTATCAGCAAGACGTACTACGGAAACCTACAGACGGCAATCAAATAAACAGGAACTCTCTAGAAAAGGTACGTTTTAAAGCCAGTCTGTGCAACGTAGAAATACAGCTTGCATGAGGAGTCACCATAATCAGCGCGGATCCGTCTGACCAAGCTTCCTGCCCACAAGGACCCCGAGCTGCACGCTGCGCTCACGGCACCCACCGGCTCCCCCACCGGCTCCCCACCGGCTCCCCCACCGGCTCCCCCACCGGCTCCCCACCGGCTCCCCCACCGGCTCCCCCACCGGCTCCCCCACCGGCTCACCCACCTTACGAATGCACCTTCTCACCAGCAGCAGCAGGAAGACCGGTGCCATCAGGACGCCGAGCGCCGTCCCCAGGGAGTAATAGAAAGCGGGGCTCCTGTCACAACAAGCAGACGGAGGCATGTGAATGCCCAGCCACACTGTTCGCGTGGAAAACACGTTCAACTTGACGACGGAAGAAGAAAAACTCAGGCGGCGGCTTTGATTACGTCCCATGCTCTTAAAAAACGGAATCTCTGCCTGAAATGTAGGGTGAACAGCTTGCCACGAACTCAAAACACAATGTCTGCCCTATCTTCTGCTCAGATCGGACCCGGCAAGAACTGCGGCCCGTCAGGCAGCGGGCGGGTGGGGGGGTGCGTGCCTGAGCCGCGGGGGCATCTGCAGCGCCCAGAAAGCGCTGTCCGCATCAGCCTCTGCCGGGACGACTCGGCTGCAGGCAGCTCCGCAGAGCCACGCTTCCCGCCTCGGGCTGTGTCGGCAGCGGCCAGCTGCACACGGATGGGCCACATAACACTTGGTTATGCCACAAGGAAAGGCTCAGACATACGCCGTGTGCAGAACAGCGCACTGAACAGTGAAAACATCTGGAAGGACACTCCTTCCTCATGAGTAAAGTTGTCAGAAACAAAAAACCAGAATGGCAGGTTGATCAGAGGTTTGTGCAATCCCTCCTTGGGCATCCGAGCTGCACGTCGGGGAGGCGGCCTCTGAGAGGGGACCAGGCATCTGCACCAGCAAACCCGCCCCCGCCCCAGCCCCGGGGGGGCCAGTCAGGTGACGGCAGATCTCCTTCCCCATCTACACGGTGGGGACAGTAGCACAGAGCTCACACGCGAACACACTGATGTCTGTGAGCAGGCGATGCCACATTCCGCCCCTGGAAGCACGCACGGTGTGACGTTCACCTGTCATCGCTACACAAACGACCATTCCTGGCTTTAAAGGCTTTGCAAGCTTGAGCTTCAGACCTGTTTGCAAAACCTGAAACGGAGCTCCCCTCCAACCCGTGTGGACCTCCTTCGCAGGTGCCAGCACGGTCCCCGCCCTTCGGTCCCCACGTTAAGAAGGGCGCCACGGGTACTTACTGGCTCAAGCGCGCCGCCAGGCGGAAGAGGACAGTGCCGGCCACGAACAGGAGGACGAGCCCGAAATCCACAACTGGAGCAAAGGAGACACGGGAACAGGCTGGTGTCAAGGCGGTGGCAGTGCGCAGGGAAACGCCAGTCTACCGACACGCCTCTCAGGAGCCGGGCCGAGAAGCCCAGTGAACCAGAGCGGACTCACCCCTGCGAGTCACCTGCACCGTGTGCCTCCCGGCCGGCTTCACAGAGAAGCACACCGTCTCGCCGTGTGGGCGGATGCTCACGGATATTTCATGCGACTCGCTCGGGGTCCAGAACGCGTGGATCGCACACTTGATCAGAGAAAGGACGGTCTCTGGGTCCTGGCAGTTGTGTCTCTCTGTGATATACGCGACACTGAGCAGGTCTGCACTGGTGAGCCTCACCTGCCAACGAGAACGCACAGCCCCGTTAGCACAGGAGGTAAAGCTCCTCGAACGCGTCCTAGAACCCCGGCCGGCTGAGTGAGGGACACGCAGACGCACGCGGTGCCGTGTGGAGGCCACGGGCGCACCCCCGCCCGGAAAGTGGGTGTTTGTTCCCTGAGTGGTGGTTGATCCAACTTCTTCTTCTAGCACAGTAGTTCCCAACCTTGGCTGCACATTAGAATCACCTGGGAATCTTGTTAAAATCCTGATTTCTGGGCCTCATCCTCCGGAAATCCTGTTTCTTTGTTATGGGGTGGGGCCACAACATTAGTAACAAAGAAACAGAATTTCCAGAGGATAAGGCCCAGAAATCAGGATTTTAACAAGATTCCCAGGTGATTCTAATGTGCAGGCAAGGTTGAGAACCACTGTTCTAGCGGGTTCTTGGGGCCAACAGAGACGTAAGCAAAGATGAGATAGAGGAACAGGTGGCCAACTGTTATAAACCCACGAGAAGAGGGGTTATCTCTGCCACTTTCTCCGTGACTGAGAAGTGCTCCCTCTGGGTCAGCTCAGACGTAGCCCCAGCGTCTCCCACCACCACCTCCTGAGGGCAGAGCCCGGCCTCAGGGCCTACCCACGGCTCATAGCACAGCACCAGCTACAGCCACGCATTACTGAATGACAGCCTGGCTGCTGCCTTGTCTGTCCCTGTTTCTCCTCCCTGCCCGGGACTGGGGCGTGGCCACCAGCTCCGAGCCTCGGGCATCGGGTGGTATCACCCACTGCCTGCCTCCCCCTCCTCGTGGACTTCGCCCCGGGCCCACGGCTGTGCTCTCTCCAGTGCCACCTGCAGCCACGCATCTCGGGGATTCACCAGTGCATTCACTGCACCCCTATATGCTGGCCTCCCGTTCTCTGAGCTCCTCTGATGGTCGTGTCCCCCACCCACCTCCACAAATCACCCCCATGGCCACACCCTGGACCTTGTCAGCCCCAAACGGAAGGCCCTCACACAGGCCGCATTCCATGCACCGCCTGGCTGACCACCTCCTGCCTTCCCAGCATGCTCGTCGGCACTGCACCCGGCAAGCCTTGGACCCCCCCATGCAGCGGGCATCTCCACCCTGCTCCTCACCCCGAAGGACTCAGCCCCTGCTTGTCCTGAGGAATCCCAAGGCGCGTCATGAGGAATCACGCCCTCGCAGGCACCGCCTTTGTTTTCACGGCCGCCGGCAAAGCCCGCCCCCACCTATTCTGTTCCTGCATCCGTGCCACCAGCCCTGCTGCGGAGCACACGGTGGTCACACTGCCCAGTCGGGGGCGCCGAGAGTATCACAATAAAATCAAACACATCCACAGCAACGGGCCGGGCAGGGGCATCTGGGATACTGTCAACAATAACGACACATTTTAAAAAATGAATAAAATACATATTTTTTTCATCTTAAAAAATAAAGCCACGATCCTTTTTAAGGAGCTTGATTCAAAATCAAAGAAAAATAAACAAATTCCCCGTGGTAAGATAAGATTTAAAGGTACCCTCTTACCTGCACCGTTGACCATATGTATTTCCACTCGATCTGGGTTTTTTGATGGTAGCAGTAACAGTCTGACTCCGAATTTTTAATTAAATCCATTTCCTTCAAAGCTCTGCACCCTGGAACTGAGAAGTGTAAAAGAAAACATATTTTCTAAATATTTAATTGCCCAGAATCTTACCTTTTTTTTTTTCTTTTTTATTCACGGGGACATGGGGTAGCTGTTTTTATACTCTATGACCAAAAAATTCTTCTCTCTGGCAATTATAGGCAGCCCAGCGGGAGACAGACCAACAGTTCCAGTGCAGGACTTTTACGACATTTGAAGGACACGCTACGAGCACAGGGAACAGGCACTCCCTCCACCCGAGACAGAGGAAGGACTGAGGGCCGCCTCCCAGGAGAGCGGCGATGTGATCGAAGAACCGGAGAATGAAGTTGGAGGTAATGAGAGAGAAGTCAGGGGGTGGGGGTGGCAAGTGTGTGCAGAGCACCGGGGCTGAGGGACATCAGCCGTGTCAGCCCTTCACAGGATGGCGCGTAGGGGACACACAGGACATCCCACCACCTCAGCGAGAGGCCAGCAGGGGTCCTCTGGGGCCTGAGCTTGGCAAACAAAGGCTATCTTCCCACAGAGGGCCGGGTTTTTTCCACTTGGTCCTAAGACGGTCTCCTAAATCATTTGATATTTCTAACTCGGTAAGAGCGAGACGATGCCACTCAGGTGCTGTGAGCTGTTTGAACTTCGGAGTACATGCTTCCCTGGTCTCCTCTCCACTTGGAACCCTGTGAGGCCTTCTGGCTGGCCTCCTGCTTCCAGAACTGCCCCCACCATTTCCCCTCAACCTGTTCCCTAATCTGCACAAAAACATCCATCGGAGCGCACGACTGACCTACGTAAAACCCTCTACAGGCTTCCCAGGGAACCACAGCAAACCCACCGCCCCTTCCCGGACCTTCTCTCCCGCCTCCCCCGCTGGGCTGCTCCAGCCCCACCCACCCTCCTGTCCGCAGGCGCCTCCCCTTTTCCCACTTGCTGCTTCCTCGTGTTTGGCACATGTGTGTACTGGGTGCGAGGGCACTCCCAGGACAGGGACTTGCTCTGCATGTCAGCCCATCTTCAACCAGACGGGGGCGGGGACAGTGCGAGCGGAGGTGACTACGGATACGATAGAAACCCCCTGAAAAGCACGTTGCAGACGGCGTCTCCCCAGGAGATCTCCAGAGTAGCCTCTGCTTTTGAGATGCACCTGATGTGGAACTCATACAACACCTGGGACATCACAGACCAGGTGTCAACGCTGCATGGTGTCCTCTGGCTGCCCGCACTATCCCCCCTCCTACGGTGAATGTTTCCATCGACCCGCGAGGGAATTCCTACACATCGAGGAAGTGAGAAACTCGCAGCCACAAGAAGCCGCACGCCTGGCTCCAGGGAGCTCCTGTGGACCTCCAGACACCGGCTGGCTGGATGAGGCAGGAGGCGGTGACTGTGACAATCAAGCTGGTGTCGTGCTGGCCTAGGGCCTCCCGAGAGAGCCAGGCCTTCTGCCAGATCAGCCGTGTCAGCCGTGTGCCGCCGGGGTGTTTGACACACACCCCACCTGACGGCTAGCCGGGGCACCGGCCTCTTCCCCGCAGACTGTCAGGTAGAGAAATAGCAACGGCCACCAATCACCAGCTCGTGCGCATGCAGCAACGCACACCTGGCTTTTGTTTGTGTGCCGCGGGATGTTAGTAATTAGGTTAGTGCGGGAGATGGCAAGGTTGAAAACTGGCTTCAGACTGTTCCTCAGGTTATGTCCTTCCCCGGCCTCTCCTCTCCTCCCTTCGGTGATCTCCTGGAAATGGCATCGCTGTTTCTACTTCCTCTATCGCCACCTGAGGGTGGGCGTGGGAAGTGCAGCCAGCCCCACAGCTCACTGACCTCCACCGCTGGTTCCAGCCCAAGCGCAGGCTGTGAGCCTCCTGCCCCGGCAGGTGTCTCCCATGGATGCGGCCCCAGCCTCCACGGGTTCGTCCCACTAGGACGGACCTGCTGGCCCCCAGCAATGTCAGCCAAACCCCCGCCCAGGGCATCCAGGAGGCACAGAGGAGTTTCCGGGGCCTGAACATGCAGCAAGAACCCTTCACCGGGAGGGACAGCTGCCAGCGAGAGCCGCTGCTCCCACTGGGGTGTAGTCTGTCTGCACCGGGAGGGCGCCCCCAACGAGGTGTTTGCTCCCTCAGACCTGAGTCCGATCTGGGAAACGACTGGAAGCATGGGCTATCCCAGCTCCGGCTCATCTCCCAGCACCTGGAGGATCTGGGGACCAGCCCGGAATGCCGTCCTCACTCGGCTGCCCCAGCAAGGCAGCGTCTAAGCCAGCCGTGGGCACTACGCCCCGATCCGGCCCGTTTGAAATGAATAAAACTAAAAAAAAAAGACCGTACCCTTTTATGTAATGATGTTTACTTTGAATTTATATTAGTTCACACAAACACTCCATCCATGCTTTTGTTCCGGCCCTCCGGTCCAGTTTAAGAACCCATTGTGGCCCTCGAGTCAAAAAGTTTGCCCACCCCTGGAAGCCGTGAATGAGCGTCGCCCTCCTGAACTCCCCAGTCCCTGGCAGGCTCTCTCATCCTTTCAACAAACCTGAACTGACTCAGTAATATTTGTGCCCTAACTGCCAAGACACAGCACAATTCTTTACATCACTCAAGGATTCGAGCCAGGATGACCTTAACCAATGAGACCCCTTAGCTCCTTCTGAATGCCACCCAATTTATAAATACTGAATTCGTCTATAAACAGGGACAGCGGCGTATCACCTGCTTTAACTAGTAACTTTAAAATCACGCCGTCGTAGTCCTTTTGTCATGTATTACTTTTCCTACGTGTACAAGGACATGTTTAAGTTAGAGTCTAATCATTCATAAGATAAAAATATTCAGTCGGGACTTGAGAAAGGGGCAGGTGGTCCTGAAACCTACTTAGAGAGTATCCTACAGATCAAATGCTCCTCAGGTCTTAGCAGATCTCAAACAACCTCCAACATAAAAACACTTCTGCCGTGTTCCCCCTGAACGTCACCTCTCATGGTCCTCATCTGAGAAGCAAGTACCTGCAGGTGAGACTATACCAGAACAATAAAACCCGACTACACTCTCGTTCCCTCCATTCGGCCACAACGGCTCCTCTTTGGGGACAGCGAAAGGGAGGCAGAAGAATAGGAAAAACAAAAAGCAAAACCCATTGAACCTGAACTCCTGAAAGCTGGCATGGAAAAAGGGTGTTTCTGGGTAGTACACTGTAAATTCACGTTGTCACAGGAGTTAGCACGGAGCACCATTCATTACAAGGGTAACTTCTCGGTTCTACTAACCCTAGTTTTTTGTTTTGTTTTTTAACATGACTTGAATCTAAGTCTTGATATTTTATGTCTCCAAGAACATGCATAATAAAACTGAAACTGAAATTAGCACATGCTAGCATGGATTCAAGTACGATTTTCATCTCAAGCACCGATTTTTCTTCTCCCACAGATAAATCTGAATCCTGCTAACGCCCACGCCTGGGAATGCAGTCCAGAGGCCTGAACTTCTCCCCTGGTCACGCGAGGTTCCTGGGAGCCTCACCCACTGCTTGCAAACCACTAGTGGTTCTTAGTGGCTCTTAGAAACTCCTCTGTGCGTTTCTCCTCCTCTCGGCCAGACCTGCCCCTGACCTGACTTCGGACAGGGTGACAGACGCTGGCCTCCGCCGATTTCCTCCATTCCCAGATGTGTGTGTTAGAGATGGAATTTAGAACAGGAAACGGCCTCTAATCTAGTTTATGAAAGGAAGTTCCAGCCGTTTGGTCTCAGGGCCTCATTAAAACCAGCGCTTTCAGAGCAGCAACAGCTTAGACCAGTGATGGCGAACCTCTTGAGCTCGGCGTGTCAGCATTTTGAAAAACCCTAACTTAACTCTGGTGCCGTGTCACATAGAGAAATTTTTTGATCTTTGCGACCATAGTAAAACAAAGACTTATATTTTTGATATTTATTTTATATATTTAAATGCCTTTTAACAAAGAAAAATCAACCAAAAAAATGAGTTCACGTGTCACCTCTGACCCGCGTGTCATAGGTTCGCCATCACTGGCCTAGACACTGTGGTCCCGGCCTCGGCAGTGGCAGCGTCGCTGGCAGACACAGGCCCGGCCTGCCTGGAGCGGCGAGCGGCGAGCAGCGAGCGGCGCTGTAAGGCTCACAGGCCGCCATTCTTCTGAGCTGGGGGCCAGCCTCTGATCAGCTCAGGGGGCACCTGCGAGTCCCAGGCGGACAGAAGCTGGCGGCTGGGCATGCCTCGGTGAACACCACACGGAAGTGAGCTGTTAGCACCGGGTCTGGGGACTCAGAATCTGGAAAACACTGGGGTCACTGAACAGATAAGAAGGTGAGGGCAACATGGGAAACCACCCAGCCACAGAACACCTTCCTTCTCCCGATGAGAAAGCCAGAGTCCAGAAAGGCCGTGTGCCGGACCTCTACAGGTGGTGCCTGGTTAATGGCTGGGCCGGCCCGCTGGGGGTGTGGGTCCAGGGCTGTTGCCCTGCTCAGAACCCCCTTGGCAGTGCTGTGATTTACTTCCTCATCAGTATACACTGGTCACATCTCTTCCCAGGCCTTCATTTTCTCACCTGTAAAATGGGCTCATAAATGTTACCTCCCCCTCCCCCGCCGCAGGACTACTGTGGGCACCAAGTAAGATAGAGCCGTTAAAACACTGCCCAACACGGTAAAGACAAAACAAATGTCTGTTCGGTGGAAACGGGTGTAAAACAGCTCCCGAGGCCGTGCCCCAAGACTCCCCAGTTGGCAGTGGTGACGGACTCTGACCATGGGCCCCATCCCTAGACAAGGAGCCCTGGTTTGTGGGGGGAGGCGGCCCCAGCTAAAGTCCACACTTGGTTGCCCCCCTTGCGGCCAGAGGTGGCCAATGCGATGGAGAGAAGTGGGCGGCGATTCCAGGAAACCTTTCACGGGATTTTATGGGAGAAAAGGGACCAGAAGTGAGTGGCGGTCCTGGAGCTGGAACCCCGACTCCCAGGCCAGGACCCTGAGCTCACCGCACGGGTCCCCCACCGACGCCCGCAGCCGCCCCCATGTCCGTCCTCTGCGAGCCGGGCCTGGCGCACGCGCTCCGGGGCAGCCACGTTCCGTGCGGGGCTGTTTTTGCGAGTTCACGGCGCCGGTACCGGACCCGCTCACGGTCCTGGAGCCGGTCAGGGCGGGCGCTGCGGCCAGATGCCCACGCGAGGCCGAGACCGCGGCTCCCGCCTCCATGGCTGCAGCGCCGTCCGGCAGAGACGGGAAGCCCAGGCGGGGTGGAGGGTGGAGAGTGGGGGCCCCGGGCCGGGCCGCCCCGGAAGGGAGCGCCCCCGCGGCCCCGGCGCCCGCGGTTACCTGCCAGCGGCGCCCCGCGCGCCTCCTTCGCGCGCCCCAAGCCCGCGGCCAGCGGCGCCCAGAGCAGCAGCCACCACGGGCCCGCGCGCCGCCGCATCCCGCCGCCCGCAGCCCAGGCCGCGCGGGGGCTGGACGGGGAGGGCGGGCGGGGACCCCCGCGGGGAAGGCGAGGCCCCGCCTCCCGGGGGAGGACCAGCCTCCGGGCCGCGGGGTTCCGGGTCCTCCTCCCCGGGCGCCGGGCGCGGGGCGGGCTGTCGATGAAGATCTTCCCTCCGGTGACTCAGCCCCGTCCTCCGCGCCTGCAAGGAGGGCGCCCCGGGGGCAGGCCCTTCAGCAACTTCCCGTTTTAGGAGTAAAAGTCAGTTTCTTTATTTTCCCTTTTGGTTTTCCTTTTCCTCTTTGTGACACGCAATCACAAGTGGGCCAGGTGGTTGCTTAAACCGAATTGTAGGTCTGAGCTCAAGAACATCGCGTTTCAGGATCCAGGGGCTGGAAGAGTCCGCTCACCGATGCAACACGCCCCTTAGGATGACCTTGAGTTGAAACAAAACAGAAAAAAAACACACCAAAATAAACCAAAACAGATTGGTGGCTCCCCGAGGGGAGGGACAGAGACGGGGTGAGGGGGCGAAATGGGTGAAGGTGATGGAAGGTTATAAGATCAACGAGTTCTTCTGATGTGAGGTACAGCATGGTGACTGAAGTGAACAATACTGCACCTTATATTGGAAAGTTGCTAAGAGTAGGTCTCAAAAATTCTCATAAGAAAGAAATTTGGGTAATTACGTGCGGTGATGGATATTAACTTATTTTGATGACCATTTTGAAATATAGACATATCAAACCATTATGCTGTACACCTAAAACTAACACATGTCAATTATATCTCAGTAAAACTGGAAAAGTAGTATAGATCAATAGTAATATTGATAATTAGTATAGAACTCGCAGCCTTGAATAATTTTGTACTTAACAAAACAGACACTCCCGAGGCCCTGGAGACCCTTTAATGGGATTCAATGTTCATATTAAACATTTACTAGAATAAAGGTCAGTTCCTTTTTCCTAATCCTGGTCGTCTGCTGACGTATCTCAGAGACCCCAGTGTGACAGTAAGCATCCTCTACGACAGTCTCACTTTCCCTAAAACTCTGAGTGGGACTCGCCTTTCCCTGGCTTCACAGGAAGGTTTTGTGGCAGCAGTTAGCCGTGAGCAGAGCAAGGACCATGGGCAGGTACAGGTCATCAGGGTGGACAGCCCACGGGCCTAGCAATGGACAGTCGGTTGGAGGGGCGGACCTCGCCCCCAGGGTGACCTTTCCTCCCCTTGCAGATCCCTGGGCCTGAGGTCTGGACCCCCTGATCTATTCCCCCTGGAGACGACATCTCGGCCTCAGTTGTGTTTTAGCTCCAGGCCCAGAAAAGCAGCAAAACCAGCCCAGCTGCCCCCAGGACCAGCTGCGTTGGATAATGACCCCGTGCCCTGGTGCCGGCCAATCAGTGGAGACCACAATCCTGAGAGGACACACCTGGAAAGTGCTGGATGTTCTATTGCAGTGGTTCTCAACCTTGGCTGCACATTAGAATCACCTGGGCATCTTTTTAAAATCCTGGTTTCTGGGCCTCATCCTCCGGAAATTCTGTTTCTCTGTAACTAATGTGGTCGCACCCCATAACAAACACCAAAAACCCGCTCCTCGCCAAAAGAAGCTATGACATTCACTGGCAACAGTGCTATGGAAAGTGGAAATAAAACAATAAAAAATCTAAAAGAAGGCAAGAATATAGGGAGAAAGAATGAACAAATAGAGAACAAAAGATGGCAGGTTTTAATCCAATCATATCAATAATTACATTAAATAGAAAAGTCTCAAAACCCGAATTAAAAGGCAAACATTGTCATATTGGAAAAACTTATTTATATACTATTTATTAGAAATACACCTTAAGTGTAAAGATATACTTATATGGATTACAAAGAAAAGGAAGAAAAACATATTCCAAATACCAATCAAAAGAAAGGTGAGTGGGGCCCTGGCCGGGTGGCTCAGTTGGCTGAGGGCACCATCCGGATACGCCACGGTTTCGGGTTCAGGCCCGGTCAGGGCACAGAAAGGAAGAAACCAATGAAAACATGAATGAAGTGGAGCAACAAATCCGTTTCTCTCTCTCCTTCCTCCCCGCACGCCCCCCCCCCAAAAAAAAACCCCAAAAAAACAAAAACAAGAAAAAGCAAACAAAAACAAGAAAGTTGAGTGGCTATATTGATACCAGATAAAGCAGACTCTGCAACAAAGAATCTTCCCATGAGTCCAGTGGGTCTAAGGTGGAGCCTGGGGCTCTGCATTCCACACCGACTCCCTGGCTGCCTAGGGACTGTCGTGCGCAGCAAGTCCTTGGCCCGGAGGTCAGTTGGCAGAACGAGGAAATCCCAGATCACACAGCTGGGAAATGCAGCTGACTGTCTTCCCCCATTAGATACTCACAGTGATGAACAACAGACTCAACACTTAAAAATGTCTGCGGTCAAGAAGTCTGTAGCAGGCGGCCTCCAGGATGGCCTCCGTGATCCCCTCTGTTTCCTGGTGCTCAGGCCCTTCTGTCATCCACCCCTCCCTTTCCGTGTGGGCTGGAAATAGGGACTTGTTTCCAACCCACAGTGATGGCAGAAGTGATGAGATGCCACTTCCAAGGTTAGGTTATAAAAAGACTGTGGCTTCTAGCTTGGGCTCTCTCTCTCTCTCTCTCTCTCTCTCTCTCTCTCTCTCTCTCTCTCTCTCTCTCTCTCTCTCTGTCACTGGTACTGGGGGAAGCCAGCTACCATGTTATGACAAGCCCTGTGGAGAGACCTCTGGGAGTAAGCAGATCTTCCCAATAGAACTCCCAGGCGGTTCCGCACTGGCTGCCATTGTGATTACGACCTTGGAGAGGCCCTGAGCCAGAACCCCCTCGTTAAGCTGCCCCTACATTCCTGACGCTCAAAACATGTAAGACAGTAGGTGCGTATTGTTCTCATTGCGAAGATTAGGAGTAATTTGTTATACAGCCATAGGCGGCTGACGTGGAACTTTTCCTACCCAGTGTTTAGATGCAAGAGTTCGTTTTCACCTGCTGAGGCTGTGGTGTTTCCGTAATAATCTACCTTCCTTGGCACTGAAGAATTCTGGATGAGACATTTGACTTGTGCACATACTCCACCCAAACGTAAGCCTGATCATTATTTTTATTTTTCCCAAATAAAATGTGTTAGCACCACAATAGTACATAGTTTAGAAGACACTACACTTACTCTTTAGCAGCGTCTTATTTCTTTTTTTTTTTTTTAAATATATTTTATTGAGTTTTTACAGAGAGGAAAGGAGAGAGATAGAGAGTTAGAAACATCGATGAGAGAGAAACATCGACCAGCTGCCTCCTGCACACTCCCCACTGGGGATGTGCCCGCAACCAAGGTACATGCCCTTGACCGGAATCGAACCTGGGACCCTTCAGTCCGCAAGCCGACGCTCTATCCACTGAGCCAAACCGGTTTCGGCAGCAGCGTCTTATTTCAAAGTCAGGGCACAACTGTACAACGAGTTTTTATTTTTTACTCTATTTTTTTGGAGAATACAAAAATAAATAAAGAAAGAAACCCTATATAATAAAAAGCTAATATGCAAATTGTCCCCTCCACCAGGAGTTTAACCCAGAGTTCGACCAGGAAGTGGGGCGGGCCAACCACCCAAGGCCCCTCCCCGCAGCCGCCCTCCCCGCCCCCTCTGGCCCCATCGTGCACCGGGCCTCTAGTAAAATAAAATAAAATCACAACTGTACAAAGAGCGTTAGAGTACTTGGCCAGTACTGTGTGTTAAAGGTGTGAACAGGTGAGCACCCTGCCTAAGCTTCTTGTGGTGACGAAGACACCAGCCAGAAGGAAAAACACGGAAGACAGAATCAGGAGTGCGGCCAGATTTAGGGAGACGTGTTGGTCCTTTGACATCCTCATGGAACATTGCTGCCTTCTCTGGAGAAGCAGATGGGATTAACACGCCGATGATTGCAGTCTACTGTCCTTAGGGGACACCAGCATCTGTCTGTCTCTTTCTAGGACATGAACTAAACTAACTAAACTCAACCAAACCCCATGTACACAGGGCACCTGCAAAACTGTTGTTGGAAGCCTCCTAGGGTCACAGTGGTCGGCAAACCGCAGCCCCTTGAGTGTGGCTCTTCCACAAAATACCACGTGCGGGCGGGCACGTACAGTGCGATTGAAACTTCGTGGCCACATTCACGGGGCCAAAGAGCTGCATGTGGCTCGCCAGCCACAGTTTGCCGACCACTGGTCTAGGACATTATGCAGACTTGCTCTCCATGGTTCCACTAGAAAACAAAAAAAGAGTTTGCCCACCAGGTGTCAGTAGGGTGAGAACGCTGTAGTTGGGCTCACCATTAAACTGACATAAGACAATTGTAACTGGATGTGAATACCAGCCCATACATTTCACACCAAAAGGGGTGAGGGAAAAGGACAACATTCATTTCTTTTGAAGCAGTTGCCCACTGTGCCTACAGATGTTGCTGTGGGCTTCTGGTAAACACCCCAGGTCCATGTCCAAGGCAGAATGAAGCTCTGATGCTTGGGGGACCTGAGCTCTAGCTAGTGGAGTCCGCATTCTCCCCAGAATGCCGGCAGTGTGGGTAATAAGTACACGTACAGCATCGGACACGCAGACTCCAAGGCATACCCTCCAGAGACCGGCTCAGTCCCTCTGGGCGGCAGCCCACAATGTGCCTTAAATTTACCCAAGTGACTCAAAAACTTTGAGTTTCACAAGTTTTATGCTTGACAGTAAGTAGCGTTTTAGACAAGGTTGTAATCCCAACTAAAATACTGAGTGTGCATTTTAAAGTAATTCATATGGCTGTAATATGACATGTTTTTATTGAAAATAAGACCGATGTATAATAAAGAGCTTCCTTTTTATTATTTTAATGACCTAAGTGCTTTATTTCCATTTAACCATTTCCACCTGGTGTGAAAAGGATTACAAACCCATTTTCAGCCTCTGCATTTTTTATTTCTAGAGTTCTTGCTCTTCATAACCAATTACTCTTCCGTGACTGCCATGGGATTACAACCAGTCGTTATGAATCAGAAGTAAAGTTTAGCTCGTGTCAGAAGTTCTTTAGGAGCTCTCACTTGGTTTCTAGGTAGGGAGAGCATTTAATTAAATGCCTTAAAATAGTCTAAGTTCTACTACTTTTGGTTCTTTCATAAAGATTTGGTCTGTTGCTGCAATGATACCTGCCAATGCCATAAAGATTCCAGGCGCTACATGCCATCATTTCTTCCTTTATACAATTCCCACTGTAAATGCTTTTTCCCGGCGTTGGGGCCCTCGTCTGTCTCCTGCCTGGACCCCCTCCAATTCCACATCGCTCTGTCCCTAAGGAGCTTCTGCCACTGTCTCCTTTGCAGCCAACACACCCTCAGGAAACATGGTTTCTCAATCGGTTATTCTCAACCATCTACCGTAAGCTGGCTCCCCTCTCCCCCCCCACACATGGGATTAAGTTTTATTAAAACAGTTTATAGTAAGATAATTATATTTGAAAGTGTTTTCTTTTCTTTCAGGGAAAGCTATAAACTGCAGATAACCTTTTTATGAAATTCTTTAATTGTTTTTTTTTTTTAATGTGTGTGTTTTAGTCATTTACGGGCAATGGAAAAGATTTGTGTGTGAATCAGGAGCCCTTCCATTCAGCTAAAACAGGGGTTTCCACCTCTTGCTTTCAGTTCCTGATCACGTACTTCAGAATGGCCCCAGTGCCACAGTCCATCCAGAAAACTCTTCAGTCTATTTCCTTTCATGTATTTTTGGAAAGAACTCAAGTATTTTCTAAAAGGGGGCATGTGGGCCTGGGAGATGGAGGATAAAGATAAGTCTCCTACTTTGTTCCTCTGCTGGTATGCCCCCCTCCTGCCCCCACCTCTCGCTCTCTCGCTCTGTCAGATCTCAGTGACTTCTGTTTCCAGCATGCCGTCCATTCTGTTCGGTATCTGGCTGCATCCAAGAATGCTTGGAGTGTTGTGCAGAGGTTTGACTCCCTTCGCTTTCCAGGAGGTTATTATTGATCTTGGGAATGGAAAGAAAGTATAAGCAACTGTTGGGAAATTTATAAGGTTTTATTTATAATAAAAACAGTATTCTATTTGAATGAAGAAAACTGACACAAGTCTATCTGTTCTGAACTGTTTTAACAACAAAAATCATAATTTCTAGATTAGTCATGTTTGAACAGAGATTATGTATGAGGTGTGGAAAGTGTAAATAATTCAACTAATATACTTTTAATTTTTGCTAATGTTGTTAATCATATTTTGCCTCTAAAGTCTTTCTGCCTGAAATTAGATATATTTTTGCTTATATTAAGCAAAGCCTTAGATGAAAAATAGTTGTGACTTAGTTCATTTCAGTAACTCCCTCTTCCCCTCCCCCCTGACATGTGTTTGCTGTGATTAGAGCCCTGCCCACAGGACAGGCCCAGAAGTCTGCCTGAGTCATCAGAGCATGTGTTGGGATGTTTCCCACGACAAGTAACAGAATTTCCAGCTAAAAGTGTCCTAAACGAGGAAGACGCTTCTGGCGTCAGGGGGAAGGAAGCCGGGCCGGCTGCCAGCCGCGGAGGCCTGCGCAGTCTCAGCTCTCTACTCCACCACGCTGGGCTTGTTGGCTTTTGTCTGTGAGCGTCCCCTCCGGCCACTGCTCTGAGGCTGTGTCCTCACACCACTGTGACCAAAGGCGGGCAGTGGCTCCCCTTCCATCGCCCCTTGAACAGGGACGGAAAGCCATTCTGAGACGCTCGCCGTCACCCCCTCAGCAGACTAACTCTCTTGCTGCTCCCATTGGCAAGTGACTAGCGCTGGCCCTGGAGAACTGGGGCGGAGTGGGTGTCAGCCTCTACAGTGAGAGGGAAGTTTCATAGAAGAAAAAACTGGAATAGAAATAGACAGGAAGAAAACACTAAGTGACGTATGTATATTATCTATCTATCTATTGGTCTATGTGTGTGTCTATATATATGTATATATAAAGTATATTATGTATTCTTTAATTGATTTTAGAGAGAGAAAAGGAGAGGGAGAGAAACATGGATTGGCTGCCTCCTGCACGTCCCCTACTGGGGATTGAGCCCACAACCCAGGCAGGTGCCCTGACCAGAAATCAAACCAGCAAGCTCTCTGCTTGGGGCAACACTCACTGAGCCACACTGGCCAGGGCGCTGTGATATGCTGGACTGCTCACAGAGCTGTCATAGGTCTGAAAATGGTAATCTGAAGTTTTATGCTGCCTTGAAAAGTGAGTTGTTTTTTAAATGTATTTTATTGCATTTTTACAGAGAGGACGGGAGAGGGATAGAGAGCTAGAAACATCGATGAGAGAGAAACATCGACCAGCTGCCTCCTGCACACCTCCTACTGGGGATGTGCCTGCAACCAAGGTACATGCCCTTGACCAGAATAGAACCTGGGACCTTTCAGTCCACAGACTGACACTCCATCCACTGAGCCAAACTGGTTAGGGCGATAAATGAGTTTTATTTGTCATTCTAAACTTTGTTAAGTGTGTTTTCTTTTTCAAAATTTACACATGGACTCAACATGGGAGCTGCTTCTATATCAAATATGTATTCTGCCTTCTATAGATCTTGTTTAGTAGATCTATAACGCACCTTTATCCTAGAGGATTCGGTTCCCTAAATAGCATACGTTCTATTCTAATCATGAACGAGGAGGAGCGGCAGACAAAGGAGGGCCTTACAGCGGGAGGCGGGGATGATGGGAATCCTAGAGGAAAGGGAGGGCAGAGCAGAATGGCAGTGACTAATCGGGGCGGCCTCCTGTGAGTGCGAACCAGGTCACTTGCCCCTTGGAATGATGGGCAAGGGAAGCCATTGAGACCGGAGCAAGCAGGAGCGGGCGGAAGGCGGCTCCCTGTCAGGCATGCGTTTTGCAGGTTAGAATCTGCCTGCCCTGACCACATGCGGGCGTGTCCCTGGAAATGCAGGTTCAAATAGGCTGGTCTGTCCCCCCCCTCCCCCGCCTTTTTTTCCCGTTTCTATTTTCACTTAAACATCATCGCCTAACAATGATGTTTAAAATAATCCATCTAAACATTTAAGGCTCTGAACTTGTCTCAGCAATAATGAAAGTCTGGCTAGAACAGGTCCAGGAAATGTTCAGGTTCTGAGTTTCAAAGGCCAGACCCTCCCAATGACTGGGGCTTTATAGAGATTTATTCCTCTGTGTAAAATCTAAGCCTACTTTATATTTTAAAAAAACGGCTCACCTAAACGGCTCACATAGTATTTGTTGGATTTGTTTTAGGGTTAAGAGGTTCCTCTTCCTGCCTCCCATCCCACCCGGTCCCTCACCTCCTTTTCCCGTTTTCCTCTTTCGCTTTGCTCGGTCTACTGATCTGGAAATGCTCCTTTAAGTGCTTCATCAATCTTGAATAACACGCATGAGAGAACCTTGCTGACATTCTCCCTTTGCTGCGATAGCTACCACTTATGTGAAATATTTTTTGTTACTTTTAATCATACCTATTGTAACGTAAACAGTTTAGAAGACAATACAAAATAAATGCACAGCCTAATGAGTTAGGAAGACGTTCTTACAGCAACACCCACAGTAAGCTGCTCCTCGCGCTGCTCTCTCCCAAGTCCTCCAGCGCTGCCCTTCTGAGTCTCCGCCTTCTCTTGACTTCTTGGCTTCAGCCATCGACGCCAATGGAGACTGAAGCCTTTATTTCCCACGCTGGTCTAGTTCATCTGGGAAAATGCAATCCACTAAATTGGTTGCACAACCCCTGAGGGATTGCACTTAAAACATTTTTTTTTAAAGAAAATTTTAAAAAAATATATTTTTATTGATTTCAGAGAGGAAGGGAGAGGGTGAGAGAGATAGAAACATCAATGATGAGTGAAACTCATTGATCGGCTGCCTCCTGCAAGCCCCCTACTGGAGATTGAACCGAAACCTCGGCAAGTGCCCTTGATCAAATTCGAATCCAGGACCCTTCAGTCCACAGGCCACAGCTCTATCCACTGAGTCAAACCAGCTAGGGCTGCATTTAAAATTTTTTAAAAAAATTGTTTTGGCCCAGCCGGAGTGGCTCAGTGGTTGAGCACCAACCTATGACCCAGGAGGTCAGGGTTCGATTCCCAGTCAGGGTATATGCCCCGGTTGTGGGCTCTATCCTGAGTAGGGGGTGTGCAGGAGGCAGCCGATCAATGATTCTCTGTCATCATTGATGTTTCTAGCTCTCTCTCTCCCTCTCCCTTCCTCTCTGAAATCAATAAAGAAATATATTTTTAAAATATTGCTTTGGTGGCAGCATGGAGGAAGGGTGGTGGGAGAGAGACAGCAGACAGGTCAGGATGATTAGGGTTTGAAGCAAGGCAGTGGTTTCCAGCTGCCCATGAAAGTGGTTTGGGGGCATCTGGCGTGAGTGATTATCCATTCTATTTCCTAAAAACAGGAAAACAAAAATATGAGCTGAGAAAGAAAAATGATGAATTCTGCACGGAAGTGATGTGAAAGCACATGCAAGACATCTCAGAGGTACGTGGGTGGGCGAGTTGGAGCGTAGGGAGGGGATGTGGGCAAGATCTGGGTCCTGATTGAAGCCAGAGGATGGGAATGAAAGGATGCCCGAGTGAGTGGAATAAGGCCCAGGAGAAGACAGCCAGGCAGGACCCTGAAGCCCGTGAGTATTCGTTTGCTAGGGCTGCCGTCACAAAGGGCCGCAGACCGGGGGGCTTATGCAGGAGTTGATGTCCTGAAGGTTGTAGAGCAGCGGTTCTCAACCTGTAGGTTGCAGCCCCTTTGGGGGTCGAACGACCCTTTCCCCGGGGTCGCCTAAGACCATCGGAAAACACATATATAATTACATATTGTTTTTTGTGATTAATCACTGTGCTTTCATTATGTTCAATTTGTCACAATGAAATTGGGGGTCACCACAACATGGGGAGCTGTGTTAAAGGGTCTCGGCCTTAGGAAGGTTGAGAACCGCTGTTGTAGCGGCTGTTTCCTCGGAGGCCTCTCCTGGGCTGGCAGACGGCCCACTTCTTCCGTGTCCTCACCTGGTCTCCCTCTGTGTGCGACCGCCCTAATCTCTTCTTGTAACACCAATCCGGCTGACGAAGGCACACCCATACACCTCATTTTCACTTCATTGCTCCTTTAAAGGCCCTGCCTCTAAAGAGAGGCACATTTTGAGGTCCTGGGGTTCAGGCTTCAACACATTCATTATGCGTCCACTTTGCCCTCAGGCGCTTTCTATCCGAGAGGGTGGAGGCTCAAGGCAGGGATTCCCTGCTCCCGCGTCTTGGGTGACTGGTGAAGGCGCTGCTTGAAATGAATTGTGGAGGAGAGAAGGGCGGCTGCAAGAGGATGACGGAAGCAGAGAGAATCCCCACCCAGAGCAAAGGGGGGGGGCAGGCGCCTCTTCCGGTCAATCACATTAAAATGCTTCTTAACGCGCCCCACCCTGGCCCACGGGAAATACTTATGCGGTGTACGCGTTCTCTGCATGCCTTTCACAGGAGTGATTCAGATTTCTGATTTTCGAAAATACTGAACTAATAATAGTGTGCCCACACAAATACAGTATTTCAGTGCTTAACGCCAGCCGGGAGCAGGGAAACTGGTATTTGGGCTCCTCCCACCCAGAACTCAGCCCAGGAAGCGGAGCTGGCAGGATTGTGTCCCAGTGGCTGCACTGCCCACACACACCTGGGGGGTCAGCGGGGAGGACCCCTGAGTGCAGGGAGGTCCCTGGCCCCGATGGCGGGGTCACTCATTCACCCATCCGTGGGCTCCTCCCCCCTTGCCTCTGCGTCGCAGTTCATCCGTTGGTACCCGTGGTTGTTCATCATGATCTGGGGCCCCATTTTACCCTGATGTTAAGTGAGCCTCTGCATCAGGTTCAGCTTTTAAAAATCGCATTTATAGTTACAAAAGGAAGAACACGATGCTTTTGGCAGCAGGGAAAGGAAAGGCCCCGTTCTCCCTGGGACATTAATGCACCTCAACCAGGAGTCCTCAGCTCAGCTCCCTGCCGGCCGTGGCCAATCTTGTTCATGGCGGCGACTCAGAGACCATCCTTCAAACTACACACACACTGTCTTCATCAGCGACAGTGGCAGGGTCACCACCAATTACCAGCCTCCATGACACAAAAGTCATTCTTTTTTTTTTTTTATTGAAAAGTAATTCTTAAAAAGCATAGTTTTAAAAGTTCAAAACAGCTCTCTGTAAGATGGCATTATCGGAAACCTTTGCTTTTTAAAATTAGAGGCGCTAATGAATTATTTTCTGATGCTCTTTTGTATGGTTCTGTGGCTATCTTCTTAAAACCTTCACATTTGCAAAGTGGCTCTGTACTGTTTTCTCCTCGGGCCCACTCGTCACCCACACATACCTGCCTCCCACTCCGGCTGACTCACGGCCCAGCCTCCTCCCACGCGCACACTCCGTGACCTGGCGCCCACTCTCCACTCTCCGCTTTGTCCTCCCACAAATCCACTCACTCATCTGCCCTCCTCCACACAGACAGACATATTCACACTCCCACTGCTTCGCAGCCGAAGAACAATAGTGGCTTAGGGAGGGAAGAAATAATTGTTCCAATGACCATTGTGGGGTGTGTGTTTCATTAACAAGCTCTAGCCCAAATGAGCAGCTGATAAGCAGATCTTTTATTATTAGATTATGTTTTCAAAACTCCCCCATACACAGTAAGTGGATTTTCTATTTTCGAAAACTGTACCAACGTGTGTGTGCACTTTTCTGAGTGTTGCAACTTTTTTCAGGGAAAACAGATGCCCTTACCTTTTGTCCAAACGGAAAAAACTCACATGGCGGAGTGTCTGTGGGCACCGAGACCATGGCTCACTGGGTCGGTGATGTGAGTGACAGCGTCTGGAACCAGCAGGCTGCCTGCCAAGAGCCACTGGCTGTGAATTAAGAGGGAGCAACTCCAGAGCCGACTCAGGGGTAAGGGCAAACCCTGCCAGGCTCCCCGCTGTGGGAAGGCCCGGGGCAAAGTGGGGAGGCCCCGGGCGAGGTGGGGAGGCCCAGGTGAGGTGGGAAGGCCCCAGGCGAGGTGGGGAGGCCCAGGTGAGGGGGAAGGCCCAGGTGAGGTGGGAAGGCCCAGGTGAGGGGGAAGGCCCAGGTGAGGGGGAAGGCCCAGGTGAGGTGGGAAGGCCCAGGTGAGGGGGAAGGCCCAGGTGAGGTGGGAAGGCCCAGGTGAGGTGGGGAGGCCCAGGTAAGGTGGGAAGGCCCAGGCGAGGTGGGGAGGCCCAGGTGAGGGGGAAGGCCCAGGTGAGGGGGAAGGCCCAGGTGAGGTGGGAAGGCCCAGGCGAGGTGGGGAGGCCCAGGTGAGGTGGGAAGGCCCAGGCGAGGTGGGGAGGCCCAGGCGAGGTGGGAAGGCCCAGGCGAGGTGGGGAGGCCCAGGCGAGGTGGGGAGGCACAGGCGAGGTGGGGAGGCCCAGGTGAGGTGGGGAGGCCCCGGGTGAGGTGGGGAGGCCCAGGTGAGGTGGGGAGGCCCCGGGCAAGGTGGGGAGGCCCAGGTGGAGTGGGGAGGCCAGCCTCTGCTGCTGGTGTGTGTGCTTTAAGGCCACCAGAAAGGTCTTCTTCCCCCAGCACCCTCACCTTGATGCTGCCATGTCAACATTGCAGCACTAGAGAGCAATTCCGGAACCTTCTCAATGCTTCAAGTGTGAAGCATTCGAAAGGTATTGCTGGAGTCCCTTCCCATTCGTGGCAACTGCTCTGACCTTTTCAAGGAGCTCAGACTATGTGCCACGTCATGGGAGCGGAGTCTGCTCGGCAACATGAATCCACGCTTCCCAAGGAAACAGGAGCAGAGCTTCCCGGGGAAACAGGAGCAGAGCTTCCCGGGGAAACAGGAGCAGGGCTTCCCGGGAAACAGGAGCAGAGCTTCCCGAGGAAACAGGAGCAGAGCTTCCCGGGGAAACAGGAGCAGAGCTTCCCGGGGAAACAGGAGCAGGGCTTCCCGGGAAACAGGAGCAGGGCTTCCCGGGGAAACAGGAGCAGGGCTTCCCGGGAAACAGGAGCAGGGCTTCCTGGGGAAACAGGAGCAGGGCTTCCCGGGGAAAGAGGAGCAGGGCTTCCCGGGGAGACAGGAGCAGGGCTTCCCGGGGAAACAGGAGCAGGGCTTCCCGGGAAACAGGAGCAGAGCTTCCCGGGGAAACAGGAGCAGGGCTTCCCGGGAAACAGGAGCAGAGCTTCCCGGGGAAACAGGAGCAGAGCTTCCCGAGGAAACAGGAGCAGAGCTTCCCGGGGAAACAGGAGCAGAGCTTCCCGGGAAACAGGAGCAGAGCTTCCCGGGGAAACAGGAGCAGAGCTTCCCGGGGAAACAGGAGCAGAGCTTCCCGGGAAACAGGAGCAGAGCTTCCCGGGAAACAGGAGCAGGGCTTCCCGGGAAACAGGAGCAGGGCTTCCCGGGAAACAGGAGCAGAGCTTCCCGGGGAAACAGGAGCAGAGCGCTGGGCGGTAAGGAGCGCACGGCTCTGTGTGTGTGTGTGTGTGTGTGTGTGTGTGTGTGTGTGTGTGTGTGTGTGTGTTCCTGTGGCTTCCTCTGTTTTATAACCGAGGTGAGAGCCGCAGGGAGGCTGGGACCTCCTCTCCTCCTCGTTCATCTCCGGGAGGAGGAGCGCCAGGCCTCCCGTGGAGGGCGCTGAGTCCACGACTGGGAAACTGCTTCCTATCCGGGTCATTTCTGTCGTCAGCACTGACCCGAGGGCCCATCGTATTGTTTTTATCACCAGCATCTTACTCTTTATGTTGAAGAGAAATACTCTTTTCGTCGAATTTCCGTCATGCTGGCTCTGCTCGCCTATGCATTTGCCACTTTCTCTCGTCAATCACATTTCCTCTTAGAGCACTTCCTGTCCATTCCGCAGTGACAGTGGTGCTAGGATGGCCATGACATTTCTAGTTGCTGGCCTCTAGCTAAAGATGGTGGAATGAGCATAGGTATATAGCTCCTCCCAGGAGAGGCCAAGACAGGGGTTACGATGGCTGAGAGGTAGCAACAAATATCTGATGGAAAAAGAATAGAACAATGGGGGGTACTGGAAATAAGACAAAGGCGGGGTGAGGGGGTGGGTTGCAAAGCATGAGATAAATTGAAAGCTTATAGACGGGATAGCCAGCTGGTCTTGTGCCCCCAGGCACAGAAAGTCAGCAGCCAGGCTACGCCCCAGAAGGACGGGCAGTGGGACGATGATTTCCTGGAGATACACAGTGGGAAAGGCCGGAGCATCCGAGAAACTGGGCCTCATAGAAGCCATGGACAAGGCCTGGGGTGTGAACAGCTCGAGGAGCTGGGAGTCTACAAGGTAATGGTTGGAGGCCTGTGCTCCCTCCCCTGCCACACAACCAAAGCGCTGTTCGTTAACCAGCCAACGAACCTCGAGGCCCGTGTCTTTCAAACTGTGGGGCATGAAATCAGTTATGATCAGGGGGCTATGGAATCAGTTTAGTGAGTCAGAACCAACACTGTCACGGGCTGGGTTCCCCAGGAAGCAGACCCTGAGGCAGAGTTGAGCTCAGAATGTTTACGGGGCATGCCCTTGGGACCAGCACTCATAGAAGGAAGAAGTGGGACTGTGATTCAAGGCCCAGGGACCTTTTCAGCCAAGTCCACAGGGAACACTGAAGCTGGGTGGCTCTTCAGAATTGTCCCACGACAGGCCAGGATGGCCAGGCTTTTAGCCCCTTTAGCCTTGATTTGGGACTGAGGCCTTCAAAGAGGTGACGAAGTTAACATGAGGCCCGCAGGGTAGAGCAGTGATCCGCTGTGGTGGGTGTCCTTATAAGAAAAGGAAGAAACGCCAGCGGCGTGCATCCACAGAGAAAAGGCCACGTGAGGTCACAGCCAGAAGGTGGCCATCTGCAAGCCAAGGAGAGAGGCCCCACTAGAAAACCAACTGCTGGCAGCCTGGTCCTGGACGTCCAGCACGCAGAATTGTGAGAAAAGAAAATAAGTGTCTGTTGTTTAAGTCGCCCAGTCGGGGTATTTTGCTGTGGCAGCCCTAGCAGACTAATACATCCCCTCTCCCTGGCTGTGGCCGTCCCAGGACGTGTGACCTTGGGCCTGGCAGGATGTGCCGAGAGATTTACATTTCTGGAAAAGAATGGGTAATTAATTTTTGACAGGTCAATAGCAAAGTGAGCATACAAATAAAATAAGAAAATTATCAATGCCAGGGAAAGCAATTATGTACCAAGAAACTCAACGTAATCATAGTACATTACAAGCCTCAGCCTTAAATGATATTTACTTAATTATGCAAACACTGAATAGTGATCAGAGAAAAACGTGGTAGAACTATACGGGGAGAAGAAGAGGAGCACATGAGAGACTAAATCCGTATCTTTCTAGATACAATGTAGAACCTTGAAAAATCACGACATAGCAGGTAGAAGTGTGGCGATAAAGACCAGAAGGCATAGCCCGCCTCGTCGAGCATGTTGCTCTGGGGAATGGCAATGAGCTCGCGCTCCTAGGCTGTGCAGGGAACGGGGCTGCTCCTTCTCTTTACGGCTTTGAAGAGATATATTTTGGCCTCTAAACTTAAATGAAATGTGAACAACTCTAGAAAGGAAAACGACAACGTAGGCATGTTATTTCTGAGACATGGGGGAACCACCCGAAAGCTAAAGGGCAAAGCTCGACAGTGGTTGTCTCTGTGGGAGCAGGAGTGGAGTCGATGGCACACGCACTATGAAACCTCTGGGTTTTGTAGATGAATTCGAAGGAATAAATCCAGGCATGTAGACACATAGGAAGGCCTTTGAATGTTAGTCCTGCTGCTTGTAGGTCCCTAATCTTTAAAATAAAGAGGTCATGAAAAAACACACTTTGGAAGCTTCTGGTAGATTGAAAATGATCAATAAAAGTTCCCTTTTCCCTCTTACAAATAAAGCCAGGCACTAGTTTTCAGTGGTAACGTCTCATTGTTTGAAACCCTCTCTGTCCCTGATTCACAAGACCCTTTCATTACACCTTGGGTACGAAAAGCATGCTCAGTGTACATGTGAATAACGAAGTCATCTAAAAAATACTCTATGCGAAATAAGAAACATGTAATCCGACTAACCATTCAATGAGTGCATTTTTTCAACAATGAAGTACAAGGCACAGTTTGCTCACTTGGCCTTTCTCAAGCCGTAATGATTATTGAGTGGGTTCTGGATTCGAATTTTATCTGCTAGTAACCGGAAGCAGCCCACCAGTTGTGGAATGCCCTTAGAGCTGGGCTGCGGTGAACAGGTTAGGGGGGGGGGGGACTGAGGCATTGAGCCCCCCATTTCTTGGAACAGGCAAACAGCCCGGATCCGCAGCCTCTGACCAAGGGCCACAGTTTGCAGGGTACTGTACAACGATTGTTTTTCTTGTGCTCCGTCATAAGAAAGGCTGGGAAACACTGCCTTAAACAGATGCCTACAAACCCATTATAAGAATCGATAGCCATTGAAGTAAAGTCTTCTTCAGTTACTTCCTTATGACATTTACAAGAGAAGTTAAATTAAAGTCTTTATGTGACATTTTGATGTCCCACACGTCTGAATGGGAAGTACGTGAGCTTAGATTTATTTACATATGAGTTTGGATTAAGTTCAGCTACTAGTAACTTAACAGAGACCTCAAGATAGTAGTTTAAACAGGTCATTACTCTTTCCTGTGAAAAGAAGTCTGGAGAGAGCTAGCCCGAGGCTAGCAGTGGCTTCTCACGGACGATGCCACAGCTTTCAGCTGCTGCTCTTTACACTGCTAAGGCGTGAGTCTCAGCTCAGGGAATGCAAGCCAGCACACCCACTCCCCAGAGAGCAGGATGGAGGAGCAGGAGAAGGGTGAGCCCTTCTTCTCTAGGGAGATGGCCCAGAAGTCACCATCCTATTCCCATTTAGGTCTCACTGTGAGGAACTTAGTCACAGCCCATGTAGCTGCATAGGTGGTTCCATGCTGTGGTCTTGTGGCTAGGTGGCAGTATGTCCAGCTTAGAATGGGAGTTGCACTGATTGAGAGAAGAATGAATTGCTCTGTGAACAGCAGTCTTTACAATCTGTTTTAGTAACTGCCGTGTAATTCATTTCAAACAAAATCAATCTGTCAACTAGTTATTTTATCTACACGGCTAAAAAGGCTGACAGAAGCATTAAGGAAGACCAATGAGCAAATTCATTATTTGAAGTCTTGATTATATGTTTTGTTAGATTTGATGATTCATGATTAAGGCAGTGTAGCTAACAGGACTTGAGAGGAGTAAATGAGTGAACACGGGTAATACATGTAAATACACTTAGAATCGTGTGTGGAAATACTAAGTGCTCAACAAGTGTTAGCTGTTCATATATCTTTCACTTAAGTTTAAGATATATGAACCTGGTCACATGACAATACCTGGATTCAGGAAGGCTGGGAAGTGTGGTCCATGCTCGCTGTCCCTGCCGCTTAACCTGGACACGGGCTCGATCACTAAAAGGAAAAAGGGCAGAACAAATATGGGGTGTGTTAGCCTTCGTCACACAAATTGATCACACAGCTGCTTTATAGTGAGAACAGTTGCATTGTGCTTTTTACTTAACATTATAGCAAAAGGCTGTTTTCATGTTACTACATAGTCTTCCTAATTATAAAGTTACCAGTGACCCGGTGCATGGATTCGTGCACAATGAAAGGAAATTAATTAGAAGGTGGCCGGCGGGGCGGGACTGGGCAAGACGGGCTGGACATGCCCTGGAGCCAACCTCCCACGGTCCCTCCCCGGCGTCTGCGGAGTGAGCGGGGTCCCTCCAGCAGGTGGGGTTCCTCAGCCTGGCCTGCAGGGATTGGGCCAAAACCTGCTCTCCAACATCCCCCAAGGGGACCCGGAGTGTGAGAGGGCACTCTGCAATTTTGCTGTCATACAGGGTGTGGAACACAGATGCACGTGTGCAGTAAATCAGCTTCAGGAACAACAGTGCCCCAGCAACAACATAACCCATGACTGAAGGTGGAATCACATGGCCCCACGAAGAATCAGGCTCCCTCCTCTCTGGTTTTGGGGTGCATCACCCGAGAACCACCACTGCCAAGTCACTGCAGCTCTACAACTCCTGCATTGAGTGTCTTCCCCCTGGTGGTCAGTGCATGTCATAGCGTCCGGTCAGATGGTAGGAGGGACACTTAGCATATTACTCTTTTATATATAGACTAGAAGCCCAGTGCATGAATTCGTGCACAGGCGGTGTCCGGCCGGCCTGCCCTGATCAAGGCCAATTGGGCCAGGCTGGCCGGGCTGACCGGGGGTAGTGGCCGTGGGCAGTTCGCCAGCTGGCCCTGCCCCCTGGTCAAACTCCTGGTTAAACTCCCGGTCGAGGGGATATTTTACATATTAGCCTTTTATCATCAAGGATAACTATAATAACTCATTGAGTATATAATCAATACATTCTTTAACTCTCCCTTTTGTCAAAAATGGAGATTCTTTCCAGTTCTACACTATCATAAACAGTGTCACAATAGATCCTTTCATGAGTGTAAGTTTTTCATCTTCTTGGGATGATTCCCTTCGGATAAATTCCCAGAACTAGATTTCTTGGGTCAAAGGGTGTGTGAACAGTTTATGATTCTTAATGTTTTTATTCTAAATTGGTTTCTGAGAAGGCAGTACCAGTTTGTTCCCAAAGAAAATATGCAATTTTTTTCTATAACTGTGGAGAGGGAGACATATTCACATGGCTTTGTGGGTAGAACAGTTTCAGTTTCCAGGTCTCACTGGAATGATCAGGAGACAACACAGACTTGGGTTTGAATCTCTTATTTTGCCATTTCCTACCTATATAGGAGGCAAGTACTTATTCGCCCTGGGCCACAGATGTCTTGTTTTAAAATAAAAAATATTTCCCTCAGGAGTTACGTAGCAATCACTAGGGCTGTTGACAAATAATCTCTTTTATTATCTCCTATGCACATGTTAGAAAATGTAATTCCTGCTCCCGTGAAGACAGACGTGGCCATGTAACTAGCTTCAGCTGGAGCGTGGAGGCAGTGCAACGTGTCCATGTCAGGCACACATTTTAAGAATCCGTGTGGGATTTGCCACATTCTTTATTCCCTCTGCCCTGTGATCTGAAGTGTTCTGGACCATCCAAGCTCTCTAAATGAGTCCTAGAATAAGGAAGGCACAAGCGGGGCCCTAAGCTGACCTATGAGGAGTAGGAAAATGGAGTAAAAAATAAATATTGGGGTTGGCATTTTTTTAAGCCACTGAGACTGTGGTATTCTTTGTTACCTCAGCATAACCTTGCCGACCCTGACTGCTGCAGGCATTTCCAGGACAGATAAAATAACATGCCCTGTATGATAATAATTACTAGGGTTAATTCAGGGTCCTCTATGTGCCAGGCATTTGTATACATTACCTCTAATCTTCAGAACAACCTTGCATATCAGGAAGCCTCCGTCTTACAGAGGAGAAAAACAAAGCCCAGAAGGGTTAGTGTTTTACTTAACATCCAGCTAGAAAGTTGCAGAGCTGGGATCCACACCTGCTGTGATTCTTCCCTTCTTTATTTTTTCCCCTCGTCTTTGAAAGTTTATGGCATTATTTTTTACTAGTGGCCCAATGCACGAAATTCGTGCAAGAGTAGGCCTTCCTTCCCCTGGCTGCTGGCCCCGGCTTCCCTATGGCACCTGGGACCCTGGCTTCCCTCCAGCACCCAGGACCTGGGCTTCCCTCACAGCCCCGGCTTCGTCCGGAAGGTCGTCCGGTCTAATTAGCATATTATGCTTTTATTATTATAGATTATTTACATCACTGCATGAATTTTCTTTATGAACTTCACATTTATTCCTGCAACAAGATCTTTATTTTCTCAAACTTATTGCAAGATAAACACAAATTGGGTCAAAGCACAGGTGCTTGCTACTCAAGCCCCTGCTTGTTCCCAGAAGTAACCTCATGAACTCAAGTACCTTTACACTGGTCTTGGCTTGAATCTACCTGAGAACAGGTAAGATTTATATGCTTATGAAAGGGAAAACATGGTTTCAAAATTGGAGTCGAATGAGTCAGAATAGAATGAGTTAGATGAGATTGAGTAACTTCTCAAACCCAATGTTACTGCCTCTGTCTCTCTTTTAACAATTTTACGAAGATAGAATTCACATACCATACAATTCAACCATTTAAAGTTACAACTCAATGGCTTTTAGTACATTCAGAGTTGTGTATCCATCACGCCAATTGATTTTCGAATATTTTCATTCCCTCGAAAACGAAAATTCCATACCCCTTAGCTGTCACCCCAACCTCGCCACCATTCACCCCCGCTCCACCCCCAGCTCTAGACAGCTCCTTTCTGGACTCTGTCTCTTTACAGTGGCTCCAGAATGTCAGCCTCCCACCATCCCCAGCAAACATTTCCTCCTCTCCCACTCCAGCCCAGTCCCCACCCTGCCAAACTGTCATTATTTATTTTTATTTTTTAATCCTCACCTGAGGACATGCTTTTTCTTTTTCTTGATTTCAGAGAAAGAGGAAGGGAGAGGGAAGAGAGAGAGAGAGAGAGAGAGAGAGAGAGAGAGAGAGAGAGAGAGAGAGAGAAATATTGATGTGAGAGTGAAACATGGATCCGTTGCCTCCCACACGTGCCACAACTGGGGACCCACTGGGGATTGACCAGCAACTTGGGTAGGTGCCATGACCGGTGTAATACAATAATTTCTTTTTTCTAAACTTTAAAAAATTACTAAACTTAGAATTACTAAAGGTTTTTTTAAAAAAAAAAACAGTTAAATTTTTTTGAGCTCTCATCTGTTCCTGACCTGACTATCCAGTTTGAGAAGCATTCAAAAGCCTTTCTTCTCTTTCATTGTTCTCTTATCAGCCTTTTCACAGCTGGTTGGTGTCTCTCACTCATTCTATGAAGTGGTCAGATGAGATTGAATTAAAATTGCTCTTACATGAATCTGATTTTCAAAAAGTGTTGGTTAAAAGAAAGGCAGAAATTGAAATTAGTGGTTAAAAAGAATATTCAAGATCACCTGTGAATTTTAGGAACTTGTACTCACAATTACGGTGAAGAGTTTCTGATTTATCTATATATATATAAAGCCCTAATATGCAAATAGACCAAACGGTGGAACCCAACAACCAGTCGCTATGATGTGCGCTGACCACCAAGGGGCGCGCAGGGAACATGGTGGGTCTCGGCCATGGCGGGATGGTGGAGCAGGTGAGTGGGGGCACCAGACCAAGGTGGGGCACCGGTCACTGTCATCGGGGCGAGCCTCTGGTGGTTACTGAAAATTCTTTGCTCCCACGCACCATGGTCACACACACCTACTGCCGGTGCTTGTACCTGCTGCCGGTGGCCAGCGCCGGTCCCAATCACTCAGCACCATCAGTGGGTGCAAGCGGTGGCTGCTGGCCCCGATCACCCCTGAGGGCTTCTCCACCTCCCCCTGCTCCTGAGGGGTGATCAGGGCAGCCGCCACCGCTCACACCCACTGATGGCGCCAACCCCTCTTGCGCCCCGCTGCTGGCACCAGCCCCAATCGGCCTGCACTGTCAGTGGGTGCGAGTGGGGCTGGTGCTGTCAGCATGTGGGAGCAGCAGTGGGAGCGGGGCTGCCAGCAGACAGGGGACTGGGGGCCGCAGTGGGTGGGGGTGTGGAGGATGGGACGAGACCTGCCACTGTGCCCACCACAGCCTCACAGCCCACAGTTCCTTTCAAGATGCACAAATTTGTGCACTGGGCCCCTAGTTTTTTTATAATGCTCATGGCCATGAAAACTTATTGACAACTTGTTTAATCAGGTTGTATTTATTCCCGTGGAACTCTTGTTATCTGAACCAAATGGTTGGAAATAATGATTTCTAGCACTAGCACAGACTTCCTAGGCTTGCTGATGGAAGGGAGTCCTGATGCTAGTAAATCTGATATAAAATAACACAGGAAACAACACAAGGCAGCCAAGCATTAAGAGGATGAGAGATGTGGGAGGGACAGATGGATGGCTCCCTACGAGGAAAAAATGAATGAAACGTGAATGCTTATACACCCCTGAACACAGTATTTCTACAGCGTACTGGATGGGGGGAGTTAACTAACCTATGGGGGGGTCTGGCTCTGGCCTCGACTCATGCTGTGCCGACTTGTTTGCTGTGTGTTTTGGATATGTGTGGTGACAGCACCCTGTTAAGTTCTGGTAAAACCCAACCCGAAGTTCTGTGAAGCCTGCCACGTGAGGCTGAATAAGCACATCCTCGGGCCATAATATACATTAACACTGCTGGGCGCTATGGCAACGGACGCACAGTGTGGAGGGGCAGGCGTGCTTAGAGGGCAACGGCTTTATGGAAAGCAGGCCCTGGGGGCGGGGGAGGACGGGAGCGGCTGGAAGAGGTTCACGGGGAGGGGGAAAAGGAGGACCCATGTAATATTCTCAACAATAAAGATTAAAAAAAAAACCCGAGTTGAAACACACATTTATATAATGGACTTAAATGTGAGTTTATATTAATGTAAACCTACAGTGGTATGCATTTATGAATATAGAATGAAAATAATACAATGTGCAAAAAATATATAAAAAGCAGGCACTTGGCAGGCAGAGCCCAGGACACTCCTTCTCTTTACCCTCTGGGCTCTGCAGATTCTCATTCTGCCCCAATTAGGACTGCCCTGTCCTCAGACGGCGTCCCTTCAGCAAATGCTTATTCAGCAACTACAAAAGTCAGCCTAGCTCAGCGGGTCAGGCACCGAGAGAAATACCCTGGAGAGATGGCGGCCCCTTGCCTGGAGGTGGTGGGGAAGCACAGGCTGGGTGTGCGCATCAAAGAGTCCAGTGTGTAGACCCCTACCCTGGTGGGAAAATGGAAGACAAGGGTTGAAAAGGAGTACGGGGCACAGATTTATACCTAGGGCTCTATTCCTTGGAAAGCAGGGACTCACTAAATTTTTCCATTTTTAAAAATATATATTTTTATTGATTTCAGAAAGGAAGGGAGAGGAAGAAATAGAAATATCAATGATGAGAGCGAATCATTGATCGATTGCCTCCTGCACGCCCCCTACTGGGGAGCGAGCCCACAACATGGGTAGGAATCGAACCATGTTTCATAGGTCAACGCTCAACCACTGAGCCATGCCAGACCAATTTTTTTCCATTTTAATGTGAAAAGGAAGTGATCAGAGTTTCTGGCTATTTATTCATCTATCCTTTTGTCCCGTCGATATAATCTTTTTCAGATGGTAAATTGTCAATGAACAAAAACAATTTCTATCTTGCTTATTTCATGTCCAATGCAATGTGGCAGGCTCTGCTTAATATTTAGTTCATGTAAACAGCAGCTGTTATGAAACATTCTTGTGTTCTTAGTACGGAAAGAAAAAAATACACCCCATTGTTCTTAACATTTATTCAGCTAAACTACCATCTGCATCACCAAAGAAAAAGGAGAAACCCAGGCAACGGTGGCAAGTCGTTTGCCCAAGAAGACCACCTCCAACTCCCACGGAAGCCATCGGTGCCATCGCAGAGCATGGACACGAACTGATCCTCTTCTCTATTTCATGGACTGCCCATTTTTTTCAACATGGCTTCTGTATGTAGATTCCAGGGGAGTAGCATATATTTAAAATAGCTAAAGTTCTGGTTAAACATAATCAATCTTATTCCCCTCATATATATGTGCGTGTGTGTATACACTGAGTGGCCAGATTATTATGACCACCCCATCAGTACTTCGTTGGGCCACCTTTTGCCTTCGATACTGCGGCGATTCTTCTTGGCACTGACTCCACGAGATGTTGAAAGGTGATGCGAGGAATCTGACACCATGCCTGATGAATAGCGCTGTCCAGTTCTGTGAGATTTGATGGTTGTGGAACCAGCTGCCTGATGGCTCTTTTAACTTCGTCCCACAAATGCTCAATTGGATTGAGATCTGGTGATGGTGGGGGCCACCTAAGCAAAGTAAAGTCTCCCTCATGTTCTTGAAACCACTCCTGCACAATACGAGCACTGTGGCATGGTGCATTGTCTTGTTGGAAGAAGCCATCTCCATTGGGATACGCCATCAACATGATAAGATGAACTTGATCAGCCACATACTTAGGTATGTTGTGCTATTCAGACGTTTATAATGGTCTGGCCCTCTAGCAACTTCAGCGCAAAATTATAGCTAATTTGCCTACAAACGTCAGAAATGTCAGGTGGTCATAATAATCTGGCCACTCAGTATATATATATATATATATATATATATATATATATATATATATATATATATATATATTATTGATGTCAGAGAAGAAGGGAGAGAGGGAGGGGGAGAAACATCGGTGAAGAGAGAGAATCTTGGATCGGCTGCCTCCTGCACCTCCCCTACTGGGGATGGAGCCCACAACCCGGGCCTGTGCCCTGACTGGGAATCGAACTGTGACCACCAGGTTCATAGGTTGACCCGCAACCACTGAGCCAAACGGGCTGGGCTCCCTCTTTCATTGTCCTGTCTGTCCTCTGTGGGATCCCCTAGCCCTGCGTAACCTGTCATCTAGACAGGATGTGAGCGATTCCATCAAGCACACTGCCAGGGCCTCTGAAGAAGGGATGGGAAATCTGCAACAGAGTGAGAGGGAAGGAGGAAAGACGGTGTCTACCCTCAGGCCGCCTCTGTTGGTTCCCCTGGGAATAAAGGGGGGGGGGGGGTTGGGGAACAGGAGTTTCTATCGTTTCCAGAAATAGGACTGACTGCCAGCTCCTTCCCACCCTCCGCGGTGGCCTCGCTGTGGGTGAGGAACAGGCAGGCACACGCAGGCTGACTACCTTCCGGCTGGTGACGGCTCGGATTCCAATGTACAGGACAGGAGCCGGTGCCAGGCTCCCGGCCAGGCAAAGGGCGCAGAGGGGGGCGGGCCAGCGAGGCGCCAGGAGGGAAACCACACAATGAAGCAGAGATAGTGAGGAGGGGAGGAAACTGGGCAGAGATAGGGCACTGAGGGCTGTGAGGAGGCTGGTGGGGGAAGGAGGGGTGCCTCGCAGCGCCCTGTGGGCGTGGGCAGAGGAAGTGTGGGGGCCTGTGTGTGCAGAATGCACCCCAGGGAGGGGCTGTGTTGATGCGGGAGTGGGAGGGTGTGTGCAGCAGGGCGTGGAGTGCGGGGGTGGCGGGAAAGGAGTGCAGAGCGGGAGGAATTGATGGAGAGCCAGGAACACCCTTCGCACAAAGGAAAACTGTCAGCTGCCAGAGGCCAGTCTCCGTGTGGGAACGGCTCAGATCCCCATGGTGGATTCTGGCGGCAGCTCCCACCGGGCTGCTGGCCAGATGTCTGACCCACGAAGGGAGGGACAGCTTCTGGGTGTTCACCGCACCCTCTCCACGGTCTTTCCCAGGAACCGATGTTTTCCTTGCGTGTTATCACAGCGCTGGTCACAGAGCAGGGTTTCTTGGCAGACAGTCCGGTGAACAGACTGTAAGTTACGTAGAAGGAAATACTTTCTAGTCTTGGTTTCTCTGCGAGCTTTCTGGGGGCCTTTGGAACCTACTATGACATTTCTGTGCCTCTGCTCCCAATTTTCCTCGTAACAAAAAGAACTATACGAACCAGCTAAGGAAAATCGGTCTAGAATTCACAACTGCAATGAACAATCATGATAGAGACCAATGGGTGACCAAGTCTAAACCAGCACGAGAAAGAACTTCTACGACTTAGAATTGTTCAAACCTAGAAGAGATTGATGTAGGAGGAGGTAGGCATGTGTCATGTCTTTAGGAGTACTCAAGCAGAAGGAAGAGGGCCAGTTGTTGGGTGTTTAGGGGGAATTCCCTGAAGAGTTATGCAAAAACTCTAAGATGTCACGATTCTAGGACTGCACGGTGCTTTAAGCAATACAGAATTATTTCAAATATTAAAGTACCTTAAACACATAAGGTGTTATAGTGGTCAACTAACAAAGACCGTCTTGTGTAATTAGCACTGTTAATGGACAGGTTGTATGCCTAGTACATACATGCAGAGAGAACTTGGGGCTCAAGTCTTCCACAGGAACCCCGACACCAGTGGACACGGAGAAGAGGGCCATGCGATGGAGCAGGGAGAAGTAGTTAATAGAAACAGGCTGGAGCTCACCAGTCCTTCCTGAATAGCCGGCTTTCTGCGAGCGATCCGGTGCAGCGTGGCGTGGTGCCGAGAGCAAGCGGACGTCTTCTCTTCAGCGATACAACTTCCAGGTGCTTGTTGGCCCGGTTCCGGTGCACGCTGGGTGCATGTTTGAGGCATGTACAGGAGTCTGCAGAGCTACCTTAGCTTTCCGGGCACCCTTGATAAGGCTTCTCAAACGTGACTGTGCATTTTAACGCCCCGGGGACCTGGTAAAAGGCAGGCTCTGCTCCGGCAGGTCTGAGCGAGGTCTGAGACTCCATGTTCCTAAGAGGCGTGGACCACGCCTGTCCTGAGGCCCTGGGAGCAGGCTGTGGAGGAGAGCGGGAGGGAGTCTGGGTGCCCATCTGTTCTCCTGGACGCTCACTGCAGCAGGGAGGTGAGATCAATCCTGTGCATCTATGGAGTCACATAATGAAAAGTATAAAAGTGGGGGGGGGGGGCGCTTTGAGGGACATCTAAAAAACGACTTGGCTCTTTTCAGGGGTGAGCAGGAGGGGATGGGAGATCTGTGTGGGCTGGATTGGGGTCTCCTGAGGGTGTGTGAATGGCAGGGACTTCCTGGGAACCCCAGACTACACTGTCAAGTGGACCAAGTCTGTTCTAGTCCCTCTCACCTGCTGGTCCCTCCCTGCTTAGAACACGCCTTCCCCAGAGGGACTCTCATCTTTTCTCTTTGGGCTCTGACCCCAACCGGCTGTCTGTCGGGGCCTACCTGGTGCGGGGTGCGCTTGTGGGAACCCAGAGCCAGCAGCAGCACACGCTGCACTTCTCTCCCGCGTTTACCCAGCGTCAGAGGAGCCTGCGGAACGCACAGCCTGGGCTGCCCCTCAGTGAAGAGAGGCCTGTGTCACAGCGGAGAGGGTGACATGGGAGGGAGGAAGTGGGGCGCCTCCCTCTGAAGTCGGAGTAGGGAGCACACATCGGGAGGGAGGGGGGTGGTCCTGCAAGGCCACTCCCATCAGTGGAAGCAGAAGCTGAAGGCCCGGGGAGGAGAGCAGTCCCGACACTGAGAATGAAAAGAGCGACCCGCAGCTCCCTGGGGCCAGGCTGTGCTTAGTGCCGCGTGTCGGCCGGTGCCCGGGGCCGCCTTACAGCCCAGGACAAGTTTCACAATGTGGCCAACTCAGGTTAAGGTCCCAGCGGAGGGCATACACCATGGAGAAAGGTTTCTACGCGGCCTGCTGATGGATGGACCTGCGCAGCAGTCGGCCCTCAGTTACCGGAACACGCTGGTATTGTGGGTGCTCATCTCCCCCAGAAACCTGGCGGCCGGCGACGTGCCTGTGCAGGCGGTGGCACTGGCACCAAGACATTCTGAGGACGAGCGTGGCGTTGTCCCTGGAGGCACTGGGAGACGCTGCCTGTGTGTGCCTAACGATGCCGGAGCAGCTCCCCCGAGCGCAGCAAGCGTGCATGTATCCGAAGCTGCTTTACCCTATTTATATTTGTGGACCATGCAACATCTTGAGGGTAACGAGTTCCATATGTTTACTACCCACTGTATAAAGTAACGCCATCTTTTATTTATCTTTAAACTGTCACAGGATTGCTTGGTGCCCTGGAGTTTCAGCACTGGGACTGGAGGGCCTCCGCAGTCCAGGGCGCCGTGGGCCTGGGGGGGAGGGGGCGGTGCAGTGAGGAAGGAGCAGGTCCCTGGGGGAGGCCTGGGTGCTCCCTTGCTGGGGCAGAGGCAGCCTTGGGCCGGGTGCATGAGTCGGTGCACAGGGCACAGCTGACTGCAGTCCCAGGGAGGCCCCCAGCCGCCCCTCCTCCTCACCAGGCCCTTGCCCGGCACCCTGGCAGGGCACCCTGGGCGTCCAGCAGCCTGGGCGTCCCCACAGAACAGTGTCAGCGATGCCCAGGGAAGCAGGTGCCCCGGGAGCAGCACTCAGCACATGCTGGAGGCGGCCCACGCCGTGAGACTGTCCCCACACTTGCACAGAAACGTCTGCGCCATCGCAGACGGCGCGGCGCGAGGGCCCCCATGTTCCTGCAGGCTCAGACTCCTGCCCCAAACGGACCCCTCTGTCTCGCAGTGAGGGAGGAACGCATCACAGGGCGACACTTGACCTCTGACCCCTCGCAGGGCTGTCCACCGGGCCTCGCTGCCTGGATACGGTTCCAGGGGATGGTGTTTGCTCCCATCTGACCAGCCAACTCTGGCCTCAGCACGGTGGCCTCGACACAGCCCCATGTCGAGTGCCTGGTGTCGGGGTCGGGTGCAGCTGCAGTGGTGGCCTTTGTCACCAGCTTCTCCGCAACCAGCGGGCAGTCGGGCATCTGACGGGCCTTCCCTGCTCCTGCCGCCACGGACAGCAGGCTGAGTGCTGAAGTGGCCTCCCCGGCACCTGGCTCTGCCTCCCATCCAGCCCCCTCTCTTCCTCCTGGTCGATGAGTGCACCCCTTCCAGGAGGGTCCTTTCCTCTCACTGATCCCTGGGGAGTGCGAGGATGCGAGGGGGAGGAAGGGAGAGTTTTATCGGGAAATGTCTGACCCTCCCCTGTCCATTCCCAGGCAGGACGCTTTTACCTCTTTCCCCAGGGCCTCCCCAGGCCA
This sequence comes from Myotis myotis, assembly GCF_014108235.1. Lineage (NCBI taxonomy): Eukaryota > Metazoa > Chordata > Mammalia > Chiroptera > Vespertilionidae > Myotis > Myotis myotis. Next base: position 3,041,467 of record NW_023416390.1, read on the forward strand.
GCCTGGCCGATTCATCTACTACCTCTGTGAGCAATAAACTCTTTTGTCGCTGATGTTAATGTTCTCGTTTCTTCTACCAGAACACATACCGCCGTGGCAGGTTAACTCATTTACCTGCATGTAGAGGACAATGCCAGACTCTCCACAGTTCTCGACACCGTCCCCGCCTTGGACAACAGCCTGGCCTGTAAGACAACCCCCACCGCACAGAGCTCCACAGAGGCGGCGGCGGACGGGGGGGTGATAACTCTCACAGACGCTCATGGACTCAGCAAGACTGTGCCAAGAACACGGTGACGAACAATGGAAACGAGTGGGATCCAGGCACTGCGCGTTCCCTCTGCATCGCCATGAGGGTAAGAACTGCTTCCTTTGCCAGTTGCCCTCACGCGTGTAGGGCCGGGGGTGTGATTCCCGCCAGGAGAGCGTGCCTCTAATGACCTCTCCTCGGGGGTGACACAGTGTGCCAACAAAGAGCCCAATTACAGAGAAGAGTGGAGGCAGCTCTGGCAGGGCTGCCTGATCGGATCTGATGCTGCTGCTGAGCGCGATGAACATGTTCAAAGGGTTTGTTGGGAAAGTGCCTCTTACACTCACCGCTGTGCTTCAGCCCCACGCGGTGCGATTCCAGGTCAGGAGGCTCCTGATACTGCAGGGGCAATGCTGGCTCACAGTGCGTGTGTGCGTGTGCGCCTGTGTGTGTGCCTGTGTGCCTGTGTGCCTGTGTGTGCCTGTGTGTGTGCCTGTGTGCCTGTGTGCGTGTGTGTGCCTGTGTGTGTGCCTGTGTGCGTGTGTGTACATGGCATGTGTGCGCACGTGTATGTATGGCCTTTCGGAACCTTTCAAGCATTCCGACGCAGGCAGTGCAAGAGTTGTTTTCTCACGTAGTGAGGAGGGTTTCTGAGGGTTACCATAACGCACAGCCTCGGAAGGTCTTCGTATCAGTCAGGGTGTGGCCGTTCCGACTCGCAGCGCTTCACATATCTTCCCGAACACACAGTAGCTGCTGCTCATGGAAGCTCCATGAGGCTTGGGGGCCTGGAGACTGAGATGGTTCACTGACAGGCCTAGTCCTGGCCATGGCCACTGGACTATGACACGTTATTGCTGTGAGGGAGTTTGTGGCGATTCAGCAGACAGCTCTGGAGTGCCCACTCTCTGCAGGTGTTGGACTAGACACAGAGCACACGGATGCTCCCATGTCTGCCCATGAAGAGCTGTAAGTCCGGAGGGTGGGCAACCATGACTAGGCCTGTAAACCAATCATTACTCTACATTGGACATGTATACAAGATGTTACAGGGAAATGCAGAGGAGGAAATGACTAATCCCTGCCTAGGATTAGAAAAGAAAATTGAGTTCAACCGGCGTGGCTCAGTGTTTGAGCATCGACCATGAACCAGGAGGTCACAGTTCGAGTCTTAGTCAGGGCACATGCCTGGGTTGCCGGCTCGATCCCTAGTGTGGGACATGCAGGGGGCAGCCGATCGATGATTCTCTCTCATCACTGATGTTTCTATCTCCCTCTCCCCTTCTCTTCCTCTCTGAAACCAATGAAAATAAAAAAATAAAAAGAGGAAAAATTAAGATAAATTGTGTGCTTTACTTACGTATTTCAGGTGGTGATTACAGTAAATAAAGAATAAGGTTTACATAAACACATTTAAAGGAAGCCGGGCTTATGTCCCATGCTAGGGCTCTCTGCACAGCAGCGCAGGAAAGAATCCTCTAGAAGAGTGCCTCAAGCCTGAGATGCTTCCTATTTTTTTTTTTTTTTTAGATATAGCTCTCTCTTCTGAAGAAAAGCACTGCCTGCTTGTCTTTCCATTTTCTTGCGAAAGATGGCAGCCCTGGAAGAAAACTACTTAGCCACCTTCACCAAAAACTTGTACATACCACTAACTCCCCTGATGGGACCGTGCAGTTATGGCCACGCTACCAAAATGTCAGGAGCACTGTTTTGTGGGAGGTGAGGGAAAACAACTCGATTTGGAAATCAGGAATACAAATGTATATGAATAGACAAATGACATTTATAGATCCAAAAATAGCCATGAATACAGACAGTTGGCATCAAGTCATTAAGCATGAAGATGCTGTGGGTGTTTACCACCTTTTTTTAAAAGGTATTATTTGCATTAAAAATACGCTTTCTAATTTCCAAAATAGTCTGTGAAATGAACTAGGAAAGTTGGGTTAAACAATAAGGGGAGGAGAAGAAAACACGGGGAAAAGTGGGAACCATGTCCACATAACGATCACAGTCTGGGTTTCAGCCTTTAATGCATATGGGAGAAGACGGCCATTGCTTTTCCAGTTCTGACTCTGCTCGGCTCCCCTGTATCCGTTTGTCCAAGCTCCTTCCTCTCCCCGAGCCTTCATCTCTTCATCACCAAACAAAGCAAGAGAGAGAACAGGAAGGAAGCCAGCACCGCTACGCCATGCACCACCTGAGCAGCACCCGGGGCCCCATCCAGCGCCAGCCCTCTGTGATCATCACTGTTTAAAAACATCTTGTGTGATTCTGTACAGATTAATTATGTGGGCTGTTGCTATTTTCCCCCTGCCTTTTGTTTGAAGGATGTTGGTAGGTAGTTTTGCTAAATAGGGCCTTATCTGCTTAAAATTTCTTGTGTGGTATCTACCAACATGACTGGAACCCCCAGTACCTAGGACAATGATGGCGAACCTATGACACGCATGTCAGAGGTGACACGCGAACTCATTTTTTTGGTTGATTTTTCTTTGTTAAATGGCATTTAAATATATAAAATAAATATCAAAAATATAAGTCTTTGTTTTACTATGGTTGCAAATATCAAAAAATTTCTCTATGTAACACGGCACCAGAGTTAAGTTAGGGTTTTTCAAAATGCTGGCACGCCGAGCTCAAAAGGTTCGCCATCGCTGACCTAGGAGGTGTACTTTGAAAGCCTCGGGTGCTGGTTGAAGTTTTAGTTGAGCCAAACCCGCTTCAAGTGGGCTTACTGTGGCAGGTTACCATTCATAAAAGGAGGTGGTGACCTGCCTCAGAGAGACTGGCAAAGAACACACCTTTCCAGCTGTGGCCAGAGAGGTAGGGGCGAGGTGGACAAAGAGAAGTAAGTGTGCGTATGGTTTTTCAAGAGAGGAGGTACTTGCCGTAAGTGATCACAGGTATGTGAAAATAAAACTAGGCTGAAGTCCCCTAAATCTTGTGAATGCTAAATAAAGACTCCATTACTTACCTACAAACAACTCAAGGTTCTTAATGAGAGCTTCAAGGGACTTAGTGAGACTTTCAAGGATCTTAGAATTTCAAAGACATGAAAAAGGACCAGTTAGGAGGAAATATACACTAAATGAAGTGAAAATAGTTTACAGGGATTCAACAATAGAGTAGAGGATTCTGAGAATCAAATCAATGATTTGGAATATGAGGAACCAAAAAACACCCAATCAGAAGAGAAAAAAAAAAAAAAATCCCCAAATAGGAAGATAGTGTAAGGAGCCTCTGGGACAACTTCAAGCATATCACCATTTGAATTATGGGGGTGCCAGAAGGAGAAGAGAGAGAGAGAGCGAGCAAGATATTGAAAACTTATTTGAAGAACTAATGACAAAAGTGTTCCCCTACCGCCCTAGCTGGTGTGGCTCAGTGGCTAGAGCGTCAGCCTGCAGACTGGAGGGTCCCAGGTTCGATTCTAGGCAAGGGCACATGTCCAGGTTGCAGGCTCGATCCCCAGTGTGGGGCATGCAGGAGGCAGCCGATCAATGATTCTCTCTCATTATTGAAGTTTCTATCTCTCTCCCCCTCTCTGAAATAAATTATAAAATAAAACATCCTCAGGTGAGGATTTAAAAAATAAAAATAAAAATAATAAACTTCTCCTATGAAAGAAATAGACTTACAAGTCCAGGAAGCACAGAGAACTCCAAATAAGAGGAATCCAAAGAGGACCACACCAAGACACATCATAATTAAAATGCCAAGGGCAAAAGACAAAGAGAGAAAAAAAAGCAGCAAGAGAAAAACAGTTACCTATAAGGGAGTGCCCATATGACTGTCAGCTGATTTCTCAACAGAAACTATGCAGGCCAGAAGGGAGTGGCAAGAAACATGAATAGCAAGAGCCTACAACCAAGATTACTCTACCCAGCAAAGCTGTAATTTAGAATTGAAGGTCAGATAAAGAGCTTCACAGACAAGAAAAATTTAACAGAGCCCATCACCACCAAACCAGAATTACATGAAATGTTGCAGAGTATTCTTTAAGAAGGAGAAGGAGAAGGGGAAGAAGAAGGAGGAGGAGGTGAAGGAGAAGGAGAAAAATGTGAACAATACAATGCCAATGTCAATGAATACATATTTATTGACAATTGAATCTAAAGATCAAAATAAATGAACAAGGAATGAACAAAATAAACTGATAAATAAAATAGAACCAGAGGCATGGAAACAGGAACAGACTGACGAATCTCAGAGGGAAAGGGTGGGGCTGGAAGAAATTAACCAAAGAATTTATATGCATACTAGAGGCCTGATGTACGAAATCCATGCAAGAGTAGGCCTTCCTTCCCCCGGCTACCAGCCCCTCTGGCACCCGGGACCCAGGCTTCCCTCGCAGCCCTGGCTTCATCTGGAAGGTCGTCCAGAAGGACATCCAGTCTAATTAGCATATTATGCTTTTATTATTATAGATTATAGATATGCATTACCTATAGACACAGACAATAGGTTGGTGAAGGCCTGGGGTGGGGTGGGAACTGGGTGGAAGGGGTTTAATGGGGAGGAGGGGGGAGGGAGACATCTGTAATATTCTCAACAATAAAGATCTAAAGAAACAGAGATATAGTCCCCAGAAAAAAATAAATAAATAATGCCCACGTATAGCCATTGTTAAAATATACAGTCAAAACTTTTCGGACAAAAGAAGCAGCTCATGGAAGTGATCCACACAGTAGTGAAGAATCCTAGGCCAAGGCACAGCCACAATTCTAAAACCTCAGGACATAACAAACGATCCCTCCGATTGTTTGCCACATGCTCGCTGTGGAACTTTTACTTGAGGAGCTGGGGTAGAGCAAAGAGTTTTAAAAAATCCCTTCTGAGCTTTCCTCACATCCAGTTTGGATGTTGAACTTCTTTCCTGGAGCTGCTGATCTGTAAGGTACCAGCTTACGTGGGATTCAGAGGCCTTGTAGGCCTCAAGCCTGGCCGTATTCTACTTGTGTGCCAGCCCTGCACACATGGACACACCCGCCCCATTTACCCCTCCAGGCCCGTGTTTCTCATTCTCTCAACTGTTGATATTTGGGGCCAGATAATTCTTATTATGAGGCTGTGCTGTGCATTGTAGGATGCTCACCAGCATCCCTGTTCTCAGCAGAAACTTTGATATTGACAAGTATTCAATATCTGGTAGCCAACAGCACCCCGTTTCTCCCCAGGCCACCCGTTCCTGGCAGCTGTGATAACAATTATATTTCTAAATATTGCCCGTGACTCCTGGGAACAAGCATCCTCCGGGGTTGGACAGTCACTGCTTTAGGCTGTGACGAGGGCCTTCAGGGACGGAGGAAGGGAAGCCTCAGGGAGAGGGAGGTAACGGCTTTCTCAGGATCCAGAAACGTATTCTCGAAGTTCTTCTCTTTATGGAAGCTACCCAAAGAGGCCTGCACGCACTTTTAGGAAACTGATTTTGATGCCAAGCAAGCCAATCTTATAAATATTATTTTAAACTGGAAGTTATAACTGCTCTTCTGCAGAATGTCTTAATGGATTCAAGGTTTGCCTTGAAGAATGCTATGGATTCATCCACTGTTTCTTAACTTGTGGCACGGCCAGCTTTCCCCTTGGCACAGCATCGACTGATGTTTTGCCTTCTTCCCCCAAACCTTGCAAACTACTTTGATACGCTGCTGAAATCCAGTTTAGCAGGATACTTATTTTTCTCTTACTGTGGTTGTCAAATTTAAGAACCCACGTTGTCTACTAGCTAGAAAGCAACTATTTTACATCTAAATGTAGTTGAGGCATAGCTTCCTAGATCTGTTTTACCACATTGCCACACAGGCTGAAAATATTCTGCTACTGGCAGAATCATACTTTGCATACAACAGTGACTACTGAGTAATCTGATGGCCAAACCTCATGCCTTAAGAATGACTAGGAAGTCATACACCTTCCTCTGAAGCTTAAGGACACACCTTACCCACATGTTCACTTGACTTGATTTTGCTCCCCGACATGGAAAAACACGACACATGGGGAGGTTGGTTGCTTGTGTTTTGGTGGTAGCGCCCCATGTCCCCGCCTTCTACAACTTGTTTCAACCATCATTTACTGAACACTCACTGTGGGCATGGGTTTGTGCCAAGTGTAAGCAGATTTTATTTTCATAGTAAAGTGTTTCTTTTAAAATCGTGCTGCAATGAATGTTTTCCCCATCATTTTGATATCAGTGAAGATTAACTAACACAAAGTTATTGGTTTCCATCTATAAATGCAGGATAGAAATCAAGAAATGGGAGAGAAGAAATCTACAACAGGTAGGCTGGGGTTTTATGAAGCTCAACACCTAGCGCTGGAGGATTGAAATATGTACTGAGAATTCTGTTTCCTATGGCTTTACTACTTGTCATCAAGAAGACCAAAAACAAACAAACAAAACCCACCCCAAATCAGAAGCTCTTAGGCCCAACCTTCATTTTCGCCTGGAGAGATGGCAGGCCCAGAAAAATGTCACAGGTAAAACTCTTGAAACGTCTGTAATTTCAGGTGAGTTCTGGAAAAAAACACGTATCCTTTCTGGCCTATAAATTATCCACCATATTTTCCCATATTTGCTACTGACATGTTAGTCATCTGTCAAATCACAGTAAGTAGGAACAGCATAAATACTGCTGATGCATTTGAACATTCTGAGAAATGCCAGCTTTGAGTCTGCTTGCCTTTGGCTTCCCTGTCATTGGCAGGGCATCTAACCTGTGCTGCTTCCCTGGCTGTGTAGCAGCCTGTGAACCACCCGCTGATACAAGCCAGGTGCCCGCAGCTCCTCATGCCTCAGGGACGAGGCTGGAAGCTCCAAGAGTAGGTGTCTGCGGCCCACAGCAAGCGTGACAACGATGGCACGTGGGGCCTATTTTCAGGGTCCCTTAGGCACGCTGTCTCCAAAGCTCACCCCCATCCTTGAAGCTCCTCCACCCCCGACCCCGGTCATGTGCCCTCTCTCCAGCCTGGGGAGAACTGTCTTTGGCAGGAGTCAGACCCACGCCCATTCCAGCACCAGTGAGAGTCCGCAGGCGCAGGTGGCCTCACGCTCTCCCAGGGCACGCGCCCCCTGGCTGCTGGGACTGGTCCAGGCACCTGAGCCTTATAAAGTTACCTGCGGAAGGTTTCCAACCTCAGCTCTGCACGCCACGGGAAACAATACATTTACCATCACTAACAAACAGCACTATTTAAAAACATCCTCTCTTGCCCTTCGCATTCCTTTTTTTTTTATGTGGCTTCTAATTCTTGTTTCTTGACTACTCTTTCCTAGGAAATGGGTTAAAAACTAACTACTAGGTGTTGGCGAAGGAAAGGAGGCTCTTGAGATGGGTGTAAGCGAGGGGCCGTCCACGTGAGTCCTGGTGCTGCCGGAACAGGAATTTTCTCTGTCACAGGAATGGGTGCCCGCGACCATGGAGCCAATAGACAGTAGCGCGTTCCCTGGCGCTGACAGCAGAATTCCTGCTGGGTAACCACAGCCCTAGTGCCTTCCTGTGACAGCTGCTCAGGACGGAGGGAGGAGGTACAAGGCATTGATGGGGTTGGATTGTGCCCCCCCCCCACACACCCCAAAACTCATATCTTGAGTCCTAAGCCCCAGCATCTCAGAATAGGACCTTATTTGGAAGTAGGGCCATTGCAGATGTGTGTAGTTGAGATGAGGTCACACTGGAGGGGTGGGGCTGTCACCCACTGTGACCGTGTCCTGAGGAGAAGGGAGCCTTGGGCACAGTCACACACGAGGAGATCACGTGCGGACGGGGGTCATGCCGCTGCGAGCCAAGGACTCTCCGTGTTCAAATCTCCTTCTTGTCATTCCTCCCTCTTACCAAGCTAGGAAAGGACCTCAGGTTAAGCATTTTTACTTGTAAATCCATCAGCTGGTGACAGTTTGGGATCCGTGCCCTCCACTCGACTGTTTTCCCTGCCACAGGAGGGAGGGTGTGAACAGGCAGATGCCGAGGGTCCTTCTGCCCAGACACAGGCGCCCCCTCCGCCTTCCGCTCCCTTCCCCTTTTCCTTCCTGGGACGTGGGGGGGCGGGGGGGGGAAAGGGGCACAGACAGGGTCACCTGAAGACCAATCCTAACCGTCCGATGATTCCAACCCTTTGAGGGCGACTAGAAGGGGTCAGTTAGAAAAGCTGGCCGTGGTGTGCATCTCGCCCTGACACCTCCTGCTGGGACCTGGACAGGCTCTGCTTCTTGACAATCGTTTCTCCACAGATGGCAAGCCCACCCTGCCTCCCCAGGCACTTCAGGCAAACAGCCTCCTCCCTGGCGGGTGGGGTGAGGGTAAAACACTCAGGCACAGACAACCAGGCCGGGAGCACGGGCTCAGGTCCCCAGGGGCCGACACTGGGCCAGATAAGCCTGCACCTGAGGATAAAGGAAGAACAAGGATGCTGATTACCTCGTACTCGGCGTCAGGGACGTCATTAACCTGACCTTAGTTATAGATGTTGACGAAAGGGCAAAAGGAGAAGAAAAACACAAAGGTACTATTTATGTCTAATTTTATGTAGTACAATAATTCAGTATATAATAAAATGTTAAAACTTAAGTGTGAAAATTAAATCCTATTTCAAGTTGTATTTGACGAGAACAGTAAACTCTGACATAAATATGGGGCTCCTTAAACTGTGGTTTACACAGCACGGAGAGCTGCTCACACCCCAAACTCCCAGCAGGGCGGCCTCTTTTGCACGCCTCCCACAGCTTGCCTTGGCTCTCACGGGTACAGAACCCACATGCTAAGTTCCCCATCCTAAATTCTGAGACTTCTGGTAAAAATTTCTTCTTAATAATCTTAACTGTGGACCATAACTAATTTTTAAAGAATTATTCTTTTTTAATTTTTTTTTTTAAATGTATGGACTTGAGAGAGAGCAAGCAAGACAGAGAAGCATCGACTCATTGTTCCACCCATCTATGCATTCACTGGTCGACTCCTGCATGTGCCCTGACTGGGGATCAAACCCACAACCCTGGCCCACTGGGACAACGCCTATAATTAAGTTTTGTGACATTTTTCCTACATTTGTGGAGTATTTAAGTATGGGATTTACAGACATTTGTAAACATCTGAGCCTACCGTTAACCCACTCCACTTCCATTTACGAGTAAATTGAAGTCCACCACCCAGGGCCTTTGTCACCTTTTCAGGAACCTTCTCTTTCTCTGAGAGTACTCCTCAGAAAGTAGTCTCTATTTGGAAAAGGTTTAGGGAAATCCAGAGGAGAGAACAAAAGACGGATTTTATATTCTGGCATCCCTTCCTAGTCCTTCGGTTTTGAAGATTTCAGAACTTATCCGGCTCCCACTCCACAGCATCCCACCTCCGCGCGCCCCAAACTAAACTCCCCCGTCGGAGAGATGAGGACTACGCACTGCGTTAAACCATTCCGTCTGCACAGAACCCCCATGTGCCCCTGTCTAGTTGCAGAGTGCCACTTCCACTGCTTTCTCTGACCCTATCTGTCCCTGCTACATTCTCAGACTAAAAGAACATAATGTTTCTGTGGGGAAATTTACCCAGAATAAACCCCCAGATACAAATTCTCTGGAAAAGAATAAGATGACACATTTTTCAAAAACAAGTTTTGATGTTTCCCCTAAGCTCCGGCTTCGTTTCTCTCCGGACAGCCATGGGGTAGGGGTGCGGGGGCGGGGCGGGTGGGGGGATCGAATGAAGTCTCTGGTGGCAGTTCAGTCTTCTTTAGCCTCATCACTATGATCACCATTAAGTTCTTAGCCTACATTTCTCTGATTCAATCTCGGAAATGGTTTTTAGAATTTCTTGATCATCTTAATTGTTTCTGTCTTTCAGGCTTTTACTATGAAATTAGCTACTGTCCTTTCTTTAAACTGTCTGAAAATTGAGACTTAAATTGTATTACCAAGTAGCTGAGCGGAACAGTGCCCTCCTGGGGTCCTAAGGGAGGCCCGCCTCTGAGAGATGCTGTCTTGTCAGCGAACAGGGCCGGAAGCCCAGATCCAGAGCCGGCCGGAAGCCCAAGGCATGAGCGGCTCTCTCCTTGCTCACAGCGTATCAGAGGATAATGCATCGAGGTGCTGGCAGAGGCATCCTGCCTGTCCACTGCTTCGTCTCATTGTGTACTCAGTGTGGCCCAGATTACGTATCCAGTCTCATCTCCTTTTGTCCACCAATCCTCCACCTGTGGCCACGTGTCCCAGGCCATCCCTTAGTTCTTTTGTTTGTTTTAAAATATATTTTTATTGATTTCAGAGAGGATGGGAGAGAAAGAGAGAGAGAAACATCAATGATGAGAAAGAATTATTGATTGGATGCCTCCTGCATGCCCCCTACTGGGGATCGAGCCCACAACCTGGGCATGTGCCCTTCACTGGAATCGAACCCGGACCCTTCAGTCCGCAGCCTGACACTCTATCCACTGAGCCAAACCAGCGAGGGCAGTTCCATCGTCACCACCATCAGTCTCTAAAAGCTCTTGGGCTCTGCAGGCCAGCACGGAGCACTACAAATGTGTCTCTCACGGCACTCAATGGCAGTTCATGAGAAACGCCCACACTCCCCAAGGAGCCCCCCAGAATGGATAGCACTGTTGTGCTTTTTCATGTACCCATCCCTCTTTTCCCCACCGTCCTTCCTTCCCCCTCTTCCTCCAAGCAGAAGGTATTAGACAGGGATAAATGATGTCACCTGTAGAGAAAGGCGATAACACCCAATTACCTAACTTATAACTTGCTCTGTGACTAGGTTAGAGTTTCGCTTAAAAGCAGAGGATTCTTTGTTCCTTTAAAGTTCTCTTGGTCCGTATAATTCTTGCCTAAAAGGTTGGGACTTGGAGGAATTGAAATAATCTCTTCTAGTAAAGGTGGCAATGCTGGTTCTCCATCCAAAGAGCAAAACTGCTCTTGCTAAGACTCATAGCAACCCGTGTGTCCCTTGGCTCTGAAAGCAATGAGGTGGACCTTAACGACCCTTTCAATGTGATGGCTGCTTTTCTGACTGATTGTCGTACACAAATAACGCAAGGCGGAGGAGAATCAAAGCTGCGTGTGTGCAGGGGCAGGGCCGGGAACCAGGAGACGGGTGGTGTTTCTCCTTTGCCACAAAGGGGAGATCCATGTGGCAGCCACGGTCGGTACCTCCTGGTCCCTCGGCGTTGCACAGAGCTAGCGGCAAAGGGCTAGGAGCTACAAGTGGTAGATGGGCACTGGCCACAGGAACCAGAGACCTAGAGAACAGTCACCGAAGCCATGCAGCTCATTGTGCCGGACTGCGCGCCCCCGGCTGGGCCTATTTTGCCTGGCTGGCCGGTCCTGCATTGGCTCTTGGGCCTTAGCTTCTTAAAGGTACCACCTAGCACCTGTCAGTGCTTATGCTGGACAGCTGATAGTGCTGCGTCACTGTCGTCTTCACCGTCACCACCATCACCACCACATCAGCAGTTTCCCCTTGATGCAGACCAGTCCGCATTCCCCAGCTTCCGGGAGAGCTACACTCTTAGCGGGATCTGAGAAGTACTCTCTTCTAAGAAGGCTGCTGAGAGGGTTTTCGGGAGTTGACACCTTTACTAACTTTCTGCAGCTTTTATCTAACGTTCCTAACATACGTGCTATTGGGATTTATGGGCAACTGTACTGCGTCCTGCAACCATAAGGACGGTATGGAAAGAAGCTATTAGATTTATCTACCACAATCATTTGTTTGTTCTCATTGGTGGGAGATAAGGAAGAATGCTTGGGGGGAGAGGGGTGGCAGGGAGAGATAGAAAAGTTGCTTCTGCCACATGCAGCGTTTCCCAGAGGAAAAAATAGACAACCTGTCTCCAGTGGGCATTGTTTCCACATCCTATTACAATATTGAAAAGGACATGAAGTCCTAAAAGAGCTTTCAGATCGCATTAGATTTCATAATTCAGCCCTGCCCATCCATGGCATGCAAAGATAATGATACAGGGGACTCCCTCAACCTGATAAAAGTCATCTACAAAAGCCCACAACATCATACATGATGGAGAAATACCAGATGCTTTCCCCTTAAAGTTAGGAAAAAGACAGGGAACATTCACTCTTGTCACCTCCATTCAACATTGTACTGTAGGCTCTAGACAGAGCAACTGGGCAAGAAAAAGAAATAGAAGGCATCCAGATTGAAAAGGAAAAAGCAAAGCTATCTTTACTTGATCTAGTATATAGAAAATCTTAAGGAATCCATTAAAAATAATAGGATAAATAATGTTGAAGATTGCAGAATACAAGATCAATATATAGATATCAATATATTTCTCTATGCTAGTAATAAAAAATGTGAAATTGAAGCTAAGAAACAATTTCATTTATAGCAGCATCAAAAGGAGTAAAATAGAAGTAAATGTAACAAAATAAGTAAAAGATTTTACACTGAAAACTCTAAGACATCATTGAAATACATTAAACAAGACCTAAAAAAATGAAAAGACACCCCAGGTTCATGAATTGGAAAACTTAATATTGTTAAAATGGTGGTATTCCCCAAATTTATCTACAGATTGGATGTAATACACATCAAAGTCCCAGCTGGCTTTTTTTTTTTTTTTTTTTTTTTTTTTTTTTTTTTTGCAGAAATTGTCTCACACTTCCCTATTTCAAAACTTACTACAAAGCTACAGTAATTAAGACAGTGTGGTGGTAGTGGCATAAGGATAGACATGCAGATCGATGAAATAGAATTACAAGTCCAGAAACAAACTCTCACTTTTATGGTCAATTGAATTTCTATAAGGGAGCCAGCCAATATAATTCAAGGGGACAACTAGCTATCTCCATGCAAAAGAATGAAGTTGGGTCCTGACCTTGCATCATATAGAATAATGGATCAAAGATCTAAATATATGAGTTAAAAATTACAAAGCCCTTAGAAGAAAACATAGGAATAAATCTTTGATTAGGCGATGGTTTCTTAGACATATCACCAGAAGCACAAGCAATAAAAACAAAAGAAGACAGACATCAAAATTCAAAACTTCTGTGCTTCACTTCAAAAAAGTGGAAAGACAGCCTGTAGAATAGGACACATTTGTAAATCACATATCTGATAAGGGACTTGTATCGGAATATATAACGAATTCTTAAAATTCAATAATAAAAAGAAAAATAATCCATTTAAAGATCAGCAAAGGACTTGAATAAATATTTCTTTCAAGAAGATATACCAATGACCAACAATCACATGAAAGATGCTCAACATCATTAATCATTAGAAAAAATGCAAATCAAAACAATGAGTTACCACTTCACACCCACTAGGATGGCCTATCATAAAAAATGTGGACAAAGTGGACAAGGAGGTAAAGGAATGTAACCCTTATTCTTTGTTGGTGGAAATGAAAATGACACAGTTGCTTCAGAAGACAGTTTTGGTTCCTCAAAAAGTAAAACATAGAGTACCATCTGACCTAGCAATTCTCGTCATCGATATCCATCCAAGAGACTTGAAAACACACTCCACACAAAATCTGCACATGAATATTCATAGCTGCATTATTCATAACAGTTACAAAGGAGAAAGACCCCAAGTGTCCATCAACAGATGAATGGATAAACAAAATGTAATACACACACACACACACACACACACACACGAATATTAATGGAGATGGATGAACCTTGAAAGTATGCTGTGTGAAAGAAGTCAGACATAAAGCACACATATGCATGATTCAATTTACATAAAGGGTCCAGAACAGGCAAATCCACAGAGACAGGAAGAAGATCAGTAGTTGCCAGGGGCTCTGGGAGGGAAATGGGGAATGACTGCTAACGGCTTTCTTTCTGGGGTCATGAACTTGCTGTGGAATGTATACTAAGGTACAGCTTTGTGAATATATGAAAAACACTGAATTGCACATGTTGAAAAGGTAAACTTTTGGTATGTGAATTACATCTCAATTAACCAGTTATTTAAAAAAGAAAGGAAGAAAAAGAGGAAGAGAAATAAAGAGAACTGTACCGAAACCAGTCTGTGATGGTTTAGGTCACGTCACCCCTGACAGCGCCAATGCCACCGGCTCTTTGCATTCATGAGCTTGTGTTTAGTTGTGCTTTTCTTTTCTTTCTTTCTTTTTTTTTTAAATTTTGAGGCTTCAATTCAAGTCATCTAGCCAAATAGATTCTCAAACATGTGTTTCCAACATATCTGAGTCCATGGCCAAATGATTCCCATTCAGATAGGAAATCATAACCAAATTCATTTTTGTCAGAGATTAACAGACAGGAAACCTCTAGAGACCCACATACTTCTCTTTCCAAGCATGGTGACGTATGTATAATTATTAAGTTGCTAATAGGCCCCGTGTAGTGCCAGGTTAATATTCTGAAAATAATAGAAAAGGTAGAGTGAAGAGCAGATGGAATGAAACACACAGCGACATTCAAATGTCCCCGAGGAAGCCCTTTCTATTGCCACATGAAGAGTATATTACAAAAGGAGCGGTACCTGTGGGTGTGCCACGGCTTTGGGTAGCTGGCCAGCATCCCTCTTTTGAATTGCTCAGAAGGCTGTATGGCATTTACTTCAGCAATTGTCACCACACCCTTGTGGGCGGCCAGCACTGTGCCAACAGCACAGTCCAACCCCAGGTCAGCCAGCCAAGGGACACGCAGTTATGGCGTGAGATGTCGAGCACAGGTAGGTGTGAGGCCTGGCTGATCCCTCTAATGACGCCTCAGCACAGAGGACTCAAAGGGCATCTTCTTGGACCAATAACGTCTCTAACAAATGATGGATTTGAGATCTCATTATTCTGGATTTTCCAAGTGTGTCTGCCATATCCTAAACAGATGGTCTGTATCACACAGTATGATTGTTTTTGATGGTAACAGGAATCATATGGCAAACACTTTCTAAAAAAAAAAAAAAAAAAACCCCACTGGATTAGATATTGAAAATTGGACCTTGCTATTTTTTTCACTTGACTTCCTGTTTTATTTCCAGAAATGCATAGGAATATTGAAAACCTATATAAAGAGTATTTTTGAAATGAATTAATAGCTACATTTGTTATATGGGATACAATTTGAGAATTTTTGAAGGATCTGTAAGATAAGAGATGCCTCTTTTAGATTGCAAAAATGGAAAGGCCAAGAACATAGTCAGTTTCCCTTATGTGACATTTTGGGCCTCAGTTTCCTCATTTGTAAAATAAAAGTCTTGACTAATCTCTTGGGTCCCATGTAGCTATTTGGGCAGGGACAGATGTGTGGGGACAGCATCCATCTTATTTACCAGCATATCCCCCATGCCTGGCACAAGGCTTGGAAAATAGGATGCGTTCAAAATGTTTTTATTGATTTCAGAGAGAGGAAGGGAGGAGGAAAGAGAGATAGAAACATCAATGATGAGAGAGAAGCACTGATCGGCTGCCTCTCCCATGTCCCACACTGGGGATTGAGCCATGACCTCTTGGTTCATGGGTCCACCCTCAACCACTGAGCTACACAGGCCGGGCTCAAAAATATATTTTTAATAAATAATGTCCACAGTATTTTGTTTTATAAGATGTTCTTTGATATCTCTTTGATTCACTAGAGTTGAAATTAAATGTATCCTAACACCCCCTCCCAGGAATATATCTGGGATTGGTAATGTGTTCTTATTTTTTTTCAGATTTCCTTCATTCCCAATGTACTCTGACTGATCATTCACAAAAGGATATTAGGCTTTGAAGATTTCCAAACACCTCTGGGGAGGGAATTTGTACAAGTGTTCACATGGTTTCTATTTTAAACAGTTATTTATATCTGCAGTACTTTTGACATTTAACAATTAACATCATATTTATGTTACATCAACGCTTACTTCATTGTTTTCCCTTCAAAAGTTCTTTTAAAAAAAATTTGAACATCTTCTCTGGGTTTATCTCCCTCATCTCTATTAGTTACCAGTGCTGACTCCAGCCTTTTTATTGCCAAAGTCCTACGGGAAACTTAGAGGAATGACCTATTTGTCCTTGATTTTTGCTTCCCAAGATGCACAGCCAAAGAATAGGAACTCCTTATGGAATGCATACATTTTTAGGGCATCTGTCTCTGTCTTTAACTCGACAAACATGAAAAAATAAAGTTACGTGTTTCCTTCACACATTTAAAAGCCCGAAATAGATTTAGACGTACGTTTTTCAATCCATGTGACAACCTATTAAGCAGAATGAAACAGACTGCTGGGGCCCAGCCGGCGTGGCTCAGTGGTTGAGCATCGACCTATGAACCAGGAGGTCACGGTTCCATTCCCAGTCAGGGCACAGGCCCGAGTTACGGGCTCCATCCTCAGTGTGGGGCCTGCAGGAGGCAGCCCATCCATGCTTCTCTGTCATCACTGATGTTTCTCTCTCTCTCCCTCCCCTTCCTCTGAAATCAATACAAATAAAAGAAGAAGAAACAGCCCGCCAGGACGGGTCACTGCCACCTGCCCTGGCTCCTCTCCCAGCTGGGACCCGCCGCCACGGCCTCCCCGGGAGCCCACCAGCTGCTCCCGGGCAGCTGCAACGCCTTGTGTTCCTGGTTGTCATTAAAGTCCTAGTGTCACTGCCTGACTTCGGTCTGGCTCCTCTGATACCACGGAATTCCTGCACATTATTTACTCCATGTTAGGCTCTTGACCCTTCGCTAACTGGAAGGGCTTGGAGAAGAGGCTGGGCCCGGCAGGTCCAGCTGCGAGGCATGCTGGGCAGATTCAGTCTCCTCTTACAGCGGACTCAGGAGAAGTGGTCTAGGTGCCCAGAGAGACGGAGCCGATGCGGGAGGCCCGTCTGTCCCTACGCCCCACCCTTCGGGGAAGGAGACCTCCAACGCCTCTGAGACCACAGAGCCCAACAGCCATGAGTACAAGCCATGTTGTCACAAAGCCCAACAGACCACGAGTTCCACCAGCGTGGGCTACATGCAGGGCGAGCACAGTAGGTTTACAGTTGCGAATGCGTGAAACACAGTTTATCCTTGTATTATTCTTGTATTATTATTATTATTGTAATATGTTTTTATTGATTTCAGAGCGGAAGGAAGAAGGAGAGAGAGAAACATCAATGATGAGAGAGACTCATTGATCGGCTGCCTCCTGCACGCCCCACACTGGGGCTCAAGCCTGAAACCTGGGCATGTGCCCTTGACCAGAATCGAACTCTGGGCCCTTCAGTCCAGATGCTGACACTCTATCTACTGATCTAAACTGGCTAGGGCTGTATTATTTTCCATAGGAACAACTGTAAACCTACTTTTGCCCCACCCTGTAAGTATATAATGCACATTTTTCTTTGAAAAATAGAACATCAGTTCTGTAAAGCCTGTTACCTCCGCCTGTTATCACATAAAATACTGAGTGAAGAGCATCCCCGTGCCTGAGCCGGCTGACCAGAGTCTCTCACAGAAGTCTGGGACCGAGACACAAAGGCTCACCTCTGTCTGTCCTCATTTCCCCACAGAAAGCTGTGTCCTGGGCTGTGGATCAGCAGTGTTGGGGGCAGTGTGCCCTGAGGCAGTGCAAACATCTGCAAAAGACAGAGGGGGAAACAATAAGCCTACAGAGAGAAGAGCATGCTTCCTGGCTCCCTACAGGCTTCCCGGCTCTTGGTTCTGGTCCCTCAGGAGACTGGGCTGACTCCACCCTTGGCCTGAAGTTCATTTTTCTTATGTGCAATGAAAAGTCTTTCCTAAGACATTGACTTCACAAGTTTCCTGATAACAAAGCACAACTGTAACCCTTTCGTCAAGTTCAATTGTCCAAACTCGCAAGAATCTGAACTACAAATGAGAACCCAGGAGTCATCACGTGACATCCACGGTAGAAGGTTTGTTTCTGACCCAGGATGATGCAGAGCCTCCCTCCTAGCTGCGCCTGACCCTGCCAACTACCCCTTCCTGGAAAAAAAAAAAAAAAAAGCAATGCACCAAATATCCACTGGGCAGCGGCTATATGCTCTGTACCAGGTCAAACGCTCCAGGTGAGGCCTGGGGGACCCAGACATATACGAGGAGAAACTGGACTGTCTGGCATCAGGGCAGGAACTCGCGGGCGCTTTCTTCCAGCAGTCACTGTTCCTATACTGGGACCTCCTGGCAGGGCTGACTGGCAGCCATTTCTGTTTGCTCCGCCTGGTGATTCCCTGAGACCCCGCCCCACCCAATTTACAACCCCACTCAAGCTGTGGGCAATGGCTTTTGCATATGAATGGCCTGTCCTTTCTCAGGCTAAAAACCTGTCAAACAAGCTGCAGCTGGGTCAGGTAGCCCCAAACCTATCAAAAGGCTGAAGACCCAGCACGAGCACCAGCCTGCCTTGCTTCACAGCTGGGCCTTGTCTGGGCACTTCCAAAATCTGATACAAAGAGGAGGAATCTGCAGATCTCTCTGTAGCTCCTGCTGGGTGGCCCCAGGCAGTGGCTGACTTTGCACCTCCCTGGAGACCCAAGAGCCAGTGTACCCAGTGGTCAGTGTGAGACCATACCAGATTACAACTCTACACATCCACAAGCAACACACTCAAGGGGCAGACTCAGTGAGCACCAAAGCCCCACTGAAGCAAGTCCTGCTCAATAGGGGTGTCTCTTGCATAGCAGCTCTCCCACTGTAGTCACAGCTGGTCCTCACAGCCAATTGGCCTGGAGGTCAATTCCTCCCAGTGATACCAACAGCAATCAAGACTCAACTACAACAAGACTGTGCTCACAGCCCACAAAGGGGTGCACCTAGAGCTCCCAGCTCAGGTGACTGGGGAGGCTGAGCCATTGGGCCCTATAGGACACCTACTACACAAGGCCACTCTATCAACTCAAGAAGACTTAGCAGTTCTATCCAATACATAGAAACAAACACAGGGAAGCAGCCAAAATGTGGAGACAAAGAAACATGTCACAAATGAAAGAAATGGAGGAAAGCAAACTACTGGATATAGAGTTCAAAACCACGATTATAAGGTTACTCAAGAATCTTGTAGAAACCTCCAAGGGATTTAGTGAGACTTTCAAGGATCTTAGTGAGAATGCAAAAAAAAAAAAAAAAAAAAAAGAGGAAAAGGACCAGTCAGAAAGTAAGCATACACTTACTGAAATAAAGAATATAGAGGGATTCAACAGTAGAGTAGAGGATCCTGAGAATCAAATCAATGATTTGAAATATGAGGAAGCAAAAAAGATCCAACTAGAAGAGCAAAAAGAAAAAAGAAACAAAAAATATGAAGATAGTGTAAGGAGTCTCTGGGACAACTTCAAGCATATCAATATCTGAATTATGGGGGTGCCAGAAGAAGAGAGAGAACAAGACAATGAAAACCTATTTGAAAAAATAATGACAGAAAACTTCCCCTACCTGGTGAAAGAAATAGACTTACAAGTCCAGGAAGCACAGAGAACTCCAAATAAGAGGAACTCAAAGAGAACCACACCAAGACTAATTATAATTAAAATGCCAAGGGCTAAAGACAAAGAGAGAATCTTAAAAGCAGCAAGAGAAAAACAGTTAGTTACCTACAAGGGAGCACCCATAGGACTGTCAGCTGATTTCTCAACAGAAACTATGCAGGCCAGAAGGGAGTGGCAAGAAACATTCAACGTGATGAATAGCAAGAACCTACAACCGAGATTACTTTACCCAGCAAAGCTATCATTCAGAATTGAAGGTCAGTTAAAGAGCTTCACAGATAAGAAATAGCTAAAGGAGTTCATCACCACCAAACCAGGATTATATGAAATGCTGAAGGGTATTCTTTTAGAAGAGGAAGAAGAAGAAAAAGGTAAAGATAAAAAATATGAACACCAAAGTGGCAACAAATCCGTGTCTATCAACAATTGAATCTAAAAATCAAACGAATAAAAAGTCTGATGAACAGAATAAACTGGTGAGTAGAATAGAATCAGGGGCATGGAAATGTAGCAGACTGATGATTCTCAAAGAGAATGGGGTGTCTTAGGGGTGCAGGAAGAGATTAGACAATAACCTTATATGCATGGATGCATTACCTATGGACACAGACAATAGGGTGGCAAGGGCCTGGGCGGGGTGGGAACTGGGTGGAAGAGAGCTATGTGGGGGAAAAGAGGGACATCTGTAATAATCTCAATAATAAAGAGGTTTTTTTTTAAAAGTACATGAGTCCCTGTGTTCTTAATCCTAGCCGACACTGTGTTGTCAGCCTTTGAAAGTTTTGCTGATCTGATGAATGGATGCACTCTGGTTATAAAGAAGTTAATAACCATGGCAACTAAAAAGCCTCATGGCATTTCCTCAGTACCTTCAATTATGAGGGAAAAGTCTGTGCTAACTGTGTCAGATTTTTGGACTTTCCCATTCCCTGTTTAACGCCAAGTCGTTTCCTCTTTCTCTTTCCAACTCTGTGAACACTGAAGAAAAAACAACTTTGCGACAAAATTTGTCATCCCCCGCGCCCCCTAGGGATGAGGGTTTGGAAGAATACCATGCTAGTTGCTTTATGTCACAAAAATATCCCTCTGATGGTAAAGGGCACAAGAAAAAGAATTTAGCCACATCTATGCAAATCTGTCATCACTGAGCACATGGCATAATGATGGCGGGTCAGGAGCTGAACAGCCATTACTCACAGGCTGAGAATGCCCTCATTTAAACATTCTAGAAAGTTGTTCCTTGCCCAAGAATATCTACTCCAGGGCTTTGCTCTGTACCTTAAATTCAACTATTAGAAATGAATGCGCTCAGGTCGATTTTTTTCCTATTTAAGGAATCTCCAAATGAAAACACATCTCAAACAATACATTAGTTCTTATAAATCATTGGCACCTACTTGTCACGACTCCTTCAAGAGCACAAAGGGGAGGGGACCCAGGGCACACAGATGCGATCAGGCCTAAGAAGGTGGCCATCCTCAGCTTCCGCTCCCTCATCCAGCGCAGACGGACAGGCAAAGCTTTTGTTCTTAATTTCTCGCTTAAACCTTCTGGGTAACTCCCCACCAGCCCCAGCAGTGTTCTCAAAGTGTGGTCCTGGGGTCCCTGTGGCTTCAGATCCTCTAACATAATTGTTTAAAAGGCAGATTCCTTATCCTAGACCCGGCTCCCTCAACCCTAATGACTGTGAGAGGGTCTGGAATCTGTGTTTTCAAGAAATTACCCAGCTTGATTTTTTTAAAAAACTTTTTTTTTTAACAATGAGAAGAATAACACACATGAAAAAAAGTAGTGGAAACATAAATATGCAGTACAGGAAGTTCTTACAAAGTGAGCGTCCATATAACCATGCCAAGAACAAGAAAGAGAGCCCTGTCGGCACTTCAGAAATCTTTCCAATTCCCTCCCTCCTCCCTCATCTTTACTATTCTGAGGTCTAACACTACCTGCTTGATTCTTACATTCTCTGGAGGTGGGAACCACGGTGACAGGGTGAAATCCACGCTGCTTAGAGTGTCATATGAGGCCATTGCCTAACTTGTTCTTTGCAACGTCGCCTCCTACCTCTGGCCTTCACATTTCATTCTCAAGTCCTTTGGAACCAGTTGTGTCATTTTACAACTAGTGACCCAGCGCGTGAAATTGCACGAGACCCAGACCTGTGGGAAATTGCATGAGACCTGGGACCCCATACCCCGCTGTGCCGTGGGACTCCCCCAAGTCCTGCTGTGCCATGAGACCCAGAGTCAAGTCCCTGCCCACCTGCGCTCCCCTCACCGCGCATGCAGCCTCCTGGTGACCTGTCTTTGGTTGTTATGGCATTAGGGTCACGGAGTTTTTATAATATAGATATTGCCCTAATTCATTATTCATACCCCATGCTGTTTCATTGGCCCTGTACTTGCTAGAGATGTTCCTCGTTCCTGAGTCTTTCTATTAAGGTCATCCCTCAAGACCTGTCCACTTGTCACTTCCTTTAAAAAATATACTTTTATTTTTCAGAGAGGAAGGGAAAGGGAGAGAGAGAGAGAAACATCAATGATGAGAGAGAATCATTGATGGGCTGCCTCCTGCACCCCCACACTGGGGACTGAGCATGCAACCAGGGCATGTGCCCCGCCCAACCAGGAATCAAACTGTGACCTTCTGGTTCGTAGGTCGATGATCAACCACTGAGCCACACCAGCCAGGCCCACTTGCCACTTTCTTATAAGCCTCATGACTTTCACCTGTGTCCCAGCCAAGGCAGAACCCTCGCTCTCTGCACTGTGTGACCAGGAACATCTTATGACGTGGAGCAGCTGTTCTTTCACAGTCCATTCCCCTTTCCAGACCAGAAATCAGGATGAGAGTCTACCTTTAAAATTCTCTTGAGTACATAGACTTAGTCTGTGTCCCTCAGTAGGTGCTTAATAGTTGAACAAACAAATCATCCCCAAGCGTGCACATCTTCAGAGAAGTGGCATGTGCAACCTGAACACGTCCGGGTCCGTTTGGGTCAGGTCATGCCCTTCCTTGTCGGGAAACAAGCGCAGACATTAGGAGAACGCTGGGCCTGAAAGGGAGGTGACAGCAGCTGAAGGAAGTGGGGTGGAAATAAAAGGGCAGTGGGGATCTGGTGACGCTGCCCAGATCCCCGGGGGCCCTGCAGAGAAAGGAGCGTGCGGACTGCTCCAGGCAGCCTTGGGGGACCTGCCTCTCCTGGTCCTCCCTTCTTTCTCAGATAGCACCCCTAGGAAGCAGGCCACTGAGCTGTGTGGGAGCCTAGACTGTTCTGACTTCTTTACATCCTTCCCTGCCTCTACTTATCCTCAGATTGCCCATGTGCTTATGAGTGCTCATTCTTGCTTGAGAAATGCCACCTTATAAGAAACCTGCCTATTTCTTGACCTTAGCACACAAGGAAGGTGGCATGTTCAGTTCTTCGACTCCTACCCATCCACAGTATGTGCGTGGGAGTGCAGGGCAGCAGCGGGACACAGAGGCCTTGTGTGGCTGCCCTGGTGCTCAGAGGATGTGGATCAGCAGCATCTGGGCAGCCTGCCCTGGGACCTTCGCAGCAAGGCAAGCCGTCCTGGCACAAATGAAACTCGACTGTGAGGCAAATGGAGAGGTTGGAAGAACAGGAATGGGAATGACTCAAAATGGATATAGGCCAGAAAAGATACTGTAAAACAAGATTAGCGTCTACCAAACGTGCTCTGAAAGAGAGCCCTTGCTGGTGGTTGAATCCCAGGGCGGCAGAGAGGGGTGGTTTGAGTCTGGAGGTGCACAAGGCCAGCATGGAGCCCACGCTCTTGGGAGGTGACCTGGGGGTGTGCAAGGCCAGCATGGAGCCCACACTCTTGGGAGGTGACCTGGGGGTGCACAAGGACAGCATGGAGCCCACGCTCTTGGGAGGTGATCTGGGGGTGTGCAAGGCCAGCATGGAGCCCACGCTCTTGGGTGGTGACCTGGGGGTGCGCAAGGACAGCATGGAGCCCACGCTCTTGGGAGGTGACCTGGAGGTGCGCAAAGCCAGCATGGAGCCCACGCTCTTGGGAGGTGACCTGGGGGTGCGCAAAGCCAGCATGGAGCCCACGCTCTTGGGAGGTGACCTGGGGGTGTGCAAGGCCAGCATGGAGCCCACGCTCTTGGGTGACAGCTGTGCTTGTGAAATGAGGAGAGCTGAGACCCGCAAGTGCGGTCTTGGAGACAGTGACTCCTCTGTCTTCCCCTAAAGACCACAGTGGCCTACAAAAGGGTCTCCAGCAGCACCGACCAGCACTGCGGTCAGTTTGGTGGCAACACAGGACCAGTGAGAAACAGTGACATCAGAGGCTGGCCTGACACCAGTTCTGTCACTGTTTGGATGTGGGAGCCCAAGGAACTAAAGCCACTCTGAATGACAAAGCCTTGGGATGGGCAAGTCCCTGGAGTCGGGGAACCTGCAAGAAGATAGAAGTGGATGCCTGCTTGAACAATTAATCAGAAAAATAAATGACTGTATTCGCAACGACACATTAAAGCAGTTCAGGCAAACTTTATCTGCACCTGTCTGACAGGTGGTCGACTCTCAGTACACGCGGGTTCTACAACACTGTTACCTATGAGGGCTCAATTTATTGCTGGGTGAGTTCCTGATTTTTGTTGTCCTCTTCAAACAAGTAGGTAAATATAGTACAATTTTGCCTTAATTTTCATTTCATTGTAAACCACTTTTAAAGTAAGATCTTTGTTTAAAATAACATTTAAAAATTTCCCGATTTTCAAACTAATGCATGTTTGTGGTTGAAATTTTTGAAAATTAGAAAACCATAAAGAAAATAAAAATTACCTATAGTATCATCAGCCAGAGATAACTACTGGTAGCATTTGGTCAATTTCCTGCCATATTTGCTTAGGTGGAGAGATTACAGAATGTTCTGCTCTGTTTTGACCAGTAATATTTTACCATGAGCATTTCCCAACACTATTAAATATTAATTGAACATATCCCATCAAAAAGATGAAATATAAATCAACAATCATAATTTTGAGTGTTTTGGTTTTTCAATTTATAAATCAAGTTGTGATAAATATTCTCTTCTTAGATGTTAGTAAACTTTGGATAATATTCTAGAAGTGAATCTGTTGGATCAAATCACATGAACATTTTGAAACTCATGGTTCAATTTACCAACCTGCCCTTCTAAAGGTTGTTACCAGCAATTTGCATAACAGCCCCTAACAACAGGGAAATCTGGGAACTTTTATTTAAGGAACATATTTTATAGTTGGAAAGAACTCTCACTCTCACTAATAGAGACTGTTCTTAGAGTAGGAGGTAAAAAATATAGCAATAGATTGAAAGATCCTTAAAATTTTTGACTACTACATATTATTGCCAATCCTGGGCCAGCTGAGTCATGATGTCTAAATCTGGGTAAGCTCAAAAATATAATTAAAACTGTAAACATGTTACTTGGCAGTTATATGTGAACAGAATCATGTTTGATTTACCTTTGTTTCAATAGTTTTAAATCTCTTATTGTACAACACAGACACTGTCCTTTCAAAGTGTCGCTTAGAAGGCAGTCAGCGTTGAGTAATTTGTGGTGACAATTAGCTCAACTCATTATTAACATACTCACTTTCTTTATATCTTAGCTGGCATGGTGAAAGCACTTGGTGTTTTTTGAGCCCATTCTACTTGTCTTTCCTTTTCCTGTTGTACACCTGCACCTGATGCATGCACCACTTCTTCCTGTCTACCTGAAGGATACGCGCAGGCTCTCCGCGGTGAGGACAGGCTGGCCGACTGCGGCTCTCCTCCGTTCTTCCTGTGCATCTGTCCCAGCCACTCCATCCCAGCACTGCCACCTGCCCCAGGTCCAGAGCACACTTTCATGGCCCAGAGGCATTTATGTGAAGGTAATTCTTCTCTGCCTCTTCTTTTTCCCTCCTCAGGACAGTCCTGTACTTGGGTCCTTTTTCTTTGGTTTATTACTTCTCCCTGAATAGTCATGTCCATTATAGTCAGCTTCTCACAAGTGCAGTTGTCTTCTTTCCATCCTTTGATCTCTCCTCATTTTCTTCCAACTCTTGCCCATTTATTCTAAGACTCTCCTCTTTCCATGCTCTCTTCCTCTGGCCTTGCTCCCTTTTAAATATCTATATTCCAGAGGGAGGAAGGGAGAAGGAGATAGAAACACCAATGATGAGAGAGAAACATTGATTGGCTGCCTCCTGCACGCCCCACACGGGAGATCGAGCCTGCACCCCAGACATGTGTCCTGACCAGGAATCAAACCATGACCTCCTGATTCATAGGTCGACACTCAACCATCTACATTTGAATATTTTAAATCTACAACGTACATCCAAAGCTTTAAATTTCAAATCACAAAATGTGAGAATTTTAAATTATATTTCTGGAAATATGAATACTGAATATAATTCAGTTAATTGCAGGGCCTCCACCACACAGAGCAGAAAAATCCGTTAAGTGTAGCATTGTTCTGAGGGAATAACAGAACAGAGAACAGAATTGTACTGTATCTTAGATCTTGTAGGTCATAAGCCATGCTATTCTTTCTCTCTCCTGAGAACATTTTAAGTCAATTAAGAGTTCTTTTGTTTTGAATCACTGAAGCATTTTAAAGTAATATGTCTTTCTGAAAGTAGTAAATTAATGTTCCCTCAGTGAAATTTTCACTCAGATGTCAGAACCACTACCAACTTTCTACATTATTAGTTTTACTAAAAAACTTTTTTAGTTCCACAATGTGGAAATGTTTTTTTAAATCTAAATAATTCCTTATTTTTGCAAAAGCACTAATAATTGAAGTATTTTTAACAATATTATTCCTTTTAATCCTGTTAAACATATGTTTTTCTGAATTTAAAAGAATAAGATACACTTACAGGATGGAACAGAATATGGAATAGACACCATAACTGTTCTTACAGGATGGAATGCTTTCTCTCTGCAAACCACGAGGCCTAGCAGTGGGAGAAGGCTGTGTGTGTGTGTGTGTGTGGGTGTGTGTGCGCGCCCGTGTGTGCGTGAGAGATGGAGATGGTGTTTTTAAGGGTGGGATGGGTGACAAAAGTGGTAAGGAGATAATAAGAATCCGAGTTGTCTCAGATACAGGTGAATGCCTCTTTTTGAGCAGTTGAATTGTTGTCATATAGACATACAGAATTGGATGCCTACAAGCTAAAAATTTTATCTTTTCTTCACTTTCCTTCCTCCCAACACCTGCCCCAGCACCAAAGGACACTGAAGACACCACAAAGTGGGCCAAAAATGCCATTCTTTTTTTTTGTGTGTTAATCCTCACCCAAGGATATTTTTTTCATTGATTTTTGAGATTAAAAGGGAGGGAGGGAGACATAGATTGTTTATCTTCCTGATTGGGGGAGGGGTGGACAACCAGGGATCAAACCTGCAACCTAGCAATGGAACCTTCAAACCTTCAACCCTTGCATGCATGGGCCAAGGCTCTAACCACTGAACCCCACCAACCAGGGGCAAAAATGCCATTCTTAATGTGGAAAACATACCATCTAAACATGCTTAGAAAACAAACAAACAAACAAACAAACAAACAAACAAACAAGGAGAGATGTCAGCGTTTCCCTGCAGAAATAACCAGTTGCAAGGCAGAAGAAACAGTGTCTGCCCTGACACCTTTCCCTTCGCCTCATGGTCAGTGGTGGAAAGACACATACAACTCGCGAACAGGATTGAACCTTATTTCTCCCCAGGCTGGGGACAAGTCTCCCAGGAGGCTCAGTCCAGTTACAGCTGCTCATTTTGTGACTTGTGAATCACTGATGGTTCATCTTCGCGGAAGAAAGCTATTTCCCTCTAACTGCTCATCGCCAGCAATGTTTGCACAACATCAGGAATCCAGAGAATAACCCGAAGAGAAGACATTTCAGACTTCATTGCCTGACAACTTAACTTTTATCTTTCCCAGAAACTGTATTTTATAGCAACGTTCTCTTTAACAGAACAAGGTGCACAGATGCAAAACCAGGACAATTAGGCTGAGACAAACTTCCGGGGGTGATTTCTGCAGGAGAAGAATTGGGCGAAGCAAACATGCTTACTCATTTGAAATATCAACACAACTACCTCGCACAGAGCCTTTTACGGACACTGGAGAAAGGCTTAAGTATGTACACAGGCTGTCCCCCCAAAATGTATACACACTTTGAATGTAATTATAAAGGCGGTGCTTATTAAAATACACTTCATTTGCATTTAACAGCTATCAGCTATGAAAGCGTGTATACATTTTGGGGGGACATCCTATATGTTCCATTGTGGCATTACTCCTACAACATTTTCCCAGAAAGAAAAGAAGAAAGCTTCGGTACTGGAATAAGATCTCTTTCTTTCACTGCTATCATACCCCCCATTGCTCCAACATCAGGATGTGGTGTGAAGCATTTCCCATCGCAAAGAATGCCTTGTGTCCCCAGGCAGTGGGCATGCTCGCAGGCCGACCAGGATGTGGGCGTGGCCGCCAAAGGGACTCTGCCCGCATTTGGCTGGTTCCACCTTCACTAAGCGCTCTCCACCCTTCAGGAACACAACGCTCAACACACGGGGTCTTTCATTTTCCCATCTTTGCACAGGAAGGAAGAATAGATTTCGGGCAGTTGTCTAAGTGTATTTTGGGAGGCGTTTTAATACTTTCTTTGGTTAGAAAAGTTCATGCAGGCTAAACTCAACAATTCTACATCGTGCCGTGGGCACCCTCCTTTAACAAACACCCAGGACTGTTACCGCGGCCGGGCTTCCACACCATGGAAAGGGAAAATGTTAACCAGCAAATAGCAGGCAGGTTTTGAGGAGGGTTGATGAGGTTGGAATTAAGTTACCAGCAAGCAAGACCCTTGTCAAAGCTGCACTTTGGGTTGGTCGGCTCCCATCCCCCCCGCCCCCCTCGCAGAGCCGGGGTTGCGGTGGGGAGGGGGCACCATAGGCGAGGCAGGTCCTCTGTGAACCCCGGTTTTCCACCAGCGCCTGCACCTGCCGCCCTCACCCACGCGGTCGCAGCCACCTTCCCGGGGCCCCTGGCCATAGGGGCGCCCGGGCCCCCCCGCCTCCAGGGGCGAGGGCGTGGGCGCACCGGCGCTCGGATCCCCGGGCCCAGCGCGCTCTGTATTTTTACGTTCAAGCCGGTCTCGGGGGGAGTCGGACTTGGCGGGGTGTGCTCCTCGCAATACTATATCGGGAACCTCACACGTTAAAAAAAAAGACTTTTTCTTTTTATTGCAAACCTTCCCGGTTCCCTCGGCAGCTGGAGAGCAGGCCCGCGGCGGCGTCCCCTCCCCGCCGCCCCCGCCCGGAGCCGGAGCCGGAGCCGGGAGCCCGAGCGCGGGAGCCGCCCCCCGCCGCCCACGCGGAGCCTCCAGCTGCCGTGTGAATGGGCCGCCCTCCGGGGCCGCGGCGGGGGCGGCGGGGAGAGGCCGTGCCCGGCCCCGCGGCCGCCACCCCCCTCCCGCGGCGGCCCACGCCGGGCTCTGCGTCACTCGGCCGCGCGTGGGCGGCAGCCGGAGCGGCGCTGGTGGCAAGAGCGGAATCTCCCGACGTGACAGCGCGGGGGCGGCGGCGGGGGCGGCGGCGGGGAGGGCGGGCGCCGCGCGCAGTGCCGCGGGGAGCCGGGGGCGGAGGGGAGGGAGCGGGAGGAGGTGGAAGGGAGGGAGGAAGGAGGGAGGAGGGGGAGGAGGAGGGAGGGCCGGGCGGGGGAGGCGCCACGGCCGCAGCCCGCGCGCCCCGAAGCGGAGGAGCTGCCGCCCGCGCGGCTGGGCGAGAGCCGTCGGGGCTGCGGGCGGGAGGCGGGCGATCGGACTGGCGGGGAGCTGAGCGCGCGCCCGCCGCCGTCCCTTCCCCCCTCGATGGGAGCGGGGGCGTCCCGGCCGCCGCCGCAGTCTGTGCAGGGAGAGCCGGGGGCCGGCACGGAGTCGGGGCTGAGCAGCCTTCGGGGGAGCGCGCGCCCGGACCGCTGGCCGAGTACGTACCGACCGGCGTCCGCGGGTGCGGGACGCGCGGGCACGGGGGTGGGGGGGCCGAGGGAGCCGGCCCCGCGCCGCCGCCGCGGGGAGAGGGCGGCATCCGGCTGGTGTGGGCGATTCCCGGAGAAATGCGGCCGCGGGGGCCGCGGGACGAGGACGAGCCGGGCGGCGGGCCTGACTCGGGAGGCTCCGCTCGGGGGAAGCCGGGGTGCCGATCCCTGCCCCCCGGCGGGGTGGGCGCGCGGGGCGCGGGGTGGGGGCCTCCCCGGGCCGCGTCCCGGTTGGCTGGCTTCCCGGGTGGGAGTCCGGCGCTCCCAGTGCCCGGCCTCGTCCCGGGCATCCTCGCCCGAGCGTCGCGCGCTTGGAAAGCGGAAGGCGGGTTTGCTGGGAAGTGGCTGGCGAACTTGGCGCCGGGCGCGGGGGAACGAGTGTGGAATCTGCACACACACGTGGGACACGAGGCTGGGACGCAGAGGTGCGTGGCCTGGCGCGTGTAGAAGCGCCGCGAGTGCTGTCAGAGGGTTCTGGCCGGCAGCCCCGGGGCTCCCAGCGCCGGCGAGGAGAAAGGACGCGCAGGAAGCCCGCGGAGGTCGGCGGAAGGTGCTGGGGTAGGAATCCGCCCTGACCGGGGTCGCTGGCCGTGCTCTGCAGCTGGGGGCCTGGAGGATTCCTTGACGCGCATAGACTGCACTCTCTCACACCAGCAGGTCTTGGAAGCATTCACAATTTGGGGATAGCTGTCATTTTAAAATCTCATCCGCGTTCACCTGTCACTACCAGCCGGTTTGCCAGTGATGTGTCTGCAAACTTGCAAACTCACGGAGTGCAAAGATCAGAAGCTGCAAGGGAAACGCTCAGGTCTTGTTTAAAAATATTTTGGCAGTTTTAATAGGAAATATTAGATTGCAAAGGAACAGAGGAGCGGAATTTAAAATGGATTAGTCACGTAGGCAGCGCTAGGCTGTGTTGTTAGGAAAGTGCTCGCAGTGAGTTGCCTTCTCAGGTTTTCACTTTCTGGAAGTTCCTCCCGGGAAGCAGCAAATGATGGCGTGCCATACCGTACGGTGGGTTTGGGAGAAACTGGAAGAGAGGACGCACAGCATTTCCTTTCTTTCGGGTGGCGGCTGATGTCCTCCTGAGGACTTAAATGAGCTGCTTCTAACCTAAGTGCCAGTCCAGTGGCCCTTGGGTTCAAGGATACCCTTTTCCCCCCGTTTTTCGTTTTTCGGTAGTAAGACATTAAATACTGTCCTCTCGTTAAGCTTTAAAAATTATGTTGTTCTTACAGGTGTAAATCCTGCATAGAAGGAAGGGTCCTTACAGATGTTTGACAAGGGCAGCCTTCTTTATTCTTGTTTGAGTGTAAGATATTGGAAAATTGGGTCTGGGAAAAGAAATTTCAAGGAACCATTGAAAGGTTTCTTATTTTAATTTTATTTTTAGCATCTTGCACAAAAGTTAACCTGCCATCTTGATATTAGAAAAATGTTTTCCTTGGCTATGGTGATTTCCTGTTATATGTGAATATCAATAAGAATAGGAGTAATAAAAACATTGAGGCATTGTAAGATTTTAGTTTATTTCATTCTGTCTCTGATTAAAATGACAAAAATCCTTAGGAATACTATAGCTGATATAAGGAAATGTAGTCAGCTTATATGTCTAGTAAGTAATTTGCTATGTTTAATAAATACTTTACATCTTGTCTTATTTCAGAATTACTGATAAAATTGAGTAATCTCGGCTAAATTAATTTTAAAATTTCCTTTTTGTGACTAGTAAATAACACCCACTGTTCTATAGGAAAGTTAATAGGTCTTCATTCTCCTTGTTTAGAGAATAAGTTAAGGCGTTAAATATTTTTTCTTTTTTACAAAATATTTTTATTGATTTCAGAGAGGGAGGGAGAGAGAGATAGAAACATCAATGATGAGAGAGAATCATTGATGAGCTTGATGAGCCCACAGCCTGGGCATGTGCCCTGACTGGGATCTAACTTGACCTCATGGTTCCATTGGTCTGCACTCAACCACTGAGCCACGCAGGCCAGGCAGATATTTTCTTGTAATACCACTTTAAGATTTGTTATTAAGGATTCTGGGGCTGTGCACTGTGGATCCTTTGAAATAAGAAATTACATGTCTTACAAAATGGGGGTTTGAAACTTTTGAAGAATTTATTGCATAAACTTTAAATATTTAAAGCAAAAGGTGGTTGAATGGGAATAGAAGTATGTCAGGTTTTTGTGTCTG
This sequence comes from Myotis myotis, assembly GCF_014108235.1. Lineage (NCBI taxonomy): Eukaryota > Metazoa > Chordata > Mammalia > Chiroptera > Vespertilionidae > Myotis > Myotis myotis. The sequence continues at coordinate 3,073,345 of NW_023416390.1, forward strand.
TTGACGTAGACGCTGTCCTAAGACTGAGGCCTCATCTCTTCCATTGTAATAAATCCAGTTGTTTTTGTTTGTGCTACTCATGGGCATTATTGGAAATGAGAGCTCTGTAAAAACACCCTGACACGTGAAGCTGTATTCTGGATTCCACAGACACATGACCTGTTTTATTTTCATGGACATGACCATTGTATAGTATGTTTGGAACAGCTTAAGATCTTGCTGATGTATCATTAACTTGTGTACATACATTTCATTGTGGAGTTTTTAAAATAGTTTAAGGAATAAGTAGTACCCACTCAAGCACCACGTGTCTGCTAGCCTCTTTGTTTTGGATTTATCTTGCCTACTTTTATGCTTTTTAGTAGAATGAAGAATTGTACAGTTATATTAAATGCAAATTTCCTTTCTGAACTGACATGTTCAAAAACTAGTACAATAGAATATACTCTCTTAAACTTAATGATGGAGCAAGTGGGAAATTAGAGAAGTTGATGCTGGGGGGAAACAGTAATCCTCGTCTTGTCAGAATTCTCGCAGCTAAACATACCATTAAGCTTTCAGATAGTTTGTCATTTCTCAATATGTTGTATTTAGGAGGCTGCACATGAATATAAATAGTATGTTAATTTTATAATTTTTAAAGAGAACTTTCTGAAAAAGATAAAATGTAGATATACTGTGTGTATACTACATGATCAGAGGGCACATATTGTGTGATGAATGACGTGGCTGTTGGTTGTTTGAAGAATTTCCAGCCGAATTGTATGATACTGATTTACTTATTGGTATTACAGTTAGGTTAATATATAGTTATGGTTTAATTGCAAAATAAATCTGATTTACTTCTTTCTCATTTTGATAATTTTAAACTTACACTTTCATTAGAACTTTAAGGGGTCTGAGTTTTTTTCTGCAGCGTCATTTCAGAATTCAGAAAAGAATCAATAGAGAAAAATATTTTAAGTTTCCCAAATTACCATTAATTTTATTAGAAGCTAATGTTTAATTCATAGCGATGACAGTATTAAAATCCAAAAATATCTTGATTTAAGATCTATCACTGCATGCTTACTAATCAGTGCCTCGGTAAATCATTTGGTACTTGAAACACAGACACAGGAGTCTAATAGCCAGGCCAACCCCTCAATCGTGATGGAACTGAGCTACGTTTATTATGTTAGCTGAGCTCTGGGCCTAGAAAGAAGTGAGAAGACTCCATTTCCTAGGGTTAAGGCTCATCCTTCCCCAAGCCAGATTCTTCTTATAAACCTTTTCAGTTGCCGCCTCCCAGTGTTCCCATGGTGCCCTTTCCCAGGCCTCCAGGCCACCCTCTTCCCAGCGAGGTGGCACTTCAGGGGCTTCCAGTGTAGTCTGTGCCCTAGCGCTCCCATCCCTTCCTCACCCTTGCCCTCCTGTCTCATTCCGCTGGTGTGCACTGGATCGCATCTAGGTGTGAAGAGGAAAACAAACGGTGGAACTAATTCACCTTAACCTGTAGATGACTCATAAGCTAACTCTCCCCAGGTTTCTCCACGTGTTTTGTAAGTCTGTAAGAGGTTGCTGTTAACTTAGATAATTTTAAAGTAAAATCCAGGCAGCGTCGGGAGGAAGGAATTGAGTCTCTGCATGAGTAAGCCACATCTCACTGGGAGATAGCCCAGGTTCCTCTCTGCTCCTGGATGAGCGGCTCTCTGGAATGCCACAGATTTCATAAAAGTGTGCGTATATACCCGCTACGTACGTATGTGTGTGTGTGCGTGTCCTATAGATGTAAGAAATACCTATATCTATATACGTTTCCTACATCATGACGAGGAGAAGTTAAGAGTGGTGATTATGAAACCATTTGAATATAATGGTCATTTATAAGATATTTGTTGTTTGGGGATAGTTGATACTGTGTTTTAATTTATAGGAACCATAAAGAAAAAGACCTAGGATCTCTCATGACTAAAATTGGCTTCTTAAAATACGACTGGGGCTGGACTATCATATGATGTATATTACAACATGAACCAGGTGTAGTTCTTACATTTGGGAGGGGATCCTTGGATCTCTTGGGGAAAATATCTGTGTTATGGGAACTCAGCACATAGCCCCATAAGAAAGAGGAAGTGCCCTGACCGGTGTGGCTCAATGGATAGAGCGTCGGCCTGGGGACTGAAGGGTCCCAGGTTCGATTCCGGTCAAGAGCATGTACCTTGGTTGCAGGCACATCCCCAGTAGGGGGTGTGCAGAGGCAGCTGATTGATGTTTCTCTCTCATCGATGTTTCTAGCTCTCTATCCCTCTCCCTTCCTCTCTGTGAAAAATCAATAAAATATATTTTAAAAAAGAAAGAAAGAGGAAGTATGAGGATGAGAGAACAGAGAGGACTGCAGTTGGTCAAGTAGCAGGAGGTGCTGTTACTAGATTGCGAATTCACTGGGACACCGATCCGAAGGCATCCCTTTTGGATATGAAAGGCGGCTGCTGATCAGATTCTAACTCAGACATTGGGTTTCATGTAACAGAGATGTGATTGAACACTGTGCGGGGGGAATAGAGGGGGTAAAAGATGAATGAGACCAAGTTCCTGCCCTCAGGGAGCTTATAACAACTCCTGCTGAGTCCTTGAACCACAAGGAAGCACTCCATAGGGCTGTGGGAACACCCTCCTTGACACCCTCCCTCCACGCCGGATGTGGGGATTAGGGTAGGACAGAGGCCTTTCCCGCTCACCAGGGAAGAGAACTATTCCTTCATTCCTGCCTCAGTCTATTCCAGGCTTCAGCCTGCAGTATGGCCCCACAACTCACTCTCAAAACTCACGAATAACTACTGGCTTCTCTCTGCAGCTTGACACCAACCCTTGAAATGCTTTTCACCTAGACTTACACGTTGTCTTCCCTACCTTCCCTTTGCAGTTCTTTGCAAAACATTAATTCCAAAGTTTTAAATTCAATCTCTTTTCTACTGCCTTTTGCTATTCTCCCTCGATGAGCACATCCACTCCCAAGCTTCAGTCACCGCCTCTCGGAGACTACCCTCCAGATTGCTAACTGTAGCTGGAGGAGTGGTTCACGGGCCAGGGGCCAAGGTTATTGCAAGTGCTCTCAAGTCCAAGTGCACACCAGCACTGGCTGCGGAGTGAGATGCCTCTCACACATGTCCAGTTTGCAAATGAAAAGTAAGCAAGCACGTTATGACTTACTAAAATATAGTCACTTAATTAAAAGTATAACCAAATTCATAGTAGTAGTCATATGCATTCTCAACAAATACTAACAGTAAAACTATCAATGAATATTTGCCACTGTGTATTTAAAGTGATTTTCATACCTGAAAAGTTTGAGAACCATTAGCTCAAATCATTTTTCTGATAATTCAGCATTTCAACTACTACTTGGGGATTATCAAAATCTCAAAATGGATACGTCCAAAAGCAAGTATGTTTATCTTACCTCCCTCCCTTCTTCCAGACTCCCAGATTTGCTCTTTCCAATGTTCTTCTTTCTTTACTTGCACCACTACTCTCCCAGTTTCCTGAATTGACAGGAGTGGGATTGCATCTTTGTGTTTCCTCTTCCTTCCTCACATCTGCATGTCCTGAAGCCACAGCATCACCCTTTTTCTTTCTCTGCCTCCAAAGCACCGGGTTCTAGTTCTCAAGCGTCTTGTCCCAACAGCTGCCTCACCTCCTCGCTGCAGCGCCAACTTCCATTTCCTAAAGCACAGGTGTGGCTCCTCGCTCGCCTGGGCCACTGTCTCCTCATAGAGGCGCCCCAGACCCACACCTCCTCCCCAGCTCTCTCTCTGCTCCCCGATGCCCCTGTGCTCCTACCAAACAGATCCGCTGACATTCCTCACATGTGCCTCCTGCTCCCTCACACCTCAAGGCCTTTCCCAAAGCCTCCCACGCCGCGGCTGTGCACCGCTCTCCTCTGAACCCACGGTGTGTTCTCTCTTACTTAAGTCTGCCAGCGACTGAGCCCGTCCTGGGGAGACAGAGGACAGTGGGCTCGCCCGGAGAGCCATTTAAGAGGAAGGAGACACGGAACCAACCTCCCCGCTGTGATGAATGCTGTGCTGAGTGGCACTCGGGAGGAGCCACGCACTGCTGAGTGGCCCTGCTGTACTGCTGGCTCCCTGTGCGGAGCGTGTGAGGAGAGATGCAGGAGAGGCTTTCTCTTGATGTATTTGACCTTCATGTCGAAGCATGAAGAGTTTGTAAAAACAGAAAATCTCATCATATAAAAATTGTACATTAAATCTAATATATGAAGTGGTGGGTGTTTAAATGATCACAACACGCTTCGGTAGGAACTGAAGCCTTCTCCCACTGCAGTGGCTTCGGGAGAAAACTCCTTTCCCAGCAGGTAGTGTGGGCCGCCTGGGGCTCTCAGAGCTCGCCTCCTTCGCTTTCAGCTGGTATCTTGACTTTGGACATATAAGTCCTTACAGAGCTTTATAATCATAACTACTTCCTCACCAGGACCGGAGTTTTCTCCTGGGAACTAGGGGGTTTCCTTTACTTCTGGGTAAAGATGAGAAAGGATAAACAGTTGAAAATGAATTTATTCTAAAATCGTGGCCTTTTCTCAGAAGAATAAAACCTAAGTTTGGGTCTTTAGTTCTCCTTTTAAGTTTCTTTTTAAGTTTTATTTGCCTAACATATTTTTTCTTATTGCTCATAAAAAGATTCAAAAACTGTATTCTAGATTTTCTCAAATACTCTTTCCTCTATTCCATAACTTGGGGGAGTACATAGGATGAGGTAATTGACGATAGAGACCTTGGGAAGTTACAGCCCTCTTATGAAAAGGACTTGGGGGGTGCGCGCACACAGGTGTGTAGGCGTATTTGTACGCTGTTGAGTTGATAGCCTGTGGAGCTGTTGCGTCAGGTGTGTGACGGGAAAGTAAGTTCCTTTCCTTCCACCTTAGGCCGTTTCTAGAAGCCTTTCTGTTTGGTGTGACGGTGGGAAACAGAATTGAGCTCGTGCCTGTCCCTCCTGAGAGCTGCGTTTTTGTGGGCCAGTTTCCAGCTGGGTGATGGGAGGGGAGGACCAGCAGACCATCCCGTGGGGACTGGAGGAGGCAAGAGTGTCTTTGTCCAGTGGACTGAGGTGACGTGGACGTGAAGGCGGGGCTTAAGAGCCTGGATGATCACAACGCAGAGGAGTCTGTGGTGCCCAGAGGGATACTAAACAGGGATCGTCTAGTGCGGTTTGCCGGAGAAATCTCTCGGAAAGGCATCAGTTCACATGGCAGTACCCTCGTCAGGGAAAAGCCTGAGAAGCTGAGGAGTCGCTAGCTGATGGGAGCAGATTGTGGATGAGCAGGGGTTCCAGGAGTGGGGCTTCCCAGGAGTCAGCCTCAGCATGGCAGGGAGAGGCGCTCCCCTGGGATGGGGTGGCCGAGACGCGCATCCTGGGAGCATTCTGACCGGTGGCCCAGAGCGGAAGTCCCGGATTTGGTCTGGCCTTCAGGGATGTGCCTGGCATTCCTCTGCTGGCCTCATCTCCCAGTGAGTGAGGGCTCCATACAATTCTCACTTGAGAGTGGAGCTTCCATTTCCCTCTGCATTCTTTTCGCCTTCTGTAATTTTCTCCACAGAGGGCTGCAGGGTCCTTTTAATCCTAAGAGGGTGCGTTATTACAAGTTTGTTTCTCTTAAATGGAAGTACTTGGCCCACACCTTTGTATGTGGGAGGTCTCCAGGCAACTGTGAATAACTTGTAAAGGCTGCTAAGAGGTCAAGAAGTGCTTTGCTGGGTCTTGTTCTTTCTCTTTAAAGGCGGCTTCCCTGTCTTGCTTGGCTCTGCCCTTTCTGTTTCTTCCGTGGCTCTGTCCTGGGCTCTCTTGCCCTCCCTGGTTTCATCCTGTATCTCTAACCTTATCCACACTGAGACCCCGGCGCTGGCCATGAAGTGCATGTGTTTGAAGGAGATCCCATCGTCCCGATTGGTCTGTGTCCCCAAGGCCTGTCACAGTCGACTCTCCCCTTTCTTCCAGGAACCATGAACTCTTAGGCCTAAATGATCACCAGGTCTTGTCATTTGTTTGTTTGAAGTCTTCCTGTCTTCTTTTCTTGTTCCTAATATACCATCTTCTAGCTTCTCACCTGCAGTTCATACTGAAAGCTCTCTCTTCCTCTGCCTACCAGACTGATGTGGCTGTTTTTTCTTTATAAAATGGGAATAACTAAACCTATCTTGCAGGTTAGACATAATGTAATGTACAGCGTTTATCATATTATCTGGCAGAAAATAAATATTCAGCGAATGGTGGAATAATAGGCTTCTTACCTCCTCCTGAATCTGAGTATCCCTCGCTCCCCTCTGTGTCCACACCATGGGAGCGGTAGAGTGAGTGGTTGTCAAAAATCCGGGCTACAGAGCCCTGCGAACCTTGGCTGGAGTCCCTAGACTTCTGCTCAACAGGTAGTGAGATCACAGGCAAGTCTGAGCCTTCCGAGTTTTCTCTTTAAACGGAAACAGTTACACTGGTCAGTGGGATTGTCAGGAAGTAGAAGGAGATGACTTCTGGACAGGGCATGGTTCCTTCAGTCCGGTGCTCTGCTGATGCGTCTTGTGTTGCACCTCCCACCCGCATGCTCAGTCCGGGAGTGTCTGCCAGTCCTGGGTGGGGAGTTCGGAGCCCTTGTGCTGAGTCTCCCTCTTCCCTTTGCAGGCTAAGCACCTCCACAGTAATGGCCGCGGCCTTGCCCCGGACGCTGGGGGAGCTGCAGCTGTACAGAATATTACAGAAAGCCAACCTGCTGTCCTACTTCGATGCCTTCATCCAGCAAGGTGGCGATGACGTCCAGCAGCTGTGCGAAGCTGGCGAGGAGGAATTCCTGGAAATCATGGCCCTCGTGGGCATGGCCAGCAAGCCGCTGCATGTGAGGAGGCTGCAGAAGGCTTTGCGGGACTGGGTCACCAACCCCGGCCTCTTCAACCAGCCGCTCACCTCCCTGCCCGTGAGCAGCATACCCATCTACAAGCTGCCCGAGGGGTCGCCCACGTGGCTAGGAGTGCCCTGTGCCAGCTACGACAGGAGCAGCGGCGCCCGGGAACCGCACGTCAAAGTCCCCAAGTGCGCGGCCATCACGTGCGTGCAGAGCCCCGGGCAGGGGAAGCCGGACGTGGGGAGCCTGGCGCTGCCCAGTGTCGGGGAGTCCAGACTCTGGCAGGGCCACCACGGCACCGAGAGCGAGCACAGCCTCTCCCCCGCAGACCTGGGCTCCCCCGCGTCCCCCAAGGAGAGCAGCGAGGCCCTGGACGCCGCGGCCGCGCTCTCGGTGGCCGAGTGTGTGGAGCGCATGGCCTCCACGCTGCCCAAAAGCGACCCGAACGAGGTGAAAGAGCTGCTGAAAAGCAACAAGAAGCTGGCCAAAATGATCGGCCACATCTTCGAGATGAGCGACGAGGACCCCCACAAAGAGGAGGAGATTCGCAAGTACAGCGCCATCTACGGCAGGTTCGACTCCAAGAGGAAGGACGGCAAGCACCTGACTCTTCACGAGGTAAGAGCCGTGTCCCTGGGGCTTGTGCTGCTGAGAGAAGAGCTTGGGGACAGCGCCCAGGGGTGCCCCCTCCCCCAAAGCAGCGATAGAACATGGAGGTCTCCGCGAAATGCAGCCTTTGCGAAAGAGACCATGTTTCCTGTGCTGGTATTTTTATGTTGAGCTCAAACATGTTGAGCTTCGGAGCTAGTGTAGGGTAACTCAGAAAAATGTCAAAATTTAAACAGTGAAAGCACCAAGTCTTTGCATTTACAAAGCAGTTTGTTTTTTTCATTAAATAGGATTTAAATGTAACCATTCATTTAAAAGACATTTTTGTAGACAAAAAGAAATTGGAGAAATAACCAGAACTTAAAGCAGTTTTCAACTAGCATAGAAAGCAAAATTAGATGAATGTTGTAGGAATTATTTTAACTTTGGTTTCATTTATTTGGACTTATATTGTTTTGGTTTGATACTTGGCATTAAAATTCCTCGTTTTATCTTCCTGGCACTCTATCTAGAAATATTCCGCTTATGTGTAACGCATATCTCATCTGCATTTACTCCCTTTCTCTTGTCCATCTGGCCAACACATCATCTTAGGATTTGGCTCAAGCATAAGCTTAACTCTGATATGGTTGCCTCCAGTTCCAATGACCTCTCCTTCCCATGTTTATCCCCACAGACACTGCTGTCGCAGTCACTTCAACTCTTTATGGTACTTATTTGTACACTGGTCTGTCCCTCTCAGTCTATTTGGGTTTTGCGAAGGCTGAGATAATGTCTCATTCATTTTATGTCCTCAGAACCTAACACACCCAACAAATGCTTGGAAAATAAATGCATTTTCAAAACTTTAAAAAGATATTCTATAGTTAAATTTTTTATAGCCATTTATCCTTTACAAGAAAGAAATAAGCCCTGTTTGAAAAAAATGTTCCGTTGGATGCAGAATTTCATGTTAGAAACATGAGATCTTTCCCCCAGACTTGTATGTAACAATAAAAAAGAATTTATACTTAGGCAAAGTACTCAGTTATTGCAAAGGATGTCAAGTGATTGACTCTGTAAACTTTGAGATACTTTCTTTACATATACAAATGAGATCATATTTTGCACACTGTTCTCCAAATTCCTTTCTTTTTAAAAGTTAACATGCATACACAGTACAATATGCTATTAGATATTTTTTAAGTCAGTACACACAGAGCTACATTATTTATGGGTTGCATGTTTTTCTATAGAATATATGCCAACATGTAAAATTATGGGGTCAAAGGAAATATAAATTTAATATTTTAGTAGATACTGCTAAATTACCTTCTAAAAGCTGCAATAATTTACATCTTCACTATCATTATATGCACGTGTCCATTTCTCTACGCTTTTGCTAATATTGTGTTTATCATTCTATTTTAAATTTTAAAAATTGTTTTCAATTACAGTTTGCATTCAATATTATTTTGTACTAGAGGCCTGGTGCATGAAAATTCATGCACTCAGGGGGCGTTGCTCAGCCCAGCCTGCGCCCTCTCACAGTCCAGGAGCCCTCAGGGGATGTCCTATTGACAGCTTAGGCCCTCTACGGGAGGCGATCGGGCGGGCAATCAGGGGACAGCTCCCACCCCCATCACCCCGCCGCTGCCGCTGCCACTGACCTCCCTCTGTGGGAGGCGACCGGGCAGCCAATCAGGGGACAGCACCGGTGGGCGTGTCCCCCCCATCGCCCCTCCACCTACCCTGGTTGCTGCCACCTCCCCCCACATCGCTGTTTCCTCCCTCTGCCCGCTGGCACGCACCTTGGCTGGCCTGGCATGCCTGCTTGCCGGCCCCGCTCCCCCACCGACTGGTTGTTCCGCCGTTGGGCCGAGTTGCATATTATGCTTTTATTATATAGGATTAGTTTCAGGTGTGGAGCATCATGGTTAGACAATCGTATACGTTACAAAGTGTTCCCCCCAATATTTCCAGTGCCCACGTGGCACCTAACATAGTTACTGCAATATTATTGACTATTATCCTTTTTAATCTTTGCCAGTCTAGTTAGTAGAGGAAAATTTTTCATTGCTCAAATTTACTTTGCTTAGTAAGGATAAATAATATCTTTTAATATGTTTTACAGACATTCAATTTTATGTTTATATTTTTGTTCTAATATTGAGATTGTTTGTCTTACCAGTAAAAAATTGATTGGTAAGAACATTTTTATTTTAAAGATATTAAATTTTTGCCCTGACCGGTTTGGCTCAGTGGATAGAGCGTCGGCCTGCGGACTCAAGGATCCCAGGTTCGATTCTGGTCGGGGGCATGTGCCTTGGTTGCGGGCACATCCCCAGTGGGAGGTGTGCAGGAGGCAGCTGATCGATGTTTCTCTCCCATCGATGTTTCTTAACTCTCTATCCTTCTCCCTTCCTCTCTGTAAAAAATCAATAAAATATATATTTTTTAAAAAGGTATTAAATTTTTGTCTTTGTAAATGTTCTCCCAGATTCTCATTTGTCCTTTGACCTTTCAGACCATTTGCCCTGTGGAAGTTTAATTTTATGTAAGAATACCTATTGTCTTGTGTGAGTGCACAGTCTAATTCTCTAACCCTTCACCAGTGTAGAGTTATTCTAATTAGCTTAGCTAAATAATACAGTTTGATGTCTGGAAAGGCAAGTGCCCCTTCAATAGTCTTGTATTTCAGCTTTGTATTTTTTTAGGTAATCTTATCCATTTCTCCTTCCAAATAAAACTTTTTAATGCATTTGTCACATTATAGATGCCTTAAAAGTACAGATTAATTTGTAAAGAAAAAATGACATATTTACAACACTCCCATATAGTATATGTATTTACTTATTTAGATCTTTTATATTCCTTGGTAATTTTTAAAGTTTTTAATTCACATAGGTTTTGCATATTTCTTTTTAGGTCATATACTGTGCATTATATATGTATGTTAATGTCTATATTATATATATGAAAATTTAATTCGTTTATGTAGAATATACAAATATCCTATATAATAAAACCCTAATATGCAAATCGACCAAATGGCAGAATGACTGGTCGCTATGATGTGCACTGACAACTAGGGGGCAGACGCTCAACGCAGGAGCTTCCCCCTCGTGGTCAGTGTGCTCCCACAGGGGGAGTGCTGCTCAGCCAGAAGCTGGGCTCACGGCTGGTGAGCGCAGTGGTGGTAGCAGCACTAAGGAACAGTGAGCAGAGCAGTAAGGAGCAGCGAGCAGACAGGCGGTAAGGAGCAAGGGGTCCTGGACTGCAAGAGGGATCCCAGACTGCGAGAGGATGCAGGCCGGGCTGAGTGACTCCTCCCCTCCTCCAGTGCATGGATTTCATGCACCAGGCCTCTATTATTAAATGAATTTTTCCACTTAAAAAAAATTGCTCTCATTGGCTGATTTTTGTATATTAATCATGTTTGCAGCAATTGTACTATCTAATCTTTTTTAAAATAAGTGACTTTATTTTTTAAAATTTATCTTTATTGTTGAAAGTATTATAGATGTCTCCCTTTTTTCACCCATTAACCCCTGTCCCCACCCCTACTGTTCCCCAGGCCTTCACCACACTATTGTCTATGTCCGTGGTTTATGCATATGTGAATATAAGTTCTTTGGTGGATCTCTTCCCACCCACTCCCCTCTCTGCCTCCCCTCTGAGATTCTTCCGTCTGTTCCCTGCTTCTAAGTCTCTGGATCTATTTTATTCATTAGGTTCCACATATGAGTAAGATCGTGTGATGCTTGTCTTTCTTTGGCTGGCTTATTTTGCTTAGCATAATACTCTCCAGGTTAGATATGAGTGTATGTGGGAGCTTAAGATCAGAGAAGTGATTAGCAAAAAGTACTTAATCACAGTGAACCTGTGACTTGATCTGTTTTGGGCCTATCCTTTTGCAGATGTTATGCCTTATTGTTGCCATACAATAACTGACTCTCGAGAACTTGTAAGTAGAGCTAGAAAGTACACTTAGTGTTATAATTCGGACACACCTGGGCACTTTCACTACCTGTGAACCAATAAAAGAACCTACTAAAAGGCTATTGTGGTTGTCAGTATTAGAAAACAAAGAGCATAACTTGTTGGCAATTTTATTTCATGCTTTAATCCAGTTTTCATATAGTTTTTAAAACATAGCAGATGAAACGCAAAGTTTCGTTAAAAGACCCGTATTTTTTATCAGAGCAGAAGTATGTTAAGGAGATGACTTTAATAAACCAAATCAACCTCACATTTTTAAAAAACAACCCACTATAACCTATTTTGAAAATATCCAAAATGAATAATTTCACATTTGGCTTTGCTAAGGGGCTCTTTGCTTCTTTGGATAAAGAGGTAAAGATGGTATTTAAGTAATGAAACCGTGGTGGCTTTCCCAAAATAAGGGGACACTTAAAATGAATGCTAGTAGGCTGAGATGTGGGGGTGGGGGCTTTGGAAAATGTGACTTGTGTTTTTGAAACTTACACTACTGGTTATTTGCAACTCTAGTATGTGAGCCTGGTCCAGTATTATAGTTCAGGATAGACATTTATAAATCAGATTTTTTTTTTCAAAGTAGTAACCATTCAAAAGCTTGGTGGAAGTTATGAAATCCTGAGGGAATTAAAAGTGTACCTTTTAGATATTATGATAATTTCACTTTTTTTTTCACTTGACTATTTAAAATAAGAACGATTTTGCCCTAGCCAGTTTTGCTCAGTGGATAGAGCATCGTCCTGTGGACTGAAGGGTCCTAGGTTCAATTCCGGTCAAGGGCACGTATCTCAGGTGTAGGCTCGATTCCGGCCCGAGTTAGGGGCACATTCAGGAGGCAACCAATTGATGTGTCTCTCTCACATCAATGTTTCTCTTTGTCTCTCTTCCTCTCTTCCACTCTCTCTAAAAATCAATGGAAAAATATCTTTGGGTGAAGATTAACAATAAAATAAGATAAAATTTTTGAGTTTTTCTAAATTTCTAAGATAGATGAATATTACTAGTTTATCCTCAATTTCCAAATAAGGAAACATATGATTTATTGTTAATTCACTGTTGGTAGTATTTCTGAGAGGGTTTTAAATATAAACCCTATGGACAATGTTCTTTTCATCCTTCAAGTGGATGAAAATGAGGAGGTTATCTACATGTGAAAAGATTTTTTTCGACTCTCACAATTATGGAATGAGTCATTGTTATAAATACTTTTTTTATGAGCTAAATAATCAGTGCTGTCTTAGGAACTGGCTAGGTATGACCTGGTTTATAGGAGTCGGACCATGAAGATAGTGTGAGGGACTGAGGCTTAGAACCACACTAATTATTGGTGGATGGCATGAACCCAGGAGCAGTACTAGAAAGAAGTCCAGGCAGGCAGTGTTCCATCCATCCAGAAACGTGTAAGGAGGGTATGTGGTCAACTACATGATCAGTGTGTGTCCGATCTTAAGTCAGAGGTGGAGGAAGAGGAGCAAACGGTAGGCTGAGAACAGCAAGGCAGCAGAGAATGCAGGAGCTTGTAATATTCAGAAATATAAGTCGGTAGACAACTTGGCATGATAGAATAGTTGTCAGCAGATAGCAGCTTCCAGCCAAAGGGCTCTGGAACTCAGAGATAGGAAGGGGGAGAGGGGCATGGAGATAGGAGCAATGGGTAAGTTGTAGATCTAGTGGGACTTTTACAGGAATTGGAGTTGCTAAGCACATTATTAAGACAAGGATGAGGATGCCAAGTTTAGGTCCGTTTCCACTGTAGTGTTGAGAAGTCAAGGCTGAGTGTTCCAGAGCAGTTCAATAATCTTAGTTTTGAGAGAGGAAGAATGCTGAATCTGGGAACCCCACAGACCGGTCCACATTTATTAGTAAGATATTATGCTTTATTCTGAACTCTTAGCTCAGAATGGATAGATATCAGCATCTAATTCTTAAAAACAGCTCTGGCCGGCATGGCTCAGAGGTTAGAGTTGTCAGCCCATGCACCAGAGGGTCGTGGGTTTGATTCCCGGTCAAGGGCATGTACCTGGGTTTGGGGTTTGATCCCTGCCCCCTGGTCAGGGAGCATGTGGGAGACAATCAGTCCATGTGTTTCTTTCACATCAATGTTTCTCTCTCTCTCCCTTATACCCCTCCCCGCTCCCTTCCACTCTATCTAAAAATCAAAGGAAAAAATATCCTCACTCTTTGAGTGAGGATTAAAAAACAAAACAAGAAATGTTAGCCATTTCCTTTTGATAGTTTATAAAAATGGAGTACAGAACTTTTAGGGTAGTCTCTTTTTAAGTCACTTTTAGTGAGTCACATTTTTCTAAGAATATGTTCATTTTATCTAAGTTTTCAAACTCACTAGCATAAAGCTGCTTATAATTTTTAAGACCTAATATTATTTGTACATTTAAGTATTTTCCCTCTGACCAATCATGCCAGAGATTTGTCAATTTTATTAATCTTTCCAGGCAGCTGCAAACTAGAGCCTGTGGGCCAAATCTGGCCCACCTCCTGATTTTGCAGATAAACTTTTATTGGAACATAGCCATACCTAACCTATATAATAAAGAGGTGATATGCAAATTGACCATCACACCCTCATACAAGATAGCCACCCCCATGTGGGCACAAGATGGCCACCCCCATGTGGGCTAGCAGGGGAGGGCAGTTGTGGGTGATCAGGCCAGCAGGGGAGGGCAGTTAGGGGTGACCAGGCAGGCAGGGGAGTGCAGTTAGGGGCAACCAGGTTGGCAGTTGGGGGGGACCAGGCTGGCGGGGGGGGAAGTTGGGGGTGACCAGGCCCACAGGGGAGGGCAGTTGGGGGCGACCAGGCCCACAGGGGAGGGCAGTTGGGGGCGACTGGGACGGCAGGAGAGGGCAGTTGGGGGCAATCGGGCCAGCAGGGGAGCAGTTAGGCGTTGATCAGGCTGATAGGGGAGCAGTTAGGGGGTGATCAGGCTGGCAGGCAGAAGCGGTTAGGGGCAATCAGGTAGGCAGGCAGGTGAGTGGTTGGGAGCCAGCAGTCCCAGATTGTGAGAGAGATGTCCCAGATTGGAGAGGGTGCAGGCTGGGCTGAGGGACACCCCCCCCCCACCCAGAGCATGAATTTCATGCACCGGGCCTCTAGCCCAGGGGTGGGCAAACTTTTTGACTCGAGGGCCACAATGGGTTCTTAAACTGGACCGGAGGGCCGGAACAAAAGCATGGATGGAGTGTTTGTGTGAACTAATATAAATTCAAAGTAAACATCATTACATAAAAGGGTATGGTCTTTTTTTTTTTAGTTTTATTCATTTCAAATGGGCCGGATCCGGCCCGCAGGCCGTAGTTTGCCCACGGCTGTTCTAGCCTATATATATAAAAGCCTAAGCAACCAAACGACCATTGCTATGACACGCACTGACCACCAAGGGATAGACGCTCAATGCAGGAGGTGCCCCCTGGTGGTCAGTGCACTCCCACAGCAAGAGCACCACTCAGCTGACCAATGGGCACCAGAGGCGGGGCTCACAGCTGGCGAGTGCCGCTATGGCGGTGGCGCGAGCCTCTCCCGATCGGGACTGACTGGGCGTGAGCCCCCAGCAGGCGCAGCGGGGCCAGGATGAGCAGGAGCGGCAGGCAGCGTTGGACTGCCAATTTCTGCCTTATCTCTGCAGGCCACGCCGAGGGACCCCACCAGTGCATGAATCCATGCACCAGGCCTCTAGTGTATATCTGCGGCTGCTTTTGAGCGGTGATGCCAGAGTTCAGTAATTGTAACAGACTATTTGGCCTATAAAGTCAAAATATTTTCTATATGACCTTTTGTAAAAAAAAAAAAAAAAGGTTTCCGACTCAATCTTTTTGAAGGAGCAGCTTTTGGCTTAGTTGTGCCGTGTGTGTGTGTGTGTGTGTGTGTGTGTGTGTGTGTGTGTGTGTTCTGTTTCACAGTTTATTTTATTCTTTTCTAATTTAAGTTGTGTGCTTAGTTCATTAATGTCCAGCTCTTCTTCTTTTCTAAGGAAGCAATTAAGGCTATAAATTCTTACTATATATTGTATTAGCATTATTCAAAATTGTGATATGAGGTTACTATTTTTCCTAATGATTTCTAACGGAATTACATTGTAGTCAGAGAACATGGTTTGAATGCTGCCAACCCTTTAACTTTTGTTGAGATTTCAGTTATGGCCCATATGTAGTGAGTGTTTTTTATATATTTCTGCAGTTGTGATAGAGTGTTTTGTGTTTGTCTGTTTTAACAAGCTTATTAAACTCTGTTATTCAAACTTTCTAGTCTTACTTATTTTTTTTTACTTGCTCTGACAATAACTGAGAGTTGTGTGTTAAAGTCACCTACTGTGATTATTTCTCTTTGTATTATGCAGTAACCTTATTAATCTTTAATAATGCATTTTTCTTTAAAAATTTATTTTCCTTGATATTAATATAGATACATGTGCTTTCTTTTTGTTAGTAATTGCTGTTAGATCTTTTTTCTATCCTTTTACTTTTCAGTCGTTCCTAATCCATGTTTTAGAGACATCTCTTATAAATATCAATAGTTGGATTTTTTTTTTAAATCCAGTCTTATATTCTTTATCTTTTAACTAGAACATTTGCTTCATTTACATTTATTTAGTGACTAATATATTGAATTTATTTCCATTGAATTGTTTTGTATCTCTTCCCCTTCCCAACTCTTTATATCTCAGATTGACCATCTGGAATAAGTTAATTTTAGCCTGAAGTGCATCATGTAGAATTTCCTTAATAAAGGTCTGCTGATGGCAAACTATGTCCTTCCCCACCTCACTAGAAATTATTTTTATTTTGCCCTGATTCTTTTTTTTTTAATCCTCACCCCAGGACATGCTTATTGATTCTTTAGAGTGAGAGGAGAGGGGAGAAAGATAGAAACATCAATGTCAAAGAGCAACATAGATTGATTGCTTTCCTAAATCCTCAACTTAGGTATGTGTCCTGACTGGGAATTGAACCCCCAACCTCTCCGGGAAGGGACGACGCTCCAACCGAGCCACACTGGCCAGGGCTGCCCTGATTCTTAATTGACATTTATTCTGGGTATTCTATATTGTCAGTTATTTTCCCTAGTAATTGAAGATACCATTTCCTTGGCTTTTGGTTTTCATTTTTGTGTTTAGAAGTTAATGGTTATCTGACTGTCGTCTGCTTTTGAACTCTTCTGTTTGCCTCTGCCCCAATTTCTTCTCTCCTCATTTCTCAGTTTTCCTGTTTTGTTTGTTTGGTTTACTATAGTACTCTTCAGTCACATTTTCAACTTTTATTTCTTTAAATGAAGTCTTTAAGGGTCTGATCCTGTTATCTGTTGTTTCTCCTGATTTTTACTTTTGATGCTTTGGGGGATTTTTGGGGTGTTTTATGATTTCTGTCTGTGAACTCATTTTTCTGGGAAGTGTGGGAATGTTTTGAGGCCTGGGAAGAAAATGGACTCTCCTAGAGGTTATTTGCTTTTGATTTTACCAGGCATCTGTACTCTGCACACTACAACTCTGGGACCCTGTGCAAACACAATCACAGCCTCCGTAGTGTCAATTAGGGCTGAAGTCTGAGGGCTGATTTGGGGTTAGGAAACCTCAAGAGAGCATCTCTGTTCTCTCCCACTCAGTAACAAGGTTCAAGACAGTAATTCCCTGCTCTGTCCCTGGGGGTGCAGGTGTATTTCCAAGTCAGCCTTGCAGTGGGTGTGTAGTGCTTAGTGATCTCAGCCTTCTGGAGGAGAGGTCTGAGGCTCCTCGCCTTGGATGGGTCCTGGGTGTTCCCTCCACACTCACTTTTCCTCTCACCACTCTCCCTCCACTCTCACCAGCCCCACGAGGCTGTGAAGGTTGAAGCTCAAGTTCACCTGGTTTAGTAACTGTCCCTAATGTACTCCTTTGAGATACTGTCTTCATTCATTTTGACCTGTTTTACTGGCCCATTGATGTATTTAAGGTCATGTTCTTCCCTCTATTTTATTCAGAAATTTTAGTTATCTGGGAGAGGGGCCAGCTGTTCATGGTACCTAGCTGTCCCTGTGCTGGAGACGAAAGTTGAGCCTCCCTGTCACCCAGCATTCACCTAGCATTTTATGCCAACAACATTGAACCCAGAGTCACAATCATTTGATTGCTAAAGGTTATAATTTTAACTACCAGCAAAGAGAATTTTTTAAGTCTGGTTATGATAGAAGCTAAGTTTAAGAAAATTTTTACATCAAGTTATGAATGGAATTTTGGTATTTTTATCCACAAAAAGAGGAAGCGGAGGAGTAAGTAAAACAATCAGGGAGAAGATCTTATTTCATACTTCAACAAAATTAGGAACTTAGAATTTAAAAAAATTAGCATTGTGATCCAGTCTGCGACTACTGTTTTGGAGTATTTGTATCGTTTTTTAAAAGTAGAATTGTCGTTGATTTAATTATTAGTCCTAGGAGCATGTAATCTATAAAACACTGACAGAAAATACATTTTTGAGGGGAAGTTTGATGATCCTCTTCTTACTACAACTTGGACTGGGTTATAGTTATTTCTCTAGCCTCAGTTTTTTTACCAGAAAACTCCCTGAGGGCCTAGAAAGTTCAGTCTACCTTTTTGGTTGATTGGAGCCTGAATTTAATAACAAAGAATGTTATGTTTGTTTTTCTTAGTTTCTGGTAGGATGATGGGAGGAATGCTAGAACATTGTTTTCGGTTTATATTGAAAAGTTATTTTCTTTGGTTGTGCATAAGCTGGTACTTCTGAAATGTTATCAATTAGTATTTAAATCAACCTCATTCTGGACATTTATACTACCCCAAGTTTTTTTTTACAAATTTTTTTTTAATATATTTTATTGATTTTTTACAGAGAGGAAGGGAGAGGGAGAGAGAGAAACATCGATGAGAGAGAAACATCGATCAGCTGCCTACTGCACACCTGCTACTGGAGATGTGCCCACAACCCAGGTACATGCCCTTGACCAGAATCGAACCTGGGACCTTTCAGTCCGCAGGCCGACGCTCTATCCACTGAGCCAAACCGGTCAGGGCTACAAATCTTTACTGAGCATCTAATCCATGCCAAATGCTGATGTAAACAAGCCAAGTCTCTGTCTTAATACATGATAAAAGTAAAAAATACAGCATACGTACGTGAACAACGATTACAAGAGTGCATTCACATTTATATGCTTATATGTACACAGAGAAATATTGGAACCATACATTAAAATATTAAGTCATTCTGGATGGTTGCATGCTGTATTTATTGTCTTCTTTTGCTTCTCTGTATTTTTTAAAAATTTAAGAAAAACAGTTGTTAATAAAGTGGGATGCCAGTTTGGGGAGTAAACGCCCGAACTAACACTAAGAACAGCTTTGTGCCGGGTGTGTCTCTCAGTACCTCCTGTTGTATCACCACCCTTGCGGTGGCGATACATCCCCGTGGGGCCCTGAGAAAACTGAGGCTCTGAGTTGTTACATGTCCAGCATCCCACAGCTGGTGAGTGACGGAGCAGAACCTATCCCAGACCTGTCTGCCCCAAACCCTATTCTCTTCTTGCCCCCAATCATGCCTTGAATGAGTATGTTTCTTGCTTTTAAAATAAGTCTAATATTAACCCTTGGCAATTCCCTACACCTATTTAAATTGACAAATTAAGTGAAAAAATGTTCTAGCTTATAAAACTATTACAGGTTTTGAGTTTTGGATAACATTTGCTATTTTAAATTTTACTATAGGGTGTTTGGTCACTAGTAACTCTGTATTGGCAATGTTTAACTCTTGGGTGAAAGAATAGAATTAGGTGAGTCTCAACGACTCTAAGACCTTGCTTTTCCATTGTAGTCCTAATTTGTGATAACTATTCGAAATGATTTGGTAAATATTTAACTAAAATCATTTAATTTTTATTCCTCCAAGAATTTTTATGTCAGTTCGCATTGAAAAAAAACCTTCTAGATCATGTATACTCACTCACTTTTAGTTAGGGAAATATTATCATCTTATCACACAGTGAAATCCCGTGGTTTTTCATAAGAAAAATGAGATGCAGATATTTTTACTTTTTATTTTGATTTTGCTTATTTTCCATAAACTCTCATACCTGAACAAAAATAAAGCGTATAAACAAATAAGCCTACGGTGACTATTTTGATTACTTTGAGTTCTGAGAGATGTTAGGTACTTGATTTTCTTTGGAAATTAGGCATTAGGACTAATTAGGAATAAAGACCTTCATGATTTTTTATAAATTCTGATTTCATTATATACTGATATGACATGTTTATAGTCTATTCTTAAGTGAAATGTTTTATATGTCGATAAGTTGAAATACAGATGTTTCTGGTTTTAAAAACCCTATTTTGATACGCAGCTCACTGTTAACGAAGCAGCTGCTCAGCTCTGTGTGAAGGATAATGCCCTCCTGACAAGAAGGGATGAACTTTTCGCGCTGGCGAGGCAGATTTCTCGAGAAGTCACCTATAAATACACTTACAGAACCACCAAGTAAGTTTAACTCATTGGCAGCACTTTTGCATTTTTTGAGAGAAGTAGAGCTTGAAATACCAACCATTTGATAGTATATAAATGAGCATTTCTGAAAACAGTATGATTATAGTTCAACTAGAGGCCTGGTGCACAAAAATTCATGCACTCGGGGAGGGTTCCTCAGCCCAGCCTGCACCCTCTCACAATCCGGGACCCTCGGGTAGGTCCCTAGGCCTGGCCTGAGATCAGGGCCTATCGGGGCTTTCCTTCCCCCGGCTGTAGGCAGCTGGCCCCACTGCTTGCCATCTGTGCAGCGCTGTGCCCCCTCCCCTGCCACCGGAGGCCTCCCTCTGCAGGTGACAAGCTGGGGTGCAATGGCTTGGCTGGCCTGGGCCTCCCTCTTTCTTTGCTGGGAGGCGGGGCCAGCCCTGCGAGGGGCCATCTGCCTACCTGATCGCCCCTAACTGCTGGCCTACCTACCTGATTGCCCCTAACCCCTTGCCTGCCTACCTGATCACCCCTAACCACTCTGCCTGCCTACCTCATCGCCCCTAACCGCTTGCTTGGGGGCAGGGCTAGCCCAGTGAGGGGCTGTCTGCCTACCTGGTCTCCTCTAACCACTTGTCCGCCTACCTGATTGCCCCTAACCACTTGCCTGCCTGATTGCCCCTAACCACTTGCTTGGGGGCAGGGCTAGCCCAGTGAGGGGCCATCTGCCTTCCTGATCACCCTTAACCGCTGGCCTGCCTACCTGATCACCCCTAACCACCTGCCTGCCTACCTCATCACCCCTAACCACTCTGTCTGCCTGCCTGATTGCCCCTAACCACTTGCTTGGCATTGCCAGCCCGGCTGGCATGGCTCAGTGGTTGAGTGTCAACCTGTGAACCAGAAGGTCATGGTTCGATTCCCCATCAGGGCACATGCCTAGATTGCGGGCTCAATCCCCAGCGTGGGGCTGCAGGAGGCAGCCGATCAGTGATTTTCTCTCATCATTGATGTTTCTCTCTCTCTCTCCCTCTCCCTTCCTCTCTGAAATCAATAAAAATATTAAAACAAAACAAAACAAAAAATATTGCCAGTGTTTTTTGTTGTTTTGTTTAATTCTGTTTGTCTTTTAAAAAAGCAGTTCCCTGGCACTATGACATTGTTCTGGTGGGTTTCAGACAGTCCCTCATGCAGATGCTTGGGCTGTGAGTGTGATGATGGGGTTTAGTTAGTCAGCATTATAGACTGATCTGTACACCACTCACTATATGCAACTGAACTCAGAGGAAGAAGCAGGTTAGTCCCTCTTGCGAGGTGTTTTGAGATTAGCTGAATAAGTAAAAAGAATCCATTGACCAGTATTTAAGGGAAATTGGAAGATATAAGTGGAATATGGAACATGTGTTTGAAGGGGGAAAAAACTAATGTTAAAACAATGATGGTTCTCAAATGTAAACACTCCTCACTTGAACTCCAAGCACTGTCTGTGGTTGTAGTGCCCCTCGACTTTGCCCCCTCGGTTCCACATGGTCCCTGGCTCCCAGTGCCCATCCTTGGTGCATGCCCCTGCGGCTCTGAGCGCTTGCAGGTGGCCACCCACGTGACAGTGACGGAGCCTGGGCTGAGCCACATCCTCTGCACCCTGCCCGGCCCTAATAAATCACAGTCTCGGGGGACGGAGCCTTGGAATTTAAATGACACGCATCCAGACGATCCTGTGCACGTCCAAGTTTGAAAAGCCCCTCCTGGTTGTCATCGCCATTGTTTTTCCTAACTCAGAGCGCTTCTCGCCACTGGAGCTCACATATTTACAAAGTGACAACAACTGAAATTATGCAGACTAAATGAGCAGGGTAACAATATACAGCAATATTATAGGGTCACTTACAAGATTTTTTTTTTTTTTGGAGTTAGCTAATCAAGAGCTGATTTAGTGATTTTTTAAATTTTCTTTACTGTATTATACAAAATTTTCCTTCTGATTGCTTTATTTAAATAATTTTCTTGAATCAAAGTAATACATGACCATGATTTAAGAAGTCATATAGTGCACAAGGTTTACAATGGAACTCAGCAGTTCTCCTGCTCACCCCTGTCTCTCTTTCCCCTTCTTAATATGGCCTCTAGAGGCAACTACTTTCAACAATTTTTAGCTGTTTTTTGTAGTATTTGTATTTCTTTTTTAAGTTAAATATATTTCAAAATACATAACACTTCTATATAATTTAGAACACAAAACTATGTAAATAGGTAATACAAAAAAGTTGCACTCCCATTCCTGTCTCATTTACCTTGTTTTTCTCCTCAATGTAGATAGCTTTTTAAGTGTTTTTTGTATCTTTGCAGTGTTTATGTACATGCAAAAAAATATAGTTTCTCATTTTCACCTTTTTAAAAAAACACAATAGGTAGCATGTGTCTATATTATTATATGTTTCGCTCTTATTTAAACACTAGAGGCCCGTGGGGTCCCTCTCTCTGGCCTGCAGGATTGGGCTGAAACTGGCTCTCCGACATCCCCCAAGGGGTCCCGGATTGCGAAAGGGTGCAGGCCAGGCTGAGGTGCACGATCAGGCCGGCCAGGGAGGGACGGCGGCAGGGCTCCAGGGCATGTCTGGCCCATCTCGCTCAATCCAAATCTGCCGGACCCCAGCAGCAAGCTAATCTACCGGTTGGAGCATCTGCCCCCTGGTGGTCAGTACCCGTCACAGCGAGCGGTTGAGCAACCTTAGCATATTATTAGCATATTACGCTTTGATTGGTTGAACGGACGACCGGACCCTTAGCATATTAGGCTTTTATTATATAGGAAGTCTTGGAGATCTCACTCTATACATACTAGTACATATACATCTTCCTCATTGTTTTTTACATTGATGTATCATGATTCATTTACCCAGTACCCTATTGATGGATACCTGAGTTGTTTCTAGTCTTTTTCATTATAAATAATACCATAGTAAATAACATTATGCGTATCTTATTTATTCTGAAGTTCACGTTTTTGACACTCTAACACAGGGGTTCTCAAACTACGGCCCGCGGGCCACATGCGGCCCGCCGAAAACATTTATCCAGCCCGCTGGGTGTTTTTGCCGCCGCTGTGTGCATAGGAATTTGTTCATAGTTTTTTTTTAAACTATAGTCCGGCCCTCCAACGGTCTGAGGGACAGTGAACTGGCCCCCTGTTTAAAAAGTTTGAGGACCCCTGCTCTAACATCTTTTATATCAGGGGTGGGGAACCTTTTTTCTGCCAAGGGCCATTTGGATATTTATAACATCATTTTCGGGCCATACAGAATTATCAACTTAAAAATTAGCCTGCTAAATTTGGCCAGACATTTAATTAACTCACCCCAATGCCTTGGCAGGACCAGACCAAATGATTTCTCGTACCTCATATGGCTCGCGGGCCAGATGTTCCCCACCCGTTTTACATGAAAGTGTAGCAGAATTGATGGCTTGCCATAGTTCAGTCGGCAGTAGCAGTTCACATATATGTAGGACCTCTGTGGGCTAGGTTCCCAGCAGAGGGATCTCTAGGTGAAGGGGGAGTGTGTTGTTGTCTCGGTAGGTAGATAAAAAGCATTTTAATCTCATGTCGCTTCAGGTATTCATCTTAAATGGCCATTGTTGTCATTTTGTCCTAAATTGTTTCTATTGACCCATAAAGGGATATTATGAAATACAATCCTCAATTTTTTTTTCCTTTTTCATTATGTAATAATCATTACATACTTATTGAGTACTTTGTGTGGGGAATTCTAAATAGTATACATCTTTAAAAATGGATAATAATTGCATCTGCATCTTTCAGTGTTGATTTAAAAATGAAAAATCTAGTTTTCCTCACTTCAGTGTTCGTTATGCATGTCTTACTTTTGGTGTCAGGTTTCAGGGTTACATGTTTCGGTGGAAGTTTATAGATTAAGATGTCTCTAGAATAAAATTTCTTACCTTCTCAAGTTTGTCTCTCTCTCCCATTCCCCTCAGGTCAAAATGTGGAGAAAGAGATGAATTGTCCCCGAAGAGAATTAAAGTGGAGGTATGATTATGTTATTTTCTTTTTTTATGTTAATAATGTTTGCTTTAGTAGTTTAAAGTAAGAAAAAGGATGGTCCCATAAACTAGTGAAAAATGTGAAATGCAGTATCTTAAAAGCAATATATAATTTTTTTGCTTTGATATATCTATGGTCATTTGAACTAGGATTCTAAGGAAGTTCTTAGAAGGAAACAACAATAAGATTGATGTCCAGTCGGTTTATCAAAGGTTCATTTGTAAATAGGTGTTTTTTACAGATTTTAAACTCTACAGGTTAAACTATTTTTAAATCTTATTTACAACATAAGTCACCTTATTAAGTATTTTTAAAGGAGCTAAGATTTAATTTCTTTACATTAACTATCTGAGGGAAATGACAATTTAGTAGGTGCAAATTATAGAGACTTCAGTGTAATTGAAGCCTCTTTTAGGGGACATGTTTGAGGCTGTCCTTCTGATTTTAGACCTGCCAGCGGGAAGGTGGGAGTTAAGCAAGAACAATGTGCTTCTCTCAGGGCTCTCAGCTCAGGTTTCAGAACGCGTTCCTTAATTTGGACTGATACAGTAGTTCCCCGCCAGCAGCCATGGTTTCACTTTCCATGGTTTCAGTTACCTGTGGTCTCAGTTTCCCACAGTCAGCTGCAGTCCAGAAATATTAAATGGGAAATTCCAGAAATAAACAATTCACAAGTTTTAAATTCTGCACCATTCTGAGTAGCGTGATGAGATCTCGCTCTTTCCCGTCTGGGAGGTGAAGCGTGCCTTTGTCCGGAGTACGCAGGCTGTGTATACTCTCTGCCCAGGAGTCCCTTGGCCGCCTCGGTTATCGAGCGACTGACAGCATCGCGGTGCTTCTGTGCAAGGAGCCCTGATTTGACTTAATAATGAATGCTGAGTGCAAGAGCAGTGATGTTGGCAGTTCAGATACGCCAAAGAGAAGCAGTAAAAGGCGTCCCTTAAGTGAAAAGGTGAAAGTTCTCAACCTAATAGGAAAGAGAAAAAAATCATATGCTGATGTTTCTAAGATCTACAGTAAGAACCAATTTTTTTACCTGTGAAATTGTGGGTAGAAAAAAAGAATTTGTGTTAATTTTGCTGTTGTACCTTAAGCTGCAAACGTTATGGCCACAGTGCGAGGTAAGTGCTTAGATATGATGGAAAAGACATTAAACTTGTGGGTGGAAGACATGAGCAGAAAGTGTGTTTCAATTGATGGCAGTGTGTTGCACCAGAAAGCGCTGAGCCAACATGCAGACTTCAGTAAGGGATCTTCTGAAATGACTGACACCAGCCACTTACTGCAAGTAAGAGATGGTCATACAGATTGAGGACTAGGTTTAGGCTGAAAAACATACAAATTACTGGGAAGGGAGGGAAGGAGGGAGGAGGAAGAGACCACATTCACATAACCGTTATTACAGTGTGTTGTTATACTTGTTCTTTTTAAATAGTACTTGTTGTTAATATCTTACTGTGCCTGATTTATAAATTAGACTTTATAATAGGTATGTATGTGTAGGAAAAGCACAGCACGTACAGGATTCAGTGCTATCTGGTTTCAGGCACCCGCTGGGGGTCTTGGGATGTGTGTTCCCTGTGAACAGGGTGGGGCTGCTGTACTTTCTTAGGGTCCAGTCAGTAGCAGAGGAGATATTTTGAAGTCTGGTGGCACCTTCCTTGTTTTCTTGGGTAGGAGATAGGGCTCGGTGCTCGGAGCCATCCATTATTGGATTTCAAGGTAAAGCAAATAAGCTATGTTTGACTACCCTAAATATCTATCATCAAGTAAGATCTGTTTGTATTGGAACAGCCCGTCATTTATACCAAAGCCACAGTTACCCTTTAAAACCATAAATCCCTTTTTTGCTTACATCTCTCCAATGGCTGTCTACTATACTGCGAATAAAATCTACACTTTTCCTTTAGGCATCTAAAACCCTTCATGATCTGACTCTGGGTGGCATCTCTGACCTCATCTGCTACCACAACTCTTGTTGTGTCCCATCCACATGGACCAATTTTCTGTTCCTGGAACACGCCAGACTCACTTGTGCCTCCGCATCAGTTATCTCTACCCAGATCTCACGATAGTCACTTGGTTTCCTCTGACTCCACTGCCTCCCTTTCTAAAAGGAACACCCTTACCCCCAAATCATTTAGGCTCGTTCTCATGGTTTGCTTAGTTTGTTTTCCTTCCACTCCCCAGTACCTGGAACTAGTATATATTTGTTTTAAATTTATTATCAGTCTGCACCATTAAATGTGAATAGAGCTTTTATCTGTCTATCCAGCATATCTTAATACTGAATTTAGAAGAGTGACTTACACTTGATAGGCATTTAATAAAATCTGTTAGATGAAATGATGAGTAGCTATGGATAAGCATCTTTGACTTCTAAAATCTTTAGCCTAAACCAACACCCATCTGCTGCCTCTGCTGAGGATGTGCTCCTGTGCCCTGACCAGGAGCCCCCCGGCACTCTTTGGTGCACGGGACGATGCTCAACCCCCTGAGCCACACCTGCCAGGGCTGAGCTTCCTTTAGTAGCTTGGAGTATTAGGTTATAGCATTAGATGTGGCCCTTTTATTCCTTTAGAAATATTCCACTAGAGATGATGGAATTAGAGTTCCGTATGGTTGGTTGGTTGATTTACTGCAGATCACAAAGCTCTTTGAATAGTTCTGAATTTAGAATTAAGATAATCAGCCCAGCCAGCGTGACTTAGTGGTTGAGTGTCAACCCATGAACCAGGAGGTTATGGTTCGATTCCAGCCAGGGCACATGCCCGGGTTGTGGGCTCCATCCCCAGTATGGGGTGTGTAGGAGGCAGCTGATCAGTGATTCTCTCTCATCATTGATTTTTCTATCTTTCTCTCCCTCTCTCTTCCTCTCTGAAATCAATAAAAATATATTTTAGAATAAAGATAATCAGTGTTTCCTTTACTGTGAATAATAGTCCTATCCTTTTCTAAATAAAACATGTGACTAACCAGTCCCAAGCTTCTTTAAATGCTCTTACAGACACTAAACTCTTAATTTTGTTTCCCAGAAATAAATATGGACTTAGCTTTGAATTTAGGACAGTAGTTTACTTTTTTGTTGTTGCTTTTTATTATTAAATATATTTTTATTGATTTCAGAGAGGAAGGGAGAGGGAAGAGAGAGAAAAACATCAATGAAGAGAGAGAATCATTGATTGGCTGCCTCCTGCACGCCCCCAACTGGGGATCGAGCCCCCAACTCGGCCATGTGCCCTTGACCAGAATTGAATCGAGGACCCTTCAGTCTGCAGGCATGGTGATGCTCTATCCACTGAGCCAAACTGACTAGGGCTATTGGTTTGTTTTTAATTTTATTTTTACTTAGTTTTTTAAAAAGTACTCATGTACGGTAGATATGAGTATCTCTTCATTGTGCGTGTGTGTTGTATATATGTGTGTATACCTACACGCACATATAGTGTAACTAAAGGCCTGGTGCACGAATCTGTGCACCAGTGGGTCCCTCGGTCTGGCCTGTGGGATTGGGCCGAAACCAGCTCTCCGATATCCCCCAAGGGGTCCCGGATTGTGAGAGGGTCCAGGCCAAGGACCGGTCAACTGTTTGCCTCCCGGTGGTCAGTGCACATCATAGTGAGCAGTCGAGCGGCCTTATATCATTAGCACACTAGAGGCCCGATGCACAAAATTCATGCAAGGGGCTCAGCCCTCGCAGCCCCAGCTTTGTCCAGAAGGTTGTTCGGCTGTCTGGTCCAATTAGCATATTATGCTTTTATTATTATAGATTATGCTTTGATTGGTTGAACAGATGACCAGACCCTTAGCATATTAGGCTTTTATTATATAGGATTCTTTTTGAAATATACAATGTTGGCATAAGTTGTTGCCTACATTTTTCTGTGTACTCTAAGTCAAATTAGAGGTGCTAGAACTGTTCGTTTGGTTTGGGAAGCTGAGGCTGAGGTAGTAGTATTGGCTGTATAGGGTCACTACTACTCCCCTAAGACTTTTCCACGTATTAGTGCTTTGTTTGTGTCTCCCTTTGGTGTGGCTGCTGAGGAGGGGGAGAACTTCTGGCATGAGAAGAGATTAGGGAAAGTTCTGTTGAGGAGATATCATTTGAGCTGGGTTGAAAAAGAAGGATAGGATTTCAGAGTGTAGGAATGTGGGTTGGAGGTGGAGGGGCATTACAAAAACAGAGCGATAAGAAAATACTGTGAGTGTTTAGAGAACATTGAGACCAGTTTGTCCAGAATATATGACTGACACAAAGGACTTCGTAAGTAAAACTAGATTTTAGAATTCTTTTAACATACTTGTTCATCTTATTTCATTTGAATATTTCTTTTGGGATTCTTAGCTTCCTGATTCTCTATTTAACAAAAGTAATAAAAAGATAAGCTTAGTTTGTTGTAAAATACAACAGAGTCCTAATTATTGGGCCCAAATTAATGAGAATTTTTTTGTCTTTTCATCTTTATTTTTCCAAAGTCCTTGACAATGACGAATGAGCATACATGCCAAGTTGCTGACTTATTTTCATTTTAAAATTATAATTTTTACAGCGAACAAAAAGAAATGTAATGCCAGTGGATAAAATAGAAACGACATCATAATAGACACGTAAGGGAAAGAAAAACATTTTCTTCCGTGCCGTTACCAGCACATTACGATACACCAGTGAACTACGCCAGTGCCGTGTTCAGGCTCAGTCAGATGCCTTCTTGTTGCTGACTGCTTTCTGTTCCTGATCTCTTCGTGAAGGGCTGAGTGGGATGAAGGTTTTAAATCCTTGTCTGATTTTTCCCATTATGTTCTAGTGGTTCCCCTTGAGGATAGTTAGCTGTTTGGTGTTACTGTTGGTGGTGGTGGTGATCGGTGTGCATGTTGTGTGAAAGTGTAATTGCTAGAAGGCATGAGGAGACGCCGAGGAAGACGCCTGCTCATGGGGAACCTGAGGGGAACCCTGACTTGGAGTGAGGCCTCTACGGGAGGCTCCTCCTCCTCCTCCTCCCTCTGTCAGCGAGCGAGGTCTGGCCATGCTTCTCCTGCCCAGGCTGCGGAACAGCTGCCCACCCGGGGTGGCCGCCCTGTGTGCGAGTCCTCTTTCAGCTGACATGAACATGGGTCAGAGACCCCAAATCTAGCTCTGGGGCCATGGTAACATAGCTACTTTGTTACTGAATCTGTTATGTGCCTGTCCCTCTAGGCCAGTGATGGTGAACCTTCTGAGATCGGCGGGTCAGCATTTTGAAAAACCCTAACTTAACTCTGGTGCCGTGTCACATATAGAAATTTTTTGATCTTTGCAACCATAGTAAGACAAAGATTTATATTTTTGATATTTATTTTATATATTTAAATGCCGTTTAACAAAGAAACATCAACCAAAAAAATGAGTTCGCGTGTCACCTCTGACACGCGTCATAGGTTCGCCATCACTGCTCTAGGCATTTGAAATTCATTGTCACAAGCCTTCATGTCTACCCTCTAGGAGGCTTTGTGATTTCCACTTTACAGCAAGGAGAGGCCCAGAAAGGCTCGGGAACTTGCCCAAGTTGCCACATTGCTGCCTGGTGGCAGAGCCAGGCCTTCCAGTCTAGGTCTGACTCCTAAACTTCAGAGCAGTGGCCATTCACAAAGCGCCTTCGGTGTGAAGAACACTACGTACTGGAATTACACTTCCCACTAGTGCGCCATGGAGGGCAGAGTGCACAGAGAAGAGCGGCAGCTGCCATTTTCTTATCCAAGGAAGCTTCTCTGGGAAACAGTGATAGGGTTTGAGGAGAAAACTTAATGTAAATTACAACACAAATAATATAAACTTAGCCTAAATTATAAACACTTAATATAAATATAAGGCATTACCATTTGGCACACTAATTGTTTTGAGTGAGGAAAAACTGTGTTGGGAAGATAAATACTAAATAAAAAATTAGCTCGCTTTGTTTATATTGTACCTGTGACAGAAAGGATTTAAGACAACTTGACAACTAGCAAAGAGGATGAACCATCAAGAGGCCAAGGCCCTGGCACTCTTGCCTCCACCTCATTTTTTTGAAACATTAGTTAAAAGTGGACTCGGTTGCTAACCTTTTTCATACAGAACGTGTTGCACTCCATGAACGAACCCTGTCATGCCTCCAGTGTTACAAGTGGTATTTCAGGAGGAGGGAAGAAGATGTAAAAGCCGGTCTCGACTGGCGTGGTAGCTGACTACATGGGCTGTTACTGTTCAGATCTCAGCTGTGAGTTTTCTTGTTTCACTGAAATTGCTGGAGACGGGGCAGAGAGCTGGGAGGTACCGCATTCTTGATCCTGTGTGGGCTGGGAGTGCAGAGCAATCAGAGATGAGTGGATGAGAGAAGTGAAGTTTGTTAATCGAGGCCAGAAAGTCAGAGAATTGGGGCTTAAAGAAGAAAGCCTCAGGAAACATCTGCCACAGCTCCCGTGGGCGGGGGAGGGAGCCGCGGGCGGGGGAGAGGATCAGAACCCACCTACGCTGTCACGAAGCTTGTTGAAGAGGAAGCTGGTCTAATTTGATGTCGATTCTTCCCCTCTGGATCAGAAAACAGAAGCCTTACAATCTGCTATTCATATAGAAAGTGTGAGTAGAAAAAAGGAAAATGCACGTGTGAGGCTGAGAACATCTGCTGGGTGAGTCAGTTAAAGACGGCTCAGCAGTACATGAAGGCAGCTTGCTCGTGTTCAGTGGGAAGGTTGAGGGGTGGGGGTGAGGGTAATGAGGTCACAAACAGCACCCCACCCTGCACTCCTGTTTTCTCAGTGCTCAGACGCAGAGCCTCGCCACTGAGGGCGCGCTGTGATTAATGGCAGCAGCCAGGAATAGGACATGAAGATAAATGGCTCGTAGCATGGTACCTCTGGCTTCCTGGGAAAAAGCTGGAGAGACAGAACAAAAGTCCTGCCCCACACATAATGCGAAGAGCCCAGCTTCTTGGGAACGGTCTCCCTTTTACTTCTGAGTCATTCCTCTTGGGTCCTTTTGGGTCCCTGGGACCGCCTTTACATGTCATGAGTGACAGCTCCTCCACCCTGTAGTTTTCCCACCATAGTGAACTGACTGCCAGAGGCTGTGGGACACCATCAGAAGGCCCGGCTGCTGGGCTCAGGAACCTAAGTGGTGGGCCTGGAACATGGACCAGGTCTTTCTAATCCAAAGCTCCACTGCCTGGCAGTGAAGGTCCAGGGAAATCACACGCGATGTGGAAGAGTCCCTCAGAAATTCAGATGGAGACTATTGGGTAACACCTTAAAGAAAGTTTACTTTGGATCTTTACCACATTACATTTAACAAAATAAATTCCTGGTGGGTTAGAGATTAAATAAACACACACACACACACACATACACACACACACACACACACACACACACACACACACGGCTTAGAAAAACTAGAGGGTAGATTTGAATACTTATCAAATCTCTAAAGCAGAATCCTTTTCTAAACTTTATAGCAACAGAAGAAATCACAAAATAAAACACAATTATATGCAACTACAGTATATAAAATTTAAATTTTTGAATATCAAAACAAAAATAAATTGGCAAAAACTGAGAAAGCAACACCAACCAGTGCTGGACAGAACTGTCAGATATTGCTTACTAGAGGCCCGATGCATGGAATTTGTGCAAGAGTAGGCCTTCCTTCCCCCGGCTGCTGGCACCGGCTTCCCTCCAACACCCGGGACCCAGGCTTCCCTCACAGAGGGAGGCCCCGCCCACCCACCACAGCCCGCCAATCAGTAGCAGCCACGGCAGCTTGCCTCTACCCTCACAGTCCCGGCTTCGTCCAGAAGGTCGTTCAGCTGTCCGGTCTAATTAGCATATTACACTTTTATTATAGACTAGAGGCCTGGTGCACAAAATTTGTGCGGGGGGTGGGGTGGGGGGGGCGTGTTCCTCAGCCTGGCCTGCACCCTCTCCAATCTGGGACCGCTCGGGGAACGTCTGACTGCCGGTCCCTGTAGGATCGGGCCTAAACCAGCAGTCGGACATCCCTCTCACAATCTGGGACTGCTGGCTCCTAACCACTTACCTGCCTGCCTGATTGCCCCTAACTGTTTCTGCCTGCCAGCCTGATCGCCCCCTAACCACTCCCCTGTTGGCCTGATTGACGCCTAACTGCTCCCCTGCTGGCCTGATTGCCCACAACTGCCCTCCCCTGCCGTGACCCACCTCCTCCATGCCACATGGAGCCGCGGGAGCCCCAGGCCTCACCGCGCAGAGCGGCCACTGGGCCCCATCTCCGCTGTGCATGCAGCCATCTTGTGGCGGGATCACACGCAAGGGCACTAGGACCACCTAGGCTTTTATTAGTATAGATGATATGGCAAAACAGTGAAAGGCCCTTGTAGAAAGTATGTGGAAAACATAAAAATGCTCATCTCTCTGCAGTAATTCTACTTCTGGGAATCTCTGAACTATGTGAAATGCTATTTCCATGGAAATATTTTTGCAGTGTTTTTCAAACCAAAAATGAGGAAAATAATATAAATGTCCAATATGGGGATAGTGGTTAAGTAAGCAAATCACTAGATGAAAAGTTATATGAAATGTTATATAACCATTATTATCATTGATCATGAATTCTGCCTTCCAGTGTAAAATAGTATGGATGTATAAATCTTTTCATCTTTTTCATTTATGTTTTTATTGAGGTTACAACTCTAGAATAAGGTAGTTGTACCATAAAAGACAGAAATGAAACATTGTACATTGAAATCTTACTTAAGATGGTTGTCTTTGCTTTATTTTCTGAGCTTTAGATCATAAGTTTATTTATTTAGAAATTCTAAGTAAAAAAGGACTTATTCTTCGATCTACAGGATGGGTTTCCAGATTTCCAGGACTCTGTGCAAACCCTCTTCCAGCAGGCTAAAGCTAAGAGCGAAGAACTCGCTGCTCTCAGTTCCCAGGTAACGTAAAACCACCAGTTCATAGCTCATAAGAATATCTGTAGGTTGAAAAGTAAATGGCTGTTTCAGCTGGTTCCAGTTTTAAGCATCCAAGGACTGAATTAATTTCTGGTTCTTAAAATGTCATCTGATCACAGCTGTGTCAACAAGATAGCAATAACAACTTGGTTTGCTTTGGTTTTTGAGCAGAATCTTTTTGAGCAGAACGTGATACGGTGATACTTATTTATTCTTTGTAGTTTTGTAGGAAGTAAAATAGATTCTCTCCCTAAGAAAACCCAAAAGAAATAATTTGATACCAGTAAATCAGCCATGCTGACTATGTCTGTGTGAAATACAATTCTGAGATAAAATAGTACTAGTTTTCAATAAAATATTAATAGCCGACTTTATAGCTTTTGTTAATTATTTCAGTTAATGTGTAATAACAAGTGTTAAATTAATACGCAGCTTCAGGTACTTTTGCTATTATTTCATTATGTACACTGAAATTAACATTTTAAAAAGTCATTTCTGCAAACAGCACCTTTTGGAAAGTACTGTAAGTTTTATTCCTGCTGATCTTCTCCCTAGTGGATTAGTAGTGCCAAGTTTTGTTTTTCATGTTAAAAGGATGAAAAATACATTTCCCACTCAGAATTCTTACTGAAATTTTATCAGTTAATTCAAATGAATTGAAGTTACAATTTCTTTTGATCTGGTTTATGAGCATTCAGAAAAATAGTAAAAAACTTGTATCCTATTCATTGAATAAATATGTTTCCTATTGATTTTTACCGTTGTGAATCAGGATTGTTTGTAAATGATTTTATATAGCAGTTTCCTTATATTACTCTTTTATATAGAATGGTAATGATTCATGTCTATAATTTTTAACATCTTTTTATTGATTTCAGAGAGGAAGTGAGAGAGAGAGAGAGGGAGAGAGAGAGAGAGAGAGAGAGAGAGAGACATCAATGATGAGAGAGAATCATTGATCAGCTGCCTCCTGCAGGCCCCCTACTGGGGATCAAGCCCAAAACCCGGGCATGTGCCCTGATTGGGAATTGAACCGTGACTTCCTGGTTCATGGGTTGATGCTCAACCACTGAGCAACACTGGCCTGGCTCATGTCTACATTTTGACTATTACTCTTTAGCAAAATGTCACCAATACACTGTCCTGAATATCATATATATATATATCCTATCTAATAAAAGAGAAACATGGTAATTAGCCGTACGTTCGCTACCCTTCCCATTAGCTAATCAGGGCGATATGCAAATTAACTGCCAGCCAAGATGGCGGCCGGCAGCCAGGCAGCTTGAAGCGAACATG
Organism: Myotis myotis; assembly: GCF_014108235.1. NCBI lineage: Eukaryota > Metazoa > Chordata > Mammalia > Chiroptera > Vespertilionidae > Myotis > Myotis myotis. The sequence goes on from NW_023416390.1 coordinate 3,107,573, forward strand.
AGGCTTGCTTGCTTCAGTGACGGAGGACTCCAACGTTCCCTGCCTGCCGCTGCCGGCCTCTGAGCTTGCAGTTTGAAACATTGTTACAAATATAGATGCTAAACAAAACCCCAGAAACCTGCTTTCAGCCAGCCGGGATCTCAGAGCTGGAGTTGAAACAGTGTTTCGATTATAGAACCCAAACAAACCAGATACCTGCTTTCAGCAGCGGAGGCCTAAGAGCTGGAGCCAAGCCTCAGAGCTAAAACTGGCTGAATTAAAAAAAAAAAAAAAAAAAAAAAAAAAAAAGGAGCGATTGGGAGCTTCAGTCACCCGCCAGCCTGAAAACAGCCCTCAGCCCCTCACCCAGACTGGCCAGGTACCCCAGTGGGGACCGCCACCCTGATCCAGGACACCCTTCAGGGCAAACCAGCCGGCCCCAACCCGTGCACCAGGCCTCTATCCTATATAGTAAAAGGGTAATATGCCTCCCAGCACCAGGATCAGCGGAGCTGCGAGGCCTCCCAGCACCGGGATCAGCATGACAGGGGGCAGCACCCAAACCCCCTGATTGCCCTGCAGCTCTGTGTGTGACAGGGGGAGGGGCCACAACCTCCCTATCTGCCCTGCTCTGTTCCTGACAGGGGAAGGCTCCCCAACCCCCTGATCACCCTGCGGCTCTGTGTGTGACAGGGTGCAGCACCCCCCCACCCCCACCCCACGGGCCCTGCTCTGTGTGTGATGGGGTAGAGCCATAACCTCCCCATCGGCCCTGCCCTGAGTGTGACAGGGTGCGGCGCCCCAACCCCCTGATCCACCCTGCTCTGTGTGTGACAGGGGGCAGTGCCCCAACACCCCTATCGGCCCTACTCTGTGAGTGACAGGGGGGAGCTCCTCAACCCCTTGATCTGCCCTGCTCTGTGCGTGACAGGGTATGGAGCCCCAACCCCCCTGATGGGCCCTGCTCTGTGAGTGACAGAGGGCAGCGCCCCAACCCCCTGATTGGCCCTGCTCTGTGCGTGACGGGGTGGTGCCGCAACCTCCCCATCGACCCTGCCTTCAGTATGACAGGGGGCGGTGCCCCAACCCCCCAATCAGCCCTACCCTGAGTGTGACTGAGGGTGGCATCGCAACCTCCCGATCCGCCCTGCTCTGTGCATGACGGGGCGGCGCCCCAACTCCCCAATCGGCCCTGCTCTGAGTCTGACCAGGGGCTGCACCTAGGGATTGGGCCTGCCCTCTGCCACCCAGGAGCAGGCCTAAGCCAGCAGGTCGTTATCTCCCGAGGGGTCCCAGACTGCGAGAGGGCACAGGCCGGGCTGAGGGACCCTCCCCCCCCGCCCGAGTGCACAAATTTTTGTGCACCGGGCCTCTAGTATATATATATATATATGTATATATAATTTAGAGCAGTACGTAGAGAAGGAACTTATAAAACACACAGAGATAAACTTATATTTTAGCCAGCTAACTGTGTCTTTTAAAACATGGCTTTTCGACCTAACCGGTTTGGCTCAGTGGATAGAGCATCGGTCTGCAGACTGAAGGGTCCCAGGTTTGATTCCAGTCAAGGGCATGTACTTTGGTTGTGGGCACATCCCCAGTAGGTGGTGTGCAGGAGGCAGCTGATCGATGTTTCTCTCTCATCGATGTTTCTAACTCTCTATCTCTCTCTCTCTTCCTCTCTGTAAAAAAATCAATGAAATATATTTTTAAAAAAATCAGTAAAACATGGCTTTTCATGATTGGTTGGGAAACACTGCCATTTCGTTCCGTGACGAAAGTGAAGACCCTAGCTGGCACTGATGTTTTCTGCATAATCTGTGTTGTTTAATTTTAGGGGAAGTGTGTCTTCTTTCTCTAGACAACCATGTTACACTTTCTCCCCAAACACTGTCGTCATACCAGAGTCCGTGTAGTGCCAGATCCTAAATAAAAACGCCGAGATGTCACCGTTAGAAGCAGCTTACAGCAGATGCTGCTGCTGCACTGAGGTTCCTTTTTCAAAAACCTTCCGAAGGACTCGGCACCTTAGAAGCCAGAACTGAGGCTATTTTGCTGTTGAGCTGAACTGGAATTCTCTCGTTGGACTGAGCAAGATTTTCTCCTTTGCATACTTATGGGACGCGTATGCCACGTGAAGTGTGAACTAATTTTAATGAATTCTAAATATATCTGCGCGAGTCTGAAATTGGCATCTTTAGACCATTAAAAAAATCTGGAATGTTGTGGTTACTGATTTTATTTTTGCTTTCTTCCTAGCAGCCTGAGAAGGGAGTGACGAAGCAGATGGAGTTCCTGTGCACCCAGGCGGGCTGTGAGCGGCTGCAGCAGGCCGAGAGGCGGCTGTCCGCGGGGCTCTACAGGCAGAGCTCCGAGGAGCACAGCCCCAACGGCCTGGCCTCCGACAGCTCGGACGGACAAGGTGCCTAGACCGCCCGCCCCTGCAGACCCTGCTGTTGGTGCACTTCAGAGAGACAAAACCTTGCTGGGTTTTAAATCTGAATATTTTTAAGAGATTATCTTACAGATTCTCTACCAAAATTAATTGTCCAATTACAAATTGTCCCTTTTTCAAAAAGGGAAGGAATTCACTCTGCAAATTTAATTTTTAAAGTTGTGTGGGTTTTTTTAACCTTATCATCCCTAAATAACAGCTGCACATACAGTGGATCTGTATTTTGTAAAGGGTGGTGGGATGGGAGATGTAAATAGTGCCGTGTTCAGGGTACCCACAGGGGGATTGGTTTCAGGTCCCCCTGCAGATACCCAAGTCTGGATGCTCTAGTCCCTTAGATAAAACAGCGTGGTATTTGCAGATAACCTATGTGCACCCTCCCTCCTGTCTACTTCAGATCATCTCTAGGTTACTTATAATACCTAACATAATGGAAATGCTATATAAATAGTTGTCACACTCTACTGTTTAGGGAATGATGACAAGATAAAAAGGCTCCACATGCCCAGTACAGATGCATCCATGTAAGCCGAACTACATACTACATGTCAGCAACAGCATCACCTTCCCCCCCCCCCCCCAAATATTTGCGATGTGCCATTGGTCCGCAGATGCGGAACCCCTGGATACAGAGGGCTGACTGTATTGACCATTGTTCTCAAAGAAGTGGATTCCCTGGGAGATCTTTATCACTTTTTAATAGATGACAGCTTCCTATTTTTTATGGGTTAAGAACAGATTTGTCTGTGGAATGTGTGACATTTGGTTCCTAAGAGAATATGCTGAATGCTTCCTAAAGTGTGACAGCACAGAGCGTTGAGGACATGGGCTAAGAATGGAGAGACCTGAAGATGTTCTGTCCACTCTCAGCCTGACACTCCCGCAGGCCCTCTGGAACCTTCTGTGTGGTGTGGCCGTTGGGAAGTGGCCTCTTAAACGCTTTAAGTTTAGAAAGCTGTGGTTTATGAGTATTTTTACCATTGTAAAAACCACTTCATTTTTTTTCTTATGGGCACATGAAGAAAATAGGTCATTGTCGTCCACTCATTCAACAGATGTGTGTCAGTGCCTCCTCTGCGCCAGGCACGCTCCTAGGCACCAAGCTGCAGCAGCGAGCAAGGAGGGCCTGTTGCTTGGAGCTCACACCAGTGGAGGGAGATCACAGGAAGCAAGTGCGGGAATCGGGCCCCTACTTTCAATGGCGATAAGTGCTTGAGCAGAAACAGTAATTTTCTAGGGCCTTTTTTTTTTTTAATCCTCATGTGAGGATATTTTTCCATTTTCCATATTTTTCCAGAGAGAGTGGAAAAGAGAGGGAAAGACAGAGAGAAATATCTATGTGAGAGAAACACATCGATTTGTTGCCTCCTGCAGGAGCCCCAACCAGGGTCTGGGCCGGGGAGGAGCCTGCAACGGAGGTACGTGCCCTTGACCGGAATCAAACCCGGGACCCTTCGGTTTTCAGGCCGGCGCTCTATCCACTGAGCCAAACTGGCTAGGGCGAGGACCTTCTTTTTTATGTTACTATTATGCTTTTCTAGAGAATGGTTACTATTGTCAAAAAGATAAGATTTCTTTCTAAGTGGGAAAGCCATGTGAAGCATCATCTAACTGTTGAATAAAATACTACTGTGTCAGCAGGTCAGAGTGGTGGAGGAGAACGCTCTTCCTCTTTTAAATGTTAGGGAAACTTTCTAGTTGAGGTCTTGTTTAACCTCTCCAGTCATCCTTGACAGTGAAGACTTCAGAGTTAAGAAGCAAAAGCATTCGTGAAAGATTTTGATGACTAATTTGTCATGCCAGGGTAAATCAGTGGGGGTGGCAGTTTGTTAAGTGTGATAGATTTAGGTTTATGACAGGACTAGAGGCCCGGTGCACGACATTCATGCACTGGGGGGTGGGGTCCTCTCAGCCTGGCCTGCACCCTGTTGCAGTCCAGGACCCCTCGGGGGATGTCCGACTGCTGGCTTAGGCCCGCTCCCTGTGACCCCAAGGGGGACTGCCCGACTCCCATGGGGAGCAGGCCTAAGCTGGCAGTTGGACAATCCTCTGAGGGGTCCTTAGCACTGCCGTGGAGGCGGGAGAGGCTCCTGCCACCATCACTGTGCTCACCAGCCATGAACCCAGCTTCTGGCTGAGCAGTGCTCCCCCTGTAGGAGCACACTGACCACCAGGGGACAGCTCCTGCTTTGAGCGTCTGCCCCCTGGTGGTCATTGCATGTCACAATGACTGGTCATTCCACTCTTTGGTCGATTTGCATATTACGGTTTTATTATATAGGGTATGCTTTGGTATATAAGGCATTTTCACCATATCTGTGATAATTCTGTTTTTTCACAGATTTGAAGTTTTGCTGTCATTGTTTTTAATAATAAGCAGTTGGCTTGAGCCATCTCTGTCCCTCTAGTATTTATTATGTAGTTCACGATAGGCCTTGGCAAATGGTCGCACTAGTAAGAAAATGCCTGACAGAGGGGATGTATTATATACCAGAGGTGAGCACTTACTCAGAATCTCAGACTTTTGTTTAGTTCGTGATTAGCTCTTAAAAATATCTGGCAGAATTGTAAACCTTGGGACTAGCAAGAATTACCATTTTCCTCCTCTATTCTTCCACAAACTATATCTCCGACTGTTACTAGATTCTTCTGTACCTGTGGACTTTTCCTTACTCCTTTCCGAAGGAGTGTTGAGGCGGTTTGTGGAAATTATTTTTAAGAAAAACCATGGTGTGTTTTTAATATTACTCACACTGCTTTTTTTTCTTTCCATTAGGAGAAAGACCCTTGAATCTCCGAATACCTAACCTACAGAACAGACAGCCCCATCATTTTGTGGTGGACGGGGAGCTGAGTAGACTTTACCCCAGTGAGGCCAAGTCCCACTCATCAGGTGAGAACGGGAGATCATCAGAGAGAAACACTGAATAAAGCATCTTTACATTCTATTCTTCACCTCCCACTGTCCCTCCCCTGAAAAGGTCATTCCTAACAACGTGACTAGTCAGGTTTTTCTCCCCTTGGAAGTGAGAGATGACCATAATAATGGCCAGTCTTCTTGAGACCATGGTCTTCCAAAGAGTTGACAGGGAACTCAGGAAGGTTGAGATGATTTTGATTAGCTATTACATGAGTGGTGACTTTAATATAAAATTTTATACCAAATTATAAATGGCTGGTTTGAGTTATGTAACTGTCTTTTTTGTGGCCTTTCACAATATGAAATGGATGGACTCCATGTTTGCTGTCTGCTGAGAAAACCCTGTGTATCAGAAGCTAAACTTGCCATGCAGATACGTCGTGGAGATGACATTCGTAGTTCAGATGTAAACTGAACTCCATAAAAGGATGCGCTGTTCCTTATTATAGTTAGATGTTTACATATTTTTGCCCAAGTAAAGTGAGTTAGGCAGAGTTAAATTGCTAGAAACGACACCATGCAAAGGAATCATTCAGTCTCTGAGTTAAAGTAACATTAGGAGTCACTTGAAGTCAGGTGCTTCATCTGTAAAACAGAAATTCTTACCCCTCATAGAGTGGTTATGAGGATAGACAAGACAGTGTACCTGAACTGCCTGGCTGATAGGAATTCAACAAATGGTAGCTACTATTTTTATTACTCTTCTTTGCTGAATTTAAAATCCACTTCTGTATAGGGAGGGTAAGTTCATAAATGGAACCACCTAATTTCAGATAAGCTGTGAGTATTGGTTACCTTTCCATCATTCTGTAGTGTTTTTGTGAGATTCAAATAACTATACACACTTAACTCCAAGGAATTATTCCTTATGAATGAGTTCTCATTCTTTTACTCCTGTTTCTCCCACTTAAATGTCTCATGGTTAGAGAAACTTTTAAAAATAGTGCCATGTTTAAACACAAAAGATGTTTTTCTGTTTCATTTTTTTCATTGATAGTAAATATTTTGGCTAGTAACTTGGTTGTGTATGAGTGGCTGGTTTTATTTTATATATTTCACTTACCACATTGGGCCAAGCATTAAAGGAAAGTCAGTATGTTCTGTATGATAAATGCTTCACGTGCATTTGATGACTTCACTCTCACATCACCCAATAGAGATATTATCCCCAGTTTATAGATGAGGACAGTAGGGCCTTAGAGAGAGATGTAATGCCCTGAAATGGATACAGCTTAGTAATTGGCAGAGATGGAATTTAAATATAGAATCCAACCTCTTCACAACTCCCCATTAACATTAAAGCTTTATATGGAATTGCAGCATTATGAATAATTGCTACTGTTTGCTGTGGACTTTGGGGGCTTGTTTTGCAAGTTTGTTTGCGTTTGTTTTGTGATCCACTGATGTAAAGTATCGTACACTTGGTGTTTCGCTCTTTATGCAGAGAACCTGGGGATTTTAAAAGACTACCCTCACTCCGCTTTTACTCTAGAGAAGAACGTCATCAAAACAGAGCCTGAAGATTCAAGATAGCTGTGATTTTCCCACTGTTCTCTGGAAATGGCATCAGTTTTAAGGATAATGCTCCATCATAGAAATAAGCCTTAATAACCAATGTTGCCTCATTCAGCTCCAACAGATTTCATAGCCAAAGCATAAGGACTGACACAGTGGTCTGGAAGCCAGGAAGACAAAGCCACAAGAGAGAAAATAGAATGTTGTAATAGAAATATTGATCCATTCACATTCCTGTGTGAGTCGGTTTATGTGGAAAGGCTTACAAAGTAATACTGTAAGCATTTATTTAAGAATGTACAATGTATTTGTGTAATTTATAGAAGTGAAATGTAGATGTTGAGACCTGTTCGGTCCAGTAGATATGGATACAGTTTATTTTACTTGAAATTTCATTGTCTACTTTAAGCGTATTTAGCGTAAATATTATATGTCAGAATTTAGAATCTTTGCAGTCATACAGAAAGTTTAAGTAATGTAGTTATTGGCAGGGTAGCAGTGACTTTGGAGAAATGGAAGTTAGCAAATACCCGGTTTAAACCAAGGAAAATATTGTGGATTTAATATCTGATGAAACTGATTTTGTTTAGTAGGAACTGTGTCATTTATAGTCGTAAAGTGTCATTTTTGCTGACTTAATCAGGCACATGTACACAATTAACCAATACTGGAGTAAAGTTAAAAAGATGAGAAGCACAGAAGGCAATCTTTCTTAACCTACTTGCCAGATTGCATCCTATGGTCGCTACTTAAGCTACGGCAGACATAGGGAGCCGTTGCTGGGACAGAGACCTTGAAACAAGGGGACCGATGTGGACAAGCCTGGACTCAAACATCGCTGTTCCTGAACGTGTGAGATAGATTGAGACATAGTAAGTTAACCCTAACTGTGACAAGGATGGTGACTGTTAACAAAGGCTGTACCATAATAAAGGAAGTACCGTTTTATGTCCAGAAACTCTTCTCTACGCACTGGAGTCGGAGAAACTAGAGTCTCCCCGGGGGTCTTCCCACCCAGCCCTTCCCAGGAGGGGACAGTCACTACATCACACGTGCAGGCATGTTTCTGTGGCGGTTTAGTTGACATATACTCATTATTTATTTTATAATTTCATTTTTGTACAACTTTCAGATTTGTGAATGCAGGTTTTTTTTTTCTTTTAAACTCATTTTCACTTGAAAGTCTGTTTTAATTCCCCCTATTTAATTAATGGGCTGTGTGCATATACGTGGGGGGCTGTGCTTCAATGTTCATAATGTACTTGCACACTTACGAGAATTTCACATTGGAATTCATACTAAGAAAACAAATCCTATTAGAAATTTATATTTTTTTCTGTTGGTTTAAGAGGAGAAGATATTAGACAGCTTTACCTACTTCCTCCAGATTCGTCGGAACACGATGTTGCTAAGAGGAGCGTACTGACTTGGAATATGTGTGGTTTTTGTTTCAGTCTGCTCTGGGTCACAACTGCATAAGCGTATTAAGTCATAACCTGTTCTACTGCAACTCCTCAGCCCCATGTTAGATGAAGCGTCTGTGCTGGAGTTGTGTTCACTGTCGCAGATACAACTGCTTTTTCATTCTGATTTGTAGACTAGCTTTACGCAGAAACACCAGAAAGCAGCTTCTATCGATCAAAAGCTTCCCCTCTTACATGTTTTAACTGCACCAGAGCATTTCCCCACTGAAGCAGCTTTTTGGACCTTGCAACTCTGTTGCTAGCTTGAGGTTGAGTACTGTGGTTCTCTTGTTCACTGTGTGTAGAAATAGTATGAATATGATTTAAATAGGTTATTCGATTTTTAATATTAGCCATAGAACTGGTTAGTATCTCAGTAGTTTCATGAAACGTTTCCTGTATTCTAATCTATTTTGAGAAATTCTGTAGGTTTTTTTAAAATTGTGTCTTACAGTTGAAGTTTGTACATTTTAATAAGCAACAATTTTTAAAGATGCTGTAATCTTCCAACTAATATTTATCCGTCTTTCATGGCCAAACAAACTGCATCTTTAAATCCATAAATAAGTTTCCTTAAGTATTAGACTTTTCTGGTCTTTTCAAGTTTAGTGATAAGAGGGAAGCACAAGAAAAATTTCAGTAGAATACAGTTTTTATTTTATAAACACTAATGTATTAAATTTGCTATACATTGAAGCAAATAATATATATTTTTATTTGAATTGTATATATGAATTGGATGTTATACCAGTTTGTGTTGTTTTTTCATTGTGTTAGAGGTATTTTCACTGAACAAGGTCAATTGGTTACCTCGGTATTACCGCCAATACAGCCCAAGGGGCCGTTTCTCCCTCCGTCGGCGTGGTATTTTATCATGTGAAGTCTGCGTTTCTGTGACTCTCAGCTGTTGGTGAGGCGGGGTGAGTGCCCCCGCATCCCGTGGCAATAAAGGTTTTGTGCCTCACACGTGTGTGTTTATAGAACTTTCTGCACTGCACTGTCCCCAGCAGGCGTACTGGCTCCTCTGCCTCCCTCTCTGGGTACTTGGGCTGGGCTTGGGACTCAGGGCCCAGGGGCTGTGTCTTCAGTCAAGACTAAAGGTCCTTCTCCACTGCCCGTCACTGCCAGAGAGATTGTGGCCAACAGGTGCTCAGTCGACTCTGGCCTAGCAGAGAGAATTTGGTTTGTTCTCACAAGAAGTTTACAAAGCCATTAAAAAAACTATAAAAAAACAATACTGTATTTAACCAACTAAATGTTTAATAAATGAGAGGACCATCAGGATTTAACATTTATAATATACTACTGTTGAAAGTTACTGTGGCTTGGCTTCAGTATTACAGGCTGCCTCTATGAAATTGAGCTAACCTGTGGTAGAAAATTAGCAAAAGCTTTGCAATGAAGTTTTAACTGATGCTTCATAGATTAAAGAAGAGCTGCAGTGTGTCAAGCACTGTGCTAGGCGCTGTGGTGAGGGGGGCCACCGGAGGAACCTAAGACATGATGCTTGCCCTTCGGCAACTCCGTACCTGGTAGGATTGTAACTAACACCACTCAGATGAAACTACCAATATGTGTGTGTGGCGTAGACTTGGGATGGATAAGGAGCTGACATGTGAGTGCATTCGATGTTTCTGGGCACGTTTAGTGAGTGAGACTTGCAATAGATGGACCAGGATGGAAACAGTTAACCGAAGGCTGTGGGGTCTGATGTAAAGCCAGAGTGGTTGTGCATTTCGCCTTGATGCCACTTAGAGGAAAATCATTGCTGTTTTATTTTGAAGCTGAATGCCGGTTAGATCTTCTTACCAGGATAGTAGTTCTTCTGATAGTCTCACTGAGCCTGTCACATGACAGGAGAAAAATTGGCTTTTTCCTGTCCTTAGTTAGTGAAACCACTTGGGTAAAAGCTTTAGAATGCTAGCACCTAGAAGACCTTTACAATTATAGTTGACTAGAGGCCTGGTGCACAAATTTGTGCATGGGTGGGGGCCTGCTGGCCAGCCCTGATCAGAGCCGATCTGGCCGGAGGGAGGGGCCATGGGTGGTTGGCTGGCCGGCCCCACCCCCTGGTCAAACTCCCAGTTAAGGGAACAATTTGCATATTAGCCTTTTATTATATAGGATAGGATGGTACTAAAGATTTAAAACCTAAATAAGCGTGCATGGAATTTCCTAGCATATGGCTTGCTGGTTGGCTGCTCAAATGTTTAAGCATGCCTGACACAATGCCTATTTTGCTTATGACTGTCTTCAAGAGAAAATGAACCCGGGTACTAACCTAGTGAAACTAGGAGGTCTATCTCTTATGGGAAATGAATGCCGTTAGTAAATAGCTGAAGTTAGAATTGCACAAATGTTCTGTGTTAACAGTTTGAAGCATATGACCAAATATGGCAGCTATTTAACTAAAGAAACCACCTAATGGTCCAGCTGTGTGCATGGGTGGTGGGTGGTTCAGGGAATCCAAGTTTATTTATTTGTTATTATCTTTGGGTGTCTTTGTAAATGAAATTCTCAAGTGGGCCTGCAAAATTAATAAAAGAATGATCTAATGTCCAGAAATTTATTTTTATTGCAAATATGTTTAATCTCAAAAACCTTGCTGTTAAATGTAGGACTCTGTGGTATGACCCTTATTTTACCCAGAAATCAAAAGCTGAATGGGAGGGCTAAGAATTTTTTAATTCATTATTTTGAATATGCAACAGTTGCAGCTTTAAAACCTCTTTTCTGGCATCTGTTTCTGCTGACCTATGAAAACAAAAAAATAAAAAACACCTCAAAGATGTTTTATTTTTTTGTTTAGAAAAAAGTCAGAATTTATTCTTCAAGTTCAACTTACAAACCTATAAGTTTAGCAGATTTTATCCACCACTTTTATGGGAACAATGAATAATGATTTGTTCCATTTACAAAATTGGTTGATTAAGCTCCTTTATTCTTTCATATTCTTCCTGTGTTTCAGGGGCCACAAAGTTTTTTATTATGAAAATAATATCCTGTTGAATTCTGGGTCTCCTGGTTGTGTCTGTTTGGTCACATTCCCCAGGTTATTCCTCTGATAGCTAAACAATGCCCTCCCAAGGGGTCACTCAGCAATGCCGAAGGTTTCACCTTTACAGTTCATCTCAAAGGAAACTCTCCAACAAGGAGCTCTGGAAATGAATCGCATACAGTCCTCATCCAGGTTTTACTTCAACCTTCATATAAAATGTTCGTTAGGATCCTTTTTTGTTTCATTGCCTGATTCAAGACACTTGAGTGAGAAAGTGCCTCTGTCTAGTTTTTTTAGTATACAATTGCTGTCTATAAATTTTTCAGTGTTACGTCTTAAAAGAATTGACTTCACAATCTGGGGGAAACAGTGAATTGAATGCCGCCATCAAACAACGTCGCAGAATGCAGGTTAAGGACATATAACACCGCTTCAAGATGGTAGTGTGCACACAACTGTTAAAATTGCCCCCGAATTGCTCTCATCAACAGGTTTTGTGAGTTTCCTGGTAGTCCAAACAATTTGGCAGCGACCCAGGCTGGTGTTGCTGTGGGTGAGCACCAGTGACGGTAGAAGTTAGACTGCGCTTCGTATTTACACATTCTGAAACCTTGTGAGTCATCTTTGCATTGAAAGTTTGCACCTCACACATTGACGGTGAAGTACCAGGCTCACCGCCCACACGCAGCGCTAAGCAAGCACACGCTCTCTCCTAACTGTCACAGACACCCCTGCTGCCAGGTCACTCGGGCTGTCGTCTGTAGGAAGGCATGTAAGTAGCACATACGTGGGTGGAATCTTACCAGTAACTGGCTCAGCAGAGGCGATTTATAATTTTCTGAGACTGCCTGCCGCCCTCGGCTGTGAACTGTTAAACCAAGCATCTGTGGTCCAGCCCATACCCTGCTATCTATTATCCTTCCCAGAAGACAAAGTGATTTGTTTGGTACCATATTCTTGTCCTGGAGGCCCTCTGGATCTCCTCCTCATTTAGTTGTTTCCAAAAAATACAACTGACCCTGAACAACACTAGTTTGAACTATGTGGGTCCACTTATACACTGATTTTTTTTTCAATAAACACTAAATGTATTATGATTTTCTTAACATTTTCTTCTCCCTGCCTTTATTGTAAGAATTCAGTATGTAATGCATGCAACACAAAATATGTTGATAGACTATGTTATCAATAAGATTTCCAGTTAACAGTAGGCTATTATTAGTTAAGTTTCTGAGGAGTCAAAAGTTCTATGTGGGTTTCTGATTATGGGGGTCAGCAGCCCTAACCCCCATTTTGTTCAAGGGCCAACTGTACACACTTTCTACCCTGAGGTCCCTGACAACATAATGGAGGGATGTTTTCCATCAACAGTTAAATTGGATTGGATATCCTTTTCCTTTCTGAATTCAGCCGTTTTCCTATCAGAAAGAACATGCCCATATAGTGATGGTGTGACTTTCTCTTGCATGCAATGGCTAACTCTCAAATTAGACCACATCTTTCTGACTTGTACTGATGAGAAGATAAGACAGCTCACATAATGGATAGACAGATAGCACTTAACTCGGGTACTTAAAAAGCAAGTTTTTTTTAAATTAGCATTTCAAAGTGAAATAATTTTGTGGTTACCTAATTTATTCAAAGATAAGAAAAAACATATTTAAAAGTGAGAAGAAATAAGGATCTCACTTCCCAAGATTTTAAGAATGATAGTTTGTAGGAGAAATAAGTCCCTTTCTTCTATGCTCCCTTGTTAAAAAGGTGAGAACTAGTTCTTTGTAAAGCAAATGACCTCAAATGGAGGCTTATCCTCTTACTCTGGGAATGAATGTAGTGGGGCTAACCATCCACCCTCTCCTTCCTTGCCTGACCCAACTGCTGACACTTCCTCCTCTGCAACTCCAGGGGGTAATTCTCCCCCCTCCAGAGGGTAATTCTCCCCCCTCCAGGGAGTAATCCTCCCCCCCTCCAGAGGGTAATTCTCCCCCTCCAGGGGGTAATCCTCCCCTCTCCAGGGGGTAATCCTCCCCCCTCCAGGGGGTAATTCTCCCCCTCCAGGGGGTAATTCTCCCCCCTCCAGAGGGTAATCCTCCCCCCCTCCAGAGGGTAATTCTCCCCCTCCTCCAGGGGGTAATTCTCCCCCGTTTTGCAGAGGAGAAGACAGGTCTCCGGCTGGGCAGTGAGTCATCACACCGCTAATAGGTAGTGATGGGCCAGTCCACTTGTTTGATGCCAAGGCCCATGTGCACCCCATCCTATAAAAGTTCCTTTGAACGAGTGGCCTGCGCTGTGTGAACATTTTCCACTCGAACACAGTGGACACGTTAACAGCAGACAAAGCCTAACTAGATTCCCACAGACACCAGAGGCTCTCTGTGAGCCTTGACCAGCCGGTTAGTTGTTAGTGTGTCTAGATTCCAGCCCACGCTCCCTCAAGGAAGTGAGTGCCACGCCACTGTCAGGCAGGTCTGTACGCAGGGCAGTGCAAGGATCAGCGCTGCTTGGGGATGAGCGTGTGGGAAAGGCCCCGGCAAGAGAACAGCAAGGTCACATGTAGGTACCACTGGGAAGTTTAATGGACTAGAGCAGAGAATTCAGGTCAATGAATTGGAGATGAAACATCCAGAAAAGAGAATGCCCACTAGATGAAATCCTTTGAAATGCAAAGTTCTCATTTAATTTGGGGAGCAATTAGAAGCATTTGAGGAGAGGAGTGAAACAGTCCAAAAATGTTTGGAATGTGAGGACCAAGTAATACAAGTTGGATCCTTAACATAAGGGGTTCTCAGCAGCTCCGGAAGGGCTTGATTCTGGCTCTGAAGGAGGAAGAAGCAACGGGAAGATTTAAAAGTGAGAAGCGACTGTTGCAGTGCCCAGTCTTCAGGTGGTCAACCTGAACTTGAGCTGTGAGAATAAGGACCCGGGGAACAAGAATGAAGGCCATTCATTCATTCATTCATTCATCAAACATTTGCTAAACCACCTGCTTAAAAATATCCAGGCACAACGAACTGGAGATACAAAGATATCGCCCCTGTCCTCAAGGGACACTGTCTAGACAGCGATCGTTGAGGATGAAGCGGCAGGAGTTGGTAACAGGTAAAGTACGTGTCTGGCTCGTGGGAAAGGAACAGACTGACCAATGAGGTAAACATCGCCCGTGCTGTGACCTGTGGGAAAAGGAGGGAATACTAGCACCACTTCCCGAAAGAGAACGTAGGGAGGAGCGAGCTTGGTATTCAACAATGCTGTTCCAGAAAAGTTCGGTTTGGGGGCTGGCTGGTGTGAGCAGAGCTGCCCGGCAAGGAAGACTGAACCAGTGACAGTGTAGGAGGTCTAAGCTGGAATTGGGGTTCTTGCGAATTTGAAATCATCTCCCTAGAGGAGACTCCACCAGCAAAGTTAGTTGTAAATAAATTGATAATCCATGAATAAAGGGCGAGGTGAGTTTTGTGTGTGTTTAGAGGAAGAAGGGATTCAGTGAAGGAAACAAATTAGCTCGATTTCAAACCATGGGTCATTTACCTTCATTTACATCTTCAAATTTTACCCACAAATTATTTATTAATTACAGAGGGAAAAGCCTAATTTTACAATCTAGTCTGTTCTCCTTGCCCGAACTGAGTAGAAAATTTCTAGGAAAAGCACCTGTCCTTAAAGCTCTCAAGGCTATCTTCACTGTTACAGTTGCGACCTAATTAATCCTTTTCACAAACCAGCAAATTTGGCTTTATTTTTCTCATTTTAGGCAAGAGAAAAACAGCACTGATATAGGAACCCAGAGAAGGAATCAGTTTGCAGGTGATAATGGTCTCAGCTTTGGTTTCTGTCCTGACTGTGGAAGGAAAAACCAGACTGTACATTTAAAAATACAGGTTGCTGCCAGCTCCTTTGTGTGGGCCATTGTGAGGGCTGTGTGAGACGATTGTGGAAGGTTGAGGAAGAAGCAGCAGCAGCACTGATCGCTGCAGATACATTCAAAAACAAATGTAATTAGTGTACTTTATCTGGTTCTTAAATTGCGGGCCTTTTTTAAGATAGAGAAATCATGTGTTGTTTCGTTAAAACATGTTTTTAATCAAGGGTTTTCTGATACAACAAAAATGATCATCACTAACATGTTTAGGCTCACCTAAAAACTAGGTGATCATAAGGACAAATTAAGGGCTGATTCCTGCCCTTGGGGCATTTGTGATATAAAACAGCATGATTTTCCGAACAAATGCCAACAGCCAGAGAAGGAGCTACCACCTGTGCCGCCCCCAGACCCCGCCTCTGCTCTCTCACGGGCGTGCATGCGGGACATGGTACCTTAGCAGCCATCCTGGAGGCTGTGCTCCACGCGGAGTGGGGACCACGCGCTCTGCTGGCTTGTTGAGGTTATCTCAGGGGGGCTGGGCAGGATTTACTTGAAACAAAAGTCTGGAGCTTAGGAAAGCCGGGAGCTCAGGTCAAGCGGGGTCACAGATTTTCGAATTATGGGTGCCTCATAACTTGTAGTTGAAGCCATGGGAGTGAATGAGAAGGGTAAAAAATAGAAGACAGTTAAAGACGACCTCCTGGGAAATATTAACTCATGGACCAGGCACAATGACAAGTGCTGCCAAAGATACCGAGAAAGGAAAATTAGAGGGGGGGGAGAGAGAGAGAGATCCTGAAAGCACTGAGTAGAGGTCGTCAGAATGTCAGTAAGAGTCCAGTAGGATGGGAGCTGGCTGTTGGGCTGTGACACTAAGGAGGTCATTGTTAACCTTTAAGAGAGTGCTACCAAACACATTAATTGGGAAGAATAGTTCATGCGCTTTTTAAATGCAATTTGCTGATAAAAGTAAACAGAAAGAGTATGAAATTAGTAATGGATCTGCATCTCATATTCAGATCATAGGAGTGCCTGTTCCTTGCTAAATACCACATCCCTGTTCATCACAGAAGGTTAGTCAGATTTGCTGAGAGCTGGTTGGCACACCCACACTCACTAGGAAAGCAGAATTCAATGCCCCTAGAAACCTTCAGTGCCTCCTCCCATCCCTCTCACATCTGTGTCTCCAAAGGCTGGAGTAGAATCCATAACGGACCACAGCAGAGCAGATCTGTGTAAAACAAAACATTTGTGGGGTTTTTCTTTTCTTTTCTTTGTTTCTCTACACATTTCAGTTAGAAAATACTGATGATTCTTAACCCATGCCGCCGACCACCATGATAAACATCTGGCTGTTTATAACTTTGTTTTCAAACACTACATTTACTTGATCATTGCTAATTTACAGTTTTTATGGCTTCAAAAATAGGTAGCAAAAATCAAGAATGAAAAGAGTGTTTAAAAGAAAACAATAAGAATTTACCAATGAATATATTTTTAAAAGATTTGAAGTATGTTTTAACCTCTAAAATGTATCTGTTTCCTTCGTGCTGTGTTAAGGGTGCCTTTGAGGTATGATTAGAACACCCTACCTAGCAGCTGTAGTTCAGCCTAAACATATTCTCCCTCATCTCACAGAAATGATGAACTTTGATGACTTTAATTCCATGAAAGTAAACTTGATACATCTATTCTTTGCTTCTGCCCCCAAAAGAGTGTCTAAAAGGAATATGTACAGTTTGGGAGGATAGGATCTGCCCAAACTCAAAGAACATAGGAATCAGAAGTAAAGAGGTACAAAAATTAAAATTCTAGTAGCCGATAATTCCTGAGCTAAATAAAGTACAAGGTAATTAACTTATTTTTAAAAACTTCAGTAAAAGAAATTAGGCTAATTAGCCTTATTCTTTGTAATGTGCTGTTTTTAACTTAGTAAAAGTAGCTTTCAAAATTAACTTCATTCTCTCCAAGGCTCGCACAAGATGCCCATTTCATGCCTGTCTGTCTGCAGACGGGGTACCAGAATCCCATGAGGGAATGTCACCACCTGGGCTGTGGTACACATACTGATGGAAGAATCGGAAGAACCTTTTCTACTGACAGAGTGTAGGATGTTGAGATCACCTGCTCAAATCTCAAAAGGAACCCCGGCCCCAGTTTTAGAGAAAATGACATCATGGGGGGAATATTGTGGGTAAGGAATGCAGCTAGTAATTTCTAACTGTATTCTATAAGCAACAGAAATGGTTTCCCGACCTAGCTGGTTTGGCTCAGTGGATAGAGCATCGGTCTGCAGACTCAAGGGTCCCGGGTTCGATTCCCGGTCAGGGCACATGCCCAGGTTGCAAGCTCGATCCCCAGTAGGGGGCGTGCAGAAGGCAGCCAATCAATGATTCCCTCTCATCACTGATGTTTCTCTCTCTTCCTCTCCCTTCCTCTCTGAAATCAATAAAAATATATTTTAAAAAAGAAAAAAAATGCTTTACCGTTTTGAGAAGAGTACCCTCATCTAACTTTTGATAAAGAAATAGAACTCTATTCCAACGAGAGGCTGGATTAGACAGATACAGATCAAGCCCCTGAGAGGAGGGTGAGCTGTGCGTGGACAGACCATGCTTTTTCATTCCATCTGCGTCCCAGTGAACCCAGTCCTATCATTCCTCACGCCTCACAAGGTCTTCCTGTGGCCAAGGCCTGCGTCTCCCAGCTGTGCCACTGGCCACTCTTGATTACTCCCAGTAACCTATGCAGAGGGTCGAAGCCCCGCTTGGCATTGTGTAACACTAGAAATACCCTTGGAGCCGAAACCGGTGTGGCTCAGTGGATAGAGCGTCGGCCTGCGGACTCAAGGGTCCTGGGTTCGATTCCGGTCAAGGGCATGTACCTGGGTTGCAGGCACATCCCCAATGGGAGGTGTGCAGGAGGCACCTGATCGATGTTTCTCTCCCATCGATGTTTCTAACTCTCTATCTCTCTCCCTTCCTCTCTGTAAAAAATCAATAAAATATATTTAAAAAAAAAAAAAAAAGAAATACCCTTGGGAATATACAGTAGAAACACAGGTAACTGTGTTTAGCTAGAAAAATGTAAAATGTGCTACTACCACTTTAATATTTAACTGTATTATTCATGATGGTTACTATGCATGTTTGAAGATCCATAAAATTGATTTTCTACCCACTGGGTAAAAAGTGGGCTTTTTAGAACCATCGGCCCACAAACAGATCTCCTGAGGGGCATGAGCGCGCACTTCCCTCCTGATAATCGCCTGCAATTAGTGCAGATCCTTTCAGATACAGAAATTAAGCCAATGAGATTAGATAACTATAAATAGCAGTGCTGGTTCAAACTGAAGGAACTGAGCTGTAAACGACAAACCCTTGCCCCAAATAACTTTGTTCTGTCGTTGCAAAAACTGATAAGAAAAGGTTAGAGAATCACCAGATGGGAATAAATGTTGGTCTAGTGCAAATTTTTTTTTCCAAACTCGATTGGATCCAGCCTTCCAGAGGGACAAGAATCTGTCTTGCGTTCATCAGCCATGTCAAGGGGTCTCGCTGGAATAGACTGAGAAAGAACTGGGAGTGTTTGTGGGTGTCCCTTCCCTACTGGTCACACCTGTGCAGTGTCCCTTCCCTACTGGTCACACCTGTGCAGTGTCCCTTCCCTACTGGTCACACCTGTGCAGTGTCCCTTCCCTACTGATCACACTGTGCAGTGTCCCTTCCCTACTGGTCACACCTGTGCAGTGTCCCTTCCCTACTGGTCACACCTGTGCAGTGTCCCTTCCCTACTGGTCACACCTGTGCAGTGTCCCTTCCCTAGGAGGTGAGAAATGGGCGAAGGCTGGCAGGTCCCACAGGCTGTGGCTGTGCTCAGGGCAAAGTATGTCTTCTTCCCTGTGGCTGGGATAGTGGAGGCCAGATGGCACTACCAGAGAACTTGTTCTGAAGAGGCTTCTGAGATGTTAAACCTGAAACTGGGATGCCAGTCTGTGGGGAGACCAAGGGTGAAGGTATGGAACCAAAATAGAACAGAAACAAAAACCAAGGATCCGGAAGTACCTGGGTGGATGGGTTGGGTCTCTTCAAAAGAATTTTTTTTCTGTGACTATGAGGTGTGTGTTTTTAATTAATCTACCCCTCTACCCTCCTTCCCTCACCAATAAAATATAGGTAATAATATATAGGGCTTTAAGGCTCACATGAGATCATATATATGACGGTGCGAATACAATGTCTGGTATTGGGTAACGACAACACAACGTTCTAGGGAAGTTTTCTGGGAATCCAATGCGGAGGACAAAGTGTCAAGGACCAAACAATAAATGATACATGAGCAGGGATCAGACAACCCTCTCGGGACTTATCAAGAAGTGGCTTGAACTGGCTCTGCCTCCCCAACCTTCATCTCTGTCACCGGCTCCCAGTCCCTAGAAGCAGACAAGAGCCAGGAGGGAAGAATCCCGGGGAGTCGCCTGTCCCCTTGGGGTCCCGCATTGCGAAGGATGCTTTTCCTGCCGCTGCTCTCTCAGGAATTGGGTGTTTCCTGATCCCACAGAGAGGCCGGCTCCCTCTGCCCCATCTGATAGGGGAGGACAAGCAGGAGGAGGAAGCAGAGCAAAGAGAAGTAGGAGAGTGCAGCTTCCATCCCAGCAGTTAGTGTTGGGTCATGGCCACGTGATTTTTCTCCCTGGGATCAGAGGGACATGGTGGAAGGCGGCCAAGCCTCAGGCTCTCACCGGTATCCCACCCAAGAGAACTTGCTGCCAGGAACAGGAATTCTGACGTGAATCATCAAGAGTAGGAGCAGATGGTGGAAGTGGTGATGTGGGAGGCCCCCATGGGGGCTTTGGGAAATTGACCAAATGAGGGAGCCAGACTTGGATGCCTGCCACAAAGAGGGAGCCAACAGCCAGCCAGCACTGGCCACGGGGCCTTTACCACCCCAGGTGCGTAACAGGTCTGTCTCTCCTGTCTGTCGATCCTAGCTCTACACAGAGAGGAAGCTAGCAGGTAGGAAAGGAGGGTGCCCATGGAGCAGGGAAGCCCCGAGGCACCCCAAGCCCCTCCGTGGGGGAACCGGCCAGGCCTCGGATGGGGGACATACTCCGTGTATTACAGTAAGACTGAAGATTGATTATTTATCTATTTTAAAGGAGAGGCAGAGAGAGATTGAAACATCAATGATGAGAGAGAATCATTGACTGGCTGCCTCCTGTACACCCCACATTGGGGATTGAGCCCACAACCCGGGCAAGTGCCCTGACCAGAATCAAACCATGACCTCCTGGTTCACAGGTCGATGCTCAGCCTCTAAGCCACGCTGGCTGGGCACGATTGAAGTTTTAAATTAGACTAGACTGGATTAGGTTTTTTTTACCCCCCAGCGTGACGGTGACTTTAGAGATCTGCCCAAGATGTTGTCAGAGGACACACAGGGAGACTATGCACACTGCAGAGTTGCGGGCAGTGACTGTAGGAAAAGAAAAGCACTCCGTAGTTGACCCTTCTCTGAACTGGGCTTGTTTGATAAACCAGATGCGGTAGCTACTGTTTTCATTAACAACCAAGTAGCAAGAGGCAAGACTGAATGATGGAGCTTTGGGGGAATGCACTGGTCATGAATCACTGTGATTATGCGGGTGGGGTTTCCCCTGAAGAACGGGAAGGCTCCCTGCCTGCTGTCCTCAGCAGAGGTCAGTGCTGGGGCAGGAAATGAGCATTCTGGGACCTGGAGTCCGACTTCATAGATCTCCCAGGAAGGGGGCACCCTTAGGCCCCGAGGTGCCCTGGGGCTGTGAGCTGCCAGGAATAGCAGGCTTCCTGCTGCAGGGGAGGGAGCCTGTCCCAGGCACTGACTCATGCTGTGCTCTTTCCCATTCACTGTCCCTCTGCTTTCACTAAGATTTGATCAACGTCTCACAAATTTTGACTCCTAGTGCCCTGAGGGATTGTGGGAAAAAGTCCTCAACCACAATCCGGCAAAGCAGTACAGAGGGGGGTATGATTCCTGTCCTAAGGCCGCAGTGGTGGGGGCAGCAGCTCTAGTGAAATGAGCTTTGCCCAGGAGTGACCCTCCCACAACAACCGTATACTCGAGGGACTGGCCTCTGATACACATGACAGGGGACCCCGAGAGATCCCCAAGATTCCCCAGCATAGCAGAGGGCATTGAGGGGGGCGGCGTGTAATTTATGTCAATAAAACTAGTGGGAGTCGCACCATATAGTTAGCGTTAAACTATAATTAGAGTTACTCAACAATGGAAGGAGCTCCTTGTCACTACAAGTGCTTAAAGGATAAATATTTTCCATTTAGGAAGTCTTCTAAGGGTGTTCCTGTGACATTTATTTATTCAACATGTATTTATTTTGCATTTACTGCATAGAGAGAATTACGCCAAGTGCTTTACAATCTACATTAATAGCTTAACAGGTACTAAGCAGTAGAGATAGATTGTCTAACTCTAAACACTACCTGTACTCCTCCAAAGGCGAGCAGACTAGGTAGAGCACACTAATCCAGTGGGGAAGGCTGAGAAATTACAGAATAATTCACTGATGCAGATACGCACAGACTGTTATGGGCACATGACTTAGCATAATGGAAGGAGAAGAGTGAAATGGAGGGGACGATCAGGAGACAGGTGGCTGAGAGGAGGCTGACCTTCCAGACAGAGGGGCCAAGAAGCGACGCTCACAGCAGGGCATGTCAATATTTGTTTAGTAGTTGAATGACAGCATGGACGAAGTCCCCAAAGACACACTAGGAGGGAGACTACAGGCACGCCAGCATGGGATGCAAAAGGAAAGGTAAGGTGTGCCAGTGAGGCTGCAGATATCACGGAAGGTTATGAGCCAAATGGTTAAAAAAATACAAATAAAAAGCCGCAGCAGCTGTGGAGAGAGAGGAACTGTTTGGAGGTTGTTTTCCAACAGTAGACTTGGAAGCTGGGAGTTCTGCGGTGAGCACTTCCAGATGATGAGAAAAGGAATGGGGTCACAGAGGAGGTTGGCTGAACGAGCAGGTGGTGAAGATCACTGGAGTTCAAAGAATGTCCCAACACCTGAGGCCAAGCAGATTCCCCACAACCCTAAGCACCTCTAATTCTCGTAATTACTTGGCCTTTCTTGAAATGAATGAGTTTGTGAAATGCTCTAGTATTATTATAGCAAAGCTGGTTGCCTCATTAAAAGTTGCTATTTCACTCAGCTTTCACAAATGCACGGCCAGGGGCTTACCATCAAAGCCTCTATTTTTGCAATTAAGCATTTCGGTTTTGTGCTGTGTGGACAGTGTTTGTTTGTGACCCTAACACCCCAGAAATTGGTGCAATGAAAACATGCAGATCCAGTTCACTGGTCTGCATGCAACTGATCCAGCTCACATATGTGTCACCATAGGAAACGGATGGTCTACTTGGCTTTCAGGATGCTGGCAAGCAGCTTAGCTGGAGGACTCTGAAAGCCCCACCAGCACGAGAGGCATCTTTGGTGTCTGCAGAAACCTTGAGAAGCTTCCCCCCGTTCTATGCATCCTCTCCTAGACACCTTCCTGGTGCATGAGGTCCAGGTAACAACTCCCACCACAAGTCACCTGAATAAGGTTATGCAGACAAAGCACACCAGAGCACTGCAGTTACCTTTTCACCTTTGAACAGCCGGCCTTGTGGAGGCTGTGACTTCTTGCCACATTAACCCCTGTTACAGATTGCTGTTCTGTTAAAAAAAAAACGCCAAGATCCCAACTATGTCTAAGAAACTGTTCAAAAGGGTTCACTGCCACATGTAATCATTATAGCTTGAACTTTTGCCTTCTCCCAAAAAAGAAGATAGTGTAGAAACACAGATAGTAATGAGTCACACTGAGAAAGCCAACGTTGATCATCCGCAAAGGCCGTGTGACAGAAATCGGGGAGTCTCTGACAACTAAAATCCAGGACTGTTGTGCCTGCTACCTGCTTCTACCCCGTTCCAGGCCCTCAGGGGAAAAATGTTCTGGGCTCTACAGAATCCCCATAATTTTCTGTATCTTCTGGGTGAAACTCAAAAAGATGGTGTGTAAGGGACACCATCCCTACCCAATTTCAGTCTTGGAAACAGAACCCTTTATTGTGTCGTGTATCTCAGAGCCACACCCCTTCTCTGCTGCTCACTGGGAAAGGTCACGCTGGTCTGAACTCTATCATTTGAAAAAATACATGTTCTCAGCCTTTAAAGAAATGGCCTCAAATTGCTCCTTGTGGTGAGTGTTCATGGTTGACTTACAAAGGGCTGGAGACCGAGGGGACCTGAGAGGCTGGGAGTGGAAATGCTGACAAGCATCTGCTCACTCACATCTCACAGATGCAAACACGAACCTTGCACTTCTGAGTTTCTGTGGGCTTATCGATGAGGAGACAGCAGATGTGCTGACCTCACTGGAAATTCCCTGGTGAAAGGACACTTCCTAACGTTTTGGGTCTCCGGGCTCTGGTAACTCACCGACCATCAAAGTAGGGCTTTCTGACCGGTGAAGCCCACGAGAGCGAGAGAAACGAGTCTTCTCCCTTAGCCACATGCTTGCCCGGAGGAAGAGGCTGCCGTCAGTGAGCAGGTCTATGCTTGTCGGTGTTCAAGAGGAAGGGTCCAACCCTGACCAGGCACAGCAAAGGCCTCTATGCATGGCTGGGCGTCCTCTAGTCTCTTCTGCCTTCAGACTATACTTTCCAGAAACTTGAGATGAAAAACTCCCACAATTGTGCTTCCTCACGGCATTTCCAAAACCAACAGCATCTCTCTCAATCAGCAGGAAATGTGAATTCCCAAAGCAGGAATGGGTCCTGGCAGACCTTCACCATCTCCTGGCTCATTACGTTTGTGTCTATTTAGTCTCTAATTTGCTAGTGATTCTGGAACTTTGGCCCCAAATAAAACAAAATGGAATGTTTCAATGTTAATTTTTTAAGACTGAAACTTTTCCAATCTCAGGCTTTGGTTCTGTCTTCTAAGAGAGGGATCTGACAGTGATGCAGAGGAGACATGTGGGGAAGTGGAAAGAATCCCGGAAATCAGGCTCATCAGCACTCAGGCCCCCATCTGCTACTTACTGGCAGTAGAACTCTGGCTCATCCCGTAACCCCGAAGCCCCAATTTCCTCAGTTATAAGAACTGTAACTTGGCCTGCCAAAGTTTCCATGAGATCAGAAGACCTAATAATTGTAGAGAGATTTGAAAGACGTCAAGCAAAAGAATGTCTGAAAACCATTGAGTGGACTAATTTGGAAACTGGACACTTGTATTTAATGGACAGGATGCTTTTGTCTGCTACTCGGTCAGATTCCTTGCTCCTGGACAAAGCATTTCAATGCAGAATTTCTCTAAGTGCCTGGTGGGGTTGGTAATAGGGTTTAGTCAGGGTGAGTGGCTGATCAATAAAGTTCGCCATATGGTCTTCTTGAGAAGAGTTAGGGCTGTTCTGAGGGCCTTTAGGTGCCAAGATATTTTAGAAATATCCTGTCCTATATATCCTATATACCCTCATAGCTTGTCTTATATACCTACTAGAGGCCCGGTGCACAAATTCATGCACGGGTGGGGTCGGGCCAGGCTGGTCAAGGGGAGTGGCTGCAGGCATTTGGCCAGCAGCCCTGCCCCTGGTTGGGGTGGGGGGGCACCTATCGGTGGTGGGGCCAGCCGAGGGAGGGGCCGAGGGCAGTTGGCCAGCCAGCCCCGCCCCCTGGTCAAACTCCCCGTTGAATTCCCAGTCGAGGGGACAATTTGCATATTAGCCTTTAATTATATAGGATACACCCTCAATGCTTGAATTTAGGTCCTCTGGAAATCAAATTTCTGCTATCATTCCAACATCTTCAAAGTGGTTGGATCCCAATAGCAAAGAAGCAATGGTGCCTTTTATACAACTAACAGCACTCAGTTCATCATGCCCCTGAGGTGGGTGCTTGGGCATGCCAATCGCAGGACTGAAACACACATTGGCCCGCTTCCTGGGAGGCTGCCTACGCAGGGCTCGATTCCTTCCTTCTCTTAGGATTGCTCCAGCTGGAGGGAGCTCACAATGCCTGGTCTGTGTGGGCAGGAGGGTCTGGCCCCTGGACTTGATGTAGAACATCTGTGAAGAGCATCCATTTCCAGAGCTCGCAAAGGGCCCTTTACCCATCTTCTCTCATCAAAATTCTTTCACCATTTTTCAATGCCAGTCTTCTTTTGAGAAGCCTCTTCCCTAAAACCTTTCCAGTCTGCCTTCTCAAGGTAAAATTCGTCTTGTCCACTGCTCGTCTACAGCAAAAACAGATTACTATGTCTCCTACCCCCTGTGATGTGTGCCTCTGAAAGTAATAACAAAGCTTCCCCTTATTATGATTTGGCTAGACAAGAGCAAGAGGAAATTCTTGAGCAAGAGTTTTTATTCCTGCTCTCTTCCTGTCTCTCATCATGGCGGATCAAGGGGAAAAGGAGAACCCCATGCGGGAGCTGCGCATCCGCAAGCTCTGCCTCAGCATCTGTGTGGGGGAGAGCGGGGACCAACTGACGTGGGAGCCAAGGTCCTGGAGCAGCTCACGGGCCAGACCCCGGTCTTCTCCAAAGCCAGATACACCGTCAGGTCCTCTGGCATCAGGAGAAATGAAAAGATTGCTGTCCACTGCACAGTCCGTGGAGCCAAGGCAGAAGAAATCTTGGAGAAAGGTCTAAAAGTGCCAGAGTATGAATTACGAAAAAATAACTTCTCAGATACTGGAAACTTTGGTTTTGGGATCCAGGAACACATCGATCTGGGGATCAAATATGACCCAAGCACTGGTATCTACGGCCTGGACTTCTATGTGGTGCTGGTAGGCCAGGTTTCCGCATCGCAGACAAGAAACGCAGGACAGGCTGCATTGGGGCCAAACACAGAATCAGCAGAGGAGGCCGTGCACTGGTTCCAGCAGAAGTATGATGGCATCATCCTCCCTGGCAAATAAATTCCCATTTCTATCCAAAAGGCCAATAAAATGTTTTCAGTGAAAAAAAAAAAAGGAGTTTTTATTCCTTATGAGGTAAAAACCATCCATAATTTATAAACTGTAATCCAGACCAGTGGTCTCTAAATATTCTGGATTATGTAACTTCAACTTGATACGTACTTGTTTATATGGTATATACATGTACATTATACTGACATTTTCTGTACATGACAGATCACACACATAAATAGTAATATTCAAAGGATGAGATAAAAAACAGATACAGAACATTCTGATATTTTCATGCCATGCCCCAGTGAATCCGCTCACACTGAGGTGTGTGCGCTCCCATGCAGAGAGCCCTGGGTCCCACCCCAGGATGATGTGCTTAGCTTTCCCTTGTGACTGCCCTTCCTTGAGTCAAAGTTGTGCCATGAGCGAAGCTGGGAAACACTAACTTCTTTGTGTGGCCAGAGAGCAAAAAGGTTGACTTTCTCAAAGGAAAGGTGACTTTAATGGACAGTGCAGGTGCTGGTGGCGTGGCTGCCTCTGTGTAGCCAGAGGCTGTCTGAAGGGAATCAGTCTTATTTTCATTAAAGCAGGCAGTGTATTCAGACAGGCCCTGAGGATTTCTGTTCTTGTTGTTGTTGCTCTGGGGTTTGTTCAAACCACACCTTCTGATAGGCTCTATGATTAGGAACACTTTTCAGAGTCTGTGCTGCACTGAAGGCATGTGGAGGCAAACATCTCCCCCCACCCCCCACCCCCACCCCCAGTAATGACAAATCCAAACTGATAGAGCAACGTCTCAATAGCAGTGACTATGTAAAGGTCTAAGCTCACTTCTGCTGTCACTACAGACTCTTAGGCAATCCGAGCAGAAAAAACAGGGGCACAGGAAATATGTAAAGGGAGGAGGCGTGCATAAAAATAACTATAGAAAGGTTTCCAGAAATACAGTCAAATGCATTTTAGCATCAGGCATAAACTTGATGACAGTGAGGCTCAGAAAGAAAGCATATTTCAAAAGAACATTTATAAAACCTTGGATTCAATAATGAGACCTTTGGATTTGAATTATTAAGGAGAGAGAACCCAGAGACAGAACATGGCTGTTGTGCAGTGAATTTGGGGCTAGTATTCTGGAACACTTTCCCCACATAACGGTCATGTGATTGCATTAAGATTAACATGAGTTGAAACCTTTGTGTTTACGAGTGGACTCTCTTCCCACTTCGGCAAACAAGGCTTCCTGGAAACCACTGTATGGAAACTCATTGAAACGTATAGATACCACAATGACTCCCAAGGCAAGCTGAGCATCACCAATTGCCACTTCACACACACCCCACACCCCACACACAGAGGTAGAACGATGGCTGCAGTTCACACTCTGGCTCTGAGTATAATGTGTCAAATCCGATCACCAGCCCTCTACTAAGAGGGGACAGTTTGGGTTTAAAGAAAAATGCACATTTACCTGGGGAAATTTCATTTCAACGAAGGTCAAAATAAATGGGGCAGAAAGGGCATATAATAAATTGCTTTCTTCTCAACTGTGCTGGTGTATCCTATGTCTACTGGGGTTCTCACGACATAAGCCTTTGCCTTGTACACCACTCCATTCTCACATGGCTGCAGGGTAGGCAGCAAGGAAGTGGGGAAAGCCTGGCAGACTCTTGAACAATCACTCCAGTGCATCATGGTGTACATTTCCAGCCACTTGTTTCCTGTGTGTCTGTGTGTGTGTATAAAGCACATTTAACACACATACTATACATTTATAACATTTTTTGAAAATAAGATAATATTTGGAAGCTCATTTTTCACTTAATATAAGATGAATATTTTATACGTCATTAAATCTAATTTTCAAATTTTTATGGCTACATAATATTCCATTCTATAGATGAACTATGCTTTACGTATTTAGCTGCTGCTACTGTTTATTACGTTCATTCTATTGATTTTTATATATTATGAAAGTGAGAGAGAAAATGCATAGTTCTTTTCTTGTTATTACTCATGAGTCAAAAGCAGATATAGGGATGACTTAGCTGTGAGAATAAACAAAAGTGGTGACAGTAGAGACTGCTTTTTACTCATTATCACTGCCAGAACATTGATTTTATTGGGGTAGCAATGTTCCCAGCTTTTTAAGAAAAACATCAAACCCCCTTGATTTCCCATATAACTAGGGTGATGTGATCCAGTTCTAAGCAATGAGAAGTCAGCAGAGTGGTCGGGAGGAGCATACAAGAGGGCACTTTTTTGGGGACAAGGGCAAAGTCAGTTTGGAGAAGCTTTTTTCCCTTGTTCCTGGCTGAAGAGTATGCAGACCTGATGGTTAGAGCTCTGCAGCCATCTCCAGAGCGCGAAGGTGAGGATCTCCGTTTAACGATGGCATGAAAGCCATTTCCAGTGTCACGATCACCCCAGTGCCGAGGTACGTGGAACAGAATGGAGAGCAGAACCATTCTCACTGTGTAGATTGTTCTTTCTTTTCCTCTCTCATGTGTAGCTAAGTTTGCACACGTCAAATGTGCATATTATATACCCTCTCTGTATTTCTATCAGTCCTAATCTATCTGACACCACCTCAGAAAGCCAGCAGTTACTACTGGATACCTACATGACCAAAGACTTCTTTAAAAGGATTAAAAATTCCCAAAGGCCAATGGTAATTTTCATGGTGGACCTATGAGTTAAGGACTTTTTTTTTTTTGCATTTTATGTAGTATGTGTGCTTATGTGGGTTGGGTGGTGAAAGACAGGAGGGAGGGAGAGGGGTTTCCTCACTATGGGCCTATCCATCCTTGAGCTCCTTAACTATGGGCTTAGATCCCTGAGTTTGCCAGGTTAATCCAACTGTAATCACCTGACCCAGCCACTGGGTGAGCCAGACTGTCCAGGTATGTTTCTACTCCAAGGGTACATTTAGGAGGCACAGAAAGTTATATAAGCACTAAAGGCCTGGTGCATGGATTCATGCACCAGTGGGGTCCCTTGGCCTGGCCTGTGCCCTCTCGCAATCCGGGACGGACCTCTTGGGGGATGTCGGCTAGCTGGTTTCAGCCTGATCCCTGCAGGCCCGATCCAGACAGCAGGGAGCCCGATCCTGTGCATTGAGTGTCTATCCCCTGGTGGTCAGTGCGCGTCATAGCGACCAGTCGTTCAGTCACTTAGGCTTTTATATATATAGACTAGAGGCCTGATGTACGAATTCGTGCACAGATGGGGTCCCAAGTGGGGGGTGCGGGATGCGATCGGCCCTCCGGGAGGGCGGTGGAACACCCTTGGAGGCCTGGGATCTGTATCCATCCCGCTGACATTCTCACTGGTTGTTGGGAGCCACCTGGCAGCTGCTTTTATATTGTTTCTTCCTTGCGGAGTGTCTAGGGAGGGGAAGTGGCCATGGTGCCCGAGGCTGACTTCCAGGAGGCCAGCAGCACTGTCAGGATCATGCTGGCAGTGCTGGTCCATTTGTGCCTGGCCTGTTCTCCGGAGATTGGACCTGCAGGACTACTGAGGAAGTGAATGACTGCCACCAGGCTGGTGGGCTGCTGGGATGGGTAGGTCAGCTGAGCAGCATTCCCACTGTGGGAGTGCACTGACCACCAGGGGGCAGCCCCTACATTCAGCATCTGCCCCTTGGTGGTCAGTGAGCATCATAGCGACCGGTCATTCTGGTCTTTCAGTCATTTGGTAGCTTAGCCTCTTATATATAAACTAGGGGCCCAGTGCACGAATTCATGCACCTTGAAAGGAACTGTGGGCCGTGAGGCTGTGGTGGGCAGAGGGGCGGGTCTTGGCCCATCCTTCGCATCCCCACCTGACCCCTCCTGCCATGGCCCCCGGTCCCCTATCTGCCAGCAGCCCCACTCCTGCCACCGCCACTCCCACACGCTGACGACGCTGGCCCCGCTCGCACCCACTGACAGTGCAGAGCAATTGGGTCCAGCACCACCAGTGGTGTGAGTGGGGCCGGCACTGTCAGCAGGTACGAGTGGTGGCTGCTGCCCAGATCACCCCTGAGGAGCAGGGGGAGGTGGAGAAGCCCTGAGGGGTGATTGGGGCTGTCAGCCACCGCTCGCACCGAGTGATCAGGGCCTGTGCTGGGTGCTGGCAGCAGGTGCAAGCAGCGGCTCTGGTGCCAGCAGCAGGTGTGAGCAGGGCTGGCACCAGTAGCAGGTGCAAGTACCCGGCAGGACCACGGCGCGTGGGAGCAAAGAATTTTCAGTAACCACCAGAGGCTCGCCCCGATGACAGCAACCAGTGCCGTGCCTTGGTCTGGCGTGCCCATTCATCTGCTCCACCATCCTGCCACAGCCGATGCCTGCCATGTTCTGCACTCTGCCACCTGCTGCCGACATCCGCCATGTTCTGTGCGCACCCCCTGGTGGTCAGCGCACATCATAGTGACCAGTTGCTCAGTTGCTTGGTTGCTTGGTTGTTCTGCCATTCAGTCTATTTGCATATTAGGATTTTATATAGATAGATAAGGTGACTATTTGGGTGGGGCAAGGATAGTTTCTTCAGCTGAGGATATTTTTCCATTTTTAGAGTTGAAGAGAGAGGGAAAGGCAGAGAGAAATATTGATGTGAGAGAGACACATCGATTGGTTGCCTCTTGCACAAGCCCCGACCAGGCATGTGCCCTTGACTGGAATCAAACCCAGGACCCTTCGGTCTGCGGGCCAATATTCTATCCACTGGGCAAAACCGGCCAGGACAAGAATGGTGTCTGAAGCACGAGACTATGAGGAAAGATACGCGAGTCTAAGGGCAAAGTTGGGACAGAAAGGTGTCCTGAAGAGACAGCATCATCCAGAGGTAAGCAATCTTCACTCGCCAATTCAAGATACATGAGAGCATTTATAGGTCCCCATGTCCCCCTTCCAAATTGAAAATAAATTTTTTTAGATCTCATGGAGAAATGCAAAGTCTTATAATTTACATTACTCAGTTCATTGAATTAAAAAACATCAATGAGAGAGTGACACTGCCTTTTAGCTACTAAAATATTAAATGGGCATATTAAAAATTATTAAAAGGCAACTTTATAATTTTTCATCCTGAAATTATATTTCAAGTTAATTAGTAAAGGTAAATAGTGGTTCCTGGATTGGGACTGATTATCATTGATCATTGTCATTCTACAAGTGGGAAAACTATGGACAAGGTTCAGAGATTTGCCCAAAGTCACAGTGCTGACAGCTCGAGGCCTGAAACCCAAATCCCCTGACTCCTAATTCAAGGCTACCCCAACCCATATTAAGAACTTCAGGAGGTGGCAGTAGGGGAGGTGGAGTCATGTGGGTCTTGGGTGACTATTATTTTCATATAAAATGTTTTGTGTTGGACAACTGTTTTTACTTGTTACAGCTAATACTGTTAATTCTCATTTTAAAAATTAAGTTAAAATTAATAAAGTGGGTTTGGGTTTTTTAGGTTTTGATCTTTAAAGTGAGTTATTTTTTTAAAATAACGATTAGTTCTGGATATTTTGCGGAACATACCATCCAATACTATACTCTCCAAATAACATCATTTTGTATTATTTCATCCCTCTCAGTCTAAACTGGCAGTGTTTTAGGGTAGAGATTTTCAACTGGTGTGCCACAAAACTTTTAAAACATGCAATACCTGACTTTTTAGTCAGGGGCACAGATCTCTTTTCCCTTAGATTGTCAAGTAAAAAATGACAACAGCCAATACAACAATAGCCGTCCGGTGTGAATGAATCAAAATTATACCTATTTTTTTTGTCAAGTTGACAAAAAATACATTCTTTGGTGTGCCACAGAATTTTAGTAATTAGTTTATGTATACCATGAGATGAAAAAGGTTTAAAATCTCCATTTAGAGGATAAGATTCTCTCAAGAACTTTGTGAGCCTCTTGTGAGTCAACTCCATTCGACAAACCCACACCTGCAAGATCCTCTCTCTCTCTCCTTGGTGCCGCTGCAGAGCTGCTGAGGCAGAGGAACTTCGTGGAGGCCCCCGTGCTGGAGGAAGAGGGTCCAGAGGCACAGGGATGTTCCTAAAGGGCCCTTTGTGTGAGTGGATAGTACTCTGAGGAACCACATTTGATCTTTGAAAAGGTTTTACAGTCACACTTTTGGCCTTGACTTTTGACTTGGATTTGACCTTTGCTCACAACCATTTCTTAATTGTATCAACGTGTGCTGTCTGAAGAGGCTGCACATTTTCAAAATCATCCGTTTCACAGTCTTCTCAGTTTATCTCTTTCCTTTCACACCTCGCTCTACACGGGCTGTACCTTCAACACTGAGTGGGAAGCTCAGCTAGAACACCAGGTCCATTAGGCATGCTCTCCACGCGGGCCTGCTCTCCACATACTGAAGACACCAGTGCTGCTTCGATTTCTGCCACTACATCCCGGGAACCTCCCTCCTGTGTTCCTTCCTTTTGAGTCCTTACCACCAGCATCCTCAGGGCGCAGATTTCCACCAACAGTCTATTCAGAGAAACTTAGGTTTTCTCTAACATGCTTCTCAAACTCCTTCTGGCTTCCCCCGCTGCTGGGTTCCAAGCTCACTCGCACATGTTCGGCATTTGTTACGGTGGCACTCCCCTCTCGGCACGGGTGTCAGCAGAGAAGCAGCACTGGGATGGCTATCTGTGTGCGCAGGATGTGATCTGCCTGCATTGTCGGAGCTGGTGACTGTGGGAGCAGTCTCTGCAAGACTGCTGTACTCACATCTGAACCTGGAGCGTGAGGTCCGCCAGGCAGGAAGAGTCTGGAAGGGATGCTGGAGATCAAGAACAAGCCCAAACCCACAAGCATGAGGTTTGAGCCCATGAATACAGACTGAAACCCATGCCAACTTTTACTGCCTCTACCTTTGGTGGTGTGAGTATCCTGCAGAAGCCATAGCTCATTGTCACAGAGCTTAACACTCATGCTGGGCTCAGGAGTAAGATGCTGAAGGAAAATCCAGAGGAAGATGGGGCAGTTGTTGCCTCACATCAACGAGGACAATCCTCAGATCAGCAACAAGGTGTGAGAACTACAAAATGGCTGAAGCTCTCTAGATCTCCTACACAAACCTCCTGCGGCCTGCCCTAACTGGAAACATACAGGAAAGGGAATTCTGGCTAAATTAACACAGTCCAAGTCACCATATCCACCATATCTGTATCCAGCCAGTCAGAAGCAGGAAGGAAATGAAGAAAAGCTCGCCCTCTTCCATTCAAGGACACTGCATCAAAGGAATAGCTAACCCTATGGGCTAAGACCTAGTCGGTTGACAAAGCCACAAGGGAGGTGGGAAATGTAATCTTCATTCCAGCTGGCATGGGCCTAGGAATTCCTTTCCTGGGGAAGGAAAGATAGATATTGAATATGACTCACAGTTCTGCCACAACACACTTGGCTTTGCCTGGAATATCTTTTCCTCCTTTTCTGCTTCGCAAAACCTAGTTCACTCGTATAGACTCAATTATTATCCTTCACTCTGTTTTCCTATTGGGTTTTATAAATCCCTCCATTTTGGCACTTTCTTATTTATTCATTTAGAAAATTTTAAATCCATTGTTCTTGGAACTGGGGATCTAGCAATGACCAAAACAAAGCCCTTTTGTTTGCAAAATGTATTGCATCATAATCACATGGTAGCCTCTGTACTCCAAGGCTGTCGCCAATTGAGACAAGAAGGGTAAGATTTATGGATAACTTCAAGCATAAACCTGTTATCCAGAACTAATATTAAATAATTGGGTAAGGCTTCAAAAGTATTTCATATTCTTTCCTATTAATCACAAAGGTAATATTTGTGATTTATAAGTCATGTCTCTTTTAAGGAGTCATGGACCTTGAAAGTACCTTGGGGATGATCTAAATTTAGTTAAGAAGTCTGTGTCTTGGATCACAAGATTATTTGCTCAGGATTATGTGCCAAGTTACTGTCAAGGCTAAAAAGTAGAATCCAAGAACACTGATTATTAAACAATTACCCTTGATGCATGGCATTTTTGTGACACACACACACACACACACACACACACAAGAAAACTACTAAATCAGTCTTTCTGACAATTATAGCATCAAAATCCAGGTTAAAAAAACCTGTTATTGAATTAATTTATTAGTTCTAATATTTTTTGGTGGAATCTTTAGGGTTTTCTATATATAGCATGGTGTCATCTGTATAATTTGGATACCTTTTTTTTTTTTTTGTCTGATTGCTGTGGCTGGTACTTCTAATACTATGCCGAATAAGAGTGGTTAGAATGGGAATCCTTGTTGTCTTCCTAATATTAGAGAAAAAGCTTCTAGCTTTTTACCATTGAGTATGATGTTAGCTGTGGGCTTGTCATATATGTCCTTTATTATGTTGAGGTATGCTGCAAGTTTTTATCATAAATGGATGTTGAATTTTGTCAAATGCTTTTTTTACATCTATTGATATAATCACATGAATTTTGTCCTTCATTGTGTTTATGTTGTGTATTATGTTGATTGATTACAAATATCAAACTATCCTTGCATTCCTGGAATAAATCCCACTTAAACATGATGCATAATCTTTTTAATGTATTGATGAATTTGGTTTGCTAATATTTTGTTGGGAATTTTTACATCTATGTTCATTAGGGATATTGGCTTGTAATTTTTTTTAATAGTCTTTGGTTTTAGAATCAGGGCAATGCTGGACTTAGAATGAGTTTGGAAGCTTTCCTTTCACTTAAATTTTTTTGAATAGTTTGACAAGGATAGGCATTGTTTTTTCTTTGAAAGGTTGATAGAATTCACCTGTGAAGCCATCTGGTCCTGGGATTTTGTTTGTTGGAAGTCTCTTGATGAATGATTCAATTTCATTTCTAGTAATCGGTCTGTTCAAATTTTCTGTTTCTTCCTGATTGTCTTAGAAGATTATATGTTTCTAGGAATTTATCCATTTCTTCTAGTTTTTCCAATTTGTTGGCATATAATTGCTCTAGTACTCTCTTAAAACCCTTTGTATTTCTGTGATGTTGATTATCATTTCTACTCTTTCATTTATGATTTTATTTGGGCCCCTCTCTCTCTATTTTTTTATTTATTTTTTATGAGCCCCGCTAAAGGTTACTATTTTGTTTCTTCTTTTCAAATAATTAGCTCTTAGTTTCACAGATCTTTTTGTTTATTTTCTATTATTTTTGAGTCTCTAATTCATTTACTTCTGCTCTGATCTTTATTATTTCCTTCTTTCTACTCATTTAGGATTTTCTTTTTTCTTTTTCTAGTTCCTATAGATGTAAATTTATATTGAGATTTTACTTATTTCTTGAGGTAGTACCTGTATCTCTATGAATTTCTGTCTTAGAACTACTTTTACTGGGTCCCAAAGATTTGGAATAATTTTGTTTCCATTTTCATTTGTCTCACGATATTTTAAAATTTTCTTGACTTTTTTCACTAACCCATTATTGTACAATACCATGTTTAATAATGAATAACATCTAAAAATTAAGTCCAATAAAGTTGCAGGTTGCAACAAATAACAAATTCAGGAAAGAGAAATTAATAAAACAATCCCATTTACAATTGCATCAAAAATAATAAAACACCTTGAAGTAAATTTAACCAAGGAGAAAAAAAACTGTACTCTGAAAACTATAGGACACTGATGACAAAAATTAAAGAATACACAAATAAACAGAAGGATATACTATGTCCAAGGGTTAGAAGAATGTTATTTAAATGTTCATACTACCCAAAACAATCTATTGATTCAGTGCAATTCCTATACCAATGGCAGTTTTCACAGAAGTAGAACAAATCCTAAAATTTATATGGAATCACAAAAGATCCCAAATACCCAAAGAAACCTTGAGAAAGAAGAAAAATCTGGAGATATCATGCTCATTGATTTCAAATTATACCACAAATCCATAGTAATCAAAAGTGTGGTACTGGAATGAAAAGAAACACATAGATCAATAGAACAGAATAGAAAACCCAGAAATAAGCCCATGCTTATATGGTCAATTAATCTACAACAAAGGAGGTGAGAATAGGCAATGGGGAAAAGACAGTTTCTTCAATAAATGGTGTTGGGAAAACTGGACAAATACATACAAGAAATATAAAACTAGACCACCGTCTTATACCACATACAAAAATAAACTAAAAATAGATTAAAGACTTAAATGTAGGATCTGAAACCTTAGAAGAAAACATAGGCAGTAAATTCCTTGGCATGTCTTTTAGTAATATATTTTTGGACATTTCTCTATGGAAAAGGCAACAAAAGGCAAAAATAAACCATGGGACTACATCAAACTACGGTTTTTGCACAGCAAAGGAACCCATCAACAAGACAAAAAGCAACCTACTAAATGGGAAGAGATATTTATAATGATATATTGGATAAGGGTTCATATCCAGAATATATAAAAAACACATACAACTCAACATTAAAAAACACACAAAAAACAAACAATACAATTAAAAAAAAATACAATCACAGTGGGAAGGCTGGGGAGGGTTGAGGGGCGGGAGGGGACGGTAAAAGATCAACCGAAGGACTTGTATGCATGCATATAAGCATAACCAATGGACATAAGACACTGGGGGGTAGGGGAGGCCAGGGGATTGTTAAGGGCGGGGAAAAAAGGAGACATATGTAATACTCTTTGTAATACTAAAAAAAAATTTAAAAAAATAAAAAAATTAAAAAAAAATGGGCAGAAGACCTGAATAGACATTTCTCCAAAGAAGACACACAGATGACCACAGACACATGAAAAAATGCTCAACATCACTAATCATCAGGGAGTTGCAAATCAAAACTGCCATGAGCTATCACCTCACACTGTTAGAATGACTGTTATCAAAAAAGACAACCAATTACAAGAGTTGACAAGGATGAGGACAAAAGGGACCTTTGTGCACTGTTGATGGGATTGTAGATTAGCACAGTCATATGGAAAACAGTATGAAGATTCTCCCAAACTTAAAAACAGAACTACCATATGACTCAGCAACTCCACTTCCGAGTATTTATCCAAAGAAAACAAAAACAATAATTAAAAAAGATATATGTACTCCTATGTTCACTGAAGCATTGATTACAATAGCCAAGATACGGAAGCAACCTGGTGTCCATCGATAGATGAATGAATAGAGAAGGGGTGGTACATCTAAATAATGGAATATTACTTAATCATAAAAATGTATGAACTCTTGCCATTTGCAACAAGACAGATGGACCTGCAGGCTATTATGTTAAGTAAAATAAGTTTGAAGGAGAAAGACAAATACTGTTTGAGTTTACTTATATGTGGAATTAAAAAACAAAACAATGAACAAACAAAATGAAACAGAAACAAACCCAGCGATACAGAGAACAAACTGATGGTTGCCAGCAGGGAGTGGGAGATTTGGCAGAAAAGGGAAAAGGGATTAAGAAGTACAAACTTATCCCCTAGCTGGCTTGGCTCAGTAGATAGAGCATTGGCCTTCGGACTGAAAGGTCCCAGGTTTGATTCCCGGTCAAGGGCACATGCCTGGGTTGTGGGCTTGATCCCCAGGGTGGGGTGTGCAGGAGGCGGATCAATGATCCTCTCTCATCATTGATGTTTCTATCTCTCTTTCCCTCTTCCTTCCTCTTTAAAATCAATAAAAATATATATTTTTTAAAAAGTAGTATAAACTTCCAGTCATCATTTTTTTCTTAAAAAAACAAAACCGTCACAAGACAATATGTTGGTGTGTGTGTGTGTGTGTGTGTGTGTGTGTGTGTGTGAGATAGTGTTAGGAACATTTTCTAGTTCCAATATGTGAAAAAAGGGATGTAAGTAATTTGAATATAAACATATTAGAGACTGGTAATATGGAGTTGTAAACGTCAAGTTAAAATTTAAGGATGACAGATGACTCTTCTCATCAAGGTCTATGAAGCTCTTTCCTAAAATTTCATGTACTAGTATTCCATTGGAGATTTATGTTAATTTGAGTTCTGTAACAGTACACACAGAGACTCAAAAACTGAAAATCAGAGTTATAATCAAAATCATATAAAAAATTAAAGGTGTTATACAGTTTTGAGCAGCCCTAGAATTCTAACACACTTCCTTTCTCTTTGAACCTGTGTTCCCACACACCAACAGATGCAGTCTAAAGCACAGGCCCCATGTTCACACCTACACACTCAGCCGCTCACCCCCCTCTCGACACCTACACACTCAGCCGCTCACCTGCCCTCTCCACACCTACACACTCAGCTGCTCACCCCCCTCTCCACACCTACACACTCAGCTGCTCACCCCCCTCTCCACAGATCTGACACATGTGTTCCACCTCTTTCCTCACTATGGGGGATGGTGTGATGGAGGAATGGAAGTCAGGAGCACAGATACAGAGCATAGAAATATGTGTACTACACAAAGCCTGCGGGGGGGTGGTGGGGGGAAAGCTGTCAATAAAATAATACTAATTTATTTCAGAAAAATTAGTTTTCAATAGAATCACTGAAAATATAGCCAGCTCCTCAGACCAAGTGCATGAGACTAGAAGGGAAGATTGTGATTCAGAGTTTAATCTATTTTTGAAAACAAGTTATCTGAGCAAATACAACACACTGATGACTTCCTGAGGAAAGGGTTAAAGCAGTACTATGAAATTAGCTCTCAAAGTCCAAAAAACAAACAAACAAGAAGAATTTAATATTTTTCTGATGGTACAAGAAGACTCCAAATTTAACTCACTAGAGGTTTTGTCCTGGAGCCTGCAATATTTCTGATTGTGCACTATATTTAGACGGAGGGTACCATTAGATCAAACACCAGATTTTTAAAGAACATGAATATAAATCATCATCAATGCTACTGCTAAACATTCACAAGTCAGGAACCATGGCAAATCCAAAATTACCAACTAAGACAGATGTTAGGAATTCTCTCTGTGTATTACTGCTACTGACAAAACATTTGCATTTTACATAATAAATTTCTCTTTATCAAGGATCTTGGAGGTTCTGGCAAGCAATAAAATTATGAAAATGGGATAGAAAGATGCACACTGTCTCCACTGACGCACAGAAATTCCTTACCTTTGGCACAGGCTAAGACGGTAGGAATAAGTGGGATTCTTTTGGTTACAAGTGGCAGGAAACCTGACCCAAACAGGCTGAAAAGGAAATTTGTTGTCTCGTGTAACAAAAGCCCAGACGTAGGTCCCAGGCTTCGAGACTGGTTGAACTCAGGCCAAACAAGCCTCTTGTGCTTGCTGCTCTCTGTTCTTTAACTCTGTGTGGCTTCAGTATCAGGGTCTCCACAGCAGAGCTCCAGTCTTTCCACCCTTTCAGCTTCAACAGCAAAAAGTGAGAGCAAGTGGCTTCCACCCACTGTGGCGCAGGGAACAGGACGCACTGACTGGCTTCGGCCTCAGGTGTGTCTCACCTCTGAGTGAAGACAGCGGGCAGTCTTGGTGCGCGTGGACTAACACTGGGGAGAGTAAGAACAGAACTCTAAAACCTGGGAGCTGCTGTTGGAAGATGGAGTGGGTGGGGTTCTGGAATACAAACCACACATGCCTAGTTTGGGGGGAATCTCAATGGTGGCCACGGAGGTACTGTTTTACTGGCTCTGTCAGGACCAATTAGCAAGTAGCCTTAGTTCAAAGGTGACGGTGAAAAGGCCTGGTGAACCCGCTGCTGATAAGGCCACTGGAGCATCATTTCTTTAGCTGGACGACAATGATACCACTAACACCTCAGGTGGCTGTTGTTTTCTGGTAAGGATAAGCCAATGCCTGTGTAGACACAGGTGGTTGATAAATGTCAATCATCATCCCATTTCCCTTTGAGTCAACTTTTCCTTTCTTATGCTGGGAGATTTTCAGAATAGGAAGTATGTCTGATTCATTTTTTTTTTTTTATCTCTAGAACCTAGGGCTGAACCTAATATATTATAGACATTTGATGTACAGTGAGCAAACAGATGTTGGGTATATTCGTTAGGTTATAGGATAAGCTGCTGTAACAAAGAAACCCCAATATAGAACAGCTCAGAGGAGATACGTGTTCCTCCCTCTCTCAGCAGTCTGGAGCCATGGGGCAGTTTTTGGTGGGAAGGCAGCTCTGCTCCAGGAGACCACGCAGCGCCCTTCTGTCTGTTCTGCTCCATTCCCCTTGTTTTCCGCGTGGGCATGCTTGAAGCT
Source organism: Myotis myotis (assembly GCF_014108235.1). Taxonomy (NCBI): domain Eukaryota; kingdom Metazoa; phylum Chordata; class Mammalia; order Chiroptera; family Vespertilionidae; genus Myotis; species Myotis myotis. The sequence continues at coordinate 3,147,883 of NW_023416390.1, forward strand.
GGCTGGCCACCATCACAGCTGTGCTCCAGCTCAGGAGAAGCAGGAAAAAGGTATGAAGGGCAAAAAGCTCCCTCTTAAGAATGTGATACAGATGTTGTGCTCGGCTCTTCTACTCACATCCCATCAGCAAAACTTAGTCATGTGGCTACAACGAGCTACAGGGTGTTGAGGCAGATGGCCTCTAGCAATGCAGTCATCTGTCAACTGAAACTCAGGTGGGTCCGTTACCAGTTTTCGCAGTGTCACTGCCAGGGAAAAACAAAGGGAAGGCCACATGGAAGGGGCTGTAGAAGACAGTTTCAGAGTGTTACCTGAACTAGTAAGTGTGCCTCTCTATGTTAGAGATAAAGATGGACGTCAGACTAATGGGCCTGGATGCTTAGCAGATTAATTATAATGCACTCTAGGAAGAACCTATTTCTTCTAACTCAGCTCATCTGATTTTATTATGTCAGGACCATGAACTTGGATTTTATTTATGGAATTTTACTCTTAAAGAGTTACTTTTCTAGCAATGATTCACCCTCATCTGACCATTTTTCCATATGAAAGTTCTAAGGAATGTAGGAAGCATTATTTGAGCTAAGAATTATAGATTAAACTAAAGATATATATAAGAATCTTAATTGGTGAGTATACTTACAGTCTGTTCCATGTTGAAGGGAGTTGTCCTAAATCAAATAGGATATATTTAAGGCAATTAGATGTCCCAGAAAATCTGGGGCAGTCTAATTTTAGATATGTGGTGTTGACACCAAGGCTATGCAACATTTCTGAGCAGGCACCACCAATCTATGTATACTTATACATGTATTCTTTACATAAATGTGAGCTGAACTGTTGTGTACATTGTAAAACATACACCAAAATAGACGTTTAAAGGATGAGCTAAAATAAATGTACATAGAAGTTCTAATATTCACTTTTCACATCCCATTCTACACCTCCTGCTAACAACAATGACAAATAACAAAATATACAAGTCATTTACCAGAAGACTTGAAAAGTGGCAAAAAGAAAGGTGAAGTAGCTGGAAAACTTGGGACTGAGGAGTGACCCGGCAGTGAGTTGCCTGGGTGTTTTTCTGGACCTTTATACTGTAGTTCCCCTTATCCACAGGAGATAAGTTCCAAGACCCCCAGGGATACCTGAAACCAGGGATAGTGCCAACCCCTATATATACTATGTTCTTTCCTATAATGCACACCTATGATAAAGTTTCATCTATATGTTAGGCACAGTAAGATATTAACAACATTAATAATAAAATAGAATCCTATATAATAAAAGGCTAATATGCAAATTGTCCCCTCCGGAGTTCGACTGCTTGCTATGATGTGTGCTGACCACCAGGCGGCGGCGCAGAATGAAGGAAGGCCCGACCGGCGGCCAGCAGCCGGGGGAAGGAAAACCCCAATTGGCCCTGATCACCGGCCAGGCCTTGGGACCCACCTGTGCATGAATTTTGTGCACTAGGCCTCTAGTTATTAACAGTAAAATAAGGGTTACTTGAACACAAGCATTGTGATACCATCACAAACAATCTAATAACCTAAAAAGCTACTAAAAAGGTAGGTAGCATATACAGTGAGGATACACTGGACAGAGGGTTCACATTCCAGGCAGGATGGGACATGATGACATAAAATTTCATTACGATACTCAGAATGACACATAATTTAAAATTTCTGAATTGTTTATTTCTGGTATTTTCCATTTAATATTTTAGGACCATGGTTGTCTTACAAGTAATTGAAATTGTGGAAAGCAACACTGTGGATGGGGGTGGGGAGGAGCTACTGTATATCCAGGCCTGAGTGGTAGAAAAGTTTGCAACCTGGGAACACCAATAGGCAGAGACAGAAAATAAAAATAAAGCCCCAGGACAATCGGGCTCTCTCCAGCTGAAAGGCCTGCACAGGGGCAGCCCAGCAGAACAGGAGCCCTTAGCCATAGAGGGTGGGGAGAATTCCACACGTCCCCTCAGATTTCCTGCCCCTGATGTACGTGCCCTGACCTGGAACTCTGAATGTGATGGGCACTGTATCTGTGACAGGAGATGTTGCATGGCCTGGTTGACCTTAAGTTAGGGAGACTGTCCAGGTGGTCCTGGCCTAAGCATACAGCCCTTTAAAGGTGAAAACTTGTCTCTGGCTGGTAGTAGAAGGGGAGGTCAGAGGGATTCAAAGCATGAGAAGAACTTGACATGAAGGAGGTTTTCTGTTGCTAAGATGAAGAGTCCACCTGACAAGGACCCGAGAACGCTATCCGGGAGCCAAGCAGAGTTGCCAGCGGACAGCTAGCAAGGCTCAGGAATCAGCCTCACAACTTCAAGGGAGAGAATTCTGCCCACAATGGGGAGGAGTTGGAAGGGGGTCTTTCCCTACTGAACCTCCTGGTGGGGAAGTAGCTGGCCCATATCTTGATTTTAGCCTTATCAGACCCTGAGCTATGACACTCTTGATTCAGGGAAACCAGGGATACAAATTTATGTTGTTTAAGCCCTTAAATTATTGGTCACTTGCTTGTTTTTGAGACAATCACTATGAAAAAGGCATGCCCTTTCTCATGCCAATGGGGCTGCAGTTGTGGAGTTGCTTGGCGGAACTCTGACTTCCACCACTGTATGAGTTGCCTGTTACTGTTGTAACAAATTGTCACAAATTTAGTGGCTTAGAATAACATAAATTTATTATTACCTTATTGGTCTGGAAATCGGAAGGCCAAAATGGATCTTATGGGACCAAAATCAAGGGGTCCATAAAGCTGAATTTTTTCTGGAGACTCTGGGGAGAATGCATTTTTTACCTTTTCTGGTTTCTAAAGGCTACCTTCATGCCTTGGCTCACAGCCTCTCCCTTCATCTTAAAAGCACATCATTTCAACCTCTATTTCTGTGATGACAGCTTTTTTTTTTTTTTTTTTTTTTTTTACCATTTTACCTTCCTGCTATAAAGACACTTGTAATTACATTGAGCCCACCTGGGTGATTCAGGATACTATTCCCATATCAAGATCCCTAACTTAATCACACTTACAAAATTTATTTTACCATGTAAAGTAATGTATTCATAGGTTCTAAGGATTAGGCTTCAGACACGGGGAGGGGGGGGGGGCATTATTCTGTCTACCACAACCCCCTGCAGAATAGCACTATTGAGGCTTATAAACCAAATTGACATTTGAACCACAGCCCACAAAAGTGGTCCAGGACATACATTCTAAACATAAATAGGTAATCCACATGCTAAATTAGGAGATCTAAATAAGGAGCCAGATTCTTAAAACATAATATCCAAATATCTAGGACAGTGATGGCGAACCTTTTGAGCTCGGTGAGTCAGCATTTTGAAAAACCCTAACTTAACTCTGGTGCCATGTCACATATAGAAATTTTTTGATCTTTGCAACCATAGTAAAACAAAGACTTCTATTTTTGATATTTTATATATTTAAATGCCATTTAACAAAGAAAAATCAACCAAAAAATGAGTTCGCGTGTCACCTCTGACACGCGTGTCATAGGTTTTCCATCACTGGTCTAGGATATAGTCCAAATTTACTCACCATGAAAAGGAAAATGGAGGGGGATGCCTTGCAACCTAGTTCAGCATCTGGTTAAAACTGTAGTCTTGCCCTGACCGGTTTGGCTCAATGGATAGAGCGTCAGCCTGCGGACTCAAGGGTCCCAGGTTCGATTCCAGTCAAGGGCATGTACCTTGGTTGCGGGCACATCCCCAGTAGGGGGTGTGCAGGAGGCAGCTGATCGATGTTTCTCTCTCATCGATGTTTCTAACTCTCTATCTCTCTCCCTTCCTCTCTGTAAAAAATCAATAAAATATATTTCAAAACAAAACAAAACAAAACAAAAACAAAAACTGTAGTCTTCCTTCCCCACTCTGACTGACTTGGGCGGAGCTGCAGAGCCTACCCCCAGGGCCCCGCCACAGCTGACTTGGGTGGAGCTGCGGGGACCCTCAGGGGCCGCCACAGGAGGAGATATACAGTTCAGAGCCTCCCCACGAGTTGAGATCAGGCTTTGGATCCAGAATTCCCCTGGACTAGCAGATCTGCGAAATAAAGATTAAACTTTCCTCCCTCAGAGCTGGCTGATCATTCTCCCATGCTCTCTGCCTCAACAACCATGTCATGAAAATTTCAACTCAAGAAAATAATCAACGGATGCCAACACCAAGATGACACAGATGTTTGAATTATGAGCCGGGGATTTTAAAGCAGTTATTACAAATACTCTTAAGTCAAATGAAAAAACTTAGTCAAGATTTATAAAAGATACAAAAAAGAGCCAAATGAAAATTTTAAATTAAAAAAATACAAGAACTGACTGTTCGGACATGCTCCCAGGAACAAGCTGGAATTACAACTGAAATACGGAAAGGCTTCCTGAATAATCAATGGAAAACTCACAGGAGAGAACCCTGATACCCAAGGACCGTAGGTGGAGACCACATAGAGACTGGCAGGAGGGGCGGAGGCGCAAAAGGGCTGGCTGGGCACCCACAGAGGGCAACTGAAGCCCCGGAGAGATATCTCAGCTGGGGGGCGGGGGGGGGAGGGCACTGAGAACTCTGGGACCTAATCCCGAAGCTGGGCTCCCCAGCAGAGAGTACCAAACTGAGGAGGGTACCCACATAACATCTAGCTGTGAAAAGCAGTGGGGTGCTGTCTGCCAGGGAGTGGCAGCTGAAAGTTCGGGCACCCTCTTGAAGGGCCAAAGCACAAAAATTCCCTGTGGAGCCACCCACCTTGTGCTCTGGCAGAGGGAGGGTGAAGTGGACTGGAGCTATGAGACCAGAACCCAGGACTGGGGACTCGGGGAATAGAGCTCAGAAGGCAGACACCCCAAGTGTCCTGGGCTGAATCATTCCCTCACACAGCAGAAGACATCTTTCCCACAAAGACATCTGTTTTGCCTGGGGGGAAGACAGTCAACACACCCTATTGGAAAACACCTTGCTTTGAGGCCACATAAGAGATTAGCCTCCAGGCAGAAGCAACTGCCCCACCCTGTTGAAATAACTATCACCACACCTGAGGACAATTGCCTGGGGGCAATTCAAGTCGGAATCCTATTAGTCCAGTGGTTCTCAACCTTGGCTGCACATTAGAATCACCTGGGAATCTTTTTAAAACCCTGATTTCTGGGCCTCATCTTCTGGAAATTCTGTTTCTTTGTTATGGGGTGAGGCCACAACATTAGTAACAAAGAAACAGAATTTCCAGGGGATGAGGCCCAAAATCAGGATTTTAAAAAGATTCCCAGGTGATTCTAATGTGCAGCCAAGGTTGAGAACCACTGTATTAGTCTGTAGACAAGCAGTTCTCAACCTGTGGGTTTCGACCCCTTTGGTGGTGGAACGACCCTTTCACAAGGGTCGCCTCAGACCATCCTGCATATCAGATATTTACATTACGATTTATAACAGTAGCAACATTACAGTTATGAAGTAGCAACGAACATAATTTTATGGTTGGGTCACAACATGAGGAACTGTATTTATTTAAAGGGCCAGAAGATTGAGAGCCACTGCTGTAGACAGAGGTGGTCTCTGGAGGCTTTAAGTCTTTTCCTGATCCAATTAGTCAGAAACAGCCTTTAACGCTGCCCTGCACTAGAGATTGAGAGGCATAGCAGATATACCTAATTAATACATAGTCACAAACCCAAACTAACAGCCAAAATGAGGAGACAAAGAAACAACCCCCAAATGAAAGAACTAGCAAATTCTCCAGAAGAGATAAATGAAGCAGAGATAAGAAATTTATCTGAAACAGAGTCCAGAGTAATGATGTTAAAAATGCTCAACAGTATAAAAAAAGATATAGCAACTATGAAAAAACAGTCTGATAAAGAATTACATAACACAAAAAAAGAACACATTGGAAGGAATACACAGCAGATTAGGGAAAGCAGAGGATTGAATCAGTTAATTAGAAGACAGAGCTGAAAATATCACTCAATTAGAGAACCAAAAAGAAAAACAATTAACAAACAGGAGGAGAACTTAAGGGCGCTGTGGGACAATGTGAAACATAACAATATTAGAATAGTAGGTGTGCCAGAAGAGGCGGAAAGGGAGAAATGAATAGAGAAGGTGTTTGAAGAAATAATGGTAGAAAACTTCCCTAACCCGGTAAAGGAAAAAGTCACACAAGTTCAGAAGGCACAGAGAACCCCAAACAAGAAGAACCCAAACAGACCCACACCCAGACACATCATAATTAAAATGCCAAAAACTAAAGACAAAGAGAGAATCTTAAAGGTCGCAAGAGAAAAGAAAACTGCTACCTACAAAGGAGTCCCCATAAGGCTGACACCTGATTTCTCATCAGAAACTCTACAGGCCAGAAGGGAATGGCATGAAGTACTCAAGATAATGGAAAGCAAGGATCTGAAACCAAGATTACCATATCCAGCAAGGCTAGCATTCAAAATAGATGGTCAAATAAAGAGCTTCCCAGACAAAAAAAAAGGCTAAAGGAGTTCATCACCACCAAATCAGCATTACAAGAAATGCTAAAGGGATTGCTGTAAGGGATTGCTGAGAAGAAGAAACAGAGAGAGAAACCTAGCCATACGGAATTAAAATGGCTATAAGTACCTCTCGATAATAACCGTAATGAAAATGGATTAAATGCTTCAATCAAAAGGTGTAGGGTAGCTGAATGGATACAAAAACATGACCCAACTATATACTGTCTACAAGAGACCCACCTCAAAACAACACACACACAGGATGAAAATGAAGGGATAAAAAAAAAAGCTGGAGTAGCAATACTGATATCCAACAAAATAGACTTTAAAAACATCATGCTAAGTGAAATAAGCCAGTCGGAGAAAGATGAATATCATATGATCTCACTCATTTGTGGAATATAATGAACAGCATAAACTGATGAACAAAAAAGAGCCGGGGCTGGGGGGGATATACTAGAATATAATAGAAGTAATCCTGTTATTTGCAGATTTTTGATATTTCCTACAACTTTTGTGATATCATACTATGTTAGTACCGGTAGTTTTGGTAGTATTTTTATACTTAAAATCCTTTTATTCTTAAAATATTAATGTTTATTGCATGTAATATTATATGTAAGATCATTTTTCTTGAATAACTGGTGTTTATTGCATGTAACATTATTATATTTAAAATCATTTTTCTTGAAATAAAACTGAAAAAAATAAAAAAACACAAGAACTGAGATTTAAAAGCTCATTAGATGGGTGGTTTTTTTTATTTATTTCATTTTATTGTTTAAAGTATTACAAATAGTAGTACATATGTCTCCTTTTTTCTGCATTGACCTTCCCCTGGCTTCCCCTACCTCCCCGGCACATGCCCTCACATCCTCCGTCCCCCAGTGTCTTGGGTCCATTGGTTATGCTTATATGCATGCATACAAGTCTTTTGGTTGATTTCTTACGCCCCCCCCCTCCCGCCACCCTCCCCAGCGTTCCTGCTGTAGTTTGACAATCTTAGATGCGTGTTTTGATTGTACCCAGGATTTTAATTGTAGAGATAACTGAGTGAGAACACTGAGAGGCCAACACCATGAAGAGAGTTCACTAAGGGGCAAGCCAGGCCAAGCAGGGATATGTGAGGAAGAGCCTGCCGGCCCAGGCAGGAAGCAGCAGGAGGGAAGGGAAGCCACAGGCACAAGCCTTTCCTGTGGTTTCCGAAAGAGGCAATGGGCAGGCAGGGCAGGCCAGTGTGAGCAAGTTCAGGATTGTGTAATCTGAATCATTTCAGTGGGTGTTGGGCTAGGGTGGTGGTCTTTAGTTGTCTAATTCCTGACCCTGGGGTCATTTAGGGCAGGGAAATATTGGCCTGGTTTGTGAAAGATGGATAAAAGAGGTGGTTGGGAGTGTGGGCTCTGAGTTGGTTTGTTTGTATATGGAAAGCATGTGATGGGGGTAGTCATTTGCTATTTCTAGGAATTTGTTAGCTTTGAGAGGAAAAGTCTTTCCCTGGCCAGCAAGGTCACCCCAGATATAAAAGAAATATAGAAAATAAAAAACTAGCCGGTTTGGCTCAGTAGATAGAGAATCAGCCTGCAGACCGAAAGGTCCCAGGTTCGATTCTGGTCAAGGGCACATGACCGTATTGTGGGCTCGATTATTCCCAGTGTGGGGAGTGCAGGAAGCAGCCGACCAATGATTCTCATTATTGATGTTTCTATCTCTCTCCCACTCCCTTCCTCTCTGAAATCAATAAAAATATATTTTAAAAAAACAAAACAGCCCTACCCGGTTTGACTCAGTGGATAGAGTGTCAGCCTGCAGACTGAATGGTCCAGTCAAAGGCACATGCCCAGGTTGTGGGCTCGATCCCCATTAGGAGGCATGCAGGAGGCAGCTGATCAATGATTCTCTTTCATCATTGATGTTTCTCTCTCTCTCTCTCCCTCTCCCTTCCTCTCTGAAATCAATAAAAAAAATTTTTTTAAGAAAAAAAAACATGCCCACACTCCCAACCACCTCTTTTATCCATCTTTCACAAACCAGGCCAATATTTCCCTGCCCTAAAACAATGGCTCATTCTGTGCACAACCCCTTCCAATCTATACACACAAATGTATATTTTCCCACTTACACACACACACAGGGACACAATTATAGTCATGTAAGTTTCAGTATTTCCCTGTTTTTCTGGTAATCTCATTCCGGCCACCTTAGATTTCTCTGTGCTTAGCATTTAGAAAGGTCTCTCAGATGATCCCTCCTTTCCTGTTGGTGGTCTGACCCATTTAACTCCTCTCCCCATTCCCTCAACTCTTAACCTTTTTGAAACCCTTATACTTGTTGCTTTCATAAAATGATAGCCTCTGTTTTTAATAATTATGTTTCTAACAGCCTATTTAACATCCTGCATTTACTGCAGCCTTACTAGATACGATGGGGTGAGAGGCACAGACCCTGACTAACACTAATGATGTCAGACAAAAGGAGGCACCACCGAGCTGCCCACAATCTCACTGTCACATTCCTGGGGCCTACATGTCGTCTGAAGGGCGGTGGGTGGAGAACAGCTCCAGAAAAGTCTGGGGAAACCACGGCAGGTAAGTAGGAAGTTGGAGGAGAGGAAGGGAGTAGTGAGAAGTTATCCCGTTTATGAGAATAGTATCCAGCTCAAGTTCTTTGATAATCATTCAAGCTGGGACTGAGAAAGGACAAGAGAAGTCAAGAGAACGGAAGGAACAGAAAACTTCTTGCAGCCAAGTTCCCATCTTGTTCTGAGGTTAGAGGGAGAGGGACTACAGAGAGCTCAGTTGGTACGGATGACCCTGAGAATCCAGTCTGTGTAGTGGGAAACCTTGGTGTAGTAGCCAATATCACCTCTCAGAATGCACCCCTCTGCCCAGGAGAGGATCCCTTGGAGCTGGTTTTGGCACAGGATTGGGGCAGCATCTATTTCCTATTAGAAAAAGGAGAGATGGGTCAGGCAGTGTAGCCAAAACAAAGATGATCCAGTCCCAAGTCCCTATCTGAGGGCCCAGAACAGAGAGGTGTGGTAGTAAGGACTGGGAGGAATGTGTGGCGGCCACCCTGGGGCCATCCCACCCCTCTCCCTAGGCCACGTCAGAGGACGCCATAAAAAAATGAGAACACTCTGAGATGTCCCCACCCTGGCACCTAAGTTCACTCCTGATTGGAAGGGGGACACTTATTCCTTCCTGCACCCCATTTACCTTGATCTGCTCTTGAATGTAGAGACAAGACATTGGATTGGGTTATTGGAGATATGGATCCCAAACCAGCGTCTCAGAGGGAAGAGTTACCTTACAGGAGTGTGTGCTCTCCAGAGATGACCCCGCACAGAACATGTTCTCTGTGATTTTGACAGGAAATTTCCTTATTGGAGACTCTTGGCAGTTTTCATTAGAGAACCAAAAGACAGTCTGGTTTACCTCGATATCAGGATCTGTCTCTGAGCACACGCGTGTGAGCACGCAGAGAGAGAGAGAGAGAGAGAGAGAGAGAGAGAGAGAGAGAGAGAGAGAGAGAGAGACTGAGACTTTGTTTCTCTTTGATCCTTCACATATTCATCTCCTTTCCTTCTCTCCTTTCTTCCCTCTTTTCTGTTATTAACTTCTCCATTATTCAATGAAAGAAAAAGCCAAAATGAAAAGGACCCAGAACCCTAGCCAGTTTGGCTCAGTGGATAGAGTGTTGGCCTATGGACTAAAGGGTCCCGGATTCGATTCCAGTCAAGGGCATGTACCTTGGTTGCAGGTTCCTCCCCAGTCTAGACCCTGGTCAGGGTTCATGGAGGAGGCAACCAATCAATGTGTTTCTCTCACATCCAGCCCTCTGTCTTCCACTTTCCTTAAAAATCAATGGAAAAATATCCTTACGTGAGGATTAACAAAAAAAGAATAGAAGAAAGAAGAAACGAGGAGGAGGAGGAGGAGGAAGAAGAGGAGGAGGAGGAAGAAGGAAGAAGAAGAAGAACCAGAGAAGAAAACGGATAATGAAATGAGAAAACCAAGGTCTGGTTCCAGTATTATAAACTGCATGCCTTGGACCTGCACATGCATGTTTAAAAAAAATTAAAAGAAATTATTTTTATTTGTGAGTGTTTGTAAGTTTTCTAACAAATGAGCCACACTGAGCATTTACCAGCGAGATTGCCCTCCAACCCCTTCCTCACCCAGACACCCTTTCACCTGGTTGGTGAATGAGGCAAGAACACTGGATTCTAGAGACCTCTAGCCATAAATAGCCATGTTAACCCTGGGTATATCATGTCAACAATTTGAACCTCAATTCTCACATTAATAAAATTAGAGGTTAAATATGCAAGTTCTCAGGCCCCATCCAGCTTTCAGGATCCTATATAATAAAAGCCTAATATACTAAGTGTCTGGTTGACTGGTCGGCCGTTCAACCAATCAAAGTGTAATATGCTAATGATATGCTAAGGCTGCTCAACCGCTTGCTATTACGTGCACTGACCACCAGGGTGGGGCAGATGCTCCAACCAGTAGGTTAGCTTGCTGCTGGAGTCTGGTTGATTAGGACTGAACGAGAAGGGCCGGACATGCCCTGGAGCCCTCCTGCAGTCCCTCCCCGACTGGCCAACCTCCCGTGTCCCTCCCCAGCCCCGCTCGTGCACTGGTGGGGTTCATCAGCCTGGTCTGCGCCCTCTTGCAATCTGGACCCCTTGGGGGATGTCGGAGAGCTGGTTTTGGCCCGATCCCACAGGCCAGGCTACGGGACCCCACTGGTACACAAATTCGTGCACCAGGCCTTTAGTCTATAATAAAAGTTTTATGTTAATTCTCATTGATTGGTTACTCAAGGAACACTAAGGGTCTGTCTTGAGGTTCACTCACCGAAATTCTTCCAGGCCCACCCCCAGCCAGAAATAGTGCACGTGTCCTCTCTTCTGTCCTCCATGGTACTGGGCAGATCGACCAGCTTCACCTCGTCATTGGGCTTTAGGGGCTGTGTCAACTTGACAAGCATGAGGTCATGCTCAGAAGAATCCCGGGTGAAATTTGGGTGTTGGACAGTAAGCATGGCTCTTAAGTTCCCCCCAGTTTTTAAGAAACCCTCATCACTTGAAGCAGCAATATCTATCTCAAGAAATCTGGAACAGGCCATGAAAAATTGGTAGAGAAAGGAGACATTATTCTATTACTCATCTTGCATCCTATCTCCCCCTAACTTGCTTTGTGACTTGGCATGAGTTCTATCACTTGCCAAGACCCCTATCTTCTTATCTGGAAAATGAGCAATTTCCATTGCAGTTCCATAATTCTTTGATTTGTATCATACTATATGTGGCCTTGTATTCCCTATTGGTTCATCCCTTGGTCCTTGGCTTCCCCAGTTCCCTCTGTCTACATCATCCCATTCAAGAATCTAACTTATAACCACATAGATCTACTTCCTGCCTCCTTCCAACCACTTCTCAGGTTTGAGAATCCCCTGTCCCTGTTTCTTAAAGGCTGAGCCTCGGTACCCCCTGAGCAATCCCAGTGACTAAGGGGGAAGTCCTTTCCCTCCAGGACCCCCATCACTCACGGCAAGAAGCAGTGGGCTGCAGTGAGAGCCCATTGATGGTGGATCAGGGTCCCCAAACAAGACTCATGTTCTGACTTCAGGAAAATAAAAAAAGTTGGTGCAGTTTTGATGCTCAACTGATTGAATTGCTGAGCTAATTTTTTTTGTGCTGGCATTGGTGTTACGTTTGTTGCTGTTATTGCTGCCGGATTGGAGAAAGAAGGGGAGAATATTAGAGACAGGGACAAGCATTCCAGAGGACAGATCTGAGATGTTTTATGTAGAAGTGCTTTGAAATTGTCAATGTGTTACTGATGCTTAAGTTATTACTAAGCCTCAAAAATCCTTCTGTTAATTTTCCCTTGTTCCTGCTGTATTAGTGTCCTCCCTCCCTCCCTCCCTCCCTCTTGGTTCTTCTCTTTTAGCTTCCTTCTTAGCTATACAGCAAAATCACACTTTTGCTAACACCTACCATCCATTGTATAAAGTCTTGTTATCTCAGTTCAAATTCTCTTGCACCTGGGATCCAGGAGCCAGAGGAAAATCAATGGGCTCTAGATGTCTGAGTGTTCCAGGAGACTGCAATCACTGGAGTCCTGCATTCTTTTTCTTTCTAACTGATGACCTCCCCGCCCCTTGGATCCAAACCCACATCCTCTGGTATTTTTCTATGTGGCCTTTTCTGAATTGTAAGCCAAAGCAGGAGCCTGCACTCACCTGTCACTGCCAAAAAGGTGAAGACTAGAAAGAGGTGGTTCCTATCTGCTGTCTCCATAGCCTCTTCCAGTGAGAAGACCTGGGAAGGGAGGAACTGCTCAACCGGCCTGACCACCTGGAAGCTTTGCAAAGGGAGAAATTATAAGGAGGGATGGGGAGGCTCAAGGAGGCAAGGTGTGCTCAACTAGGCGCAAGGTGTGCTCAGCATCAGAGGGAGGAAAAGCAGCCAGACCGTATCTCTCTAGTGTCTGCCCTCCCATTGTAAGCTGGGAAATTTCTCCAAGGGGAGAGTTCTGATCCCTCCCCACAGAGAGATATATCATAAGCCATAAATTAGCTCCTTTATTAGCTAAGAGAACTCCCCTCCGGCTAATCCTGTCTGCCTGAGTCCACGGACTGCAGTAATAATTCAGGACCCTGGTCCCCTCAGGCTTACTCACCTGTCCTCACTTAGTGCAGCGATCTCCGCCTCTCTGACAGGTACCAGCCCTCAACTGAAAAATAACCTCCCTTCTCTATGAACTACAGGACCCCTCACCTAATACCCTGAGCCCTCCCCGTGTCACACTGACCCTTGCCCTCATGTCACACTGGCTCTACCCCAAGTGATCCTCTCCTCATGTCACACTGTCTCCATCTCATGTCATCCTCCCCCAGCCCTCAGGCACCACTGACCTCCCCTGGCAGAACTGCAGAGCTGGTCAGTGACAAACGGGGGTGCTCAGCATAGAACTCCCTTGGGATGGACTCAAAGGGATACTGAGTAGAATGTAGCTGTTCACTTTTGCCGCATAGCAAATTCCCTCACAACTTAGTGGCTTAAAATGTCAGTCAACTATTTGCTCACAATTCTGTGAGCATCTACCATCAGCACCCCGTAGGCATCAATTTCTACCTTGACCTGAACACCTTCTTTTCCTGGGCTCCTTATCCAAAGCCCCTTGATTTCCATTTCTCTAAGGTCATCCGTGTTCCTGCTGGGGAAAAAGGACTGGCTCCTCCCCCTGCCATTTGGTCACACCGTGGCCCCGTTTTAAATATTTCTCTGATTGGCTGTGAATCCACTTCCTGGGTGGATCCCATCCATCCTCTGGCCTAGTCCATCCCTAACTACACCACGAAGATTCTTCTCCTCTCCCCATCTGTGCCAATCCCTGTCTGGCACCCGCTGAGCTCCACTTGTTCAGACTGGGTTTTAAGAGCCCCTCGAATTCCAATTTGAGTCCATTCCTCCAAAAACTGTTCCCTAGTGCATTACTTTTATCTCTACTATAGACTTTCTACTCAGCGATCTTCAAGTTGACCATTTCCATACATGCTTCCTTTCATTCGACTCACTGTACAGACATATTTGGAACTACCTACACTACCCACTCTTTGTCAGGGAGTCTACCCCTGCCCACAACCCTTGCTGAGTGGCTCAAGTTTGGATGTCAAAGGGCTAGAACCTGGATCCTCAGAGATGCATCCGAGATCAATGCAGCTCAGTGCCCAACCCCAGTTCTTCCTGATCTGGGTCTGACCCTTCCATACTCATAGTTCATCCTATCAGACCTTCACAGGCTTCTGGATTGTCTCAGACATAAGAAGCTCCATTTCCCTGGTTTATGACCTTGACTTCCCTAATGGCAGGATTCATATCTGATTCAACTCTGTCTCTCCAGATCCTAGCATAAAACCTGGCATCACACAGATTTCACACACACAATTGTTTCTTGTTGATGAATGAGTGAATACCACCCCTGTACCTCCTAAGTTAAAACTTGCAACACCCTGCCACACTGACCTGACCTCCAGGTCGTCTAAGCTCACTGGCTTACCTCAGGTCACTTTCTTGTGGGTTACAGTGGAGACAGAATTCCCAGAGTATGGTCTTTGATCCAAGGGGCAGGTATTGGACATGAGATTGAATCTTTTTTCTTTTAACAGCTCAACTGAAGCATGATGACATACAATAAACTGTACACATTTAAAGTGTAAGTTTGGTAAATTAGTGAGCACATTCCCAAATGATTCCTTATGCCTCTTTGTAATTCCTCCTCCCTTCTCTCCCACCCACCACCATGTCACCAGGCAACCACTAATCTGCTCTCTGTCACTATAAGTTCATTTACATACTGTAGAATGTTAGATAAATAGAATCATACAGTATGTTCTCCGTTTTTGGTCTGGCTACTTTTACTGAGCATAATTTGAGATTCGCATATGTTGTTGAGTGAACTTTAGAGCTCATTTATCTTCACTGCTGACTAGTATTCCACTGTACGGATATACAAAATTTATTTACTTACTTTTGTTGGACATTTGAGTTGTTTCCAGTTTCAGGTTGTTACAAATAAAGCCTCTATGAACACTATACATGTGGATCTTTATACACACATTTCCTTTTCTCTTGGGTAAATAACTAGATGTGAAATGGATGGATCAAATATGGTAGGTGTATGCTTAACTTTTTAAAAAACTGCCAAATTGTTTTTCCAAAGTACCGTACATTCTCACCAGAAGTGTGAGAGTTTCAGTTCCTCTATCTTCACCAACACTGATGCACTCAGTCTTTTTTTAATTGAGATATAATTGACATGGAACATTGTACTCGTTTTAGGTGTAGAGTGTGCTCAATCTTTTAACTTTAGCTATCCTCCTAACTGTGGCAATGTTTCATTGTGGCTTTGATTTGCATTTTCCTAATGGCTAATGACCTTGAACATCTTTCATGTGATTGTCTGCAATGCATGTATCCTCTTTGATAAAGTGCCTTCAACCCTTTTGCCCACTTTAAAAGTGGGTTGTTTCTTACAACTGAGATGTGATGGGTTTTTAAATATATTCTGGATAGCAGTCCTGCAATACCCCCAGTGGCCAGAGGACTGGCACACCATAGTCCGTCCGCATACCTCTTCCCCACACCTGCTTCTTCCCAGTTTCCATGCTTTCCCCTTCCAAGTCCATGACCAAGCAGCCATACTATTAATCACTGGCATGAGTCACTTATGCTTTTATTTCAGGCTACTTTCTTTCTACACAATGTAGCTGACTAAGTGTACTAATAAAGCTCTTCCCATCGGGAGAGTTTCCCTTCGCTGCTGTCTCCTAGGCCATCTTTGAATGGGGCTGGAGTGCAGTGGTCCATTTCTGGCTTCACCGTTTACCAAGCTGACCCATCTATGTACCAAGCACAGGTTTTTTATTTTCAATGAGTTTATCTTAATGACATCTCCCTGTCCCCTCTCCCCATGCCCTTCTTTCCAAACAATCATAAGTGTGAGCTAGGGAGAGGCACAGTGTCATAGTACTGGACGACACAGGAGGCCGTGCCATCTATTCGTGCAACTTCCTTGTCCTCTGGCCCTGCTCAGGCCCAATCCTGCATGTATCACTTCCATCTTGCTATGGGTCTCTGCTGGGTTCTCAGGACCCTGTGACTGACTCAGTACAGCAATTTTATTTTAAATTTTTTTTTAAATCCCTCACTCAAGGATATTTTTTTCATTGATTTTTTTAGAAAAAGTAGAAGGGAGGGGGCAGAGATGGAGGAAAAGAGAGAGAGAAAGAGAGAGGAAGAGAGAGAGAGGAGAGAGAGAGAGAGAGAGAGAGAGAGAGAGAGAGAGAAACATCCATGTGAAAGAGACACATCGATGGGTTGCCTCTCGCACATACCCCTGCTAGGGTCGGGGATTGAACTTGCCATACAGGTACATGCCGTTGACCAGGAATCGAACTGCAACCCTTCAGTGCACGTGGCAATGCTCTAACCACTGAACACACCAGTCAGGACAGTGCAGCAATTTTCAACCTTTTTCATCTCATGGCACACATAAACTACTAAAATTCACCAGCACACCAAAAAATATATTTTTGCCAATGTGACTACAAATAATTTTGATTCATTCACACCAGGCGGCTATTATTGTGTTGGTGGACCCCACTCATAGCTGGCAACCTGCCACGTCACTCGGCAAATGGTTTGGTGCAGTATTTCCCAGTGTTGAATATGCTGATTCCAGAACCCAGTAGGCAACATGCATCTTTTTAGTGATGGGTGCCTGGGATGTCCCAGACTACTAGACACTTACGTGGAGAATCTCTGAATTTTCTTGGAGTGTATATTTTACCCTTTCGAGCGTGTCTATCTTACCAAGGCCTCCAACACTCTTGCCATTTCTCAATCATCTGTTCTGATTAATCTGATGTAGTCATTACCTGTTGCTCTGTTACAAATTTCCTTGATGTGTAGCCTATTAAAACACTAAATGTTGATTATCTCACAATTTCAGTAGGTCAGGGATTTGGGAGTGGCTCAATTGGGTGATTCTGGCTCAAGGTCTCCCCTGAGGGTACAAGGCAAGGTGTCACCCAGGGCTACAGGCATCTGAAGGCCTGCCTGGGGTTGGAGGATCTGCTTCCAGGATGGCTTGTTTAAATGCGTTTTGGCAGGAGGCCTCTCAGCTCCTTTTCATGTGCATCTCCCTGCAGGGCTGCTCCCGTGTCTTGTCACACGGTGCCTGACTTCCCTCACAGCTAGTGATCCAAGGGAGAGCAAGGAACAAAGCTGTACTATCTTAGAAGTCACACATCATCACTTCTGTAAAATTCTATTTGTTAGAAGAAAGTCACTAAGTCTGGCCCACACTCAAGGGCAGAGGGCTTAAGCTCTGCCTCCTGAAGGAAGAAATATCACAGAATTTGTGGGCGTCCTCAAAAACCACCACACATGGTATCATCAATTAGTGGATCACCGTGATGGTATGCGGAATGTCCAGGCGGTCCAGCTTCCCCTGGGTCAGATTATAACAGAGGGCAAAAGAGTTAACCCCATGCAAGACTGCAAATGTCTCTGTCATTCACATGCATCGGTTTCCTCTCCTTGATGGGACTGAAAAGGAATGCACTTGCTAACCAATGCCAGGTAGCCAAGGGCCTATCAATCTGCTCCAGAAGAGATACCACATTTGGCATAGAACTGCAATTAGGGAAGCTATTTGGTTGAGTTTACTATTCTCCAGGATGAGACATTATATAAGGGCCAGACTGGTGAATTAAATGGGGATAAAGGAGAGCCATCAGCCTGCTTTTTAAAAAAAAAAAAAAAAAAAAAAAAAAAATATATATATATATATATATATATATATATATATATATATATATTGATTGATTTTAGAGAGGAAGGGAGAGGGAGAGGGAGAGATAGAAACATCAATGATGAGAGAGAGAATCATTGATCGGCTGCCTCCTGCACAGCCCACACTAGAGATCGAGCCCACAACCAAAGCATGTGCCCTTGACCAGAAATAAACCAGGGACCCTTCAGTCCACAGGCCAACACTCTATCCACTGAGCCAAACCGGCTAGGGCATGCATCTTTTAAAAAAATATATATTTTTATTGATTTCAGAGAGGAAGGGAGAGGGAGAGAGAGACAGAAACATCAATGAGGAGAGAGAATCATTGATTGGCTGCCTCCTGCATGCCCCATACTGGGGATCGAGCCCACAGCCCGGGTATGTGCCCTGACCAGGAATCGAACTGTGACCTTCTGGTTCATAGGTCGACGCTCAACCACTGAGCCACGCCAGCTGAGCCGCCTTGCATTCTTAAGGTAGTCCTAATCTCTGCCATTTCCCCCCAGGATGTAATAATGTATTTTAGAGAGGGAGAAAATTAGTTTCAAAAATCCCCCACTAATATAGCTTTTATCCCACAGTTACCAAGTATACCATTGCAATTACATTTTGGAGAACCTGAAAAATAACCCTTTTCTCCTTTAGTTTTCTCCATCGCATTTATCACCATCTAACTCAACATACACTAAACTTATTCATTTCATTTATTATCTGTTACCCAAATGAATATAGTTTCTACAAGGACAGGCATTTCTGTCTTTTTCTAAAACCGATTTATTCGTAATGCCTATAGAGTGCCTATCACATCACAGAAACTTTATTGTTCTATCACATAGCAGACATTCAGTAAATATTTGTAGAGTGAAAGAATAAACAGTGCCAGACTCTCAATATAAGTTTGCTATTGTTATTGTTAGAATTTCCTCTAAGATTTTTCCATCTCTCCAGCAAGTATGAACTCAAGTGTGAAGCAGTGACTCTGGAGCAAATTAGGGAGAGGTTTCCACAAGAAGACCAGAAACGAACAGCATATGTGTTGGGGTCAGCTGAGAGGTGGAAGGCAGACCATGGGAGACACCTCTCCAACATTCCCAGCGCTTTCTATCTCTCTCTTCTCCCCCAGTGTGGTTTGAAGTACACATAGTTAATCTTCCACATTTCCAGTGGTAATTATTGGAGTTTGGGGCCTCCTAGAATGGAATTGTTTGTTTTTTAAAGCATTAAGTTAGACATGAAATATTTAAATACTTTCAGGTTTTCTCTTTAAAAATTGAGAGATATGGCTATTATCATCCATTCAGATGGGGTATGTGCTTTTTAATTTTATTACAGTTCTCACCACTCCCAATTATCTCTTTCACACTAAGGCAAAGTGACAGCTGCCATTCATCCATGTATAAACAGCACCATTTTTCTTTAAAAAAAAAAATTATTAATTTTTTCCAGAGAGGAAGGGAGAGGGATAGTTAGAAACATCAATGAGAGAGAAACATTGATCAGCTGCCTCCTGCACACCTCCTACTGGGGATGTGCCCACAACCCAGGTACATGCCCTTGACTGGAACTGAACCTGGGACCTTTCAGTCCAAAGGCTCTATCCACTGAGCCAAATCAGTTAGGGCAACAGCACCATTTTTCTTCAAGTTAAGAAGAGAGGGATATAGTTTTTATATCCAAGTCCATATAAAAATTGGGAAGAATAAAATGTAAACAGAGAAAAGTATACATTTCAATAAAAATGAAAAGAGTGTTTCCGGAGGCAAGAGAGAACCAAGATTATTCCTAAGCATTTAATACGTAATATGCAAGCAAAGCATGACTGAGTACACAGAGTGCAACTCTAGCCTGAGTTTGCAATCTTTCCTCAAGTCCAATAAAGAGGAATAAATAGTATATGCACATAATTTGCAAGGTACTTATTTCTCTTTTAAAATACCTCTAATTTGCAGTATTAAGCACAGCCATTTTGGTTTCTTTTTTTCATACTGACATCTTGCCCCCAAGATACATATTGTCTCACTTCAACTCCCAAATGTTGCCCTTTGGGATGGAAACACAGAGGGACTCACTGGTAGTTTACATGCTTTTTAACTGTCGCTTCCTTATTTGCATAAAGAAAAGTTTCACAATTCTAGCTCAGGAAAGACCATTAAAATCGTAGCTAAGGACCCTCATCCTCTTCAATTTTGATATGGGGAAGAGTGACTTAGTGTTCCAGTTGCTTTTAGTTGATGGTTTTAGTGTCCATCAACTGTAATTACAACAGTAATAGGACATTTTCCAATTAGTAATATGAATTCCGGGATGTCCTTAGCTAGCAGATACACAGGACGACGAGAAAAATGTAATCTCATCAGGTAAAATTATCCAGATGTTTTTTTAAAAGACCAAACAAATCTCCATTACACTCTTCATTAAGCTACGCTTCCATGGTAGTTAGGGTACCGGGGTACATTTGTCAAACTCTTACAAAGAAACAAGGGTGTTCTTATATTTATGTGAATGTCTTTCTCCCTCCACCACCTTTTTTCATCTTCATTCAAGCCAGTTCTAAAAATAAGGCAGTTATTGAGCCCAATATTCACTGATAGCCAAGCAGGAAGCTCTTGGGTATGAACCAGACTGGGGATGACTCATTGGAAACCAAATGTTTGCATGAAAAGCTCCCCCTAAATTGGCACCAAAGCAAATATTTATAAACATGTTTTAAAAGCATTGTAGAATTCTTGGGAGGAAGGGTTAAAATATTGCCACCCATTCCTCATTACAGCATTCTGATGACACACTGCTTTGCTGCCATGGAGGCTGGCCCAGGCACTAAGCCTTCAAACATGGGGTTGCAATAATTGGCGGAACTGTCCTGACTCACGGTACTACTTATTTTTAAATATGATTCAATTTTGATAACCTCAGCCCTATCTGTATTGTGAATGCATTGAAAATTTATGTGCAAAGAAAGAAAATGCATGTGCTATTAAAAATTTAAATTTCCTATAGATAGGTCTCAACCGCAATCTATACAAATAGAGGTCACAAGAAGAGTGGTTAAACATGGAAATTTGCTTTCTTACTGAGCAAACTTTTACCTCAAATGATGTAAGCATATATTTAATTTCTGTACCTTGAAGTTACCTATTGTTTTAAATCCCCTTCTTGAGTCCTCAAGCAAATAAAAATGTTTTCTTTTCCATTCTGATGGATATTTTTGGCACACATAGGTTTCTGTTTAGACTTATTGGGTCCTCATTTGAAAGCCTAGAGCCCACCACAACTCGGGCTGTTTGGGGGCCTATAGGAAGTCAGTTCCTGGTAGAAGTCAAAACATGAGGTGATGTAGTGGTGGAAGGTTGCTATTCTTCCATCTGGTCCTAATTTGGAAAGGAACCAAGGGGTCAGGAGGCGGTCAGGCCAAGAGGCTAGCCCTCCAGCTAAACCGAGCTGCCTGCCCCTGTTCCGTGACTCCTGCAGGGGTCTTTGGTATGCTGGATTACTTAGAAAAGGACATTGAGCATTCAGGCACCTATGACTGAACTCATGATTGAGCTAAGCAGTAGCACTCGTTCAGAATGTTGTCTTGTATCCAAAAAAAAACCACTGGGAAGTACTTAGGACAGTGGCCATAAGTAAGATGCAAATAAAAGGCTGGTATCAAGAAGAAATATCATCTTTGATCTCCATATCTGGGGCTGGTGTTATCTATTTCTGCAGCAAAAACATCGTGATCAGGTGAGTGTATGGGAACTACGGTTATAGATTCAGCCCTGCTTCCATTAGCCAAGATCATGAGAAAATGGGTTCTCTAGATAAATGAATTTTCTAGATTTCTAGGCTTCCCTTATTAAGTACCAAAATGTTAAAAACAAACAAACAAACAAAAAAGAAAAATCTAAGACAATGGAAGGACCTCTGGAAGTATGATTAAAGGGGCAGGGGCAAGTAAGTGAAAGTTTTTACTTTTCTCTTTATGCCCTTCTATAAAGAATGCATTTTAAAATAATATGTTTCATTTTATTATTTTTAACAATTTACTTGAAACTATTTCTACATAAATAAATGGGTTTCACACTTCTGACGTCTCAAACAGCCAAATTGCGCTTTGTGGCTTTGTTTTGTTAATCCTCACAAGAGGGTATTTTTACATTGCTTTTCAGAGAGAGCAGAAGGGAGGGAGGGGGAGAGAGAAAGAGAAATATGGATGTGGGAGAGCCATATCGAGCCCCAACCTGAGACAGGAAGGGAAACTGCAATCCAGGTATGTACCCCGAACTGGAAATCAACCCCAAGAAGCTTCAGCACGTAGGCCGATGCTCTAACCACTGAGAAATACCAGCCAGGGTATTTCTTTTGATGGCACATTATCATCACTATAAAACTCAATTCTTCCATGTGCCACAAAGCAATGATACCCCCAGCCCTGGAGTGCCCAGTGTACTGAATGACTTATTCCTACACTAAATGTCCTCAGGCTTCTAATTTACTCGACACATTTGCTGCTACCTGCTTTGGTATGAGACTGTCAGAACTCTGCCAATCATTGGTAACCTTTCTTCTGAATTTGTTGTTTTGTTTTAACTTGATGCTCCTGTCAGCCTCCTGTTAAGTCACATAAACAAACTTGTGAATAGCCTGTGTAAAATAAAATTAAATGGGCACAAAGTGAATGCCCAAGGGTCACTCCTATGAGCAATGTACAGAAAACAAAAACAAAGAACAAACCCCCAAAACCACCAACAAAAAAATCCCCAATAACTTCAGTGCATTTATTTCAAGTCTCATTCTTCCTATCTGGACCACAGCTATGTTTCAGATACTAGATGTCACTGGTACAAGGATTACATATCAGTGAAATGATGCTCTTGTATCATGTCTTCCCTCCCTCATATAATTGCTCAGTGGCAGTCCAAGTAGATGCATGTGATATTGAACTGGAGGTATTCTTATTCTTCAGGCTAAATGAAATGATGACCCTGGACATTTTGCCAATTTTAGAGTAATATTTTAAACTAGAGGCCCAGTGTATGGATTCGTTCACCGGTGGGGTCCCTTGGCCTGGCCTGCAGGGATTGGGCAGAAACTGGCTGATATCCCCCGAGGGGACCTGGATTGCTAGCGGGCAGATTTCGGATGATGACCCCCGGAATCAGGCTCTCTCCTCTCTGGTTCCAGGTGCATCACCCAAGAATCGTAGCTGCCGAGTCACCACAGCTCCGCAGCTCCTGCATTGAGCTTCTGCCCCCTAGTGGTCACTGTGCATCATAGCTACCGGTTGGACGGTTGGATGGTCACTTAGGCTTTTATCCTATATAATAAAAGCCTAATATGCAAATTGACCGAACAGTGGAATGACTGGTGGAATAACCAGTCACTATGACACGCATTGACCACCAAGGGGCAGACGCTCAGTGCAGGAGCTGCCCCCAGTCCACAGGCCCCAGGCCGGCCACGGAGGGTGCCAGGGGGGCCCCCGATCGTCCCGCTGGTCACCCTGCAGAGGGAGATGACCAGTGGCGGTGGCAGGGGCGGGGCCGGCAAGCAGGCAGCGCCAGGCCGGCCAAGGTGGGTGCCAGCGGGGGCCCCCCAGTCGCCCACCGGTCATACCACAGATCAGCCCTGATCACCAGCCAGGCCTAGGGAACCTACCCGTGCAGGAATTTTGTGCACCGGGCCTCTAGTAATAATAATCCTATCCTATATAATAAAAGGCTAATATGCAAATCAAGCGAACAGCACTATGACTGGTTGCTATGATATGCACTGACCACCAGGGGGCAGACTATCAACACAAGAGCTGCCCTCTGGTGGTCAGTGCACTCCCACAGGGGGAGTGCTACTCAGCCAGAAGCCGGGCTCACAGCCGGCAAGTGTGGTGAGTGCAGCGGCAATGGCGGGAGCCTCTCCTGCCTCCACGGCAGTGCTAAGGATGAACTGCCGGCCAGTTGGACATCCCCCGAGGGCTCCCAGATTGTGAGAGGGTGCAAGCCGGGCTGAGGGATGCCTCCCCCCGCCCCCGCTCCCCCACCCCCAATGAGTGGACGAATCTCGTGCACCAGGCCTCTAGTATATAGATTAGAAATAATTGGCAAGACTTGGATAACCAAGGATTTAAATGTTCCCAAGTGTGATTAACATATATTTGGTCTTTGGCCCTGATTTAAAGCTTCTAAAACCCTTACTTTTCCTAAAAGGAGTGATAGGACCATCTTTTGTTATTCATAACAAGCACCTTGCAACTCTACCTCAGTTGTATATGTCATTGAGGTGACCCTTGGAGGGCTCCTAGATAGCTTCAGGATGAGGGATGATTGCCAGAGGAACCAATCCTGTGATTAGAAAGAACTTTCAACCCTACCCCTATGACCTTCAGGGAGGGAAGAGGGGCTGAAGATTGAGCCAATGATTTAATCAATCATGTGTATGTAATACGCCTTCTTAGAACCCCTGACCAGTGAGGTTCAGAGAGCTTCCTGGTCGGTGAACAGGTAGAGGTCGTGGGAGAGTGGTGCTCCTGGCGAGGGCACAGAAGCTCTGCCTCCACCCCACCCCACCTTATACTTTGCCCAATGCCTTTGTTCCATTTGGCGTTTCCTGGGTTGTATTCGTCATAATAAACTGGTACTAGCCAGTAAACTGTTTCTGAGTTCTCTGAGCCTAACAAATTATGCAACCTAATTTACAGCCTGTCAGTCAAGAGCAGTGATGGCGAACCTATGACACGCGTGTCAGAGGTGACAATGTGAACTCATTTTTTTGGTTGATTTTTCTTTGTTAAATGGCATTTAAATATATAAAATAAATATCAAAAATATAAGTCTTGGTTTTACTATGGTTGCAAATATCAAAAAATTTCTATATGTGACACGGCACCAGAGTTAAGTTAGGGTTTTTCAAAATGCTGACACGCCGAGCTCAAAAGGTTCGCCATCACTGGTTAAGAGTATGGGTGGCCTGGGACCTGCCATTTTCACCTGAGGAGGGGGCAGTCTCGTGGGAATGAGTGAACCCTTCACCTGTCGGGGTCTCCACTAACTCTGGCACTAACTCTTAGTGTCAGAACTGGATTGTAGGGCATCCAAATGATGTCTGGAGAATTGGAAAACTAGTTGGTGTGAGAAAAAACACAAAACCACACATCGGGTGTCAGAAGTGTTGTGAGGGAAAAACAGCTCACCGGGCTTTTAAGACGGCAGTACGCTTGCACATGTGTCAGGCTGCCAAATCCGTCTGAAAAACATACATGTGGGCTCTAGCCTTCCGGGTAGATCCGACGAGACTCAGATGATTCACAGACACATAGAAAGAGATGAGACAAGTAGCATGTGCTTGAAAGGAACACTGGAGTTGGATAGGGAGTGGGACTGGGGACAATCTGAATGTGAGGCAGAGTGCAGGCTTGCACGGTGAGTGGGTGGGGGGAGACATCTGTGGGTGTCAGAGACTGACAGAGATAGATGGCTGCAGTTCGGTCGCTCATAAAACAACTATAATAGTAAAAGAAATTTAAAGGCACAGGGCTTCATGGAGCCTAGAAAATAGTTTTAAACAAACAATGTCTACAGACAGGCTTATTTAAAGTGCCAATTGCTTCCCACAAAGAGTTTAAATTACTCCTCCTTACACAATGCCAGGCAATTTTCATTTACCACTTACTTGAAATTTGGTAATTATCACAAATGAAACCCTATCCTACATTCCTGGTAGTCAAAAGTTTTTAAAAATGGAAAAATTGAGATAAATAGGCTGCATTTTTTTTTACCTGGAAAATGATCTTCAGCTGTTTGCAGGTCAAGACATACAGCAAATAACTAGCTAAGGAAAGAGGAGCTAAATAGGTAAATTGAATAAGAAGAATTTTATCTGAAGCCATAACACAGGGGTCCTCAAACTTTTTAAACAGGGGCCAGTTCACTGTCCCTCAGACCATTGGAGGGCCGGACTATAGTTTAAAAAACAACTATGAACAAATTCCTATGCACACAGCGGCGGCAGAAACACCCGGTGGGCCGGATAAATGTTTTCGGCTGGCCGCATGTGGCCCGCGGGCCGTAGTTTGAGGACACCTGCATAACAAGATGATTTCTGATATACTCACCTATATTCAGTAATTGGACAGTACAGAGACAGAAAAAGATAGGGAACTGGTGGTGTCATTGCTTGTCTGGTTTTGCCTGGGAGAGTCATGATGCTGGTGAAGTGGGATCTATGCATAGAAACTCCTTTTAACAAAACATTAACCAAAGAACTTGTATGCATATGTGCATAACCCATGGACACAGACAACAGTGAGGTGAAGGCCTGAGGAGGGTTTGGGGTGGAGGGTCGATGGGGAAAAGGGAGACATCTGTAATACTTTCAACAATAGAGATAAATTTTTTAAAAATCACAGATTATTACTGTTCTTGGCAATCCCATTGTTGCAGCCCTGGACCCTGTCAAGTGTACATTTATGGGCAAGTCTAGAGCCCACAAAGGTACTGGGGATATCACTTCAAATGAAAGCAAGTAATCCCTGAGTGAAAGAGATGATGGATCCACATGCAGAGGGTATAGAGTCAAAATGTAACGCACACAGCTGAGCCTCCGTGCTGGGCCTTCCTACTGCGCTTGCTTCCAGAATTACAGTCCTGCACCTGCCTTCAAGGAGCTTAGCCCTGAGGTAAACAGTGCAGGAAGCTGAGGACACTGCTCGTGCTAGGTGCTATCACATGGGTCCCAGGAGGAAACTGTTATTAACTCTCCATTTACCAACCGTGATTTTTTCCAAAAGAGAGATAACTTTTTCTAATTGTAAAAATAACACATGCTCCATATTTTAAAAATTCAGGTATAGTGGAAAAGTCTCTGTTGATGTGAGGAGAACTCATTTAAAGCCATACTCCCACTCTTTGCCATCCATCACATTTCATTAGTAACTGGCCTAGCAGGGCAAGAGGCCCAACTCACTCTTTTTTTAAAAAAATATATTTTACTGATTTTTTTGCAGAGAGGAGAGAGAGGGATAGAGAGTTAGAAACATCGATGTGAGAGAAACATTGAACAGCTGCCTCCTGCACGCCCGCTACTGGGATGTGCCCGCAACCAAGGTCCCAACCAAGGTACATGCCTTGACCGGAATCGAACCTGGGACCTTTCAGCCCGCAGGCTGATGCTCTACCCACTGAACCAAACCGGTTAGGGCCCAACTCACTCTTTGTCGTCACACCATTATTGGTTTTCGCATATTGCAAGCATAATATAAATTTATTTCATCAGCTACTTGGGCCTGGGAAAATTTTCAGAAACTACATTTGCCCCCCCCCTTTTTTTTGCATAGTAAGATCACTCTTTTAAAATACACATTTTTTTAAAAATATATTTTATTGATTTTCCACAGAGAGGAAGGGAAAGAGATAGAGAGTTAGAAACATCGATGAGAGAGAAACATCGATCAGCTGCCTCCTGCACATCTCCTACTGGGGATGTGCCCGCAACCCAGGTACATGCCCTTGACCGGAATCGAACCTGGGACCTTTCAGTCCGCAGGCCGACGCTCTATCCACTGAGCCAAACCGGTTTCGGCAAAATACACATTTTTAAAAATTTTATTTCAGAGAGGAAGGGAGAGGGATAGAGAGATAGAAACATCAATGATGAGAAAGGAAAATCATCGATCGGCTGCCTCCTGCATGCTCCACCCTGGTGATAAGGCATGTGCCCTGACCGGGAATCGAATAGCGATCTCCTGGTTCATGGGTCAACACTCAACCACTGAGCCACCCTGGCTGGGCAGTAAGATCACTCTTGTACTCATAAGAAGGGAGCTCTTACCTCTCTCTATTCTAAAGCCCTGATTCTTTACCTCACCTTTCCCCTTCATAGCTAGGAACTCATTCCATGTAGCCAGTGTGAGGATGACTAATGGTGGCTTTGAGCTTTCATGAGTTTGGAGCTGTTGATGTGGAGGATGAACAAAATACAGAGAATGTGTGAGGAAAAGATAGACTTATGTTGCGGGGACCCCGTTCACCTGAACTCTCAGTGACTTAGCACAGGAGGGTCCCATTCTTGCTGGTGCTGCGTGTCTGGCACAGTAGGGAAGGCCAGGATGGTGGAGGCTCACCATCCTGGCCGCTCCAGCCCCTTAGCATTGCTGCAGGGACGGAGAGACAGGGAATCTGAGGTGGGCCTGTCGCCACCTTGGCCCCAAAGCAGCACCTGTGGCTTCTGCTCACAAACAATCCCATGGTCTTCCTAATATCAAAGCAGCTGAGGAATGTGGAGAACAGATAAAATGATTTGTTAGAACGGTCTCTCCTTCAAACCTAAGTGTGCATTCTCTGACCATAGACTGACATCATTCCAAATCAAGTCATGTTATTTACTTATGTCAATTTTCTATTCCTTTGACATGAAGATTTCAGTGTGAGATGTATGTAGAAAAGAATGTACCTTACCCACAGACACAGTTTCAATACATAATTACTATGTACATAATAGCTTATTATTTTCCACAGCCGGTATTCAAGAAGGAGGAAGATGATTATGGAAGAGAAAAGAATACCCAACCCTCATTTTTAAAAAAAATATATATTTTTACTGATTTCGGAGAGGAAGGGAGAGGGAGAGAGAGACAGAAACATCGATGAGAGAGAATCATTGATTGGTTGCCTCCTGCACGCCCCCTACTGGGGACGAAGCCTGCAACCCGGGCATGTGCTCTTGACTGGAATTGAACCCGGGACCCTTCAGTCCACAGGCTGGCGCTCTATCCACTGAGCCAAACCAGCTAGGGCTCAGCCCTCATTTTTTACCACAAATTCTGACTAAAAGCAGCAACATGCCTGGGTTTGTCAGGGCAGACTGATTTCTGTAACAAGTAGTTCTCTCTGGTCTTTGGAATTATGTCTAATATGCTTCTTTTGTTTATCTGATTCTATGGTTTTTGTATAATCTCAGTGATTTAAGACAATGGATTTTAATGGCTGTGTAACCACAGCTCAGTGTGGGCATTTGACAAGCGGCTTTCCTCGAAGTGACTCCGGGACCTGAGCTCCTCCTTCCTGACACTCTGGCCCTCCAAGTCTGAGTCCTCTGCAGATTCCTCTGCGCCAGCCAGACACAGCGGGAGAGAAGGGCGGGGAGGGCTGGGAGCGGGGAGGGGGGGCGCCAGGCTGGGAAACAGCATCTATCATTTCCACCCACATTCTGTTGGCCAGGCCTCTTGATCACAGTTAACCCCAGGGGAGCCTGGAAAATGTAGTCTGGCTGTCTGCACAGAAGGAAAAGAAATAGGTTTGGTGACTGTCTCTACCTCCATGTCCCTCATGTGACGTACATACATACATACACACATACATAGGAAAAAAACAAAGGAATCTGACTAGAGTTGGATGTGTCTGGGGAAAGAAACTTTTTTTCTGTGGCCAGGTTCTTATTTCCTTCATTTATGCTTATATGCTGCTTCTTTTCACGTTCTTTGTTTCACTTTCTTCTAAAACCAGTTTTTTTAAATCAACAAACAATAAGTGCTGGCTAGAGTGCAGAGAAAAAGGAACCCTCGTACACTGCTGGTGGGAATGCAGACTGGTGCAGCCACTGTGGAGAACAGTATGGAGTTTCCTCAAAAAACTAAAAATGGAACTCCCATTTGACCCAGTGATCCCACTTCTAGGAATATATCCCAAGAAACTAGAAACACCAATCAGAAAGGATATATGCACCCCTATGTTCATAGCAGCACAATTTACAATAGCTAAGATGTGGAAACAGCCCGAGTGCCCATCAGCAGATGAGTGAATAAAAAAGCTGTGGTACATTTACACCACAGAATACTACACGACTGTAAAAAAGAAAGAACTCTTACCATTTGCAACAGCATGGATGGATCTGGATAGTATTGTGTTAAGCGAAATAAGCCAGTCAGAGAAAGAGAAGTATCACATGACCTCACTCATATGTGGAATCTAATGAACAAAATAAACTGATGAACAAAATAGATGCAGAGACATGGAAGCATGCAACAGAGTGATGAATTTCAGAGGGAAGGCAGCCTGTGGAGAGATTAATCAGGGAACTTATATGCATATATGCACAGCCCAGGGACACAGACAATAGAGTGGTGAAGGCCTAGGAGAGGCAGGTGTGGGGTGGACGGGGCAATGGAAAAAAAAACGAACAAATAAAGGGGACATCTGTAATACTTTCAACAATAAAGAAAAATAATAATAAATTTTAAAAGGATTTAAAAATAGCTTCTAACAATAAAGTAAAGAATGTTTTTAAGAATGTCTGTACCCTGCTTTGTGGAGAAAATACAGAAATAAACACAATGGCATGCCCCTAGTTGGATGTAAACTGATATGACCTCACGAAGGGAAATTTGTCTATATTCAAAAAATTTAAAAGGAGTACAGTCAACAATTCTACTTCTAAAATTTCATCCTGGAGAAATAAACAGAAAATGTAAACAGCTGTATGTACAAGCGTGAAACACTTTCATGACATAAGTATCCAGGAATTGAAGGTAAATTAATAATGCTACTTTTAATAAAATATTATGTGGCCATGAATAATGCCATAGATGTCTATTTAGTAATATCAAATAATGTTCCTTAACATTAAGCAAAATTATCAATTTACAAATCTATCTAAATATCCCATTTTGATTTTTCAAAATATGATTATATATATACACTGAGTGGCCAGATTATTATGACCACTTGACATTTGTAGGCAAATTAGCTATAGTTTTGCGCTGAAGTTGCTAGAGGGCCAGACCATTATAAATAGGGAAGCAGGTTGTTTACCACGACAGTAGATGTGATTTTTTTCTGAAGATATGGGTATCCCATGTTCAAAGGCTGTTAAATCGCGTTGCTTATCTTTGTTTTCTATATAAAGTATATTTTTCTTAAAAATTATTTTTTATTTTAGATCAAAAAATGAAAAACCCCAATGTTAAAAACAAAAGCACAGAGTTTTAATCCACAGGCACTCAAAAGAAAAGACAACAAACACGAGACACCTGGTTACTTGCACTGCCTCTAGTTTCCAGTGGCCCTCTGGCCTGGCACCTGGGGGCGTCCCTGCCCCTGGGGGGTGGGGGGCAGCGCTGGGGCAGAGGAGCCAAGTTCTTGGCAGGACCTCGTCTCAGAGCCAGGCTTAAGCACATTATAGAGTCCATTATAGCTGCTGCTCTCCATTCCTCACCTCCCTCACTCTGACAATGGCCCGCTTTCTTTTCTTTGAGTAGGAAACCTGCAGAGGCAGCTGGCTTGTGATATGTTGTGTAGGCATGTGAGTTCGATGCAAATCACATGCAGATACTCAGAGTTCTTTCTCAGACGGTCCAAGTGAGGAATATTTGTCTTCAGTTTGTATTACACCTAAAAGAGGGCACATACTTCTGATATTTCTCTTGGTTACTTTCTTCAGAATAAGTCAAGCTGCTGTCAGAAGAGGTTTCTGCTTTTTAAGTGCTCTATTAATCTTGGAGTTACCCATCATGCATACTTACAAAAGGTAAATTATTTTCAAAGATAGAATAATTTTTCCAGAATAATTAAAATCAAAGTAAGTGAAGAGCCAGAACAGGAACATCCTATCTAATAAAAGAGAAACATGGTAATTGGCGTACGACCGCTACCCTTCCCATTGGCTAATCAGCGAGATATGCAAATTAACTGCCAGCCAAGATGGCAGCCGGCAGCCAGGCAGCTTGAAACTAACATGAGGCTTGCTTGCTTCAGTGACGGAGGACTCCAACGTTCCCCGCCTGCCTTGCCGGCCTCTGATCCTGCAGTTTAAATATTGTAACAAATATAGAAGATAAACAAAACCCCAGAAACCAGCTTTCAGTGAGCCGGGATCTCAGAGCTGGAGTTAATACAGTGTCTCGATTATAGAACCCAGCAGAGGCCTTAGAGCTGGAGCCAGAGCTAAAGCTGGCCCAGAATAAAAAAAAAAAAAGAGAGAGAGAGAGAGAAAAAGGAGCAGTTGGGAGCTTCAGTCGGCCTGAAAACAGCCCTCAGCCCCTCACCCAAACTGGCCAGGCACCCCAGTGGGGACCCCCATCCTGAAGGATGTGTGACCAGCTGCAAACAGCCATCATCCCCTCACCCAGGCTGGCCAGGCACCCCAGTGGGGACCCCCACCCTGATCCAGGACACCCTTCAGGGCAAATCAGCCGGCCCCCACCCATACACCAGGCCTCTACCCTATATAGTAAAAGGGTAATATGCCTCCCAGCACCAGGATCAGCGGAGCCGCGAGGCCTCCCGGCACCGGGATCAGCGTGACAGGGGGCAGAGCCCAAACCCCCTGATCGCCCTGCAGCTCTGTGTGACAGGGGGCGGGGCCACAACCTCCCTATCTGCCCTGCTCTGTTCCTGACAGGGGAAGGCGCCCCAACCCCCTGATCGGCCCTGCTCTGTGCCTGATACGGGGGAGCTCCCCAACCCCCTGGCCACCCTGCGGCTCTGTGTGTGACAGGATGTGGCGCCCCAACCCCCTGATCGGCCCTGCTCTGTGAGTGACACGGTGCGGCACCCCCAACCCCACCCCCCACTACCGGCCCTGCTCTGTGTGTGACAGGGTAGAGCCATAACCTCCCCATCGGCCCTGCTCTGAGTGTGAGAGTGGCGGCGCCCCAACCCCCTGATCGGCCCTGCTCTGTGCCTGATAGGGGGGAGCTCCCCAACCCCCTGATCACCCTGTGGCTCTGTGTGTGACAGGGTGCGGCGCCCCAATCCCCTCACCCCACAGGCCCTGCTCTGTGTGTGACGGGGTAGAGCCATAACCTCCCCATCGGCCCTGCCCTGAGTGTGACTGTGGCGGCACCCCAACCCCCTGATCGGCCCTGCTCTGTGGGTGATAGAGGGTGGCGCCCCAACCTCCTGATCCGCCCTGCTCTGTGTGTGACAGGGGGCGGTGCCCCAACTGCCCTATCGGCCCTACTCTGTGAGTGACAGGGGGGAGCTCCCCAACCCCCTGATCAACCCTGCTCTGTGCGTGACAGGGGGGAGCTCCCCAACCCCCTGATTGGCCCTGCTCTGTGCGTGACAGGGGGGAGCTCCCCAACCCCCTGATCAACCCTGCTCTGTGTGTGACGGGGGGAGCTCCCCAACTCCCTGATGGGCCCTGCTCTGTGTGTGACAGGGGGAGCTCCCCAACCCCCTGATCGACCCTGCTCTGTGCATGACAGGGGGGAGCTCCCCAAACCCCTGATCGACCCTGCTCTGTGCGTGACAGGGTACGGAGCCCCAACCCCCCTGATGGGCCCTGCTCTGTGCGTGACAGAGGGCAGCGCCCCAACCCACTGATCGGCCCTGCTCTGTGCATGACAGGGGGTGGCGCCACAACCTCCCCATCGACCCTGCCTTGAGTGTGACAGGGGACGGTGCCCCAACCCCCCAATCGGCCCTACCCTGAGCATGACTGAGGGTGGCATTGCAACCTCCCAATCCGCCCTGCTCTGTGCATGACGGGGGCGGCGCCCCAACTCCCCAGTCGGCCCTGCTCTGAGCCCGACCAGGGGCTGCACCTAGGGATTGGGCCTGCCCTCTGCCACCCGGGAGCAGGCCTAAGCCAGCAGGTTGTTATCTCCCGAGGGGTCCCAGACTGCGAGAGGGCACAGGCCAGGCTGAGGGACCCCCTCTTCCCCCCCGAGTGCACAAATTTTTGTGCACCAGGTCTCTAGTTTTATATAAGAACCAGTATCCTTTATAGTTCAAACAACCTATAATATGGATTTAGGTTGGATGATAAAAACATTTTTAGTTGCTGTTGGTATTAATAGTGATTTTATGAACTGCAGACTTCACTCAGCAAAATCAAATATTTCTGTTGCACACACATACACACCTCTCGAATTTTATTAATACCTGTTAAAATTATAGCCATTTAAAAGTTAACTCAAAGTAGTGTACTTTTAAAAAGATATTACCAAGAGCAGATTTTTGTGGATGACCTGCTGCTCTCCCATGCTGCCAGCAGTATTGGAATAAATGCTCATATATGATTCAACCATCTCTGCTTAATTGGCTCAGTTAGTGACCGGCAGCATGGACCCATTATTGTCTAATTACATATTCTGGCGACCATGAAAGGACATAAGCAAGAGACTCCGCTGGGTTCTTTTCCTAGGAGAGTCTGATCTGCAGAAGTGCCCTCCAGCAGGCTACAGAAATAGCAGTGGGGGGCCACTCCCATTTTTGTAAAGAAAAAGAAAAGAAAATAGTACATTCACATTAAAGTCACTGGAGGCTGGTTACAAGCCCTACTCCCACCTAGGGAAAACCACCTTGAGGTGCCATTGCCACCTCTTTCTGTGCCCGGGCCTCATCTTCCCTCTGACAAAGAGCAAGGACCTCTTGTCTTGAAGGAAAACTTCACCCCTCCTCAGCAGGAAGCAGTTACAGAAGAGACGCTGTGCCCCTTTTCTCAAAGAATTCAGAGCCAAGATACTTGAGGGGGATGTGGTGTGATGTTAGACATGAGCAGAGCAAGGAGGACGAGCCAACTGGAGGAGAAGTGAACGGGCCCTGAGACATGCTTCTCACCACTCCAACTGCTCTGAAGCTGGCAATGGAGGAACCTGTGTAGAACGGACCTTTACATTTTGCTGAGTAGGTGGTGGGACACCTATTGATAATATATAGAATTAGTCCATTCATTTTTGGAAAGTCATATACAGGGACCTTTATATGTTGGGACCTACTGTCTGGGAAAAGGATGGCTATTGCCTCTAAAGCAAACATGTCAAACTCGTGGCCTGTGGGCCAACAAATAT
Organism: Myotis myotis; assembly: GCF_014108235.1. Lineage (NCBI taxonomy): Eukaryota > Metazoa > Chordata > Mammalia > Chiroptera > Vespertilionidae > Myotis > Myotis myotis. Next base: position 3,182,516 of record NW_023416390.1, read on the forward strand.
TTCTGCAGCCCAGCCAATATAATGGTATGTAAGAAATGTTTCAATAAAAATTTTGTGAGAACCAAGATGGCGGCATAGGTTAACGCCGGAGTTTGCTGCTTTGAACAACTACTTCAAAAGTGAAACCAAAAAACGGAAGGGACATCACCCAGAACCACAGGAACGCTGGCTGAGTGGAAGTCCTACAACTAGGAGGAAAGAGAAACGCATACGGACACTCAGAGGAGGCGCAGTGCTGAAGTCAAATTCTGAGGTGCGGAGTGCTCGGAGCGGGCTGGCGGCGGAGGGCGCGGTTGGCGTTTTCAATCGGGAGGGAGTCGCAGACTCTGAGCTCCAGATCCGGGCGAGTCTTTGGGGACCCAGACTCAAACGGGAGAAGCGGGACTGTCTGGCTTCGGTCAGAGCGAGTGCAGCTTTCTCTCTGAGCTTTGCAGCGGGTGCTGGGACTCAGAGAGGCAGAGCCCCTGGGGACAGGACTGAGAGCCGCCATAACTGCTCTCTCCGGCCCACCCTGTTGATCCTGTTCTACCCGCCCCGCCCAAGCCCTGCACACAGGCATTTGCCGGATAGCCTCAGGCAAAGGCTAGATTAGCACCTCCCTAGAGGACAGAAGTTCTCTCACTACTGACACAGCTGATTCTCATAGCCACTTGGCCTAGAGGTCAAACCCTCCCTGGAATTAGCTACAACAATCAAGATTTAACTATAAGACTGCAAACAAAGACCACTAGGAGGTGCACCAAGGAAGCATAACAAAATGCGGAGACAAATAAACAGGACAAAATTGTCAATGGAAGATATAGAGTTCAGAACCACACTTTTAAGGTCTCTTAAGAACTGTCTAGAAGCCGCCGATAAATGTAGTGAGATCCTCAAGAAATCTAATGAGACCCTCGATCTTATATTGGGGAACCAACTAGAAATTAAGCATACACGGACTGAAATAACGAATATTATACAGACTCCCGACAGCAGACCAGAGGAGCGCAAGAATCAAGTCAATGATTTGAAATGCGAGGAAGCAAAAAACACCCAACCGGAAAAGCAAAATGAAAAAAGAATCCAAAAATGCGAGGATAGTGTAAGGAGCCTCTGGGACAGCTTCAAGCGTACCAACATCAGAATTATAGGGGTGCCAGAAGATGAGAGAGACCAAGATATTGAAAACCTATTTGAAGAAATAATGACAGAAAACTTCCCCCACCTGGTGAAAGAAATGGACTTACAGGTCCAAGAAGCGCGGAGAACCCCAAACAAAAGGAATCCAAAGAGGACCACACCAAGACACATCATCATTAAAATGCCAAGAGCAAAAGATAAAGAGAGAATCTTAAAAACAGCAAGAGAAAGAAACTCAGTTACCTACAAGGGAATACCCATACGACTGTCAGCTGATTTCTCAACAGAAACTTTGCAGGCCAGAAGGGAGTGGCAAGAAATATTCAAAGTGATGAATACCAAGAACCTACAACCAAGATTACTTTATCCAGCAAAGCTATCATTCAGAATTGAAGGTCAGATAAAGAGCTTCACAGATAAGGAAAAGCTAAAGGAGTTCATCACCACCAAACCAGTATTATATGAAATGCTGAAAGGTATCCTTTAAGAAGAGGAAGAGGAAGAAAAAGGTAAAGATACAAATTATGAACAACAAATATGCGTCTATCAACAAGTGAATCTAAGAATCAAGTGAATAAATAATCTGATGAACAGAATGAACTGTTGATTATAATAGAATCAGGGACATAGAAAGGGAATGGACTGACTATTCCTGGGGGGGAAAGGGGTGTGGGAGATGCGGGAAGAGACTGGACAAAAATCGTGCACCTATGGATGAGGACAGTGGGTGGGGAGTGAGGGCGGAGGGTGGGGCGGGAACTGGGAGGAGGGGAGTTATGGGGGGGAAAAAGGAGCAACAAATGTAATAATCTGAACAATAAAGATTTAATTAAAAAAAAAAAGAAATTAAAAAAAATAAATAAATAAATAAATATGTAAAAAAAAAAAAAAAAAAAAAAAAAAGTGAAACCAAAAAACGGAAGGGACATCACCCAGAACCACAGGAACGCTGGCTGAGTGGAAGTCCTACAACTAGGAGGAAAGAGAAACGCATACGGACACTCAGAGGAGGCGCAGTACTGAAGTCAAATTCTGAGGTGCGGAGTGCGCGGAGCGGGCTGGCGGCGGAGGGCGCGGTTGGCGTTTTCAATTGGGAGGGAGTCGCAGACTCTGAGCTCCAGATCCGGGCGAGTCTTTAGGGACCCAGACTCAAACGGGAGAAGCGGGACTGTCTGGCTTCAGTCAGAGCGAGTGCAGCTTTCTCTGCGAGCTTTGCAGCGGGTGCTGGGACTCAGAGAGGCAGAGCCCCTGGGGACAGGACTGAGAGCCACCATAACTGCTCTCTCCGGCCCACCCTGTTGATCCTGTGCGACCCGCCCCGCCCAAGCCCTGCACACAGGCATTTGCCAGATAGCCTCAGGCAAAGGCTAGATTAGCACCTCCCTAGAGGACAGAAGTTCTCTCACTGCTGACACAGCTGATTCTCATAGCCACTTGGCCTGGAGGTCAAACCCTCCCTGGAATTAGCTACAACAATCAAGATTTAACTATAAGACTTCGAACAAAGACCACTAGGGGGTGCACCAAGGAAGCATAACAAAATGCGGAGACAAAGAAACAGGACAAAAATGTCAATGGAAGATATAGAGTTCAGAACCACACTTTTAAGGTCTCTCAAGAACTGTTTAGAAGCCGCCGATAAACTTAATGAGATCTACAAGAAAACTAATGAGACCCTCGATCTTATATTGGGGAACCAACTAGAAATTAAGCATACACGGACTGAAATAACGAATATTATACAGACTCCCGACAGCAGACCAGAGGAGCACAAGAATCAAGTCAATGATTTGAAATGCGAGGAAGCAAAAAACACCCAACCGGAAAAGCAAAATGAAAAAAGAATCCAAAAATGCGAGGATAGTGTAAGGAGCCTCTGGGACAGCTTCAAGCGTACCAACATCAGAATTATAGGGGTGCCAGAAGATGAGAGAGAGCAAGATATTGAAAACCTATTTGAAGAAATAATGACAGAAAACTTCCCCCACCTGGTGAAAGAAATGGACTTACAGGTACAAGAAGCACGGAGAACCCCAAACAAAAGGAATCCAAAGAGGACCACACCAAGACACATCATAATTAAAATGCCAAGAGCAAAAGATAAAGAGAGAATCTTAAAAACAGCAAGAGAAAGAAACTCAGTTACCTACAAGGGAATACCCATACGACTGTCAGCTGATTTCTCAACAGAAACTTTGCAGGCCAGAAGGGAGTGGCAAGAAATATTCAAAGTGATGAATACCAAGAACCTACAACCAAGATTACTTTATCCAGCAAAGCTATCATTCAGAATTGAAGGTCCGATAAAGAGCTTCACAGATAAGGAAAAGCTAAAGGAGTTCATCACCACCAAACCAGGATTATATGAAATGCTGAAAGGTATCCTTTAAGAAGAGGAAGAGGAAGAAAAAGGTAAAGATACAAATTATGAACAACAAATATGCATCTATCAACAAGTGAATCCAAGAATCAAGTGAATAAATAATCTGATGAACAGAATGAACTGTTGATTATAATAGAATCAGGGACATAGAAAGGGAATGGACTGACTATTCCTGGGGGGGAAAGGGGTGTGGGAGATGCGGGAAGAGACTGGACAAAAATCGTGCACCTATGGATGAGGACAGTGGGTGGGGAGTAAGGGCGGAGGGTGGGGCGGGAACTGGGAGGAGGGGAGTTATGGGGGGGAAAAAAAAGGAACAAATGTAATAATCTGAACAATAAAGAATTAAAAAAAAAATTTTGTAACTTAATTTTTACAATATCCTGTTATACATAATCCTATATAATAAAAGTCTAATATGCTAAGTGTCCAGTCATCTGCTCAACCAATCAAAGTGTAATATGCTAATGATATGCTAAGGCTGCTCAACTGCTCACTATGACATGTACTGACCAACAGGGGGCAGAGAGTCAACCGGTCAACCAGTGGCTATGATATTCACTGACCACCAGGGGGTAGATACTCCGACCGGTAGGTTAGCTTGCTGGTGGGGTCCGGCTGATCAGGACTGAGCGAGCAGGGCTGGACCTGCCCTGGAGTCCTCCCACGGTCCCTCTTCAGCCCCAATCGTGCACCGGTGGGGTCCCTCGGCCTGGCCTGTGCCCTCTCGTAATCCAGGACCCCTCAGGGGATGTTGGAAAGCCAGTTTTGGCCCACAGGCCAGGCCGAGGGCCCCACTGGTGCACAAATTCGTCTAGTTATTAATAACGAACTACAACGTTCGATAATGACTGATTACTATAATCATGTTGCATTCATTTCCTTTACATGCCTTACATGCAGGTGCACCATTTCTCTCCACTGATACTAGCAGCGAATATTTTAGCAGCCGATGGCCATGTCATTAGTCTTGGACTGACTTGTTTGGTGTGCGCAATGGGAAATGTTTTGCTTTCGGAGAATAAGAAAAATAGGTTTATTTGCATTACACTTATTAATTTGTGCAGTTATTCAGTGTCTGGTAAGTTAATGTTCAAGAAAAAATATTAATTTTTATTAAAATGTTCTATTATTTTGTTAATGATTACTCATTTATTTCAGCCCTTTGTATTCAGCATGTCTCTATTGAAATAAACCTACGTTTCTATGAAAATGAACGCTTTGGTTTTTTTGTGACCCACATAAGCTTAAACCTTTTTATTTAGCCCGTTAGCCTTTGAGTTTGACATGCTTGCTCTAAAGGTTAGTGCAGTAGTTCCCTGTGGCGAATGTCTGACTTCTACCAGGTGTTCTAGTTATTGTCTTTAAGTATCTAATAACTACAATAGGAATTGTTCTGATCATTTTACCCTCCCGTAGAGTAATGGACGTATTAAGCCGCCGGGTGATTGGTTTCTGATATGTGGGGTAGCTGTTCATTCATATATCCCTGCCAACAGCACGGGGTGCTGGGGGAGAGGGGCCTTGTTCCTTAGGATGACTGACATCTTTGAGCCCCAGAAACATCACAGGGTTGGAACCAAAAGAGACCTTCTCACGCTGTTACACTGGACTGCAATGACATCCCCGCTGTGGAGCGCTGCTGAATATATTGTTTTATCCATCTTTGTTATGCCGGTACTGGTAGGCTCCCTTAGAGTAGAAGTGACCCAGCTGGCTTGGAGCATGGTAAAAGCCCTGAATGCCACCTCGAGAGCTACACGTGGGATAAATTAAGAGCTGAGCCAGGTCAGGAAGGCAGCACTAGAGAATTGGGTAGTGTTATGCCCAGATTTCAAGATCCCCCAAGACAGACCACTAGGGAGCCGAGTCCGATGCAAAAGCATAGAGTCATTTATTCAAGCCCGGGACTTGGTCCCCCCCATGCCTCCATTACTGGATGCAAGAGAGAGCCCTGAGTCCCAAGGGAACAAAGAATTTATAGGGCTTGGAGTCGGGGGTGGGGGCACACTCTCACCACTGATTTGGCCGATTCTGGTTGGTTGAGTGAGGGCCGGGGGCTAGTGACGCAAGGGCAGGTGCAGCTAGGGTCTGGTTACACAAAGACAGGGGGGTGGCTAGCATACTCTTGGCCTTGGGCTAGTTTTCCCCGCTTTCCCATTGGCTGAGATAAGGGCAGGCTGAGTAACTGATACATTCTGTGGCTTTCCTGGGAGAGGAGTTAGACACAGCTATCAGTTCCATTCTGTCCCTTCAGGTAGCAATAGATTGTTTGCTTTTGTGGCATGACCACAGTTGTGAGGAATTCAAAGGAATGTGCTGTTTTAATCTTTCTGACAATTCTCAGTAGATAGAAAACATATACAAGATCCTGCATTTGGTGTGTTCCATCCCTGGGAACTGCTTTCAAGGCAGAAGCAAATGCAGTCCAGCAAGATGAGACTTTCATGTAAAAGGAATTTATAGATATGAGATGATAGAAATAGCAGTGGGGAAATGTTAGGGACAAAAATAGAATATTGGGGGCTAGCTATGGTTATGGGAAATATTCATCATGCTGTTATCCATGATTGTCTTGTGTTAGTTAAAGGACATTCTGACCTGGCTGGGAGTTGTATGCCCCGGGGCCTGGGAGTCAACCTTGGAATATGGTCCATTCTCATTCAAGAACTGCCTGTTAACATGGAAAGATTAACAATCTTGTTGCCCAAACAACAGAGCCCCACCCCAGCCCACCTTGCCTACTTCCCCATGCCTATAATGCCTACTGTCCATGTAATCCTGGTCCTACCCTGATTAAGCAGCTGGTTTATGGGGTGTTGCACAGCAGATTTTTGTGGATGATCTGCTGCTCTCCCATACTGCCAGCAGTATTGGAATAAACACTCATGTAAGATTCAAATAGATAGATAGATAGATAGATAGATAGATAGATAGATAGATAGATAGATACTATCTACAATTAAAAATCAAAACCAATCTTGGTTCTCTATTAAAAGACCAATTTTTAGTCAATAACTATACTTTCTTCAGGAAACTATTGTGAAACTCAGAGAGAAAATAGAATGCACCAAGACAATTTATTTGCTAAATTACAAGACTCTATACTAGCATAGGCTGCTGTTTGGATTTCCAAAGCAGCTTGAAAAGAGGAAATACCAGCAATGATATGTAACTCATTGTGATTTTACTGATTAGCAGTAAGTTGAGAATTCTCTTGCTGACAGAAATGGGTAAGATGTTAACGCTCAGTCATTCTGCCTATCTGCCGGTGGGCATAGCACTTTTCCACAGCTGAGCTCAGACCGTGTGTGAGGGGTTCACTGTGTTGGGCAGAAAGAAGCTAGAGAAAGAAGCTACCATCTCACTTGAGGACTACCCTAGACTACAGTTGGGCCAGTGGGAGGGGCTAGTAAATTATAAAGGTAACTGCATGTACAACTTGTCCTCGGATACCAGAGGTCAGATAATAACAGGTCAGATAAGAGAGTAAAATTTGGCAACTCAAGTTTATTATGGTTTGAATCTCTTTGACAAAGAGGCTGTTTGATGGTTTCTATATGATATGAACACCCACTCATCTTCCCACTCCCCCATCTCACCCATCCTTCGATCTCTCCTCCCTGTCCTCCAACATCTTTTTACTCACTACCGTGATTCTCCCACCTACCAATCAGCGAACCCATGTCCATGCTCTCGAACCCTTTCACTGTTATATCAGGCATCGTGGTTATCTGTGTGATGTGCAAGTATTTGTTACTTTTCATCTCTAGAGCATGCTGTTCTTTAGGTAAACAGGTCCTTTGGCTAACTTGTGTGCCTATATTGTGACATGATGTGATGAGGAGGTGTGTGGACCTACTGAGCGATGGGTGAATCCTGAAGGTGGTTTAAATCAACCATCTTTTTATACAAAGTACAGACCGTATGTATGTAGATATGTACATACCAAGAGGTGTGTAACTCTTGTGTTTATCTGGGTACCTGGGTTTAGATACCTGGGTGTATTTGTGTGCATAAATCTGCATCTGTATACATCTGTATGTGTGTCACAAGGTGCAGCCAATAGCTTCCTATAAAGTATGACCGTCTGTCTCCAAATCTCTCTGACTCAAAATAGTTCTCATTTTGGGGGGGGGGGGGGGAATGTGATAAGATATATGTAACATAATATTTAACATTTTAACTGTACAATTCAGATGCATTAATTATATTCACAATATTGGGCAAACAATTACAACTATCTGTTCCCAAATTTTTTCAACACCCAAACAGAAGCTCTGTACCCATTAAGCAATAACTCCCTATTCCCCTCTTCTCTCAATTCCTCATAACCTCTAATATACTTTCTGTCTCTATAAATTTTCCTATCTAGATAATTCATATAATAATTGTCCTTTAGGTATCTGGTTTATTTCACTTAGCTTGTGTTTAAGGTTCATCCATGTTGAAGCATGTATCAGAATTTTATTCTTTTTTATGGCTGAACTAGAGGCCTGTTGGTTGCATGAAGAGATTTGTGCAATAGGCCTTCCCTTCTCCTGGCTGTCGGCACAGGTTTTCCTCCGGCACCCGGGACCCAGGCCTTTGCTCTGGCCGGAGCCGCCTTCAGTCTTCCGTCTTTGTGGCTCCGGCTGGAGCTGCCTTCAGTCTTCCATCTTCGTGGCTCCAGCTCGCCTTCAGTCTTCCCTCCGCTGCTTGGAGCCTACGTATGCAAATTTGCATATTGTGCTGATTAACCCATGGGAGGCATAGCGAAGGTATGGTCAATTACCATGTTTGTCTATTATTAGATAGGATAATATTCTACTATGTGTACTATATATCACATTTTATTTCTCCATTCATTTGTTGATGGACAATTGAGTTATTTCTAATTTTTAAATATTGTGAGTAATGCTTCAATAAATACTGGCATACAGGTATCTGTTCCAGTCCCTGTTTTAAATTCTTTTGGATATGTATCTAGAAGTAGAATTACTGAGTCATTTTATGCTTCACTTTTTGAAGAACCACTGGATTGTTTCCATAGTGGCTGCATCATTATAGATGAGTTAATAATGATTTGGAGATATGTATCTATGAGGGCATCACATATGTAGTCTTTGTGTGTGTGTGTGTGTGTGTGTGTATGTGTGTATGTTAGATGAGATGCTGAGGGTCATTCTGAAAACCATTTAATCCATTAGCTCTCCCCACGCTGAGAGCAGAAGGCCCTGCACTAGATTCTGCCTCCTGAAGAACTCACTTCATGTAGAATTACTTCCATTTACATGAAGAGTGAAGAAAAGAGCAGGGAAGAGGATGGTGCACTTCTTTACAAACTGGGGGATTCCTAATGTGATTCAGAAAAAGAGTTGTTTGTTTTTGGCTCCCTCCTGAGGTAAGGGGTCAATTGGCCTGGGACAGTGTAGTCCTCCCTTATTTCGGCATTTTTCCAAGCTGTGCAGTCTCTCCGTCATTCTCCTCCTGATAGAGGTTTCTCCCAAAGAAACCTTCACCCATAGCTCAATTTAATTCTTAGCTGACACAGGAGCTTAAAGAACAAGATGAGATCATTTGAGCCAATGGACTCCCATGTGTCTTTTGGCAAATTAGGTTTAGAGTAACTATTAGGGAGGAATTCTAGGTAGCCAAGATAATGGTGGAGGCATCAATCTGAATCTCCCAACATATCCCTCCGCCCCAACAAACAATGTTGGCAACAACAACAACAAATCAAATAAAACTACATCAAACCCATGTCTTCAGCATGAAAACAGAGGACGTCCAAATTTCACATTAACTGGAAACAGAAAACCACTGAACCCCAGCCAGTGCCTCCGTACTGTGACGCAGCCTCCAGGAAATAGTCAGGTTGGGGAACTGTGGAGCATAGAGAAGGGGAGCTAGTGGTGAACTTAAGATTGATTTCAAATCACTACCAGAAAGAGAAAGCCCACCCCAAGCTCTGACCCATAAACACTGAGAACAAAATTTGCTATTTTAAGCTGCTGTGTTTGTGACAATTTGTCACACAGCAACAGAAACGAACACAATGCTTTCCACCTATCTCGTAAGCTGGGCGCTTTAAAAGATCATCTGTGATCATGAAGGAAAGGTCAAGCACCCCGGCCCGACCTCTTGCCCCCTAAAGCAAGGCCAGCAGATGCTTTTCTCCAAACACTCTTTACACCAGAAGAAGAAATGTCTATCTGTACAAGGCAATACAAATTAACATGCTCTTCTTTTACTTGCAGTTGAAAGCATTTCTAACTGATAGAGCAGACTTCCAAAAGTAGCATGAACAAGTTCTTATTTATGCACTGGCAAACATTTATAAGGCATCTATAATGTTCCAGAGAGGGGAAAAACACAAACCAACCCACCAAAAATATAATTTAAAAGTCTTTGCCCTCAATAAGCCTAGTGTTGGGAGGGGCTGTGGGGAATGGGAGGGAAACGACGGAAATCAGGGTACCATTAAAGTAGAGTGGTTGGGCTGTGACAGGTATAAGCAGAAGGCCTTAGGGAAGCTCAGAGAAAGGGCCCCCCGTGCAGACTTTAGGGCGGCCAGGAGGGAAGATGGCTGGATATGCAGGTTTGGGTGTGGAACAGAATTACGAGGGAGGGGTGTGGTCACTCAGAAGCAGTGGAGCGGGGAGCCCTGGCAGAGAGAGAGTAGAGGCCAGTCAGTCAAGCCATCGACAGCCCCACAGCGCCAAGTTCGAGGCCCGGGGAGGTGCCAGATGCTACAGGTGACAGAGACGGGGGTACCTGACACCAACCCCAGGTTCTTATCATCACCCCCCACCTCCACCCCCAGTGGAGCAACGCGAGTGCTCCCTTGTCAGCTAGGGAAATGCCAAGGACACCTGCCACTTGGTTCTGTGGCCTGCTTTCCAGATGAGTGCCCTTGGCCGCTGCCCCGATGGAACCACATCCAGAGTGCGGCTCACCCACGGGACAATCTAGGCCGGAATCCTCAGGAATGTGCTGGGCACAGGAATTAAAGAAAAGAGAAACACACCTGACAGGGAAGACAAGCCCTTCGGCCTTTGAGGGAGAATCCTGAGGCACTCCAGCTCTCAAACCACAGCCTCTCTCCCCCTGACTTATGAGTCTTAGAGCCTCGAATTTTGCCTGGAAATTGGAAAGCTCCTATAAATCCTCTTTAAATAAATAAAGAAACAAATACGTCAAAATGATAAACTGTGACTTCTGAAGTAGGGCCTCGAGGAAAACCCTGGAGGTAAAAGACTGAGGCAGATATGACTGCAGGAAGCTGAGAGCAGCAACAAATCTCATTCCATCCACTGACCTGTTTTGTCATATTTGAGGAACTGCTAAAAAAGGGAGCGGGAGCTCAGGGGCAGGGAACCCACACATCCTTCCGGCCTCAGGGGCGTCTTACCCCCTGGTTTCCCCAGAAGAGGTTGGGAACCTTTCTTCGTGGCAGCCTGTAAGGAGCTTGCCCAAAAGCCTAGGGTTTGTTTTGCACCACCCCCCCACCTGCCCCAATTTCTAAATATGTCAGTTTTACTGAGGTTGAATAAATAATACAGTGATATTTGCCCTTTTTTAGTGTCCAATTTGATGAGGCCTGACAAATATGCACAGTAGGGTAACGGCACCAGGAGGAAGATGTGGGACTCTGTCACCCCACAACGCTCCCTCCCGCCTCTCTGTAAACTCAGCCCCACCCCCACCCCCAACACAGGGACTGACTTAATTTCTGCCCTATCCTTTTGCCTTTTCCAGAATGTCATATAAATGGAAGCAGATAGCCTTGTGTGTCTGCCTTCTTGCACTTAGCATTAACACAAGGCCAATTTTTAAAAAATATGTTTTTGTTGATTTCAGAGAAAGGAAGGGAAAGGGAGAGAGAGACAGAAACATCCATGATGAATGAGAACCATTGATCAGCTGCCTCCTGCATGCTCTTCACCCCGTCCCCCCGCCCCTCCCCCCCCTCCCTGCCACAGGAGATCCACCCTGAAACCTGGGCATGTGTGCCCTGACGGAATCAAGCCATGACCTCCTGGTTCATAGGTTGAGGCTCAACCACTGGGCCACACCAGGTGGGCACAAGGCCCATTTTTAAAAGCATTAATGTTGTCTGACCAGGCCATGTTTCCTTGTGACCTAAGGCTAAGTGGGTGAAGATCAGTGTCCATGCTTGTCTTAACAAATCCACTGGAGTGTGACTGTAGACCCTAAATCAAACCCACTGAATACCAAGCAATTTCACTTTGTAATCTATCCTGATACGCTGGCTCAAGTTACACTTGTACAGTGCAAACAATAGCATAGCGAAATTATACATGAATATTGTCGTATTTATTAGCATTTAGAATGCATAATTGCATCTTAATCATCTAAGAGCATTTATAGGCCTATACTACTGCCTTCAAGGAAATTGCAAAGGTAATTAAAAAGACAGCACATAATTAAATCATAAGGTTTTATTGCTGAAAGGGGTTTTAGGGAATCATCTAGTCATAGCATCATAGAATTTCAGAGCTGGCAGTGACCTTCAAAGATTATGGACCTGCCCATCATCTTAGATGTAAATTTCCTCCAGGGGTGGCAAACTCCAAGAGCAATGAGTGATGTGAGTGTGTGAAGCTTGCCAGTAGACAGTGATGGAGATATTGCATCCCGGAACCCTTGAAATTGTCTTGAGAAATCTCTGATCTATAGAAATATCTTTTCCTTACTGACATGGAAGTGTCTTTCTAGGTTGATATTGAGAAGTTCCCTCTATGAGACCATATACTATTGTGTGAATTTGTCCAGAAATCTCCCTCTTTAGAAAGAATCGTTCAACCCAATTCTTAAATTGCTTAATTATTCTTAAATATCTCCTACATTTCACTCACATAATTATGCCCCCCCCAAAATTGTTAGTTTATACACAAAGCCAGTAGTGACAGTCTGGAATTAAAAAAAATGCCCAGGAGAAGAAAACCCCCCAGAAATGTGGGGGTTGGAGGATGATACTGAAGTTCCTCATTATGTAAGATGGAAATTAGACCCATTTTTAGTTAAATGTTGAAAAAAGAAGATTTCCTGGCCAGTGTAGCTCAGTGGTTGAGCGTGACCTATGAACCAGGAGGTCACAGTTCGATTACCAGTCAGGGTACATTCCCAGGTTTTGGGCTCGATCCCCATTAGGGGGAGGCAGCCCATCAGTGATTCTCTCTCGTCATTGTTGTTTCTCTCTCTCTCCCTCTCCCTTCCTCTTTGAAATCAATAAAAATATTTTTTTAAAGAAGGGTCAATACAGAAGACTATAGAACATGGAATCATTTTTGTTTACATATATAATATATGTATTGTCTGTATAATTTATGGTCTAAGTTTTCCACTTTGGGAAAGAATATGCAAAAATATGCTATGTCTTAGTTTCAGCTTGACAGTTTTCAGGTGTTTTTTTGTTTCCCTGTCAAGTGTATAATATTTGTTCTAGTGTATACCACCTAACAGGGCTTCAAACACTTCGTAACGGTGCTGGTAGGGTATTAAATTCTCAGCTTCTTTCCAATACATGTATTTTGGGTACACTGTATACAAACTACACATAAATATTTAAAAACACACACAAAAGGAAGGTTCTGGATGGTCTTATCAGTGTCCTGAGAGCATCTCCTACCTATCCCTTCCCATCTTAAGGAGAGTTTCAAGAGACCAAAAAGTTGGGTAAAATGAAGCGCAAACTAGAGTAAGGGGTAGATTTCCAAGTCCTTATGAACATGCCTTCTGACACTGAAATAAAGCACTTGTTGGAGACTTAGATGTATTAGTTTCTAAACTTTGAAAGCACGTTGAGGACATCTATGGCCATTTTTTTACAATCTGTTTCTGGGACATGCTGAAAGAACTGATTACTTGCTAATATGCCTTGTACCCTCTTGTGGACATTCTAAGAACAGCACCCTAGTAAGGGAGGCATTGCAGTAGTGCCCTCTTGTGGACATTCTGATGTGGACAAAGGGGCCACATGCTAAGCTAACCTAACTCAGGGAAGGCCTGCATTGCGGCTTTGCAACCTCAAGAGTCCTAAATTAACCACAAAGGATGGTCTGAAATCAAAACCTTTAATTTAAAAAAGCAGTTTATATTGGGTAGTCATGTCCTGTATCTTTCCTGACAAAGATCAACTTCGGTCTTTACTGAGCCTATTATCTTTTTGCATCTAACATAACATACCTGTGAAATGTTAGCTTATAACTTCCTTTTCTCTGGACCCCTAACAGCACAATTAATGGCACCAGGGCAGAAACCACAAATTCCCTCATCGTTATTGTTATCATATTAATTGTCGACTGTTAACTCTCCTGTACCCACCTATGTAAAAGAAGCATATGTCCATCATTTCACTTTTTATCCAATCACAGAGGTTTTCCTGCTTTGCTTTCTCCTACCTCCCTAATTTATTACCTGTGGATTTCATGAAACCCCTTTACGTCTCCTCCTTTGATGGAAATTTATAAAACAAAGTGAAAAGCTGCCATTTTTCGGACTACTATCTCAATAGATGGAGATACTGCTTCCCAGCAATTGTTGACAGTTTGGCTCAAATAAACTCACAAAGATTCTTTATAGGTTTGAAATTTTTTTTTTACCTTAACATTATTTGGCGTAGTTGGCAGGATTCCAAAGATGTTCACCCAGGACCACCCTGCATACCCACTCTTAGTGTGAGGATCCAGCAAAGGGCCCATTGAGCCTGCCAATTCCCTGCCCATTGGGCGAACTTGGGTGAGGTGTCTCTTGGATCCAGGACCTTCCCTTACTTTTGGTAGAGGGTTTGACTTTATTTGAGCTGTATTTTAAAGTCCTTGAGGTGGAATAAGGGTAAGAGTTAACAGAACCCAGGCTATAAGGCAAGACTGGAGGAAAACATGGGTGGCTGGTTTTGATTTAGGCTTTTCAATTGGAATTGCTTTCTGAAAGTCTGAGCAAAAACCTGCGCCATTTAAGAGAGAGCTGAGCTCCTTCCGCTCCAAAGATAAAGGGGCACATCCTCCCTCTTGCCTGGTTCTCAGGTGTTCTTAGGCAACTAAGAATCTTTGTGGAGGTGTCAGAGGTTATTCCTCATGACATGCAGGAGACCCATAGGGAAGTTCCAACTCAACTGTAATTAACAGACTGGCTTGTTCAGGGGGCCTCCATAAGATTTGGTCTGCCAGGGCCCTGAGCCCTTCCGGTTGTTTTAGACAGCTGAGAGAGAAACTGAGGCAGATAAAAGGGTTGAATTGCAACTCAAAGGGTGTGAGCCTCATGGAGCTCAACCCATAAGCAGCACCCTTCAATGTACTACATTACATAACATCCCTAGAAAATTTGCTCAGACTCTGCAGATATAAAAAAAGAGAGAGAGATGGGAAATTGCATCTCTAAAGTTGGTAAAGCCCAAAAATTCTAGCCCCGTTAATACTCCAGCAGGGTACTTGCACAATTCATACAGAATTTCAACTTGAAAGTATCTACAAAAATGGGAAAATTTAAAAATGATATCAGCTTAAAATGGCCAAAGTGGGGAACTTTTGACACCTCCAAACTGATTTTTCTGTGCGCTCAATTAGAAAAAGCCATTAGGCCGAATCCCCTACTAAGGTACTGTTCTCAGAATGCCCACAAGAGGGAGCCATTGTGCCTAATCCCTTATTAGAGTGCTGTTCTCAGAATGCCCTCAAGACTGAATCCAATCAGCGTGCAGGCAGAGGTGGTCTCTGGAAGCTTTGAGTCTTTGCTTGATGTAATTAGTCAGAAACAGCATTTGACATTGTCCTGCACTAGAGATTGAGAGATGCAGCATATCTTTCGAATACATAGTCACAAATCCAAACAGGCAACCAAAATGGGGAGACAAAACAACCCCCAAATGAAAGGAAAAGAGAATTCTCCAGAAGAGATAAATAAAATGGAGATAAGAAATTTATCTGATAGAGAGTTCAGAATAATGACAGTAGAGATGCTCAACAGCATGATAAAAGATACAGCAACTATGAAAAAAGAGCAGTTGGAAATAAAGAATGACCTAGCACTAATAAAAAAAACACATTGGAAGGGATACTCAGCTGATTAGGGGAAGCTGAGGATTGGATCAGTGAATTAGAAGACAGGGTAGAAAAAAATCACTCAATCAGAGAACCCAAAAGAAAAAACAATTTAAAAACAGGAGGACAGCTTAAGGGAGCTGTGGGACAAGGTTTTATTTTCAACCTCACCAGCACCCTGACTCACCCACATCCCTCTCCCTTCCTTAATTATTAAGCTCTGAGGACAATGAGGTCTGGTCAGCATCCAATAGTCTTAGGAACAAGATCTTGGGTCTATTGACCATAAAGACAGAGTTTTCCATCAAACTAAGGATAATATCTCAGTTGTGTTTCACTCCAACCCAGGAAAGTGAAATAACCCCACTGAACGAATTCTTGTGAAATTAGATAGAACAATGCCATGGCTGACATCAGGACCAGATGCAATGATCAATTACCCCTACGCTAGCACCAACCAGTCAGTAGAGAAAATGACCCCAACTCCTTCAGGCATCATGATTAATGATTTTTTCCCCCCTATACTGCCGGAAGCCGGTCCATCCTTGCTGCTTGACACAGTCGCTCCAGGGAAGAAACATCTGCACAGCATATGTTTCAAGGGGCATGGCATATATGGCATACTGTTCTTAATATGTTTGCTCCCCTATTTAGCGCTATGTGTTTTAACCAAGGTCACCTCTCCGAGAAAGGTTGTTTCCCCAGGTGGGTATTTTTCCCTGGAGTTAGGGATTAACAGGACTAAGGAAGGGAATAAATCAGTAAAACCCCTTAACTAAGTGCCAGGCGGGTAGTTAATCACTTTAACTATGAACAATCACGCTTAAGCTACATAATCTTTATTTAGGATAATCTCCTTCAGTTACTTCCTTGTAGCTTAACAGAACAATAGAGTAGTGACCTTGGAATGGAGATAACAAATGCCCTAACCTTTAAATAGAATGGATAGGATTAAAATCAACTGGTATAAATACAGATTTAACAGAATAAAGACAGAACCTAGCAAGAGAACCTAGCGAGAGAACCTGGCTATGCTGATCAACTGAACACTGCCTCCGTGTCATTCCTTCTTCGCTGACTCCGTCCACACCTTTGGGAACCCCTGGACCTGTTGGGGCTGGACCCCAACACTATACAATCCATTCCCTGGAAGCTATCAGGGAGCCAGGTCTTTGGGCATTAGCTCACCTGTGACTCAGGGCGTGGCCCCATTTCCTCCACTAATAAACCCTCACTTTCTTGGTTGTAAACTCCTGTTTGTGTCTTACAGGGCTGTGGTGCGCACAGGCAAATGGACCTCTTCCATCTGGTAATGATGCTCTAAACATGGTTTTCTCCGAGTATATCTTCACTGAGGCACCAACTCAGATAACAGAATTAGTCATTAACTTTTCAGGCAGCCTTTACGTTTTCTTTATGTAGTGTGTTCTATACTCATCGTAATATTGTGCCATTTTTATCAACTAGTTAAGATTTCATTGTATAAACAGTAGCTGAATATATTCATGTCAAAGATAATCATTCCTTTAAAAGGTTTCTTTGTCAGGTATTCATTAAAGTAGGTTTCACATCAAAATGAGTCACTAACAGAGGGCAAACATCTTACCTACCTGGCAGGCTTTTAAAATTTTTTAATTTTATTAGCACTGTCTCAAATCCTCAGCCTGTATTATGTGTCCTTAACAGCACAAAGATCTGTTTTATGAATACACACAATTGGTGGGCATGCAAAGTGGAATAATCTGTGTATTGTATAAAATATAGGAAACCACAATAGAGATGATGTTCATGGATGCAGCAGAAATTAATTACTGCTCTTTGCACTAATGCTATGCTTTGTAAACAGTGCTTTTACTTTCTTAATATTGGTCTTCAGAAATTCACTGTGTGATTAAAAAGGTTTCTTACAGCTGATGTCCCCAACTCCAGGCTGCACGGAACACTGGCATCCTGCTTCAAGGCAGGAGGCCACAGGAATTACTAAAGCGCTGCCACACTTCCTCGGGTCGGATCTGTGAATGCTGCGAGCATTGTGATGGAGAGCATGGGGGACCAGAACCTCACGGAAGCGCCCACACCAAGAGCAGCCCTTCTTCAGGGGCACGGCTGCCCGTCTGGCTCCTGTCATCACAGTTCACACCTCCTCCAGGGTTCCAGCAGCAGCTTGCAGGCACAACGTGTTTAGCCCAACCCTGATGGCACGGGGTGACTTCTTAGGAGGGAGGGCCACTGGATTTCCAGACCGTGAGAGGGAAGAGAAAAGGGCACACGTGGAGGTCACAGCTGTAAATATCTGAGTTCTCGAAAGTGAGAATAGACACTGGCAGTCATTAAATTAATGCCAGTATAAAAAATCTACATTCCGAGGAGAAACCAAGATGGCGGCATAGGTTAACGCCGGAGATCGCTGCCTCAAACAACCACTTCAGAGATATAACTAAAGGACAGAACGGACATCACCCAGAACCACGGGAAGGCTGGCTGAGTGGAAATTCTACAACTAGGAGGAAAGAGAATATCATACCCAGACTCAGAGGAGGCGCAGTGCTGAAGTGAAATACTCAGATCCCCGGGGACCCGCCCCGCCCAAGCCCTGCGCAGAACCATTTGCCGGATAGCCTCAGGCAAACGCTAGATTAGCACCGCCCTAGAGATCCAGCACAGAAGCCCTCCCACTACAGACACAGCAGACTCTCATAGCCAGTTAGCCTGGAGGTCAAATCACCCCGGTATTGCCGACATCAATCAAGGCTTAAAGGCAACAAGACTGCGGACAAAGACCACTAGGGGGTGCACCAAGAAAGCATAAAAAATGCGGAGACAAAGAAACAGGACAAAACTGTCAATGGAGGATATTGAGTTCAGAACCACACTTTTAAGGTCTCTTAAGAACTGTCTAGAAGCTGCCGATAAACTTAGTAAGGCCCTCGAAAAGACTGGTGAGACCGCCGATAAATGTAGTGAGATCCTCAAGAAATCTAATGAGACCCTCGATGTTGTGATAAAGAACCAACTAGAAATTAAGCATACACTGACTGAAATAAAGAATATTATACAGACACCCAACAGCAGACCAGAGGAGCGCAAGAATCAAGTCAAAGATTCGAAATGCAAAGAAGCAAAAAACACCCAACTGGAAAAGCAAAATGAAAAAAGAATCCGAAAATATGAAGATAGTGTAAGGAGCCTCTGGGACAGCTTCAAGCGCACCAACATCAGAATTATAGGGGTGCCAGAGGATGAGAGAGAGCAAGATATTGAAAACCTATTTAAAGAAATAATGACAGAAAACTTCCCCCACCTGGTGAAAGAAATAGACCTACAGGTCCAGGAAGCGCAGAGAACCCCAAACAAAAGGAATCCAAAGAGGACCACACCAAGACACATCATAATTAAAATGCCAAGAGCAAAAGACAAAGAGAGAATCTTAAAAGCAGCAAGAGAAAGAAACCCAGTTACCTACAAGGGAATACCCATACGACTGTCAGCTGATTTCTCAACAGAAACTTTGCAGGCCAGAAGGGAATGGCAAGAAATATTCAAAGTGATGAATACCAAGAACCTACAACCAAGATTACTTTATCCAGCAAAGCTATCATTCAGAACGGAAGGTCAGATAAAGAGCTTCACAGATAAGGAAAAGCTAAAGGAGTTCATCACCACCAAACTAGTATTATATGAAATGCTGAAAGGTATCCTTTAAGAAGAGGAAGAAGAAAAAAAAAAGGTAAAGATACAAATTATGAACAACAAATATGCATCTATCAACAAGTGAATCTAAGAATCAAGTGAATAAATAATCTGGTGATCATAATAGAATCAGGGAAAAAGAAAGGGAATGGACTGACTATTCTTGGGGGGGAAAGGGGTGCGGGAGATGCGGGAAGAGACTGGACAAAAATCGTGCACCTATGGAAGAGGACAGTGGGTGGGGAGTGAGGGCGGAGGGTGGGGCGGGAGCTGGGAGGAGGGGAGTTATGGGGGGGAAAAAAAAGAGGAACAAATGTAATAATCTGAACAATAAAGATTTAATTAAAAAAAAAAATCTACATTCCTAGGTTAGTTCATAGGAGAGACCCATATTTGTCCTGGGGGCTCAGTGGTGGGGGTCAGGGTGAGGGTAAGTCATGGGTCCCACATGCCATGCCTTACGCTTTCTGGGGAGTTCTGTGAGAAGCCAGCCCGGGACTGCTGCTGAGGAAGCCCCGCCCACTGTGCTGACCTCTGGAGACTCCGATGGGCTTGACTGTGCATGTGTCAATCACAATTATGTATGTAGCACTATAGCTGTTTGTTGGGAGATTATAAGTGAAATTTGAAGTTGTTAGCTATTTTGGGGGGGTTTTTTTGGTAAGTCACAGCATCTATCTAAGTGAGAGTTGGCTTTCAACATTGTGACCTGACATTTTTCCAAATTTACTGTCATTGCTTAAAACATTTTGGGGTGTATCTTTCAGAATTCCATTCAACCCCAGTGGCATATTCTTTTCTATGTCCTGAGTACTATTAATCTTCATCCTTTGAGGGGATATTTTGTTTTGTTCTATTTTTTGTATGTAGTTTTTTTATTGTGGTAAAATACACGTAACATAAAACACATAGCGTTGCCATTTCAAAGTGTACAATTCAGTGGTGTTTAGCACATTCACAACATTCTGCAACCATCACCACAATCTAGTTCCAGAACATAGTCCTCACCCTAAAAGGCAGCTCCCCATTCATTAAGCAGTCACTCCACATGGCCCTCCACCAGGCCCTGGCAACCAAGAATCTGCTTCCTGTTTCCATGGATATTTCACATAAAAGAAACCTTCCAAGTGTTGTTTTCATGTCTAGT
Source organism: Myotis myotis (assembly GCF_014108235.1). Taxonomy (NCBI): domain Eukaryota; kingdom Metazoa; phylum Chordata; class Mammalia; order Chiroptera; family Vespertilionidae; genus Myotis; species Myotis myotis. The sequence goes on from NW_023416390.1 coordinate 3,202,899, forward strand.
TTCTTTCACATCATGTTTCCAAGGACCACCCATATTTACTTTGAAGCAATAGGAACTCATGGGATAATTCTCGCTGGTTAAATGGAATACCAGTTACGACTGCCAGGGGGCACTGTGGGCCAAGTTAAGTGTTCTTTCCATTCCAGTGTTGCAAACTATAGAGGTTTCTGAGGACCTTCAGTAAAAGACGGTCCTTGAAGGCGACACTATTCCTGCCACCTTATGAGTCAGATGTTTCAGCTAGCTCAAGGTCCACCAGAGTGCTGCACAAAGAAGGCACCCCATGCATGCGTGGGAACTGGAATCTTGTGATGTTACACTACCAGTTACATCAAGGTCTAGAGGCTTTAACAGGAAGGTGTATTCACTGGGTTTGGATTTGTGATCACGCAGTCACTCCAAGTATTGGGTGCCCATCCGATGCAGCTTTACTCCGGGACACTTAGAGCTACAGCTCTGGGAACTTGGGAGTCCTGGTGTGCAGGAAAGGAACGTGAACTTACTTACAGAAGTCACATAATAGCTCCCCCTTCTAATCAGTAAGAATGAACTGCTTCATTCTGTATTGCTTTGTAAGATCTGCGGGTGGTGTATGACAGTGCCTTGTCTTCCAGAGTCACAATAATAGAGAATTATCCACTTTTATTGTCTTTCCCGAGTCAGGAATCTGAGCTTCACATCACTCTAAACCTGAGTTGGGCTCCCCAAAAACCCATTTGGAAAAATATTAGTCTAGAAAAATAAAGAATGAATGAAAAAAAAACACAGTTTGATGAAAAAAGAATGGCCTCAATCTATTTTATAGAGTTTGATAAACGTTCACCATATTCTATTTACAGTCAATTTGAAGGCACTATGAATTTTATATTCTACTAAAATAAACCACCGTTAAAGAAGACATATAACTACAGAGATATTATTTCTAGAGTATTTGCTTTTAAGAGAAAATACTCAGAATCATGCAACCATAGAAACAGAAACCTCTTTTTATCAAGTCTGATGGAATTTTAGGTTCTTCTTATGCCATCTAGTGGGGGGACTAAATGGTTTTATTTGAGTTTTGTGTAGATAATTTAACATCAATTTTTCCAGTGTCTCACTAGTAGCAAATCAACTATATTATACCTACTATATATGGTACATGTCAAATTATATGTCAAAAATAAAACTAAAGTACAAAACAAAGTGCTAACCCTGCCTTATGTTACAAATAACTTTATGCTCAAGCGTCCAACTCACATCACTAATGACACTAATTTAAGATTTTATGAGTAAGATATAGGTCATTTCTGCTATTGGTAAATTATTATATTATGGCATGATGACACATACTGATTTATTCAGTCAAGAATATCCTAAAGACAGATTTCTAGATTTTAAATAGAATGTAAGGCCTTTTCTCATGCTGTTTCCAGTCTTTCCTCTCCTCTGCCTTTCCTCTTCTCTGCATGGTGAAATCATACTCATCTTTCCAGAGTCCTCTAATATCATGTCCTTTGTGAACCTTGCCTTTGTCACAGTCTGCCTGCATATCTCTCTCTCTCTCTCTCTCTCTCTCTCTCTCTCTCTCTCTCTCTCTCACACACACACACACACACACACGACTAATTGGTCCCTCCTCGCTGCATTTAGAGTGTGCTGCTCTCCACTTCAGTTAGTGCACTAACTCACATTATGGTTTTCACAGAGCTGCTTGAGGACAAGTGTCATGTCATCTTCATCTTTGGAAAAGGAAGGGAGGGAGGAAGGAAGGGAGGGAGGGAGGAAGGAAGGAAAGCTCTATAGAGTCATCGCTACTGCTCTTTCCTCTTCCTCAGTGGATTGCAGAAGCCATGCCTGTCCAATTCCCAGTGCCTGGAGGCAGTGGAAGATTACAGAGTGTGTGAGAGATGAAGAGACAGGCAGGGGTGGGAGTGTAGGACGTGACAGAGCAGCAGGAGCAGCTTTCCAAGGGGTAAATGATGAGCTTCCCCTTCCTGATCCTTTCCCCTTTGTCTGAAGCCCCTTCTCCCCTAAGGCTGGAGACAAAAAACTCAAGAGATAAACCATCTCACAGTTGGATTTGGCTCAGTTCCACGCATGCAGCTTATGGAGAGCAGGGATAGTCACAAAGGACTCAAATGCTAATAGTGACAGTTCAGTTGGAAGTGAAGGGAAAAACTACAGGACTTCCCCTTTGCATGGATATGCATATGCAAAGCCTGTCCCTTGAGTCCAGCTCCAGGTACCTGACTTTACTGGCCTCTGGTCAGCACTAGGGCTCCTCACATGATCATGTTCCAAAAGAAATGGCCACCATCCCTGTGGGCCATGGGAAGAACCATCAGCAACTGACCACTCCTCCTGAAAGAGCAGCTTCTTCAGTCCCTACAGCACTGACAGTGTGCTTGGTCCTGTTGGGAAAACATTACAATAGCCCATTCCGTTAAGGGGTACATCCAAGGGTCAGAACATGATATTAAGCACAGTCTGCCTCCCTCTAACTTTCCTTGAACCGAGTGTCCTCTTTGGAACAATGTAGAGCCACACGAGACCTTCCTTCCCACGGCAGACCTACAGGTATCTGAGAAGAGCCACCTTTCTCACACCCTGGAGTCCTGAATGACCGTGGCTCATCAATTCTGTGAAAGTACAGTGACCAAAAATGGGCCTCATCCTGCAGGGAGAGTCTGGTTTGGCACGGCCATACGTCATCAGCTCATTTGTGCTCTTTCTTCCCCTGCCCCTCAGCAAATAGTTCTCTGCTTTCTGAGACACATTTAAAATGAATCCTTCTCCCCACACCCAGAGCTGCCACCTCCTTTCACTCCCCTGAAATTCTCTCTTACATTATTTCCTATTTCAAATGCCTTTGAGAGCTACCTGTGATTTTTTCCCATCAGATTCAAGTTTCTCGATTTTACTGTTACCATCTGACCCCAATCATTATTTTTACTGCTTCCTGATTTTCTTGGTCACCTTTCTCCTCCACAACTTTGTTCCTGGTCACCTGTACTGAGTATACTGCTGATCTCACACTGAACTTTGAAATGTTCAGCCCATTTTCATTGTTTCCTCTTTTACAAGTCCCTTTTATATAACCACTTTATGTTTAAAACTTAGAGGAAATACATGCACACATACACACAAAATCCAAATGATATTTTTCTCCTTCAAAGATCACAAGTGTCCCCATTTTAGTGCTTTGATCTCATTCTCTGACTTTCTCTGTATTAAATACTAGTGTCAAGGGTAAACTATTAGTACCAAAATCATAGCTTACAATGTTTCATGAAAAGATATGCCCTGTATAATTATGTAAAATCTATAGAACTTGAAGTACATTGGAAATAACACTTGAAATAACATTGGTTGACAATCACTTCACTGAAAGATGTATTTTATCATATCGATCATTCAAATGCTGTATAATGCTCTCATTAGAGTATTTGTCACACAGGACTCACACTTAGCTCTGCTCATTGTGAAGAAGCCTAAAATTCAGGCCTCTGAGCTTTGATGAAAATCTACTCGAGCTCCTATTTTAAAGATGATACCAAGTTAAATATGCAGCACTGAGTGAGAACTTGCTATCTATATCTGGACAAAAGCCAAGTTAAAAAACAACAACAACAACCCACATCTATCCTGCCAGAGGGGCTCAGTTGGTTGAGCATCATCCTGTGCACCAAAGGGTTGAGGGTTTGATTCCCAGTCAGGGCACATATCTGGGTTGTGATCCCTTGTTGGGCACATACAGAAAGCAACCCTTTCTCTCTTTCTCCTTCTCTCTCTCTCTCCCTCCCTCCCTCCATGTCCTCAGGTGAGGATTAAAAACAACAGCAACAACAAATAAAACATTTGAATGTAGATACAAATATCATAATGTTGAGTCACCAGAATTCCTTTGCTTATATTTATACATTTTTATTGAAGAAGCTTAAAGTCCTCCTTAGATATTATCTATAGAACCCTCATAGCATTCTCTTTAAGCAAGTAGAAACTGAAACAGTCCTTTAAGTGGAGGCAGCTGCGCCTTCCCCTGGGGTCATTCCTCTTGACAGACTGATGGTTTGCCTGAGGTCAAGGTCACACATAAGGTGCTAGTGTGGCAAGAAAAGATTCTAGTTTAATGATCCACCCCAAGACCTGGCTGACTTCCATAAGTACAAAGTCAGCCCTGAGACACTGCGGAGTAGGACACTGACTGAAGCACTGTCTATAAAAACTCACTGTTTTCTGATAAAACATTTCTGGAAGAAGAATACAAACATACAAGTAACATATGAATGCTATTCACATGGTCATGACCCCTCGGGTCCCATCCTTTCTTGATATCATGATAGAAGACTAGCTTGGCCAGCAAGCCCTAATGAATTTATTTCCTTGTCCCAACCTGCTTTTCAGTTCCTGCCCTAGACCCTGTCCTCATTCTTTTTTTAAAAAAATTTACTCTTTATTGTTAATGTTTCTAATAGACAACTAGTTAGCCTGCTGCTGCCCCTCTCCTGGAATTAAATTAAAAAAAAAAAAAAAGCCAGTAAATTTACACAATAACCCTCTTTGACCCCACAAATCAGTGGGCTTTGAAAACAGTCATACTAGACAGTGACTTGACTGAGCAGCAGCCTTCTTCACCTACCCTGACACCACCATGGGAAGGGCAAGCCACCTCTCTGGCGTCTTCTGCAGGGTTCTCTCTGTCTTTCTTAAGGTCACAGGTAGGAAGGGGCCTTTGTTTTCTGAGTCACCTGACTGAGGCTTCTTCCATTTCCCATTTCTACCAATACTTTAGTGCCTCTGATTGGGTCTTCCTCTTCCTTCCTGCCCTGTACCCCCAGAGATTTCCTGGAAATACCCTGGATTGCTGGAAACTTCTACCCTCTCTGCTCTAGAATTCTAAAGGTGTACCCTCATCTTACCATCCCATCCACTTGGACTGAGCCTTTCCTTGGACTACCAATGTTTACCCAGAGTGGGTCTGACTTTGCTTTCCTCTTAGAACTTGCTCTCCAAAAGCTAACCTTCATACATACTGCGGCCACCATTCCCAGTTGCTCCAGGTTCCTATTAGTTTCTTACTAATCCCCTTTCTCTTGACTGACTTCCTCTTCCTCTTGCTCCCCACATGCCTTGTGGCCATTGCCATAAAAGGGTGTTCTATTCCCTGCTGAGGACCTGAACTGACACTGCGTTCCTCTTCATATCCTTGCTTTTTCCTGTTAGATTGTCACCCAGCCTGTGCGCAGCGGGCTGCTCACGCACAGCAAGTGGTTCTTCCCTAACCAGAAGCATTAAAACCAACCAACAAACAAACAACCATGGCTAGGACAGATCTGCCTCAGAATGAGGGTCATAACTCAGTATGTACCACCAGCCTGGCATGTTGACCTGGGTCACTCAACTGCCTGGATTTAGGACACTGTCTCCCAGAACTTACAAATGCCCTGCTTAAGAACTGCTTCTTAACTGGGGAAAACAATTTGCAAAACATATTTCTGATAAAGGATTTTTTATCCAGGATATACTAGCAGAAAGATTTACAGCTTAATAAGGCAAACAACCCAATTACAAAATGGACAAGATAAATGAACAGATTTCACAAAAGAATATATTCAAATAGAATAGAAATACATTTTTAAAAAGAAGCTCTACAGCATTAGTCATTATGGAAATGCAAATTAAAACCAAAATGAGATACCACTGTACATGTGTCAGAATGCCCAAGTTAAAAAGACAACGTCAAGTCTTGTTTGTTAGCGTTCAGGTTAGTGTTACATGAATTCTGCTAAAAATCAATAGTTAACTAAGGGTAGTTTCCTGATACCTAATGATGGATTATGTTTAATTGTAAGTAATTCCTTAAAGTCACTCATTTCATTTCTTTAAATATTTTTTATTGATTTTTAGAGAGAGAGGGAGGAGAGGAAGGGGGGGGGGGAGAGAGAGAGAGAGAGAGAGAGAGAGAGAGAGAGAGAGAGAGAGAGAGAGAGAGAGAGAGAGAGAGAGAAACATCCATCTGCTGCTTCCTGCACGCTCCCGCTCCCTACTGGGGATCGAGCCTACACCCTGGGCATTTGCCCTGACCAGGAATCGAACCAGCAACCTTGCTGTGCACAGACGACACCCAAACAACTGAGCCACACCGGCCAGGGCTGAAGTTACTCATTTCTAATAGAACTTTAGTTATCTTTCTATCTTTCATATAACAATTTCAGTTAATAGATCAAACAGCACTACATTTCACCAGTTAAACCTTAAGCTCTTTTCATTAAAGACAAATTTGCACAGCATTATCCTGCTGTGGTTAAAAGATTTTGCTAATGCTGGAATCGGAGGCAAATTGTATTCTGTTGCATAGTTAACTCTAGTGAGCAAGGTTGAAATTTCCTGTTTAAGCCTTGTGGACTCTGGCTGCCTGTGGCCTGGGTTTACATCCTGTTCCTGGTCTCAGTTTTGCAATCTTTATAATCTCCTTAGCTTCTCTGACTCAATTTCCTCCTGTTTAAAATAGAGATAATAGTAGCCCTTCACGTGCACTAAAGATTAATGGAGTTTATGTAGCTAAAGTTCCTGGAACAATGCCTGGAGCACAGTAAACACCACGTGAGTTATTAAGGCAGGCCAGTGGCTCAGCCATGGGAAGTCTTATTGCTGGTATTTCTCTCCTAAGTCCTTTTAATTGTCTATGACATCTCTGGTCAAAGCACTGTGCTCCCCCAGATCAACTTCCTGTCCAGGGAGAGCAGAACCGCAGTGTCCTATAATAGGCCGTAAGCCTACCTGGCCTGTTGCCTTCTCAGCCTCCGGTGACTTCCCATTGCAGTTATTTCTCCATTAGCAACACCCTTATGGTTTAAGTGTGATCAGCAGGATCTTTTAATACCCCAAGCATCCACTCTATATAGCGTTTGGCATATAAAGAGAAGCGGATTAATAGCGATGTTAACTACTAAAAGATTAAATAAAGAAAAAGGTTTGGTTCAAGATTTGGAGAAAGAGGCAGCAGATGGCAGCTGACGTGTCTACCTGAGCTCCTTGGCACAGGAGGGAAGGAGAACCCCTGATTTCTTGTGGTGACTTGTTTCCAGAGATGCCTGCCAGTGTTTCTCCATTTCTTGGCGTGCTTCTGCACAATGTCGATTCCTAGGGCTCACCCATGCAAAAAGATTTTGGGGGGTGGAGGAGACCTAGCATCTCCCCGTTTATAACATGTCCGCCCATGTGATTCTAATGCCCTCAGCTCACCTGCTGCTGCCTCATTTCTCAGAGTGATAAACAGACACAAGGTGTTGGTCCCGGAAATGTGGGATAAGAGGAGGCCTTATAGGCCATCCAGGGTGCCTCCCCTTCATCCACAGGACAAGGAGGTCCATAGGTAGAAGCCGAAGGACTAGCCCAGGGTCACTCGGACTGAATAATTTCAGCACTGCTGAGAGGTTCCGGATCTAAAGAATTGCTTACCCACAAAACCTGCTTAAAGTGTAAGTTATTTGTTTTGCTAACAAAGTATCAAGGCGGGACAATAATGTTCTGTTTTAAAAGACTGCCATTGGCACTACATAATTCAAACATCCATAACTAGTATATCATGGGAGTTCTCTAATTAGCTTTCTTTTTTCTTTTTAAAAATCAACATCATTTTATGCTCTCTTCGTTTCCGTAGATCAGAATTTCAGGAAGACTCAGTTCAGGATTAGGGGGTCTGTCTTTTTAAAATATATATATATTTATTGAAATATAATTCATATATTATACAATTCACCCATTAAAGTGTACAATTCAATGATTTTTACTGCATCCACAAAGTTGTGCAATAATCATACTATAAGTTCACAACATTTTCAACCTCTCAAAAGGAAATCCCGTATCCATTGTCACACCCATTTCTCCCAGCCTAGCCCATGCTCCCAACCCTACCACTGCTACTCTCTTCTAAGAAACCACTAATGATATGGAACATTTTTTCCTATGCTTATTGGTTATTTTATCTTCTTTGGAGAAATGTCTATTCAAGTCCTTTGCCCATTTTTAAATTGAGTTTATTAATTTTTATATATTCTGGAAACTAACCCTTAGCAGATACAGAATGTTAAAACATTTTCTCTCATTCTGTAAGCTGTCTTTTTACTTTCTGTATAATAGTCACTGATGCATAAAAGGTTTTAATTTTGATGAAGGCAAATTTAATTTTTTTCTTTTGTTGCCTGTGTCTCTGATGTCATATTTAAGAAATTACTGCCTAATCCAGTGATGGCGAACGCGTGTCAGAGGTGACATGCGAACTCATTTTTTTGGTTGATTTTTCTTTGTTAAATGGCATTTAAATATATAAAATAAATATCAAAAATATAAATCTTTGTTTTACTATGGTTGCAAATATCAAAAAATTTCTATATGTGACACGGCACCAGAGTTAAGTTAGGGTTTTTCAAAATGCTGACATGCTGAGCTCAAAAGGTTCGCCATCACTGGCCTAATCCAAAGTCACAAAGTTGTACACTTATGCTTCTCATAAGAGTTTTGTCGTTCTAGTGCCTTTATTCATAACTTTGGTCCAATTGGAGTTAATTTTATAGATGTATGAGGAAAAGATCCATATTCATTCTTTTGTATGTGGATACTCAGGTGTCCCAGTACCATTCATTGAACTTTGTGTATTCTAATCGATATTTTGCCCAGATTATAACATAAGTGAAGTTAGTTATTCCATGTTGAATCCCATCAGAAGATATTATCTGGAAGAACCGTCATTACAGATAAGAAACATACTATACATTTAGTGTGATGTCTACTGGATACCTCCAGGATACAATAATATTTTTCTTTGTGACTAGAAAATAATCTGTGTGGTGTGAATCTGGCATATAGGAATGGCTACTTATGCATAACTATTCTCTTAAGGATTTTAGCATATAGTAGTTTTACTGCTTGTCATCATCAAATTAGGCATTTGTTGTCTGGTTTACAAAATGAATAACTAAGACCAAATGGTCTTAAATATCACTTTCCATTCTAATATTTTATTCTTAGTCTAAATGTTGACTTTATTTGAATCAAGCCATATTTTATTTTCTTCTCCAGTAATAAAATGAGACTATTACTTCAAATGACTAAGGGAGTGGTCATACAACCCCAGGAAGAGGGTGCAATCCTTTGGTGAATTTTTCTTTTCCTAATACAAGCAAAAGTTTATTTAGAAAGTCACAGACACAGAAGAAGTGAGCTGGGGAAGAAGTGAGCCAGTTGGGCTGCATGGGCTCAGGAAACAAGTTACAGAGGCAAAGGAAAGGCCCTTGGAGCTTAGGAGAAAGAAAGCAAAGGTCTGCACCTTGAAAGAAGACAAGGGGAAGGAAAGCACAGTGTGCTCCAGAGAGCGAGCCAACCCTTTGGTGAACATTTCAAGGAGATATACTATTTGCTCTCCAATATTTGTTCTGTCCTCCTGCTCTTTCATTGTGCTGCTCATGAGACTGATATAACAGCCTTAGTTAGAGAGTTTCATATTTTAATGTCATGGCCCTAAACATCGGTGACACCAAGTCCAACCTCTGGAGAAATGTGAAAAGCTGCCTTTCCATAAGTCAGCATTATGACGATAGAGATTTTGTGGCGATTTTCCTGAAGTCTTGGGAATGTATTAAGGGAAGAAGACTGGAGAAGACTAAAGAGAAACAAAACTGCTGTTTCTAAGAATCTGAAAGGCTCAGATCTAAACTTAGGAAAGCAGAGCTAGTCTTTGTAGCATTAAGACCAATGGATGGACTTACAAGGGCAGACAGACTCAAGGTCAATGTACAGAAGCTCTCTCTAAAATCCATGCTGTCCAGGATAGAGCAGGCTGCTGCCTTATGAAGCAGACAGCTCCCTCCCTGGACGGGTCTCAACAGAGGCTAGTGGGCCACCATTTGGGAATGCTATGGACAATACTTCTGCATTGGGTCAAAAATGAGGCTGAATAATACCTAAGGCTCTTTCCACACTTAAGAGACCTGGCAGTCATCCATGCCTTCTTCACATTACTGAACTCTACTTGTCATTCCACCTCCTCGACATCTCTCACATTTACCCATTCTCACTCTTAGCTCTGCAGCCACTAGGGCTAAAATCTCCTACTCCTCCTCTACATGAATTTCATACTCAAGGCAACTTTACCCAAGTTGTTGCTCCTGCCTCCTTCTTCATTCTGAATGTCTTTTTTTCTTGCCAATCAGTTCAAACTCTCCTCCTCGGGAAAGCCTCTTCTTACCCAGCCAAGCAGAGTTTTTACTACCTCCACTGAAGAACAGAAAATACTTTGTACACACTTCCATTATGCACTTATCATCCTATATTGCAGTTTTGTGTTTACACATTTGGCTCCCTACTTAGATGATAACCTCCTTGAGGGCAAGGATCATGCTTTATCTGTGTATTAGCAGAACCTAGAAAAGTATTTCCTATAAACATTGCTCAACAAATATTTGGTGAGTAAATAAATCAATGAATGAATCACCAGGATTTCACTATTGCATTCAGCTGATTTTTTTGTAGCAAGACTTTCTTGATTTCTATTAACAGTTCTTTTAATCATATGACTGACATCTTTGGGGAATGAGACTGTAGTGCTTGGTGACTGATACCAGTATTTTTGTATCTAGAGTAGTACTTTTTAGCTTTACATTTTTATTTTTTACTAGAGGCCCGGTGCATGAATTCATGCACCAGTGGGGTCCCTCGGGCTGGACTGTGGGATCAGGCCGAAACCAGCTCTCCGGTATCCCCCGAGGGGCTCTGGATTGAGAGATGGGGCAGACCAGGCTGAGGGACCCAACTGGTGCATGATCAAGGCCTGGGAGGGACACGGGAGATTGGCCAGCTGGGGAGGGACTGCAGGAGGGCTTCAGGGCATGTCCAGCTGTCTCACTCAGTCCTGATCGGCCAGACCCCAGCAGCAAGCTAACCTACCGATCAGAGTGTCTTACCCCTGGTGGTCAGTGCACATCACAGCAGGCAGTTGAGTGGCCTTAGCATATCGTTAGCACATTACGCTTTGATTGGTTGAACAGATGACCAGTCGACCAGACACAGCATAGTAGGCTTTTATTATATAGGATTGAATTTATTGGGGTGACATTGGTTAATAAAATTATATTGGTTTCAAGTGTACAATTTTGTAATACATCATCTGTATACTGCATTGTGTGTTAACCCACCAAAGTCAAGTCTCCTTCTGTCACCATTTATCCCCCTTCACCCTCTTCTACCTTCCCCCACCCGCTAGCTTTAAATTTTTTGTTCCCCATATCTTCCTCTGAAAGGATGCTTTTACTACAGGTGACTAAAAGTGTTGATTACAACAGTAAAAGGAAAGTGAAAAGTTATTGCCATGAGATTTGGCTCTGAGAAGATCCCACCTGAAGACTTCATTAATATTGATGAGAAGGTAGATAAAACAGGAAGTACAAAGGATACCATCTGATTGACAGGAGGAAGAATAGGAAAGCAAAAAGAACAAACATGGGCAGGAGAATGTAAACATCAGAGGAAAAAGTAGATGGACCACAATTTGGAATATATATATAGATATTAGTGCCATTTTGACAATCTGATTAGAAAATGGTGCTTGGAAGATCCTGGAAGTTTTTTGTTTTTTTTAAAATATATTTTATTGATTTTTTACAGAGAGGAAGGGAGAGGGATAGAGAGCTAGAAACATCGATCAGCTGCCTCCTGCACACTCCCTAGTGGGTATGTGCCCGTAACCAAGGTACATGCCCTTGACTGGAATCGAACCTGGGACCCTTGAGTCCGCAGACCGACTCTCTATCCACTGAGCCAAACCAGTTAGGGCGATCCTTCAAGTTTTCAATCTATGGTCAAGAACAGAGTACAGCCCTAACCGGTTTGGCTCAGTGGATAGAGCATCGGCCTGCGGACTGAAGGGTCCCAGGTTCGATTCTGGTCAAGGGCATGTACCTTGGTTGCGGGCACATTCCCAGAAGGGGGCGTGCAGGAGGCAGCTGATCAATGTTTCTCTCTCATCGATGTTTCTAACTCTCTATCCCTCTCCCTTCCTCTCTGTAAAAAATCAATAAAATATATTTTTAAATAAAGAAAAGAATAGAGTGCAAAGGGGCAGAGCATGGCTCCTGTAAAGGCTTTACGAAGATCAGCAGATAACGATTAGCCTAGAGATGTGTGTAAGGAAGGATGCTCAAATAGCTGGCACAAGGTTTCTTCCCTTCCTGGCACAAGCAGAATCCCTTCACCCCTGTGCCATGAGAGGTAATTTTTGGCTTTCTTGGCTAACACCAGCCTGAGGGAAATCTGAGAAGTAAACAAAGTTTAACATTTATTCATCCTTTTTGAACAGCTCCTTCCATTATCTCATTTTCTTTAATTTCCTCACCACCCCTTAATTTCACTGGTTTTCCCGGCCCTCTCCCCAGTCTGTGATAGCCCAAGGCATCCCAGCATTCCATTCTCTGGGCTTATTCTTTCCTAACCTTCCTCGGTGGCCATGGCACTATGTCCATTCTCTCTGGCAAAAGTGCTTGGCCAGTCTCAGCTAAGTTGTTAGTGACTGACTCTGGCTTTGGTTCCTACTGTGTTATTTTTCCCACACATACTTCTGCTAGAGATTTTCAGTGGCTTAATGAAAAGGCGAAATAAATATTGAACACTAAATAAAGGAAACCATTTGCAAAGCTAACACACAATAAACTTTTTATTTTAAATAGAAGTCTCATCTTTAAGGAGCTTGAGAGCCTTAAAAACAGTTTCATATTTCATATTTTATTAAAATAAACAGGACGCACAGTAGTTCATTTTTTTGTTTCACTCTAAAAATTTTTATAGCAGCTGTTGCTAATTGGGGAGGAGTATATTTGTCAAAGCAGCTAATCATCTTGTATTAAAAAAACCAAGACAGAATGTAACGGAAATTTGGAATCTGCCCAGGATGCCTTTTGAGAAATGGATGGCAATGGTTGGCATCTCTTTTTTGTACCTCTTCCTGACACTCCCTCCCAGGGGCACACCCTGCCTGTTCTCTGGGAAAATCTAAAGACAGATGTTGTCTAATAATTTAATGACACAGAAATGTGTTGTCTTCAAGCTACACTGAAGGAGCATCAAATGAGGCAGCCATAAATTATTAACAGTTGCTCCTATGAACTTGCTCGTCAAGAATGTAATACTGGTTGTCTGGAAACTCTTTTCTGTGTGTTAAGAGAAAAAAAAAATGCAGACAGGAAAAGAGGAAAAATTAGGAAGGACTATCCCAGCTTCTTACTGTCAAGTAGTTCTGTATCTTTGAGATGTCAACATTTTGAGATGAAGCTTCTTGGAATATTAATTTTTCCCAAGACTTAGTCAAAGTCTCCATTGGCAATACTTGATCACTGTATTGCCCATATATTTTTTTAGTAATTATGTACATATTTCCATGTTTAATTTTATCCCTCAGGGTGAATCTGTATTAAGATGCTTGAAATCAATATTTCCTCTCTCTAATGAAGGACATCTCCAATTCTCTTTTGCCTTTGCCTACATTCTTTTGACTTTAATTTAAAAAAAGATCTGGCCTGGCCCGTGTGGCTCTGTGGCTGAGCATCCACCTATGACCAGGAGGTCATGGTTCGGTTCCTGGTCAGGGGACATGCCAGGTCGCAGGCTGGATCCCCAGTAGGGGACATACAGGAGGCAGCTGATCAGTGATTCTCCATCATCACTGATGGTTCTCTCTCTCTCCCTCTTCCTTCCTCTCTCTGAAATCAATAATAGAAAAAAAATATTTTTAAAAAATAGATCTGGCCCTGGCTGGTATGGCTCAGTTGGTTGAGCATTGTCCTATGCACCAAGAGGTCACCAATTTGATTTGGTGTACAGGAGGCAGCTGGCCAATGTTTCTCTCTCATCAATGTTTCTCTCTCTCTCTCCCTCTCCCTTTCTCTCGCTCTAAAATCAATTTTAAAAACATTTAAAAAAAATAGATCTGAGCCCTGGCCGATTGGCTCAATGGATAGAGCATCAGCCTGTGGACTGAAGGGTCCCGGGTTAGATTCTGGTCAAGGTCCTATGCCCAGGTTGTGGGCTCTATCCCCAGTAAGGAGCACGCGGGAGGCAGCCAATCGATGATCCTCTCTCATCATCATTTATGTTTCTCTCTCTCTCTTCCTGTCCTTTCCTCCCTGAAATCAATAAAAAATGTATTTTTTAAAAAATCTGATAATGAGCTTTAATGGGGATGAGCCCCAGAAATGGCTGAGGATTCAGGGATCAGCATACTATATGGCCCACAAGCCACAGCATGTTTGCTGCCTGTTTTTAAAATAGTTTTATTGGAACACAGCCACACCCATTCATTTATATACTGTGTATGGCTGCTTCTTTGCTATAATGACAAAGTTGACAGAGATTTTATGGCCCTAAAATATTTACTATCTGTCTCTTAACAGAAAAAAAAAATTGTTTGCCTTTAAGCCTTAGGTCATTGTCACCAAAAGCATGGTTTACAGACTGTAATTGGTCTATGTACTATTTATTACCCAATTGTAGTACTATAAGGAGCTTTCATGAACTATGTCATTATGCACACTATTGCATCCAGCTGATGTTTTCTGTAGTGAGACTTCCTTGATGAAGGAAGCAGTATACAGGTTTACATTCTATGGCAAAGTCTTTATCTCTCTGTGGATCAGCACTTTTAGTGCCAACAGGTTATAGGGCCTGCTACGCCTGCCCCCACACTGAGAGTTTTCTTTAGTACATTGCCTAAATGCCTGCAGCCAAGAGAAAGGCAACTTTTCTTCTGTATTATTTCCTACTACAAAATTCCCTTTTCCAGTGACGGAACATTCAGAGAGAGGCATTAGCTTCAGAGGACAAGGACTTTTTGTTCTATGTTTTGTCACTGACATATTCCAACTATCATAAATAATGCCTTAGCATACTAGGCCTTCAATAATAATTGGAGGATTGAATAACATTGCTTGCTTTTATTTAAAAAAATAATCAAGATGCAATAATGGGCACATTTCCAGAGTTCCATTATTTCAGAACACCACCAGAAAAGCCTCACCAGGAAGCCAACCATGGCTTCCTAGTTCACAGGTTGACGCTCACCCTGAGCCACGCTGGCTGGGCTGTAGTGAACTCCTTTGAGAGCAAAATTAAATATCTTAATGAGAGCAGAACAATAAATGTAATGTTTTTAGGAGCCTTTGATAAAATTCTAGACTAAAAATCACTATTAAAACAAAAGTCATCACGGAAAACAACTTGTGAAAGAAGTGCTCTAAAACCATTAAACAAAGCATGAAGGGAAGTGGGCAGGTGCACATTCAATCAGTGCACTGAACAAGCACTAACCTGTGGAATGTACTCAGAAAAACAACTTTATCTTTTCTCCTTCATTGTCCACTTACATCTATTCAGTGGGTCTCATCCTTCCCCTGCTTCTCTGTGGAAGTTTGGCTTTTCTTCTTTTCCTTAAATGAGTTCACAGTGCTTGTCCACTTTAGGACTCACTCTTGACTTGAGATAAAGTGGGAGGTGTTGATGTTTTTTTTTGTAATCTCTCATTAAAAAAAAATCAAAACACTTTAGAAATGCCCAATAGAACTAACCTTTATGCCCGTGATATAGGTAAGGGCTCTAAGAAGGTTGTAACTCTAAAATTCATAAATTCACAATTCACTTAGGTATCTGATACTCTAGGACAGGGGTGGGCAACCTTTCTGTGAGTGCGTGCCAAAACCAGCAAAATCTCTGACTCAAAATTCTTCTGCGTGCCAACCCTAATTTTTTGAGAACATGTTATGCCTACTTGATATCTCTTAAGGTGTACGTATGTGAAGAACCTTGAAGAAATAATAAAATTCATTCAAGTGACAAAAACACAGTATATGATGATGAAAAATACATTTATTTTTTAATGTATACATGTATACTGATAGTCCGGCAGAAAACTTTATGACTCCGTTTGATATGATCAGTGGGACTTTTGCTGCTGCATCACTGATGACAGATTTTACATCAGGTTTGTATTTTACAACCTTCAGAGATATGCATGAGCTACTACTTTCATCCGTCAGGCTACTCCTATGACGAGACTTAACAAAATTCATCACTGAGAACAAAGATTCACAAGCGTATGTGGGTGAAAACATGGAGAATAACACTGTTGCAAAGTTTTTTAAACAGAAAAAATTTTCTGGAATGGCATTCCAAGTCCTCAATAGTTCGTTTTTGACACTTCTCTCTGGTACTCCTGTCTCTAATCGCTTTTTTCCAATGTTTTCCAAGTCAATTCTAAGGTCAATAAATTTCTGCTTCCAAATTGAGCTACTCTGAAATTCAATCAATTGCATTTCAAAGTCAGCCATGTCTAGCCACGAAAACATTTGTAAGTTTAGTTCCTCCAGTTTCATGCTGTCTGGAAACTTCATGAATTTTGCTGTTTCTTCCAGTTCTCTGAATTTCGCATATCTTGAGAACTGCTCAACAGTTGACTCAATGATGTTTAAAAACAGCTTTTGAAGGCTTTGACAGTCTGTTCTGTCATCTTTTGGGAGGTCTTTGATGTGCCTCTTGAGGTTTGGGAAATATCTAAATTTCTCACCATCCACATCCTTCTTAAAGACTTCCAGTTTCTTTTCAAAAGCCTTTATGTAACCAAACATAACATCAAGTGTCTTGCCAGTTCCTTGTAATTTAACATTTAATTCATTCAAATGTTCACAAAAATCTGCAAAGAACATCAGTTTAGAAACCCACGTGGCATCAGACAATTCTTGGTAAGAAACATGTTGGTTATTCAAGAAGAGTGTTATCTCGTTTAAGCATTCAACGAATCATTTCAGAACCAAACCTCGGCTAAGCCATCAAACATTGTACATTTTCAGTCCTTTATACACAGACTCTGCCTCTCATTCAGTAAAACTTGAAATTGTCTTTTGCCGGGAGCCGGTCCATGCCTGCTGTTTCAAGGATCCTGGCATATATGGCATACTGTTCTTAATATGTTTGCTCACCTTCTTGGCACTATGTGTTTTAACCAAGGTCTCTGAGAAAGGTTGTTTCCCCAGGTAGGGATTTTCCCCTGAAGTTAGGGAGGGAATAAAACCTCTTAACTAAGTGCCAGGCAGGTAATTAATCACTTTAACTATGAACAATCATGCTTAAGCTACATAATCTTTACTCCCTGGAATGGAGATAAGAAATGCCCTAACCTTTGTAATAGAGATTGATAGGATTGAATCAACTGGTATAAATACAGATGTAACAAGACAGCAAGACTCAGAACTTAGAATACAGAACTAAGAAGACAGAACCAGGAGGCACAGAACCTACAGAGAACATTCTCTAGAGACAGAAGAACTTCACTGGAGAGAACATGGCAAAAGATCCTGGACAGAAACTGGCCTCAGAACCTAGAGACAGAACCTAGCGAGAGAACATGGCAAAAGATCCTGGACTGAACCTGACTACAGAAATTGGCAAGAGAACCTGACTAGAACCTGGTAACTGAACCTAGCTGGAGAACCTGGACAGAACCTGGCTGGAGAACCTAGCAAGGGAACATGGCTACAGAACCTGGCTGGAGAACCTGGAGAACCTAGCAAGAGAACATGGACACAGACCCTGGCAGGAGATCCTAAGCAGAACCTCTCTGGAGATCCAGACCAGAACTTGGCTGGAGATCCTGGCTGGAGATCCTGGCTAGGCTGCTGATCAACTGAACGCTGTCTCCGTGTCATTCCTTCTTCGCCAACTCCGTCCACACCTTTGGGGACCCCTGGACCTGCTGGGGTTGGACCCCAGCAGTCTTTTATTTAAAGCCCGAGCAGAAATGTAATTAACAACTTTGGTAACTGTTTGCATCACTTCCTGCAGTTCCTTCAGGCCAGCTTTTGCACATAAAGCCTCCACATTATGATGCAATGGAAACCTATCAGTGTATGACCAACTTCTTTCGCAAACAGATTTACAAAACCTGCCTTCTCACCAGTCATGCAAGGAGCACCATCAGTGGTGACAGACACTACTTTTGAAATGTCAATTTGTCGAGAAGAGAATTCGTTCATAACTGCTTTACATATTTCAGCCCCGGTAGTACGCTCAGGTAGAGTTAGAAGGGCAACCATCTCTTCACATATTTTATCACCTTTACAAAGTCGAGAAAAAATGGCCAGCCTAGGTGACAATGTAATGTCTGTACTTTCATCAAGACAAATAGAAAAAAATTGACATGAAGACAAATCTTTTGTTAATTGTTCAGCAGTATTACTCTCCAGCTTAAGTATCCTATCTTTAACTGTTTTCCTGCTCAAGGACAAATCTTTAATGCGCTGAATAATCTTTTCTTTTTCTGAGAGGGTTTCGCGTGCCAGCAAAAGTTACTGGCGTGCCATGTTTGGCACGCGTGCCAGGGGTTGCCCACCCCTGCTCTAGGCTCTCAGCTGAAACTTCCACTTTAACATTTCATTCCACCTGAATAAGGAGGTTTAAACAGCAGAGTACACCGGGGGTTGACTCTAACGCATTCTTATGAAATAGTCTGGTAAGTGATTCAGAGGTGAGCATGCGTGTGAAATATCCAAAGTGACATATGACATGAAACTTTCAGTTAGTAAAATGCCAAGTGCAGAATAAACTGCAGGAAGATGGCACCAGGCTGGATGAGTGGGCAGAGACATGACAGATGAGTGTTCAAAGATACACTAGAAGATGCTTTCCAGACAAATAATTCAAACACCGTTTTCAGGGTAATGGTCTCCAGGGCATTAGTCATGACCCCCTGAAAGGATGGGCTTCAGAAAGGCACAAAATTGTTCACAAAATAAGGATCACTTGAGATACAATTAAAAGTCTTCAGGAGCCCAGCCGGCGTGGCTCAGTGGTTGAGCACCGACCTATGAACTAGGAGGTCATGGCTTGATTCCCAGTCAGGGCACATGCCCGGGTTGTGGGCTCAATCCCCAGTGTTCCTCTCTGAAATCAATAAAAATATATTAAAAAGAAAAGTCTTCAGGAGACTGTCAAGATTTTTTCCCCCATTGAAAAGATGAGGCATTGGATAGCTGGTACAATTCCCACTAATAAAAATAAATGCCCTTCAGACAGGAATCAGATAAGCAGCTTGTTTCTGCAAAAGCTGAACTGTAGCCAGTTCTCACAGAAACTCATTTCATAAATACTTCCCTCTTCCAGAGAGAGAGAGGATAAATGGATTAAAAATGTCCAGGAAGGTGCTAAGGGTTCTGCTCGGGATTACCCCAGGGGGAAGGTCCATCTGTTCCCTCTAATAGGTTAACTTGCTCTACTCTTTCTGTATTTCTTCATCAGGACTTTGCAGTTTCTGCATAAGATCAAATATTTTTCTCACTTCCCCTTTTATATTATTAAAATACCACAATTATTTGAAAAATCATTTCCCTGCTCTATTGCTTACAGTATTTATCTTAGGAGAGAGGAAATATTTTATCACAAAAGATTTCATGACATCTCTATGGCTATACAAATATTTATGTATCTTTTTAAGTGCCTTGTTTGATTGGTCTCAGATCCTCTCAGATTTTATCTGATTTCAATCCCTGCTTTATTTCCTATTTAATCCTGCTTCCTAGGCCACAAAGGTCACCTTCAAAATAACTATGACTTTTGCTCAACTGGTGTGGCTCAGTGGCTGAGCATCAACCTCTGAACCAGGAGGTCACGGTTTGATTCCTGGTCAGGGAACATGCCTGGAATGTGGGCTTGATCCCCAGTGTTGGGCATGTAGGAGGCAGCCCATCAATGATTCTCTCTCATCATTGATGTTTCTCTCTTTCTCTTTCTCTTTCTTTCTCTTTCTCTTTCTCTTTCTCTCTCTCTCTCTCTCTCTCTCTCTCTCTCTCTCTCTCTCTCTCTCTCCCTTCCTCTCTGAAATCAATAAAAATATATTTTTAAGTGTTATGACTTTTATGTCATGAAAACACCAAACATAACCATCACTTAAATGACTTCAATATGAAGCATGATTAAAACCCAATGTGAGTAATTTTCAAGTAAACAGGATGTCAAGGTAATTCAAGAAGAGGAACTCCACAAATCTTAGCATTGGAACAAGCACATAACTTTCATCTGCTGAATTCTTTGAATATATGTGCTGTAATATTTATTTACAAAATCATTAACACTTTTATACTCTCGCCTCATACTTGGTATTAATATGCTATACAGTATCTCGTATTTGGAGTAAAACACTTCCTTGTTTTAATGTATTCATGTAAATAATAGCATTCAGAAGTGGATAGATTTTAATTTTTAGTAGTCTCTTGTTTTTATTCCATACATTCTCACATCTATAATAATAAAAGCATAATATGCTAATTAGACCTGATGTCCTTCTGGACGTCCTTCCGGGACAAAGCAAAGTCTACAGAAGGTACTTTCAACTCCCCTGTGAAGGGCAGTACTCTGCAGTAATTCTTTTCTGGCAGGCTCCTGTAATTTTCCATCACAAATGAGTACTCGAGCTCCTTCCAAGCAGACACACCTTCCATGTGCTCTAAATACGTGGCTGACCTTGAAATGGAAGTGGAAACCAGCCCAAGTCACATTCTACTTTCCCCTCTCCTGCTCCGAACATTTTTATATGGGAACATCAGCTGAAAAGAAATCAACCTTAAACCAAAGAATGAGGAAGAGCCACACCCAGTCTGGGCAGAGGGTGTGCATAGAAGATAAGCCAGTCTGACCTGCTTGCCTCGCTGACCCAGGGGTGGCAGGAGGTTGGGCACTCATCAGGAAAAACTTTTCCCCTAAAGGATGTTGAGGACACTGAGTTTTATACCCCTGGGAGACAGAGAGTGATCTTATCCCCATATTTACAGATGGGAAAACTGTACTTCAGTTGTTTTTAGTACCAGTTGGGGAATTGGCCAACTGCCTGAGTGAGTCATAGTCCAGATGCTCAATCCTACAGCCATGAGGGCCTAATGTTCTTGTCACTACTTGCATTAGCTGTGTCCAGCACACACCCTGAATATTTGATAACATATGCTTAAAAAGTAACTCCATATTGTACTGATTATCACACAAATATCAGTGTTTGTGAATATTTATTTTCAGTATTTGCATCACTAACCCTCACTGCAGTACTGATTTTCTCCTTGGCCGTTTGTGCCAATATAAGGAAGCATTGGCACGGACATTGGAAGTGGGCAATTCGCCCACCCAGCAGGACCATGCTCCTCACACAAATGTGCCAAACACTGAAATTTGCGGTCACCTCATTCCTCTACAAGTAAAGCTAAAATTGAAGAAAACTACCACTAGGGGGCAATAAATATCTTATCATCTGGTCTGAACCAGAGATAAATTGGTGGCCAGCAGCCATATTTCGCTTGATTCAAATGGTTTGTTGGCTTGTTCATTTTAAATTTAAGTCCACATTTAATAATAAGGAGTGTTCACATAACAATAAAGATTTTTTCAGTTTTTCTTGGAAAAAGAATGAGAAGATCTAGCAATTATTGGCTCTGTGTTTCCTCACAATAATGATTGGCTGTCACTGAGTCCAACCGCTCCATTTAGACAGCGAGGCTGTCTCCAGCATTCGTCATTCATATAATCCATGCACACGTGCTCCCCCCGGCCTGCTACAGGTTACCCACCTGGCCTCTGTGGCATTCACGTTTGTGAACTCCTCATCCAAATATTTAGGCTAAGGCGGGAAGTATGGTTTTAAGAAAGATTGTATTCACTAAATGTTAGGCTTCCTTAAGTAAAATTTTAACTTTGTTTTAAAAAAACAACAACACTGTATTATCACGGATACAATAATTAAACATTACATGTTTGAAAGTGACCGAATTTTAGGTATGATTGGATGTATTTATCACTAATGTTTAACTAGCTTATTCTAATTCTATTCTTAATCTCTGATGAAAACAGAAATTTGGATAGTCAGTCTAAACCCACACCCTGAAGGAATCAGGACCCTCCTAGAGAAGCTATACATTGTGTTACTTCCAACCCACCTGGCACCTGGCCATTCTCTTAGCTGCAGGGGGAAGCAAGAATTGTACAGCTGCCATCAGGGTCTTGCTTAGATGCAGCCTCCCAACTTCTTACCTATTTCCTTCTCTCTCTAACAGGTAAGCTTACTCACACTCAACGGGCAGAGGGAGCAAGTGATGGTCAAGAAGGGCTTTGGCAGGGATACAGTATTTCTATTTCCAGACTCCTAGACTGTCCTCACTGATTAGGGTCAAACTTTCTGGTTTCCTAGAGAAATTTACTGTTGCTCTACAGAGGTAGTTTGGAGTGGCAGACAGAGATCTAGGTCTGAGAAAGGTGTGGTTTGAGTTCTGACTCTTATCACTCGCTGACTAGACATTTCTATTGTGCCCTGAGGCTCAATTTTCCTGACTATAAAGTGGAGATGTTACTATTTGCTCTTACTATTTCCCCATGTTATTGTTAAAAATAAAATAAAATAATACAATGAAAACAAAGTGTAGAACACTGTATAATACAATGTATTAGAATTTGAAAAATGCTTGGGAGGCAAACGGGCCTAAGATGCCTATTTTTCTTATCTAAAAGGTTTAGTAATTAAGATGCAGGTGAGCAAAATCCTCACAGTGAAAGAGACTTTTGGTAAGAGTTAGTGAGTCTTTGGGAAAGGAGCAGGCAGAGTAGTCAGCACCAGGAATCTGACTCCCCACGTAGGTAACAACTGTACTCAAATCTGCCTGATATAACTATTTGGAGTCTATTAAAGTCTCCAAACTTCCAGGAGAAGGCTTGAAGGGTAAATTGTGGTTATTTTTTACAATGTCAGCTCTGAGCATAGTAGCCACTACCCAAGCCCCCACCCGTGGCAGGCAGCTGTGCACTTGTTCCTGGGCAGCTTGCATGCAGCGTGCCAGAGCCAGCATGGGGTTGGGGGGGGGGGGGGGAAGAACACTGTCCTCCAAATATCCGGATCTGCTCTCTGATTGCTGACTGCTGTTTATGACCACAGAGGAGCAGACAAAGAGGCAGCTGCCATGTGGTACACCTACCCTCATGCTGCAAGCCCCTCCGCCTCTGGCTGAAGTTAACTTCCATGGGTTCAAAGGGCTTACCCTTAATTTTTCTCTCTCTTTTTTTTTTTTGGAAGGCATACATTAAGAACTAGGACATCAAAAGCAACCATATATACAAGGGAAATTAATTAGAAAGTCACTGCACATATCCAGGCAAAGGCACAGGCTCAGAAAAGACCTGAGAAGACCTTAAAGTTACACCTCTGCCTGATTCTCAGTACAGAGACAGCCTACAATAATAAAAAAACCAAACCCCAAAAATAAAAACAGAAAACCCTAGGGAAGGAGGAGTCTTATTTCCAGAGTTACCAAATTATTGGATTTAAATGTCCATTTTTTCAACAACCAAAAATTTGCCAGGCATACAAAGAAACAGGAAAATATGGCCCATTCAAAGGAAAAACTAAACCAACAGAAACTGTCTAGATCAGTGGTTCTCAACCTTCCCAATGCCGCGACCCTTTAGTACAGTTCCTCATGTTGTGGTGACCCCCTATTTCATTGTTACAAATTGAACATAATTAAAGCATAGTGATTAATCACAAAAACAATATGTAATTATATATGTGTTTTCCGATGGTCTTAGGCGACCCCCTTTGGGGGTCGCGACTCACAGGTTGAGAACCGCTGGTCTAGATGGTGAAGCTACTTGACAAAGACATTGAAACAGCTGTCTTAAAGATGCTCAGAGAACTGAAGGAAGACATGGAAAAAATCAAGAAAATGATGTGTGAATGAAGAGTGTAGGCAAATATAAAGACTAACAGATAATGCAGGTAGACCTTAGAGGTGAAAAGTCTTAGACAATGAAATGTGAGTAGGGCTGCCACAGTCAGACTTTTAGTCTGAGTGTTATGCAGATACTTGATAGAGCAGTCAGGGGAACTGAAATTCAGACCCAATTTCACTTGTCAAACCTCATGTCCTGGGGAAGGGGGGAGAATGGACTTTACCCCTAAAAACAGGTACCTTTTTCTAATTCACAGAAAGACACTACACAGGCTATCTGTGCCCCTGACTCCAAAGGTGTGCCTTTAAAACTGAAAGTATTAAGGAGAGAGACAGTCGGTGGTGCTGGTACTCTGCACTCAATCAAGGGTCTTCTTAACAATTTTCTCACATGTTTGGAATTCAAACGTATATTTTCAAGACTTTCAGGTATGTATATCCTGGGCTTATAATAACCAGTAACAATAGATTTTTAAACGTGGTGCTTAAGTTCTTCATCTATTTTAAGAGAATACTTTAATACTATATGAGATAATCTATAATAATAAAAGCATAATACGCTAATTAGACCAGAAATGACCTTCTGGACGAAGCCAGGGCAGTGAGGGCCGAGCCCCTTGCACGAATTTTGTGCATCAGGCCTCTAGGGTATTAAATAAAACAAAATACCAATGTCTTGTTTACCTTTATATTATGCTATGTTTTAAGAATCATATTATTATTATTATTATTATTATCATAATACTTGAGAAAATCACCAGGCTCCAATGTAAAACATGGTCATTTATTATTTGAATAATAAATTCCTCATGGTAAAAGAAAGCAGCTGTGCACTCATGTTCATACAAATCGTAGTGTGAACCTAAAACACAAAACCTTGTGTACATGTATATTTTATGAAACCTAAAGTTTTATAGCTTTTTCATGTGCCTATCTAAGACATGGTGTTTTTGGTTCCATAAGTGTTAAAATTCATTAAGTGTGCATTGTGCAAAGCATTGTGGAATTAAGCAGAGAAATATATGATTTCTGCCTTAAAAGGGATAGGTTATTTTGGCATTAAAATATCAGTTTTAATGAAGATTATAACAGCAGGAAGATGGGTCGAATATGAGCAAAATTGTACAGCTGTCTTCTACTGTTTTGATTTGTCTTTGAGGATTCGGAGGGGGAGGGGGGAGGGAGGAAGAGGCATGTGGAGATATTGCTAATCCTCCCATGACAGGATGACAGGATGACAGGAGAATGCCAGGAGTGATATGCTGGCTCTCCAGATTCCCAGAGGCAAGCAAGTTATGAAAGCTGAGCACACCATTGCCTCCAGGTCCAACCGTGCTGGGCCCAGGCCCCAGTTCTCTCAGGCAGTAGTGCTGCGAGACTGACTATACAATGCTTACTGCCAACGCTCCCCATACGTCCTCATAGCATAGCTGTGTTCTGTACACCACTCCCACCCCCTTAGAAAGTGTCCCCCTGTGATTTCTGAGTCACCAACAGGGTCCTCACCTGCACAGAAAAACCAAGTCCTTCCTCTCCCGTTGGGTTCCCTCTTGCCAATGTCCGTGGCACCTGACTTCAAGGACCTGCTGCCCCGCGAAGGACAGTGAAGCAGCCTTGAGTCGGCCTTCACCGGGCAGAGCCTCGAAGGGGAGCCCCAGCCCTTCTCCAGGCAATGGGCTTCCGAGGCCCCCTGCTGGCACCTAGTGCCTCTCAAAATAGAACGCCCTCCCTTCTTTATGCCTTTAAGCAAAAACCTGTCTCAACAAGAAGCGGCAACAGTTCTCTCTGTGTTCCCACTCCTGCATCCCTACGTCCAAGAAAAATGTTTCCTTTCCCTGCCGCTGAAATGCACGCAAACACGCGCACGTAGGCCGTCAACCCGAGACTTGGGGATGAAACCTCGCCCCACGCTACCCCGCCAGCCACTCCTCTTACCACCCCAGGATGCTGACTACCCTGCTCAGGGGAATGGCCCTTGCTTTATATTTGTGTAATTCTAGGCATGATTTTCTTTTAAACAGGAAACAGTTTAAAGATGAATGAATATTTACTTGTGGAGACCCAAACACACAGAAAAAACTTCACAAATTTTGAAGTTCAGCCTCAGCCAAGACCCTCTAATGCCTGTGGGTGAAGACATCAAGAGTCGGGAACATTGAGTTTGGTGGTTAAAGTCACCCAGGCAGCGGCCGAGCCGGGGAGAGCCCAGGGTGTCTCCTTCCCAGGCTCATGCTCACCTTGGGAGAGGGAGAGGAGAGGAGAGGAGGCTAAGCGAGGTGTCGTTGGATGCTTTTCCCTCTCAGGAGAAAGAAGAATGAATTTCTCTGTTCTCCTTTGCCTAGTTTTTTGGTCATCTGCTTGGTATGTGTCATTTCTGGCTCCTGCGTTTTCAACACAGCCGGCTCTTGTCTCCTGAGCGTGGCGGCTTGGTGGTTTTTCTGGAAGCTCAGCCTGGGCCTCCTCGGAAGGGAGCGTCGGCACAGCCCTCCCCACCCTAAAAACACACTCTGTTTCAGCGGAGGTGGGTAACTTATGATTAAGTCTCGTTTTATTATGGCCTGAATTGTGTCTAAATTCCTTTCACTGGTTTTCTTTCCAACTTCCCGTGTTCCGGTCCACCTTTCCACTTTTCTATTTTTATCTTTTGAATAAACTGATTGTAATGTGCTCCCTGGATCCTAGCATCACTGACTTGTGCTTCCTAATAAGTCAGTGTCTGCAGGCTGTCATTCATGTGCAAGCCCTCTCCTGGAGCATGGCTGCGTGGAGGCGCTGCCAGAGGGCCCGCCATGGGGTCAGACCAGGACCAAGGCCGGACTGATCTGTGAGGCCCCCTCCCTCTCCCTGGTCCAGGGCAGGGCTCCTTCCCCCAGCTTCACCAGGAAATAGAACGTAGACACGTGCCAGCTTCATAACTCCCTAGGCTGCTTGCTCAGTGTGCCATGGGAGAAGATATTGGGAGTTTGTGGTGGCTGTCTTACCACATTCCTGTGAAAAGCCTGCAGACAGACGGCTCCACTCAAGGGCCAAAAAGCCTTCCTCCAGCCTGTCACCTGCGGGGCTGTCCCTGCTAGAAGGCGTGAGTATCAAAAAGAAACCCCTGGGGGACAAGATTCCTAGGACGTGTCCCCAGGCCCAAGGATTCTGTCCTTTTTGGGTAGAGCCCCAGGACCCTCCAGCAGCACCCACATAATCCTGATGCGGGCTGTGCAGAGCATTCTTCGAGAAATTCTGATTACAATTTCAGAATTAGGCTCCTTATTCTTTTAAAAATCCTCTTCTTTTTTTTTTTTTAATATATTTTATTGATTTTTCACAGAGGAAGGGAGAGAGATAGAGAGTTAGAAACATTGATGAGAGAGAAACATCGATCAGCTGCCTCCTGCACATCTCCCACTGGGGATATGCCCGCAACCCAGGTACATGCCCCCGACCGGAATCGAACCTGGGACCTTTCAGTCCGCAGGCCGACGCTCTATCCACTGAGCCAAACCGGCCTCGGCATAAAAATCCTCTTCTTTAAACTGTGGGTGGATAGTCAATTTTGAGGAATGCTAGAGGAGGTTAACAAACAGATGGGGGAGCGGGCCAGATTCCTTCCTTCCCACCTCTACCATTCTATGATTCTGCACTTTTTAGGCTGTTATAATACATCAGAATCCACGGAATTCAGGCTCAGTATGGAGAGACAGCTTGGCATCTTTTTTCCCTAACTGAAGAATCTGCCAGATGAAGGCTTATATTAAACTGTAGACACTGTATATATAGAAGCAGCTTTGGTACCTTTCTGGAGTGACTCTGCTGATGAAATAAAACCACAGACTGCGGTCTAGGTCTGTCCCCGTTCTCACCCTGTGGGCAGTCGGCTTGGTTTTACAGGATTAGGACTAGAGTGAATAGTCTGTAAAGAGGAGCAGAGGGGGAGTGTGCCTGAGGAATGCGGTGAGCCCTGAGCCTTAGAAGCTGAAAGGGCGGGCCTGGAGCACGGGCACAGGGCTGGCTCACTCATGGTGGCACAGACGGGACTCCAGTGGTGTGATTTTAGAGCCCAGGACACTTGAGCATGTCATTTCTCTACAGGGGTTAAGGTGGCTGAGTGCCAAAGCCTCAAACTGTGTAAAAATAAAACTTAAAGATATGTGCCTGGAACATGATTTCTCATACTATTATAGATAAAGGATTTCCATGAACGTTTAAAGAAAGCTGTTTTCAATGTGGAGGGCGGAAATTGCCATAGAAAGTTGGAGTGGTGGGGGTGGAGGTTGGGGAAGGATGCAAATAAAAATAGATCATTATCACCATGACATAGTTCTTCTTTTTTGTTCTGTTATAATGATGGCTCCTTTTATTTTATTTTATTTAAGATGATTCAACTACTTTTATTTATTTACTAGTGGCCCAGTGCATGACATTTGTGCACGGAGGGAGGGGGGTGTCCCTCAGCCTGGCCTGCACCCTCTCCAATCTGGGATCCCTCGGGGGATGTCCAACTGCCAGTTTCACAATCCGGGACTGCTGGCTCCTAACCGCTGACCTGTTTGCCTGCCTGATTGGCCCTAACCATTCTGCCTGCTGGCCTGCTAGGAGGAGGACTCAAAGTGGGCAAAAAAAAAAAAAAAAAAAAGAGGAAAGACTGTCAATCTAGACAGACAACCAAGGCCAGAGAATGCAGAAGAGAAGGTACCTAACGTAGTGGCTGGCACTTAGGAACAGTCATAAATATGCATGAAGGAAGGGAGGAAAGACAGGCTTTCCTATAAAAGCTCCTATATCATCGGAAGAGGCGATGGGCTATAAAATGTGCTGTCATGATAAAATACAAATGGGACCAAGTCCAGAATCCAACCAGAAAGGATTTTAGTACTTCCTTTCAGAGACCTGTGCAGAAGCACAGCTCGGGAAACTAGAGCAGGTGACTTAGCCATTGGTAAATGATTCAAAGGCTCATGTGATACGAACTAGAAACCAGGTACAAAGACACGCGTGCAGGGGATGTTTCTACCGAAAGCTAAGGAGAGGCAGGGCCTTGAGGTACTTTTTTTCATAGTGAGCGGCCCCTTCTCTTCCTCTTTCTAAAATCCCTCTTTTCACATAAAGTTCAGTTTTGCTCCAGAATCATTTGCAAATATTGAAACGCAGTGGCAGAGGTGGCGGGGGGCGGGGGGGGGGGGGGGAGAAAGGACGCTAGTTAAAGAGAAAGTAGGAAGAGGATGAGACACAAAGGTACAGTATTTGATGGAAGCATTTTCTTTCTCTTTTCCTCCTGGAGGCTGGCTCACGAAGAACCCCCAAAGTTTGCCACCAGGTTGCCTGGAGTAATGTTTTCCCATGTTTCATGTGTGTGGGAGAGAGATCTTTTGATAGGGGCAGAAATAGAATACTGGGTGCCAGCTATAATTGTAAGAAATATTAATCATACCCTGTTATTTTGTTCTGATTAAAGAAGGCACATTCTAACCTGGCTGGGAGGTGCACATGGGACCTGGGAGCTCACCTGGAAATGTGGCCCCTCCTGTCCATCTGGAAGCTGCCTATGATCATGGAAAGATTAACAACATAGTTGCAGAAACCGGAGCTGCCAGCCCTTTGAAAGCCCCCCGCCCTTTGCAAATCTCCAGCTCCCATTACCTGTGAACTGCCCATTTGGCATTCCCTTTTGCCTACTTCCCCATGTAATCTTTGTCCTTCTACCCAACAGAAGCAGCTGAAAGCTTATAGTGGGGGGCAGAGCAGATTTTTATGGATGATCTGTTACTCTCCAATACTGCTGGCAGGATTGGAATAAACGCGCATATGATTCAACCCTGTCTCTGCTTAATTGGCTCAAGTAGCAACAGGCAGCAGGGACCCACTGATTGTCCAGTTACACTTTTACTATATCCGCAGGTAGATTCTCCAGCAACAAGCACGCCCTGCACCCTTCTCTGGGCCAGCCTGTGGCCGTGAGAGAAGCAAGCCTGCTATCCTGGCCCTTATGTACCTTACAGTCCAGGCGGGGAGAAATGGTCACATAGGATTATTCATTCGATTGAAAGGAAAGAACAGGTGATAGAATTTTAACGGGGAAACACATCTGAGGAAGTGACATTTAAGCTGAGACCAGAAGAGTACGATTTGGCCAGCAGCAAAAAGGTTAGATGAGGGTTTCAGGCAAAGGGACAGCATGTGCAGAAGCAGTGACAGTCCCCAATTACATTCAGAAGGGCCTCTCCGGCAGCAATGTGGCTCTGAGCAGTGCAGTCAGAAGCTATTTTTGCACAGCATTTTACATAACATTTATAGAGTATCAACTGTGCATATTAAATAAGTTGGGGTTGATGCCTATTACATAGGAGATAAAGCCTCCAAATCTCCCCTTGTGCTCCTACCGTGTAGGAGCCATGAGGCAGCCCTGCCCATCTGAAGACCTGGAAGAAGGCAGTGCGGCCACAGTATAACCCTAAGGCGAGACTGGCTGACGCTGTAGCTAAGACTTTACTAGTAGGCAGAGCCGAGGCGGCCTTGTGGGAAGGCTATGAATTTTTAACATTACCCTTACTGCAATGGGAAGCCATTCAGCTGGGGAGTAGTAACAAGATCTGACTTACAGCTTAAGAAGATCACCTGGGTTTCTTAATAGAAGTGGACTGCAAGGGACAGGAAGCTGACATCTGGTGAGCTCCTGGGCCTGTCCCTGAATAACACGCACACACTACTCATTGAATTCTCACCACGGTCCCCCAAAGAGGTGCTACTGTTTGCTTTACAAGTGAAGAAACAGAGTTCCTTTGAGAAGCAAGGTAAGGGTGCAATTTGTTTTATCATTGTGCAGTTCATGCATGGGGCAAACTATACACCCAATAAAATTACAGTGATTGATTTACCATAACGTTCTGTAGGTGGGTGATTGTCATATCCAGAATGCAGTGACCATGGAAGGGTTAATATGTGTTTTTGCAGCAAGAAAGTGCCTGACCCTGGCTGCTGATCTGAGAGAGAATGAATACAGCCATGTTTGATTGAAGCTATTACAGCATTTTGCTCTTAAAACCTCTCTTATCATTGTTAAATGTGCGAAAGGCCTCTTTTCACTGTTTTGATCTTTTTGTCAGGTTGTTTTCCAGGAAGTGGTTGCTAGGAGTGAAAGAGTTATTATTTAGAGATAAGTGGAGCCTAGATATCCCATTCCCTTAAAAAGTACACCCCCCTCCCAAATAAAAACCTACAGTAATTGACTTGAAAATTATTTTCGTGACACTGGTTGTGCCAGTCCACCTGCTTTCTATTGACACTGGGGTTATCTCCTTCTGCTAATGGCTCTCTAAAAGTACACACCAAGGTTCGCACCACTATGCTGTCCTGGGGACCGTCAGAGGGGTCCGGCTGTAAAGCTCTTAGAGCCAACAGCTGCTTCTAAAGGCAGGGAGCATGTGCGTGCTGAGCGGCTCCTGAGCCCCCTGCCGTGGGTCGGAGTGCCAGCTGGCCAGTGTATGAATTACCCGCAAACATGGTTGCCTTATATTCTGATAATGTCTGCCCCTGGGGAAAACCCTACTGAGACTCACATTATACCAACCAGATTACAGTGACATTGTTCCACATACTGGGACAAGTTCCCACCCAGGCTCTGAGGTTCTTGGCTGTATATATCCCATTGCCCCTTCTCGCACCATCCCTTAACAGTATCTTTAATTATTAATCTAAAGGTGCATGTGCCCTTTATTGCTCTTGCAAAACTGCCATATGCTAGGCGTTTATAGCTTTTGTCTAGTCACTGGACTTACAACAATCTTTCACCTGTTTGATATTTATAGTGTGTCACCTTGAAAGTAATGCCCATAGTATATGTTGGAAAACAATAGACATGAGAATTCATCAGCAAGTGTCAACTAATCTCCAGACAAAAGCCACAACTGCATGTAACCCGTGCTCAGAATCACACTTGGGACTCAGACAACACCTTTGAGGTCACTTAGTTCAAGCTTCCATTTTAGAGGCGGGGAAACTGAGGCACTGACAGGTCAAGACTTGCCCGAGCCAACCTGCTAGGGCAGCGGCTGCCAACTGGTGGTCCATGAGGTCCAAAAGGTTGGCGACCAGTGCGCGAGGGGATGGCCAGCCTGGAGCTGGAACTCCAGTTGCCTGACTCTCACAGTTCAGAAAGCCTGTAGAGATCTATATACATTATTAAAGTTTTTAAAAAATGTATTTTTATTGATTTCAGAGAGGAAGGAAGAGGGAGAGATAGATAGAAACATCAATGATGAGAGAGAATCTTTGATCGGCTGCCTCCTGCATGGTCCCCCCTGCCCCACACTGGTGATCAAACTCACAACCGGGGCAATGTGCCCTGACTGGAAATTGAACTATGACCTCCTGGTTCATAGGTCGATGCTCAACCACTGAGCCATGCCAGCCAGGCTACATTCTTAAACTTTAAATAAACAAATTTAGTCTTCAGAAATGGACTTAAAATTTATTTATTCGATTTCTCACTGTGCAGGGACTTGATTTTCCTCTCAACATCTGTGCAGACTCTAGAAAGTTACACACTTGAGGCACTTACCTTGGCCTACTTCACAACTTATTGAGAAAAAAACTACAATTATGAAGAGACAAAGTTTATCTCCATCTTTGTTCCACATCCCCTTGTCTTCTGTTGGTATTTCTCTCAGTGCTCAGGTATCTTAAAATATGTATTCCAACCGGTTCATAGACCCTTGACCTTACATGTTTCCAATTTAGGACAACCCCTCATGTCTAGACCTTTTCCTACCTCATTTCCTTCTCTGCCTACATAAGCTTACCTCTACAGAAACTACAAACTCTTAGCTCCTCCTCTCACGGAGGGTGTTAGCAAAGCTCAGGTGCTAATCAACACCAACATTCTTTTTTTGCCTATCATGAGATGTCAAGTTCTTACTATTTCAGTCACATTCTTGGATTAAAACAATATTTCTAGAAACCTCTGTTAAAATATAATGTTAGCTGGGAGGTAAAAATCCATGAAGGAAAGAAAAAATCCATGAAGGCAGTACTGTGTGAAGGTAGTACAACCTACTGGAATTAAAATCTAAACCTGTCTCTCTCCAAATTGCAAGCATTTTCCTTTGTATCATGCCTCTTGCAGTAAAAATGTAATGACAGCTAGTGTTCAATACCAACGATAGCTAATATAGACTAAGGCTACAGATGTCTCTGGATACTTTTTTCTACCTGGAACACAAAGGTCAGTGACTTTGTGACTGTAAGATTAAATAAGGCTTGGATTATGAAGACATCTTTTTCTTGACTTAAATTACATTGGTCAACTTTAGAGTTAGTTGTGAAATAAGAACAGCTAGTCAGAAATGGCATTCAATTGAAAAAGCATAAAATGTGTTTACTTGAATTCATGAATTCAAATATTTTGGCAACACACTTTTAGGTAAACGGTCATTTTATAAACTGACCTTTATATATGCTGCCAATAGGACTGGCTTCTCAATGATCTTCCTCCTACCTTCCTCTCATATTAGGTGGATCAATCAGAAGAGAATAAAGTCCCCAAATCACAGAAGTTTAAACTGACAAAGTTTCTCTCTCTAAACTTTTATACTCTGGTAGACAAAGCAGCCAACAACTTTAAGCATTAACAGCTATAGGGGCATAGGAAAGGAGAGATTGGAAAATTCTGCATTGGCCTGTTAAGTTTATAATCACATTCCCCTGGCCAAAGCAAGTTGCCTGGATCCATCCAACTTCAAGGGAGTACAGATATGCAATCCTACACAGTAAGAGACTGGAAATATTTAGTGGAGAGTACTAATAAGACTATACCAGATTATTTGTAGTTCCCTGAACCTACCATTTAACTTCACTCTTTTTTGTTCTTGAAAGACTGCCCTGGTCAATCTATACACTAGGGTTTTTACCTACCAAATGCCACCTCCTTTCTAGAATATTCCATAACCCCCATCGATAGAATTCATTTCTATATCATATTTACCCATAAAAATACATATATGTGTAAGGTCTATAGCATCCAGAATACTGTATTTAATTAGGAGTTTATCTATCTGTGTTTTGTCTAGCTCCTCAAAGCAAAACACCATGTTTTTTTTTTAATCTATGTAATCTCCTTGGTGGTTGGCACAGGTAGACAGTCACTAAAAACAAGGGGTCCATACAGCCCTTTTGCAATTTGATTTTTAAAATCTCCTCCTCTTTCTGAAATATAATAAAGAATAAATTTACTCAAGATTCAAAAAGCGTCAGAAAGGTTCATTTTTTCTTATATATTTCTTTTATTTTATATGTTACATTAAACAGCCTCAATTATGTGATTGAAAATGTTACTCAAAATGATGGTAGATATGTTGAAAGTTAAAAATACTAAATCCTCAAAAAACAAACAAACAAACAAAAAAACCCCACTAAATCCTCCTATCTAGTTCGAAGACAGAGGCACACAGAGTACTGCAATAAATGAAGATATTACCAAAAGAACCCTGATACAGAGAGAAAGGACCCCTTAACTCTGCCTGGACAGGCCAGGGAAGACTTCTCAGAAGAAATGACATTTGAATTCTTAGGAAAGAGGAAGTATATCCAGATGAAAATGGAAAGGGACAATGGTAGGGGTAAAAGACATAAAGTCAAATATTTGGTACTTTTGAGGCAAGTTACTAAAATGCTGGACAGATTATTTAACATTTCTGTGTCAATTTTCAAACCTGCAAAATGAGATTGTACCTACTTGCCCATCTTCAACGGCTGTTATGAGGGTAACAGCTGTTACCAGCGTAAAAGGGCTGTTACATAAGAAATTGCAGAGCACCGAATGAAGATGTAAGATGGGGACCTGGAAAGGTCAGTGGGATTTGATAAGTAGAGAAAGGGGCTTAGGACATATATGGTGATAAGAATGGCATAAGCAAAAACTCCCAGGAGGAAAGTTGGTTAGGTAAAGAAAAACTGATCATTTTGGCAAGAATGAAGAATAGCAAGTTAAAGTCCAAACATTAATCAATCAGGCACAAGCATAGAAGTCTAGTTTAACACAAGGGCAAAGCTGGTTGTCTTAATATGGCTCAATATTATTTTTGTTGGGAGAGAAGGGAAGCAAATCTAGAATGAAATGAAAATGATTGTGAGTCCAAACTGAAGGTTAGGTGCTGGCTTCTTATGCTCTCCGTATCTCCAACTCCATGATTTTATTTTAAATAATGCGAGTCATATCATGTGTATATAGGTTAAAACATAGATATATAATTCAGTAGGGTTAAAAAATGAGAGCGGAAGTAGATGTCATGAATTGTTCTCAGGGCAAAGAGAAACACAGACACTATAGGAGACAGAATCTCCTACAGTGTGATTTTGAATTAGTCAGAATGTCTTAACAGAAACCCAGATTCAAAGTGATTAAAATGATAAGGAAATGTATCACATGTAACAAAGGGGAGCAGGCATCTGAGCTGGTTGAGTAAATAGCTCATGAATGTCATTGAGATTACAGATTCCATCTCTCCTTGTCCTGGGTGTGTTGGTTTGTTGGGAGACTAGCTCCTCTCCTGGTAGCAAGGTAGCTGCAGCAGTTTCAAGGGAAATGGGATGTGCATGGCTGGGACTACAGATCTGGAGTAGAATCTGTCAGGGAATAAACCTCATCATCTGACTGCTCAGCGCAGTCAAATTATTCTTGCAGATAGTTTGTATATAGTGTTTTAAAAAATTTAGTGAGCTGCTTATGTTTAAAAATCAGTCATATAATTTTATTTTTTTTAAAATCATATTTCTTAATTGGATTATCTTTAAGAATCCAAAGAATCCAAAGGTCTGGTAACTGTGCCTGTATGCCACTTAGCTAAAATGCGCCGGAATGGATTAGACGAAGCATTCCAATTCTGACTTATCGGAGCTTCATCTTTATCTAAAATAGTACAACCTGTTCTTCTTTACTCAGCTTGCCAATGGAGCCTCTCATTAGGGACATTACTCCCAGAGATTTTATGACCCTTGTGGCATTTTTACATCCATAAACATGTCTACTGTAGGCATTTGTACAATGGTTCAAAAGAAATGAGGGCAAAGGCCACATTTAGTTTGAG
Source organism: Myotis myotis (assembly GCF_014108235.1). Taxonomy (NCBI): domain Eukaryota; kingdom Metazoa; phylum Chordata; class Mammalia; order Chiroptera; family Vespertilionidae; genus Myotis; species Myotis myotis. The sequence goes on from NW_023416390.1 coordinate 3,238,738, forward strand.
GGTGTATCATTGCCAACTTTATTATTAATTAGCTGTGTGACCTTATCTACACTAATAAAAGAGAAAGATGCAAATTGACTGTACTGTGTGACACCCACCAGCCAATCAGGAGTGAGTATGCAAATTAACCCAACAAAGATGGTGGGTTAATTTGTATACGCAGGCACTGAGCAGCTGGGGGAAGAACTCAGGCATTCTGCACCACCCCAGCTTCTCTGGGCTTCTGGGAAGCATGGGAAGGCAGAAAGGCGGCTCCAGCTGGAGCGAAGGCGGTGCTGGCAGCCAGAGGAAGGAAGGCCCATTCTTTTCTTTTCTTTTTTAATTTTTGTGCATTTTATTTTTTATTTTTTTAAATATATTTTTATTGATTTCAGAGAAGAAGGAAGAGGGAGAGGGAGATAGAAACATCCATGATGAGAGAGAATCATGGATTGGCTGCCTCCTGCAAGTCCCCCACCTGGGATCGTGCCCACAACCCAGGCATGTGCCCTTGACCGGAATCAAACCTGGGACCTTTCAGTTCACAGGCTGACGCTCTATCCACTGAGCCAAACTGGCTAGGGCGGAAGGCTCATTCTTGCATGAATCTTCGTGCATCAGGCCTCTAGTTAATTTATAATTTCTATAGCCATAAAGTTTAGCAATTGATACCATCCCTAACAGCAATATTACAAAGATAAATAGCTTCTTTTTTTTTTAATCATCACCTAAGGATATTTTTTCCATTGCTTTTTAGAGAGTGGAAGGGAGGGAGGCAGGAGAGAGAGGGAGAGAGGGAGGGAGAGAGAAGGATAAGGAAGAAGAGAGAAACATCCATGTCTTACATTGGCTCATTGACTGGTTGCCTCCTGCACAAGGCCCGACTAGGGCGAAGAGTGAACCTGCAACCCAGGTACATGCCCTTGATCAGGAATCAAACTTAAGACCCTTTGGTATGTGGGCTGATGCTTTACCACTGAGCCACACCGGCCAGGGCATAAATAGCTGTTTAACTTCAAAGGAAGGAAGGATATACATATAAATCCTCACTCGAGGATATGTTTTTATTTATTTTTGAGAGAGAGAGAGAGAGAGAGAGAGAGAGAGAGGCATCAATGTGAGAGAGAAACATTGATTGGTTGCCTCCCCCCATGCACCTTGACTGGGGATTGAAACAACCTAGATATGTGCCCTGACTGGGAATTGAACCTGTAACCCTTTGGTGCACGGGTTGACACTCCAACCAACTGAGCAACCAAGCCAGGCCTGGAAGCATGTATTTTATTTATTTATTTTTTTGAGAGAAACATTGATCAGCTGCCTCCTGCACACCCCCTACTGGGGATGTGCCCACAACCAAGGTACATGCCCTTGACTGGAATCGAACCTGGGACCCTTGAGTCTGTAGGCCAACGCTCTGTCCACTGAGCCAAACTGGCTAGGGTTGGAAGCATGTATTTTATACTCATACTTGTTTAATGAAAGAATTACTTACATATTTATGTTTATAAATATAGCCAAGAACCAAATAATTTTTTCTATAAGTTTCATTTAAATATTAGTCATTCTTACCTTTTGTAAAGTCTTTAGCTCAAGGATAGTGTCTGTTGGTTGCACTCTTGAAATATATTTCTAGGGTAGCTATATTGCTTACTGGTTTTATCAACCAGCATTGATTAGGAAAAATTAAATAAAGTTTAAAAGGAACCTTAAAAATTGAATATTGTATTTTTAATATTTTCTACACTTATAATTGTTAGGGAAAAATAATGGCTTTCAACATAATAAAATTTCTTCAAACAGAGAAAAAGAGAGAATATAAAGAACATCCATAATCAACTATCCAGGTGCCGTATTGCTTCAGATTTTTTTTTTAAATCAATCATTACAGATGAAGCTCTCTGTGTACATGTATGTCTTCAATCCCATTCGGCATTGTATATACACAGAGATAATAACCAAACACTGAATTTGATGTTTATCATTCCTTTGCACATTTGAAACTTTTAAACCAAATGTGTATAAATCTATAAATGTATTGTTTTGCATGTTTTACCATTTTATAACCATGGTATCATACTATACACATCAATATTTAACTTTTCTTCCTCCTCAACGGTGTTTTTGAGACTTATCTACTTTAATACATGATACTGGGGATCATTGATTTTAAATAATTTATGTTATCCCACTATATGGAAGTATCACATTATTTTATTCTATTCTCCTACTCCATTTAGGCTTTTTCTACTATCTGGGGTGCATACGAATAAAATTCTGCCTTACAACACACCACATGGTGTTGTTGCTGTGAGATGCAGCTCTATCATGAATCATGAGCCAACATTTCTGTTGTGGAGCTGCTGTTGCGACTTATAACTGGACAGAGGGAATCACATGCTGACTGTAAATGTCAGATGCTTGAAAAGTAAAGACTGAGTTTGAAGGAATCCAAGCTATATAGAGGATGAATATTGATTCCCCTTTTCCCAAGAACATCAAAACACATTACTGTGGACGTGGATGCTTTTTCTCAGATGTCTGAGTTTAGCTCTATAAATAATGGTTTCAGTGGATTTTAGTAATTGGCTCCCGCATTGGTAATATGATCTTACCTTCGGATGAACATAAACAGGCAAAAGTCCAGGCTCATTTTTCTTTTTCAGGGTTTAAAAATGTGACCAATGCCAGATGTTGAACCAACATTAGATTTCACAGAATAAAGCCAACACAGCATAATTGGTTTAGAGCTCATACTTCAAACCATTGCTAATTCCCCCAATTAAAATGTCCAAATATGTATGGCATGCTGAAATATTAATCAAACATCTCTTATCTAACCTTTGGTTTTAATCGATCCTGAAAGAGGTCTACTCTGACTGTTCTCTCATTGGTATTAAGTTTCAACCACTCTGGAGGTCTACTGCCTATCTTTCTGAGTTCTCTTTGTAATCCATACTAGTCTCAGGGCTGCGAAGTCTTCTTCACTGAGTTGGATGATTTACTGGTCAAGGTAAGTCAAGTCATTTGATGGTAATAACCCCCAAGTTAAAATGACTTACGGTCAGGTGTCTCTCTCCATGCTGTCAGTGGCAGTTACCTTCAGCTTTGTGCCATCATCCTGGGACCCAGTGAAGGACATCCTCTTTGTGGGACATGCTGTTCTTGCTGCAAAAGAAAAATATGACAGAACCAAGCAATTACTCTTAAAGTTTACGCTCAGCAGTGGTATATATCACTTTCTTCCTCATTTCGTTGAACAAATGAAGGCATAAGGCCAACCCTGCCATTCAACAAGGTGGGGAGGTAAAATCCTACCAGTGGGAGGGACAAAATTAATTAGGAACAGTAATACAATCTACCACAGAGGCTGTTTGCATTCTCAGACAGGTATGGTTTTGACTTTTGGATTATTTATAAAATAAAAAAATTTTAAAGTTTTGCTAATATACAAGTAAGACTTTCTTATCTCTGGGACGGGTGTTAGTTCAATTTAATGCTGTGAATTTACAAAAAAAAAAAAAACAAGCCCCCCCCCCCCTCAAAAAAAACCAACAAGCCCTAGCCAGTTTAGCCCAGTAGATAGAGCGTCGGCCTGAGGACTGAAGGGTCCCAGATTCCATTCCGGCCAAGGGCACATGCCCCGGTTGTGGACTCGACCCCCAGTAGGGCCGTGCAGGAGGCAGCCGATCCATGATTCTCTCTCATAATTAATACTTCTAACTCTCTCTCCCTCTCCCTTCCTCTCTGAAATCAATAAAGAATATATTAAAAAACACAAAGGCAAAAACACCACATCTAGAATTAAAATCACTTTGAAAAAATCAATAAATATCTGGAAGCTCTATGCATATAATTTTGATCTACGTATAAACAATATTAACATAAACTGAGCTAATTGAAATATTTACTATATCACTCTGAATGAAGGAAAAATAACTGATTTCCACCCCACTCCCATTGCAGCTATTAGGGGATCCCTCAAAAAGAATTTCATGTATTTTATTTAAATATTTTTTAAAATTAATTTCAGAAAGTAAGGGAGAAGGAGAGATAGAAAAATCAATGATGAAAGAATCATTGATGGGCTGCCTCCTGCACACCCCACACTGGGGATCAAGCCCACAACCTGGGCATATGCCCTGACCAGGAATCAAACCGTGACCTCCTGGTTCAGAGGTCGATACTCAACCACTGAGCCACGTCGGCTGGGCATAGTTAGTATTCTAAATGAGAACATTCAAATAGTTTCTTCAAATTTGATAAAAATTTCTCTCACCATTTCTGTGTAATGCCACGAGGGAACAGAGGTTTAATTTATATAGGTAGCAAATGAAAATTTTTTTAGATTTAATGGTATATGACATATGTATTGAGGCAAGTTTTTTGTTGTTCGATTTTCGCTTGCAATTCTTCTTTCTTTAGTATTTTTTAAAAGTTATTTGTCAATAGCTGGTACCTGGGGCACTGAGCCCAGCTTTGCTTAATTTGACTGCTTTTGCAGCAGTCTGTATTTCAAGATACTTTGGAAATTCTTTCTAAAAATGAATTAAATAATCTCATTTTGGGAAGCTAGCTTCTTTTTAAATGGTATTTTATGACTAGAGTTTTTAAAACAATTCCTAGTTTGGCTTTTCATAACAGACCTGACAACAAATCACATTGCACAACAAAATGTATTCACTCAGAGAATGAGAGTAATTATTATCATTGCTATTAATTATTATTGCTATTAATAATTATTATTATAGCTAACAGTGCTACTGCCATTGTTCTAAGTGCTTTACATGTGTTGATTCATTTCACCTTCACAAGAATCCATGAGATAAGATACCAATATTATCCCCATTTTACAGAAGAGGGACTTAAAATACTTATTTTAATGCAAATCTAAATTCAGCTTTGGAAAAATAAGTCATGTTTGGCAGGGTTTATCAGTGAGGCTAGGAAGTTGGCCAATTAAAGCAGGAAACCAACAGAAGAAAGGGAAGTAGCAGCAGAAGCTTGTGTAGAGGTTTCCTGAACCTTACTCTCTTCTTTAAATAGAAGAATTTCAAACAAACAAATAAAAAACCTTAGGCAGTTCTTATGAGCTGTTAGTCAAAAGAGAATTGTTTTCTATTTAGCTCTAGGTCAACAAATAGCCTTTTAGTTGTTATGAAGGGCAAGATCTGGAACTTATGTATAGGTTACGTTATGATCCTGAGACATTAGCCATTTTTTAATCTTCAAAAGAACAGAGAAGCTCAGGAACTGTGCTTCTAGAGAGAATAGACACAAAGTGGGTGCGTTCCAACCTCTCCTGTGATGGTGGACTGCCTTCCCAGTGGCTGTGAGACCACACCCATTGTAGGCAGCAAAGAGGAAGTCTGAGAGTAGCTCTGAGGACCCAGCCACTTGCTAGTCTGGAGAGGCCTTTGTATTTGTAGCAATCTTGGTGGGCCATTGCACGTGTAAAAAACGTTTTTATAGGGCTGTATTTTGTTTTATATGATATGATTGAGGAGGTGAATAATTAACCTCATGGAAATAGTAATTAACTGCAGTTCATAGTTCCAAAGTTGTACTTGATTAAAAGACAATTAGTAAAGATTAAAAGAAACATTGTAGATGAAGAAAAGAATCAAATGAAAGCACTGAGTCACATTTTTATTCTATTTATGGTCATTTCAATTTGCTGTCTCTAACTTTGTCATCCGTCTTCTCAGAGGGGTTGAATTTCATCAGACTCTTCAGTTTTTCATAATGTTAGGAGTAATGTCTATTCTCACCAGTTTATCCTTGAAAGGAGGAACTCTACAAAATAATCTATTACAAGGTTTGCTTTTTATGTTTAAGTATACTATAAAGTATTTACACCTTTAATCATTGGAAAGAATTTGCATAGAAAAATTAGAGAAACTAAGAGAAAAGAACAGGGAGGAAAATAACGGGATTTGTCAGTAACCTGAACGTGGTTGAAAGGAAGGCACCCACGAAACGGATTAAGCAAAGTTATACCTAAAAGATGGGAGAACACTCAGGTTTATGTCATTGATAAAGCAGACGGGAGAGGTTAGGCAGAGGTAGTATTTATCGTTCTTACAAAATGTGGTGTTCCTTTTCATGAGTATGTTATTACTTTGATTCCTGTCAAATTTTGGTGACAGGCAACATGAAGTAGTAATAAAAGGCCTCTAAATAAATTGCAATTGCCTTAACATTTTCTTTTTTAAATGTGGTTAAGTGCTTTACACAATAGCTCTTTCCACGTTCTTCTGGTTCAGGAGCAGATAGAGCCGTGGCCGGTTTTGCTCTGTGGTTAGAGGTCAGGCCCCCAGAGCGAAGGGGGTGAGGTACCTCGATCCCTGCTTACAGGAGGCAACCACATGGATGTTTCTCTCTCTCTCTGTCTCCCCCTCCCTTCCACTCTCCAAAAAAAAAAAAAAGGAAAAAAATATCCTCACCCAGCCCGGGTGGCTCAGCAGCGATTGAGCGCTGCCCTATGAACCAGGAGGTCACAGCTGGATTAGGGGTCGGGGCACATGCCCAGGTGGCAGGCTCCATCCCCAGTGTGGGGCGTGCAGGAGGCAGAGGATCCATGATTCTCTCTCATCATTGATGCTTCTATGTCTCTCTTCCTCTCTGAAATCAATAAAAATATATTAAAAAATATGTACTTATCATCAGGTAAGGATTAACAGCAACAAAAAAAGGAGCAGATAGAACTTAAACATGGCAAGAGGGTGACATGCCACAGGTGACACACCCTGTAGGGACAGCCAGCTCTCCTAATTAAGAATCTGCTGCAATAGTATCAGACTCATTAGCTTTCTACGGTAAACCTGGTGATCAGTTCATGACGCGCCTGACACACACCCTTCGTAAAAATCACCCCACTAACCTTTTGGGGGAAATCTATGCATTTAAACCTACTTGTTCCAAGAAACCATCTTTGGCCCTGCTGGTGTGGGTCAGTGGGTAGAGCGTCGGCCTTCGGACTGAGGGTCCCGGGTTCGAATGGGGTCAAGGGCACAGGCCCGGGTTGCGGGCTCCATCCCCAGTGGGGGGCGCGCAGGAGGCAGCCGATCCACGGTGCTGTCTCATCACTGAGGTTTCTCCATCTCCCTCTCCCTTCCTCTCTGAGATCAATAAAAAAATATTAAAAAGTTCATCTTAAAAAAAACAAGTCTAAAAATACATGTTTTAGAGCGTTGAGCGGAGTGACTGCAGGCTCAGAGGGACACTCAGGGGTCACGACCCCGGCCGCCCCGCGCAGGTCCAAAAGGGCAGGCGGCCCCGGGGATGCCGGCCGGCCCCGGGGGGACCCGAATTCGCGGGCTCCCATTGGGAAGGGACGAGGCGGCCTTTAACACAGAAAAGCATCTTTCTCTCGAGCTGCTGCCCATTAATGCTTTTTGGAGATCCGGGTGCACATTGTTTTTAAAGGCATTTGGGACCCGGAGAGCAGCCGCCTTCTGGGACTGCCCCTCGCCCTCCGCCCGGCCCGGCCGTCCACATGGCCGCGCCACACAACAGCGGACTGGGCTCATTTTTTCCAAAACACTTCACATCTGGGCAGTCGCCAGCCATGGAAACTGCCAGCGTCTGGGAGAGGGACCAGGCTCGTCGGGGGCTGCCCTCGCGGGGCCGCGGCCCTCGGAGGTCGCCGCACGCCCTTACCCGTCGCCGGGTCCCGCCGCCCTCCCGGTCTCCTCAGCAGCGGGAGGGAGCCCGGGAGCCTTATCCGCCGCGTCCATGACGACCCCTGAGCCCGGGGCTCCTCAGTAGAGCGGCCGCGGGGTGCGCACGGCGAGAGGGAGGCGGCTGCCCCGAAGCCCGGACGCTCCCCGCCTCGCGCGTCCATTCCACGCCTCTCCCCGCCTCCGGCCGCTCCGCCGCCCGCCGCGGTGCGCACCCAACGCCGAGGGAAGTTTGACTGCTCCAGTCCCCAATCAGAAGAGAGGTCTGGAATCGCAGCCAATAGGAGCTGGCGAGGTGGGCGTGCCCGCGGCGTGGTCCCGCCCCCGGAGAGGGAGCGCGGTATGTCCCCGGCCGCCGCCTGCGCTTCAGCCTCAGTGCGGAGCCGTCGCCGGTCGGAGCAGCAGCGGCGGCCGAGTCGGAGGCGGCGGAGTCGGCGGTTGCGGAGCGGCCACCACACCCACCCCCACGTCGCGGGCCCTGTCCTTGCTTGTCCTCTCGCCGCCCCGCGGGAGGACGATCCCGGGAGGAGAGCGGCCGCCTACGCCCCGAGCATCTTTCCCCGTCGAGCCGGTGCGGGCTGAGCGGGCGGCATGATGAGGCTCCGAGGGTCGGCGCTGCTGCGGGACCTCCTGAGGCCGCCCGCCGCCGCGGCCCTGAGGCGGGCGCAGCCTCTCGCCACGCTCCGCCGCCGCGCCCGGGGCGGGGGGCCCGAGGCCGCGGGCCCGGCGGCCGCCGCGCGGCTCTGCCCGCGCTGGGGCGGGGGCGGCCGGCTGGCGGGGCCCGGCGCCAGGGGCCTGTCCAGCTCGCCCTCCGAGATCCTGCGGGAGCTGGGCAAGGCGGGCGCGCAGCAGCCGCAGGAGCCGCAGTCGCCGGAGCCGCAGCCCGGGGCGTCGCCGCCCGCGGCCCCGCCGGCGCCCGGCGCCAAGGACGGCCCCGCGGACACGGACGCGTTCGGCCACAGCGAGGGCAAGGAGCTGGCAGCCTCGGGCGAGAGGTGAGTGTCTCCGCGGGCGGGGCGGGCGGGGCGGCCTCGCCCTGCGTGAGGGCCCGCGTCCGGGCGCGGCCCGCTGCGGGGCGGGATGGGAGCGGAGGTTGGAGAAAGAGAAAGAAAGAGATGCCGGCGGCCTGCGTCGCCTGCGCCATGTGATTAGGCCCAGCCGCGCCCCAGCCGTCGCCGCCCGCGCCCCTTCGCGGGCCCCCACTTCCCTTCCCGGCCGCCCGCCCGCCCGCGTGGAGCCGCCGAGGGGCCGGGTGATGCCCTGGCGCTGCGTGTCCGCGCCCCGCGCTCCCCGCTCGGGCTCCTCCGCCCGGCCCTTCGCGGGCGATGCCACACGGACACCCCCACCGGCTGACAGGCAGGGGCCGGGCGCTGAGCGGAGCCCGCGCCTCCCCGGCTCGTGGCTTTTCCGGGCTCGGGTGTCCTCCGTCTGCCCTCCTTCCGTCTCTGCCTCCGTCTCTTGGGAAACCTAACGTGGCCGAGGATCCTGACAGTTTCCAGAGTGGAAACATCCCGGTCTGCGTGGAGCCATCTGGGCGCCGGAAGTAAGGTTTCCGCGAGGAGATGAGGGGCCGGAGGCCGCGGGGATGGGGCGCGCGTGCCGACCACCTGTTGGCCCCGGGGACCACGGGCTTGGGCCTGTGGGTTGTGCTGCGGGAGGTGGGCGAGGTGTTTTGGGAGACAAAGGTTAGAATTCCGAAGATGAAATGCGGCCGGCAGAACGCTCACTGAAAAGGTCGAGTTCAAACAGCGATGGCATGTGAACGCCTCTGTACCGCACAGCCCTTTAGTCTTCACGCAAAGCTGGCTTTTCTCCCACGGCGTGGGAAGCAGGCCCTGGGTACTCTGTCCTGTGCAGTACAAGTGGGCACGACCCCTGTCTCCCCAGGGGCTTACAAATACTCCTGTCTGTTCTCTTCATGCCCTGCTATTTTTCTGATCTTGTACCGACATTATCTCCAGCCCCATGGAATCTTAAGTCAAATCGAAAGTGTGATTCTTCATACGTTCAGCCTTAGGTCAGCTTCATGTTTCCTGTAATTGAAGCGGGCACCTTCTTAAAACATTCCAAGCTAAAGTTTTCCCAGACTGAAAAAAAAATGTTATTTTTTTTAAATCACTTGATGATGGGCAAAGTCTGTGGTATTCCGTGGTGATGATGACGTGCTGCAGAGCAGGACCTTGGGCATCATTTAGCACCTTCAGTTAGATGACTCACATCCCTTCAAGATCTAAAAGGCTAGGTTTTTGTTAAATTTCCAACTCCTCTGTTTTTTTAGGGACTAGAATGGGTATGGTTAATGTCATCTGATACCTTTATGATCTGGTTTACCAGACGTGTAACTAGTTTAAATACCTGTACTCACACACAGAATTGCAAAATGCGATTACTGGCATTTAAAGTTGTCCTTAAAGGCTATAGGATGGGACCTGCTTTCTACTGAAAACGCCTTCCAGTGTATGTCTCTTCAGTGGCTTTAGTATCCCTCTTTTTCCCCCAGAACCCTGTGCCTTGATTAACGTTGAAACCCTAGCAATGACTTTGAAACCCTATTTTGGCTAATACTGACAACCCCTACATAAATGTCCTCCTAGTCTCCCCAGACCCCAAAGAAAATCAGCCTCGGCCGGGGATCCGTCAAGATTATTTGCTTAGATGTCCTGGAGTTTGAGTGATCAGTAAGATAGTCTTGTTTACCTCAATTAAAAGTTTGGAGTAATAGGCTAGACTGGTTCAGGTACTACAGGCATACCTTGCATACCACTGTAATAAAGCAAATATTGCAGTAATAAGCAAGTCGTAATCTTTTTGCTGGTGGAGAGTCTTGCCTTCAGTTTGTAAAAAAACAAACAAAAAAACCCTCAATACCTAGGAAGGGCAATAAAGCTAAATGCAATAAAATGAGGTATGCCTAAATATGAGAATCCTGAGAGTTTTCCAATGAAGGATTTCAAGAGTGAACGCCAGCTGTCTCCAGTTTACATATGAAGTGAAGAGCACTGGCTTTGAGATTGTGAAAAAAAATTTATCTGGTTAAAGATCCTATTTTCTGAATGTTCTGATTTCCAATTGTAGCTGTCCTCCTTTCCATTTGCCTGTGTTCTGGGAGGTAAGCTTCCAGTTGATTTTGTTATTACTGGTGCTCAGCTTCCAAAGCATAGGTCATCCCTCCAACCGCAAACCACCTGGAATGCCAGTCCTCACTCAGGACCTGCCAGGTTTTATAGGGGGTTATTAAAAGAAATAGCCAAGTGAAAAACGAGTTAACGTTTTGTAAAGGGCTTACTTAGAACAGTTTTGGCATGTGTTGTATACAACATAACTGTTCATTAAATAGAATGAAATTGCTTTGTTTATTGTAAAACCTGACAAGGACATTGGCCTTGAATTTTAGGACTGTGTACTTTCTTAAATATCTCCTGGAAAAATGAAATGATCTGTGCTCAGTTTTCCATGTAGTGCTCTTATTTAATTTTGTTACTGTCATTCTATCATTTTGAAAACCACTTTGCTTGGCTCTCCCATTTTTTAAGTTGTCTGTCTGCTTTCCTGACTCTTTGGGTCTGTTCACTGGGTAAACCCTGAGGCTGGGGCCTTTGCTGCTTTGCCATTTGTCTACCTTCTCAAGAGCATCTCCCTTTTCTCGGCTTTGACTCTCATCTTTGTGTAGGTAATATCATCTCTCCTCCAAGCTCTGTTCTCACATTTACCTCCACATATCTGATGACTTCAAATTTAAAATCTGTATCCTCATATCCACTCTTTGGTCTCATTTCAACCTATTTTGCATACTGTTTCGAGACTAATGATAGACTTTTAATTTCAAAAAATCACTGGCCTTTCAGAAAACCAATATGGACTGGAATGAGTATTATATAAAAGTCACAGAGCATGCTATAGCATTAAAGATTCCTCATTAACCTTTATAGCAATGCTTGTCCAACATGGTCATTTTTATCACAGTGTTTCGTCTCTGTCAAGCATGCCATGCTTCATGTCTATAAAGCCTAGAAGTGTGTATATTCTAGGTCCCTGGGAAGGGTTTGCAGGTGGGAACAGGGCATTTTAAGTTACTTTTTGTTGAGCAATTTCTTATTTAATTAGAAAGGAAAAGAGATATAACGGAAGGACCAGGTTGGGAAAATACCACTACAAGTATGCTCTTTAGAAAATAGGTAATTCAGACAGAGGGCAATATTGAAAGTATTCCATTAAAATACCAGTGAGATCATTTTTACTCTATCAGATTGGCAGACTTTTGTTAAGTTAAATCAAGTGATGCAAAGGGTGTGGGAAATGGGAACTCTTATGTTGCTGGTAGAAGTATAAATTAAATTAGTTCAGCTATTTAGGAGGGCAGTTTGGTAGTATCTGTTAAAAATTGCATACCCATGTGCAATAATTGCACGTTTGCTTATCTATACAAAATCATGGCACTTCAAAAATATTTTTACAATTAGAATAATTAAAAATACTTTATTAAAAGTGAGAGTGATTTCCTCTATCTTCAGATACTGTGATCTTGTTTTGGAAATTCATATTTTTTTAAAAAAATTATGTTTTTATTGATTTCAGAGAGAAAGAAACATCAATGATGAGAGAGAGTCATTGATGGGCTGTCTGCTGCACGCCCCCTACTGGGGATGGAGCCCGCATTCTGGACCTGTGCCCTGACCAGAATCAGAGATCTCCTGGTTTATAGGTAGCGGCCCAACCATTGAGCCACACCGGCCAGGCTGGAAGTTCATATTCTTAATAAATGGAAAGCAAAGGCCATAGAAGCATTATATTCTATTGAGAATTGAATTTCGAAATAAGGTTAAATACTTATGCATTTCAACAAACTGAGTTGGGTCTATAGAACAGTACTGATAATAAAGTTGCCATGGTATTTGGCAGATACAGATAATATATTTTGGAATTTAAAAAAACCCTTTATTGACATAGATGACAAATTTTGTTATGATCATTTAATTATTTGCTTTTATTGTAAAAGTGAACATATTTTCATTTCACAAGGTAAAATTAAATTGGGACAGTACAGTTAATTTTGAGATAAAATAGTTAATTTTTTCACTGAACCTCAGTCATTTTGTTTGTGATTTACTCTACTACAAATTTTTACTGGTTATCAGTGAGTTTAAATTTTGTTTTAATAGCATCATAACATAACATTTTTTGCTGCCTAATGTTTACATTAAACCACACATCTAGTTAGCCATGGATATATATATATATTTTTTTTAATATATTTTATTGATTTTTTACAGAGAGGAAGGGAGAGAGATAGAGAGTCAGAAACATCGATGAGAGAGAAACATCGACCAGCCGCCTCCTGCACATCCCCCACCGGGGATGTGCCCGCAACCCAGGCACATGCCCTTGACCGGAATCGAACCTGGGACCCTTCAGTCCGCAGGCCAACGCTCTATCCACTGAGCCAAACCGGTTTCGGCAAGCCATGGATATATTAGTACACAATCTGTAATTAACAAACTACATGTTACTAATTAATGTTTAGGTGAAGTTCACTGATAGAGCATGAATTAGGTCCTGGAATGTAGTCTCCTTGAGTTTTAACTTCTAGTTTCCGGGCTTTACTGTTTTACAAAGAAGTCTGTGTACTTCAGAATCAAGTAATTCAGGATAGGACTACCAAATCGAATTTAATCTTTTTTTGCATGTGAGGTAGTATGTAGGGAAAGTAATTGGGGAGTAGGACATTATTTTAGTCTGGAAAAGATAGAGGTCACCTTGAAGAGAAATTTGTTGCAGGTATTTGTGGGTTACTTTGAGATTTACAAAATTATTTGAAACCAGTAAAAAGCTGCACTACTTCCTTCTTGTAGTATTGAGGTAAAGGAAAAGTATGTCTGTAGAAACTGCAAGTCTAATTTGTAGAATTTGCATTCTTTAAGGAGCTCAATATTTAAATCCTATATAAACAAAGGAGTTGCCTATCATTTTTAAAAAATTTATCTTTATTGTTGAAAATATTATAGATGTCCCTTTTCCCCCAATGACCCTGGTCTGTGCCTTTTCACCCTTTACCAGTCAGCATGGCTCAGTGGTTGAGCCTATGAACTAGGAGGTCGAGGTTTGGTTCCTGGTTGGGGCACATACCTGGGTTACGTACTGGATCCTCAGTGTGGGGCGTGCAGGAGGCAGCTAATCAATGATTCTCTCATCATTGATGTTTTTATCTCTCTCTCTCCCTCTCTCTAAAATCAATGAAAATCTATTTTTTTTTTTAAAAAAGAGGAATTCTTAAGCCTAATGAAGTTACATATTTACAAAAATAGTTACTAATAATTGATATCTCTACGCGAGGTAAATAGCTTATAGGTAGAGAGACTGTTAGTATGATTTTTATCCTGGAACCTACTAAGGTATAAAATTGCTTTGGTTATGAAACAGTGCATATGAGTCATCACTGCACTTGTGATTTTTCTGACCACCTACAGTGTGGTAGAAGCAAAATGTTAATGTAAGTCTTGGCTTCCTTTGGGAAGTATCTCTGGTTGGTATGTAACATTATTGCTTACTAAAGAATTGTTCATCGTGAAAACACTAATTTTTAAATCAGAACTATTGATATTGCATAATGAACAAAAAGTTGATAGCCTTGAGGATTTAGGAATTTTTTTTGCATACTAATTTCTGATGCAGGCCAAAGAAAATTTTAAAGTTGTCATGTTGCTGAGGTTATTTTGAGTGACAGAAGTAGATTCTTCCTGGTGGGAGTTATTGAAAGAGTACAAACTTTCTGAAGAATAGTTTTTAAACTATATGAAGAACTTTAAATATATTCATACCTTTTTAGGAATTTATGGTAGCAAAGTAAGCTGAGGTATAGGAAGAATCATCTAATATTTTGGCACAGTGTTATGCATATTAGAGAAATGTGGGGAAAACTTGTGTTCAACATTAGTGGAGTTAAATGAATTATGGTACATCCACATGCCCTCCCTGTGCCCCTTCCACTGTTAGACTTCTAAAGCTGTGCGTGTGGACAAGTGGCCATCAGCTGATATGAACAGCCTGGTTATTTCCTCATGTAAAGCTGGCTTTTGTGCTTCTTACTTTGGCTTGCTCTTGAATACATGTCAATGAAGTCCAATCAGAACAGCAGCCCTAATTTAATTTAATCTCATCCTCACTTTGTACAGGATGCAGTTTCAATAAGACAGAACAAAAATTTAATCATGTAACATGTTCAAGGGTAAAACTAATTTTTGTCAAGGAAGCTGTAGGCGTAGGGTAGCTACCCACCACGGCCTGCTTTTAGTTAGCCACCCCACATAGTCACGTCTCTGGATTTGTGAGGCCCACCGTGCACCTCCCCTGAGCCTCTCCGGCTTCGTGTGAGGCCCCATGTTTGTCCACACACAGCAAGTAGAATCTGGGGCTGGGAACCCAGGACCGGCTTTGTAGGACTAATTCTGGTCGAACCACTTGAGTGTGTGATGTTGGACATGCTGCTTGAATTTGAGACTGTCTTTATCTGTTAATTGGGGACAGTTTTATCCAGCTTGCATTACTGTTTAAGGGTTTTAAGATAAAAGAACAGAAAGTCCTTCAAAAAAAATCTATTACATATTTATATTTTTTATTTTTTATTCTCACCCAAGGATATGTTTTTATTTTTAGAGAGAGAGGAAGGTGGAGAGAGAGGAACATTCATCAGTTGCCTCCCATTCATGCCCCAACCCGGGATTAAACAAACCCACAACCTTCTTTGATGTATGGGACAGTGCTTCACTAACTGTCCTCTCTCTCAAATCAGTCAGTAAAAAAAATTTAAAATTAAATAAAGATCACTCGGGGCGGTAGTTCCTCATTTATAAGTTGACTTAAAATAGATTTCTTCTAACCCTGAAAATTGGGCATTTTAATGGACACATAGGTAGCGACAGGCACTTTAATTCGTAAGTCCTATGCTCTGTTTGTTTACTGTTCTTTATAAACACCCAGTGAATGCTTACCTTCATCGCTTTGGTGATTCTGTTTCCTTTGCCTGAAATTCCCATTTGTTGTCATGTTTCCAGCTCCTACCCATCTTGCAAGTGTAGCTCAAATTCCACATCTTCTAAAAAAGCTTGACCTTATTAGTCCACAGTGAAGTACTTTTCAGTGATGGGATCCCATAGTTTCTTTATTATAATTCCTCCTTATGTACGTGTTCTATTTCCCTTAGGTTGTAAGCAGCAATTAATAACACTACATGTCATGGGTGGCAGTTAAATACTTGGGAGTTTTTTCACTTTTTAACAAAAATCATTTGTTATTTTAGGCAGGTATTTTGTGAGGGTAAAGTAGGGGAAGGAATGGGAAAAAGAAGGAACAAAGTGATGGTGAATGGATCTTAAAGGCAGAAATTAGAAAGGGAGTGAGGGAGAGTAAAAGGAAAAATAAAAAGGTATGAAATGGGTTTTTCTTTGGATTTATTAATCTATGTATATCCTATTTTAGTTTCTGAGTGTCATACAATTTTATGTTTTTCCCTAGGGTATTTGGAGGAATCACTCGGGTTTACTTGATGTGATGGTTTGAAAGCCTGCTATAATCTTTTTTTGTCATTAAAACTTAAAAGACTTCTCAAGGATTTTCTAGTTATTATATAAGTTACTGAAAACTACATTTTTAGCTTTTGAATTTTAATAGCAAAATATGTTATTGTGAAGTGTTGCTACAAAGCCATATTCAATTTGGGGAGAAAAAAGGGACAAGAAAGATATTTGTAGTAATTTCTACCTGGTTGAAAGTTTGGGGAGAATCTGTACATTGGTTTGCTCACCAGATTGTTGAAGCTAACTCGGTCTCTGTTCAGAGTCTAAGCTTTTAAAGGCCTACATAGGTAGTGAGGGGGAGAATAAAAAGGCATGAGACAGATTTTTCTTTGGATTTATTAATCTGTGTATATCCATCCTATTGTAGTTTCTGAGTGTCATAAACTAATTTTTATTTTGTTTTTATTAATTTTGACCATTTATTTTGTGAGAATATTTTTTAGAGATGACTTAAATTGCTCTCCTATGGATAAAACTTAGTCCCTTGTCCAAAAGCAAGTAACAATTTACTTTTGCTAGGCAATAACATGGTCACTAATTTTTTTGCACTATGATACCATAAGGTAAGAAGTGTGTTCCTATTTTATGTTAGTTATGTAGCTTTTAGTGAAAGCAAATACCATTTACTGGGGTGATAAATAGATAGAAAGCTTATTCTGCAGTTTTTTTTTGAAACTACCACTGTCATTTATTTGACAAACCATTTTCTGTAAATAATCAGTATGTTATTTTTCACTGACTTTTTTGACAGCTGGCTCAATTTTCCTTTAAATATTAAATCACTAGTATTGTTGAACACTGTTTAATGGTTTAGATCAGGGTAAGACCAAAAAACATTGTACCTTATAAAAGTAATAACTAATAACTAGCTAGTAAGTTTGGTAGTCAGTATACTCTAGTACAGTGATGGCGAACCTATGACACGCGAACTCATTTTTTTGGTTGATATTTCTTTGTTAGATGGCATTTAAATATATAAAATAAATATAAAAAATATAAATCTTTATTTTACTATGGTTGCAAAGATAAAAAAATTTCTATTTGTGACACGGCACCAGAGTTAAGTTAGGGTTTTTCAAAATGCTGACACCCCAAGCTCAAAAGGTTCGTCATCACTGCTCTAATGGTTAATGGTTTGGAATAAGAGAAACCCATCTCTGCCACTATGTAGTCATGGGAAGTTTCATATGTATGAGCCTCTATTTCCTCGTCTCAAATGGGGATAGAGTCATTTATCTTATCAACAAATAATAAATTTATTGAGCTTCTACTATGTACCTGGAACCATAATGTATTTTGGGTAATAATAGTACCTTCTGTCATAAAATTGTTGGAGGCATTCATTAAATTAGGTAGAATGCATGCTCTGAGAGTTTATAGCACAAAGTGATTGGTAAATGTTAGCTCTTATTTTTAAAATATCGCAAATACATTTTTAGAAGTTCTCTAAGAGCCAAAATTGTTTCAGGGAATACTTATATATCCGGGATATGTCATTAAATTAGGATATGTGTTAGTTTTTTTGTTTGTTTGTTTTTTTAACATTGGCATGAAATTCATATATTTTAAGGTTCACTTTAAAAACTAAAAGTTGTAACATCTTTGAACACAACTATAAATTATATTAAAATCAACTTTAACATTTTAGGATAAACTTTATAGTTGCCATGTATAAATGTATATGCTCTGTGGACCAACTCCATATTCTATTGTTTTTTTAAGGTAGAACTATATGGATCAC
This sequence comes from Myotis myotis, assembly GCF_014108235.1. Taxonomy (NCBI): domain Eukaryota; kingdom Metazoa; phylum Chordata; class Mammalia; order Chiroptera; family Vespertilionidae; genus Myotis; species Myotis myotis. Next base: position 3,256,710 of record NW_023416390.1, read on the forward strand.
TAATAATAGGGAAATAATTATATTAAGTAATAACTAAATACATAAATACATGTGGTCAGTCTTATTATCAGGACATATTTGGACAATGAGAAAAGTTTTTTTTTTTTTAATATGTTTTTATTGGTTTTGGAGAGAGAGGGAGCAGAAACATCGATGAGAGAGAACCATCAAGTGGCCCCCTACTGGAGGATGGAGCCCATAACCCTGGCAGTGTGCCCTGGAAAGATGCTCAACCAACTGAGCCATATCAGCCAGCACGAAAAGCTCCTTTCAACAGTATAAAAACACAATTTTAAACATACTTATGCTGTGTGATAGTTTATTTTACAAAAGTAATTATAGGATTTTCCTTTGAAAGTTGTCGTTATACCAATAACCCTGTGAGATCTCCTTTTCTCAGATGAGGAAACAGAATCACAGACAGGTAACGCAGTTTAAGTATTATAGCCAGGATTCAAGAACTTCTGTGCTAACCTTTCCTATCCAATACATAATTTCTGTCTCCCTTAAATTTTACAATCAGGTTAAATATTTGAATAACTAGAGGCCCTGATGCACGAAATTCATGCAAGAGTAGGCCTTCCTTCCCTTGGCTGCCGGCACCGGCTTCCCTCTGGCACTCAGGACCCGGGCTTCCCCTTGCAGCCCCGGCTTCCTCGGAAGGTTGCCCAGTCTAATTAGCATATTACGCTTTTATTATAGATATGTAAATATACTCATAATTTTTTTTTAAAAAGAGCAACATTTTGACACTTGCCTGAACATTTGCTGAGCTCTAATTAATATTGGGTGGTTGTATTAGATTGTGCAGGAGAGTACACCATAACAGATGGTTAGGCATTAGCACAACTAGGAATGGTCATCAAGGTTTTAAAACCTGGTATTAAAAAATATCTGTATTTAAGAATGAATCGTAATTTACTTGTTTTTCAGTGTGGATTCAGTAATACTGGTTTAATTTTGATAAATCGGCACTTAATGCTGTCTTGAGTAGATCAGTTCAGCCTGGGTCAATGAATATTTAATAATGGCTGTAGCTTAAATTCACTAGAATGTTCACATGATTAATTTTTTCTTCTTTTTTCCCCTTTAGTAAAATAAAACAGGGTCTGTTACCTAGCTTGGAAGATTTGCTGTTCTACACAATTGCAGAAGGACAAGAGAAAATACCTGTTCATAAATTTATCACAGTAAGTTTTTATACTTTTCTAAAACTTTAAAAATCAGCAGTACTGAATCAGTAATACAGAAATACTGAAATGTAATCTTAACGGTCATTTGATAGGTAGATTCTGACTGACACTTTCTCATGTTTTCAAATTTTCATTATGCTCATTTCAAGGTAATCAGTGAAAGAAAAAGACTGAGAAACTTATCCAGAAAGTGTGTAGTAGTGACACTAAAATGCCATATACTATATATTCAGGTCCTGGGTAGAAGTGTTTATGTACAGAAATAAAAACTTGTATTGGAATAAGCATATACATTATTTGCACTATATATTTACACACTCTTATTTTTTTAAAAACAGGCACTCAAATCTACAGGATTGCGAACATCTGATCCCAGATTGAGTGTATGGATATGTTAAGATTAACTCTTCAAACAACATCAGATGGTGTCATGCTAGACAAAGATCTTTTTAAAAAGTAAAAATTTCTGCCAAACATTTAATGGTGATTGCTGTGCTATATGGTCATTTTTATTTTATAACAAAATTGCATCATTTAAGGCCAATGCTTCCTGTGTAATTGAAACAAAAAGGAGGGATTTATAAACATTAATTGTTTGAAAAACTTGGTGCACATTAAGGTTTCTTAAGACATTGGGGCTATTGTGTATTTTCTTTGAAACTGATCTAAAGAAATGTAGCCATGGGTGCTTCCAATGGGTAGTACCTGGGGATTACATTCACTTTACATAGAGCCTCCTCTTTGTCCTGCCATGGCTTCCATTGATCTCCACTTCCTCCGATTGTCTTACGGCTGTCTCAGCATGGTCTCTGCTTTCTTCTCACAAGGTGACTTAGAGGACATCATAAAATGAGAAGGCTTCAGACAGCCAGTATTCCTAAGGCTTACAGTTCTTCTCTGTTCCTTTCCTCTCTTTAGATGTATTCATACATAGGCTTTTATCTGTTTTCATTTTCCTCACATATTTAGAAACTAAAGATAACTTTGGAGATTAATGCCTCCATTTGGTAGATTGAGAATATTTTTTGCTTCCCTATACATATCTATTTATTACTTATCTTCATTAATGTGTTCCTGCTAGTCTGGTTACTTAATGATTTAATGGACAGCATGGTTGTAATGGGTCCCAAAGAGGTAAATGATATTTTAAACTAATAAAGTGGAAAGTAGTATAAACTTGTCAACACTACTGTAAGATGGCTTTTTTTCAGACCATAGGTTTAGGTTGAAATAGATCCCAAAGAATTCCAGTGTCGACCTTGAAAATGTATTTGTATGTGTATATGTATTTATCTTTTATTTTCTTATGGGGATTGGATGATTTGTTCTAGATATCGCCTGGGAATATCCTGGAGTTTTAAGTTATCTAAAGGTGTAAGAATTTTTAACTGAGATCCTTCAGAGTTTCCTGGCATGCTGTAAAGCGTTGCTGACAGTTTGGGATTATCTTTCACCACGAGGTTCATGATTCTGTTAATCCAGCTGACCTAGTAAAGCCTAGACTTTAAGGTCCGTATTGGAATTGGTGTTAGGAATTTCGAGTTTTCAAAACCTGTTTCTTTGTGGAGAGAAGGAGGTAATTTCTGATTAGCTATACCTTTGCAGTAAGGATTGTTTTGTTAGCGTTCATAAGCTCTCACCTTTGATTATGGAGTTACTTCGGCATATCTGAGAATGAAGTTGTCAGAGAGATGGTAGGTAGACCTGTTGATAATAGCAATGAGAATATGCCTTGAAATTTTAAGTGAAAGCAGCAATTCACACTTTAGTACTGTTTAAATTTTTTTGTGCTCAATAAACATGTTGCTATGCTTTAATCTGAAATTAAAAGTAATTTAAGTACATTGATTATAAATCTAGGAAACATAATTATAAAATTTCCTAGCCATAATTATATAAAAAACAACCACCATTATTTTAAACACTAATCCAGTCATTTAATAAAATTGATTATTGTAATACAGGCAGTTCCCAATGGGACAAATGTGTACTAGTATGTAAGCAGGCAGAAAAGCCTTAAATCTGTAGGCATAAGGGTTGATCTTTCAAGCCCTAGAACAATGGTTCTCAACCTTCTGGCCCTTTAAATACAGTTCCTCATGTGACCCAACCATAAAATTATTTTCCTTGCTACTTCATAACTAATGTTGCTACTGTGATGAATCGTAATGTAAATATCTGATAGGCAGGATGGTCTTAGACAACCCTTGTGAAAGGGTTGTTCAACTGCTAAAGGGGTTGCGACCCACAGGTTGAGAACCGTTGCCCTAGAATGAGTTGATTTAAAAGTGCTGAAAATTAATCTTTTCAAAATAAGTTTTCTAGTTAGTGTTGCCAGAAATAAAACTATTTCACCTCCATGCAGGTGGGAATGAGATGGTATAGTGGAATTCATTTCCCCAGAAAAATAAAGATTTTATTGAAAATAATTTCAATGAAAATACGTTTTTGGTTAGTATATTAAGCCTTTGAGGATAATCTGAGAAGCACCTATTTATGACTTTTTTAAAAATTGATTTCAGAGAAGAATGGAGAGGGAGAGAGATAGGAACATCAGTGATGTGAGAGTCATCGATCTGCTGCCTACTGCACACTCCACCCTGGGGATTAAGCCTGAAACCCAGACATGTGCCCTGACTGGGATTCAAACCGTGATCTCCTGATTTATAGGACAGTGCTCAATCACTGAGCTGTGCTGGCAGGCTGACTCTTTTTTTGTTTGTTTGTTTTTTAAATATATTTTATTGATTTTTTTACAGAGAGGAAGGGAGAGAGGTAGAGAGTTAGAAACATCGATGAGAGAGAAACATCGATCAGCCGCCTCCTGCCCCCCCCCCCCCCCCCCCCACTGGGGATGTGCCCGCAACTAAGGTACATGCCCTTGACCAGAATCAAACCTGAGACCCTTCAGTCCGCAGGCTGACGCTCTATCCACTGAGCCAAACCGGCTACAGCAGGCTGACATTTTTTTGAAAAATGGGAAAATGAATTCTGAGCATATTGTTTGGAGCATAATCTATTTGAAAGTTGGAGACTGCCTGTTAGTCAATTATTTTTAATGCTAATAACCTTAAAATTAATAGAAGTAGGAAATTTATGTGGAAAATGAATGCCATATTTATTCATGCATTTTTAACCATATGAGTATTAGAATTTTATGTGTAATCACAATTTTTGGTCTTTTCTCTTTTGGGGGAAAATGAATGGTAATCTTTGCATTTGTATAATGTTTTAATTTTCTTTAAAAACAGGGTTATTTTACTTTTGTAAAATATTGACATACATTACAGTTGTTAATAATAAACACTTAAGAAGGAAAGAAAAGTGATTATTATTCCCAGTTTGCAGATGAGAAGACTGAACAAAGCATGAGAAAGATGTGACCTGCTGAAATACATAAGGACTTCCTCCTCAGAGTTCATTTTTTATGACTTCTAATTATAGATTCATTCCATCTATATTAAAATAACTCCCAAGAAAATATTTGCTATTTGGAATCTCATCCGTACACAATTAGGCACACTTCTGAGTTTAAAATTGCTTCTGTTGGCCACAGAATTCACCAGTTAAGGCTGCTACCATTGCTTTACCAGCACTTTCTTATAAAGAAAAAAAAAATTCCTACTTTACTGACTGTACAATTTCGTTAATTATAAAGCCTTTTAAAAGTGCTGATAATTTTAAATAGTTAAGTAGTTGGTAGTAGGTTAATAATTTAAATTTGTTTGGCAGTTCTCATTTTCTCATGCATAATTTCTTAAAAATAAGGATGTGTATTTGTTTTGATGCAGATACAGCGATTTAAGATCAGGAATTGTCTTAACTTTTCTGCAGAGTAATGTACTCAGTATATGTCTTGCAACTCTTATGTACAAATTGAATTGCTATTTGAAATATATTGGTTGTTATAAATGAATGCCAAAATTTAATTTTTAGATTAACATTAAGAAGGTATCAAAAAAATTTATCAAATTTACTGAAGCAAATACTTGTTATCTCTGGAGTAGCAATTATTTATACATCTATAGGTTAATAATGGAAAAATAGGACTAATTTATGTTCTGCCCGGGGCACATCATTATCACTGAAAACAACTTATTTTGTTTTATATTGTTTTAATCTTATGTTGATCAAGTGAGTATATATTCTGAATTTTTATTAATAGTTAAAAGTGAGTAGAATAATGTAATTGTTTTGGTGATCCAAATATAAATTTAATTATACTACATTATATAATTTCATTTAAAATCATTATTTTTACAAGCATTTTAATGTTATTTAAGAGACATTAATCTGACTAAACAAAGTTGATTTTATCTCCATTTTTTTAGCTTAGAAATGCAAATTTTTCAAAATGTAATTCAGGAAAAATACGTTAAAACACAAACTTCAGCTTTTTGGAAATACTAGTAATACTTTTATAGGAACTAAGATTAAAGTTTAATTTTTGTTACCTAAATGCCATGTTTAAAATCGTTTTATTCATTTTTAGAGAGAGGTGGAGAGAGAGAACGTGGATGTGAGAGCGAAACACCAATTAGCTGCCTGATGCATGCCCCCCACCAGAGACTGAGCCTGCAGCCAGGCACCCCCAGCTCTGGTGCCTGAGATAATGCCCAACCAACTGCGCCACACTGGCCAGGGCTAAAAACTTGTTTTTAGATGTTCTTGATACTTAACCTGATGGAATATTCTGTTTTAATCTTTGATATATTTTTTTTGGCAATCTAATTTATTTTGTTAACTTGTTCAACAGATTATAAGCAACTACATGAAAGGCTGCTTAAAGGAAAGAAACTGTAGAAAGAATATTATTTCTAGAATTTAGTTTGTTGTATAAAATGATTAATTTCTCTATTGTTTAAATATTCTCCTAATGTTATTACCAAGTACTCATATTTGAAGGGCATTCAGTCGACTAATTTTTTTTCTCACATTCCACAGATGTGTTCAGAGCAACATTGTTTTGTTGACGCAAGCCTTTCGAAGAAAGTTTGTCATTCCTGACTTTATGTCTTTTACTTCTCATATCGATGAGTTGTATGAAAGCGCTAAAAAGCAGTCTGGAGGAAAGGTAACATTTTTAATGTGAATATTTTCCTAAACCAATCACTTAATAAATTCAACTCAACTTGAGGTATAGAGAGTAAAATTGTGTAGTTTTCTTATGTTTTGCTAATTAAGAAATTTAAGTTAAATGAAGCCATTGGATAAAGTACTTTTAACATTTTAAATATTTGAGTTTGTTATTTTGGCTAACAAGTTTACAAACTCTTGATTTTCAAATGATTGAGATGGCTTTAAATCTCTAATAAAAAGTAACTTTACTGGGAATTTCTGCAGATATGATATTCTCAAACATTAAATATTTTTAGTTTTAAAAATCCTCTAAATAAAACTAAGGGTTATTTAATTTATTTCTTCTCCATATTGAAAGATTTTAGACAATGAAACCCTACTGGTATGACCCTGATTAAAGAAATTCTCTATTTCTTTTCCTTATTAAACATACTCAAATTCTAATTCCTCTTTTAGACTCTGTTCTTTCCTAGGAAGAGAGAGTGCTTTGGAAAACAGGATGGTGGAGACAGATTTCACCTATAATTCTCAAATCTGTTGTGCCCTTAGTTATTATGAATATTGTCATAAAAGACTACAAAGCCACCAAGTGCTATAAAATAAGTATTCATTGGTGGAAACTAAATTGAGATAAAATTTTTGGTAGACGAAAGTATTATTTTCTTGTATTAAATCTGTTAATTTCTAATATTTTGATTAGGTTGCAGACTATATTCCTCAACTAGCCAAGTTCAGTCCTGATTTGTGGGGTGTATCGGTTTGTACAGTTGATGGACAGAGGTAAGTTTATTTCAATCCATGAAAACCAGTCATTTGTGAAGTATGAGGTCAGTTGCAAAACATGCAGGATTTCATGAAGTTTATGAAAGTTGTCTTTGGGAAATGCTTACACTACAGGCACAGGCACTGACAGACGAGGGTCTAGCACAATTATAGAAAGGATACTGATGTGAGGTTACTTCAAAGAGAATGATTTGATTTTAAAAACCAGTGAATTAAGGAGAGGCCCTTGGAAAAATGGATGAAGTCTGCAATATTTTTTTTTTGTCAGTTAAAAAGAAAAAACTTTTTTTTATTTAAGGGCTTAGCTCAGAGGTATCACCCAAGGTAATTCTTTTTTAAATTAAAATATAACATAAAATAAGATATGCAACACCTAAGTGTATACAACTTTATTTATAGCATAGATGTAATTTACCCTAGATTTTGTGAAAACTAACAGGTCATTTAGCCTTATAATTTTAGGTTATTTCTAAGAAAATGTCCAATTAAAGCTTTCATTCCCCATTTGTTAAATTCTGGTATGAAGTGCCTTTATTCTAATCTTTTCATTATTTCTTCTTATTTTCCTCAAGTATTTATAATAAAAAAACATTCAGTTTAGTGTATTCATTTTTGAGATAAGGAATCTCAAGCCCAGAGATCATATAATACTGGAAGAATTGAAATTAGAACCTAGGTCTCTTAACTTATAGTGCATTTGACTAAATGTTCATCTAGTCTATTAACATTTTATCCTCATCTGGGCCTGTAAAATATACTAAAATGCCATGAAAGGACACAAATCCAGAAAACATGTGGTTTTATCCTGATAGAGCACATTCCAATAGGCAGTAAGGAAATGGTTTATCATGTAATGGAAATGTTTATATTTGGAGAAAATCATTACTATGTAATGCTTGCACATGGCTTTTCTCTTACACATTGTGTATAGAGGTGATTCTTTTAGTTTAGTTTTCTTATCTAGAGAATTTTAAAAGACAACTTTGGACTGTTTTTGTTTTTATTTATCCTCATCCAAGGATATTTTTCCATAGTTTTTTTTCTTTTCCTTTTTTTTTTTTTTTTTTAGTGAGAGAGAGTGGAAGGCAGGGAGAGGGAGGGGGAGGGAGGAAGGGAGAAAGAGAGACGTCCGTGTGAGAGAGACACATCTATTGGTTGCCTTCTGCTTGTGAGCCTGCAACCATAGTATGTGCCCTTGACCGGAATCTATATATGTAAAAGCCTAAGGAACCATTTTGACTGGTCACTGTAATGTGCACTGACCACCAGGCGGCAGATGCTCAAGGGAGGAGCTGCCCCCTGGTAACAGTGCACTCCCACAGCCAACGCTCTGTGACTGGCTAACCTCCCGCGATCTCTCCCCCAGGCCGGATGGCCCCTGTAAGCCTTGATCGCCGGCCAGGCCTAGGGACACCACCTGTGTACGAATTCGTGCACTGGCCTCTAGTCAAATATAATGCAAATATCTCTCTGTTCTTAACACATTGTGTACCACATAGAAATCTCTAAGACATACGCCAGGGACCGCACGTTTTTGGGCAAACTGCACGTTATTTAAATCCTCATAATGCACTTTAGGTGTTGTTTTTCAATAATTATAACATTTTTATTTACAAAAACAAACAATTAAAGTTCCTAGTACTTTTTTAACGTATGGTACAGCGTAAAACATTTCCCTCTATGAAGAGGGACCAAACAAAATTTACATAAGTATCTAGATTCGCTCCTTTTTCCACGGGCGTGAAAAACGAGAACACTCGTGAGCGGTCCTTACAGATGGCGCACGAAACACGAGAAAACTCCTGAGCGGTACGAAATGTGTTAAGCTTACATTATAATGGCGTCAGTAAGGATTTTTCTATTTTTAAACCTATTCTCTACTTCATGAGAAGACCAGTTGGGTAATATATGAAGTTTTTGTTCTGTTCTTATCTACATGGTGATAACTGATAACTATTAGTGCTAGCTATACTGGATGCCATATATAATGGTGCTGGAATTGTAAGTAGATATGGTTGACAAGATGAAGCATTTATTGATAGTGTCTCAGAGAATGGTATTGAGTCTAAATTGTGCTCCATTTAAAAATTAACCATGGTTTAGCTGTGATTAAGGCTATGAGTAAAAAAAAACAAGGTGACTAATTTCTAAAAGGGCTAAGTGATTTTATATGATTGAGTACAGGTTGGAATAAGGAGGGCCGTACCCGCTTGCCCTGAGGAAAAAATTTACATTATTTAATTATCTAATTTGGAATTATTTTATTGCCCAAGTACTTTTAAGGCTTGGCTTTATTTGCACTATTCCTCTTAAAATAAACATACTTACATTTATTTTTTAATATCTAGGTAAATTTGTGGTTGAATTATAGGGAAACCGTTGCAAATTAGCATTACCATGTAAATATAACACCAATGATTCCAGTTTATTCTAAGTATTATTTAATCTTCCTTTAAATAGGCATTCTATTGGGGATACCAAAGTTCCATTTTGTCTTCAGTCCTGTGTAAAACCTTTGAAATATGCCATTGCGGTTAATGACCTTGGAACAGAATATGTGCATCGCTATGTTGGGAAAGAGCCAAGTGGATTAAGATTCAACAAACTGTTTTTAAATGAAGATGGTAAGAATTATATAAAAGTTGGTCAGAAAAAAGATACCTTTCCTATGTAAACTTAAGTGGGTCTTTTTTTGGAGGGGGAACATTAAAAGCATTCATACTTCATTTTTCATAGAATTCTGTGAAACCAGTGGAGATGTTTTCATAACCTACTTTTTTAAATGGTTATTTTAGGCATCTCATACCACTGGAAAGTGGAATAAGGAGAAGATAATAGGGGTGGGGGCAGGATAAGATTTTTACTTTATAATCACATAGGGGAATAGCTTATAGTAAAATCTCACTATCTGGAATTTGCTTTCAGAGAATTCATGGAGTGTAGCTGAGAGTGCTAGGTGTGACTTCCTGTATGTTGGTAATTGTTAAAGCTAAAGGATAGCTATACATGGGTGTTTATATTTCTGCTTTTGTATATTGTATTAGGGGCCCAGTGCATGAATTTATGCACCTTGAAAGGAACTGTGGGCCGAGAGGCTGCAGTGGGCACAGGGGCGGGTATTGGCCAATCCTCCACACCCCTGCCTGGGCCCTCCCATCGCAGTCCCCTGTCTGCAGGCAGCCCCCATGGGCTGATGGTGCCAGCCCTACTCGCACCCACTGCTGGCACGGGGCTGGCGCTGTCAGCAGTACAAGCAGCGGTTCATGCCCCAGTCACCCCTCAGGAGCCAGGGGGAGGTGAAGAAACCCTCAGCGGGTGCGAGAGCCAGGCGGGACTGTGCACACGGGAGCAAAGAATTTTCAGTAACCACCAGAGGCTCGACCCAATAACAGCAACCGGTGCCCCACCTTGTTCTGGCACCCCTACTCACCTGCTCCATCTGCCATGGCCGATGCCCACCATGTTCCGCGCACGCCCATTGGTGGTCAGCACATGTCATAGCGACCAGTTGTTCTGCCGTTCGGTCTATTTGCATATTACTCTTTTATTATATAGGATAGGATATATTTGAACTTCCATAATAAGTTTTAAGTGGTGGCCCTGCTTGAGATAGTGTTTTTGCTTTTTCTGTTTTGTAACATTTAATATTTGAAAGAAACATTTTGCATTAAATAGTTAGACAACTAACAAGCCTTATTACTTTACAGGGATCCAAAAGAAAAGGGAAGACAAAGGTAGTTAGTACTTTTGATCTGATAGCAGTTGGTGTTTTAAATCTACATATCAACCTATAGATTTGTGTGTTTTTTTTAATGTTTCAGGCACATGCTAGGTTCCTCATTGTGTAAGTTAAGATAATTGAAGAAAGCAAGAGTGAAGGAATTCAGTAGTTGCAATAATGGTTTCGAGAAATACTTTTGTATTTTTTCTTTATTTTGGATAAAAATGAAATGTGGTTTATAGTCATTGTTTTGTTAGTGAAGTTAGAGGGTATTTTCTCATGTTTCTTTTCCTAATTATTTTGGGAATGACTACATATTATTCTTTTATTATAATCTTTCTAATGTGATGCTACGTTTGACTATGGATATTACCATAAACTCATAACTTCAGTAAGAACAGTACATGCAGACGTACTTTATTTATTTATTAAACTCACTGAAATCAAGGTTTAATGTGGAAAAAAAGATTTAATATGGGAAGAACAAATATTTTTGTTCTAGCAAGTTAAACATTTTACAAGAAAAACTTAATATTTTTCTATGTAATGTAAAATAGAGTAATCTAGGAAGTTCTGGTGAATTGACTGGTGGTGGTTTTTTAATCCTCACTTGAGGAATTGCTTTTGTTGATTTTTTTCGAGAGAGGCAGGGAGAGAGAGAAAAATTGATTGGCTGCCTCCTGTACATGCATGGGGCCTCAGGGAATCACCAGGGCTGGGTGAACAGTGATTGTCAGGTTGATGGGACTCAGAGAGAGTGCCTTTCTGCACCTGCATCAGGAGGGCTCAGCAGTGAAAGCATGGCCTCTGCCAGCTCTTGTGTCTGTGAGAAAGCTGCCCCTCCAGTCCTTGGCTCAAAGCCAGACAACTCAGTTCCTCCCTGTATGTATGTCCCTGGTGCCTTATAGGCTGCTGCCCCTGCCCTGGGGCTCAGAGGGAGTGAGTCCAAATAAGTCCACATCCAGGCCCTTTAATAGGAGTGCCTGAGACTCTAGCAGCCCTCCATCTTAACTTAATTCCTGCTGGTTTTCACAGCCAGAAGTTATAGGGGTTTCTCTTCCTGGCACTGGAACCCTGGGCTGGGAGCTTGGTGTGCATCGATACGTTGGGAAAGAGCCAAGTGTGGGTGCCGGGCGGGACCCCTCAATTTTCAGGGGGCCTCTGAGCTGCAAGTTTCCCCTCCTAATTTTTAACCTACACACGTGGGTGTGAGACTAGCCTGTTCAAATCTCTGCCCCTCCTACCAATCTCCATTTGGCAGCTTTATGTCCTTAATTATAGGACTTCTGGTCAGTCAGAGCTCATGCCATTCTCAGTAATGGCTGTACTGTAGTTTAGTTTTAATTTTGATGTGATCTTTGGAGGATGACAGTACCATCTTTACCTATTCTATCTTGACTGGAGTCCTCTATTTAAGCGTTATGACTTGCTGGGGTGCTGGTGCTATTGTTATCCTAGTTTACAGATGGGAAAACATGCACAGTGAAGATCAGTTAGTTGTCCATAGTCAAATAGCTAGTAAATGGCAGAATTAGAAAATTTGGATGCACTCTTAACACATTGTATGCGGGAAACGTATTTATACGTTTTACTTATACGTTTTACGTTGACTGGTAGTAGAGCGCAGGACACGTATTAATACGTTTTTTATAGACTAGCGGTAGAATGCGGGTAACATATAAATACGTAAACTAAAGTTATCGCAATTTTACTGAACGTTGCCATTTGTGCAAAAAATTAGCAAAAATGGCCCGCGCCACCTGTTAGCGCACGATAAAAACTACCCGCAAACAATGTGTTAACACTACTAAGCACTGCCTTCTGTACATGAATTTTTGTTCACGTATACAATTATTACTAGAGGCCCGGTGCACGAAATTCATGCACTTGGGGGCGGGGGGGGTCCCTCAGCCCGGCCTGCGCCCTCTCACAGTCTGGGAACCCTCGGGGGAATGTCGCAACTGATGGCTGGAACAGGCCTAAGCCAGCAGTTGGACATTCTTAGCTCTGCCACGGAGGCGGGAGAGGCTCCTGCACCTCTGCTGCGCTCACTAGCTGTGAGCCCAGCTCAGGACTTCTGGCTAAGCGGCGCTCCCCCATGGGAGCGCACTGACCACCAGGGGGCAGCTCCGGTGCTTAGCATCTGCCCTCTGGTGGTCAGTGCATGTCATAGCGACTGGTCGTTCCACAGTTTGGTCAATTTGCATCATCTCGGATAGCAGCTTCCTGGAGGTGCATTACTGGTTTGATATGTAAGTGATTTTTAAGTGCATTCCTTCATACTCCCCACCACCCCCCAAAAAACTGTGACAGTGGCTTACATGAAGAAATAGGTACATGTTCATGGGGAAAAAACTATGCGTCACAGAAAATGATATCAGATATTCGAAATAATGCTGTTGCTTTTTTGTGTTACAGATAAGCCACATAATCCTATGGTAAATGCTGGAGCAATTGTTGTGACTTCATTAATAAAGGTAAAATGGTGACATTTCCTTTTTACCTAGTACATCTTTTTAATAACTAAAGCATAAATGTGAATTTTGGATTATTTATGTAGAACTATAAAAAGTTTTCTTTTGGTGTTAAATTACTCTTTTGGTATAAAATTAGGATATCTATTAATGTAAAAATAAATGATATAATTTCAAAACAGATGACTCATTGTAAATTTCAACAGTTGTGCTTGATCTGAAGAGCTGGCAAAAATTCAAAAAGTCTCTGCTGAACAATAGGCACAAGTTTTTCTTCTTAAAGTTTTGATTTTTTTTTTTTCTGTTCCTTTTGGCTCTTTTAAAATGCACAGATGTAAACAGTTAAAAACATTTTATTGTTTAATGTTTGTCATCAACATATGTAGGAACAAATGTTCTGGTACTTTGTGTTAAGACAAAGTACATTTACCCTTGAATATTCTCAAGTCTTTGACATTTTCATGAACTTTAATTATGATTTTCATTTAAACTTGTTTTATTTGGTTTACTTCAATCATGTTAGTATAATAACTAAAATAATTAAGACTTAATTCCAATTATTAAGTTACATTATTTTTTATGCTTTGGTTTGCATTGTATGTTTTAATTAAAAAAATTTTTCAGTGTCTGGTTTGCCTTAATAATTGGAAGCTCTAATGTGATGTTTGAAATTGGTATTTGAAAATAGTTCTGTTGTGTGGTATTATTTAGATTTTATTATCTACTAGTTATAGTCAAATAAGTTTCATTTGTGTTTGGAACATTTATGTGCTGTCTTAGTAAATCTGTGCTGTGTGTTCCGAGCTTGAAAAAGTAAATGTATGGCTTTGTAGGTAGGTGTGTGACTGAGGATGGGATATCTTGGCTAGACAAAGAATGTTTGAATATCAATTATGCTCTTGGCCCAATTAATGAAAATTCATCTACCTTGTATGCTAGAAATCCTGTTTCATGAATTTTATATGCTCATGAGAAGAGGCCTTTAAATTAGAAGACTAATCTTAAGAATATGTATATCTATTGACCCACTCAATCCTTGTAACTCTAATGACGTAGGTAATATAACCAAGTGTTATTTTTATGTAACTAATTCAGTAAGCTCTGGAAATTTTCATTTTGTCCATTATAGCATCTAGTTATTTATGACTGTTTTGCATAAGAGAAAAGTTGTCAGTTTGAGGCGAAAAGAAACTTTGTCTCTTCTAGAAAATTATAATATGAATATAGCTAGGCACAGCCCTGCCTTCAGGTGGCTTACATTATAGTGTGGAGTATACACAAGTAAATGGGCCCTTACCATGCAGTGCAATAAACACTGCAATGAGAGAAAAGTCTCATTAATAATTGTTAGATTTGAATAAGTAACTTGAATTAGAGGTGAGCAAATTTATAATAATACATTGTATGTGTTAATAGTGTTTAATGAAAAAACAAGAAGGGTTCTGAACCTTTTGTGGATCTTCCCAGAAAAAACGTTCACATACCATGATTTTATGTAACTTTTTGGGAGTTCACAGACCCTTTGAAGCTGATCCATGGATCCTAGTTTGAGCTCATATGCTGGAGAAAGATTCATGTGGCACAACAATAGTATCAAGAAAGGGCATATGCAATGCCTTCCTTAACTGCATTCGCCTTCTGTTTAATGATTCCTGGGTTTAACATACCACACTGCAAGGCTGCGTGTGGGAAATTCATGTCTGGTCATACCATACCGTCACTTCATTAGTTTCACTTACCATGTTCATTCACAGCCATTAAGCCATATTAATGTGAGCACTTAGAAACAGAGTTAAAACACAAATACACAAGTGTGGTTCAGCGTCCAACAGAGCAAAAATTTAACTGAGTCATCTTGTATTTACAAATTTGATCATGATTTTAAATTTACAAAAGTTTAAATTTACTGGAAATGAAGCTTTAGGGTATGGTTTATATTTAAGGTCACTTTAAATTTTTATTTTTATTGTTTTTCAGAAGGTGTTTCACAAGGGGTTTTTTTGTTGTCTTTTTAAATGACCTTTATCTAAATCTAGAGGTACATCAGGGGTAAGCTTGGTGTACCTCTAAAACTCACTGCCCCAGTATATAATAGTCTTCAAAAAAGAATTGAAAACTCTTATATTAATTGTATGTAATCTCTACAAGTTATATGATCATGTAATGTTTATGAGTTGGTCATTGAAATTGGGGTGAGAAAACCATAGCCGAAAGGTTCTTCAAGCCCAGCCCTCTTACTTTAATATGTGCAGTGAAGAAATCCCATGGCTTTTAACTGCAGCAGGATCGGGCTTGAGCTAAATCTCCTGATTTTTCTGTTTGCTGTTTCTGTTAATTTCATCTTTGACTTTACCTACCACAGTTATATTGTCCAAGAAGCAGAAATTTTATTTTCTGAATTTTAATTTATACAAAAGATACAAATTTACTGGCTTAAAAGTCACGTCTGATTTTCAGTGGTGCATGGTCATTCTTAAGACAGTAGCGGGTGCTCACTACCTATAGACCTAGGCCTTTGCTCAAGGAGCACCCAGAGCTTGGGTATTTTATCATGGCTACGAGATAGGATTCTCTCTTTTAGCTTTTCGTTAATGTCTTTCAAGCTATGTTTTTTCCTTTCAAATTCAAAACTTTATTATGGTGCTATTAAAATAGTCTCTTCACGTTACTTCCGTTCACACACACACACACACACACTAAGTAGAGTCTTTAGTAAGACTCTTTATTTCATAATTTTGTAGTATTGATATTTTTTCCTTGTAGGATTGGTGGTGATCCTCAGGAAATGGGGCAAGAGGCAGAACAAGTGTTCAAAGGATTAGCAGATTGTGGAGAAAAGGAGGATTTGGACAGAAGGAACCTGTTGCATAAATTCTTACCTACTAAACTTGTAGGAAACCGCCAATATTTAACATTTTAAACAAAGCTATATAGGTAAATACCTTCATAAAAGAAATGTCATTTTGTACATAAAAAAAACCAACATAAAACATAAAGGTACTACCTCTCTTTTTCTCTATGGTAGCTATTAAATTTAAAGGAATACTTTCTGATGTAGTTTTATTGGATGATGATGATGATGTGATCATTTGATTTAAAGAGGAAAAATAAATTTGAAAGGAGCACTGTTATTCTGGGTGGAATAGTAGTATTCGTATGTAATTTTTTTCTTTCCAGTGGTAAAACTTTTCATGTAGCTGTAGTTTGAAAGTTAAGCCTGATAATAACTTGAGGGTTAGGGCATGAAAAATGAGGATAACATATTACAAGATTATTGCCACACTTCTGCTTTTTTATCTTAAAAGATTTACATTGTCTTCTTTGCTTATGTATCTATTCTAGTGGTAGTTTCCAGTGTTTGTCATTTGAAGAAGCTGTTTTTTAATATCAGAAGTATTTTTTAATTTAAAAAATCAGAAGTTTGTTTCCCTTCTTTCTCTTAAAATGAGTTAATCATGCTCCATGAAAATCTGCCTGTTGTGATGCTCGGTTTGGTTATGTCGGCAGTAACCTGTCAGGCTGGCTGGGAAGCCACATTTTTAAGGCGGTTTGTGGTTCTGGGAGCAATCGATGATGCCTTGGACTTGCTGACATGCATAAGAAAGGGTTGTATGGGTTTATTACTTCATGTTTATATCAGTTGGTGTATTTGAGGTTTCTTTTAAATGAAAAATAATTTATTGCCAAACAATTCACTTTTTTGTTGCTTTATTTTTAAGCAAATTTATTGGTTTAAAAGTCACATCTGATTTTCAGTGGTGCATAATCATTCTTGAGATAGTAGTGGCTGCTCACTACCTGTAGGCCTCGGCCTTTGCTCAGGGAGCACCCAGAGCTTGGGTATTTTATCACGGCTACAAGATAGGATTCTCTTTTTTAGCTTTTAGTTAATGTCCTTCAAGCTATGTTTTTTAATCTATGAAAAAACTAGTTTTAGAACATTATTTTTTATCTGTAATACCTATTAAAATACTCCAAGTAGTTAGCTTTTAAAGCATTCTCTTTAAAGCAAGATTAAACTTGGGAGTATTTTATAAAATTTTCAGTTACTTTGTTTTGCCTTACTTCTAGGCGTCTTTTCTCTAAGATCTATAATTGTCAGTTGGCTTTTATATCTCCATATTTTATGGACGGAATCAAGTTATTTGTATACAAAAGAACAGATTAATGCAGTGACTTTGTCATTTTTATATTAAATTTATTTCTGTTAACAGTGATATTTTCACCTGTTAAATTGTATAATACATGGTTCAATTCATGAGTATTTTGTAAAAACAGGTTGTAAAACCACTCTAGTAATACATTTTATCAGCCAGTGTTGAAAGTCACTGCCTCTTTATCAAATTTTCATTCATAAAGTTTTCTTTAAAGGAATGTAGATTCTTTAATATCTTTGATAGGTATGTTTATAGAAAAATAAATATATATAATTTTGTAATCTCGGTCTGATTACTGCCTTTTCAAACAAGCCATGTGGTTTGCTTTTTAAACATATTTTTTATTGATTTTTTACAGAGAGGAAGGGAGAGGGATAGAGAGTTAGAAACATCGATGAGAGAGAAACATCGATCAGCTGCCTCCAGCACGCCCCCCACTGGGGATGTGCCCGCAACCCAGGTACATGCCCTTGACCGGAATCGAACCTGGGACCTTTCAGTCCGCAAGCCGACGCTCTATCCACTGAGCCAAACCGGTTTCGGCAGGTTTGCTTTTTAAAAGTCATTTGGTCATCCCTGGCTGGTTTTGCTCAGTGGATAGAGCGTCGTCCTGCAGGTCCCAGGTTTAATTCCTGGTCAGGGCACATGCCCAGACTGCGGGCTTGATCCCCAGTGTGGGGTGTGCAGGAGGCAGCGGATCCACGATTCTCTCTCATCATTGATGTTTCTCTCTCTCCCTCTCCCTCCCTCTCTGAAATCAATAAAAACATTTTTTTTAAAAAGTCATTTGATCAGTGGATTAGAAATTTAGTGAGTATATTTTATCCAGCTTATTTTTTTTAAAGTTTTCCTGCTATACTTAATGTAACTTTTAAAGATTAAAATAATGCGATATATAATAATGCTGCAGTGATTTAAAACTGGAATAAACATACTTCTGGTCATAGGGTTTTTTCCCCCCAAGAATAAAAGGCTAAAAAGAATAAAAGTATTAATAGCTTTAGATTATCAGTTTTCAAATCTCAGTTTTTATATATGCTTTTTTAGAAGTTAATCTGCCTTTAATCCGGGTTTCCTCCCACTTCCCAAAAGAAAGGTATACTTCTCATGTGTCCCAAATTTTACCATGGTGCACTGCTTCCGGTTCTGAAAACCTGTGGGCCACCAACAAAAGAGGACATTTGAAACAGTGGAGTCAGTGGTAGTGAGGATGTGAAGCACTGTAGTGACTGGGAGCAGGTCCTCTTATAATACCAGGTTGTTTCTAGTTCTTTGGTTTCAGCAGAATAGAAAGAGGATCTAATCGCGGTCTTAGTTTTTGTAGCAGCAATAAGCATAATTTTTGAGGATTACTGTGACTTCTGTATGTAATGAGATAGATGTGTAAAATACTGTGACATTGCTTTTAAACCTTTTCTATTTCTATCTTCTCATCTGTTGTCAGTGATATTTCTCAACTTGTGCATTTGTAAAAATTTAAAATAGTGAAAGAATTAAACTCATTCTAGTAATAGAAAATATCCACTGATACATGAACTAATTAAAAATCAAATATTGTTTTAAGGGTAAAGAAAATATTCTCAAGGACGAATTTTGTAAATTAATATGAGAAATTATTAGCAAATAGACGTTTTCCCTTTAATATTTAATGAGAATCTTCAGACATACACAAAATAAACGGAAGAGTCTACCCAGCCCCCATATGGCCATGACCATTTTAATTTTCACCCCTGTCCCTCCACACCGCTGCACCCACTAATTGATGATGAGGATGGTTTTTTAAGTTCACGTTTGCTTATTTGTTTGCAGGGTATTTATTCTATTTGTATGCGTATTTTTTCTTTGATATCTTTACAAATAAATTCTATATAGTAACTTTTTCAAAATAAAAATAACATGACATCTTATGATTGTTTGGGTTCATGAAGTCTTTCCAAGAGATACAGGGGCAAATATATTTATTGACTTACATTAAATGCTATTTCCAGGATAGATAATAAGAATAAATAGTAACCAAGTGCTTTTACATTTAAATGGGGTAAGTTTTGGAGAGTTTTTTGAGTCAACACCATCATTTAAATATTTTTATTTTTTACATAATTTGTCTAGAACACTTCAAGTAGCTTACTCAAATTTTTTATAATGATAGGCATTGGTAAATATGAAGGTTTCTGTAACAAAACCATAGAAACAAAACTCAATCGTACTTGATTTTGGTAAGCTACAAAAAGGTGGCCATAGTCTAGGATTGAAACGGTTTTTCTTTTTTCTTTTTCTTTTTTTTTTTTTTTTTTTATTAAACACAACAGCTAAATAAGGAAAATTTGTGTTAATTTTATAGGGCACAGTTTAGGTGAGAGAATGAAAGTTCAATCTAACTTGTTTTACATTGATTAATTGTATAACCAGTAATCAGGTGACATCACAATGCAAATGCTGACATCCTTTTCCAAAAGAGTTGTGGTTCTTTTTGTTTGTTAGTTTTTTTGGGTTTTTATTTTTTATGCTTTTTTAAAGGTTAAAAAGGTTTTTGTGGTTTAAATGTTGTTACATATTTTACAGCATTAGGATCTATGGAATATTTTGACAACTGCAACAGTTCAATGAAGTTGGTAATTTCTTCTTTTAATTATTTTTCATTGAACAGCTTTGGAGTTAAATTTCTACATTCTGATTTCTGGTGTATTATAAGGAAAGAAAACTTAAAATATGTCAGAAGAACATTTTAGAGAAAAGACATAGTGATTACAGTATGGCTGTAGCTAAATTATCCTTGTATAAGTTTGTTAATAACTAATTTGATGAAAAAATGTGGTGTTCTTTCTAGCTACTGATTGTATATGTGGATTGCGCATCCTTTCTTAAATAAAGTGATTTTTAGGATTCCACAGATTGTCAGCCACATTCTAATCTGCTTATAAAGTGGAGAATGAACCTGGCTTTATTCAGTTAAATAATACTCTCATACAGGTTTTCCCCCCATACTAAAATTTTAATAGTAATGTTTTGGATTTTTTGAAGGTAAAATTAAAATTTTTTATTTTTAAAACTATAGTTGTCAAATTTTTTTATTTTGAACCTGTTTTAAACTTAGAGATGTATTGTTTCTTTTGGGTGCACATCACCAATTAATACGTTTGATTTCAGATCTACAACTTACTGCTTTGTAAACTTCACTGAGGTAAAATGCAACCGTTTGGCTACTTGAACTGATCTACATTACATAGGTTTTACCTATTGACATTTGCAGTAGCTAACATGTCAGAAATAGAAGCGATGAAACAATACATCTTCTATATTCTGAATTGGCACAATGTTAAATACAGACGTAGCTAACTTTTTAGAGACTCTGAAATATGTTTTTTTATTTCAAGGTTTATTATATAACAAGTGAGATATTAAAAGTAGAGCTTTCTCTACACTAGTAAAATCTATCCAGAATGTTTGCATATACTAGAATTAAAAGATTAATTTTGCAACATAACTCATTTTTCTAACTCATATATTGGTTTAAGGTTATTTAAAAAATATAAGTAGATTGCTCTTAATTTAAAACCATACTTACTTTTTCTCTAAGGGTGAAACTTTATTTTAAGTTTTTTAAAAATATGGAATTAACATTGTCTAGCAGATTATCTGTCATGAAAGATACGGGATTTGGAGTAACTTGTATTTAAAATTCTATAACTTTGGGTTGGGTAAAGTTATACTTAAAATAAAGCATTCCCTTTGTAACTCAGATAATTTTCAACATAGGATATTAATGAAAAAATGTATATAATTTATGTAAATATTAGGTTACTTTAGAAGCATTTTCTAGATTTGAAAGTACTAATGCACAGTATATTAATTTTATGATAGTTTGAAATTTTTATATTATATTCATTTAAAACTTAAATGTGGTACCTTCATTAATGTTTTCATGTCTAATTTCTTTGTAGCAAGGAGTGAATAATGCTGAAAAATTTGACTATGTAAGTGCAATATAGAATTCAGTTTTCATGCTACATTCTTTATATCTTTATTTTTTGATACTGACACTTTTAAATTTTGGTTTATAGGTGATGCAGTTTTTGAATAAGATGGCTGGTAATGAATATGTTGGATTCAGTAATGCAACGTGAGTCTGCTTTATGACTTAGGATTTT
The DNA here is from genome assembly GCF_014108235.1 of Myotis myotis. Lineage (NCBI taxonomy): Eukaryota > Metazoa > Chordata > Mammalia > Chiroptera > Vespertilionidae > Myotis > Myotis myotis. The sequence continues at coordinate 3,278,265 of NW_023416390.1, forward strand.
ATAATGGACCATTCCTCTTAGCTGCTTTTTATCAACCTCTCTCCTTAGTAAAAAAATATATGTGTATCTCTACATGCATACACACACACACACACATACATTCTAGAGCAGGGGTGGGCAAACTTTTTGACTTGAGGGCCACAATGGGTTCTTAAACTGGACTGGAGGGCCGGAAAAAAAGCATGGGTGGGGTGTTTGTGTGAACTAATATAAATTCAAAGTAAACATCATTACATAAAAGGGTACGGTCTTTTTTTTTGTTTTGTTTTATTCATTTCAAATGGGCCGGATCCGGTCCGAGGGTCGTAGTTTGCCCATGGCTGTTCTAGAGGCTTGGTGCCCGAAATTCCTGTGCAGGGGGCGAGGGGAGGAGTGGTGGTTCCTCAGCCTGGCCTGTGCCTGTTCCCAGTCCAGGGATGTCTGGCTGCCAGCTGGGGCCTTCCTTCATTCTGCGCCACCCCCTGGTGGTCAGTGCGTGTCATAGCGAGTGATTGAACTCCCAAGGGGACACTGCATGTTAGCCTTTTATATATATAGATATGTACATTTATATGGGTGACTTCTATTCTAAACTGTTTGAAATTACGTGAACATCATGACGCTTCACTTTTAAATAACTTCACCTGTGTATCCTAGGAATAAGGGCATTTTCCTACATAACTATAGTACCATCGACACTTAAGGACATTATTTAACACTAGAAGCCCGGTGCACAAAAATTTGTGCACTCAGGGGGGTGGGGGGAGTCCCTCAGCCCGGCCTGTGCCCTCTTGCAGTCTGGGACCCCTCGGGAGATAACGACCTGCTGGCTTAGGCCTGCTCCCGGGTGGCAGGGGGCAGGCCCAATCCCTAGGTGCAGCCCCTGGTCAGACTCAGAGCAGGGCCGATTGGGGAGTTGGGGCGCCGCCCCATCATGCACAGAGCAGGGCAGATTGGGAGGTTGCAATGCCACCCTCAGTCACGCTCAGGGTAGGGCCAATTGGGGGGTTGGGGCACCGTCCCCTGTCACACTCAAGGCAGTCGATGGGGAGGTTGCGGCGCCACCCTCTGTCACACACAGAGCAGGGCCCATCAGGGGGTTGGGGCACCGCCCTCTATCACCCACAGAGCAGGGCTGATCAGGGGGTTGGGGCGCCGCCACTCTCATACTCAGGGCAGGGCCGATGGGGAGGTTATGGCTCTACCCCATCACACACAGAGCAGGGCCCGTGGGGTGGGGGTTGGGGAGCTCCCCCCCATCAGGCACAGAGCAGGGCTGCTCAGGGGGTTGGGGCCCCACCCCCTGTCACACACAGAGCCGCAGGGCGATCGGGGTTTGGGCGCTGCCCCCTATCACGCTGATCCCGGTGCTGGGAGGCATATTACCCTTTTACTATATAGGGTAGAGGCCTGGTGCATGGGTGGGGCCGGCTGGTTTGCCCTGAAGGGTGTCCTGGATCAGGGTGGGGGTCCCCACTGGGGTGCCTGGCCAGTCTGGGTGAGGGGCTGAGGGCTGTTTTCAGGCTGGGGGTGACTGAAGTTCCCAGCCGCTCCTTTTTTTCTTTTTTTTAATTTTATTCTGGGCCAGCTTTACCTTGAGGCTTGGCTCCAGCTCTTAGGCCTCCCTCCGGTGCTGAAAGTAGGTTTCTGGCCTTTGCTTACAATGTTGCGAATGTGCTGGCTGAAGTTGGGCGGTATTTGTTACAATGTTTCTTAAACTGCCCGCTCAGAGGCCTGCAGCCACAGGCGGGGAACGTTGGTTTCCTCCGTCACTGAGGCAAGCAAGCCTCATGTTAGTTTCAAGCTGCCTGGCTGCCGGCCGCCATCTTGGCTGACAGTTAATTTGCATATCTCACTGATTAGCCAATGAAAAGGGTAGCGGTCGTACGCCAATTACCATGTTTCTCTTTTATTAGTGTAGATGTGATATTAATCAATATATAGGTGTCCCCAAATGTCCTCTAAATGCCATAAACTAATTAAGGAACTAATCATGGTCTCTTGTCTTTTAAAAGTAAAACAGTCTGCCTGCCTTAGTCTCTTGCTTTTAAAAATTTTATTAAATGACTTTTTTTTAAGCGTGCCAATCACTTATTTTCTAGAGCAGGAATTACCTAACTTTTTCTGTGAAGGACCAGGTAATAAAAATTTTAGACAAGTAGTCTCTGTTACAACTATTAGTTCTACTCTGAGTATGAACGTAGCCATATAAACAAACCTTATTTATAAAAACAGGAAGCAAGTTGGATCTAGTTCATGGGCTGTAGTGGATATTCTCTGTTTTTTATAGGCCTGGTTGTTTCCTTGTGATTAGATAAAGTTCAAACACTTTTGGCAGGAGTTCTAATTAGGTGATGCTTTTTATGTTTCAGAGGGCAAACCTTTTCAGGTTGTCTGCCTTACCAACTGTTATTCATCAGCTTCAGTAACTTTCCCAGGAAGCTTTTTATTAATTTCATCTCACCCTTCTGTGCTCTCATATTTCATTGAACTATTTCTATATCTTGTCTTTGCCCCATTGTCTCCATTAGACTCTGCCCTCCTTAAGACCTGGTAGAGTGACTTCACACTATTTCTCTTTTTTCCCATCAAGTCTGAAGATTTGCACAACTGCTCTCATTTTAGTCAAACTTCTCCCTCCAGGTCTATCATCACTACCTAAATTCAGGCTTCCTGTAATTCTCATTACAGTAGTCACCTAATAACATCACTCATCCTTTCTTTTTCCTGTTCCCAAACTGATGTCAGAACTAACCTTCTAAAATGTGGAGTTAACAAGGTAGCTTGTTTGAGAGCTTTAAGCTTTCATTTTGTTGGCAATCAAGAGCTATTACATTTCTTAGCATTTATCAGTCTTGATAATTTGGTCCTAGTCTCCTTTGTTAGTTTTTTTTTATTATTATTAACCTTTATTGTTGAGATTATTACAGAGGTCCCTACCCCCCAGAGCTCTCCTCCACCCAGTTCCCACCCCACCCAGACCCTTGCCACCCTATTGTCTGTGTCCATAGGTAATGCATACATGCATATAAGATCTTTGTTTAATCTCTTTCCCCACACCCCCTTCCCTCTGAGAATCATCAGTCAGTCAGTCAGTCAGTCATTTCCGTGCCCCTGATTCTATTCCATTCACCAGTTTATTCTGTTCATCAGATTTTTTTACTCATTTGATTTTTTTAGATTCAATTGTTGATAGATGTGTATTTGTTGCCACTTTGTTGTTCATAATTTTTATCTTTACCTTTTTCTTCTTCTTCCTCTTAAAGAATACCCTTCAGCATTTCATATAATACTGGTTTGGTAGTGATGAACTTCTTTAGCTTTTTCTTGTCTATGAAGCTCTTTATCTGATCTTCAATTCTAAATGATAGCTTTGCTGGGTGGAGTAATCTTGGTTGTAGGTTCTTGCAATTCATCACTTTGAATATTTCTTGCTACTCCCTTCTGGCCTGCATAGTTTCTGTTGAGAAATCAGCTGACAGTCGTATGGGCACTCCCCTGTAGGTAACTGGTTTTCTCTTGCTGCTTTTAAGATTTTCTCTTTGTCTTTTGCTTTTGACATTTTAAATATGTGTCTTGGTGTGGACCTCTTTGGGTTCCTCTTGTTTGGGGTTTTCTGTACTTCCTCTACTTGTAAGTCTATTTCTTTCACCAGGTAGGGGAAGTTTTCTGTCATTATTTCTTCAAATAGGTTTTCAATATCTTGCTCTCTCTCTTCTGCTGACACCCCCATAATGCGAATGTTGGTACACTTGAAGTTGTCCCAGAGACTCCTAACACTATCTTCATATTTTTTGTTTCTTTTTTTTCTTTTTGCTCTTCGGGTTGGGTGTTTTTTCCTTCCTCATATTTCAAATCATTGTTTGATTCTTGGGATCCTCTACTCTACTGTTGAATCCCTGTATATTATTCTTTATTTCACTTGATGTATGCTTAATTTCTGACTGTTTCTTTTTCTTTCTTTCTTTCTTTCTTCCTTTTTTTTTTTTTTGCCATTCTCACCAAGATCCTTGAAAGTCTTACTAAGTCCCTTGGAGGTTTCTAGAAGATTCTTGAGTAACCTTATAATCGTGGTTTTGAACTCTATATCCACTAGATTGCTTTCTTCCATTTCTTTCATTTGTGACATGTTTCTTTGTATCTGCATTTTGGCTGCTTGCTTGTGTTTGTTTCTATGTATTGGATAGAGCTGCTAAGTCTTCTTGAGTTGACAGAGTGGCCTTGTACAGTAGGTGTCCTATAGGGCCCAGTCACTCAGCCTCTCCAGTCATCTGATGTGGATACTCTAGGTGCACCCCTTTGTGGGCTGTGTGCATAGTCTTGTAGTTGAGCCTTCATTGCGCTTGGTGTCACTGGGAGGAATTGATATCCAGGCCAATTGGCTGTGAGGACCAGCTGTGACTACAGTGGGAGAGCTGCTGTGCAGGAGACACGCCTATGGAGTAGGATTTGCTTCAGTGGGGCTTTGGTGTTCACTGAGTCTGCCCCTTGAATTGTGTTGCTTGTGGATGTGTAGAGTTGTAATCTGGTATGGTCTCACACTGACCACTGGGTACACTGGCTCTTGGGTCTCCAGGGAGGTGCAAAGTCAGCCACTGCCTGGGGCCACCCAGCAGGAGCTACAGAGAGATCTACAGATTCCTCCTGTTTGTATCAGATTTGGAAGTGCCCAGACGAGGCCCCGCTGTGAAGCAAAGCAGGCTGGTGCTCGTGCTGGGTCTTCGGCCTTTTGATAGATTTGGGTCTCCCTGACCCAGCTGCAGCCTTTTTTTATTTTTTTATTTTTTATTTTTTAAATTAAATCTTTATTGTGCAGATTATTACATTTGTTCCTCTTTTTTCCCCCCATAACACCCCTCCTCCCAGTTCCCGCCCCACCCTCCACCCTCACTCCCCACCCACTGTCCTCATCCATAGGTGCACGATTTTTGTCCAGTCTCTTCCCGCATCTCCCACACCCCTTTCCCCCCCCAAGAATAGTCAGTCCATTCCCTTTCTATGTCCCTGATTCTATTATGATCACCAGATTATTTATTCACTTGATTCTTAGATTCACTTGTTGATAGATGCATGTTTGTTGTTCATAATTTGTATCTTTACCTTTTTCTTCTTCTTCCTCTTCTTAAAGGATACCTTTCAGCATTTCATATAATACTGGTTTGGTGGTGATGAACTCCTTTAGCTTTTCCTTATCTGTGAAGCTCTTTATCTGACCTTCAGTTCTGAATGATAGCTTTGCTGGATAAAGTAATCTTGGTTGTAGGTTCTTGGTATTCATCACTTTGAATATTTCTTGCCATTCCCTTCTGGCCTGCAAAGTTTCTGTTGAGAAATCAGCTGACAGTTGTATGGGTATTCCCTTGTAGGTAACTGAGTTTCTTTCTCTTGCTGCTTTTAAGATTCTCTCTTTGTCTTTTGCTCTTGGCATTTTAATTATGATGTGTCTTGGTGTGGACCTCTTTGGATTCCTTTTGTTTGGGGTTCTCTGTGCTCCCTGGACCTGTAAGTCTATTTCTTTCACCAGGTGGGGGAAGTTTTCTGTCATTATTTCTTCAAATAGGTTTTCAATATCTTGCTCTCTCTCATCTTCTGGCACCCCTATAAATCGGATGTTGGTACGCTTGAAGCTGTCCCAGAGGCTCCTTACACTATCTTCGTATTTTCGGATTCTTTTTTCATTTTGCTTTTCTGGTTGGGTGTTTTTTGCTTCTTCGCATTTCAGATCTTTGCCTTGATCCTTGCGCTCCTCTGGTCTGCTGTTGGGAGTCTGTATAGTATTCGTTATTTCAGTCCGTGTATGCTTAATTTCTAGTTGGTTCTTTATCATAACATCGAGGGTCTCATTAGTTTTCTTGAGGATCTCACTACATTTATCGGCGGCTTCTAGACAGTTCTTAAGAGACCTTAAAAGTGTGGTTCTGAACTCAATATCCTCCATTGACAGTTTTGTCCTGTTTCTTTGTCTCCGCATTTTGTTATGCTTTCTTGGTGCACCCCCTAGTGGTCTTTGTGCGCAGTCTTGTTGTAGTTAAGCCTTGATTGTTGTCGGCAGTACCAGTGGTGATTTGACCTCCAGGATAACTGGCTATGAGAGTCCGCTGTGTCTGCAGTGGGAGAGCTTCTGTGCTGGATCTCTAGGGCGGTGCTAATCTAGCGTTTTTCAGTTGATCAGCAGCCTAGCCAGGATCTCCAGCCAGGATCTCCAGCCAAGTTCTGGTCTGGATCTCCAGCGAAGTTCTGCTTAGGATCTCCAGCCAGGTTCTGTGTCCATGTTCTCTTGCTAGGTTCTCCAGCCAGATTCTCCAGGTTCTCCTAGCCAGGTTCAGTCACCAGGTTCTAGTCAAGTTCTCTTGCCAATTTCTGTAGTCAGGTTCAGTCCAGGATCTTTTGCCATGTTCTCTCCCTAGGTTCTGTCTCTAGGTTCTGAGGCCAGTTTCTGTCCAGGATCTTTTGCCATGTTCTCTCCACTGAAGTTCTTCTGTCTCTAGAGAACGTTCTGTGTAGGTTCTGTGCCTAGGTTCTGTCTCTCTTGGTTCCGTATTCTAAGTTCTGTGTCTGCTGTCTTGTTACATCTGTATTTATACCAGTTGATTCAATCCTATCAATCTCTATTTCAAAGGTTAGGGCGTTTCTTATCTCCATTCCAGGGAGTAAAGATTATGTAGCTTAAGCATGATTGTTCGTAGTTAAAGTGATTAATTACCCACCTGGCACTTAGTTAAGAGGTTTTATTCCCTCCCTAACTTCAGGGGAAAATCCCTACCTGGGGAAACAACCTTTCTCAGAGACCTTGGTTAAAACACATAGTGCCAAGAAGGTGAGCAAACATATTAAGAACAGTATGCCATATATGCCAGGTCCCTTGAAACAGCAAGCATGGACCGGCTCCCGGCACTGAGGCTATCCGGCAAATGGCTCTGTGCAGGGCTTGTCCGGGGCGGGTCGCCAGGGGATCTACAGGGCGGGCCGGAGCGAGCAGTTATGGCCCAGCTGCAGCTTTTTGACAGGTTTTTAGCCTGAGAAAGGACAGGCCCTTCATATGCAAAAGCTGTTCCCACAGCTTGGGTGGGGTTGTAAATTGGGTGGGGTGGGGTCTCAGGGAATCACCAGGCAGAGCAAACAGAAATGGCTGCCAGTCAGCCCTGCAACCAGAGAGGTCCCAGCACAGGAACAAAACGGCTCAGAGCACCTCCATCTGGAAGAAAGCCGCCCCCACATTCCTGCCTCGATGCCAGACAGTTCAGTTTCTCCCCATATGGGTCTGGGTTCCCCAGAGTCTCACCCAGCACTGGAGCTCAGAGCAAGTGGGAGATTGTAATTGTAAGCTCAGTTCAGGGTGCCAGCCTTTTAACCAGCCTGTAGTTCTTACTGCCCGTAGGGACTTCTGTCCCCAGCTCTTGGACCCTGGGCTGGGCTTCTGGTGTTGGGCTGGGACCCCTTGCTCCTCCCGGTGGCCTCCACAGAAGCTAGCTCCCTCCCAAGTGCAGCCCACATGGGTGCCGGACCAGCCCGTCCTGCACCTGCTCACCTCCTCCCAGTCTCAGTGTGCTCCCTGCTTTACTTTCCTAGTTGTAGGACTTCCATTCAGCCAGCTTTCCAGCAGTTCTGGTGATGGTTCTGTAGTTTTCTTGTCATTTTGGTGTGGTTGGGGGAGGCGGTGAATACAGGCATTTGCCTACACAGCCATCTTGGTTCTCTCCTCCTTTGTTAGTTTGATGTTTCTCTACTCTTCTTCATAAATCCCATTTCCCAGATACGTCAGAATATTTGCTATTTTTCAATGAAATGCCGTATTTTATACCTTTACAACTTTGTTCGTGCTACTGCCTGGGCTTCCACCTGAAATCTGTTAATCCAGTGAATGCTGTAATTTCATGTGTCCCCACCTCAGTGCAATGTCCATGTATTCCCTTAGTTAGAATTGACTATTGTACTTTTGAGAGAGCTAGAAAATTGTGCATTTTAATGGTGGAATTTTGGGTAATTAGCTTCTTTATTAAAAACAATAGGAGGATTAGAAAGGGCCTAGTTCCGTGGTCGGCAAACTGTGGCTCGCTAGCCACATGCGGCTCTTTGACCCCTTGAGTGTGGCTCTTCCACAAAATACCACATGCGGGCACGCACGTACAGTGTGATTGAAACTTCGTGGCCCATGTGCAGAAGTCGGTATTTTGTGGAAGAGCCACACTCAAGGGGCCAAAGAGCCGCATGTGGCTCGCCAGCTGCAGTTTGTTGCCGACCACTGGCCTACTTTATTTTAACCTTTTTACACTGAGAAATTTAAGATGGAAAGAGGTGTCACTGAAATGACTTGCCTAAGGCCACATGGCTAGCAGGCCTATCGACAGAACTGGGACTGGGACCCAGCAGTCTTGACCATGAGGTCCGTGTTCTTTGTACTGCACTTGCACATACAGATTAAGCTACACAGCCATACTTTTACAGAAAATAAAGCAAATGTTATTTTTTCTTCTAGGTTTCAGTCTGAAAGAGAAAGTGGAGATCGAAATTTTGCAATAGGATATTACTTAAAAGAAAAAAAGGTTTTTAACTTTTGTTCTATTTCAAGTTATTCTTTTATTTAATAAAATATATGAAGATACATGCTAAGAATTCAACAGTCGATTTTAAACAGTTACCTACTATTTAAGATTTAGAAGTTTTTGCAAAATAACCTTGAGTTATGCTATCAAAGTGTTCATGTTATTAAATTGATTTGTATCTGGCAGTATTCAAATATTTGACTAGTTATGTTAATGCAAATTTTGTGAAAGGATTCACCCATTTACTCAAATAAATGCCTTACTATTGTTGATTACACTTGATTTTTTAAATTTTAAGAGGCTGGTCCAGTAACTTGGCTTATGAATTATGAATCAGTTTATCTTTGTCATTTAAACTAGAATCTAGAAGTCTATATGTGATGTTATTTTGTTTTATTGTTCTTTGTGATTTCATGTTTATACCCTTTCTTAGGTTATGTGCTATTTTGTTCTCAATTAAAATAAAACATCAATGTACATTTTTAAAATTTAATCTTATATCTGCATTTCCCCCCCCCTGTGTTTCTATGTTTTTAATTGCCTTTCTTTTTTTTTCAGTGTTTTCCAGAAGGCACAGACATGGTTGGTATATTAGACTTCTATTTCCAGGTAATTTACTTTAAATATATGAATTGTGTATACAAATAAATGCGTGTATCATTTAGCACAATATAAAAATCTCTGAAATCTTGTCTGTGAGCCAAGAGAAAATACATTTCCCACTGACATTTGAAACAATATACTCATGAAAGACACTCTCATGTGTGTATCTCCTAAAAAGTCATGACTCGGGATGTATCAGGGAATATTTATTTCTGTAAACACATTCTATTTAAGAAGTGTCAGGAACAATTGACAGCTTCTTGTTATAAACGGACCTCTGTTTTCTTAGCTTTTACATTTTGTTTGGAGGAGTTAATGATGGTTCATAGTCACTTGCAGTTTCTCAGTTCGCTTCTGCAGTCACATAGTGGGTTTTCTTTTAAGGTAGAACAGCAAGCTCCACTCTCTTCAGACTCATCATCTATTGTGGTATAGACTCAATTAAAGATAGTATTCCTGGACATCCCTCCCCCCATACTTTCAGCTCATTCATTTTTATCACTTTAATACCATTAGCGCCTCTGATGGGTCTGTAATGTGAAGCTACATAGTAACATCGATCAGCTGCCTCCTGCACATCTCCCACTGGGGATGTGCCCACAACCCAGGTACATGCCCTTGACCGGAATCGAACCTGGGACCTTTCAGTCCGCCGGCCGACGCTCTATCCACTGAGCCAAACCAGTTTTGGCAGGGCTGTAGAATATTTTTGACCTAACTTTCTGCATTGAAAATACCATGAGACTATTGGTGTGAAGTTTATTATTTAATATCATATTTACTTTTATCCAGCAGCCCTTATTTTTTCCCCTAGCCCATATGAATTTCTTGTATGTGTAAGTTCTTTTCCTTTGGTATACATATTTAACTTTGGCTATTACATGCTACTAAATCTGTGACATTTCTACACTTCAGTGCAGAAACCAAGAGACAGCCACAGAAGTACTACTTTTTGTAGAAGGGCTGCATCTAATTAAACATTCATCAGGGTATCAGGAAAGTACTCTTAAATTAGGATATGTCATATTAGGAGTGTATTACCTTATGACACACAAAACTCATTAATACTAAGTATAAATTAAGAAATGATTGTTAGAATTTAAATTTCATTTATTTTAGAAAGGTTTTCATGATTACATCAACCTTTGTCTTTGCTGAATGGGTCAGTATAGTAACTATGGATTCTGTAGTTTTGGGGGAATTGGGAAGAGGTTTTAATATAAATAGGCAAAAGTGCAAGTCAGTAAAAAAGTGGCTTCCAGTCATTGCAGTTAATTAGTCTTTCTTTTTGCTGTCTTCAAACCCCTTTGCGCTTCTTGTATGTAGATCTTGAGGTGTGAGTGAGAAAGTTTCTAAGTCAGAGAACTCAGTTTTTTTTCTTTCTCTTCTCCAGGCCCTATTTCTCCTCTACTTTTCACCCATTTCGTTTGCTGTTAATTAAAAATTAAATAGGCCATATTTATTGTTTTAGTTTTATGGGTAAATTTGGGTTTGGTATAGTAAACTTTTTCCATTAGTTTGATTATATTTAACTACAAACATTTTATTGTACATTGTAACTGGGCTTTGCTTTTCTACATTCAGCACCCAGGGTCAATAGTAAATAAATATTTGAATGTTAGGAGAAGGTTAAAAGAAGGCACTTTGCTTTAGGCACACATGTATCCAGGCTAGAGCTGCCTTAGATTTTTCTTCACTGAGTCCTTTGCATGTTGCCATATGGGGATGCTGAGCTTTGTTATAGGCGAAATGTCAGGCAATTAGCATTTTTTCTCTAAAGTGACAATTTCTCATGTAGATGTACCTGTTATACTGCTTTATCTAAAAAATATCTCATGTCTCCTTTTTTCCTATTGAGTTAATAATTATGTTGGTGTATCTTAGAGAAAGCATTAAATATTAAGCAGTTCTGAATATTACATGGAGCAATTACGAATACAGTGGGGCCTTGACTTACGAATGTCCCGACTAACGAGTTTTTCGAGATACGAGCCGTCTCTGCCGATTTTTTGCTTTGTTGCTTTGAGTTGCGAGCTAAAATTTGGGTTACGAGCCAACTTCAGATACCCCACTGCTAGTTGGCGCAGTGATCGCCACATCAGCCCAGCATTCAATTCATTGTAATGGTGAAAATTGATTTGACATACGAGTAATTTGAGTTACGAGCTCCGTCACAGAACGAATTAAACTCATAAGTTAAGGCCCCACTGTACTAGTGCGTAGGGCCTGGCTGTTCCTAGCCTAGTTCTGCCATTAAAAGACTGAATAACTGGGAAAATCAGAATAAACCTTAAAGGGGCTAGAACTTTGGTCAAATTAAAATCTTTAGAATGTCAAGTTATATTAAAATGACCCCTTTGGGATCATTTCAGATCTGTATGAAAAGCCAGATAAAATAGATCATCTTAGAAATCAAATGCAATACTAAAAATAACGTGAGCCTAGATTTTCAGAATTGGTTTTTTGCTTCCTTTTAGTTATGCTCCATTGAAGTAACGTGTGAATCAGCTAGTGTGATGGCTGCAACACTGGCTAATGGCGGTTTCTGCCCAATTACTGGTGAAAGAGTACTGAGCCCAGAAGCGGTGCGAAACACTCTGAGTCTGATGCATTCCTGTGGCATGTATGACTTCTCAGGGCAGTTTGCTTTCCATGTAAGTTATTGTTTAATCTTAATTTTCTCTGTCAAGAAGCTAGTCTGGACTAGTTCTTTTAAAACTGCAGTTTGAACTTTCCTTCTTTAATTGTACGTTAATTTTTGAGAGAGAAGCTTGTTTTCAAGGTTAATTTGTTACAGAATTGGTAAGAAATAGAGTTACTGTTAAGCAGTCTATCAGATGTTCTTAAGAACCTGAAGTTTTATTTATAGAACCTCATCACTTCTTTTAAGGCATTCCAGTATACAAGGTTAGTATAGACTACTTTCATTGTTAATGTTTAAGTTCAGAAATAGTGCATAATTGTGATGTTTAACATTTTTTGGTTAAATCCACAGATATTTTAAAGGACATAAAGTATATTAAAGTTAAAACTTAAAAATCTACTGCTTTAAATTCTGTTGTGCATGTGCCACTTGTAAAATGTGTAGACTTTTTATTTCAGTCTGTTTATGTCAATAAGCAAATGCCCTAAAATGATTATTTTATTTTAAAACAGAAAAACAGACTTATTTAATGTTAATGCATCACTCAACTTTAATACTTACCAATACATGACCAATTTTGTTTCATCTGTATGTATACCTGCTTCTTCCATCCTTGTCATAGTTCCGTCAGTAATTCTAAATGATAGCAGCTCTTAAACCCACAGCATCTTTCTTACATAAAAAAACAAAAAACCTTAATCCTTAATATCAAAATATTTCATTACTATTCAGGTCATCTGGACTGTCTTATAAATTATTATTTTTTCTTTGACTTGGGCTGCAAATAGTGCCTTACAATTATGATTGGTTGTATCTCCCTCTATTTTTCTTCTTTAATCTATAGTCTCCCGCCCTGCCTTGTCTTTTTTTCTTGTTATTTTGGGTTGAAAAAACTGGGTCATTTATCCTGTTCAGTTTCTCACAATCTAGATTTGCTGATGCTCTCACTGTCTGTTGTATTCCTTGTGACTTGGTAGATCCCATTCAGGTGAATTTTTTGTTTAACTTAGTTTTATACAAGATTACTTGTAGCAAGAGGAACTCATTGTTTGAACGTTAGTAAGCGATTAATTTTGTCTTTTATCATAATTATTATCAAGTTTTGCATAATGTAAAGGTAAATGTCTTGAAGAGGATTAACTTGAATTATCATCTTATCTCTATTCCTCAAAATTTCTCTGACATTATACCACAGAGAATCTTTTAAGAAGATAGAAATTCTCATTTTTCTAGTCAAAATATTTGTTGAAAATCATTTTTACACTTAAGCAGTACATGTTTATTATAAAAACAATTAGAAAATGTAGGCAGAAAGAATAAAATAAAAACATAAGCCCACAAATTAGAATATCTTTGAAATTTTTCTACATTTAAATACATCCCAACTGTTTTATATCTGTCTTTTACCATATTATAAGCATGTTGGTAAATGCCCACAACATTTTTAAAGTTGGAATTCTGTATAGAAATAAATACACCATGACTTTTAAGCCATTTATCTTATTGTTGGACATAATAACTTATCTTATTTTAAAATGTTAACATAAATGGTCCTTTTTTCAAATTACTTTCAGGTTGGTCTTCCTGCAAAATCCGGAGTTGCTGGGGGCATTCTTTTAGTTGTCCCAAATGTCATGGGCATGATGTGCTGGTCACCCCCTCTGGACAAGATGGGCAACAGTGTGAAGGGAATTCACTTCTGTCACGTAAGCATGTGTTCTCAACGGAAATAATGATCATATAACTTGAGCCATCTTATGATTCTATTTTTTATCTTTTTATTTTTTTTACTCGTTTTCATAGTTCATTGCTTGTTGGCACTCTGCCTGCCTGTCTGCCAGTTACTAGGTAGCCATGGGAGCACTCATAGAGGGCTCTCCTAGAACCATCCTCGCAGAAAATTAATTTTCTTTGATGCTTGTATTTTACTATTTATGGTTGTAATTACTTTTTGGTTTCCAAAAGCTCAGCAAAACATACCAACTTGGAGAAATAATTTGAAATCCAATATAAATTAAGATTATTATAGTGTATTGTATCATCTTTAATCTTGCATGGTTGAATAACTTTATCCATAAAAGTTTTTGTTTTTTTTTTAGGAAACAGGCACTGCAATTTAAAATTATTACACTTCTTGACTAGTTCAGTGTTTTATGTTGTGACCCAACTCTTGCTAATATTTTAGCTTCCAGCTTATTTACAGTTATTACTTCCCAGGGTCTTCATTTTTTTCTCCAGACTTTATTAATTAAAACTCTGATTTATCTTCAGTTTCTTATTTTCTATAAAAATTAGAGAATGATACGAGATTGCTTGCAGATTATAACAGACTGTAATCAGAATATGTATTTGTATTTTTGTGGTGTTTTATTTTATGGCTATTTGAAAGAATTCTTTCATATGGCCTGTTATTATAATGCTCACTTTATAGGAAATGAAACTTAAGCAAGTTGAGTCGCTGAGCCCTGTGATCATGCTAGTAAGCAGTGATCTCAAAATGTGTATTCATATCCTTTTCTTCTATTGCAGTCCTCTTTTTGATGGATCGTGTTGCTTTAGTAACATGCAGAAGTGCTTTGTAGGAGATAGTAGTTAAATTGGGCTGCATTCGTATAATTTATTCAGTTATGAAGAAACAATAGTTAGTGAATAGCTAATTTCTTATACCTGGCTCTGTTTATTTACAGGATCTTGTTTCTCTGTGTAATTTCCATAACTATGATAATTTGAGACACTTTGCAAAAAAACTTGATCCTCGAAGAGAAGGTGGCGATCAAAGGGTAAGCTAAATTCTTATTTAGAGTGTTATGCAATATTTTTTTAAGAGAGAAAATGAGACTCACCAGTTTAAATAAAATTTAGTGTAATTGGTAATGGCCTCATATCTGTACTGATCGCAAATGAGTGTAAAACAAATTGTTCACATTTTTATCCTGGGCCAGTACTTCATAGATATTAAGTATTGATGTTTTAATTAAATTGAAACTGGTTAGCCTAACAGCGGGGTTTCCTCTCTTCCCATTTTTTGCTATTTTAAGCAATATTTTAAAGAATTGATTCTGCCAAGACACGTTAGAAAGCGCTACAGGCTGTAAGAAGAAAGCCTGTTTTTACTCTTAATACTTGTCTAGAATTTTATAGTCTTGGAATGAAGTTTACTTTGACGTGGATGGATATGTAAATAGGAAGGGATTATGGTATTACAGTATTAGTGAGACACCATACAAAGCCTCATAAGTTTTATAACCCACTATTGTTGAAATATTTTTCTACAAAAAGTGTTTAATGCAGTATCCCTGATACTCGTACTATTTTTTTTATTAGTGTGCTTGGCTTCATATTACACAAGCACTAGTTGTTTAGAGTTAGTATTAGGAATCAGGACTTAAATTTCAGGAACAGGATTTTTTTTGTTTTCATTGTTGTTCACTGAACTAAGGAACTTGTTTTGTTTTGAGTTTTAATTAAATTCCTTTGCAACCATATGGAAAATGTATGTAATAAAATTACCTAATTAGACTTGAAGCTTATATGAAGCACTTATAGGTAGAAAGAAAATCCTTTAATGCATAAACTAAGTAAGTTTTCATGTCATTAGTTGCAATCAAAGTCACTTATAATAACATATGAAAATTAGAGCCAGCACAGTAGGCACTCCCATGAGAGTCAACATGAATAACATGGAGCTAACATCAAATGGTGGTGGGTGAAAATGTGAGCAGATTTTAATAACATTCACTGAAAAATACCATTTTATAGCTCGGACCTTTCTTCACTCAAGTGCACTAATAAATTATGTATGTTGCTTGAACAACTAGCATTCCTTGGGACCCTTGGACTGTGAAAGTCTCCAACAAGAACTTGCTTTAAAAGAGACAGTGTGGAAAAAAGTGTCACCTGAGTCAAATGAGGACACCTCTACAACTGTAGTTTATAGAATGGAGAGTCTGGGCGAGAAAAGCTAAAGCAGTGGGCGCTAGTTTCAGAGTGTTCTTCATTTACCTTTCACACATCTTTAGTGTTTTTGCATAATATAAATATTTATATAAGTTTTTTGTGTTCTCAACCTTTGCTGCTAAGCCATAAAACTTTTTCTCCTTTTAGTCTTTGTGTAAAGGTAGATTTGTCGGTTTTTAAAAAGTATTTATAAGTAAGTAAAGCAAATTTGCTTTATTTTAAAAAATGCTAAAAGGATTTAAAGTTTTTCCTGGTATAATTAAAAAACTGAATTATGGAGTCAGGTAACCCCATTTAAAATAGTAATCGAAATTCGTAATTCTTTGGTTCTAAAACCCACACATTGAACCTATCAGTTTCATTACATTCTGTTTCTTCTTTTCCAGTTTTAAAGTGGACATGTCTTTAGTGGCAATAAAAAGTATTTCTGAGCTAAAAAGAAAACTTAAAAAGGTAAAATAATGAATCCCAAATTATTTAATATAGCAGATTATAAAATTAGCTTATGTTTACATGTCATGCCATTTTTAGTGATAGATTGATTGGCTTTAAATTTTAAAAAATCCATTTAAAATTTTACCAAACGCTCTATAAGTCGTGTCTTTGCCTTTTTACTTTGCAACTCCTATGTTCTGTCAGAATTGTCATATACAGGAATGTCTTATGTTACTAAAACATTCCAGCCAAAGAATTTCAGGTACAAGATAGTGACATGTTCTCTGCTAAGAAGCTATGGTCACCAGAAGGAGCAGAGTGTCTTCAAGTGAAATGTTTACCTGATTATTTTCTATTATGCACGTAGCCTTTTCTGTTATATTTAAATAAAATTGGTGAATCTTGGTTTTAGCTTTTAGTAATTTTGTTCCAATGGTTTTACAAATGCTAATGAATCTTTTATGACAAATTATAGCATCTCATAAAGTTTGTTCTATGGGAACTCTTTTAGAGTACTTAGGAAATTGAGTCTGAAGGTAGTGAGTGTTCTACTAAAACACCTGTTAGATATGAATCCTTTTGTTTGGTTATAAAAATGGAATATTGAGAATCAAAACTTGTTTTTAAGAGAAGAACTATATGTTCTACACAATCTGATTTCAGAGAATTAAAAGTATTTAAAGTCTGTCTTGGCAAAGTGATTATAAAATTCTGTAGGACCTATTCACTCTTCCTCCTTCCTCCATGCATCTCTAATCTCCCCACAGTTTCTCAGCTTCCAGGTGCTTTTTGTTAATTCATTTTTAAACTTGTAGATTTTGGAGGTGCAGGGGTGGGATCCTAGAAAGAGAACTTGATAGTTTCTTGTGTCATGGCGTATTTGTGGTAGGTAAAGTCTAATAAAAGTAAATACAGGATAGCGAGAAATATTTCACTGGGTCATTTAGATACCAATGCAAACATAGATGTAAAAATTCCTGATCATATGATTTTCCTGATCATTAGGAAAAGATGTTTCCTCCCAAAGGTGTTCAGAAGCCTTTTGATCTAACATAAGTATTAAAACTTTTCTATTTAAATAATTATGTTAATGTGAGGTTTTAGAGGATTTTACCAAGGACTTTATGGTTATTTGAATGTTCCTCTAATGTACAGATGTATATTCTAACTGGATGCTTCTGGTGTGGCCGTCCACAGGAGAGGAGTGTGTGTGGAGGCCTCACCTCTGCTAGACCCGGGGACAGTATACGTTCAGAGCCATTTGTGGTTTGGGGAACTGAATGCCTTAGTTGACAGTTTGCAAAAAAGGCGTTATTTCCCCCCCGCCCCCTCGTGTCTTAAATTCTTACATTTTACTATTTTATTTGTAGGTTAGTTTTACTTTATAAATGAAAATTTAATGTTTCATATTGTATTCATATTTGTATAGATTTCAAAATTGTTAATCTGTGGCACCTTTTTATGTTGGTAAGGCTAACTGCACACTTACCAGCGGAGTAGGGCACTGTAAGCTACTGTATTTATAGCCTCTGGTTAAGGAGGGGCATCCAGAGATGTATAGGAAGGCACAGAAGGAAGACAGGGAGGTATTGTGAATAGGCCCTCCAACTTTACTTTGCAAAAAAGGGAGAAAACTTTGCCAGATTTAACAACATTATTTTAATCCCTTCAGTGTTTTTAACACCTTTTCAAATACAGTTCTTGAAAAGTACCCAGTATTGTTGGATTTAATGTTTCATGCCATTACTGATTCTTGATATTCAAGCACTTAGAAGTCAACGTATTTGTTTTTCTTTTCATTCATCATTAACATTTCATTTGAAATGTATATCTTTCTTGAAATACTTTATTTTTAGCATAAATGTTGTGCATTTTAATCTTCATGTTTGGATTAAAACATTTGTGTTATTTAGCTTTCTTTCATTTGCTTTGTATATTTAATAATGTATCTTTTATTTTCTAGTATGCCTACTTTTTGTATTGTACAATAAATTTATTTTAAGCGGATTTTATTGGGGTTTTTTTTTTTTTTTTTTAATGACAGCAATTCCAGCATTTATATATAACAAATATTTAGAACTTTAACTTTAAAAAATTATCCTTTATGAAGATACTATTAAAATGCTTTATATTCTTAATTATTTCTGAGGCTGCTGTGAAGAAAAAATTAGAAATACTCCTAAGGGATTCTTCCTTATTTTCTTTCTTTTCTTTTTTTATAATGCAGTGTAGCATTAGTGGGGGTTTTTTCCTATTAGTTGTACTAAGAGTATTTGAATAAAGACTTTTTTCCTAGTTCTTGGTTTTGTTTTGTTTTTTATTTTTATTTGACAGCCTAAAAAAAACAAAACACTACCCTATTTTTTGCAGGTCTTTCTGGTATTTGAGGAGGAATATCACTGTTGTTATTGAATATATAATCTGTTATCTAGAGTTAAAAAAAATTGCTAAATCAAATGAAGATAATCTCAGTAGAACTTATATTGTGAAATAACTATAAATATAGGAATTTACCTTAGCTATTTTCAAGGAATTCAGTTTTCAGAAGGAACTTAGTATATTTCCATAGCACAGTTAAAATTATAACAAGTTTCCGTGCATTGTGGATCAAATACAGCACTTAAAATTTTCCTGTTTGATGAAATTTGCCATTCATGTAACAGCTTATGATCACTTGTTCTAAAAGATCCCTTGTTTTTTGTTGGTGTGTTTAACTCATTTGATGCACAGGAAATGGTAACCCAAAGAGCTTAATTGTCTTGGCTCACAATGTGGTGTCCCATAGGCATGTATGTCTGTGGAAAGAATCACTGATATAGACTGATACGTCAATCTGTATCATGATAATCTATATAAGATGTATGTGTTATACGTGCAAGTGTTTATGTGTCTATCTATATCAACGTCTATCTTGCCAGCCATCTCTCCACATTCTGAAAACCAGCAGCAGTTCTTTCCACATAGTTTGTTATGCATAAATGATTCATTGAGCTATTCCGATTCCAAGTTTTGTCATAAAAGAAGCTCTAATATTTTTGCTGCCCCAGAATTTATTTATTGTTCAGTGTAACGTGAAGGATATGTGGTTTCTGCTGTTCCCATGCACTGCCATGCTATCGGGGTGAGAGAGCCACCCGTATCAGGCAAGTCCACAGCAGGGAGCAGGGCCATCAGCGTGCAGCGGAAGTGACTGCCAGCCTCCAGCACTTGTTATATAGGAAGGTTGCTTTCAACCTAAACAGTGCGCTGCTCAGTTTCAGCAAGTACTTTAGTTGATTCTAAAAGTTATGCACTATTTTTAGTTTTAAGAATCTGCTTTACTGTTCATTTGTAAAAATTTTGTTTTTTCTCCTAGGAAATGCTAGAATGCTTTTTTTTTTAAACAAAGTAATGTAATTTCTGCTCAGTCTCTTCTTTGCCATTTTATATTAAATGTGATACTTACATTGTATAATAAAAACCAAAATCAGATCTTGGAGATGCAACTTGCTGTGCTGTATCATGGCACATCCCTCAGATTTTCACTTAGATTACTCAGAATAAACTTGACCTGATTACCATTTTCTGTCATGGCAAAATAGAATATTTGTTTATTTCTAAAATATAGTTCAATCTTTCTAGATCTTTGATCATCTTCTGTTTACCATAATCTTAGAGTTTGTTAGAATCACATTGGGCTTGAGAATAATCTTAAAGGTTATCTGCTGTAAACTCCCACTCCATCCAACCCCCTTTCCCAGGTTTCTCACACCTTCCTCTCTCAATTAACGTCTTTGTAATTTTTTATGAGTCAGTCTGTTTTATGTTTCGTTGGAACAGCCTTCTGCTTGTGGGTTCATTTTTCATGAGAAGTGTGGTCGGCAGTATTTAGGATGACGAGACGTTATTTGGCAGACTGACTCCCATCCGTGTTCCCTTGGACTGCTTGTGTTTTTCTAGTGAGCAGTCGTCTACCACAGTTTATAAAGACGGGTCACGTGAGAAGTGAATGTTACAATTATACAGAAGCTCTAAAAATAAACATTACCCTGGAACCTTTGAAAGAAAGTGAGTGTAGCAGAAATGTGACTCTAAAAATAAATGTGCACCATTGGCTTTTAACATAAATTCCTTTGGAGCTAGGCTAAATGCGTAAGTAATAAGATTTTAAACAAGCAAAAGGCTGTTAAAGTTCTAGACAAATGTTTTCTTTAAAAAACGTTTTTTTCCTTTTTCTTTACAAGTTAGCTCTTCCAGCATATACTATGCAAAATGTATAGCCACTTCCCTCGTTTTTACTTTAGATATTTGGATCTCCTAGTGTCTTCAGAGCAGGGCCCTGGTTTTTCTGTTTATTACTCCACTGTGTTAATTTTCCTCAGTACCAATCTATCTCATAATTCTGGCTTTTTATTTTTTACTTGTGAAGGAAAAGTATATTGCTTTTGTTACAGTGCACTAATTTTTTAAAAAACCTTTGTTGACTTAAATGCTAAAAT
Organism: Myotis myotis; assembly: GCF_014108235.1. NCBI lineage: Eukaryota > Metazoa > Chordata > Mammalia > Chiroptera > Vespertilionidae > Myotis > Myotis myotis. The sequence continues at coordinate 3,298,904 of NW_023416390.1, forward strand.
TCAAATATTGTTACTCCAAAAAAAAGTACTGCTCCTTAATTCTCAGTTTAACCTGGTGTGGGAGCTCTTCTCCCCACAGGTTCATGCCGGGGAGCCTGAGCATGCAGGAGCCTGGCTCTGAGCCGGTGAAGCGCTCTTGACTTCACATTAAGCCCTATTACCATTAGAATGACGTGGAAGTAGTAGCACCAGTGATGCAAGTGTAATTACTCAGATTTGGGCCGTTCCATTGTGAAATCCAAATTAAAATCATAATTTTTTTAGCCTCTTACTAGACTTTTTTATGTTAGAATTAACAGTTTTCATTATTTTGCGTGTGTTTCACAAATTATCACTAAGGGACACTTACAGATTGTCCTTTGAGAGGATAGCATAAAACTTAAGTCTTGACTTTCCTCCATTAAATGAGATTAATGATGTATGAAACCATGGTATTATTAATTGAACTCCATTCTAGATCTCTTGTTTTGTTCTTTGAGTCATTCAAAATTAAAAGTTCTAATTAGAAATCTTGAGATATATTTATTTCAAGTAGTCTTTTTCATCCTTTCCTATCATTCATTTTTGGCTGAAAATCAGGTATTTAAGAAAATTATATCCAAGTTGCTTATAAAATTGGGGTTTTCATTTTCAGATCTTCATATTGCTTATATATTTGTTACCAAACCTTTTAATATTATTGACATTTGCCATTCTAGTTTTATTTTCTTTTTTAAAAAAATATTTTTTTATTGATTTTAGAGAGGAAGGGAGAGGGAGAGAGAAACATCAACGGTGAGAGGGAATCATTGATTGGCTGCCCCCTGCATGCCCCACACTGGGGATCAAGCCTGAAACCCGGGCATGTGTCCTGACTGGAATTGAACCATGACCTCCTGGTTCATGGGTTGAAGCTCAACCACTGAGCCACACCGGCTGGGCTAGTTTTATTTTCTTTCAAAAGTGTCAATCCAAACTTCTTGATTGGTCTTTGAGACGGGAGTCTGCCATTCTCCCAGGTTTTGTGACTGACTCCTGAATAAAACCTCTTTCCTTTCACACCAAAAAATAAAAATAAAATCCAAACTTTTTTCAATATACTATGGCTTCCTGTTGATCATTTATTTCACACTCAACTTCAAATACATGCATCTGTGGGTTCAATTATATGCACAAGATTTATAATTTAAATAAATCACCTGAATCATTGCTTCTATTTTGAATTGAGATAAATGTCACATTTTCTGCACTATGAAACTTCATTAACATCTCCATGAAATACAGAAGTGATTTTGTTAAGATTCGGTGGTGACTAATACTATTTAACCCTCTTTAATCATGCCAATAAAATATTTCTTCCTTAATGCCTCACTTTTTTTTTTTTACCTGAAAGACAAGCTTTAGAGAAGGACTGATTTTAAGGAGTGGAATAGAGCTTAACTTTCTATTTGCCTGTTTGTGAAGTGTCTCAGCGGTTACAACAGAGTTTAGAGCACTTATGACGTCCTTTTCACCTAACGGAAACACAGAGGAGCACGGAAAGCCAAGAAATGAAAGCTTGAGAAACGTTTTATTTGGCCGCGGTTGTGCGATTCTGTTTCACATCCACCGTGTGTCTCTGCCACAGAATCAGCCCCGTTGTCGCGGGCCCCTCCCCTGCCGGCTGTCCTGACGAGGCCTGCCTGCTCACGGGGGCCACTCACCTTGCTCGGCTCCGGCTGGAGGCTGATGCGCTGCGCTTGTCGTCTTGGCTTTGCAGTGATCCTTACGCAGCAACCTGTGAGGCTTGGGTTCTGGGTTCAGAATCTGGTATCTTGCGCAGAAGTTCTTCATAGACTGGAGCTTGGTTTTATCTTTGTTTTGCATGTTGGGTTTAAATAGCACTAGTGAGTGCTGGGCGGTTGCACATAGATCTGGATGGGTCGCCCAGTGTGAGTTAGCAGAGACAGGAACTTCTGAAATTCGTTTTCTACCTTAAAAGTCCATGTAATTTTTTAAAATGCCCTGATACCCGGTTTAGTGTTTTACAGCTGTGATACCAGTTCTATGACTATTCCTTCTCCAGAGGAAGATGTGCCATTCTAATTCCTTCTGACAGGACAGCAACCCATAAGAATCCCTTAAAAATAGAAAGCACGGGTGGAAATGGCCATGCATTCCTAAATCAACTGATTGAAAGTGGAAAAGAACGCCCCATCCATGCCTACTCCCTGTGCCCCAAGGCCGTGGGAGTCTGCACTTCTTTGTCAGCCTGTCGCAGGAAGCTTAGTGTGTAGACTGGAGCAGAGTGGACACTGTGGGGTCCTCAAGCATGGCCCTAAGCCAGTGATGGCGAACCTATGACACGCGAACTCATTTTTTTGGTTGATCTTTCTTTGTTAAATGGCATTTAAATATATAAAATAAATATCAAAAATTGCCGGAGTCCAACCCCAGCAGGTCCAGGGGTCCCCAAAGGTGTAGACGGAGTCGGCGAAGAAGGAAGGACACGGAGACAGTGTTCAGTTGATCAGCAGCCTAGCCAGGATCTCCAGCCAGGATCTCCAGCCAAGTTCTGGTCTGGATCTCCAGAGAGGTTCTGCTGTTTATTGTCTTGTTACATCCATATTTATACCAGTTGATTTTAATCCTGTCAATTTCTATTACAAAGGTTAGGGCATTTCTTATCTCCATTCCAGGGAGTAAAGATTATGTAGCTTAAACATGATTGTTTGTAGTGATTAACTACCCGCCTGGCACTTAGTTAAGGAGTTTCATCCCCTCCCTGACTTCAGGGAAAAATTCCTACCTGGGGAAACAACCTTTCTAGGAGAGGCATCCCCTCCCTGACTTCAGGGAAAAATTCCTACCTGGGGAAACAACCTTTCTCGGAGAGGTGACCTTGGTTAAAACACACAGCGCTAAGGGGAGCAAACATATTAAGAACAGTATGCTATATACGCCAGGTCCCTTGAAACATATGCTGTGCAGATGTTTCTTTCCTGCAGCGACTGTGTCAAGCAGCAAGGATGGACCGGCTTCCGGCAAATTCCCCCTTTTTTATTTTTTAAATGATCACGCATGCAAATCAGTGGCCACCTCTCAGATTGGGCCATTTAAGTCTCGGAAGAAGAGTGGCAAGCAATGATAGTGAGCATAGCTATAAACATAGTGGATGGAGCACAGAAGGAGCCCCATTCCTGTAGAAGGTTGCCAGCCTCTTCAGTCAAGGGATTTCAGCTGTCCTCAAGTTGTTGGTTTAATTGTCTTTGTTGGTCTGGCTAGCGGGCGGCGTCACTGGTGACAGGCTTCCCGAAGCGTCAGCAAGTTGAAGGGCTGCATCAAAGGGTCCATCAGGGCCGTGGTTGATGGTGGTGTCGATGTCCGAGGAGGAGTAAGCTGTGCTCTCTGGATCCAGCTGATATGGAAAATGGAGGGTAGTAGAAAAAGAAGAGAAAGCAAAAGAACTACAAGGCATGGAAGTGTTTAGAAAAAAGAGGGAGAAGAAAGGGAAGAATGCAGCATCCTGACACAGCCCTTTCCTTCAGCTGCCCCTTTCCCTGTGGTCCAAGGTAGAAATGGGAAACAAGTCCTGTTGCAGTGAGAGGGCAGCTGCTGTCAGCCAGTCTCTGTCTTTACGTGGGTCCCGATCTGAACTGGGCATGGGAAGCAGGAAGCAGCCATGGGGACAGGAGACCTTCCTCAGAAGGGCCGAGTGTTCAAGCCCCTGCACCATTGGGGAGGGGGGTCTGTGCCCCACCTTTGTTGCACCCCAAGTTTTCTCCTACTGGCCCCCGACTGTGCCTGTCTTAGGTTGCCCCACCCTGTGGAGTCTTACCCGTCGTTGACTACCAGCCATCTCCGGGCCAAGTAGGGTGATGTGAGGTTCAGTTTTGTCTCCTTGATAGCCTATGTCCCTCTGGCCTCCATGCCCAGCAACTGCCTTGGGATCCCCTTGCCTGCTGGCGGGGCTCTGGCATTGATCATAGGGAACGCAGGTTTCTTCTCTAGAGAGGGCCCAGCTTACGCCATTGGGCCAGAGACAGATCCATGGTACCAGCCACCATGCGGCTTCAACCTCAGCATGAACAGAGAGCTCAGGCAACAGCTATGGGCAATTGGATTGTAAGAAGAGGGTCCCTCTTGACACAAGGGTAAGAGGGGCCAATACAGGACAAAGGAGAGTCCTGGAACAGGGCTTTCTCAGCCCAGGATGTCAGGCTCTTGGCCCAAGACAACTCCATGTATGGGGCATATACCAAACACCCTTAGTCACGGCATAAAAGGGAGATGCCCTTCCTGGAACAGTAGGGTAGGGAGATTCTAGAAAAGGCTGTGTTCAGGAAAGAAGGAGAAAGGCCAAAGAACCAGCAAACAAGTATTTAGATTTTAAAAAAAAGGGAAAAGGAAAGGAGATGTGGGGGAAAGCTGGGACATGTGGAAAGACAAAACGGAGGCACATGTGATCCTCCCAATGGACAGATTGTTCCAGCTCAGGGCTGCACATCTGCTACAGACGGGCACTGGTCAGGTGTGCTATGATGAGGCAGAGATGGCGGGCGGTGAGACATAAGGTCGGACTAGACGGTCTGGAATCCACACAGGTGAGTCTGCGTCCTGTGGAAATATACAAGCATATCCTCTCCCCTGGGTTAAAAGTACATCAGGTCCCTTCCAGGCTCCTGTAAGCAAGTCTCTCCATTTGACGAGGGCTTTAGGTTTAGTTAGATCAGGGTTCCAATGCCTGTACATCGGGGAATTTCCCTCAGAATCTACATTTAGTATATTAATTACAAATTGAGCATGTTGTAGAACATGATGAGGAGAGGAATATTTAAACTCATTTTCTTGTAATTTTTTAATTTGTGTTTTTAAAGTTTGGTGAGCCCTTTCTACTATTGCTTGGCCTTGAGGATTGTAGGGTATTCCTGTAGTATGTGTGATGCCGAATGTAGAGCATAAGTTTTTAAAAGCTCTAGAGGTATAGGCAGGCCCATTGTCAGTTTTAAGTGCCCTTGGTATTCCTAGGTAGGAAAAGCATTGGAATAGATGTTGACTTACATCTTTAAAGGCTTCTCCTGTACGTGCAGAAGCAAGGATAACATGAGAAAAGGTATCAATACAAACATGCACATAGCAAAGTTTGCCAAAAGATGGGACATGAGTAATATCCATCTGCCATAAGTCACAGGGTCTAAGTCCTCTTGGATTAACTCCAGTAGCAGGGCTAGGAAAATGAGTAGGACAATGGCCGCAGTCACGCACAATACTTCGAGCAGCTTCTGTAGATATGCGATAATATAGACGGAGAGCAGAAGCATTTTGATGGTGAATGGCATGAGACCGCCGGGCTTCTTCTAGAGCTGTACAAACTACTGGGCGAGTTAGTAAATCCGCCTGATAATTTCCTTCGCTTAAGGGTCCTGGTAGGCAGGAATGAGCTCTAATATGTCCAATATAGAAAGCCTTTTCTCGTTTGTGAATGCAAGTTTGTAGCTGAGTTAACAAAGAGAAAATGGCTGTTCTTCCTTGTGGGAGAGAGGCGGTCTCAATATGAGGAAATAATTTAACTATATATTGAGAGTCAGTGTACAAGTTAAAGGGAACCTGTTGCAATTGTTCAAAAGCATAAATGACTGCCAAAAGCTCTGTTCTCTGAGCTGACGTCTCTAGAGTTTGTTGAACATGGGTTATTGAGTCAATGATTGTTACTGCCCTACCATTAGAGGAACCATCTGTGAATACTAAGGAGGCAGGAGGTGATAATGGTTCTTTTGAACATTTAATAGGAAATATAAACGGATGTAGGGAGAGAAATTGCAATATAGGTGATCTTGGCAAATGATGTAAAATTTGTCCTGGGAAGTTACCTATAGCTATTTGCCACTCTTCTTCAAATTGTAATAGTGTGTCTAATTGTTCTCTTTTATAAGGTATTATTATCTCAGTAACTTCTCTTCCAAAGAGTTCGATACTGCGACGTCTACCTTTGATAATGAGAGTGGCCACTAGGGAGGGATAGGGTGGTACAATCTTCCTAGGAGTGACAGGTAAATGTATCCATTCTAATGGTCCTTCCTGCCACAAGCATCCTGTAGGAGTATATTTAGTGGCTAGAATAATTAAGGCCCAAGATTTGGAATAATCTAGATACTGTAGTTGCTGTTTATTGATGGCCTGTTCTATTTTTGCTATAGCCTTTTCTCCTTCTACAGTTAATTGTCGGGGAGACTTAGGGTTAGAATCTCCCTTTAAAATGTCAAATAGAGGTTTTAAGTCAAGAGTGGTTATTTTTAGATATGGCCTGACCCAGTTGATATCACCTAATAGTTTCTGATAATCATTCAATGTGTTTAAATGATCTTTTCTTAATTGTAGAGGCTGATGGGTGATAGTAGAGGTATGTAATATTCTGCCTAAGTATGAAAAAGAAGGTTCAGTCTGAATCTTTTCTGTGGCTATTTTTAGACCATGTTCTTCTAAAGCAAGGATGGTCTGAGTAAGAATTTCCTGTAAAGTAGCCCGATCTTTATGAGCTAGTAAAATATCATCCATATAATGAATAAGATATAGATCTGAAAATTTCTTTCTAATAACTTGCAATGCCTGATCTACAAACTTTTGACATAATGTAGGACTATTTTTCATCCCTTGTGGGAGAACCTTCCATTGGTATCTCTGATAAGGCTGTTTAAAGTTTTCTGATGGTATGCTGAATGCGAATCTTTGACAATCAGCTGGGTGAAGAGGTATAGTGAAAAAACAATCCTGTAAGTCAATAACAACAACACAATACTCCTGTGGAATTGCCACAGGGGAGGGCAATCCAGGTTGTAAGGAGCCCATATCTTCCATGGTGGCATTTATGGCTCTTAGATCTTGCAAAAGTCTCCACTTGCCTGATTTCTTTCTTATTACAAATATGGGTGTGTTCCAGGGACTATTTGATGGCTCTATATGTCCCTCTGCTAATTGCTGATCAATTAATTGTCGGGCTGCTGATATTTTCTCAGATGTTACGGGCCATTGCTCAACCCATACTGGTTGTGACGATTTCCAGACTATGGGATCAGCAGTCCTAAGGGCAATGGCCCCAATTACAGATCCTGTCGAGGAGTGTGAGGTATTACTTTCCTTTCCTAATCCCTTTCCTGGATTAAATCTCATGTCTAGCATCTGTGATGTTACTCTATCACTGGGGCTATATAATACAACTCCCATTTGAGACAAGATATCTCTTCCCCATAATGTAAAGGGGATAGTCGTAATTACATAGGGACAGAATGTTCCTGAATGTTGATCTTCATCAGTCCAAGTTAGAATCTGAGAACTCTTTTTTACATTAGATGCCTTGCCTAGTCCTACTAGGGAAGTGGAGGTGGTGTGCGTGGGCCATGAAGAGGGCCAATCCTTCTCTGCTATGCAGGAAACATCTGCTCCTGTATCCAATAGACCTTCAATTGGTTTTCCCTGAATTTGTAAAATTTGTGTAGGTCTAGTAGCATGGATTTCTTGTATCCAAAATGCTGCATCACTAGATCCAAAGCCTCCGGCCCCTCTAGCTTCCTGGGTAACAGCTGTCCCTATTTTATGTATTGGTAACAGGATTAATTGGGCAATTCTCTGGTTGGGCTGAATCTGTATAGTTGTGGTGGGTGGGGAAAGTAAAATCTGTATTTCTCCTGTGTAGTCTGCATCAACAACTCCTGGGATGACTAAGATCCCCTGTAACGAGGTGGAGCTCCGTCCTAATATTAAACCTACAGTTCCCTCAGGCAGTGGCCCAGACACTCCTGTAGGAATGGCTGCTACTGGCGAGTCTGGGGTTAGTACTGCATGGGTGGTTGAGTGGAGGTCCAATCCTGCACTGCCTGGGGTTGCCCTGAAGAGGTCACTGACTGATCGAAATTTGCAAAGGGGTTGAAGGTTGATGCCCCTATTATTGCAGGGGCCTGGGGCTGGCCCCTTCTCAAGTTTCCCGATTGAGGTGATGGGATATAACCTCCTTGGGAACTATTTGTAGAGTTTAAAGGCCGACCATTTTTATGGTATTTTGATCTACATTCCTTTGCCCAATGGAATCCTTTCTGACATCGGGGACAAACGGTTTTTGGAGGATTAATATTATTCCCTAATGTATTTCCAGACTGTCGAGGAGCTTGCCATCTGGCCTGAGTATTATTATTTTTATTTGGGCATTCTCTGCTAAAGTGCCCAGATAAGCCACAAGAGTAGCAGTTCATATTTCTTTTATTACCTGTAGTATTGCTGGCTTGTCCTATAGCCTGTACATATTGAGGGTATGTCTCCCCTTTGAGAGCTGCAGCTATAGCTACACCCTGTATAAATGCTGGACTTACATCAGCACACTGTTTTATAAAATCATTTATAGTTCCTGTTCTGCGAATCGGCCTTAATAAAGCCTGACAGGTATTATTAGCATTTTCAAAAGCCAGTTGTTTGATTAGGATATCGGCTGCCTCTTTGTTATTGATTACTCTCTTGACTGCCTGTATGAGGCGAGAAAGGAAATCCTGATATGGTTCCTCGACCTTCTGTTTAACCTCTGTAAGGGTGGTTGTTTCTCCTGCTGTATAAGGTAGGGATTTCCAGGCACTTACTGCACAACTGGTTACTTTGGTAAGTGCCTCTGTGGGCATATTCATTTGCTCCTCAGCCGTGTTAAAATCACCTTCTCCTAATATCATGTCTAGGGTTATTCCTTTTCTGGTTTTTTCGCTAGTGGCTACAGCTTTCTTAGCAAGATCTTCATATTCAGTTTTCCATAATAAGTAATCACCTCCTGAGAGACAGGCTTTACAAACCTGTGACCAATCATAAGGAGTCATCCATTTACTGGCTAGGGTTTCTACCAAGGTTTGTGTGTAAGGAGCTAGAGGTCCATATTCAGAGCAGGCCAATTTTAATTCTTTAAGTACTTTGTAAGGTATAGGCTCCAAGGTGGGGTTTCTATTCCCACCAGACTCATTCTCATATGTAACTGGGAAGCAGAGTGAGAATTCAAGATCTCCATTAGCTTCAGCTTCTCTTATTGCCCTTTGAAATTTAGACATGGAGCTCATAGGAGCCACAGGACCTGGTTTAGGCTTCCTTTCTAATTTGGGGAGCCTGTTTTGAATGGGAGGGCCATTCTCCTCTCTACTGACTGGAAAGGAACAATGGTCATGTTTATGATATTTATTCTCCTCCCGATCAGTAGGCATAGCTAAATTGCTTTTAGATTGAGCTGAAGACAATGATGATGTGTCCTCTCTGGGTGGAGCCGAGGGACTATTTAAATTTTGAGAAAGTTCAACCGTTTTTGCCTCTGGTGCCAAGGTGTCACAGATTGAATCCCAGAGGGAAAAGAAACATGGCAGGACCTTGTCAGATTCATGGTGTTTCTTTAATTGCTTTCCTACTTCAACCCAAGTTTTTAAATTAACAGTTCCATCCTCTGGAAGCCATTGACATACTTCTTCTATAAAACTTTCTGTCTCACTGGGAAAAACCTCAACTCCAATTCTGCTAGTAAGCATATGCGTTAAAAGATTAATACAGAGTCTTTTTTCTTTAGACTCAGTATGACCCATCTTGTCAATCTAAGTTCTGTACTAACTACCCGCTTACCCTACTTATTCTCTATGGGGGGGGGGGGGTTCTGCAGCACCCTACGGTGCAGTCCTATCCGTCCCAAATATGGGGGGACTTACCTAAGGGAACCCTGTTCGGGCGCCAGATGCCGGAGTCCAACCCCAGCAGGTCCAGGGGTCCCCAAAGGTGTAGACGGAGTCGGCGAAGAAGGAAGGACACGGAGACAGTGTTCAGTTGATCAGCAGCCTAGCCAGGATCTCCAGCCAGGATCTCCAGCCAAGTTCTGGTCTGGATCTCCAGAGAGGTTCTGCTGTTTATTGTCTTGTTACATCCATATTTATACCAGTTGATTTTAATCCTGTCAATTTCTATTACAAAGGTTAGGGCATTTCTTATCTCCATTCCAGGGAGTAAAGATTATGTAGCTTAAACATGATTGTTTGTAGTGATTAACTACCCGCCTGGCACTTAGTTAAGGAGTTTCATCCCCTCCCTGACTTCAGGGAAAAATTCCTACCTGGGGAAACAACCTTTCTAGGAGAGGCATCCCCTCCCTGACTTCAGGGAAAAATTCCTACCTGGGGAAACAACCTTTCTCGGAGAGGTGACCTTGGTTAAAACACACAGCGCTAAGGGGAGCAAACATATTAAGAACAGTATGCTATATACGCCAGGTCCCTTGAAACATATGCTGTGCAGATGTTTCTTTCCTGCAGCGACTGTGTCAAGCAGCAAGGATGGACCGGCTTCCGGCAAAAAATATAAGTTTTTGTTTTACTATGGTTGCAAATATCAAAAAATTTCTATATGTGACAGGGCACCAGAGTTAAGTTAAGGGTTTTTCAAAATGCTGACTCACCGAGCTCAAAGAGCTCAAAAGGTTCGCCATCATTGCCCTAAGCCCAGGCAGTCTGGTTTGCTAACAAAATCCTACTTTTGTAGATTTTCACCCAATGACAATTTTAGTCACTTCTAGCAACAATGCATGCACAGTACACCATTTTCAGAAACGGTAACACCCAAATTTGAATGGCCTGGCTTTTAGGATCATTGGTAATAACTAGTACTTACTGTGGGTCAGCCACCAGGGCAAAGCATGCTTTGTTGGATTTTTAAATCTTCATAAAGTCTATGAAATAGGAACCCCCCAAACTGTCCTCACCCAGCCCCGTGGCTGCCTCCAGAGCCGGGCAAGGGGTTCAGAGCACTTACCAGAAACTTTTAACAAGAGGCTTTGGAATCTACTTCGGACCCAGCCTATGTAGAAGAATCCTGTTAGGGTTTTTCCTTGTAGAATTTGGTTCTGCTTAAAGAATTTTCCACTTACTGTAGATTACACCAACAAGTGAGTGTGTGTAATTCTGTGGTCTCCATCCTTGCTTCTCGGAATGAGTCCTGGTAAGAATCACAAACGTTAGCGGTAGATGCAAGTCTCGTGCGAAGGCCCTGGGAATCGTGTTGAGTGCGAGTTTTATATAGTTCCCTCAACTGTCACCTTGTGTATTTGAAGGGTCTTAAAACCCTGTTCTCCAGCTGCTTCCTGTATTCTGTGCAGGACTAGCAGTCACCATGGAACGTCTAGGACAGCACTGAGGGGCACAGCACAGAAGCAGACGCTGTTCCTGGCCTGTTCTGTGGGGGGCGTGAAGCACACTGTGGACTTCCCCATGCAGTCATGGAATAACATGAAGGAACGTAGGCCCTGGAGACCAGTGGGCATGAGGGATTGCTCTCTCGAGTCAGAGCCGTCGGGAGGGGTGCTCGGATGCCGTGTGCATTTGCTGTGCTGGTGTTGAGGGCGTCCAGAGGAGAGGGGCCCTTAAGTGAGACCAGGATTCTGCCTGTCATTGACCAAACTTTGTTTCCTGGCAGAAAGAGCCCCCCCCCCCCCCCTCGTTTCAGGGAACTGGTTTGTATTAAGTTTTTTCCAGACTCAATCTTGATTCCAGTGGCCCTGCTCCTGGTTTACTTATTTTTTAAGTAATACAGGCATTTGGTGACCAGTTAATGCTTGTAAATAAACGTGACATTCCATCATGACAGCGGGCGCCTCGTTCTCAGCGCTGATGTGCTAACCACGGAGTTTTACGCGTCTGTAGGAGAGGAGGGGGTCAGGAAGATGGGGCGCGAGAGGCGGGCACTGTCCGTGGAGCACCGGCCTCAGGCCTGCTGGGAGGGGCAGCGCGGTGTCCCCATTGGCTGCTGCTTCTAGAAGGGAGCACTGGCCACACAAAGACATCGCTGTTCGCTCTCAGATGCGGGTGCACTCAAGCCGTGGGCGTCTTTGGAGACTCTCCACTGAGGAACAGGAGCCTCTGAGATCAGTTGTTCACCTGCTGCCAGGCCCAGCACGTGCCGCTCACCTTGGCCCCAGGCTCACATTTCACCCCACCTGCTCTGTGCCCTTCATTTTCTTCAGTAAAAACACGCCCTTGGTTAGCAGCTCAGGAGGAAATTGGTGTCTCTGATTTTTCTATAATTTGTTTCTCTGTGGCCGTTTCTGGTTTCCCATCTCAAGTTGTAGCCTTGGGATGGTATTGAAGTCCCAGCTCAGGTTTTCTTAGGAGTCTCGGCCCCATAGACCCTGGGTCCTGGTCTGGAGGCCGAGCCCGGCCTCTGACAGCTGCTGGGGCCCGCGCCTGCCCTCGCAGCAGCGTCGCCCGGCTCAGGTGTTGAGCATGCTGTCCTTCTCTGTCCGGCCTTTTATGATAGGACCAGGGATGACCATTCTTAAAGCACTGGGCTTAGTCCAGGCAGAGCAGGTGTTTCATATTAGCCACTTGGTTGTCAATAAAATATAATCACTTCTTGTCAACATGGGTTGTCAGATTTCTTTGATATAATTGCGACTTAGTTTAAGAAGTTATTTCATTGGGAAATTTTGAAAATGGTATGCTTCCGAGATGTATTACTTGGCTAATCAAGAGCAGAATACAGTGTTTGGAGCTGACGCGTCTAAGGTTGCATTTCATAGATGAAGTGTCTGCATTCCCGTTCAGAGCACAGCTGGCTGACACTCTGTTAAAACGACCAAGTGAGAACCTGCGTTGGTGTAAAAATTCCGAAATGCGGTCATGAAACTGCCAAACTGTTGCTCCCTCAGGAATGTCTCTGATCCCCGATCGTGTCTGTGTGGATTCACTTTGTCGCATATGAACAACAGTGTCTGAGTGAATCGCCAGGACGAGTAGGGACGTGGCTGCACGCCGATCTTGGGACGTGGCCGCACGCCGATCTTAGGCCGTGGACCACCCAAGCACTCTCGTCCCGTGTTCCTCGCCCCGGGAGCAGGAAGTCGGCTCAGTGGGCAGGAAAGGGAAAACACCTGTGGTCACAGGCGTCTAGTTACCCCCGTGCCACTCGCTGACAATAAACATGACCTTCGGCTGCGCTGCACAGGCTGACGGGTTCTGACCTGGCCTGTGAACAGTGTCTGTGAGAGAAGGCTCTAAAGGGCCCCGTTGTAGTGAAGCTTTTTAACAAAAACGATCTGTAACAGATGAGTATCTCTTTCCCGGCAACAGATACGCCCGGGCTGGAAACAGGAGCCGCTCATCTGCCTGGAAAAGGGCGGCTCTGCTGCCCCAGGTGCGCAGGGCAGCGACCTTGGGAACTGTGACCCTGCTGTCCTCCGTCATCGTGACTTAAGATAAGCTCAGATAAGGGCCAGATAAGGCCGCTGGCTCAGGCTGGGGGAGATCTGATAGGGGAAGGCGGCAGCGCTGGGAACTGCCGCAGCGGGAGAGCTGACAGCGTTTATAGGCGCCCGTGGCCCCTGCCCAAGTGCAGCTCCTCTGCTATGGAGGGGCTCTCACAGCGGAGAGGCACCCCGGAAGCCAAGAGCACTTACAGGCTGCGGAAGCCCTGTCCTCACACAAGAGTGAGTCATCAGAACAGGCTGGCCTGCTGGCAGCTGCTGTTAACCCATTGCTTGCCAGACCCTGGTCTTCCTGACAGGTGTTTTAAAGCTCACCTAATCAGTGTGCACTGGGGAGTGAGGGGCGGGCAGAGCAATGGTTAGCACACGCCCTCCTTTGCCCGTCGGCTTGGCACTGGGTGAGTCCTCTGTAGGGTCCCCCCCACCCCTCCCCCATGTGGTTTTCGTGGGCCTCGTGGCAGAGGGCGTGCCCTGGCGTCGGGGATGTCAGTGGGGACTCACTGTGGTCCCAGCACTGCCAGTTCCCTGGTCCCAGCCGCCCACTCCTGGCGCGGAGGTTCCACCTTCCGAAAGGTGGCTGTGGCTCAGTTCAGGGGCGCCGTGCTGTACCCTCCTCCCTGTGTGTCTTCTGGCCCGGACTAAACGCACCCGTGCAGCCTTCCGTTTTCATGGGAAGACTCCCGAACCCCCATGTTACGTTTAATGTGTGTGCTTTGTAAGACAAGCTAATGGTTTCTCCCACCCCCCGGTTAGCCGCAGAGTCTTTTAAAGTGCATTGTATTTTTCTGCCATTCTTTTACATTTATCTCCCTGAACTGAAGCATGCTTATGAATAAAGTATTAGTATACTCTCAGTGACCTGATTATATTCCCAAATCAGCCTTTCATGGGCTTTATTAATAAGGAATGTGCTCTTAAAACTTTGGAAATATTGAATAATTGGTGATACTTGCTATATGTAATAAAATCTCTTCCAATGAGCTTGGCCTAAGTTCAGAAAGTGGAAAAGGTGTAGGTGTGCATACAGTCACAAACAGGCCAAGGACTTACTGCCGATAAACGCTGTGAAGAATGGGAACTGTGGGTTTAAGGTTAACATTCATGCTGTGCCCGTCGGAATTCCGGGGTGAGATGCGTGTGTGGGCTGGTGCCGTCCATCAGAAGCACATGTAGGAGCAAGGAATGGCTTCTGATGTAGGAGACTGGCCTGGGGCTCACAGGGAGGGGCTGAGAATAGCATTGCAGTGAGAAATGGGGGGAGGAACTGTGATTTTAGGGAAGAATTAGCATGTACTGTGGCCGGGGAGGAGCAGAAGAGACATTCAGGGCTGTATTGGGAAGAGGGTATCTACTTGATGGCTCTGAGCACCACATGGACAGTGTGGGCCGTGAATGCTGGGTGAGAGCCATGAGGAGGCGTGGCAGCCCGGGGGCTCCCCGAGTCTTGCGAGCCGGCCGGAGGGAATGGAGAGATTGACCAGGAGCCTAGGTGCTCCCAGAGGGAGAGAGAGGGGCGCAGACAAGACAAGAACAAGGGCAGTGGTAGGACCGTGTTCTGCCGGGGGTGAGAGAAGAGGCAGCAGGCTGAGGAACCCTATCAGGAATGATTCGGGGATGTGTTGACACCCCTTGCTGAGAACGGTAGTGATCTGAGCAGTGTTTTGTGAAGACGGTAAGGAGTGTGTGGAGGGTGGAAGGAGGACTAGACGCAGGGCCCCAGTGAGGAGAAGCGGATGAATTGGGTAGCGCTGTTTGAGGGTTAGGGGAGGTAGAATTAATCATGACTCTAACGGAATCCCCAGGCGGTGCTAACAATTTGAATATTTGATAACTTGGGAGAAAATGTTTAGTGAACACATTTTTTAAAATTGAGATGTAGTCAACAACTGAGCGTAAGGTGTGCAATGTGTTGACTTGAATGAGTCAACCATTTCATGAGCATCTATTAGAAGGGGAGCCACGCGGGTCATGTGGGAAGAGCAAGGCGCAGTCTCTGCCCAGATGGAGCTTGCGTTGAGCGGGAAGGGACACGGAACGGGGGTAACTACCTAAAGCCAAGTGCCCGGAGCCCCGAGGAGAGAGAGCAAGGAAGGGGCTAGAGCAGTGGTTCTCAACCTTCCTAACGCCGCGACCCTTTAATACAGTTCCTCATGTTGTGACCCCCAATTTCATTGTTACAAATTGAACATAATGAAAGCACAGTGATTAATCACAAAAACAATATGTAATTATATATGTGTTTTCCGATGGTCTTAGGCGACCCCTGTGAAAGGGTCATTAGACCCCCAAAGGGGTCGCGACCCACAGGTTGAGAACCGCTGGGCTAGAGTGATGAAGAAGGGGGCAGTGCTTTAGAGCTGCCTGGGAGTGAGACCAGGCAGAGGGAGGGGAGCCCCTCACCGCCTGGGGGACAGCACCCAGCAGCAGGGGCAGGCCTGGATGCCCGGGACCAACAGGACAACTGCCTGGCCGGGCAGAGCCACACGGGGCAGAGGGTGGGGAAGGAGAAGTGTGACCGGAGTGGGGCAGTTAGAGTCCTGAAGCCACGGTGAAGGTTCGCCTTCTGTCTGGGCTGTGATGGAGAGCCACCAGGAGTGCCACGATGTCTGTTTTAAAAGCTGCTTGTGTGCTCAGCCGGCGTGGCTCCGTGGTGAGCATCAGCCTATGAACCAGGGGGTCACGGTTCCATTCCCTGTCAGGGCACAGGCCTGGGTTGTGGGCTCCATCCCCAGCGTGGGGCGTGCAGAAGGCAGCCGATCCATGATTCTCTCTCATCACTGATGTTTCTCTCTCTCTCCCTCACCCTCTCCCTTCCTCTCTGAAATCAATAAAAATGTATCTTAAAAAATTTTAAAAATAAAAAGCTGCCTGTGGCAGCGGAATTGAACAGAGGAATACAGCCACGGGCCGCCTCACGAGGGGTAGGGTCTGAAAAATGTGTCGCTGGGCGATTTCGTTGTGCAGACATCACAGAGCACCTGCGCGCACCTAGACGGCAGGCCCCGGGCTCTGGGACACACCCCCTGGGCGGCAGACCGCTGACCCACACGTGGTGATGCGATGAGAGCCTGATGAGAGCCAGAGGCTGTCGCATCCCCGGGGGGATAGGGCGCGGTCGAGAGGGGTGAGAAGTGGGTGCTGAGCACACTGGAGGTGGAGCCTGTTTGTCGATGAGGCCGATGTGGGCTGTGAGGCAGAGTCAGGGACGCCTCCAGGTCTGCGGGTGGTGGTGTCCCTTAGAGAGAGCTCGTCCTGCCTCTGAGGGAAGCAGGCCCTCGCACAGCCGTGGGAGGGACCCGCCCCGCGCTCCTCAGTGCAGCCGGGCAGCAGCCTGGGCCACGGGGGAGTGGTGCCCTTCCATACGGGGGCGCCGGGAGAGGAGCTACGAGGTGGGGTGGGGGAGGCGGTGGAAGTCGGAGACACCTGATAAACATCCTGGAGGCAGCGTCCAGCAGGCGGTTGGATGTGGGCTTTCAGAGCCCGGGTGGCAGCCTGCGGGGAGGTGTGCCATTTTTAAATAAAAAGATTGAATAAATATAATTTTATTGATTTCAGAGAGGAAGGGAGAGGGAGAGATAGAAACATCCCTGATGAAAGAGAATCACGGATCAGCTGCCTCCTGCACGCCCCACATTGGGCATCAAGCCTGCAACTCGGCCATGTGCCCTGGCCAGGACTCAAGCCCTGACCTCGTGGTTCATAGATCAACGCCCAACCACTGAGCCACACTGGCCGGGCTCAGGTTAAAATCTCGTAAGAGTCCCCAGGGCTGTGGCTTTGTCTGTGGATAGCTGGGTTACTTTCCACCCCTCCACTTAAACTTCTCTCTTCCACCATTAAGTCCAGTATCAGTTGCTGAAGTTGCAAAGTATAAGATAAAAGTGGAAATTTACGAAGTATTTACAAATAGTGTACATTCAGTAATTCAGTTTCTGAAAACCAGGGCTGGCTAAAGGCTGCATGGAGGCTGATGAAACCCAGAGGCCTTTGGGTTAAACCAGCCTTGTCCTTATCGTAAGACAAGACGGTGGGTATTGTCAACAGCAGGGACCTACTGTTTGGGGAGGGTCCGCCACCTGAGAGCAGTGTTGGGGCTGAGCCGCTGGGCTTGCGGATAAGACCGTCTTCCCGTGACACAGCCTCGTCCGGGGTCCAGGTGCCTCGTGCTGAGCGCGGCCTCTGAAGGTCTGAGAGGAGCCAGCGATGGCGATGGGGAGACGGTGACTGGGGCAGGGCCTCGATGCTGGTCGGGCATGCCTTCGTTTTCAATCATGATGGGACGTGAATGCTGTGCGCACGGTCAGCTCACAGTCCTGGACACGCAGGGAGAAGGGTCCTGAACACACTTCAGAGGCCCAGCCATGTGTTTCGCACGCAGGTTACAAGTTTGCGTCCTTTTGCTCCAGGTGACATCATTCCATCCCTTCCCTCCCGCATCTAATCTTTAGTGTTGAATTTCCCAGAATCCTCTAGTGAAACAGGAAAGTAACGCCCCCGTGCCTGCCTTAGGTGTGGACGTGCATGCAGCTGGGGTAACTGGGCAACCGGATGGAGCGTCCCCAGCTCGCGGGAACCCCCGGGTGCCCATTCCATTCTGTCTCCCCCGTGAAACCTGACTTTCCCTGTCTTCTCAGGTGAAGTCGGTGATAAACCTCTTGTTTGCGGCCTACACGGGAGACGTGTCTGCACTTCGGAGGTATGTTCCCGGGAGGGCTGGCGAGCGGCTCACAGATGTTCATGAAGCAGCTTCTGGGCACATGGCCATCTGAAGGCTAAGCCTCACTTGCATGCCCCTCTAATATAAAGGACCCAAACTAATGTACATTAAATGCCCGCTCCCAGGGCAGTAGGCTTGCTGTGCAGTCTCCTCCCTTCCTGCCTCCAGCAAAGCCCAGGCCCCTCTTGTCCTAAGTGGTAGCGGGACCTTCTCCAGCCCCAGGCACCCTCCACCCCATCTCTGGCCGGAGGGGGAAGGAGGGGCAGTAAACAGGCCGCACGGCACTGCGTATCTAACATCAGGTCTTTTGTGTAGAGCTGCAACTCCAGTGTGATCAAGTCTGTGCTTAACTCCATCTTTAGAGTCTGTCAGTCCTTGTGTCAGTGCTGTACCGTGTGCTTCAGAGTCACTAAGAGACTGGTCTTCATGTTCTCACCACGAAGACAATGATGTGGGCTGCCAGGTGTTAGCTAACCAGCACTTCGCTGGTATTTATATTGCAATATATAAATGTATGCAACACATGTACACCTTAAACGTACATCAAGTTACATGTGAATTACATCCCAATACAAATGTGCTCTCCAAAGACATTTAAGAAAAATAAGGTGACTGGTTCTGGCACTCTGTGGCCTGTAACCTGTGGAATGGGAGCTGGGGGAACACTGAGTGAGGCGCTAGTTGCTTGCCCGCTGAAGCGCACACTTCGCATGGTGGTGTCACTGTCCTTGAGTTTGAGTAACTGGAGTGCCGCTCACCCTGTGCAGAGGGCGAACGCTTCCTCTTACCCAACGAGAGCAAAGCTGAGGAAGGGGGCGAGGTGGCCGTGGCCGGCGGGACCAGGCCTCGAGCTCCGGGTGATGAGCCGGGTGGAGGGCCCTGCCTCCAGGGCCTTAGCCCGAACCCAGGGTGTGATGCTGTGTGAGTGTAATATTTTGTAAACACACAGTGAAGAGCTGTGCCTCCACATTTTCAGATTCGCCCTGTCGGCCATGGACATGGAGCAGCGGGACTATGACTCCAGAACGGCCCTCCACGTGGCTGCCGCCGAGGGTAAGGACGTGGCCCCGCGTCCACTTGTTTTTCAGACTTGGCCTCGACTCGGCACTCAACTCTGCCTGCTTTGTGTTGGATACAGGTCACGTTGAAGTCGTGAAATTTTTGCTGGAAGCCTGCAAAGTCAACCCTTTCCCCAAGGACAGGTGAGCCCAACAGGCCTAACACCGTGGCAGGCCCGGGGTGCGCTAGTTAAGGGTGGCGTGTTTAAGCCCACCAGGTGCATGTGGGAGGTGTGCTTGAACTCGGGGTCGTGCCTTCTAAAGGCAACACCAAACCGTGTCTGCTGGGGAGAGGGTCCTCTCTCCCCTGTTCTATTTCTTACCCAAAGATGGACTCTTGTCCAGCATTTTTCACGTCAGTGTGAGTGTGGTCAGCACACGTAGGAAGGAAACAGCTGTTTGCCCTTGGAAAGAGCAAGTAGGAACTGTGTCCTCGGGTTTTCAGCGACACGGGGTAGCCGAGACGTGGACAGGCGCGCACTGAGAGCGTGTATGCATGCTGCTGCTCTGGAGCCCCCAGCGAGCGGACGGGGTTTCCGAAATGCCCCATTGGCCCGAGTCCCTCTCGGGGGCTTCGAGGAAGTGGGACTTCAGTCCGTGCTCTGGGGAGACGAGGCTGGAACACAGTTCGCTCCTCTCCTCTCCCTCTCGGCCCACATGGCAGACTGCCACTCATCCTGCAGGAAGCGTGTCCAGAGGACGGCCCAGGAGCAGTGCAGCGCGTGTAGCTGCTCGAGCTCTCCCCACACACTCGCACGTCAGAACTGCACGCGTGCTCATGCGCTCACACACAGTAGAACTGCACGCGTGCTTACGGACTTAGGTGCCCCAGTGTCTACAAGGGTTACGTCCTGTTGGATTGATCCCTTTATCGTCATGCAGTGCCTGTCTCTTCTCACAGCCTTTTCGCCTTGTTGTTAAAGTGTAGTTTGTCTGATACGAGTATTTCTACCCCAGCTTTTTTCCCCCTTTGTATGGAATGTTTTTTCCATCCCTTTACTTGCAATCTGTATTTTTCACTGAGGTAGATCCCTTGTAGACAGCATACATCAGAGCCTTGTTATCCATTTTGCTACCCTGTCTTCTGACCCATGAGTCAGTGAGGAAGGAGAATAAAGGTTTAGAAGAATGGAAGGAGAGAAATACTCGGAGAGATTGGATATTAATGAGTGTGGATTGGATAACTGAGGACTATATTAAGTTTGGAGCATGCTGGTTATTCTCTAGTTAAGGTTTTACTTTTTTAAATTAGAGGTTTAGCTTTTATTAGGTCAGCTTGCAAGAAATGCAGGGAAGTTATGGAGTCCGTGTCTGAAAACTGTGAGCAACTTTGTCAGTGTGGTAACACATTGGTTCTCTAAGGCCATACCTTTATTAGCAGCATCCTAAAACCTCACGCTGGGACGACAACCCTCCCTTTTATCCCCAGACGTGACGCCCACGCCGGCTCTTTCCTTAGCAAGACACTGAACAGCGCTCCTCTCACTCTATTTATAATCCCAACCACATTACTCACCACATGTGGAGATACCTACTGTGCTTGCGTATTTAAGGATTGGGGTGTGTTGTGGGTTTTTTGTCCTAATTGGCCAGTAGGAACGTGGAAGTGAAGTACCCATCTGATAGCAAAGGTTAGCTAAGCAAATAACTTGGTAACTAGGTATTCAACTATTTGAGATTGTAATTTAAACCAAGACAATTCTTTCTTCTGTTTCATAGTCAGCATCACCTCCACTTGAAGAATAGGCTTGAGCAAATTTAGTGTATTCTGTAAAGTTGATATTTTGCATTATTTCATGGAAAAAGTTGTAAAAAAGGTAACTTGCAGTTAACATTCAATTCCCCCCCGCCCCCCCGAAAGACAGGGGACTGAAAACTGTCCTCACCTCCCATTTAAGGCCACCGACTCCCTAAGTAAATGAAGGCCAGTAAAGAAGTAAAAGCAACTTAATTCAGCTGGGGACTTTTGCGGGGAAAAATACATGTAAAATGTTACTTACCTGATTTTAAAAATTAAGAACAGGTTACCAAACTTTATCCAGAAATATTTTTCAAGTGAAACTGTACATACAAAACCTTGTGGGTCCATATGGTGGCCTCCTTCAGAAGGTGAAAGGTTAAGGACAGAGATGGAGGAAACTGAAGGAAGGGAAGCCAGAAGGTGGCGAGTGGCATGAGCCCGAGCGCCTGGCGGCCAAGGCCCAGCGACATGAGTGAGGAGGAAGGGGGGCTTCATCGTTTGTGAGGTGTTAGGGGGCCAGCGGTCACCCTCTGTCCCTTCCTTGGGTTGTGTGTCACCGTCAGCCTCATTTCTTTAAAGGCCAGTGAGCTGGTTCACCACTGCTGGCCACTCTTCATGTCGTCTCATCGTCGGTCTTCCCCTGTCACCCTCAGAGCACAACCCCAGCAACACGGCGGGCAGGCAGGGGTTGCGCTCCTGCCCGTGCGTGGCCCTGGGTCCCACCTTCACCAGAGAGGAACACGCCCATTCCTCGGGGTCGAGCTTCTCCTGCGATGTGTGCTCGCGCCCTGATGAGGTCGCGGTTATTTCCAGGCCTTTGGGATTCACTGCGATTCTAATTAATAGGAACGTAATTTTCCTAGCAAAGGCTGGGGCGTGGATGCCACAAACCTGCGTTTTCTTCGGACTTTTTATTGAGAGCGAGCTCCCTTGAGCTTTTCAGGCAGTCCCAGCTCGGGGTCAGGAGTCTCCTGTGTCCGCCAGCACCAGGACTTCCCCTGCGGAGGCACCTACATCCTGTCCTCCTCCTCCCCGGGCCCCAGGCTGCCCCCCAGGCCGCTTTTTGAGCCACAAGCCCCTTCTGTTTATTCCTCCCACTGGTGGTTGCTGGTCGCAGGGCTGAGCTGGCACGGCCCTTCCCTGCCCCCGAGCCCGGAGGCGCCTCACGCCCCGTCCTGTGTGCTGCCCGCCCAGGTGGAACAACACGCCCATGGACGAGGCGCTGCACTTCGGCCACCACGACGTGTTCAAGATCCTGCAGGAGTACCAGGGCCAGTACACGCCGCAGGGCGACGCCGACGACGGGAAGGAGAGCCAGACGGTGCACAAGAACCTCGACGGCCTCTTGTAAGCCCGGTGCCCACGAAGTCACGTACCTGTGTCACGTGGACTTGATCAGGGCGCGTGTGTCTTTCTGCCTCTAGGTGTGTCTCCTACAGCGTGGGTCAGCGCCGTGCTACCGGCAGCCTCCTCGCTGTCCGCCCAGGACAAACCTGATCTCTTGGGGACAAAATAGAAATAAAACCACCTCCCTCCACAATGTGAGCACTGTTGACCTGGTGCACTGTAGAACCCGATGTAGAAGTAGTGCCAGTGCTGGCTTCGCGTGAGGTCCCCATGATTCTTGTGTTTTGTGGACTTTCAGTTTGACGCATCAATAGAAATTAAGCTGTTATATATACAGCCTGTCCACAGGGGCGAGGCTGCCTTTAGAAGCAAAATAGTGTGATTTCCAGGACTCCACATATAGACTTAGCCTGAGCGTTTGAACAACTGCCTGCACTTATGGTTGTGTGTTGAAGATTTCTCCCATCCCCCTCGCTTCATGATGTGACTAAAAATTATAGTTAACAGCTGTGAGTAGGATAGACCAACTCTGATCAGACTATCAGGGCATCTGTTCAAGATATGTTTGGTGACCAAAAAAGTGTGTCAATGGAGTTCTACTTTTGGAAATTTTTCCTTTTTCTACGTCCCCTCTGCCCAGCCTCTGCCCTTTAGCTGGGCAAGGGGGTGTGGCAGGCCCGTCCTCATGTTTCCACACACGTCAGATCTGGCATGTGAGCTGTAAGGAGCTGCCTGTCTATAGATGAGCCAGACAAACGGAGTTCGCATTGGCCACACTGACCCGCCCAGAGGGGTGTGCTCCTGCGGCTCTCAGACCACATTTCTCAGCTTCCAGGGTAACTTGAGAAGTGCTCCGAGTCCGAGGGGAACCGCTGCAGAAGCTGCACCGAGAGGTCTGTTCCCTGTGGGGTCCACCAGGTCACGCGGTTCCTTGATTCTCTAGCGGACCCTTGGGTGCACTGCGGCGTTTAACAAGGCCAGATCATTTTAAATTGAGCCCCAGCATTTTTCGGGGAAGGAATTGCACATATACTTTGAAGGGGTATGTTAGTGAGAATATCTGATATTAAGTGCACACGCACACATACACACACACGCACACATGCACACGCACACACATGCACACATGCACACGCACACACATACACGCACACGCACACATGCGCCTCGACTTCTTCGAAGCTGTTTAGTGAAATGAGCAGAACTCTCAACCCCAGGAAAGCTAGTGGCTACATTAATACGGCAAATCCCTTCCCCTTTTCTATGGGCAACACGCTGCTTCCGAGGTTTATGGTGCCTGACGGCCCGTTGACCCCGCTAGGGGCCTGCACGTGTTTCGATTTTTGCTTCCGTCTAAGTTAGTGGCTCGGCCCCGCCTGCTCCGACAGCGCGTCCTTGAGGACGTGTGGCCGTGGCCGTGCCGTGGAGGACTGAGCCGCCAGCACGAGGCCGGCCCGTGTGTCTGTGGGAACGAGGCGGCGGGCCTCCAGTGGAGCCCGTGGAGCCAGGCGGCCGGGGAGCAGCGTTGCCCCGGCAGACCCGCCACCCGACACCAGCGGGGTCCCCACTTCAGGAGCAGCGCTGTGAGCTGAGGGAGCCCTCAGAGGCTCCTGTGGCGGACGGTTACTGATGAAAAGAGGTTCTCGCTATTATTTCCGAACGAAGTCTTCACCTTTTCTCCGATTAAGACTATTTTGTAAAATCTTGTGGTTTAGCTCAGTGTGCCCTTATCTACCCACGAGGCTATGTGCGCTGCACACTGGCTCCTGCTGTGGCCGCTGGCTGTAGGCTGACAGCCTGAGGATCTTCGGTTTAAATGCTTTGGGCTGTGCCGCTAATGGATGCCACCTGTATACTCCAAAGATCTTTGTGTTTGGCGTTAGGCTCCTCTGCCCAGGAGAGCGCTCTGGTGACGTTTACTCAAGCTTTGTACTCACTGCTGTTTGCTCTCTGGGCTCTGTGCTCACATCACGGGTGCAATGTGCTGCCCCCCACGCTCCTGAACTGGGGAGCTGGGCGAGCAGTCGGCCATGGGGTGCTGCTGTCTGTCTGGCCGGGCCTGGGTGACGGCCTGTTGGGTTTAGACTCTTCCTGGGATTGTTCAGCTATGAATGTATTTGCCGCCAGAACCTCCCACAGTGAACTAATCGTAACTGTTCAGTTGTAAGTATTCTGAAGTCGGGAAATATTTATTTTAAGTGAAATCGGGTAGTGTTGCTTTCCACAGCGTAATAAACACATGCATAAAAAAACCTATGGCAATGAAATTTTAAAAAAAACAGCCACGGGGTCTCTGCCAGCCCTGGGGTGGGCATGCCCTGGGCAAGGCCGCACTTGGCTGGGTCGGATCCATTCCTGATGCCTGTGGAGAGCCAGGCGCCGGGCAAGGTGTCAGGGGTGGGCACCGTGGTGGTGAAGGTGAGAGCCCTGTGTGGACTTGATCTCTGAAAGCGAGAGGGTGGGGGGCCGGGGCAGTCTTCCTGGTCTCACCTGCTGACCTGACAGTGAAGTGAGTAAATCTGCAGTCGCAGACCAGATGGTACGCAAGTAGCTCAGGAATGTGTGAGGCGGCACTTAAACCAAGGCAGGCGGGGGGCTGTTACAGTTAGGTGGACAGGACGGGGTTCAGCAGGAGACTTGGGAAGGCACGTGTGTGTTCAGATGGGAAGGTCAGAGAATTTAGTCAGCTATTAAAAGGGGCAAAGACTGGGTGTTTCGATTCTGTTCCGGAGTCTGAGCCCCGGCCTCCGTGTGCCCCTGCTGCCCCCACCCCCACCCCCTGGGTCAGTGAGGGCCGCTAGGAAGTGAATCCAACAAGCGGTCATGAAGCAAGAGCCGCTCAAGGCGCTTCCCTCTGGGACAAGAAATGGGAGAGGCTGAGCAGACACCACACCGGGCGCAGAGGGCGCAGCGGCGTTGACCCAGAGCTTAGCTAGTGACAGCAGGTGTGTGGCGGCAGGTGTGTGGCGCTCTCTGTGCAGGTGCCTCCGAGCACCTTTATACGCTTTGTGCACCCATTTATCCCTAATAAACGTGTTTAAGCTGCTTGCCTGGGGCTCTTTCTTCAATGGGTCACATAAGACGCTCCATTTCTCCGTGTGGGAGACACAAAGGCGGAGCTGAGTCTTAGGTCGGTTTCACTGAAGAGCTGCTAGTACACGACCTCGTCAAAGGAGGTTCCCTGAAGCCACTGTAAGGCCGTTTCCTTGAAATTGTGCACGTTTTTGTAGAACATGTGCAGTTTCGGAGCTTCGGGCTGTGTCTGTCTCCCGCTTTGATGAGTGAGACGACTGTGCCGGAGCGATGGCCCAGGGCCTCAGAGCACCCCCACCCCCATGGCCCAGGGCCTCAGAGCACCCCCACCCCCATGGCCCAGGGCCTCAGAGCACCCCCACCCCCATGGCCCAGGGCCTCAGAGCACCCCCACCCCCATGGCCCAGGGCCTCAGCACCCCCACCCCCATGGCCCAGGGCCTCAGAGCACCCCCACCCCCATGGCCCAGGGCCTCAGAGCACCCCCACCCGCAGCCAGGCTCTTCTCCGACTGGTTCCCGGCGTCTCCCACCCCAGGGCGCTGGCTCGGGACAGGTGCTCGGTGTGTGATGAACCGGTGAACGACCGAATACCCAGAGCAGCCATTCGAGGAAATGCCCTACCTGCGGGGGCAGCGCCAGGTCTCACACGGGCGCCAGGATTCTGGAAACAGTCCCTGGCTTTTCTCACTTTCCCTGGGATGGCCAGAGGCGAGTGAAGCACTCCGTTCCTCAAGACTTCCTAGTCCACTCTCGCTGGCAGCCAGCAGGCAGACTGAACGCGGTTAACGCCAGGTAAGTAGCAAGATCTAGGTCCTTCCATCCGAGCAGCCCTCTTCCCCAGTGAGGAGGCATTTCCCCCAGGTGCCACCTGGAAGCGGACGGAGCACGGCACAGACACCACACGGATTACCCTACACCCCCCTGAGCCACCTCTACTCGTGACTCCCACGTGACCGACTGTGTGAGAACACGCGGACCCTGGCAGCGGCACTGGCTCCGTTCCCCGCAGGGTCCCCTGCGTGTGAGTCCTGCAGGGACAGAGGGAGAGGGAGGCTGTGGGTCATGGTGCTCGCCTGGCTTCGGAACCGCTGCTGCCCGACGCCCTCCCACAGCGTGAAGTCGCTGCCCGTCCTCGCCCGACTCCCCAGCGCCCGTGCCTCTATCTGAGAGCACCGTGGGGAAGGCACCTTTCTGCACGGGGGCAGTGACGTCCCAGCAACAGCTCCCGGGGCGCGGGGAGTGGGAGTCAGATGGAGACAAGCAGAGTCCCACTTGACAGGCACTTCAGCGTGAAGCCGTGTCAGCAGCACCGACGTTCATTTAGAACAAGGGCCTCGTTATTTGTGCACAGGGGGCAGCTGTGGTCGCAAGGCCACGGGACTCATCTGCTCTTTAGGGCGCCCACCACAGCCTTTCTCACGTGTCCTCTCTGACCGCGGCCACGGACCGCCTCGAACCTGATGGCGAGCGGGTGAGGAGGCACAAGGCTGAGCAAGACGATGTTATTAATCTCATTTTAAAGCAGTGGCGGGGGCCTTTTTCCTGCCAGGGGCCACTGGATATTTATAACGTCATTCTCGGGCCAAACAAAAGTATCAACTTAAAAAGTAGTAGCCTGCTGCCCTGGCTGCTGTGGCTCCGTGGATAGAGCATCAGCCTGCAGACTGAAGGGTCCCGGGTTCAATTCCGGTCAAGGGCACAGGCCGTGTTGTGGGCTCGATCCCCAGTAGGGGGTGTACGGGAGATAGCCAGTCAATGATTCTCTCATCATGGATGTTTCTCTCTCTCCCTCTCCCTCTCGAGTTAAATAGAAATATATTTTTAAAAATTAGCCTGCTCTATTTGGTCAAATATGTAATTAGCTTACCCCTCATGCCTTGGCAGGGCCAGACCAAAGGGCCTTATACAGCTCACGGGGCAGACGTTCCCCACCCCTGTTTTAAAGGACTGCTCATTGTTCTATGAAAAACAACAGCAGCAAGAACAAGAAAAGTAAAATAAACTTACCCAGATCTCTGACCCCACCCCCCCCAAAAAGGAAATATATTTTTAAGTTTAATCATAAGTTTAAAAAAATGAGAAAACACCAAACCTACACGTAATGCCCGTAACGTGTCAGATCTTCGCACCGAATGCTGTTAGTGAGACCGGCGCTGGCACTGAACGCTCCCTGAGAAGCGAGCAGTCCCTCGGCCAGTGCGTGCGATGAAGCCACCCAGACGCTCACGGGCAGAACGCACGCCAGAGAGGGGAGCACGGCAACGAGAAGCAAGGGTTGGCTGAAGTCTTTGTTCCTTTATCCTTTCAGTTTACAAAGTCCACGCACACCCAGCCAGGCTGCCGCCGCCTCAGGTGTGAAGGGAGAGGAGCCGTGGCTGGTGTTCAGTCCAAAGGACCAGGTGCACGTGCATTCAGTGCAATCGGGAGGCGTCAGCTTTAATTCAGAGCAGACGTCAAGCAAACCCCATCCCCACCCAAAAAGCACCGCATTGCTCAGTGACTAGTGACACAGTGACGGCGATGGTGGGAGCACAGACGCAGCTACGAGGACAGCAGGCTGTGAAGAACCGTGTCAAACCCGACCCCCACACACGATCTCTGTGTCAGAACTAAGGAAGGAAGAAGGCACGTAACGTAACACACGCCACAAATGCCACCAGTCAGAACGGGTCTGGGAGAAGCACGGACAGACGGTGGGACCATTTGCAAATGCCTTTTTCAGAAAAACACTTTATCAGTGGAAAGAAGCCATTGTCCACGCGGTTACACAGCACGAGCTTTCAAGGGTTTGATTCTCAGACTACCTCTGGGTAACGACTGGCCAGTTACATTCTTCCTCAGTTTGAAAATGTTAGGACTAGGAGGCGAAATACCAGCGAATGACAATAAAGACAAGCTAATCCATTAAGAAACAGGAACTGAGCCGCGTCCATCTACACCCGATTACTCTCCACTTTGAAAGAGCATCAGGTCTGGCTTGAGCGGCCGGGAACAGCTGTGCCCGGATAGAGCGTGAAGGCGATCGAACTGACCAGCGGCCGTGCTGGAGGCAGCGTCTTCTGCTGTGGACACTCACGCTTACACAGCAAACACGACTCCCGAATGTGGGGATGTGCTGCCTTCCACTGGTGTTAGCCAGAATCATCACCGTGACAGCAAAGCGAATCCTCCCGAGAGAGAATTTGTCTTTGGCTGCGAGTGGCTAGTGTGGGCGTTAGGATAAAATACAGAACACAGCTGTTCCCCCTGCCCAGGTTCAGATGGCTACCTCTGTTAGGAGGTGATGCAATTCTAGATAAACTTAGCTCTGAACTGTTTCCTAGGGAAACCAGGGGAAACTTCCAGCCATATTTAAGGCAGAGAAAACAAACACGAATTCTCCAGAAGAGGATCAGCCAGAATCCCCTAAGCCAGCAGGGTCTGTCCCGACCCGCGGGCTGGCCCTGGCTTGGCGAGTGGCATTGCTGGGTGCTGCCGACGCCTCCCCTTCCCACTCTCACCCGGGGAGTCCTGACTGCTCTCATGTGTAGCCCCGCTCGCTCCACTCCGTGGAGAGGGCCTCTCCCTTTTACCTTTAATGAGACGCATGCAGCCCTGCAGGGTAACAGGTGTCTGAATTAGGGGGAATCCACTTGCTACCAACAGGCTGCAGCACACTGTGGGCCTTTCTTCCCTTTCCCTAGAAGTGGATGCGAGGACAGAACAGCAGGAGGGAGCACAGGCGGAGGGACAGGTGTCGGCAGAGGAGACGAGAAAGCTCGTGCTCTATACTGCGTTCATCTGTGGAGAGAGGAAACGTAGGTCGGTTTAGTGCACGGCCCGGTGCAGGGCAGGCTCACAGCTCTCACATTGTCTGTTAACAAAGAAGCAGGAGGACAATTCTAGCAGCACACAACCGTGGTCTAGAGGCTGTCAGCATGGCTCCCTCCCGGACACACGGAGACCTTCCCATCCCCTCAGCTGACGGATTAGTGCTCTGCAGCTGGTGGCTTAGGCCTGGCCACCCATCCCGGCTGCACAAAGCTTTCGGCTGTTATGCAACCAGCAAATCTGCTCCTGCAAACCAGGGAGGGACATGGGGAAACGGTGGACGTGCCTACAGGCCGCTCAGCAGGAATAAGACACGACTGTCTCAGGTGTGGGGAGAGCAGCAGGACCCGTGGGAACCCCTGCCTCCAGCAGTGCCTCCTGCTCAGTGGCCTGAAGGCGGCACCTGGCAGGCGGCAGTGCTCACCCAGAGGACACCGCCCACTGTCGGGCTGGGCTCTCCCTACTGGCACCTAGTGAGTGGGGCGGGGCGCCGCTGAGCATCCTGCACACTGACCGGCCTGCATGAGGGGTGCGCAGCCCAAAGTGCCCCGACTGGGCAAACCACGGAGGGGGAAGCAGCGATCCCTAGAAGAAAGGGGCTCGGGGAGGCCCTCGGAGCTTGGATAACAGCAACTGGCGGGTGCTGGGAGGGGGTGGGGAAGTGAGGGGAGGAGGAAGGCAGAGCGAGCTCCGGGGAGGGAAAGCGCCAGGAAAGGATTTTGGACGAAAAGCACAATGAAGGTTTGCCCGTTTCAGTGCGGCTGATGCTGCCAATGTGTGGCTAGGGGGTAGACTTCGGAGGAGTGGGAGGGAGGAAGCCTGGACTCGAACCAGCCCCTGTTCCTCAGCAGCTGTGACAGGCGGGCGTGTTCGCTGGCCTCGCTGTATCTCAGGTCCCCCCCGCCAGGAGGCAAAGGCGGATGGGGTGCTCAAGGGCTAAATTGGACACAGACCGCCGGTGTGGCAGACAGACAACAGCAGCAATGACTAAATGTCCCTTATGGTCACATCAGCTCTGACCAAAGGCCTGGGAGAGGCGATGGGTTTTCCTGGCGCCGAGGAGAAAGTTTATTGGACAGGAAATCCCGGCTAAACACGTACGTGGGTCCTGCGCGGGAGCACGCGTGCCGTCCCCCGGACAACCTCCCGGGGCCTGCGGGCTCCTGCTCCTGAGGGGCACAGGCATCGCCCACACCAGCCCACCGCGGGCCACCCGTGCCCAGAGCTGCTGCCTCCAGACCTGGGCCTGGCTGCTCTGTGAGGGGTTACTCCGGGTCAGAGCAGGTGCCCTATTCCAGGAGTGGATGCTGATGCGAAGGGTGGCCCAGGTGAGGACAGACCATCTGACACAGACAAGGGGGTCTACTCAGTCTGGGACGAACCCAGCGCTTGTGTCTAGTGCTGCCCCGCACACAGGCCTCTAGCTCAGAGGTGGGCAAACTTTTTGACTCGAGGGCCACAATGGGTTCTTAAACTGGACCGGAGGGCCGGAACAAAAGCATGGATGGAGTGTTTGTGTGAACTAATATAAATTCAAAGTAAACATCATTACATAAAAGGGTACGGTCTTTTTTTTTTTTTAGTTTTATTCATTTCAAATGGGCCGGATCCGGCCCGCGGGCCGTAGTTTGCCCACGGCTGCTCTAGCTCCTTAAGTCCTCTAATCGTATGTGTGTGAAACAGGGTTATTTATTCTATATGGACCTGTGGCCCTGAAATGAAAGAAGTCATCTGGAATGGGATGGGGTGGCTACAGGGGACATCCGGGACCCAGCCATTGCCAGCATTTCAAGGGTTTCCATTGCTCTCCCAGGATCACCGAGAGCGCGGAGCATGCGCTTGCACTGCGCACAGATGGAGGAAATGAATCCATCTTATTTCCTCGGGCCCGGGAGATAACGGAGATGACGGACTTAGAACTCCAATGTCCAGCCCACAGCAGAGGCCTCTCCCCCCGGCACACGGCCCGTCCACAGCAGATCAGACACCACGCCCCGCCCTCACAGACCGCTCCCCCAGGTGCGGGAGGGCTCTGAATGGAGCAGAGGCTGCTGTCGGTGGGAGGCGTCTGCGATGGGGGACGGGGCAGGCTCTCCATACGCCCCGGGATTCAAACCCGCCCTTCACTCACTGCTCTTAGTCAAGTGACCTAATGGGGGTGCCTTTTCCACCCCCGCAGAACGGGAGGAACAGTAATGCCAGCTGGGAGGTGGTGTGAGGACCGAGTCATTACCTGTGGGTGCCTGGCACACAGCCAGCCTGAGGAGTGTCGCCTGAGGGGTGGCGGTGCCCATGAGGACCAGGCCGTGCTCAGGGACAATGGAGGCGTCAGAAAGGCAGCTGTGTTTTGGCTCCACTGGCCTATCTCACATGCTCGCTCTCTTTCCCCCCTAAATACATGTTTATTGATCTCAGAGGAAGGGGGAGGGAGAGAGAAACCATCCATGATGAGAGAGAATCACTGATTGGCTGCCTGCCTCCTGCACGCCTGCTACTGGGGATTGAGCTCACAACCTGGGCCTGTGCCCTGACCAGGAATCGAACCGTGACCTCCTGGTTCACAGGTCGACGCTCAGCCACTAGGCCAGGCGGCCGGCTCACATGTTCTCAACAGGCTCTCTATTTACGCCTCTCTGTCAGCTCTCAAAGCACTTCCACCAGGGCCGGGGGCCCTAACGGAGGACGTGCCCTTACACAGGAGGTGCCCTGTCCGCCGTCCACAGGAACAGACTGTGGTGCTGCTTCACTACCTGAGCATTTTCCCAAGTGACTGAGAGACACTGGTCAGCAATCAGGAAGCATAAGGAAGGCCGGTGTGAGGATTTCAGCCTGTGCTGCCTCAGGTGAGGACAAAAGAGAGAGTGGCATAATGGGAACTTTCCTGATGTTTTATAAACGCATTCCCTGCCCGCATGGACCCGGGACCTGAGGGTGTGACCTGGGACCCTGCCTGCATGGACCTGGGACCTGCGGGTGTGACCTGGGACCTGAGGGTGTGACCTGGGACCCTGCCCGCATGGACCTGGGACCTGAGGGTGTGACCTGGGACCTGAGGGTGTGACCTGGGACCCTGCCCGCATGGACCTGGGACCTGAGGGTGTGACCTGGGACCTGAGAGTGTGCAGAGCAGAGCCCATGCGGCCTCCCCGCCGCCTCCCGCCCACGACTGCCCGCCGGTCGGCCCAGGTCCACGGAGATGCAGAAAGGCCGGTAAGGACAGAGGATGTTTGGAAGCTGTGAAACACTTCTTTCACAATGAACTGGAATGGCTTCATGTGGAAAAGCTTAAAATTAAACAGCGTCAGCAAAACCCAGCCAACCAAAAACATCACGAGAGGGAGGATTTCAGGCAGACAGGAGACAACAGGTCGGACCGACCGGAGTGGCAACGCCCTCCTCCCACAGGAAGTGGCCTCGGACCTGACCCTCTCGAACTGCTTCCCTCCGGCCCAGGTGCCAGCAGCTCCCCCCAGTCCCACCCGGGAGCAGGTGGGAGGCTCCCTGCTGCCGCCGCGTCTCCCATCAGCTCTGTAGTTACCAAGCTCTAGCCCTCCGACAAGTAGAAGCTCCCCCCGAAGCAGCAGGCCCGAGGCAAACCCGGTCAGAGGGTCCTAGTCCCTGAAGGCTGGGAAGTCGCCAATGGACTGCCGCACAGGGCGAGGGGCTCGCCCACCTCTGAGCTGTCACTAGTGTTTGGAAGGTGCTGCCGCCAGGGGAGAAATCCTGGGGGTGACGTGGCTTGTTTGGGCGCAGCCGATCGGAAGCCTCCCTCCGGCTCTGCCAGGCTCCTTCTGAGGCCCTGCAGCCGGGCCCAGGCCTGTCGGGGTGCGGGGGCCCCCTGCCCAGGGAGCTCCCACCCGCGGGGCACTCACCATGCTGTCGAATTCCACGGGGCCCACGATCCGAGACACCTCGTCAAACTCCTCGGGAGACATGGGGAGCAGGTTGTCTGTGGTCTGCAGTCGGGAAGGGTGACTGGAAGGGGAGAGAGGGAAGCAGGGTTAGCTCTGGGCGGGAAGCAGGGCCCGGCCCGCACACATCGTCGTCGGCCTGCGACTGCAGGAGCGGGTTGTTTTCACTGCAGGTGAGTGTGCACACCTGCAAAATACATTTTAGAAGGTGCAGCCCCGGGAGGCTGCTGTCCCCGGCGTGGCCCCTGAGCGGTGTGGCCTGGGGCGTGGGGGCAGGGGCGCCCGTCGGGGCGCATCAGAGGCCAGAGGCGGTGGGAGTCCCTCTTCCCTACCTTGCGGTGTGAGTGCAGAGGAGGCTGATCCGAGATTTTACGTGAAGGCTACTCCATGCGCCCACAGCGCTCAGGCCAAACTACTGACCATGCCTTTTCCAAATTTTTTTGTCTACCTTTTATGAAATGAAACGACAGAATAAAAGCAGGTGGAAGAAATGTATCTCAACCATCACGGTGGCCGTTTCCAGATCGAAAAGAACTACTTTCCCACTCTGATCGATTTTCGCTCATTTTATTCACACTTTTTCAAAGTATCCGTTTGGGGAGAATTTATGTCCCTTAAATACAACTTTGGGTGTTTGGGGTTTTTTTGTTTTTGTTTTTTATATAAAGGCAGTAAAATGCTGAGGCGGTGACACCGGGACCTCTAAGTGGGGTCTTCCCATCGGGTTGAGTGCGGCGGCGGTCTCAAGGACAAGGGAAAGCAAAGTGCAAGCATCTTCCGCGCCCAGCCGAGCGGGCGGCACAAGGCTCTGGCTCACTTACACTTCAGACACGGAGATCAGCTCCGTCTTGATGTATCCTGTCCCTTTGGGGCCATCGACTTCCATGGGCTCTGCTGCTGGAAGGAACACAGGGACACCCCATTAGCAGGACCACACGCAGGCACGCCCGTTCCACCAAATGGGACTTTGGGCCCTGGCCGGTGGCTCCGTGGTTAGAGCACTGACCCAGGATTGAAGGGTCCCGGGTTCGACTCTGGTCAAGGGCACGTACCTCGGTTGCAGGCTCGATCCTTGGCCCCGGTCGGAGCCTGTGCAGGAGGCAACCAATCGATGTGTCTCTCTCACATCGATGTTTCTCTCTCTCTGTCTCCTCCTTGCCTTCCACTCTCTTTAAAAAATTCAAGGGAAGCCCTGCCCGGCTTGGCTCAGTGGATAGAGCGTCAGCCTGCGGATTGAAGGGTCCCAGGTTCAATTCTGGCCAACGGCACATGCCTGGGTTACAGGCTTGATTCCCAGTGGGGGGCGTGCAGGAGGCAGCCAATCAATGATTCTCTCTCATCATTGATATTTCTATCTCTCTCTCCTCCCTTCCTCTCTGAAATCAATAAAGAAATATATTAAAAAAAAATTAAAAAAATTTAAGGGAAAAGATATCACCCGGCGAGGATGAACAACAACAGAAAGTGACTGTATTTTCTCCATAGTCAGAGACTGGAGTCCCGTAACTTCAAGGGGTCGGAGCTCCCTGGCTGAGTCACCTGAGGCTCTGGTGGGGATGTGAACAACGGGAGACGAGGGGAGGGTTTGGGACAGGGGTCAGACTGAGCGGCTTCTCTTTCCGAGGCTCAAAACCCTGCAGGAGCTGTGCCTGGCTCTGGGGTCCGGCCTGGCTGCCGTAACCACACAGCTGGCCAGGCCAGGGAGGGCAACTTCCCCCCGAGTAACTGCTGACACTGAGGCTTCAGGTTCTGAAAAGCAAGCAGCTTTGCTGGCATGTTCCAAGCCAGAGGAGCCTGACTGAGCGTTCTCAGTGCCACGCATGAGGGCAGGGG
This sequence comes from Myotis myotis, assembly GCF_014108235.1. Taxonomy (NCBI): domain Eukaryota; kingdom Metazoa; phylum Chordata; class Mammalia; order Chiroptera; family Vespertilionidae; genus Myotis; species Myotis myotis. The sequence continues at coordinate 3,333,565 of NW_023416390.1, forward strand.
AGCAGGAGGCCCGTGTCAGCGCTAGGTCTGCTCTTCCCACAGTCACTGTCACACACGCCTCATGCTGGCCGGGTCACCCCCATGAACCCGGGCACTTCTCCTGGGCCTCCGTTTCCCCGGTTTTAGCAGGAGCAGGCTGCCATATATCGGCTGGCCACAGTGATCCTACCTTTTACCCTTTCCACGTGGAAAAGGCAATAACGTAACATATGCAAGACGAGAAGTGACCTTTAAACCCCTCTAAAAGAAGAGTCATTTACTCATTTCCTAGTAGGTATTTCAGGCCGACGAATGCACTAGGGTCAGCTGCGCTGTGTGGATGCCATGTTTTCAAAGCCTGCTCTGAGCAATTCTAAAGGTAGTGGCGGTTTGATGGCTCAGCGTGGGGGTCGGGGCCCTGCCGGCTCCTTGCACGAGAGGAGGCAAGCGCCCGGGGGCGTCTGAACCTGTGGACGGCGATGAGATGAGAACACGGGCACTCACCTTCCTTGGGCCTGGAGTAATATTTCCCAAAGGCGTGGTCTTTGTCGATGTTGGGGTACAGGTACTTGAGGGGGTTCTCTGGGATATTTTCAGCGGCCATGACCTTGTAGTTGCGAATGATGTCAGGGAACGTCACCGCAGAGAGCTCTTTCTTCGTGTAGGGCTCCACCGCATGGAAGTAAGGCTCTAAAGAGAAGAACAGCGAGGTGAGTCCCATGGAATATCCCAGCACAACCGAGGAAAGACGCAGAACACAGCGGTGTCCAGGGATCTGAGAGACACCGAGAAGAACCAATCACAACCTCAGGGGTGAATTATAACCCTTTGCACTAAGTGAATCATAACCCTTTCATAACCAAGGGAAAGCAGGCCGCCATTACTACCAACAGCACTCGTTTGTCATCGCATGCCGGCACCTGTGATACAGCTGTAAGCACGTGTCTTCATTGTTGTGCGGCTCCATAGCAAACTGCCAGCTGCCGAGAAGGAACCAGCTCCCCTACCCTGCCCTTCTCTGTTCAGCCTTTGCCCCCAAACGGGCATTTCTCAGTCATGGATTCATTTGTTAAACAAAAGAAATCCAATTTAACAAATGTCAACTTGCATCTGCCCCGTCTGACGGCAGGTGGAGGGCTGCAACCAGGCCCAGACCCCTCTCAGAAAGCCTGCCTGCACCTGTGACACCCCCCTCCCCCTGCACCTGTGACGCCCCCTCCCCCTGCACCTGTGCCTGCCCCCCTGTACCTGTGCCTGCCCCTGCACCTGTGACACCCCCTCCCCCTGAACCTGTGACACCACCTCACCCTGCACCTGTGCCCGCCCCCCTGTGCCCGCCCCTGCCCCCTGCACCTGTGACACCCCCCTCACCCTGCACCTGTGCCCGCCCCCTGCACCTGTGCCCGCCCCTGCCCCCACAGCCTTCCCCTGCTAAGACCTGGCTGCCACTCATACGGACTCCCCTTCCGTCTATAGATGACAAGAAAAAAAACGTGGCCGTGTGAGTTAAAGCCCAAGCTCTGCACACCACGTTCCAGGCTACGAGGGAACCACAGACCCTCGTGCGATGGACTGAATCCTGCCTGGAGGTGGCTGGGTGAGGACAGTGTCTGGTTTTATGTCGGAAGCTGGTTCTTTGCAGGAGCTGCTGTGCAGGGAGGGAAGGGCCATGGGCCTTACCGCCTCCGTTCTGCGGCCGCTCCACCCACGTGAAGGTGATGGCGCCCTCGCGACAGCTCTCGCTGAAGCGCAGCAGGAAGGTGCCCGGCTGCTGGTCCTTGAGCAGCGCCCGCTCGCGCTCCTTGCTGATGAAGCCCACGATGCACCTGGCGGGAGGGCGAGGCATGCGGGTCAGTCGTGACCTTCATCTTCATGTTAACTTTCTATCAAGGTCGCTGGGCCCTGACAGACCAGCTCACGAGGGACCGGCTATCGGAGGCTTTACAGCGATTTAACCCACACTCAGGAAGGACTTCACTTCCGCATGGCGGGGTCCAAAGAGGATCGCCAGCATGGGCCCAGCAGGGGCTCCAGGTGAGCAGTTAATACTTGCTGGCCCGCCCGCGTGGCTCAGTGGTTGAGCGTTGACCTATGAACCTGGAGGTCACGGTTCGATTCCCGGCCAGGGCACAGGCCCGGGTTGCAGGCTTGATTCCCAGTGTGGGGTGTGCAGGAGGCAGCTGATCCATGATTCTCTCTCATCATTGATATTTCTCTCTCTCTCTCCCTTCCTCTCTGAAATCAATAAAAACATATTAAACAATAATAAAAGTGTTTTCTGCCTCCCTTGGGGCAATAGGGTGGGCGCTGGATAAATGTGAGTGGCACTCAGCACCCCAGTGTCATCTCTGAGGACCCCCTCCCCAAGCCCTGAGGGTGCCGGAAGCCCCGTTTCTGAGACGCACACAGGTCTTGGCAACGGGCCAGGCCTGTGCCAGCAGCACAGCCCGGGAGTGTGCGCTGAGCACAGGTTCAACGCCGCACCTGCCAACGGCTCTTACCCATCGTTCCAGAGAGAGAGCAGGTGCTTTTTGATGAGTTCAAGGATGCTTTCAATCCAAAGCCAGAAAGGAAAATTTTTATCATTTATATTTTCCTGCAAGTAAACAAGTACACACATTAGGAACAAGGAATCCAAAGTCCTGGTGATTTCCCGTGCCTCCTCCCACCACCAGGCTGGAATCTGCAAGGCAGCCCGGTTGCCACAGCCCGCGCGGTCCTGTACTCAGAAGTCCCCCATCCATTACTGGTCCCCACACACCCAGCTCTGCATTTCCTGGGCCGCCCCCGCTTCCCTCTCCGAACAGGAGCAGCCGGCCAGGGAGTGACCTCCAGGGGAATCAGAAAAGCTGCCCTCGCACCAGACAGACCAGTAGCAAGTGGCAAGCTGCAGGGGCAGTGAGCAGGCAGCAGCCTGGTGACTTCAGGGGGTCTAATTATTCCCTCCGCTGGTGGCTGGTCCCTGGGCTTGAGTTTCCTGGGGTTGAGTTGGCTGGGGGTTGAGTTGGCTGGGGGAGCTCATCTGGTGCCAACCCCCCCACCCCGCACGCACGGAGCACACATTTCTCACGGACGGACTAACACGCTGCCCGCGGGGCCGTGTGAGCAAACAAGACTCGCTCGGGATGTGAAAGAATGTTATCACCCGGCAGGCGCTTCCTGTCTGACTCGGACTGCAGGCCCACTTCAGTGCCAAGGAAAGTAAACACTTTGCCCTGGGGGCCCACGGGGAGAGGGATGAGCCAAAATAAACTCCCTGTGCGACTGCCACAGGGAGAGACGCGAGGACCTCGCAGAGAGCCAGGGACAGAGCATAACCCGACAGGGCCCACCTTACAGAACCTCGTCCACGGAATCAGGCCGTCGGGGCCGGCACCAGGACCTAACGAAGAAAAACAAGCTTCATCAGCAAACAGAGGTCCGTTCCGGAGCTTTGGCTGGGCTGGTGGCTTGGCTCCTGTTTGCTCTCAAAGGAAGGAGCCAGCACCCGGCACAGGGAGGCTGTGTGCACAAGGCTACCCGACACCGCGTTTTCTGCAGAAGCCTCCACGTGGTCCCTCCCAGGGCCATCCCCACCCCCATGGCCTCCCTCTCCAGTGACCTGCAGAGTTGGTTGTTTTAAAAATGCAAACTAAGGCCAAGACCATCCTAGGCGACCTACTGAATCAACACTTGACTTTATAAGCGTGTCTTAGATATCGATGAGGCATTTCCCTCACCCCTCCTCCAAATGGGACAGGGGCTAGGGCAGGGGTGGGCAAACTTTTTGACTCGAGGGCCACAATGGGTTCTTAAACTGGACCGGAGGGCCGGAACAAAAGCATGGATGGAGTGTTTGTGTGAACTAATATAAATTCAAAGTAAACATCATTACTTAAAAGGGTACAGTTTTGTTTTTTTTTAGTTTTATTCATTTCAAACGGGCCGGATCCGGCTCGAGGGCCGTAGTTTGCCCACGGCTGGGCTAGGGAGTTTGATGCAAATCAGAAGTCTTTTTAAAAAAATATATTATTGATTTCAGAGAGGAAGAGAGAGGGAGACAGAAACATCAGTGATGAGAGAGAATCACTGATTGGCTGCCTCCTGCACGCCCCCTAATGGGGATCGAGCCCGCAACCCAGGCATGTGCCCTTGACCAGAATCGAGCCTGGGACCCTTCAGTCGAAAGGCTGATGCTCTATCCACTGAGCCAAACCGGCTAGGGCAGAAGTCGAGGGAGAAAAAAGGGAGGGGAAGGAGGCCTTGGGGTTACTAGCTACACATATGAAAGCAGCCCAAGGCCATCAGAGGTGGGAGCTCATCTCTCCTCAAAGAGAACCACAAATGGCCGGCCTGGTGTGGCTCAGAGGTTGAGCACAGACCCATGAACCAGGAGGTCACGGCTCAATGCTTGGTCAGGACACATGCCCAGTAGGTATTTTTTTATTTTTTTAAAGAATCACAAGCCATTACAGAGAGAAAATATATCTTTCTTAAGTCTCACCAACTAAGGAGAATAGGGTGACTTTCTACTTTTGATTCAGTAGCACAAGCCCCCACGGTAGCAGCTACATGGCCAAGAGGAGGCGCTGCAGCGAGCCTTGTGGTCAGGGGAGCCTGGGGGGCTTGCAGTGCATGCAGCGCTGCTGGGCAAGGCGTGAACATGCAGCGACGCTGCCCGTGAATTCTTAAAGAAATCGTGTGGACGCCCTGTCCACTAAAGGCCTGAGACCAGCAGGTCTTTAATTTGCTGAGGGTGGGAGACTCGTCCACCCGTGGCACTGGCCACTGGAAGGGGACCATCTGCCGGGGGGACCTGCCCGGGGAGGCAAAGCTCTTGGTCAGGGGGGTCCCAAGGTGGGCAGTGGGCAGTGGGCAGGGCCTCCTACTGGCCGCTGAGGCCAGCACCCGGGGGGTGCCACGCGCGGGCCCCAGCCCTATTCGCATGTGGTGGAGACTTAGTTTTCTCTCCAAGGTTAAAAAGACTGTACCTTTCTCTTCGGAACCTATTTTAGCCACAAGGAATATACTTGACACAATGCAAAAACACCTTCTCTCAGGACCGCTGCTCAGAAGCAACGCGATCGTGGGAAACAGGCACCAGACCTCTGGCCGGTCTGTCTGTGGAGGTGGGGTGCCGCCCGCTCAGCTCTGAGCTGCCCTGGAAAAGCCAGCGGTTCCCCTCCCCCCTTGAACAGAAGAGCAGGAGGGGGAGGGCGCGGAGACACTCGCGACTGCGGGCTCACAGACGAGCGGGACGTACCCAGCAGCTTCTCGCCCAGCATGGCCAGCTGGTCCCCGTTGAGGCCTCGCTTGGTGACGGAAGAGAACTGCCAGCTCAGCACCTCCGAGAGCTGCGCCCAGCGCGCGCAGGGCGGGTTCAGGAAGAAGGACAGGTTCTGGGGGGAGGACACGACGTGAGCGGCGCCCCGATACCACGGCCACAGGCCAGGACTCGGCACCGCCGGTGCCGGCTTCCGACAGCCACGGCTGACGGAGAAACAGGGCCGATGTGCACGGCCTGCAGCGTCCCCTCTGTGAAGTCCGTGCTTCCCGAAAGGTCCGTCGCTGGGAAATCGAGACCCACGTGCTTCTGCGCTCACTTGTGGCCGCGCGTGTGAGAACTGCGTCACCCGCTGAGGTCAGAGCGCCCCCACCCGTCCACCCCCAGTCCGCCTCCAGGGGACCGGTCCTTCCCGAGGTCTGGGCCAGTGCAGCGCCCGGCATCTTGGGCTGCTCTGTGGGGCCTCACGGTTACAGTAAAGGTGCTGCCTAACCCTCAGGCCAGGACCGGCTCGGGGCCCTGTGACGCCAGACAAGCTGTGCTCGGCCGGAGGCTCAGTGCCGCTGGGCAGGAGCCTGGCGCTAGTGAAGCAGCAGCACAGCGGGTAAGCGTCTCAATGGACACCCACAGGAACAGGTCCCTACGAACGGGTGACGAGAGCTTGTCACCGAGCTTCAGGAGCCTAACCCCCTTCTTTGGCTCAGTATTTGCTAAACCAGTGTTCACGGTGAGTGGGTGACTGAGGGGCTGCAGGTGTTCACGGTGACTGAGGGATGCAGGTGTTCACGGTGACTGAGGGGCTGTAGGTGTTCACGGTGACTGAGGGCTGTAGGTGTTCACGGTGACTGAGGGCTGCAGGTGTTCACGGTGACTGAGGGGCTGCAGGTGTTCACGGTGACTGAGGGATGTAAGTGTTCACGGTGACTGAGGGGCTGCAGGTGTTCACGGTGACTGAGGGGCTGCAGGTGTTCACGGTGACTGAGGGATGCAGGTGTTCACGGTGACTGAGGGCTGCAGGTGTTCACGGTGACTGAGGGGCTGCAGGTGTTCACGGTGACTGAGGGGCTGTAAGTGTTCACAGTGACTGAGGGGCTGCAGGTGTTCACGGTGACTGAGGGATGCAGGTGTTCACGGTGACTGAGGGCTGCAGGTGTTCACGGTGACTGAGGGGCTGCAGGTGTTCACGGTGACTGAGGGGCTGTAAGTGTTCACGGTGACTGAGGGATGCAGTGTTCACGGTGACTGAGGGATGCAGGTGTTCACGGTGACTGAGGGGCTGCAGGTGTTCACGGTGACTGAGGGGCTGCAGGTGTTCACGGTGACTGAGGGGCTGTAAGTGTTCACAGTGACTGAGGGGCTGCAGGTGTTCACGGTGACTGAGGGATGCAGGTGTTCACGGTGACTGAGGGGCTGTAAGTGTTCACGGTGACTGAGGGGCTGCAGGTGTTCACGGTGACTGAGGGGCTGTAAGTGTTCACGGTGACTGAGGGGCTGCAGGTGTTCACGGTGACTGAGGGGCTGCAGGTGTTCACGGTGACTGAGGGATGCAGGTGTTTACAGTGACTGAGGGGCTGCAGGTGTTCACGGTGACTGAGGGATGCAGGTGTTTACAGTGACTGAGGGCTGCAGGTGTTCACGGTGACTGAGGGGCTGTAGGTGTTCACGGTGACAGGGATGTAGATGTTCACGGTGACTGAGGGGCTGTAAGTGTTCACGGTGACTGAGGGGCTGCAGGTGTTCACGGTGACTGAGGGGCTGTAAGTGTTCACGGTGACTGAGGGGCTGCAGGTGTTCACGGTGACTGAGGGATGCAGGTGTTCACGGTGACTGAGGGGCTGCAGGTGTTCACGGTGACTGAGGGGCTGCAGGTGTTCACGGTGACTGAGGGGCTGCAGGTGTTCACGGTGACTGAGGGGCTGCAGGTGTTCACGGTGACTGAGGGATGCAGGTGTTTACAGTGACTGAGGGGCTGCAGGTGTTCACGGTGACTGAGGGGCTGCAGGTGTTCACGGTGACTGAGGGATGCAGGTGTTTACAGTGACTGAGGGGCTGCAGTTGTTCACGGTGACTGAGGGTTGCAGGTGTTTACAGTGACTGAGGGCTGCAGGTGTTCACGGTGACTGAGGGGATGCAGGTGTTAACGGTGACTGAGGGATGCAGGTGTTTACAGTGACTGAGGGCTGCAGGTGTTCACGGTGACTGAGGGGCTGCAGGTGTTCACGGTGACTGAGGGATGCAGGTGTTCACAGTGACTGAGGGATGCAGGTGTTCACGGTGACTGAGGGGCTGCAGGTGTTCACGGTGACTGAGGGGCTGCAGGTGTTCACGGTGACTGAGGGATGCAGGTGTTCACGGTGACTGAGGGATGCAGGTGTTCACGGTGACTGAGGGATGCAGGTGTTCACGGTGACTGAGGGGCTGCAGGTGTTCACGGTGACTGAGGGATGCAGGTGTTCACGGTGACTGAGGGATGCAGGTGTTCACAGTGACTGAGGGATGCAGGTGTTCACGGTGACTGAGGGGCTGCAGGTGTTCATGGTGACTGAGGGGATGCAGGTGTTCACGGTGACTGAGGGATGCAGGTGTTCACGGTGACTGAGGGGCTGCAGGTGTTCACGGTGACTGAGGGGCTGCAGGTGTTCACGGTGACTGAGGGATGCAGGTGTTCACGGTGACTGAGGGATGCAGGTGTTTACAGTGACTGAGGGGCTGCAGGTGTTCACGGTGACTGAGGGATGCAGGTGTTCACAGTGACTGAGGGATGCAGGTGTTCACGGTGACTGAGGGATGCAGGTGTTTACAGTGACTGAGGGGCTGCAGGTGTTCACGGTGACTGAGGGATGCAGGTGTTCACAGTGACTGAGGGATGCAGGTGTTCACAGTGACTGAGGGATGCAGGTGTTTACAGTGACTGAGGGATGCAGGTGTTTACAGTGACTGAGGGATGCAGGTGTTCACGGTGACTGAGGGGCTGCAGGTGTTCACGGTGACTGAGGGATGCAGGTGTTCACAGTGAATGAGGGATGCAGGTGTTCACGGTGACTGAGGGCTGCAGGTGTTTACAGTGACTGAGGGATGCAGGTGTTCACGGTGACTGAGGGATGCAGGTGTTCACGGTGACTGAGGGATGCAGGTGTTCACGGTGACTGAGGGATGCAGGTGTTTACAGTGACTGAGGGGCTGCAGGTGTTCACGGTGACTGAGGGCTGCAGGTGTTCACAGTGACTGAGGGGCTGCAGGTGTTCACAGTGACTGAGGGGCTGCAGGTGTTCACGGTGACTGAGGGATGCAGGTGTTCACAGTGACTGAGGGATGCAGGTGTTCACGGTGACTGAGGGATGCAGGTGTTTACGGTGACTGAGGGGCTGCAGGTGTTCACGGTGACTGAGGGATGCAGGTGTTTACAGTGACTGAGGGATGCAGGTGTTCACGGTGACTGAGGGATGCAGGTGTTCACGGTGACTGAGGGATGCAGGTGTTCACGGTGACTGAGGGGCTGGAGTTCAGTGAACAATGAGAATCGACTAGAGTCAGTCGGCGGGGAGTGTGCACACTCTAACAATGAGGTTGTTTAGTAGAAGCACCCATTGTAAAGAAGTAACAATAAAGGGCCTCATCCACAATAAGCTGTAATAGACGACCGACTGCCCGGCTTAGTCAAGCCCGAGGGAAATCACGGTTCTCATACAAAACACACCCACAAGCTCCTGCCTCCCCAGAATCACTCCAGACCCCTGGCCGCGCCCCTTGTGCTATGTCCCTCGGCACCTGGCCCTGGCGCCTCTTTCGGAGCAGAGCTGCGGAAGCGAGAGCAGGGGGTGTGGGGTGAAGGCAGACGTGTGTACATACCCTGGGCTCCGTCACCAGCATGTTGTACCACAGGATGGAGGCCCAGCCGCTGGGGAGCTGGCTGACGTTGGAGATCACCACCACAGGCAGGGAGGTCGTCTGAAAGAGGGCGGAGACCATGAAATCGTCTGAGTCACAGCAATGTCGCCTTAGACCTCTGCCCGGCCGGAGCCTGAGCCGGGGATTATGGGTAAATTTACATAGATGTACACTTCAAAATTAAAATGTCAAGTTATGTTCTTTCGCTCATAGTTTAGTTTTTTTTTTCTTAATGTTGTCATTTTTAAAAAATTGATTTGAAAGGGAGACGGGGCGGGGGAGGGAGGGAGAGAGAGAGAGAACGAACACATTGATTGGTCGCCTCTCGCACACACCCCAACTGGGAATCAAACCCAGGACCCTTCAGTACACGGGAACGACATTCCAACCAACTGAGCCACTGCCTAGGGCTTAATTTGTTTTTGACTTATCTCAATGCTTTATATAAAAACTAACAGAATAGCTCAACTGAAACAATGTGCTTACGGAATTTGAAGATTATTTCAATTACCTAGCTTCATGACTCATTAAGATAGTATTAGCTGGAAAATACCATCTTTTCTTAGCAAGTAGGTAAATACCTCTAAAACAAAAACTGAGGAATAAAAATACAAGCAAGCAGTTAAATAAATAACGTTTCCCACGCCCAGGCCACATAAACCTCACCTCCAGGTCGATCACCAAGCCGGGCTGGCACAGCTGGGTCTCGAAGCTGAGGGAGTGCAGCTCCTCAGTCACGATGAGCGGGCCCTGAAAGAGAGGGGCAGCGCTCATCAGGGTCCTGCAGCTCCCAACTCCACCCCACGCCCAGGCCGAGGGCTGCTCCCAGGCCAAGAGCTGCTCCCAGGCCGAGGGCTGCTCCCAGGCCGAGGGCTGCTCCCAGGCCGAGAGCTGCTCCCAGGCCGAGAGCTGTGCCCAGCCGGGGCCACGCGGGCAAGGGCTCGCTTCCCTCTCTGCCCCAAGTTGATGACAGCAGACACCCTGGTGTTCTCTCCAACACAGAGCGCTGAAACCATGGCAAGGACCGCTGATTAGGGAAAGAACCGTCGCCAGGGAAACAGCCACTCCCACTGGGTCTATCTGTGCGGCTAAGGCTCCTTGGCCCTCCCCCTGCCCCCAACCCCACCCCCCACGGGCTGCACTCTGGCAGGTGGGGTGGGCGGCGCCTGCCGGGTGTGATTCCCGGCTGGAAAGGCGATGTGCACAAGCCTGGGGGTCATGAAGTGCCTTGATCTGGGTAGAAATGTTTTCAAAGCGCCTTGCTACATGTTCTCTCACGGGAGCATCTGTGTGGGGACTGGGAACACGGCCCCCCTCCGCCCCGGTGCGCGGCTGGGGGCCTGGGGAGCCTGGCCAGCCCCTCGGGCAGGAAAGCGCGTTCTGAGGCCACACGGCACTCGCACGGCCCGCCCTCACGCCCTGGTTCTGTGTTCTGAGCCGGGGAAGACCTCGTGCTGAGAGTGGGGGTGGCGGAAACAGCAGCACCGCCAGCCGCCCTGTGCGGCCCGTCCACAGGCCGGAGCGGACCGGACTTAGAGGTCCAACTTCAGGGGTGGCAGCGGTGGGCAGTGACATCACAGCCGGCCGCCACCGGGCACATGTAAGTCCAATTAAGCCCCCGTTCCACAGCCAGTCCTCCGGGCTCTCTCTCGGGAGGTTTGCTGGGACCTCAGCACTTTGCAGAGCAAATAACAGCATCACAACTCAGAACCAGAGGTGCAGCGCTACCCTGCGTCCAGGACAGGAGACCACACGAGGTCACGGAGACAGTACAGGTCCAGGCCAGGGCCGGTCCCCTGCTCCCGACTGGAAGGACGCACGCTGTGCGGGCACAAGGGACAAGCACATTCCAACCAAACCCCGTGCTCTGCTGTCCCCGTGCACAGCTCGTTGCTGAGTGCAGCATGGACACGATCCTCCCGGCTGTGGCTCTAAAAAGGACACGGCAGAAGGTGGCTGCCCTGCGGGGAGTGCGGGGGCAGGGGCACCTCGGAGACCGGCTTCCGCAGGGCAGTCCTGACAGCGACCCCTCTGCACGCGGAGCTATTCCCGCAGACTCCAGGTCTCCCCTGAGAAACGTGAGGAGCACAGCCACCTGCAGATGCCCGCCACCCCCCACCCCCCACCCCCCACCCCCGGGGCAGTCTGGAGGGTCGGGCCCACTTGTGAGCAAAATCATTGGAAAGCCATAAGCCACGAATGCAGTATGTTTGCTGTCATTACAGATGCACCAAGTCCCCAGACATGCCCACCACTCTGCCCTGCTGGGCCTGAGCGCCTGTGCGAGGCGTCCCAGCCACAGGGGTGCTGGGCCACCCCCGGACAGGCCTGCGGATGAGACAGACTCACCTCGTTGGTTCTGTTGCCGGCGTTCTTCTGTTCCTTCAGTTGCTATAAAACAAGAAGCCACCTTAGTACACGACACAACCTTCGAAGGTGCTATTTTCACTTACAAATCACACCAGAGTCGGGCCTTGGGAAGAAGGCAGGCTGGGAAGTTATGCTCAGAACCAGAGCACACGACGACAGGGCCTGTGTGAGTCCCCAGCAGGAGCCTCCGCAGCTGGGCATCGGCCAGCACCCGCACACAGAAGGAGCCAGAACACAGCTCCCTTCCCTCCCGAGTGACCCCATCTCCCTCCCCAGCTGCTCCAGGCTCCCCAGGCTCAGGGCTCTGCCTCTCCTGCCCTGGCAGCCCTCGCAGCCCCCCAGGCAGGCCCAGCAGTCCGGGCCCAGCTGAGACTGTCCTCACAAGGAATCGATCCTTGTTGTCGAGGGAACAGCTCAGGGTCCGAGAGCAGCTCCGGACACCCTTGGGCTCCTGAGTTTGGACTGAGGTTCTCACACCAGCTCTAGCTTCCTGGTTGGGTCGCTGTTCACGGGAGGCCGCCAGGTGCAGTCTGCCTTGAGCCGCCCTGCAGGCCCCGGGAGCATGGAGGGCTTGGCACCAGCCCGTCCTCAGCATGCACCCGGGTTTGCAGGGGGGCGGGTGAGGTACCGCCCACCTCCACCCCCGCTGAGCGCCTGCTGCCGGGTGGCAGTGGTGCAGGGCCACCAGGAGGGCGACCGTGAGGAGGGGCTGAGGAGACCTGGGGTCGGCCACGCCGGGGCGGGGAGAAGGCACCGCCAGGATGTGGGGGCGACAAGGACCTCTGGGGAAACGGCGCAGCCAGAGCGTGTGCCCTCCCAGGTGAGGTCCCCGGCGGCGCGTGCAGGCCACTTATGTGCGCACTGGTGTGTGGGAGACGCTGCCGAGTCCCTGCGGCCCAAATACAGTGCCTCCGGGAGAGAAACGCAGGAAACAGTGCAGTCCTGGGCTGGGGAGGGACTCAGGTTCCCCAAGCGCTGGGGGGGCATCGCCGGCCACAGAGGGGCATCTCCTCTAGGGGGCCCCCACACCCCACGAAGTCCTAGGAAACCTGACGCGCTGTAAAGGGGGAACGGGCTGCCCTACCAGGTGTCGGAACTCGGCCGCCAGGCTCCCGTTGGTGGACTCCTCCATGTTCATCACCTTGGTGTGCGTGCCCAAGATGTTGAACTTCCTGAACCTGGACAGCAGAGGGCAGAGATGCGAAAAGGGCTTGGACTATGAAACACGCAAAGGAGATCGTGAAATAAGTGCAAAGTACTTTACGTACCCTTTCACTGTGTTTCTCTCATTCACGTCTCTGCAAAAGAAAAGTATCTATGTAAAGTGCTATCTATGCATTTAAGCTTTGAAATGAGCTTTATCAGAAATATAAAGTATCTGTAGACATAAAAGGTCACCAAAAAGGTCAATCTGTATCTGTGGGCCTTTTGCCCTTTCTTTCACTCACTCGCTCCCACACCAGCTCTGCCCAGTGTCACTGGGTAATAAATTACGGGGCAGAAATTTTCATTTGTGCAACATGTGAACAGCACCAACCAGCAGCCTCTTGTGAGGCGTGAACTAGCTGATGGGTGCTAGCACGCCCTCACGCAATGCAAGCCTCGGTTGTCACGATTTATTGAGCAACTACTTGCTCCATGCAAAGCACTGTGCCAAGCCCTGAGGATGCCACTCAGCAGAGCCCTGCTCAGCTGCTACGAAACTGAGGACCTTTGAAAGTGACAGTTTGATCCTCGGGCTGCAGAGTCACGGCAGCTGGGGCATCGGCAGCCTCCCCCGGGGTGGGCCGGCCTAGGAGGCAGGGTTCAGGGGGAGGGGAGGCGGGGGTGCGGAGACTTGCTCACACTCGTACACTTGCTCCTGTGCCCTCTAAACAGGCCGGGCGCGTGAAGGCGCTAGGATCAGAGTGGGAGCTACAATTACAATCCGCTGGGATCCCGTACAACGGCCTGGGGCGTCGGCCTGTGTTTGGCTAACAAGACCAGCATTTCAACAGTACATGCATCTTAGATAGTATTCAAGATATCTTACTTATCAAATAGGACTTTGACTTTCAAGTTATAATTCAGCTCTTGCAATTTCACCAACAATCTGGAAAGAAAAATAAAAGTCATTATTACTTAAAAAAACTATCGATTACAATTTATTATGCCAATTCCCTATCAATAAACATGTAGATAACCCCCACCTCTCCAGTCTGGGTCATCACAATGAAACTGGCATCCTTATCTGCCCCCCCGACCTCTGACGTGTGTTTGTGGGACACATTCTGGCTGTGACGGCGGGCAGAACGGCGGCGTCAGACTGTGAGAGAGCGCAGCACCTGCTCCCTACATGGCCCAGCCCACAGGGGATCTTCACAAAATGTCTACTTTTAGTCAATTGTATCAGTAAAATATAGGAGATACTACTTTTACTAAAACTTGTATCTAATGCTTGTCCTCTCGGGAGAAGATAAAAACGATCGCCCCTAATCAGGAGAATGAGGGGCCTCTCTAATCACCCGGGCCGGTGGAGCGATGGAGACTCAGGCCTCCTGTGCTCACTGAGCCGGAGGCCTTGGGCAGGAGCCCCACATCTCGCTCTGCTCCGTGTGGAGGCGACGGGATGAGACTTTCGGTGCCCTCCCAGCTGTGGTGCCAGGACCCAAGGTGCCGAGTGTAGCACCAGGAAGCAGCCCCTACGACCTCACTAACTGCCCAGCACATGGGACCAGGGCCGACTCAAGGCCAGTGCTGCTCCCTGGAGCCCCGCTACTCCCCTGGCCAGTGCTGCTCCCCTGAGACCCGCTGCTCCCCTGGCCAGTGCTGCTCCTTTGAGACCCGCTGCTCCCCTGGCCAGTGCTGCTCCCCAGAGCCCGCTGAGCCCCTGGAGGGGCAGGTGAGCAGGGGCAGCTACTCCACAGGAGGGAAAGCATGAAAACATCTCCGCAGTTTATCATCAGGAGAAAAACAGGCCGCAAAACAACTGGCAGAATCCCAGTTCTTAGAAATACAACGCTGCACGTCATATGTATTTGTGTGTGCAGGTGTCTATGTATGAACACATACACACACAAACGTATTAACTCGTGTACTTATGTTGACGTGGTCAGAACCCTGTGAGGCCTGGCACAGGCTGTTACCACAGTCACCTACAGGTACTCAGGTAACTGCACATCTGATGAGAGCTAAGAACCCACTGGGCAGAAAACGTATGCGTCACAGGCCCACACACAAGGTGCATCGGGTTCTGGGGGCGCATGAAGCTCTTCCACGGGCTGACACTCGGAGGGAAGGGGCTGCCGGGACTCAGTCTGTTGTGTGCGGCCCTGCAGTCTGACTTCCTCGTGCAGTGAATGCGCACTGCATCTACACTGGAAAAATTGGGGGGGGGGGGTGTGCACGTGTTTGCACACACATCTGCTACAGCTTTAGTGGGAGAAGACAGCAGACTCTCAGCCTGAAGAAGTGCCCTCTGGGGACTCCTCCCTCCGATGCAACACCGGGCAGTGCTGTGGGGAGGAGGCATCGGCTGCAGCCTGGCGTTCTCACCTCAGCTTCACGGTGAACTGCACGCCCGTCTTCAGGACCAGCGGCCTCTGCGGGTGCGTGGGCATGCAGGGCTGCCGCTCCACCACGAAGGAGCTGTGGGTCCCAGCAAAGCACAGGTTAGCATTTCCAGGAAGCCGAGCAGTAAAAACTGATCCCCCACAGAGGAAGGGGGTACAGGGCACACGCTGAGAAGCAGTTTGGAGGGCTGTGACGGTGAATAAAGTGAGGGTTCCTAGTCAGTAAAGCAACCCTCCGGTCTCATTTGCTCTCGACAGAATCAGAGGAATCGTCCTGAGCTGTGACCCTCTTCGCCAGCGAAAACCCTCAGTTAGACTGTGTTCACGTACAGTCTGCACTGAGAAGCAAACCTGCTAAGCGTTCAGGAGAGGGGATGTGCGAGCCTGAGAGGAGAGGAGGCCAGAGGAAGGGGACATGTCTGATGAGGGGAGACCCACCGTCTCTGCACAGACTGGCTGTGGAGGGACAGAGAAGGGGTGACCTTTACCAGTTCTCACTCTAGGCGGCCACAGAAAGAAGGACTCTGGAAAGAACTGACTGGCCGTGAAAAGTTTATGTAACCCATTAAACCCTCCTTTTTTTATATAAATATATTTGTATTGATTTCAGAGAGGTGGGGAGGAGAGAGGGATAGAAACATCAATGATGACAGAGAATCACTGTTCAGCTGCCTCCTGCATGCCCCCTACTGGGGATCAGGCCTGCAACCTGGGCCTGTGCCCTTGACCGGAATCCAACCCAGGACCCTTTAGTCCACAGACCAACACTCTGTCCACTGAGCCACACCGGCCAGGGCCCATAAACCCTTCCTAACTGTCTGCATTACCACACAGCCTTCCTCGGGCAACAGAACTGCAGAAGGAGCGGACAGTCCCCCCTTACCTCTGGATGAGCTGCTGGAAGAGGCTGAAGGTGCGGTCCGACAGGGCCTGCTTGTTCTTCGTGATGGGGTCGTGCTCGTACGTGTACTTCTGCTCCAGCTCCTCGAGCTTTTTAAGCTGCTGGCGGACCTGCTGCAGACTCTCGGCGACGACAGTGAACCTGGGAGGCACGGACAGGGCTCTGTCAGAACAGCCCACAGCGGCCGGGCTGAGGGCCCGTGGCCACCAGCCAGGGGTCCCCACAGGTAACACCCGCCATCTACACAGGTGCACTCGTGCCGCAGGGGGCGGCGGGGACGAGGCTCCTCTCGGAGTTAAGAGGCTGGTATTTGGGGAGAAAAAACTAAGTGCTGCTCTCCCTGGCGGCCACGAAGCCCTCCCATTCGTTCTCAAGTGCAATCCAACTTCTCCTGGAAACCTGAGGCGAGCCCTCCCCTCGCCCCCCATGGAATCGTCAGCGCTGGCAGACTGTGCTGCCGGACCCCCCACGGCCCCTGCTGCCTGCACGCCCAGAGCGCCTTCCCGGGGGGCCAGCCGCCCTCCCCCTGCGCCCCGGGCCCGGCCAGGCCGCACGCAGCTTCAGGACGTACTCATCCGCCCTGGACGAACGGCCACACAAACTGTTATCTCATGTCTTCCTGGAAAATGCCTCAGGCTCGTTTTTAATAAAACACCAGGGCCCGAGTTGTTAAGCGTGTCATGTGACGACCATGTCCCTGGTGTTCTGGCACGGATGACGCACCCTTGGCCCGGGGACAGAGGGAGAGGCGTGCCCTGGCCCAGCGGAGCGGGGCTGGCCACCCCGCAGGGGGAACAGGGCCACGCTCACCAGCTCTGCAGCTGGTCGAGGCAGGCGTTGGGGGGCCCCCCGATGCAGGCGCTCTGCTGCCTCCGCTTCCACTCCACCAGCTCGTCGTTGATCAGGGCCTTCTGGGTCAGCTCGGTGGCATTCAGCACCTCGATTATTTTGTGCACGACTTCCTACAGGGAGAGGACGAAACAAAGCAAAATCGATTTGCCTTTGATCGCTGAGTTTTAAATGATTTTCTTAAAAGCAAAGCCACTATCCTTTCATCTCAACTGGGCGCTATGTCAAGTGGTTATAAACACCATCGCTCCTCCGCCCTGAGCCCCAGCCCGCTCCTCACAGTCCCTGACGAAAACGGCACGTCTTCCCGGAAGGCGAGTCCCCACCTTTCTCTTATTGTCCAGCATCAAGTACATCTTCTGCAGCAACATCTGCTCTTGCTTCTGATCGCTCTTCGCCACGCCGTTGGCTTCGTGCTCTGTGAGTGGGCAGAGACAACAGGCAAATGTGAACGTGGAAGAAGACAGGGTGAGCGAAGGCCACGCCTCCCAGGCCCAACGCTGCAGCGAGAGGGCCAGTCGGGTCTTCTCCCATCTTTCTTGAACAGGAGGAGAAGGTCCCACGCGTAAGAACCGGACACATGGAACAAAGCCCTTGTCTCCAGCGACTCTGTGGGGTGGAAACAGCGCTGCCTGGCTCTGAAGTTACTGTCACAGTCTGACCTCAATGAATTGCGTGGCAAACTCCAAAACCGCAGGTAAAATGGCAGAGCGGATCGGTGGCTTTGAGAGAAGTGGGTGATTAGGAAGTTGGAGTAGCTGAGGTTCCTTCTCTGAGTTTTTACTCAAATCATACGAATGATCTCTCCAGTATTTTTTATTGAATTTATTGTGGCGACACTGGTTAATAAAATTGCATAGGCTTACAATTCTACGACACATGAGCTGTATAATGTGTGTTCACCCCCCCAAGTCAGGTCTCCTTCCCTCACCACTTGTCCCCCCTTTGCTCTGATATTAACCAGGCTAGCCTCCAAAGGACTGCTGGGGTCACATGTTCTACTACACAACACACACTTGTGGGTTTTTTCAGTTGCTCTAATCAATAAAAACAACAACAAGCCCGGCCGGCGTGGCCCAGTGCTTGAGCGTCGACCAGGAGGTCACAGTTCGATTCCCGGTCAGGGCACGTGCCTGGGCTGTGGGCTCGATCCCCAGTGGGGAGCGTGCAGGAGGCAGCCGGTCCATGAGTCTCTCTCATCACTGATGTTTCTATCTCTCCCTCTGAAATCAATAATAAAAATAAATAATAAAAATTAAACAAAATAGATCTCCTGCTTGAAGACACGAGAGGAACGCTGACTGTTGTACGAGGAGCGCACACGCGGAGCTGGAACGTGTGGGGGAGCCTTAGGCGTTGGGCCTGGGCATCACTCCACATTCCTAACCGTCTCCGTCAGCCAGTGGGCTAGACACAACAAGTGAAGTAACACGCCACCTGCCACCAAGGGACCGCTGGGGCCCAGGGATAGCGCTGCTGCCCCCTAGGGTACAAGCCAGACACGCACAGGACACCCTGCACAAACATCCACAGCACTGAGGGCCGGAGCCCTGGCGCGGCCAGACGAGCGATTCCGGGTGGAAAGATCTGCACGTGGGAAGGAGGACTGGTCTCCGTTAGCTCACGGAGGCAGAAAAACTCGCGGCCAAGGAGCACCGCTCCGCATGCGAGCTTACCTCTGTTCTGCGAGGTTTTGCATTTAAAGTCATATTCATCTTGTAAGTCTTCCAGCGTCTTGATTTCTTGCTCTATGCACTATAAATAAAGACATAAATAGGGTTGCTACTGGGCAGCTTCCACAACTTTAAGAAACAGATCACTGCTTCTAGAAGACCCAGAAAACCATGGCCATAATCCTGCTCTCTCAGAGGGACTTGCAAAATCCAAGTCATAGACATGAAATAGTGACCATTTCATTAATCAATATATGGTAACTTTATTTAGAAAAGAAACTATACACCCAGCCAGGGTGGCTCTGTGCTGAGCACCGACCTATGAACTAGGAGGTCACGGTTTGATTCCCGGTCAGGGCACAGGCCCGGGTTGTGGGCTCGATCCCCAGTGTGGGGCGTGCAGGAGGATTCTCTCTCATCATGGATGTTTCTATCTTTCTCTCCCTCTCCTTTCCTCTCTGAAATCAATAATCAATTAAAAAAGGAGAGAACTAGGAGCTATGTCAGGGCTGGGCACTGATCCCCACTTCAATGACGTGGCTCCCTAGGAGGCTGCGAGAGCGAGCTGCTCCAAAGAACCTGGCGTTTGGGAGGACGCCGTCTGGCACACCCCATGCCAGTGTGACCCAGAGCCCCACGGGAGGCCCCGCCCTCATCCAGCAGCCTTTTCCAGATACAGACACGGGCTTCCTCCTCTTCCCCCCAAACAGCCCTCAGAGCAGGGAGGGAGCGGACCCCAAGGCGCCCAGCAGCCCCCGCGGCCACTCGCTGCCTCGAAAGCTTATCTTGAAACGACTGGGCGTTCTGCTCCAATCGGAAACGCAGCCGCACTGGCTTCAGGGAGATGCTTTCCTCCCCAACCAAGTCTTAGAGCAGCGGTTCTCAACCTGTGGGTCGCGACCCCTTTGGCGGGCGAACGACCCTTTCACAGGGGTCGCCTAAGACCATCCTGCAGATCGGATATTTACATGACGATTCATCACAGTAGCAACATGACAGTTAGGAAGTAGCCACGGAAATAAGTTTATGGTTGGGTCACCACATGAGGAACTGTATTAAAGGGCCAGAGGGTTGAGAACCACTGCCTTAGAGGAAAGCAGGTGCCTGCACGGGCCATGGTTGCCCGGGGCTCCGTGTAACCGGGACTCCGGCTAGAGAGGCGCAGACAGACGGGGCTGTCAGAGCAGCAGCTTCTCGTTTAGCGGGTGATGGGGAAAGTCAGTTACCACACGCGCTACGGGAAGGAAGTGAGCTCCATGTCTGCACGTCACACCAGGAAGGCCTAAGAGGCTGCTGCGCACTGGTGTCGCCAGCTTGTTTACTTGAGGTTCGGGGCCTCGGCTAAACTTTGCTTCGCGACCGTTTAAAGGGCTGAGATGAGTTACTGTGTTACACTGGAGCCGCTGAAACCCTTTTCCCTCCCCAGAGAGCTGCGGGCACACGGTACTCACCATCACCTTGTCCTTCACGGTCCTGACTCTGGCGTCCAGCTCCTTCTGCTTGTCGAGCATCACCGTGCCCGGAACGCTCCCCGACTGAGCCTGTGACGGGGGTGCATGTAACAGTCACCTTTCCCTCGGGGACTTACCTGCTGGTCACACTCCCCAGTCAAGTCCATACCGCGTGCCCCCCACGCCCTCCGACCTCCCCGAACTCCTCCTCAGGCTTCCCACAGGAGCGCCTGTAAGAAACAGTTCCGTGCCAGGGCCCTGGAGGCAACGCTGGCGAGCTGTGAACGCTACAGAAGGACCAGGCTCAGTCCGTGCGACACAAACACACAGCAGTTCAGACACTTCCCACTGGTCCACACAGCCGCAGGCGCACACAGGCATTTGTTTCGGGGCTTCTCAGGTTCTGTAGACGAGGTTCTTCTTATTCACCCTGGACTCCTACGATTTCACTTATGTGGGTGAACACCAACACCGGGGTGGGGGTACCAGAGGGAAGCGGGTGGGGGAAGTAGGGGGCCCTAATATACGGTGATAGGACACTGGACTCTGGGTGGTGGGCACACGGTGCCATATACAGGTCTCATAACATGGACACCCACACCTGAAACCCGTATGTTCATGTGGACCAATGTCACCCCAATACATTTAATAAAACAAGAACCCTGTCCTTGTTTGTCTTAAAGCCGCGGAGTCCCCGTGTGTCCCAGGCTGGCCGCCGCTGGCACCTGAGCTTGCTGGGAGGCAGGGCGGCGGGTCCTTGTCTGATTCTGACTCAGACACCCCTGTGACTCACCAGGTGACTCAGGCATGACGGCGCTGCGGCGGCCTTCGGGGAACACACCTGTCGTTCACTAGGCCGGGTACCCGTGGGACCAGTCAGCTTGAGTTTAGAGCAAATACTACATGTATCTTTAAATGCTTAGCTCTGGCCGGTTCTGCTTGGCGGACAGAGCGTCAGCCTGCAGACTGAAGGGTCCTGGGTTTGACTCTGGTCAAAGGCACATGCCCAGGTTGCAGGCTTGATCCCCAGTAGGGGGCGTGTAGGAAGGAGGCAGCCGATCCATGATTCTCTCTCATCACTGATGTTTCCATCTCTCCCTCTCCCTTCCTCTCTGAAATCAATAAAAATACATTAATTTTAAAAAATAAAAGTAAATGCTTAGAGCAGTAAGGTGCATTCAGAGTGACAGGGACACAGAGCCTGGAAGGAGGCAGGACTGGCCGGATGCCCAGGACGTGCGTGGGGAAGGGCAGGCACCACCCCAACTTAAAGACTCTCTCCCTCTGCTCCCACATCTCAGTGCCCCGTGGGTGGTCTGTCAGAGAGATGCCCACAGGGCACACTCCTGTGCGCGCTGGCCTTCTCCCCGTCTCAGCCAGAACCACCCACTCCACTGCGGTGCCACACTGCCTGCCTGGGGGCTGTCCCCACCACCCAACACTCAGGAAGAAAGGGACAAATGCCACAGCAACTTTAAAGCTGCTGGGCCCTGGTCACAGGAAGGGCTGCATTAGATTTAACAAAACCGTGGCCACATGTCTTGCCCTAGTAAAGCCCTGTCCCATTCACCGTTTGGCTGCCCCGGAAATTTAACGGTGTCACAACCCTGTGTAAAACACGGCTCCTGGCCTGGCCAGGTGGCTCAGCGGTTGCGCGTCAACCTGTGAACCAGGAGGTCATGGCTTGATTCCCGGTCGGGGCACAAGCCAGGGTTGCAGGCTCCATCCCCTTTGGGGACGTGCAGGAGGCAGCTGATCGATGATTCTCTCCCATCTCTGATGTTTCTCTCTCTCTCTCTCCCTTCCTCTCTGAAATCAATACAAATATATTTAAAAAAACAAAAACAAAGCTCTTCCTGGCGTCTGGCTCAGTTGGGTAGGGCACTGTCCTGATACTCCATGGTTTGGGGTTTGATTCTGGTCAAGGCACATGTAAGAATCAACCAATGAATGTATAACTAAGTGAAACATACTGATGTTTTTTCTCTCTCCCTCTCCCTTCCTTTCTCTCTCTCAAATCAATAAATTAAAAACAAAACAAAACCCGAAGCTCTTGCTTGTCCCATCAACCAGTTCTCCCAAAGCCTCCTGTGCCGTCAAAGCCCTCCCTCACCCTCTCACCCTCCCTCGCCTTCCGGGCTCAGCACACAGTGTCTCCCTGTGAAGTTACAGATCAGTCACCCTGGACCTTCCACTGTCTCTCTCCCACGTCTGAGCCTTCACGACAAGCCCTTTGGTACCATGTCCAAAACTTGCCCCCCTCTGCTGTGTGCGCCCCATCTCCCCGCCCTGGGCTGCGGCAAGAACCCACTCACGCCTGCCTGCCTCCTTACTGCCCCCGCACCTCAGCACAGGGTCCGGTCCCTGATCTACACAGCCAGCCCCCAGACACCCCATCACTGTCTACACAGCACCCTCCCCGTTATCTCCATGGTGATCCTTACTGTCGGGAAGAACTACGTTTATTCGTCGTCTCTTCCATTAGATCAGGCGCCTTTCCTGAGCCTGGGTCCGCAACACCCTATTTCTGATTTCCCCACTCCCTGGGGCTATAGCATCAGAGGACTGCTCACCACCACCTCAGTAACATTTGTTGGAAAAATAAATGCGTTTATTTTGTTATTATCACCAGTGTTTAATTAGAAGAAAAAGTACCTGATTGAATCTCTGGGCATTTTCCAGAATTTTTCTTTCCTCCTTCAGACAGTTATAGATGATCATAGACATCAGTATTGGGTCTTCCTGGAAGTTATCCTATACACGGGTGGTTAGGACAAAAGTAAATTAAGTGTCAGAATGTTTAAACCATTGTGCATTATGAATTGAGATGGACTTGTTCATATTCACTGAGAAACCTCATCTTGCATTTATTAAGTTCTACAGAAGTTAATATTTGGTAAAATCAAAATATTCTTTTCACAAATTCTGACAAAAACTGTTCTAACTTTCCAATTAAGTGCAGGTACCACAATTACTTCTTCATTTAAAAAAACCAAGTATTTTTATACATGGTTCCTATAATACTTTTTCTTTGGTCTCTATTTTTCATTTATAGTAATGATCTTTTGTTAGGATCCTGAGACAACGCAAGTGATGCAGAAATGACCCATGACATTCCCGCTGGTCTCTGCTTCAATTAGACCAGAGATATTCTTTTCAATTTTTCTGCTTCATTGTCAAAAGTAGTTTGCAAAATACTGGCAATCACAGCTTTATATAACAGGTATATGCAAGCAAAGTCGATAGGAGAACAAATGTTTATGAAGTTAATCTGACTTCCTCATCCGCTGGCATTGTAAAACCCTAGAGCCATTCTCAGAGGGAAAAAACAAGGTTCTCACGACCGACCTAAGTTGAACGGTTGGTTGCGTTTTATGAAACAAGAAAACAATGGTGCTCGCCTCCATTAAAACAGGAACGTTCCACTGATACAGAAATAACTATGGGAGCCAGACTTAAGGACGCGGGAGTGCTTCTGAGGTAACCCCCAAACTCGCAGCACATTCTCTCCTGCCGGACCCCCCTTGACCTTCCCTCTCAGGGCAGCCCCACAAGAAGCAAGGCCAGGAGGGCCTCGTTCCAACACCCCGATGCCCCGTGGGCTCCCGGGAGGCCTCACTGTCCTGGGCCTACTCTCCATCAGAGACCAAGGACTCAGACCGGACTCAGCACTGAAGTTCCTTCGAGCTCTGACATGTCGCTATAGCTCACTGCTCTTAAAATGGAATCTTTTTCCATTGGCTTAAATAGCAACAACTGTTAGTAAAACAAGTTTATAGCATCACATTTTTCTCAGAGTTACAGATGCCTAACACGTGATACGCTGAAACCTAAACATTCCACATGTGTTTCCAAACGAGGTGACATTTTATTTTACTTGTGCTCTGAAGTATCCCCACAGAAAGGGGCTGGCTTTGCAGTCTCTAACTTGTCTAAATGCCAGTGAGCGTGTGCGCATAGTGTCTGGCGAATGGGAAAAACTCTTATGTAAACACGGGCGCATTGCACGGCGCACAGACCAGGCCGCACCTGGAGGTTGCGCTTGCTTTTCCTGATGTTGTGCTGCAGCAGAAAGTTGTTCTCCAGGGAGAAGCGGCTGTACTGATCGTCCAGCTGCGACAGGAGGTCGTGGAAGCGGATGGTGGCAAACGAGACATCATTGGCGGCGTGCTCCCTAGATGGAAAAACCACACACTTTACTCAGGGGCTGTGACACAGACAAAACCACGCTGCCCTCCACACTGACGCTGCTAACGAGAGCGGTGAGTGCTCTCTTGGTTTTGATGGCTTTCCTGCCACATGGACCCCGCTCTCAGCGGCAGTCCGTCCAATGTTCCTGCTATATCCAGCTAGCCTGAGAAATCCCAGAGCTCCGACCGTGCACAACACTGCTGATGGCGATCATGGCGATCGACTCTGGAGGGGAGCAGTCGGCAGGGCCCTTCATTGTCTATGCCGAACACGTTCGGAACATCAAAAGCATCTGCGGTCGGCAAGGAGAAATTCTAAAGTAGAACATGGGTCACTTTTGAGAGGTACGCCCTGTATGCGCCTTCCTATCTCTCATCAATATTTGCTGTAACTCAGCTTGAATGGTTTCTTTTATTTTCTTTCTATGGCCTGTACCCTAACTTGGGAAGTAGCTGGTGTCTCATTACCTAACGTATCCAAAGCGTTTAGGAGCATCTATAATAATAAAAGTGTAATATGCTAATTAGACCAGAAGACGTCTTTCCTTCTAGACCGGTGGTTCTCAACCTTCCTAATGCCACGACCCTTTAATCCAGTTCCTCATGTTGTGGTGACCCCCAACCATAAAATTATTTTCGTTGCTACTTCATAACTGTAATGTTGCTACTGTTATGAATCGTCATGTAAATATCTGATATGCAGGATGTATTTTCATTGTTACAAATTGAACATAATTAAAGCATAGTGATTAACCAAAAAAAAAAAAAAAAGTAATTAGATATGTGTTTTCCGATGGTCTTAGGCGACCCCTGTGAAAGGGTCGTTCGACCCCCAAAGGGGTCGTAACCCACAGGTTGAGAACCGCTGGTCTAGACAAAGCCGCAGCGACCAGGGGCTGCAGCAGAGGCCCCTGGCCACGGTGGTGGTGGGCGGGGCCGGGGCCAAGGCCCTTGCTCGCATTTCGGGCACCAGGGCCTCTAGCGTATCGTAATTAAACTGGCAAAACGACGTGAAAGTACTTAATGACTAATGTGTGTAGCTGTGTAGAGACACGTGCCACTCTCCAAACCAACACTCTTCCGTAACAGACAATCCCAGGGGCCTCTGATGAGGTTCATCTCCTAGTCAACGTGGCTCACGTCACTGGATCAACAAGTTCCTCGAAAACCAGAGAGCAACGCCCCCCTCTCCCCAGCGCCCCCCTTACCAGTCCTGCTTTTCCAGCCACTGGGCCAGGTACTGGCGGATCTCCATGGGGAAGCTGTCATCGTAGAGCTGGTGCACCTGCTCCAGGAACTTGGCGTCCAGCTGCTGGAGCTCGTACCACTGGGACATCCTGGAGGAAAGCAGACGGTCAGGCTGCTTAGCGTGGTGCCTCCTGTGGATGCCTTGCTTGATCCAAAACATAACTTGCCTCAGAACTATATTGTTTCAATAGTGTCTGTACTAGAAAGCCTGGTTTTTTGTTGTTGTCACTTTTTAATCTTTATTGTTTAAAGTATTACGTACGTCTCCTTTTCCCCCCTTGGCCCCCTCCGGCCTGCCTTCCCAGCCCCCCTCCAAGGTCTTTGGTTGATTACCTCCCACCCACTCTCCCCTGCCTTCCCTCCAGAGGTTCCACACTCTTCTTTTTTCTTTTCTTTTCTTTTTTAAAGCAACTTCTTTCTTTCTTTTTTAATTTTTTAAATTGATTTCAGAGAGGAAGTGGGGGCGGAGAGATAGAAACATCAATGATGAGAGAGAATCATTGATTTGCTGCCTCCTGCACGCCCCACACTGGGCACTGAGCCCACAACCCAGGCCTGTGCCCTTAACTGGAATCGAACCCTGGACCCTTCAGTCCACAGGCCGACGCTCCATCCACCGAGCCAAACCAGCTAGGGCTGCACTCTGTTTTTTAAACTGACGTTTGGAGTCAATATTTTTTTTTCTTTTCCAGGAAACACATTGTAAGATCTTTGCTTAAACTTCTCGGGGAAGCCCTTTCTGGACTCCTTACTGAAAGGGACACCACCTCTCACCCTGGAAAATGCTATGCCTCTTCCTGATGCATTTTTCTCCAGAGCACTTACCGCCACCTGACCTAACACGTATTTTCTTCTTCTTTTTTAAAGATGTTTCTTATTGATTTCAGAGAGAGAGGAAGGCAGAGGGAGGGAGAGACATCAGTGAGGAGAGAGAACCATGGACCGGCAGCCTCCTGCACGCCCCACGCTGGGGATCGAGCCCGCAACCCGGGCTGTGCCCCGACGGGAGTCCAACCCAAGTCACACCGCTGGGCCGCCTATTTTCATTCCTTTTGTTTTCCTCACACGAGGAAAGGGTCTCCGGGAGGCTTTGTTCACTGCCGACCTCAGGACAGTGCGGACACACAGCAGGTGTTCAGTAAATACGCACTTTAAATACATCTGTACTCTTATCAAACAAATACATGCAACGCAACCTAGATTTACTTTAGGACGAATCATAAGAACTCTCCCAAAATCGCTGTCTTACAAATTACAGTACATTTGTAATTTAACTCAAAGAATTTTAAACTCGTATCTCACATTTTATGATTCCTAGGTTAAAATGGATTATTCTTGTTATATAGCTTTTAAAAGAGACATGTTTGCTTCTTTGCCAACTGCAAACAGTAAGTCTGGCACAAAATGTCTTAAATCTCAGTGATAACTTAAAGATCGAAACAACATCATTAAATATATGATAACTGGGAAGGATCAAGTAATACCATCTCTTTGCCTAACTGTAAGTCCGTTTTTACACAGCAATGCTAAAGATTAAGAACTAAGACAAAAGCCTAACTGAAGGGGGCCCTGACGTCCAGTAGGAGAGGAGGCCTCCCATCGCCAGGGCGGTTTCGGGTCTGCACCAGGCTGGGCGACACCGTTCGGGTGGATGGACCTGAGTGCTGTCCTGCCCGCCCTCTGAGGAGGGGTCTGGCTTTGCAAGCAGCACAGAGTCATATCTGCTCCACAAATGTCCTCCCAAAGGACGATAAGGACATGGTGGGAGCAAAGCTGGGACGATAAGGACATGGTGGGACCGTCACGGAAGCCAGCAGGAACGGATGCAGCCCACCCTGTCGCACTCTTTCTCTGGCCACTCGGTGCTCACGTCAAATGTCTGTGCCTGAGGGGAAGGCTCCAGATCTGTGGTCTCTCCCACCCTGTCATGCGTCTCCTAAGGATGTGCCTTAGGTAAGTACAGGCGCTGTGACGGCTCTGGCCAGGCGAGTGGCCCCAGGCCACTCATCGGCCTGTCAACAGGCTGGTGGTTAGGACCCGATGAACTAGCTAGGCCAGAGGCACTACCTGGCACCCAGCAGGCAATCAATCATTCACACCAACAAAACCAGGATCCATCTTACCAAGCATGTCACCAACACAGGGATTGGCAAGATCGTCCTCCCATGACCTGGCTCCGGTCCCAAGAGCTCCTACGTCCCGGCCTCCGCACGACTTCCCAATGCAGCCTCTGCCACCCTCGGGTCGGACCACATCCCTCGTTTGTTCAAAACTGCCACAGTGTGTGTGTGTGTGCTCAGGCTGACTTCCTCCCAGGCCTCATCTTCTTCATCTATGAGCAAAGCAGCCCAGGCACCCAGTTCTCCCTGGGTGTTGGCTCTGCCCACCGTTCCTGCTGTTGCCCTTGAAGGCAGTCTCCCCACAGATGTCTGCCTCTCTACATCCTACCAGCGTCCCAGGGAGGTGGACGCCCCTTCTCCATAGAGCTGCCTGAGCCTGACTCAGAAACAGCGATGCTTCTTAGACGGGAACCCCGTGGCATTCTGTACCTCTCTCTGTTAGAGCGCGGCCCCTGCCTTCCATAGAGAGCCAGTCCCCTGCGTGATGTCAGCTCCGAGTTGCAGGGACCATGTCTCAAAAAAAAAAAAGCCCTCTGCTCCTGGGACAGTGTCCTGCACATGTCACGCACCAATAACAGTTGGTGGAATTGGAAATCTGGTGTCTGAACGAGAGCAACAGAAAAGTCAAGGGCGAACCGTATTCCCGCACAACCTGTTTGAGCTCCGCACCCTCATTCAGCAGTGGCTGCACACTGGCTTCCGGGGAGGCTCAAGTCTGATTGCCATCCCGTAACAGCAACCACCTCTCCAACCTACACAGACAACACGCCAAGCGCAGTCACCCACACACCGGTGCGTCTACCCCCGCGCTCCTCGGGACAAGCCAGGAAAGTTCAAGGAAGACGGGCTGTATTATTGGGGGGTTGCAGGGAGGAAACGATCCCTTTCTTATTCTGGGAAGACACTAAGCTCCTTGCACAGAGAGGCACAACTAAGTCCCCAGTCATGCACCGTCCCTTCATTGCCATGGGCAGTTCATGACCCATCGCCTGTGCCCCCGCCAGGGGCTGGGGATTCGGTCCGAGCAGCAGCTGCACCCAGCGCTCAGGGGCCAGACCGTCGGGTTTGCGTGCACAGAACGAGCTTCTCACCCGGAACGCTCTGCAGGGGCGGATGGAACACGCCGACCCAAACTTCCCGCGGGCCCTGGAGGCCCTGCAAACCTGGGCGCGCTGGGCAGGGGCGGGAAGGACGGCATCGCGGGGGAGAGGCATTTCACAAGCCATCGTTACCGCCAGGGCAAGGCTGGCCGGGCAGCCGTGCCGGCACCGAGAGCCGCACCTGGGACACTCCGGACACGAGCCCTGCGGGGAGGGGGCCGACACACCTGTCAGCGCTGCCAGCCCGTCCAGGCCGGCGCCCCGCTGCCCCTCCCCGCCCCGCCGCCGATCGGACGCATTCCAGCCCGGTACCGGAACCCACGCTCACTCACTCTGCGCGCCGGGCGAGCGGGGCGGGCGAAGGCGCCCCCGGGCCGGTTCCGCTGGGCTTGGGGTCCGGCAGGTGTCGCTCAGGAGAGGCGGGACCTCCCTGCAGACTCCGCGCCGGAAAACGAAAGTGCCGGCGAGGAGAAAAGGCAGTGCCGACCGCCCCGCCCCCTTCGCCTCCACCAATCAGCGGCCTCGAGCTCAGCCAATCGGACGCGGCTGTTCCGCGTGCGCGCTGCCTCCCCCCGCGGGGCCGCCGACCGGCCAATCCGCTGGGCCCTTCCGTAGCCTTTGGGCGGGGACCCCGTATGAGTGACGTGTGGCCCTGCTGGTCTGGCAACTTGGCTGCGGGACAGTTGCGTTTTTACCTTCTAGGGAGCAGCTGAGAAGGAAGTGGTGCGCCGAGGCCCAGGCTCGGAAATGTCTGCGTGGCTCCGCCATCCGAGAGCCTGCGGCGGGGGCGGCGCGTGGCCATCGGAAACTCACGTGGCAGCTGAAGCCGGTGGGGGGCGTGCAGGGGGCAGCCGGTCCATGATTCCCTCTCATCATGGAGGTTTCTCTCTCTCTCCCTCTCCCTCCCTCTCTGAAATCAATAAAAATATATTTTTTTAAAAAAAATGCAGTATAGAGAACAAAGTACCCCAGTGCTGCAAGAAGATATAGAAATGTGCCCTGGCCGGTGTGGCTCAGTGGATAGAGCGTTGGCCTGCGGACTGAGGGGTCCCAGGTTCAAGTCCGGTCAAGGGCCTGTACCTTGGTTGCGGGCACATCCCCAGTAGGGAGTGTGCAGGAGGCATGTTTCTAACTCTCAATGCCTCTCCCTTCTTCTGTAAAAAATCAAGATATATTAAAAAAAAAAGAATATATAGAAATGTAAATACATGACAGGAGAGGGGAATGGAGCGGTGGGCTACTTTATCCCTTTTTTTTTATCACGTTCCCCTATTACACTTGCAGCCCAACCCCTCGGGGACGCCTTTGAAGTCGGTGCTGCCAGGAGCGCCGCCTGGGCCGCGGGTGGGGGGGTGGGGGTGGGGGTGGGGGGAGGTGCTCTGGGCCGCGAGGCCAGGCGGGGGGCGGGGTGTTCCCATGGCAACGGGCCTGCGCGGCTGGAGGGGCGCGCCGCGGGGGAAGAGCCGCCCCACGTGCTTTCGGGGAAATGCTCCGAGGCCGAGAAGGCCCCGAGTTGAGGGGAAACGAAAAGCGAAAGCGGGCCGGGCGCGGTGCGCAGGCGCGGGCGCAGGCCGGGGCTTTCCCGCGGAGCCTCCCCCCCCCCCCCCCCCGCAGCCCCCGGTGCCCCCGCAACCCCCGGCGAGCACGCGCGCACCCTGCGCTCCCTGCCCGGGCCGCACCCGAGAGGCGTGGTCCTTGCACAGAATGGGGGGTGGAGGCGGGAGGGGACCGTGTCCGTTGCTTCAGGTGCTGGGCAGCTCCCCCCCCCCCCCCCCCCCCCCCCCCCCCCGTCTGCGCTTCCCTGGGAGTCGTCCCGTCCTAACCTCGCTTCTCCGTCGCACCACCGTCTGCACGCGGCTGGCTCGGGCCTTTCGGGTCCTGCAGGCTCTGCCCCCTCCCAGCGGGGTCCCTGACCTTGAACCAGAAATGAAGCGGGGCTGGCTGTCTCTGGGGCTGTCCTTTCTCTAGACCAGTGGTTCTCAACCTTCCTGATGCCGCGACCCTTTAATCCAGTTCCTCATGTTGTGGTGACCCCCAACCATAAAATTATTTTCGTTGCTACTTCATAACTAATTTTGCTGCTGTTATGAATTGTCATGTAAATATCTGATATGCAGGATGTATTTTCATTGTTACAAATTGAACATAATTAAAGCATAGTGATTAATTGCACAAACAATATGTAGTTATATGTGTTTTCTGATGGTCTTAGGCGACTCCTGTGAAAGGGTCGTTTGACCCCCCAAAGGGGTCGCGACCCACAGGTTGAGAACCGCTGATCTAGACCCATGAGGGCTTGCCTCTCTCCGGGTCGCATTTCTCCCGGCGATTATACCGAGGGGGTGGGAGAAGTGGGGGGGGGCGGGGGGGGGGCGGGGGCGGGGAGCGAGCATGACAGTCACTGGACCATGATTGGGAAAGTGTGGCGGCTCTGCCTGCAGCCTGCGCGGCTCATCCAATGGTTCCGGGAGGCACTGCCTCATGTCTGGGGGCTCTGCCTACCTACTAAGAGGGGTAAGAGGGGCCTGGGGACCAACCGAGGACCTCCAGGGTGAGGGGACCCACCCCACTGGACCCAGCCTCCAGCCTGCAGTGAGCCAGCGCGCCAGGCCCCAGGGCTGCACTTCCCTCGACCCCACAGTGCAGATGGTGCCTGTCTTCTCCAGCCTCCAGGAGAGGGCATGGATAGTTTCCAGTGCAAAGGGAAAATGTGGGGCTCCTTTTCCAAATGTACTAAGAATTTCAAGAAGGCAGCAGCAGAGTCTTTAACCACGCCGGCTGGCCACCTGCCCACCCAGGGGACTGGCCCCGGGGACTGCACAGGGAGCGGGAAGGCCCTGGCGGGAGCCTGGGCGGGGCTTCCTCTGCAGAAGGCTGGCTACCTGTTTAGGTAAAACCAGTGAAGACCTGGATCTAATGAAGAAACAGGCCAGGACACCACTCCTTCCTGGGGGCACTTGAGTAGCATCAGGCCTTCAGTGTTCCCTGGAGAGCCTGTGTGATCTGCTCTGCCTCCCTTCTTCTTTTTCATTGATTTTAGAGAAAGAAAGATGAGAGAGAGTGTGAGAGAGAGAGATGGATGGGTCTCATGGGTTGGTTGCCTCCCACACATGCCCCAGCTGGGGCTGGGGATCAAAGCTGCAACCCAAGTACATTCCCTTGACCTGGTATTGACCTGGAGACCCCTGGGTGTGCGGCCCATGCTCTGACCATTGAGCAATGCCAGCCGGGGCTCCGGGAAAGGATTGTAATGAGAGCACCATTCTCCCACGCCCTTTAACCTCTCCCCATCCCCGCCCTGTCTAGGCATCCTCCAAGATTCTTTCCTCAGAGGCAGTGGTGAGACATCTAAGTTGATGACTGAAACCTTAGGTAAGACAGTGGGGTGGAGCATTTTTACCCGGGGCAGGAGGAGTAGGGCCCTGAGTTTAAGGAGAGGCGTTAGGGGGAAGCTTCAGGAACTCTTGCGTGGGCAGATGTCCGGGATGCCTGGCACACATGAGGTATCCAAATGGAAGGAAAGTTAGAGTCAGATAATCAAGCTGTCATTCCAGAGCATTGCTACAGAGTGGGGAGGTTCAGAGGGGGGTGACAGAAGGGGATCCCTATGTTGCTTGAGCAATCGCAGACGTGTTTTGGTTATTCAGTTAGAAGTCTAATTGGGGACTGTTCCATGATTTTAGAGTCTGAAGGCATCATAAAGGGAATTCTAGTGTAGTCTTGCAGGCAGACCCAGGGGTAAAGGAAAGAAAGGAATTCATTACCATCCTCCCTGGGTTCAAACACCAAATCATTAGCATACGCATTAGAGAGCAGACGGTGCTAGATTCTAGGGGTATACCTATGAAGAAAGCCTTCTTCGTCCATGCACATACAGAGCTTGCAGAGAGTCTAAGAAGGCAGATGATACACATTTACAACAAAGGTGATAAGAACCGTGCTGGGAGCTAGAGGATGTGAAGCAGGCGTGACGTGACCTGAGCCATGTGTGTGCATGCATGTGCGTGTGTGTGTGTATGTGTGTGTTTGAAAGGAAGGCCTTTCGGGGCCTGGAGGATGTCCGATCCTAATCCAGTAGGTGAGATGGGGCTGGCGACCTGAGAGGACCGAGCAGAGGGAGCTGAGAGGGAGCGTGACCACCAGGGAACTGAAAGCAGTTCACTCCGTCTCCTGTGTGTGCCCTGGAGGCTGAGAAGCCCTTGGGAGAAGTGATGATGAGAGATGAGTTGAGACTAAAAAGAGACTAAAAAAATGGCTTTGGAAAGCTCTGTTAGAACTATGGTCCGGAGCTGGGAACCTTGATTGTTTTTTGTGCCAGGAGCCTCTCTGGCAGTCTCGTGAAACCTATGGATCCCTTCAAGGAATAATGTTTTTAAGTCGAATAAAATACGAAAGATTCCAAAGGAAACCAAAACCACTGAAATACAGGTATCAAAATATTAACACCAACCTTGTAATATAAGTGCTTTATTAATGGCACCACATAAGATCTAGCAACAGGTCTGATGAATGCAATTTCAAACCGTGCTTAGCACAAGCGTTATTTTGAGATAAATGTAGCAACTGTGATGAGAACATGGTGCAGGTCATGGTTTGTTGGCGCTGTATCTCTCTAAAGGAATTTCCGTTTCAGCAACAAGTTGGTAGAAATAAACTCCTAACTCTTGCCATGCAAACCCACGACCCTCCGGAATTCTGCGCATACTCTCTAGGCGGGCACTGCTACGCCGAGCGTCACGAGCCATTTGAAGAGTGTCAGCGGCGACTGAAAGGATCCGTTTGCTTTCAGTGGAGCGCTCTGCTCTGCCGACACAGGAGGCACGTGGAGCTGTTTGCTGTGTTTACCGGGAGGTGATGCAGAGCGTGTCTTCCTTGCCCTGTTCTCACGGCGTCCTCTTGGGAGGACTCCGGCTGAAATGCTCTGTGTCTGACAGGGGTGGCTACACACCTATGGGCCTGTCGGGAAAGGGTGCCTTTTACTGTCTGTACTTCAGTGAGCCAGACTTTTCAAAATGCAATCATCAGTCGGTCAGTGCTCGTGGTCAGGTGACAGAAGACGGCCGTCTATGTGAGAAACTGGCGTGTGTGCACACAGAGGCCCTTTGGCGAAGTCTGGGCCACAGCATCTGCTGCGAGCACGGCGCTAGGACGGCTGGTCCCCTCACTCTGCTCCTCTGCCAGGGGGCGTGCCTGGGCGTCCTGAACCGTGTGAGGTGAAGAAAACCCCTGGGGTTTGCAGACTCCCATTCGTAGTTTAGGGTTCTTCGGGGACTTTCCTTGCTCCCCCGAGACTTTGAGGAAGTCCACTGGCAGCGGCCTTTCTTCAGATGGAGGCGCCGGTACTCGGCACAATTGTGGAGGATAAGAAGCCATTGTTGGGGAGAAGGGGTGAGATGGGAGATGAGCTGAAGCATAAAGAGAGATGAAAATGTGACTTTGGGAAGATCTGTTAAGAATGACGGTCCAGCACTGGGACCATAAAGAATATTATTCTTTACATTAAAAAGCATTGGAGAAGGGATTAGCAAGATGGACACCTGTGACGGGTGTGGGATGGGTGAGGGGAAAGTGGAAACATGACTGCTATTTTGAAAATCTTCCTTGTGTTTCATTAGATGCTGCTTGTTTGCTCCTAGCTGGCAGAAAAAAAATATTCCGGGGCAGAGAGGGGACTGGTAAGACGGAATCTCCTGTTGGGAAGGTAAGCTATGTTAAATCTTTTTATTTTTTAAATTTTTTCATGGGACATTGGCCTCTCCCTGTCTGCTTGCCTGGGGGCCAGGAAAGGGTGGAAGTTGGAGAGGATCCGCAGAGGGACTGACATTTCTGCCGAGTCAGGGCTCCCGGTGGACACCAGCCTCGGGCTTTTCCCCGCAGTGAGACATGCAGATGCCTGGCATAGAGACCTGCCCAGGTCCTGGCACCAGGGATCCCACACTCTGACTCAGAGCAACTGCTGGGCGATGGCATCGCTAAGCATCCAGTCTGGTCCGTAATATCAGTGTCCCATATGCCACCAGGAGGGACTCTGGTCCCCAACCCTAGAGGCTTATGGGAAGTCACTGTGATGCAATATGGCCCCAGAGGCAAAGGCATCTAGGACATGTTGGATTCTTAACTCTCTGTAACCCCAGGCTTGGCTGACGACCCAGAAAGCCGGAATGCCACCCAAAGACGAACGCCATGCTCCCGGGCAGGTTAACGAAT
Source organism: Myotis myotis (assembly GCF_014108235.1). Taxonomy (NCBI): domain Eukaryota; kingdom Metazoa; phylum Chordata; class Mammalia; order Chiroptera; family Vespertilionidae; genus Myotis; species Myotis myotis. Next base: position 3,368,355 of record NW_023416390.1, read on the forward strand.
GTATAGTGTGTGATCCCTGCATGATGTTATCTGCTAACCCAGGAGAGCACTGTTCTTTCTGGTGGTCTGCTAGTAAGTGACTGCCCACCATCTGGTTTTACTACAAACCCCTGTAAAGAGACCCGGCCCTGGGAGGGAGGGATTCTTCCCGCCCGGCCGGCACTGGCAGCAGCTGCCTTGCCCGAGTATGTACGTTTCTCCTATTAAAGCTCTTACGGATTTGAAGAAGGTCGTGTGTCAGTTCTTTGGAATCCACCCTGAATTTAGACTTTTGGGGCTTCCCCCAACAGAGGAATCCCTGTGCAGTGATCCCAGCAGCTGTGAACCCCGAAGTTGGGACCCTGTGGACACGACAGTCAGGAGGCCTCCTAGTTCAGCCCTGGGTACCCGGCTGTCGCTGCCCCCTTATTCCCGCCAGGCTGGGTCCAGGGTACGACTCTTCCCTGCGGGCACTCAGGACGCTGGCTTAGTAGGCTATTCCCTCAGGCGCTCCTGCTGGCTTCTGAGTAATGCAGTGAGGCCTTGCTATTCTCGACCTATTCTGAAATCTTTTTTTAAAATCATTTTTTAAAAATTAACTTTATTGGGGTGACATTGGTCAACGTGATCATATAGGTTTCAGGCGTGGGTTTCTATGTTACAGGATCTGTATATTGTACCATGTGCCCACCACCCAAAGTCAAGTCTTCTCCTGCCACCATGTATCAGGACCCCTATTCTGAAATCTTAACCTTGAGCCGTCTAGAGCCAAAGTCATCAGTAACACAGGAGAAACAAAGTCAGAGCTGAAACACAGACGAACAAATGAGTCTTTGGTTCATATCATATTAACACTTGGTTTTTAAAAGTCTCTTATCTTGCAAGTTTATCTGAAGCTTTGGTTTAGGGGTGCCAGCGAGAGGAGAGCTTCAACCATGGGGCATATACAGAGCTGAAGGAAGAAGATGTGACTGCTGGCAAACATCAGTCTTTCAGGTTCCCTTTGCTTCTTTCCTTTGCGTGTCAGGAGTTGATCCTGTCATTCAGCAGAATAGGGAGACTTCATCTAAAATTGAAAAGTGAAAAGGACCTTTGAGGAAATGACTGCTTGGCAAATAAATCACTATTTCTTATGTAAACATCCACAGCTACTAACTACTCCATAATCATTGTACCAATTAACTACTAAGCATTCAAAAGATGCCTTTAAGTGGATAAAAACTATTTAAAGAAGGCCTATTCATCTTGCGAAAAGTAAGAAGAAATGGGTGCAAAATGTAGCAAAAGTTCTCTCATAACTACATGATTTAAGGACAACTAACAACGGAATGGCCGTCCAAGGCGACTATGGATTTTTCATCCCTAGAAGTTTTCAGGAAAAGGATTAAAACCCACTTGATTTATAGTCAGACAGATATTTCTCGGGCCTCAGAGTCCCTGCAAGAGTCTATTACTCTGACGTTCGTTCATTGTGGTGCAAGTTGGGGGTTTGAACTGCTTGACAGAATTGGGGCATGAGAACAGATGGAAGGCACCCTAAATCTCATTACTGCATTTACAATTATGACGCAGCTCTCAGAAGAGTAGTATTACACTGCTGTTTGTTCTTCATATACCACTGGCAGAGGCTCCCGGGACGAACAATGCGAGCAATAATTCATCAAGAAAAATGAGAACTGGTGGTGCTTGAACTGCTAAAGTAAATATTAAAGTAAGCTTGTAAGTATTGACTAATACGTGTGGTCTGCTCAAGTGGGGAGAGAGGTGGGGACTGGCATGGCCAACAGTGGAATTAGGGACGAAGCGTATTTGAGAGGGTTCAGGAATATTCTGCCCTGTGGTGGCTTGAGATGGGAAGAATTGAAAGCCGTTCAAGCAAGTAAAGATGCCTGCTTTCCACACGGGTAAGATCAGCGGCACACAGGCCCATACAGACATCCTTGTGTTATGCTAATGAACCTGTTTTCTCGCGGCCCTGGCTCCGCACACCACCTTTGCTCACTTGGGAATGCCCTTGGCCATGGAGGAGGGCCTGGAGAAGAGAGGGAACCTACTGCGGTTTCGATCGTCGTGGGACTCAGGTTTTCTCTCAGCACCGCGTACACACTGGGCGACATCGGCAGAAGGTCTGATGGAGACTGTGGCTCGGTTGAATCGCTTCGGCTTAAAGAAATAACAAGGAAAATAGCGAAGAGGATGAAACAGTCATAGCGCGTGTGGCTTACTGTGCCAGGAACGCATTTCCAGGGCTTTATCTAGTTGTGACACTGAGATGCCTCATGCATCACCTGACATCACAGCATCAGCGACTGCAGTCAGGGTAGACTGTGGTGTGTCTTGAAGACTAGCTCTATGTATTCAGGAAAGCAAAGTGTGAGCAAAAAACGCTTTATTCTCGGGTATATGTGTTCTCCCCACCCTTAAAGTTCCTACAGAAAAGCTGCTTTTTTTGGATGAGTTCAATAATAAACATTTTACATGCAACTAAGATTACTTACATTGTCGAGATGGGGATAAAAACAGAAGGAACATAACCTTTGTCCCCCTTTTCTGTCGGTCGTGAAACTGGAAAAGCAAGTGTTGGGAAACACGTTACCGATATTATTGATGAAATCATAAAAAAGTCTAGAAAGATATGAGTAATGCTGAAAATAAGAGATGATACAAAAGCTTATTGATTCACGAAACTCTTTAGTTGAGTATTTTAGATGTGCAGAAAAGGTGCAAGAAGAGAAAAACACATCTTTTGGCAGGTCCAATCTAACTTTACATATGAATGTCTCTAAAGTGCATGAGAAAAATTGGTAATCAGCCTGGCCAGTGTGGCTCCGTGGTTGAGCATCGACTTATAAACCAGGAGTTCACGGTGCGATTCCCTGTCAGGGCACATGCCTGGGTTGCGGGCTCAATCCCCAGTAAGAGGCATGCAGAAAGCAGCCAATCTATAATTCTCTCTCATCATTGATGTTTCTCTCCCTTCCTCTCTGAAATCAATAAAAATATACATTTAAAAAAGAAAAACTGGGAAACCAACTATATTACTCGCTTCTACGTTACATTTAAGTTTGATTATAAGGACTGATTTATTTGTGTTTGGGGGGATTTAAAGTGATTCCGTTCTTTTCATTAAAACTGACACCAATCATGATCTTATAATTTCACAAATTTTTGAAGCACAGACATCAGTGCTACTAGAAGCCCTACTGTGCTGTGGGCACAGGATGTGTAGACGTGAGCCTTGGGAACAGCCCGTTTCCCTGCTGTCCTATGCTGGCCTTGTGCTTGCTCCGGCTGTCATTTGGACCAACTGTCATTTGTTTCATTGACATTTGTTGCTTCATTTGGTCAGAGGTAAAGACACTTAGGGTCTGTTGTTGTGTTATTTTGTTGTTTGCTTGTTTCAGAAGGGGATGAAGTAGGGCAGCAACAGTCACCCTACCGTGATGACGACGGTAGGACAGTCCACAGATGGTGCTCATGGATCTAGTTGCTATAGATGAACATTTTAATGGATGGTTTATACTCTCATTAAAGGACCAAAACGGCGAACTTACATTACAGCTGTGTAGCTAATTTCATGAATGTTCTTGCATAGACTCAACCAGTGTTTAACCACATGCCTTCTGTGGCCAGGATTCTTTTAGGCCGTTAGCATACACCCAGGGAGGCGGGCATGTGGGGACTTGTTACTGGCAGGCCCGGAGGTGGGGGATGTTACGCAGACTCCCTGGTCCTCTCCTGGGCACATGAGTAATACTGAGTTGTGAGATACAGTTCCATTTAATTTTGATTATAATGACTGATTCATTTGTGTATTTGGGTATTTATAGTAATTCAGTTCTTTTCATTAAAACGGACACCAATCAAGCCCTAGCCGGTTTGGCTCAGTGGATAGAGTGTTGGCCTATGGACTGAAGGGTTCTGGGTTCGATTCTGGCCAAGGGCACATGTCAGGGTTGTGGGCTCAATCCCCAGTGTGAAGCGTGCAGGAGGCAGCCGATCAATGATTCTCTCATCATTGATGTTTCCATCTCTCTCTCCCTCTCCCTTCCTCTCTGAAATCCATAAAAATATACTAAAAAATAAACTGACACCAATCATAATCATAAGTAAAAAATATATCCTATATAAGAAAACACTAATATGCAAATTGACCGAACGGCAGGCAGAATGACCGGTTGCTATGATGCACACTGACTACCAGGGGGCAGATGCTCAACACAGGAGCTGCCCTCTGGTGGTCAATGTGCTCTCACAGGGGGAGCGCTGCTCAGCCAGAAGCCGGCTCACAGCTGGAGAGTGCAGTGGCAGTGGCGGGACCCTCTCCCTCCTCTGCTGCAGGCAGGTGGTAAGGAGCGAGGGGTCCCACATTGCAAGAGCCCTGGACTGAGAGAGGGATGTCTGACTGCCGGCAGGTGGACATCCCCAGAGGGGTCCCAGACTGTGAGAGGGCGCAGGCCGGGCTGAAGGAATCCCCCTCCCCTGCCCCCCAGTGTATGAATGTCATGCACCAGGCCTCTAGTATATATATATAAAGCTTATAAGCCCTGGGCTTTTTTTTGCAAAAAACAGACTTGCTGGACTTGTAACGGCTTTCTAATCACCTCCTCCTTGTTTGCCTCTCCCCCAGTCACAGAAGTGAAGGCTGTGGGTCTGGAGAAGGAAGGAGAAACCCAAACTCTGCAAGTGGCTGGGAGAGGCCCCCACGGCCATGGCCACGGCCACAGCCATGGCAAGGTCTGGCCATAGCCACGGATCGGCCGGCAGGCAGTCCCTTTCCAGGAACCGCTGACACGCCGCTTCCTCACTAAGGTTTTGACCTCCACGTAGTCTTTGGATCTTATACTCAAAGAGGAACTTGGTTTCCTTTAACCCGGTGTGAGGCTATTTTCCAAAATATAAAGAAAAGAAAGCAAACGGAAAGAACCTGACCTTCGCAGGGCTGGGAGCTGTAGTGTTTCCCAAAGGCTTTGTCCTTGGGGATGTCGGGATAGAGGTACTTCAGGGGGTTTTCAGGGACGTTTTCGGCCATAATAACCTTGTAGTCTCGGAGGATGTCGGCGAAGGGCAGCGCCGACAGCCGGCCCTTATTGTAGGGCTCCACAGAGTGGAACCTCACTTCTCCTGGGGAGACAGACAGCCGGTGGTCAGGTTTCCTCGGGCATCGTCTGTGGCCATGCCTCCTGCCCACGGTATCTTCACATCGCTGGTCATAACACAGTGCCAGCCCCCTCTGCAGTCCGACAGGACAGATCGCCCCATGAGCCAGGACACCGCCCCGGGGGGGGAGGAAGTCAGGGTCCCTGTGATCTGGGATGACTGTACCACGAATATTCAAACCCACTGACAAGCCGAATTGTTAGGGGCAGACATAGCATCTTGAAAACGCATTCTAATTATAATTACAAGGAGTATTAACCGTGCTCTGTTAACCACGATGGCTCTGTTCTGATTAGAGAAAGCACATCAAACCTGGCTGGGAGCTGTGCGCCCTGGGACAGGGGAGTGCACATCAGAATGCAGTCCATCCTCCTTCCGAGAACTGCCTGTCATCATGGAAAGATTTACAACCTTGTGGCCGAGAAAGTCTAGTCCGGAGGCACCTGCTCTTTACAACCGCCAGCCCCATGGCCTGTAATCTGGTCCCGGAGTGCCTGGAGGCGCCCGCTAGCCCCCCCTCGTACCCCGCACCCACATGACTGTTGTGATTGTCCTGTGCCCACTTTCCCATGCCTTTCATCCCCACTTCCCCACATGATCTTTGTCCTCCTGCCCAACACAAGCAGCTGGCGATGGTGGGGGGCGAGCAGATGTTTGCGGCTGACCTGCTGCTCTCCCACACTGCCGGCTGGATTGGAATAAACGCTCCTATGAGTCAACCCCATCTCTGCTGAATGGGCTCAAGTAGCGACAGGCAGCCAGGACCCCTGGGTTGTCTGGTTACAGAGCAACACCCCAGGCACTGAACACGGAAACACCAGTGGCCAAGGCCCAGAGTCCCTGCGCAGGAAGGCCCGCGAGCACGCACCGCTCTCAGCGTGGTCCACCCACGTGAAGGTGATCCCGCCCAGGTGGCTCTCGCTGAACCGCAGCAAGAAGGTCCCCGGCATCTTGTCCTTCAGCAGGAGCCGCTCCTTCTCTTTGCTCACAAAGCCCATGACACACCTGGGAAGGCAGCAGTGGGCTGTATTAGCTGATCAAGGGCAGTCACTTAGGGCATTTGCATTCTCCATGAATGAATCCACAAAGAGCAGACCTAAATTTGCTTTGGGAATAACCCAAAGTTAACTGTGTCTGTAACAGTCGTCTTATACAGAGTAAAGTGAACATCAATCTTCTGTGAGGAACGGAAGACACGGCAGCGATTTCCCCTCCACAACATTCAACATGTTTAAAAAGAGAAGAAAAAGAAAGCCAACAGCATAAAAATAAACACCTAGGGAACTCGTCTGCAAAATATAAGCTGTAACTCACCCATCGATCCAAAGGGGGAGAATGTGCTTCTTAATGAGATCTAATATTGCTTCAAGCCACGTCCAGAAGGTGAACGATTTGCCAGGTAAGTGCTCCTGTGAGCAGAGACAGACACAGCACAGAATTACTCCCCAGGTGATGCTGATGGAATAATTCAGGCCCCCTTTTTCAGGGGAAGAATTTCTTGAAGTGAGACAACACTTTATAGAGTTTCTTCTTAAAACAACCTTATCCAGAAAATCCTCAAAATACAGATTACGATATAGAGACTTACAGAGGAGCGCTGTTACCTCTCACCCATCAGATCTACAATAGAAAAATGATTAAACCAGTGCTGGCGAGGACACAGGGAACCGAGCTCTCGTTTCTGCTCAGGGCTGTAGTTCAGACAAGTTTCCCATGAGGCTATTTGGCAATGTGTATCGAAAGATTTAAGTATGCCTTTAACTCAGCGGTTCTCAACCTGTGGGTCACGACCCTTTTGGGGGTCGAACGACCCTTTCACAGGGGTCGCCTAAGACCATCAAAAAACACATATATAATTACATATTGTTTTTGTGAATAATTATTATGCTTTAATTATGTTCAATTTGTAACAATAAAATTGGGGGTCACCACAACATGAGGAACGGTATTAAAGGGTCGCGGCATTAGGAAGGTTGAGAACCACTGCTTTAACACTTTGCTCAACAGTCTTTTAGGATTTTTATCTGAAGGAAATATTTAGACGAGTATATAAAAAGGTATATACAAGATCCCAATGGCAACATTAAAAAAATAGCCCAGCCCTAACAGGCTGGGCTCAGTGGATAGAGCGTCAGACTGGGGACTGAAGGGTCCCAGGTTGGATTCCGGTCAAGGGCATGTACCTTGATTGCGGGCACATCCCCAGTGGGGAGTGTGCAGGAGGCAGCTGATTGATGTTTCTCTTTCATCGATGTTTTTAACTCTCTCTCTCTCCCTTCCTCTCTGTAAAAGATGAATAAAATATTTTAAAAAAATAGCCCAAACTGCAAACATCAATGTCCAACTGGTTGTTTACAATGTATTTCCTCAACCTTAAAACATTCTTATCTTTCCAAATTAAATGCATGCCGCAGGTGAGATGAACAGGCTATCTACAGTTGCCAGCTAGAGAAAAAGGAGCACTATTAAAAAAGACTATAAATGCCGTCTCCCCTTCCCCTGCGGGTACCTTGCAGAACTTGGACCAGGTGAGATGACCATCACTGTAGCTGGACTGGACTACAATGAAAGAAAAGAATGACGTTTTTATTAAACAAGGAGACTCTTCAATTTGGTGCTCAACTTAGATTTCCCTCCTTCTCTCAAGCATTTCTCAAGCACCTGCTCTGTGTTTTTTAGTGTATTCAGTGCTGGAAACAGTAAACATCTGTCATGCAATTTATTATAACGGGGCGAATTCTTTTCCATGGAGGAGCTACAGATAGCTTTAGGAAGGGGGTAGTTGTCTAGGACCGAGCCTCCATGAATAGACAGGAAATACATCGTCTGAGGAGAAGGAGGGGCCCCTCCAGAATAATGTAGGGTGAAGCATAGTGGACATGAGTATAGTTTATATAAAAGACAGTTAGCCCTGGCCGGTTTGGCTCAGTGGATAGAGCGTCGGCCTGTGGACTGAAAGGTCCGGGTTCCATTCCAGTCAAGGGCACATGCCTGGGTTGTGGGCACGATCCCCAGTGGGGGACGTGCAGGAGGCAGCTGATCCATGATTCTCTCTCATCATTGATGTTTCTATCTCCCTCTCCCTCTCTCTCTGAAATCAATAAAAACATATTAAAAACAGAAGACAGAACAGCCTAGTGTTGGTGAATAAACATAAAACCAATTTGCATAAGTAGACGAAGCCAGATTGCCAGGAGTGCTGACTCTTCCCATGAAAAGAATGGATGAGCCATCTATTAGGCAATAAGGAGCCATGGGCAGTGAAAGGATCCAGGAGTTTCTATCTGAATTTCCCTTCCTTCCTTCCTTCCTTCCTTCCTTCCTTCCTTCTCTCTCTTTTTACAGATGATGTATATTTTTATTGATTTCAGAGAGGAAGGGAGAGGGACAGAGAGAAACATCAATGATGAGAGAGATCATTGATTGCTGCCTCTTGCACGCCCCCTACTGGGGATCAAGCCCACCATGTGGGCATGTGCCCTGACCTGGAACTTCCTGGTTCATAGGTTGATGCTAAAACTACTGAACCACACCAGCCAGGCTCTATCTAAATTTCTAAGAAAATTATACTCAGAAGAATACTTTGATAAAGATCTGAAAGTATATGGTGGCTATCTATGCTACATATTTAAAAGATTTATTCACTCACTAACAAATATAAGTTGAATTCCTACTACTGTGGTTTATGAATTAAATAAGGATCCAAAGGGATATTTACATTAGTAAATGTTATAACATTCTTAAAGTCCTGATCTGTTTAAATGCCTATTGATCATATACAGTCACAGTACCAGTGGCAGCCCAGCATCACCTGTACGTCCAACTTAACCAAATCACACAGGTTTCAATGCTGCTCAAATGCGTCCTTGCCCCACTTTAACTACAAATCTATGCAAACCCAACTTTCACTATTTTTTTTTTGGTGCTAAATGTGTTCGCCCTAAACCTGTCAAAATATAGGGTATCTTTTAAAATTCTTTTAGAAGAAGCTTAACACTATGGTCACTACACTGAGTACCAATGTCTCTATTTTGCAAACGTTAGAAATGTCAGACTGAAATGTTCTTGCTGGAAAGGATTAAGTGTTACCTGGTGGGTTTTAATTTCCATTAGATCTTGTGTCCCTGGAATCAGCGCTTTTCCAATTGGTTAAGGGTCACTGTGATATGAATATGAGAGATCAGGCGCCATCAGGACTGCCCGTCATATTCAGCGGAAATGGCGTAAGAACACCCCGGAGACTGGAGTGTGGGGTGGGAAGGAAGGGGCTTTAGGCCCGGACAGGCCTCGCCCGTGTCTTCATGCTACGACACAGCAGCCATGCAGCGGTGGCAAGTTACTGACCTACCCTCATCTATAAGATCAGTATTCTGCCTTCAAGAATGCTTGAAAGATAGTATAGCATTCGGCCCTGTGCCTGGCGCTGAAGAAATCATGGTGATCACTATTATGACTACTAGAAGCAACATCACCCTGGCGCTTTACAGCATGGGAGTGCCACGCACAGGGCCCAGGCCTTGGCACCTGGCACTCACCTGTCAGCTTCTCAGCCAGCATGTTGAGCTGATCGGAGTTCAGGCCACGCCCCACGTACGAGGAGAACTGCCAGCTCATCACCTCCAGGAGCTGGCTCAGCGTGGCCGGGGGAGGGTTGTTAAAGAAAACCAAGTTCTGAAATAGAGTCGGAACGGGGGTTACATGTCACATCAAACACCCTGCGATCCAACAGATTCCTGATGTCAACTCTTTAGGCCAACCTGAGGGAGCAGTGCGGATACAGAGGGGAAACCGAGTTAGTTTGTAGGAAGACTCTCCAGGCTGTGCAGCTGTCTCAGGAGCTCTGTGTGATGCATCCCCAGAGTCGTCCTCCAGGAGCAGACGGGATCTGGGATGGCTGGTGCTGAGTGGGAGGGTGGCTCTCTTAAAGAAGAAGGATTGAGGGGAGGGGGGGGTGCAGCCCCAGGGCACTCGTAGGCTGGAGAACAGAGAAGTATCCCGTCTCCCTCCCACATCCTGGAGTTGGGTGAAGAGCTCTGAACGCCTGTAGCTCCTAGGGAATGACGTTTCATTTCAGGGGTGTTGGCTGTTCTTGGCTTTAAAGACAGGGTGACTTCTCTAGTGAGTTCTGTCTCCTCACTGCAGGCAGAGAGGGCCCTGACAGCACAAGGCCTTCCTGGTCAGCTAGTCTGTCTCAGATGCCAGGGCCCGGAAGCTGGGAGGGAATAGCATAGCGCTGAGTCATTGTCCACGCCGCTTCCTTATCAGGAAAGACACTGGAGCTGACTCAGCCTGCCTGTTCTCATGGCTGGACCAGGTAGAATTCTTCCCTTTGGAAGGAACATCGGCTTTGAGTTAAGAAGAGTTGTTATTTGCATCTGACCTCTTTTCTCTAGAGTCTTCTAGACCCTGGTGGTTTCCAGGACAACGCACTGAGGTTTTGTAAGAGGGATCAGCGGGAAGTGCTTACTCATCTTTTTGCCACGCCCTCCCCTGCTTGTTGGTTAAGAAAAGCATCTGTTGTCTGCTGGAGGCCAAGTTCCAATCAATGTCTCAAGTAACCACAAGACAGCACTGAAACCCACCTGGAGCCTAGAACGGATTAAATCTGTAATGAACGTCAATGGGTTAAATAATTACACAATCGACTCGAAAGTCTGCACCACCAGAGTGTAGTTAGGCAACACCGATGTCCACTCTAGTTACTTGTTTGGAAACCAGTTCTCTGCCTCCGTCGAGGGGTCTGTGTGAGGTGTGGGCAGAGTAGTGAACAGGCAAGCACAGCAGCCATCACATTCTGGAGCACGCGTCTCCCGTAGCCCAGTCAGCAGTCGGCAGGGTGACCCCAGAGCTCCCTCTGATGCACGTACTGGGGAGCCGACCAGACCCTCCGTCTGTCACCTTTGTTAGCCTGAACTCTCTCAGGGTCCACGCACATTTGAACATAATACTTTGAATCTGACATGAAAGAGGAATCATACAACTAGGTAGACTGGAGTTCTGAAATGCAGCAACCCACAGGACATGCCGGAATTTTATTTCCAGCTTTTAAAATCCCAGGAAACACAGATTTTTATTTTTATTTTTTTTTGATGCGGATGGGTTTCATCGACAAAGCAAATCCAATGGAATTAAAGGAGGAGAAATCGGAATAGAGACTCTACCTGGGAATCGTTGGTTGACACATTGTACCAGATGATGGACGCCCACGCGTTAGGTAACTGACTGACATTGGAAATCATCACCACAGGTAAGGAGCTGGTCTGGTTTAAAAAAAAAAAAGGCATAGTTATTACAGGTAGGTGCACCTTGACATGATTTTAGACTTGGCCCTCTCCCCTCAGGAGCCTTCTCCAGCCAACCCCACTGCTCCCAGCCCGGTGTCTGCACTGCCCCGGTCACCTCGGTGATTTGTGAAGGCTCATGTATGCTGGCCGAGCACATATGAAAGGTACAGGGAGGAAAGCAGCTGTAGGCACCGGAATCCTTTCTAAAGTGCCCGGCCAGCCAGCCTCTTTAATATCTTCCCTGAGACCATGGGAGTATCTATACTTTCTTACATCAGGTACTGCCTAAAACGCAACTAATTCGAGCTTGTAACCATCTAGCCACTGTCCTCTCCATAAGTTACATGAAAGAATTGAATTTTAAATTTATCGCTGAGATGGATCAATATGTTCAAATTATGTTCTGACACCTCATGAACGTCAGTACTAGACATGGGAGTTTTAACTGGAGAAGACGGTGAAGTCAGCTCTACGGGAACACCAAGCATTATGGAGATGGCGCTGCGTGGCCTGTTGGTGCAGAACTTAACTCAGTACTTGTGGTACTGCAGCTTCCCCTCTCATGGAGGAAACAGCCTTTCACAGACTGGCCTGGGAGGCTGAGCAACTTTCTTCAGTCCCTCCCCAGAACAGAGGCTAGAAGGCCCTGGGCAGGGAAATAACCATGGAGGAACTTCATAGCTCATGGAAACAAGTTTTGGGAAAAGAGATGAGTGAGGAATCCGTGATCAATTTTATGAACACGTTCCCAGTCAGTGAGACAAAACAGCAAAGGCAGAGCTCTAACATAATACATCCCACAGACAGGATCGCTGCCAGGGTGTGACAGACACTGCGCTTGTTCGTTCATTTCCTCGCAAACGCTGAGCAAGTGCTGTGTGGCGGCACTGCGCCGGGCGCTGGGCACTGCGCTGGGCGCTGGGCGCGGGGGACCAACGAGGCACGATGCCTGCCTTCAGGGCGCTCCCGGTGACCATGTTCACTGTCCCCAGGGTTTCTTTATTCCTTCTTTGACTTCGATGGTGAATGTTAAAAGAGGATCAAAACAAGGTGCTCTTGGTGTTCCTATTATTTATCTTTACGTTAGAAAAGTCTTTCTGAGGGATTTGTACGTGGGAGTTAAATTTTTGAAAATATATCACGACGTGACATCATGGCTCAAGGACACTGGTTTCTCTTTAGGTGTTCCCCTGAGTATCCCTGACTTGGGAAATCCCAGGAAACAAAACACACACACACACACAATCTTCCCAACCAATCATTCACTAGGCCTGTGTATGGAATTCCTAATGCCCGTGAGATTTTTATCATTCAGATTCAACCAGTGTAGTCTATGTTGACTAATTTGTAAGCATTTGACATATTGATTTTCTAAATTAAAAAAAAAAAAGGAATAGGGGTGTACTAAGACCTAGAAAAGACTGAGGTTTTTATCTACAAATGCTGACCGGGTCCTGAAGACGTTAGTAGTAAATAGTAGATGTTTCTGGAAACCCCTACCTCCAGATCGATCGTCAGGCCGTAGAGGCAGATCTGTGCTTCAAAGGTGATGGAGTGAAGCTCCTCCGTCACCATGTGGCAGCCCTGGGGAGAGAGAAACGCGCCTTCACTCTTACAGACAAACGCAGACTTGCTCTCTGTGACAGGCCTGCTTCTACTAGTAAAAATCAACACATTCTCAGAGTGTAAGCCCCCAACGTTCCCCAGGATGCAACAGCTCCCCTTGTTCTTTCACAAGTTATTTGGAGTATGTAGTACAGAGTTTGGGTCATCTTCATTTCCACAGACAGAACAACGGTAAGTCTCCAAAACAATATACTTTCCAGCTTTTAAAATTCTAGCATGGTTTCATCAGCTGAAATTCAGATAAACAGCTCTTTCCTTTTTAACTTTCGGAGATTAGTCCTTTGACTTACCAACGAAGAACAAAAGCAAGCCGTGTGTGTGTGTGTGTGTGCGCGTGCGTGCGTGTGTGTGCATGTGTGTGTGTGTGTGTGTGTGTGTGTGTGTAGCTACAACAGAAGCAGCTCGGTGTCATAATACATTTGTTTAAAAAGAAACAGGATTTCCTTCTGGTGACTGTTCCAGCTGGAAATGTCAATAGCATAACAGCTGGGGTTTTGTTTACTTTCCAATAGAGTAAAACCCTAATCTAGATCTCCCAGTGAGAGTGGGGGTTGAGGGTGGCAACAGGCTCCCTGCGCCCCTGAACCAGGGGCCCCTGAGGCTTGAGGGTGAAGAGGGCTGACCAGCAGGGGCCCCAGTCCATGCAGTGAGGCCCATGCCTCCCCAGCCCCAGGCAGGGCAGGAGGTCGACTCTCTGGAGCCCATGAATCACAGGAACTGAAAGGGTTCTCTGCAAGGTCAAGCTGAAGGCTGAGGTGAGGTGCTGAAAGGGGAAGATGTGGTGAAAGCGTACAGGAAAGCCTGGTGGGCGTGGCTCGGCGGTTGGGCGTCCACCCATGAACCAGGTCACAGTTCGATTTCTGGTCGGGACACATGCCCAGGTGTGGGCTCCATCCCCAGGGTGGGATGTGCAGGAGGCAGCCCATCCATGATTCTCTGTCATCACTGATGTTTCTCTCTCTCTCTCTCTCTCTCTCTCTCTCTCTCTCTCTCTCCCTTCCTCTCTGAAATCAGTAAAAAGATATATTAAAAAAACACACCTGTATTGTTGAAAGTATTAGAGATGTCCCCTCCTTCCCCCTTCTAGCCCACCCGCCACCCCAGGCCTTCACCACCCTGTTGTCTGTGTCCATGGGTTATACATCTGTGCATACAAGGTCTTTGGTTGATCTCTTCCACCCGCCCTCCCTGGTCCCTGATGAACCTTTAAGCACTTTGCCACGTGCCAGGACCTGCAGCTTTGTCATCATCGAGAGCTCGTTGGCCTGGCCCCAGGCTACCGAGCCAGAATCTCAACAAGACCCCCAGGTGGAGTTTGTGAGAAGACCATTCTCAGTGTGGTGTATCCACATCCGCCTCAAAAGGGATCTGAGAAATTGGGAGATGGTGTAGGAAGCTTAACCAATTTTAAAAAATCACCCCGTGGGAAAATGAAAACAGAAGGGGAGTTACTGGCCTAGAAGAGTCCGGGTTGGGGAGGGGGTGTGGGTGCAGTCAGCTCGGGGCGATGGGGGCCTAATACTGCGTGAATAACAAGGCCGAACCAATCTGATTACATTTCAAGTATTAAAAAATGGTTCTGATAGGATGGCATGGCTAACAGCTACATGAGGAAGATTTTACTGACAGCAAGTGTTAAACTTACGGTTTGTTACGGAGCAGGAAGTACAGAATTAAAAACTCCATCTCCCTGGGTGAGATCATTGATACCTTATGTTGCCTGCAGGTAGTTAGATTCACTAGGTGGGTTGCTTCTTACTGGGTTAGTGGAAAGTGATGTTAGTGAAAATTCTGCTTAAAAACCCCTTAGGCCACCCTAAAAATTACTCCCAGCACATTCAGCACACCAAACACACAGCCCACCCCCATGTTTAAACAAACAAACAAACAAACAAACAAACAAACAGCTGTTGCTTCGGTTGAGCATGAGATAAAGTAGTTGGCTTGTGTTTAGGCACAAAATGGAACAAACCCCCACATATTTTACACAATAGAAAATCTCACTGCCCTATGCGACCCGCAACCTCCTGGCCATTACCGGGTGCCTCTCCCCCTCGCACTGAGGTCGATGGCAGCATGATGCAAGCCAGCACAGAGCCGGCGAGGCCGGAGGCAAGCGCCTGTCTAAATGTTAACCATTCTAACTCGAGGTAACAAACTGTGGGAGTGTGGCCAGCCTCCTGCTTTGACATCTAAGCTGCCACATGACCTCAAAGGCCAGTTTTAACTTCTCCCAGTCTCCTGGGACCATGTGGCCTGGGGAGAGAATGGTCACCCTAGCCTATTGCCCACCCCACTCTCCTCCACCTCTGTGAGGGCCTCGCAGGCCACTGAGGCCTCCAGGCCCCTGTGCTTGTGCCTAGAGACGCTGGCGTTGCTGGTGACACCCATGCTGGGTAGAATAAGGCAGAAGAGGCCCTCGCAGGCCCTGGAAGCAGGTTGAGGTCTTCCGGGCGGGAATTCTGGTCCTGGGCTCTGGGGGAGCAGGTTGCCTTGGACCCAAAGACCATTCCCTGTAGGGAGGCACGGCTGGAAGACAGCCAAAGGGAGCCTTTTTGAGTCTGAGGTCTTGTTCCTACCTGATTCTAGCCTCTAGTTTAAGTTCCATGATTAAATGTAAGTATGATGTGGTCATTCATTCATCATGGGTAATTTCCTCAGATCTCTGAGTTACAGCAGCCATCGAGGTGAGAGAGCCCGGGCCTCTACAGACACTCAGGGCAGTCCATTCACTTTGGAAAACGAGGTCATGCTTTAGGATTACATCACTGGACTGGGATGGATGGTGAGAGGTTTCCTCGGTGATTCAGACTAGTCTCTGATATTTACTTAAAATCCCTAATGCAACTGTGAGGCACGTTTAGAACAAAATCCATCAACGCAGCTGACTTACAGAGCACATGACTGGGGAACAGTGGCTCCAGCCAAAGAAAGCATCGTTAATTCTCAAAGCCTGCGTGGCCCTCGCTCCCCGTCTCTATCACTCCACCGTGCAGTCCACGCCAGGACCCTATTCCGTTTCATGCTCCCAGGATTCCTTCCTTACAGATCAGAAAACTGTCACAGGTAAGATGGACCACTCATGTCTGTATTAAAGGCCATTCTAACCATCTGAGATGATTGTGGGGTTTAAAAGATCCACATTTGTGATACTTCTATGATACTGAATATTATAAAGGGCTCCACCTGGGGAAAACCACAAGCGAATGAAAGGCAGGTACAGATGCCGCCATATTCTTTTTGTTTCCGCTGCTCAGTGCCTGATAGCACACCCTGAGCTCCTGGGATATGTTCACAAACGGTTATGGCTTTTGACGTGAAAGGAAACCTCTGCTAAGTCAATAGGACTGGGGTAAGGGTGATTTCCATCTAAATTTCTGGCCATAATCTATGATATTGTTGCACATGGAAAACAATATGGAATAGGCCAAATTACAATACTCCACTGCCTTTCGGAGCCTACTTTTATATATTTTGTGACTCTTCAATTGTTCCCATATCTTCAATTGTTCCCATAGCACAGAAAGCAATGTTCAAAATCTATGGCTTCTTTTCAATGGCCATAGGAGTCATATTAAAATTCTGTCAACAGGGGGAGCTCAAAGAATAGTGTAAAATAGAATTATTCTGATCTGGTAAACTTGAAAACAAAAGGGAAGAAATGAAAGGATTCTGATGTATACTGTACAATTTTGTTATTATTTGGAAAGTAAGAAGAAATACATTCAAATTAATATACTAGTAAGTAGACAGTGTTAATAAGCCTGGTTGATTTTTCTATAGTTTTTCATCTCTAGGGAAATCCAAGGTTTTGTTTTTATATCCATCAGGATGACAATGTATTGAATGTTTACATTATTCCCATTTGATTTAGTTGAGCTGCTAAGAGTTCAGAAGCATTGCGCTTCATCTATTCAGACTTAGTCAATATTACTCAGGGATGTCAGGCTGCATGAAGTGTCAATCACAACTCCTGCCCAAATTCCAGGGAGATGGGCTTTCATTTATCATGTGCTAATGTTTCAGTCACGAAATTCGGAAAACCATTATGGGTTTCTATAAGGTAGGAAGAATAGCTCCCACTTTTTTCGTTTACTGGAATATTCTTAAACTCAAAAGCTCTGTTCATGTGACATCTGGGTGTTCGAAGCTCTGCCCTACGCCAAGGGTCTACCCAGGGAGAAGGCTTCCTTAGCTCATCTTTGGCGAGGCTGTGAGATTTGCCAAATGATCTTTCCGACAAGATTAAGAGACTGAAGCATTCTGGGAAGAAAAAATGTGGAACATGGAATCTGCCATGAGGGATCTGTGTGGTTTTGTGGGTGGGTCAGATGGATTGTAGTTGAATGCAGGGTTTATAAAGTGCTTTTTCCTTCCAAATAATTCAAAGAGATGTTGCATAGGAGCTGTGAGGTATAAAGCCAGGAGGTAGGAGCCACACACCAATTGCGCCAGAAACCAGCCTCATTGCCTTATATCTGCCTTGTGTGGATGGCTTTACATTTGCAGCATCTCTGAGCAGAGAGCGTTGGGCAGTACTACCCTGATCTCTGAGAGGGAAAAATGCAGTATTTCTCCCACAGATCATTTGTCAAGGATCGCATGTGCAGTCATGGCCAGAATGGACTCAGACCCAGGTTTCCTAACCCTAAATATGTAGGGCACAGGCAAATGCCCTGGTATCTGGACCAACGAGATCGATGGTCTCCAAGACCACTGCCAGCCCAAGACCCGGCCACTCTAGCATTTACAGACTCAAATGTGAATACGTAGACTGCATCCATTTGTCCTTTAAATCAATTCATTCAGTGGAATGCAGACCTTAAATAGAAGAGCAAGGTAATTGATACCATGAAATAACTGTTTTTCACCTGTGGTTTTTACATAATTTGTCATGATGTTTGAGACTTAACTCTTATTTGTAGAAAATGAGTAATTTTAAGATACTTTATAACAAAGGAGGAGTGACTAAAGAAAGTATGGCACACCTGTAAAATGAAATACAATACAATCACGTAAAACCATGTTCTTCAAGAGTGTTCAAGGTCATGGGAACTGTTCACCACATATTGCTATGTGGAAAAAAAGCAGGTTATGAAGCAATGTGTCTATATGAAATATATACAAAAAGTCTAGAATGATGTGAACCAAAATGTTAATAGTCACTTTCTTAGGAGGGTATTATTATCTGTAATTTCCTCCTTGTTAAAACAAAATTTCTTATATTGTCTGCAATGATCAAGCTTTACATTTGTAATCAGAGAAACATGAATTTGACTTTATATCTATAATAATAAAAGCATAATATGCCAATTAGACTGGGCGTCCTTCCAGATGTCCTTCTGGATGAAGCTAGGGCTGCAAGGGAAGCCCAGGTCCGGGGTGCCTGCCGGCGGCTGGAGGGAAAGCCCGGGTTCCGGGTGCCAGAGGGAAGCCAGTAGCGGGGGGAAGGAAGGCCTACTCTTGCACGAATTTTGTGCATCGGGCCTCTAGTAAAAATATAAAAGGCAGTTTAAGGGCTTTATAAAAATAAGACGTTATAGAATTATTTCCTAGAAAAACTCTAGAAGAAAACATTTCCTACCTCATTTCCTTTGCTTCCGGCAGTGGACTTCATTTCCTTTGGTTGCTTAGAAAAAGAAGACAGTGTTTACATGGAGACACGTTATCAGCTGCATATCAAAATCACCTACTTTAGTGATTTTCTTGGTCACAATTTTGAAAGTAACCCAGATGTCTTCCAACTCATGGGACCCGACAGCTGCCCACATCACAGGAAGCAGCTTCCTGTTCGGGTGCCAGTTTGGAAACTTCCATCGAGCTCAGTGAGGAGGTTGGCAGATCACTAAGCCTGTGTGTTTCAGCCAACATTTTGGAAAGAGGCAATCATGCTGGATGTGCTTGAACGTATTCAGCCCTCCTTTGTACCTCGAAGGGGTCACCCGAGCTAAGCCGTGGGATTCCCAAGCCTGTGAAACCCCGCCTGGCACAGAGGGCTGGGAAAGGAATGACGGGTCAGCTGTCCAGGAAGGACTAGGTGCCGTTAGAGGACAGGGAGACTTCCTGACACAAAAATGTTCATGCTATGGATCACTTACTAAAACAGACAGGAAGCAAATGACACAGTGTGCACAATCTCGTCTGGCTTTAAAAAGAATGAACACAAAAATAAGGGTGTAAACAGCGTTACCTCAAGGTGGCGGGATTACAGGTGATGCTTTAATTTAAAAATTTTGCATCTCTGATATTCTAAATCGACTTTTATATTGAAAGTAATTAAAGTCATTATGCAAAAATACATAATGAAAATGCTTGGCCACTAGAAGAGCAGTGTAGAAACTAATGTTTGGGCTTTTACCGCTTTACTAACTTATCAGCAAACACTGGCCGTTATTAAAAATTCCCTGAGGACCGAAATTAATCCTGAGCAAAAAACAAGTGCTCGCTAGAAGGACGTAGAAAATGCGACTCCTCGTTGCATTTCATTTAACAGTCTCACGTGGCAGGAATTCAGCTAAAAGGAAATGCCCCCTTCAGTACTGAAGAGCGAACAAAAACCAAACTAAAAACAAAAGCCAGCATGAACGTGTGTAGGCAGATACCGTTCTGTGAACGTCAATTCTGTATGTTAGAAACTAGGCCTTTTGAGGCTGATTCTGAGACGTCCCAACGTCCAGGGAAGAGACTTCCTAAACGTTAACAAACCAGATGAGTAACACGTTTCTGGCGAGACCAGCCACAGGGTCCTTGGGAATCTAAAACGATGCAAAGCATGAGAAAGAGAAGTGAGAAGAGGGCTCTCGGTGGAGAGGAAGTGGTGAGCACCAGAAGCAACAGGACGCGGCTGGTCAGGGCTTTCTAGACATGCCAAGGCGAGCCGCAGCTGTCATGCCAGGAGCACCCTGTCCCCCCAGCTCACCGGTCTCAAGTGGACGTGCCTGTAGCCAGACCTGATGTTCCGTGATGGCATTTCTCGGGGGCATTTAAAAAACGAACCCAGGAATGGCTGTCCGTTACAAGATGGATTACTCTTGTCATTATTACCAAAATCTAGGGACCAATTACTAAATATACACTGAGTGGCCAGACTATTATGACCACCCCATCAGGACTTCATTGGCACTTCCAAAAATACTGAATATTGAAAACTTCCTAAGCAAATGTTCTCAAGGTTTTATTATTATTATTATTTGCATAACTAATTCACTTCATTGTACTGATGGGGCGGTCATAATAATCTGGCCGGTCAGTGTATTTAGGTTCTACTTCCCTGGTAAGAACTCAGACCTGAGTTTAGCTTCGGTGTTCCTTCTACCATTTTTAATTCTTCAATGATGGCATGTTGTTATAGCTCAACACACCCTTTAATCTCACATGAGGAACATGAAGAAACAACATGCATGGGGTTCCAAGCCTATTAGTAAAGATGTGTTTGATTTGAGAAAGAAGAGAAAGCTCGTATAAGCTGACTGTGTACAGGTACTAGGCACTCACCAAATGGCGGAACTCTACCGAGAGGCTCCCGTTGGAAGATTCTTCGATGGACATGGCTTTGACGTGCGTTCCACACAGCACAAACCTGCGATTACTGGGGAAGAAATCTCAGCCGTTTACATGGTCTCTGGGAAAACAGATTTATGACAACAACCAAGAGTTCCAAAGTACAGGGCTTACCTTAGAGTGGAAACATTCCTGTAAACACAAGAAGATTTTTTAAAATAAGCTACGTAATAGACCTGGGAAAACTTTTTATAACACTTGAGAGGATAGTAGGCAAACCTTCATCCCTGTTTAGAGCAAACTTTTACAAATAGGCCTTCACTGGCGTTCTGTTAAATGGTTTAACTTCAAAGTCCAATATTTGAAGTGCATTGATAAGTAATGTTAGAGAAATAAATGTAAACGTTTGAAATTATTCTATAAAATAAGAACAGTTCTTTTTAAGAGTCTTACATTTTCCTGTTTCAAAATGAAATTAGGTACTTACTTGTCAATCGATGCTTTCACCTTTACCTGATAATTTAGTTCTGGCAGTTTTATTAGTAGTCTGGAAAGACACAAAGAATCAAAGGTAAAAATCACAAGTCCTAAAAGTCTTTTTTTACATTTAGAGATTTAGATATATTTATAGCATATACATATAGATCTGATTGCATTATCTCCCTATGTTAGTGTGTTTTAAACATGTCCAATTCCTCTTTAGTTCTCCATGTTACTAACACTGCTAGTCACTTAATATACTGACAAGCATTTGGGAAGTGTTTCCATATGGCTGTAGTTCAGTGATGGTGAACCTTTGAGCTCGGCGTGTCAGCATTTTGAAAAACCCTAACTTAACTCTGGTGCCGTGTCACATATAGAAATTTTTTGATATTTGCAACCATAGTAAAACAAAGATTTATACTTTTGATATTTATTTTATATATTTAAATGCCATTTAACAAAGAAAAATCAACCAAAAAAATGAGTTCACGTGTCACCTCTGACACGCATGTCATAGGTTCGCCATCACTGCTGTAGTTGATGTGTGTTGGATAAAACCTTGGCTAGGTCAGAAAAATAGCTATATATTTTGGTTCAAGCCAAAATTTGGGTTAAATGTATAAACATAAGAAAAATTAAAGTCTATTGATATGGCTTCATTTTATTCTTGTACTAGAGGCCTGGTGCACGACATTTGTGCACTGGAGGGTTGGGGTGGGGGGTTCCTCAGCCTGGCCTGCGTCCTCTCGCAGTCCAGGACCCCTTGAGGGATGTCCACCTGGAGACTTAGGCCTGCTCCCCGCATGAGCCCAGCTTCTGGCTGAGCAGCACTCCCCCTGGGTGAGTGCGCTGACCACCAGGGGGCAGCTCCTGCATTGCACATCTGCCCCCTGGTGGTCAGTGCGCATCATAGCGACTGGTCATTCCACTGTTCGGTCGATTTGCATATTAGCCTTTTATTATATAGGATTTTAAGAACACATTTTGTAAGCTTACTAAAATTAAATGTTTTGATGATAACTGTTTTATGGTAAAAATATTGAGAAAGACTAGACCCCTGGTAGAATATGGAAAATTCACACTTCAATGCATTTGTAATCTTTAAACATACTCTATTTAAGTAACAGCAAAAATGTCCATAATTTAAAAAGACATAATTTCAAATCAAGTGATTATAGGTCAGAATAACTTTCTTTAATTCCTTAATCTGGTGAGGGGCCCTTTTTTCTTTTGCTTTCCCCATCTCTTCCGAACTGTACCCTCTCTCTGTAGGTTCAGTTCAGTTTCTGAGATAATCACTCACTTACTCATTCATTTACTTATGCCCTCATCCCAAACTTCGTTCATTCACTCAGCATGTATTGAGCTCCTCATACATATTCATTACGTGCTCTAGGCACTGGGGTACTGGGGTAGTGAAGACTGGGAAAGGGAGAGGTGTGGACACTGCTATACATAAAAGGAAGAAGTCCACTCACATATATGGAACATAGAGAACGGTGGGGTAACTGATGGGCATGAGAGACATAAAATCACAGATACTAAACAGCCCAAACAAAAGCTGGGTAGAATGTCGTGAAGGTTCCTTCAATGTCCTGCACCAGGCACAGGACTGAGTTCAGGGTTTGGGCTATGACAAGCGTGCAGTGCTGGTAGCAAGGGTTGGTATGCAGTAAGGCAAGATGGTTTTCCTCTCTGCCTTCCTCTCTGTCCCTCTGCAGGAAGGGAGTCCCCTGTTACCTCTCCCTTTGGAATAGAAGGATGCAGTGCTGCGGTGGAGAGGGGTTTAAGGGACAAACTTGAACACTAAGCAAAGGTTCATCTATTCAGACAGGGGGAACAGGATCCAGAGAAGACAAATGGGGACCCAGCGGTCAGGGAGAAGAGAAGGGCAGAACACTCACACCAGGGACTCAAGGTCTTTGTCTCATGCAGCCAGTTCAGACAGCGTGCCAGGTGGTGCCATTCAGGAACCTGTTCCACTCAGAACTCCGTGTAAGCAGTCCCGACTCACCCCCCTTTTTGTTCTAAAGAGTATCTTAGACTTCACATACCATCCATGGGGGCGCCTCAAGGGAAAGTAGGGTGCTCACTACCCCTCTAGTTTTACCTCCGTTCAGTGTTACTGTCTTCTGGGTTACAGACGGATGAGAGGATGAAGAAGAAACTATTTTTGAAAATTATAACATTTTTACAAGGAACTTGGCCTTGGCTTTAGTTCTTAAGTCTTAGTGCAAGATTCACACAAGGAAATGATCAAGAATTTCGAGGAGGGTTTTTGAAATGCAAATTGAAGACAAAACGTCTTCCCTGTAAAAATGCAGAGGTGATGAATGTGAACTAAATTTACTCTGATGATCATTTTGCAATTCCTGAATGTCAAGTCGTTATGCTGCACACCTTAAACGCATACAGTACTTACACTAATTATATCTCAACTAGAGGCCTGGTGCATGGGATTCATGCACTGGTGAGGGGTGTGGCCTGCGGGGATCCACCCTCTGTGGGAGTGCTCATCTGGCTCAGCCGAGAGGCTATGGCCCCTGTCAGCTAAGCGGTGCTCCCACTGTGGGATCGCACTGACCACCAGGGAGCAGCTTCTGCATTGAGCATCTGCCCCCTGGTGGACAGTGAGCATCATAGCGACTGGTTGGTCATTCTGGTTGTTCTGCCATTCAGTCGCTGGGCTTTTTTATATAGGATAGAACTGAAAGAATAAAATAAGAATGGAGTTCCAGTAGTGACACGTGATCAGGGACCCTACTATGGCATCCTAGTTCACCTTGGCAGCTTTACCTCTTGTATTAGCCTAGGATTTCAGCTTTCTGGAGGTGAATAGTGATCAGTGATTTTAAACTGTGGGGCCCTGGAGACTGAAGCATGATGCAAAATCTTTGAAAGCTTAAAGTCAAACTCATTAAGTGCCATGAGGGACAATGCTACATTTTGGTTGCTCCTGCTACTGGAAAGGATCAAATACATCGCTACAGCAACAATAACACAGAAGTCATATCCATAAGTAAGTATACACTGAAAAACGTGGTGTTGAGTGTTTTTTCAGAAAAGCTACTAGACAGGTCACTGGGTAACACCGGGGAGACCGTGCCACGTCTTTCCTGGAATGGACATTTGAAGCTTCCCCTACTCTGTCCCCACCTATCCTCTTCATCCGCTCTCGTCCCGCTCACAGGCTTAGGAAACAGACCTCAGAAGTCGTACTTCCTGGCTTCCCCCCTGCGAGCCTGCTCTCCTCTTCTCCGCTCTTCCCTCAGGGCCTTCCCCGGTGACCACAGGGCCTTCTCCGTCTCTGGTCTTCGCTCCCGGCAAGCTTTCCAGCCACTCGGTCCGTGGTGCTCGACGCTGCGATTTCAGGCTGCCATGCTAATGCCCCTCATCGTCACACTTTCTACCAGCAGGGCCCTCACGCCACATCCCTGCGGGCGCTGACCACAGCTGAGCGCCGGGCAAGCAGGAGGCGCTCACGGAAGAGCAGGTGGGGCAGGCCCAGGGGGAGGCACTGGCCCTGGTCACACAGTGGCTGTGGCCCACGCACACGTGAGATGGTGGGACGCACTGTGCCTACCTGAGCTTCACCGTGAACTGGATGAGCGTCTTCAGCACCATCGGCCTCTGCGGGTGGGTGGGCATGCATGGCTGCCGTTCAACCACAAACGAGCTGGATTCAAAGGAAGTCAAGTGTCACTTGAAAACACTGAACATAGCGACAGGCTACAAACCACAGAGGAACAGGAAGCTGTCCTCCCCTAAGGTCCACGTTTCCCACACACAGAAGACACTCAACCCCCAGCGCAGCTCAACTCTCTCCAAAGACGCCTCACAAATAACTACCAGGAGAGGGAAAATGGCCTGGAGCCCGTCCCTGCGTGACAACAGTAATTCATTCTTTTTAAAAAATATATATTTGATCGATTTTTTACAGAGAGGAAGGGAGAGGGACAGAGAGTTAGAAACATCGATGAGAGAGAAACATCAATCAGCTGCCTCCTGCACGCCCCCCACTGGGGATGTGCCTGCAACCAAGGTACATGCCCTTGACCGGAATCGCACCTGGGACCCTTCAGTCCGCAGGCCGATGCTCTATCCACCGAGCCAAACCGGTCAGGGCCAGTAATTCATTTTTAATGGTTAAAACTGAGTGAAGAGGAAAAGGCCCCGTCTATTTTTATCCTACTAAGCATAACATAGAAAGTTAATTTCATGCCATTTTTGAAGTAGACAGTAGGCTTTCTGGTACATACTAGTTTTTTCTTTTTCTTTTGGATGAGCTTATAAACAAACACATGTTCTCCAGCCTTCATTTCTTAGATATGCATTTGAGAAATCCTTGAAATCCTCTTTTTCTAAATGTTGACAAATGAACTTCAGGTGGGTGACGTGCTTGGTTCATGGAAAACGGACTCAGTTGGGGGGTGGGGGGGAGTACTGATGAGCAGTGAAGAACAGAAATGTTTCCGGAACTCTCTGGAGCTTTACTCAGCTCACCCCAAGGCTCACTGTTTCGTTCCCTACCACCCCTTCACCTCAATGCCAAACCCCCAGAGGGTGTCCCTACCACTCCAAGGCCTGGAGCAGCGGAGGCATTCAAGGAGAACACTCACTTCTTAAAAATGCTGCAGATCAAGAAGGTGACCCTCTCGAGCAGGTGTGGCCTCTGCAGGGGGATGGGGTCCCCTTCGTACGTCACCTTGGAAGCCTGCTCCTCCAGCTTCTCCAGCTGCCTTTTGAGTTGGAACAGACTTTCTGCCAACAGCGTGAAGCTACAGAAGCAAAGGATAAGCACAGGTCGTGTCCCCACGTCATCTACTATCTTTCTACTATTTTAACTATTCACTGTACGTAGCAAACAGTCACATGTTGAACTAAGTCAATCACATACGCCCCTGAGAGGTCAGTGACAGTTGCTTACATGTTTTTTTTTCCTTAATCCGTGTTTTCCTCTAAGATGCATGAGACAATGTTAAATATTTTCAACATTTTCTAATGTGTACCTTCAGTTACGGACAAGAAATGCCTTGTAATGACCCTCTGTTTAACACAGCACAGACCGGTCTGTGGAACATGTATGTTAAGAATTTGACACTCACCAAGGAGCAATGGAAGAGCATACTGAGAGCTTTAAAAATACATGATGTGAAGCATGTTGTGTGTAGAATCCCGAAGAAGAAACACAGTATAAAACGAGCATGTATGTTTGCTGTAAGTCCTAGGATTAGCCTGGGACTTATCGATGGAGATCCCTGGAGAAAGGTGTCCGCGTGTTCTCCTCACTCCGCCCTGACCCCAGCTCAGACGTGCAGAGGGGAGCGTGGGCCGGGGCCTAAGAGGGAGACTGGGATGATGGAGAGGGAAGGGGCCTCCGCTATCTACCCAGGAGGCTGCCTTCGACAGACTGGGCACATCGTCCGCGTAGCCCGGACCCGTCCCTTAGCCCTGGCCCATCCGCGTAGCCCTGACCCGTCCCCTTAGCCCTGACCCGTCCCCTTAGCCCTGACCCGTCCCCTTAGCCCTGACCCGTCCGCGTAGCCCTGACCCGTCCCTTAGCCCGGACCCGTCCCTTAGCCCGGACCCGTCCCTTAGCCCTGGCCCATCCGCGTAGCCCTGACCGCAGCTCTTCCCACATAATGTCCAGGCCCCACGTGGCATTGCAGGGAGCATGGCTGACCCCCCACTGGATGTGGAAGGAGCCCCATTTCACTGCTGCCTTTGCTGTTCACCTTGTTTTCCCAACAACAGAGCACAGGGAGGTCAGAGAACCGCTGTCTCTCCCCCGGGAAACGTGTGCATCTCTGCAGGAGCCCAGCTCCTTGCTTCTGGCGATGTGCCTGGCGGGGCAGCGCTTCCCGTGCCAGTGTCCCGGTCCCCACG
Source organism: Myotis myotis (assembly GCF_014108235.1). NCBI lineage: Eukaryota > Metazoa > Chordata > Mammalia > Chiroptera > Vespertilionidae > Myotis > Myotis myotis. The sequence continues at coordinate 3,395,273 of NW_023416390.1, forward strand.
GATCGCACTGTATTGAGCTGTACCCTCTGAAGACAGTGTTAGATTCTGTTGACCATTTTCCTTCTTTTTAATTACATTTTCTAAGGTTTCTTTCCTTCAGCTGGCTCAATTCTTGCCCTGGTGAAGGGGGAAACCAACTTTTTCTGCTAACACCAAGCGCTGCCTCTGACTACGAGCGCAGATGCTGTCCTGGTCCTGGGGACTTTCCATGAAAATACAGAAATACATTGTTCTGGAAAACACAGATTCAGGCTGAGCTTGGACGTCTTAAGGTCCACCTTCAAAACAGAGGTATCTTTTCAAGCTCCTGAAGCTATGCTTCTGATGTCCTTAAAGAAAGCATATGGATTACTGGCTTCAAAAATTCCTGAGTCTTTTTTGTTTGTCTGTTTATCCTCACCCGAGGATATTTTTCCATTGATTTTTAGAGAGAGGGGGAAAGACAGAGATACTGATGTGAGACAAACATCGATTGGTTGCCTCCTGCATGCGCCCCAATCAGGGCCTGGCCGGGGAGGAGCCTGCAACTGAGGTACATGCCCTTGACCGGAATCAAACCCAGGACCCTTTGTCCGCAGGAGGATGCACTATCCACTGAACAAAACTGGCTAGGGCTTGTAAGATTAAGCATATAAGAAAATTAAGCAATTCTTATGCATTTTATAAATTTCTACGATGCTCTCTTTTTCTCCACAAAGGAATAAAAGTGAAGAACATGTATATCATGACGTCTGTTGGTTTTCAACTGAGGAGCAGCCCCTGCTAGTCCACCATCCACCCCGGGGGGGGAGCTGGCACTCTGGCCCAAGCAGCTTTCTCTGGCTGAGCGACGCTGAACTTGGGTACATCCTGTGGTTTTCTCTAGAAACGGAAGTCAAGTGTCTCACCAGTTCTGAAGCTGGTCCAGCCCGCTGTGGAGGGGACCCCCGATGCAGGCGACCTGCTGCCGCCTCTTCCAGTCCTGCAGCTCCTCCGCCAGCATGCTGCTCATCAGCAGGTCCGACTCGCCGACTATTTGGGTCAGCTTGCCCAGCACTTCCTGGAAACAGACAGCACTGCTGAGATGCTCATGAGACACAACTAAGTCACCCTAACTCCACCTATAGAACGATGTGTCTCACCTATACCACCTTCTGTTCGCCATCCCACCGCCTCTGCCAACCAGGAAGGTCTTACAGTCAAATAATGTCATGAAGAGAAAAGCCCAGTCCCAGGGAACATTCTCTTAATAAATATGCTGAGACTATCATAGAATGTGTGAGTCCTGTGACAATCCTATATAATAAAAGCCTAAAATGCAAATTGTCCCCTCGACCGGGAGTTCGACCACTCGCTATGACATGCACTGACCACCGGGGGCAGCGCAGAACATGGCGGGCGTTGGCGACTGGGCACTGGCAGCGGGCGGCAGTGGAGGTGCTGCTGGCCCCAATGGGTCCCGACCAGAGCAGGAACGTGGCGGGATGGTGGAGCAGGTGAGCGGGCGGCACCAGGCCAAGGCAGATGCAAGCTGGGCCTGACTGCCCCGCCAATTGCCCTGCAGATGGCAACCAGCGGTGGCGGTGGGGGGCGGGTTGCCGCCTGGCTCCCAGGCACTGAGGGAGCTGTGCAGGGGCCCGATGACTCAGGCGGAGGAGGATGCACAGGGGCCCAGGGGGCCAGGTGCTGCCCAGGGCCCAGAGGTCAGCTGGGACCTGCCCTTCCACGCCAAACGCTTGTGCTTCAATCGCCGGCCAGGCCTAGGGACTGCACCCGTGCACAATTTTCGTGCACCGGGCCTCTAGTATTGAATAAAGCCATATATCTGATTTTAAAAAGATTTGTACATTGAATTAATATTCTTGTAAGCATGTTTACGCATTTATTTAAAAATGTACTGATGAAAATGTGAGCCTTTCTGTGTTAGTTGTTGTTAGTACTTAACTGGGTTTTGGAAGGTATAGTGGAGAAGTATAACTGTTAAAGGCCTAGGCATTCCTACCCTGGTTTTGCCACAAGCTGTGTGAATCTGGATAAACCACTGAACTCTGCTGGAACTTGGTCTTCTGATCTACACAATTATTTCCGAGGTTCTCTCTCTCCTTAAAATCTTATTCCTGAAGTTATGTAGTATGCCTTTACTATGCATAAAACATTAAGTTTATCTTGGGTTAACCATCTGCGTGTTTAAAATCTGATATGTAACTGTTTAAGTTTATAATTTAGGGTAAAATAAGTTTTATATTTACTTGTGCTAACACAAATTCCTGCATAAAAAAATGGAGAGGAACGGTCAGAAATAAAATACCGATTTACCCTATTTAGTAAAATAGGGTTTATTGAGAATTAAAGCAGAGATGCTCCTGCCTCTTTTAAAAGAGCTCACTGAACCAGAAAGAAGTCCCTCCTTGTTGGGAGGGGCTACACTGAAAAGTTCAGACTTCAGGGAACTATCTTGAAATCCAGCGCAAGGTCATTTTTCAGCCTGGAAACTGGAACACTTAACTTTCCAGTAAAATGTTGGTGTCTTCGAGGAATAGTTTGCGTATTTTAGTTACGCATAGGTAGCGGGACCCATCGCAGCATATGATGCACAGCGGCTAAGAGAGCCGCGTCTGAAATAGTGGCGAATAGAAAGCAGGTGACATGTTCACCCTGGCCTTGCTGGTAGCTACAGTCAGTGTGCCACGTAAGCAAGAGAAACAGACTCTAGCCCAGGGACGGCGAGCCTATGACACGCGTGTCAGAGGTGACACGCGCACTCATTTTTTTGGTTGATTTTTCTTTGTGAAATGGCATTTAAATACATAAAATAAATATCAAAAATAGAAGTCTTTGTTTTACTCTGGTTGCAAAGATCAAAAAATTTCTATATGTGACACGGCCCCAGAGTTAAGTTAGGGTTTTTCAAAATGCTGGCACGCCGAGCTCAGAAGGTTCGCCATCGCTGGCCTAGAGCAAACATGTCAACCTCGCAGGCCCGCTTTGTAAACGTAGAAGCACAGCGGACAGTATGGCCCTTTTCCTAGAAACGTTGCCATTGGCTCCTTCAGCATAAATTCTGGTCAGTGGGATTAGACGCAGGAAAAGGAGAAAAACAGCCCAAAGGCCAAGCTACAGCTCGTCGCTGACCTTCCTCTTGAAGTCCAGGCTGTTGAGCATTTCTTGCAGAGTCAGCACCTCCTGGCTCATCAGGGCATTGTTCTTGTCCCCCTGGTCTGCGGAGGAAAAGAGAGCAGGCTGAGAGTCTCCCCGAGACCGAGGTCTCTGCCCCCCTCAGATGCAGGAGCCCAAGCGGGGCCGTCAGGGCGGGGAGCGTGGAAGTAAGTCAGTTCCTTGTGCCAGGAAGGGTCCCATCGCGGCACGAAGAGAGGAGCTCTATGGTGCAGCCCTTGGGAGAAGACCACGCTTCCATCATGCTCCTTTGGGGGGGGCGGGGGAGAGAAGATACAAACATCTGTATTATGGATTCCGGATCAGCCACCTCTACGTTGATGATAATCCGGGTTGGCTGGCAGAAGCAGAAAAGGAAGGGGGCCCTTGTGCCCACGATCATATCGCATTTGACTCTTCCTGATGCCCTGCCTCGTACCCAGGAGTTACGAGAAACTGTCTGGTGGAGTTAGTGCTTTGTCTCCTTGGTCTCGTGAACTAATAACAAAGACTAAATCCTTCACTTTCCCTTTTTCTTGGCAAAACAGGCTAGCCTCACAGTGAAACTAGAAGTGGGAAAGAGTTGAAGATTTTCAAAACATCTCGGACAGAAGAAAAACCAAAAGGATTTATCCTCCTAAATGGACGATGGGCAAGGAAAATTGTATTATTTAATTTAAACATCAAATTTTATTGGCATAGAGCACGCGACGGTTTCTACCAACCACTCACATCTATGAAAAGTGAACACGGGAACGCTGATCTGACTCATGTATTTGAAAAAGAGGCACCAGGACAACAGTGTGTCAAATGCCCTATAAAACAGCAGATACCCCAAAAGGCATCCCTGGTTGCTTTATTTATTTTACAATATATGTTTATTGATTTCAGAGAGAAAGGGAGAGGGAGAGAGAGAGATAGAAACATCACTGATGAGAGAGAATTATTGATTGGCTGCCTCCTGCACGCCCCACACTAGGGATTGAGGATGCAACCCGGGCATGTGCCCTGACCGGGAATCGAACTGTGACCTCCTGGTTCATAGGCTGACACTCAACCACGGAGCCGCTCCGGCCTGGCCTCAGTTGCTTTAATTTACAAATTCACTAACTGCTATCTGTGCAGCAAAATCTTGGTTATGTAGCATTTTATCAACTCAAAACTTCATTAGCTAACATTTTCCCATCTTCACAACCAAGGATAGAACTTATTTTCCATGTATCTTTCATTTCATTGCACTTAGAGCCAACGAAGTAAATACTTGATTTAAATTGTAAGATGATTATTTTCATTCTTCATAATTCTCATGGAGCACTGAAAGATATTAAATGAACTCTAATTGCAATATATTAAGTTCAACGTAAGTTTATCATTTAATGTATTCTGTTATATTCTAACTAGAGGCCTGGTGCACGAATTTGTGCCCGGTGGGGTCTCTCGGTCTGACCAGCGATCGGGGCTGATCGGGGCCATCTCACCAGGGGGAGGGACCACGGGAGGTTGGCCGGCCGCGGGAGGTTGGCTGTGGGAGCGCACTGACTACCAGGGGGCAGCTCCCGTGTTGAGTGTCTGCCCCCTGGTAGTCAGTGCGCATCATAGCAACCGGTTGGCCAGTCATTCGGTCGACCGGTGTAACGGTCGCTTAGGCTTTTATATACATAGATTCTCAGAATTGATAGTTCACATATGAAATTTAGGATGAGGCTGCTTTCAATGAACTGTAAGGCTTAATGAAGTTCTCAGCCCTTAAATTGCTTTAGGATTGTGGACCCCTTTGGTAATCTGATAAAGCCCATGGCTGTGTCATTCCTGTGTAGAATTACAGATGAAACAGAAACTCACCCATCATCTGAATCGTTTTATACCTGTAGTCAAATTCATCTTGCAGGTCTTCTAAATATTTGGTGTCTTGTTCTGTTATCTTTTTACAAAAAGAAAACAACAAACACATGTTCCCTCAGTTGTTAGAATTCAGCATGTCAATGAAACATCACCCGTATTTCAAAATACACTGTTTTGTTCTTCTGGTTTCCGGTAATATCGTAGACTAACCGTATAGAACCTACATCTACACAGAGCCCATTCCCAGGAAAGCTGAGTGTCACTGGGAGAACCAGGCTGAATTTGCTCATCCATTGTCTCCACCCAATTGGAAACTTGTCCTCTTGTTTCTCAGTGAGTGTCAAATGATGCCACCAATCTCCTTTTCCACCCGAGAATATGCACCCTTCCCCCGTTAGTTCCATATAATTCTGTTCCATGTGCCAAGGATCATGTTGCTGGGAGTCTCCTTTCCAACCTGCTGCAGTTTATGACAATTCAGTATACATTTTCCCCTCTCTACGTCTTAGAAAAAATGCTTCCTCCGTGTCTCCTGTTTCCCTCCCTGAGATTTTTACTTTTCTCTTCGCTAAACCTGCTGCTGCTTTTCTGCTCAGACACAGCAGGTATTGAGCGTCAGGACCTGGGCTCTTCAGCCTCCGCAGCCTCACAGCAGCCCTACGGCAGCGACCCCCATACAGAGGGGGAAGCAGAGGTCTGGGCTGTGAGCTGACTTACTTGCCTGAGGCCACATGGCTCCCCGGGATGGAGAGTGGCGGGCAGACCCAGTCTCCAGTAACTGACGGTAAAAAGCTCTTTCCCCAAAGCCATCTTTTCTAATAGGACACAGGGTGTGAGAGACATTGATCTCACTGACAAGCCGCCGTGTTTCTGTGCGCACGCACTCTGGACCCCAGGAGCCAGGAGCAGAGTAGGGACGGAGCCAGCATTGCTGGGCATCCACAGCTCACTCACCTGCACGCTGTTCTTAATGGCGGCCACTTTGTGCTCCACGTTCCTCTGTCTTTCCGAAACGGAAGAGCTTTGCAAGGATTTCTCCAGAGGTCCCTGGGAAAAGAACGTCTTGAAATTTCAATGGGGTTGGTTTATGATGAATGTGGTATGTGGAGTATACTTCGAACTGAGGTTTGGATCAATATGATATGAAATACTCTATAACCGTTAAAAATCATGCTGTAGAAAAATATTCAATGACATATAAGTAGCGTCATAGTGTTAAAAATAGAGAAAATTATGAAGCACCATATGTTTATGATCTCTATTGCTTATATATGTACGTATATTTAGAAATATATGGATATATGTACAGATATGTATACTCAAGTACATGTGATTGGAAGAACACCCCCAAATGTTATGTGTGTTATCCATGAATAGTAAAGTTATAGATTATCTTATAGTTAAAATTTTTTCTTAATTTGCTATAATAGATCTGTATTACTTTTGAAATTCTCTAAAACTAATACATGTAATTTAAAAATTAGTATAGTGAAACTACATTAAGTTAGACTTAAATTTAGAATTAGACTTAACTTCAGATGAATCTGACGGCATGAGAATTATTTTTATACTGGAACAAAGGGAGTTTACGAAAGAATATGTCAAAATGTCAGCTTTGTTAAATAGAAAGGCTGGCCAACTTCTCCAAGTGCTGGCCGCTCTAATAACCTGATGTTAAATGTGTTTGCCTCCTGCACATGCCCAACCAGGGCCAAAGATTGAGTCTGCAACCGAGGTGCATGCCTTTGACCAGAATCTAACCTGGGACCCTTCAGCCCGAGGGCCGATGCTCTACCCACTGAGCCACACCAGCTAGGGTGGTAGTTAACCATATTCTTGAACCAATATTGTAACACCATGGGCCAGAGCGTGACCCGTAGAGAGAGAAAATAATGTATAGATGAGATTCTACAAACAAATGCTGGAAAAACTTGGTAATCATCTCAATAAAGAAGCAGAGAAAAGGATCTCACTCAAAAGGACCCCAGGTCTTGATGACAAGTGGCCTGAAGGATGGTGGCGCCACTAACACAGAGAAGAAGCTTGTTGGCGAGAAAAGACTTTCGGTTCAGAAAAATTGAGCCCAAGGAGATAACAAGATCACAAGTTCAGAAAATCTTACCTGAACGGGCATGTTGGCAGCAGCCAATATTCTCCTCTCTTCTCTTAAGCAATTTGAAATAACTACAGCTACATGCATTGGATTTCCATGAAATTTTCCCTGGAAAAAAGGGAGCAGAAGCAACATAAAAGCTTAAATATGTGCATCATAAAGAAACATTGCTGTTTGCAAATTAAAAAAATGACATCCCAATAAATATGGAAATCATTTGGGATTTGTTCCAACTATTATAAAACCACAGAAACTCATACTGTGAATGTAGACTTCTTTGAGGCATATTGTTCTGTCTTCAAAAATCATGTTACTTTAGGCTTAGGGCAGGTTTTAGGTGAAGAGTTAGTCATTATGAACCACAGCTACTCACTAGTTAACTGTATGCTTCATGGTCTGCTTAACGCCTTTCTTCTGGTCCCTGTTTGGTGCTGTTCCTATGGACTAGTTGGGTGTGTTATGTAAGTTAAACACTCTAACCCTCCAGGGGAGCATGTATTACCACAGTTGCCTTAGCGTCCACCACTCGCCTTACCTGCCAGGCCCCTGCTGGCGTCTGTGTTTTCTTGGTTTACAAGTCTAATTTGATCAACACCATCATTTCAGTCATAGCATTACACTTCATTATGATTAGCCTCTTTCCAAGGCAGGATTAATGGAAGGCACAATAAATGTAGACAAATGCATTTACTCTGCCCCCCCTCTCTGAAGGAGGTGACAATTACCCGTGAAATGGCCAAAAGATCAATAACAGAACAAAATAAAATAACAATCTACAAAGTGGGAAATTAGCAATTAATCAAACATAGGTTATACAGATGTAGACCAAGGGGTCTTTCTAGGAAAGAAATGAGGTTATTGGTTGTAAACATTTTTATGGCCACGATTTTGTTTGATGATGAATGTCAATTAGCACTTCTATTTGTAAAAGTATCCTATATAATAAAACCCTAATATGCAAATCGACTGAACGGCAGAACAACCGGTCGCTATGATGCACACTGACCACCAGTGGGCAGGCACTCAACACAGGAGCTGCCCCCTGGTGGTCAGTGCACTCAGCCAGAAGCCAGGCTGACGGCTGGCGAGTGCAGCAGCTAAGGACCCCTCGGGGGATGTCCAAGTGCCAGGTTAGGCCCGCTCCCCACAAAAGGAGGAAACGAATTGACAGAAACTCATAAGGTAAATAAATTAAAGCAATTCTACTTATACACAGGGGCACCAAACTTCTGATTTCTGCATGCTGACAACTTCAGATTCCTTCTAGTTAGAATGTTGTTAATGTGTTCCTGTTGTTCATGTTCCCACTTAGTGTTTCCATCTACCTCCCAAGAATCACCATTTGGCCTTGTTTTTCTCACTGCTACAGGAGTTCTTCTTGGTGATGCTATCGTCCAACATTTCTCAGCACCACGGTGCACACTTTTTCATTTTTCTTTCCTGCTTAAACTTCTTTTACCTTCCCTTTCAGAATCAGCTTCTCCCCAGGTCTTGTCAGGTTAAAGTACTCACTTTCCTCCTTTTCTAAGAGCAAAGAATCACCAGGCTATTTTTTTACTTCCCTTTTGCATTTCTCCTAACTTAGTCCCTCACGTAATGTATAAGACAAAAACATCTTATGGAAAATTGATCACTGTAGAGTCAAAACCAAATGAGCACTTTCTATTTTTGTAAGTATCAAAGATGTCACCTTTCAGTAGTTACCACATGTATGCATCTCAAAAAAAAAAAAAAAAAAAAAAAAAAGAACAACAATACAACAAAAATAAAAAACAGCCATAGCCGGTTTGGCTCAGTGGATAGAGCGTCGGCCTGCGGACTGAAAGGTCCCAGGTTCGATTCTGGTCAAGGGCATGTACCTGGGTTGCGGGCACATACCCAGTAGGGGGTGTGCAGGAGGCAGCTGATCGATGTTTCTCTCTCATCGATGTTTCTAACTCTCTATCTCTCTCCCTTCCTCTCTGTAAAAAATTAATAAAATATATTAAAAAAACAAACAAAAAAACAAACCCTCCATGTGTGGCGGGTGGAAGTGGGGAGGGAGAGACGCTGCCTTTCTGTGTGTCTGTGTTTCTGTGTACAGGCCTTCTGCCCTGTGGCTTGTCCTGTCACTATCTCACAGAGTTAAGAAACAGAAGTTTTTAATTTGAATGATGTCAAATTCTTCCCTTTATGGTTAGTGCTTTATATGATTGAAGGTATATTTCCCTAACTTGTAGTCATGGAGGATTTTCTCCCCATTTTATCTTTTTAAGTCTTTATACTATTTTTTATTTATGAGAGAGAGAGAGAGAGAAGAGAGAGAGAGAGAGAGAGAGAGAGAGAGAGAGAGAGAGAGAGAGAGAGAGAAAGGGAGAGGAAGATAGGGAGAGAAACATTGATGTGAGAGTGAAACATCCATCAGTTGCCTCCCGCATGCACACCCCGACCAGGGATCCCGCAACCTGGTTATGTGCTCTGACCGGGAATCGAATGGGTGACCCTTCAGTGGGTGCGTGGGACAACATTCAACCAACTGAGCAACACTGGCCAGGGCTAAGTCTTTATACTTTTGCCTTTGATTTTAATTCCCATGGACCCGGTTAATAATGAGAGGTCCCTTTCACCTTTTTCTATATGGATACTCAGTGCCAATGATATTTATTGAACATTCTGTGCTTTCACCACTGCTCTGCCGGGCCAACTCTGTCACATAGCAATGTCTATATACGGATGGGTTTGCTGCTCACACCGTTTCATCTTATGGTTCTGTCTACCAGCAAACTGTCTTAATTACTAGAGCTTTATGGTAGATTTGATGGCGAGTAGAATAGGTTTGGTTTGCATTTCCATACAGATTTTAGAAATGGCTTGTCAAGCTACACAAACACACAGCCACACTGAGAATCTGAATGGCAATAAATCTTCAGCTGCATCTGGGAGACTTGGCATCCTTATAATTGTGTTCGAATTCATTCATTTAGGTTTTCTTTAATGTCTCTATGAAGCACTATAATTTTCCACAGTGATCTTAAAACATTTTTGACGGGTTTCTTTCTATGTAGTTGGTAGCTTTGATAATGAAGTAAATGGTATCTTTCTTTCCTAATTGTTTTTTAAAAATGTACCTTTATTGTTGAAAGTATTACAGACATCCCCTTTCCTTCCCCATTGACCCCCTCCTCCCCATCCCCTGCCCCCTCCCCACACCCAGGCCTTCACCACACTGTTGTGTCCATGGGTTATGCATATATGCATACAAATTCTTTGATTTTGAAAACTTTGCTAAACTCTTATTGATCCTAATAATGTATCTGTAATATCTCTTATTCTAAACAGTTATCTGTAGATTCCTTTGGGTATGATTTGCATATACAAATCATAGTAAGTATAAGATTGCATAAATACTGATAGAGTTTTTCTTCCTTTTTAAAAAAAATATATTTTATTGATTTTTTTTACAGAGAGGAAGTGAGAGGGATAGAGAGTTAGAAACATCGACGAGAGAGAAACATCATTGATCAGCTGCCTCCTGCACACCCCCTACTGGGGATGTACCCGCAACCAAGGTACATGCCCTTGACCGGAATCGAACCCGGGACCCTTCAGTCCGCAGGCCGACGCTCTATCCACTGAGCCAAACCAGTTAGGCTTCTTCCTTTTTAACAGTCTAGTTTCCATCAGGATTTCACCTTCATCCTAAAGACTTATTTAGAAATACGTTGGTTCATTTCCAAACATAGGGATTTTTCTATTTATTCCTTTTCTGAAACTGATTTTTCTATAGATTTAAAAATTCTAATCATAATTAATGTTCTGAATTATTTTAATTACTAGAGTCCCAGTGCATGAAATTCATACACGGGGGAGAGGGGTGTACCCCTTAGCCCGGCCTGCACCCTCTCCAATCTGGGACCCCTCAGGGGATGTCCGACTGCTGGTTTAGGCCTGACCACTGGCTCCTAACTGCTTGCCTGCCTGCTTACATGATCGCCCCTAACTGCCTCTGCCTGCCAGCCTGATGTCCCTAACCGCCTCTGCCTCGGCCCCTGCCACCATGGCTCTCTCCGGAAGGACGTCTGGAAGATGTCTGGTCTAATTAGGATATTACCCTTTTATTAGTATAGGTTTTTGTAGCCCAGCTTACGGCCCTATTGTGAATAGATGTTCCCTGTGAGCTTGTGGAGAATGGGAATTCTGCAGTTGTCGGCTCAAGTGTCTTACATAGGGCCATTAACCCAAGTCTGTTCATTCTGTTGTTCAAATTTCTACATCTTTGCTGATTTTTTGCTTGATTCATTTAGTCAGTTATTGAAAGAGGTGCGCGGAAAGGTACTTTGTGATCTTTCTCTTGTGGTTCTGTCAAAACATTCGGACCTGGACATGTTACTGCTGAGCCAAGCCTTTCATTGCTATAACCTGGGTCTCTTATGCCTTTCGCCTGAAGCAAAAAGATCAGCTACGACATTATTTTTATCACTTAGAGTTTTATTTTATCTGTATTGAAATAATACTTTTATTTCAACATATAGATATTTAAAATCACATTGTGCATATAAAAGGGTAAATACACATGAAACTTCACATATTTAGAATTAAACTTTTCTTTTTTAAAAAAATATACTTTTACTGATTTCAGAGAGGAAGGGAGAGGGAGAGAGTGAAACATCAATGAGGAGAGAGAATCATGGATCAGCTGCCTCCTGCTCACCCCACACTGGGGATCAAGCCTGCACCCCGGGCATATGCCCTGACTGGGGATCGGACCATGACCTCCTGGTTTATAGGTTGATGCGCAACCACCGAGCCACGCAGGCTGGCAATATTCTAATTTTTTTAAGGGCATCATGCTGCAAGTTAAGTGCAGTCTGTTCAACGTCAGCAGGGAGTTTCTGATAAATGGATACTGCACATCTTAACGATAATCCTGTACAAGATATGACTTGTTCCCTCCAGCCTCCTATTGTTTTGAGATTTCATTCATCTATTGTGAGAAATTTGGCAATTTCTCTTGCCACTTTGTGTATGACAGGCAATCCTTCTGCATGAACCTCAGGAATGAAAGATAATATTCTTCTACTGGTGGGCATCTTTCTTGCTTCTTACATCCTGTAAAGCACTTTTTTGTTGCTTTCCAAGAAAATATGGCATTTAGGGTTATCCATCTAGTGACAAATAATTCGCTGAGTATCAAATTTATACCCTACTGGTTTGTTTCCATTCCGTTCCGCACACATGATCACTGTTTGCTTCCGCCCTGAGTCACAGTGTTCTACTGATGACACGTTAAACAGCAACTAAACTCAACACGTGTTGCAGCAACAGTGCACATAATCCAGCCGAGGTGACAACATGAACGGCTATGACTCAATTTCACATCACAGGCAATGACAATGACACTGTGATTGCCATCGGATAACGGCAGATCAGAAATGCTATTGGTTATAAGATGCAATTTGATCCAGAGGTGTTAAAATGTGTGTGGGTCGGGGGGAGGTATCTTGGCATCAATGAACACGCTGTTTTGTGTGTGTGTGTGTGTGTGTTTTAATATATTTTATTGATTTGCCACAGAGAGGAAGGGAGAGGGATAGAGAGTTAGAAACATCAATGAGAGAGAAACATCCATCAGCCGCCTCTTGCACACCCCCTACTGGGGATGTGCCCGCAACCAAGGTACATGCCCTTGACCGGAATCGAACCTGGGACCTTTCAGTCCGCAGGCCGACGCTCTATCCACTGAGCCAAACCAGTTAGGGCAATGAACACGCTGTTTTAATCTTCCTGCTACTGTATGCTAAATTCCTTGGCTTTCCCTTGAGTTCTTCTAATTTAAATTCCCCTTTCATCTAACTTCTAAATTTGACTTGTCGCTAAAGAGTGACTAGTTCATTTGCTCCCCTTCTGCCCCCAGTGACCCTAGGACTCCCAGGCCGAGGTGAAGGACGGGGCAGACTTGCGTAAAAGACCCTCCTCTGTTCAGGGCACAGAATCTGAGTTTTCACAACTAGACAGTCACCCCTTTGCGTTCTTTCCCCAAGGTCCCCTTTAAAATGCAAACACATGCCCTGGCTGGTTTGGCTCAGGGGATAGAGCGTCGGCCTGCGGACTGAAGGGCCCGGGTTCAATTCTAGTCAAGGGCACATGCTGGGTTGTGGGCTCGATCCCCAGTAGGGGGCGTGCAGGAGGCAGCCGATCAATGATTCTCTCTCCTCATTGATGTTTCTATCTCTCTCTCTCCCTCTCCCTTCCTCTCTGAAATCAATAAAAATATATTTTAAAAAATGCAAACACACGAGGGAGACTTGACACCACATTTAATTGGGCTCCTGGCCATTGTGAAAGGGCCACCAGGTGCCGGTCTCTGGCTGCAGGGGCCTCGCCCTGCCAGAGGAGAGAGATGGGGCCCAGGACAGGCAAGCGGGGACGTTTCAGGAGAGCCTTGAAGGACAGCAACCAAGGGGGCGTGGGTTCTGAAGAAACAGGTGCCCACAGCTGAGCTTGGGCTCCTCCAAAGGCTCCCCTGGGACAAGGATTCTAGTGCGAGAGGTAACGAATGTCCCGCCTAATGCAAGGTATTAACCACAGGGCAACTCTCTGCTGGGGGAGGGAGAGGCCAAGGGAGGCCATGGGAACTCTCTGGACTTTCCACTCAATTTTTCTGTAAACCTAAGGCCGCTCTAAAAAGTCCAGCCTACTTCTAAAAGTTGTCTTACGAAAGTCACAACTCTGACATATCCTTGTGCTACTCCTTTTGCCAGGAATGAACACATTCCAATGAACAGAGAGGCCTACCTCTCTGGTTCAGTTCGCATTAAGTTCTCTCACCACCACAGAGGGTTCTTTCCTTTTCTTTCTTCTTTTGTTAAGCCTCACCTAAGGCTATTTTCCCATTGATTTTCAGGGAGAGTGAAAGAGAGAGGGAAAGAAAGACAGAGAGAAACATCGATGTGAGAGAAACACATTGATGAGTTGCCTCCTGTACCAGGGCCCGTGCTGGGGAGAAGCCTGCAACCAAGGTACTTGTCCAGAATCGAACCCGGGACTCTTTGGTCTGCAGGCCGACGCTCTATCCACTAAGCCAAACCGGATAGGACTCCACAAAGATTTTCGTGATGAAAGAGAAATGAGGTACCCATTCTCAGTGGGGAAAAATGATTCCTGCCCCATGTATATTACTAATACTACATGGATCTTAAAACAAGCTAGCTAAAAATTAGCTACAGGTATATACAGTTTATATTAACTTATTTTTAAAAGAGAATACTTCTTAAAGGTACCAAGTACTGTACCTACAAATTCTGAGTGTATTTCCTGACATGTTCTATGTGTAACAGGTTTAACTCATCTGAGACAATTGCTCTGTGAATTGCTTGCCATGTAAAATCAAGGGAATTGGGCTTGTGATGGTTACTGTGTGACCCTAGGCAAGTCACTTCTTAACCTTCGTCACTTCAGTTGCCCTAGTAGTGGTTGTCACGCACCACAGGGTCCTTGTGGGGCAGGCCAGACAACTGAGAAAGAGCTTCGGAACTTGTAAAACCTTTACATAAGTATACGCTGCAAGCATGTCAAACTCACGGCCTGTGGGCCGCATACCTTGTCTATTTGGCCCATGTTAGCCTTTGAGTTTGACATGCTTGGATAAAGAGTTTTCTAAGTTGCCTGATGGGGGCATTAGGAGAACTTAAAGATCATAAATGGTAAATCAATAAAAACAGAAGATAAAGTCTTTCTATTCGTTTCACAGAAGTGACCAAAACGAATTATAAGGCCAATGAAGGTGGAGTTGTGTTCCAGGAAATGTATTTACACGAATATAAAAGAAACTCCAGGAAAAAAACAAGACGATGTTTTTGGGGTTTTCAAAGCATTAAACAATGGGGACTTTCCTGGCATTTCTCTAGGACTAACTCTCACAGGCACACACATACATGAAAAGCTGCTTTGAATAAAAAATTAACCCACACAAACTAGCAATTAGAAATAATAATACAGTGCCCTCACCCAGCAGAGCATAGTTCATGTGGTCTCTGGGAAAAAACAACCAATACCATCCTTTGGATGCATAGAGAAAGGCCTGGGTGGGGATATGTCGCTATCATGAACGTCACCCTTGGGGAAAGGGCTGGTGGGATGGACAGCTACACTTTTACCTCAATTCTTTGGTATTGTTAGACTTTTAACAATAATTAAGCATGTGTTACTTTTATGACTAAAACGAAACAAGACGAGAAAATACACATGCATCAGCTCTTTCTCTGATTCACGCAGAGTTGTCTTTGAAGATGTTGGCGTTGAAAGATGGTCTTCCAGGTGAAAAGAGAAAAAAGGAGTGGGAGCCTAGTGAAGTCACGTGATAACTACGATTCAGTGCTCAGGGGGCATCACAGCCTTGTAATGAGGAGATGGGTGAACTGCTTAATTAACAATGACAGGGAGAGAACCAAGTAGATGTCTGCCAACTCTACTTACCCTTTATATCAGCGGTTCTCAACCTGTGGGTCGCGACCCCTTTGGCGGTCAAACGACCCTTTCACAGGGGTCGCCTAAGACCATCCTGCATATCAGATATTTACATGACGATTCATAACTGTAGCAACATGACAGGTAGGAAGTAGCAACAAAAATAATTTTATGGTTGGGTCACAACATGAGGAACTGTATTTAAAGGGCCAGAAGGTTGAGAACCACTGCTTTCTATGTTTGGACATCACCTGCCATTGACTGAACTCCCCTGGTGTGCAGGGTGCTTCAGAAGCTTTGTTTTAAAAACTGGCAACAGCCTGCAAGGTCCACATGAGGAAGCCCAGGGGCTGTGTCCTTGGTGAAAAGCCACAGGACGCGGAAGTCCAGAAGGAACTCTGCAAGCCCAGGTGGCTCTCACTCCACACACTAGGGCTTTTCCAAATCACAACTGTCTTTTAAGAAATGCATTCTTTCTCTCTCACCAGACCCCGTGAGCCACAACTGCGTTTCATTTCATTTTCCCTGGAAATGGTAAACCTGCTCATGGACTCACCCTTCTTTCTGGAACCGCAAGAAAGCAGCAGCAGTTAAACCAACAAAAACATTACATGTTAATGACAACATTATTCAATCACTTTTTTTGAGACTACTTAGCTTGTTGTTGTTTTTAATCCTCACTTGAGGATATTTTCCCATTGATTTTTAGAGAGAGTGGGAGAGAAAGGAAAAGACGGAGAAAAATATTGATGTGAGAGAAACGCATTGATTGGTTGCCTCCTGCACGTGCCCTGACCAGGGCGCAGGCCGGGGAGGAGCCTGCAACCGAAGTACATGTTCTTGACTAGAATCGAACCTGGGACCCTTCAGTCCGCAGGCCAACACTCTATCCACTGAGCCAAACTGGCCAGGGCAAGAGACTACTTAGGTTTTAATATCCCTGACAGTTGTATCTGCTGCTGGTAGAGGCCCTCTGCCAGGGACCCTGGGTATCCGCACATGACCTTGATGGACATGCCAAGAGAGCAAGGCCTGGCCGTTCTTCGGGGCTGCGTTTGCAGAAAGCAACCGTAAGTGATGAGGTCATGTCTCCCCCCAGCTAAAGAGCAGGCTTGCTTCGCCCAGCTCTAAAAGCCGTGAGCCCCTCAACGTCAGTCTCCTGGTACACAACCCACTGAGTGTGCATGCGACCGTGAGAGACCCCTGTGTCCCCGTGTAGGACGCGGGAGAAGAGGGGGACCAATGCGAATGAGCATGAAGCTCTGAGCCCGCCTTTGCTGTGGAAAACCAAGTCCTTGCCTCTGACCAGGCAGCCTCACGTCTTTTCTGGCCCCCATCACACAACACCGAGCTCACGTGGTCGCTTGAAAGGAGAGTCAAATCCCAGCCCCTGATACTTCTTGACGCCTACTTGTGTGTGCAACTTCTCACATGGCGCTTCCATGGTTTCGTGCTATGTCTCATTCCCCGTCTAGACTGTATCTTTCCTAAGCAGAGACTGGTCACCTGATAGGAGCCTCACCAATGTTTGTGGGATGATCACATGAGAGGATCAATGACAACAATCCTCTCCTAACTGGGAGAAACAGAAAAAGCATATTGTTCAGGCTGTGTGGTGGGAAAGATGTCTATCCTGAAATCCTCCGGGGGTCTTTATCCGTCCCTTGTCCCTGATAGTCAGGGAGGAACGAGACAGGCTTGAGCTTAGCTGGAAGAGGGCAGCAAGGACTGAAATCCCCTGGAGAGGGTAACTTCGCTTCTCGAAGGCCCTGGCTGACCAACATCATTGGCAGTGAGGCTGCCGTGGGGAGACGTGGACCGCGAGGATGTCTCCCCAGTGTGATGACACTCTGAGCCTCCTGCTTTCTGTAGACGCTGACACCTCTTTTACTAATGGCGAAGGAATCTGTGTCCTTGGCTTATGTCTGGTAGGATCCTCTCGTCACCCTCACTATCGTGGTAACAAGGATACATCCTCATAACTAAAGAGTTTAGACAAGAACATAAAAAGTCAATATTGGTAAAGAGGGTATACACACATCTCTCTTATTGATGAAATAATTGTATATCTAGAAAAAATAAAAAAGCCCAATAAAATAATTCTGGACTAGATTGTCAAGATAACACGCTTTTGTCTACACTGGCCAAGGCCATCTAGAACTTGAAATGGGGGAAATGTTGCAAACCAAATAATAAGAAAAATAATTTTCTGAACTTAGGAATACATTTAACAAGAAAAAGCACAAGTCTGACAGGACTTAAACTAGGGTCCTATTGAAGACTTTAAACAAAGCCTAGAGGGCAAAAAATCTTAAAAATAACATAGAAGAAGCATCACATAGAATTCTAGGGTGTGAGACTTACTATCACAAAAAATATTAGCTGTCCCCAAATGAGTACATGCATGTGGAATTGAAGTTAGGCTCTTCGGCGTTGCTTGTGGAGGGTTCGGGCTGAAGGAAAAGTTTATACGGAAGAAATGCTCACAACAGTTAGGAAGGTGACCAAGCTAATGGTTTTTCAGTGCTTGATGGTAGAAGACTTTCTGGGTTTTGTTTTGCTTTACTTAGTCTCCACAACTGCTTGAGGTCATACTAGCATGGATTTCACCAGGAACTGATAGAGAGAGATGTTAAGTCACTTGAAGCCCGATTCAATTTTACTCCAGAGTGTGGTTATCAACCAGTTAACCGCAGTCATTGTCAGTAAGTTGGGGAAGGAGGACTTACCATGCAAGACACTGAAGTGTACTATACAGTGCAGTATGTTTATAAAGCATAAATACAGTACAAAATACACATTATAATCAATAGCATCCAGATTAGCAGATTATAACAGAGAGGGGTGGAAAGTTAACATAAGAAAAGGTAGTGTTTCAGCTCAGTGGTAATGATTATCTGAAAAATCTTGCTGTTATAAATATCTATCAATCCTTAAGAGAAAGCTGGATACAAATAATTCTATGTAAATTAAAGACTTAAAACTTTTTAAAGGTTACAATACATTCATGAAAACATGTGTATAATGGGAGACTTTAAACCAAAGCAGGACTCCCAGAAACTATACAAAAGAAGATGAATTTTCACTACATTTAATTATTTTTGTGTGGAAAAAGATGTCATAAAGCCAAATGACGTATCACAGATTGAGGAAAATATTAGTAATGCATACAAAAGAGTATTTACTAGGAAAGACATTTTAAATATATATATATATATTATTGCTTTTTTACAGAGAGAAAGGGGGAGGGATAGAGAGTTAGAAACATCAATGAGAGAGAAACATCGATCAGCTGCCTCCTGCACACCCTCCACTGGGGATGTGCCCACAACCAAGGTACATGCCCTTCACCGGAATCAAACCCGGGACCCTTTAGTCCACAGGTCGATGCTCTATCCACTGAGCCAAACCGGTTAGGGCAGGAAAGACATGTTTAAAGTAATATTTTAATATACACTTGGAAATTGATGAGAAGGCCCAATAGGAGAAAGTGAATGGGAAAGTGGACAAAAGGACACATCCAAATAGCCAATACCTGAGGGAAAGGTGCCCCAACTCACAAGCAGTCAGAGAAAAACAAATTTAAAGTAGAAAAAGGAGAGAGCGACATCAGTGCCAACAACCAGGTGGGCAAACATGGAAAAGAATGAGAACGCCCGCTGCTAATGGGGCCTGGGGAGGCGGTCCTTGTGCACGCTGCTGCTGACGGGGCGAGTTTTACAGCCTATCTGGAAAACGATCTGACAACATCTACTAACACTTAAAATATTTATATCTCTGACCAGTGAGTCCATTTCTAGGATCTATCCTATAAAAGTAAGCGCACTAGGCCATAAGAATGCACGTACAATGCTGTTTATGGGCAGTGGTTCAATAAATTGTGACATCCACTCCATGGGCCATCTGCTACCATTCAAATCAAGAGACTTCTGTGATGTAAAATTTGAAAAGCATAGAAATGAGTCACAAAACTTCATTTTTTAAATGACAAAATTCTGGCTTCCCCATTTATAAAATTCCAAAAACACACACAACATACATGGAGATAAATCACCCGTTTTCCCATTTTCTGTAACTAATCGGACATAGAAATGGAAGAGTGCACACTGGTTGTTAACACTGATGTCTTTGGGGGTGATGTCACTGGGGGTGATGGCACAGAGGGAGGTAGGGAAAAGGGAAGGGAAAGAGTTTGGAATAAAAAAATAGCATGTGTAATATCTAATTTATGATAAATTACATATGAGTGTTTATGGAGTAAAAGTGTGAAAAGACAGTGAACAAAATGTTCATGGCAGTTATCTTATTTTGGTGGAATTTCAGGGGATTTTTAGTTTCTTCTTAGACTTTGCATTATCGTTTGAATTTTTACAATGATATGTATTATTAAGGAATCGGAAAAAAAATCAAAAAGCTATTTTCATCGTAACAAAAATTCCATCAGTAAAAACGTTTATATTAATTTACATATTGTGCAGAGATTAGAAAGTTACAGCGCCTGAAGCAAGAAGTGGAAACATCATTCCCACGTGAAGAATAAAACCGGTCTCTGAAGACGTGACATTTACGAGGCAGCCCCCGAAGTGTCCCTGTACACTTTCCATTGAACAGAAGTCTGACATCTATTTGAACTGAGGCGAAGTCTCAATACCAGTGAGCGACGGCGGGAAATGGAAACTGAGGGAAGGCTGCCGCTCATCAACAATGGAAGGTGGTGCCCTACTGACCTATTTTCTCAACTGGGAACTCGAGGCAGGTCGCAGAGCCAGCCCTGAAACTGAATCCCGGTGCTGGTTTGCAGACACCGGAGGGATGCTTGCAAGTGGCCTTCGGGCTGGCCCACAATGCAGGGCTCGTTCCCGTGCTTATATTCTGGTGACTTCTTCTCTCGTGGCCACTCTAGACAACACACTAACTAGGAAGAATTCGTCCCTCAGGTGCCAGCGCCTTAAAGGTGACAGTTCTGGCTTCCAGGACTAGTCCTACGTTCAGCTCCCATCAAAACGTACTTATCTCATTCCCTCCGTTCCTACTTCATGTAGAACTAATTAATCAGATGTGGTCGCCTCTAACTCCCACCAGCTTAGGTGAACAGGCCCTACTGAACTCATGAGTTTCTATATTTTATTACCTCAGGGCCTTGATCACTAGACATGCTGAACCAGCTGCATTTATTTAATTTATTTTTATTTTAATCCTCACCCAAGGATATTTTTCCACTGGTTTTTGAAGGGAGTGGAAGAGAGAGGGAAAGACAGAGAGAAGCATCCACAGAGAGAAACACATTGATTGGTTGCCTCCTGCACGGGGATGGGAGGCACCTGCAACCGAAGTACGTGCCCTTGACCGGAATAGAACCCTGGACCCTTCTGCCTGCAGGCCGATGCTCTACCCACTGAGCTACACCGGCCAGGCGCACCAGCTGCATTTAAACAAGGCCCTTGTGGAGACATGGTTTATCCCCCAACAGGCACTGGGAAGTCCTCAGGATGTGAGGTCAGAAATCCAGGTTCTAGCCCAGCCCCCATCACTGACTATGACATTAAAAATAAAAGCCTTGATTTTCTCCCCAGTAAAACCCGAACCCTGCCTTTTCTCCCAAGTTGTGAGAATCAAGTGGGATGGTCGTAAGATCACAATCATTATGCAAAGGTCAATTATGTTTTTCTCCAACTGTAGAGGCAAAAATGTCCTTTGAAAAGGATTTTAAATGCAAACATCACCAAGAAAATAAAAACCACCCATAATCACAGGATCTGGAGATAACCGATGTTAACATTTTGATGTGCCCATTTAGTTTCTTTTCTCCGTGTGTATATTTACAATCAATATCATTTTTAATAGCTGTGTAATGGTTATTTTAGCCCGTCTTATTTATTTAGTAAATTCTCTACTGTTGACCTGTAGATTTATTTTTCACCATCAATAGGCTGTGATATATTCTTGGTTAAATCAACCTCATTAAATTATAATATTTAGATCTTGTTCATTTATGGTTTTTCCTACTTGATATGTCAAAAACCGAGAAAAATGTATTGAAGTGCCCCACAACTACTTTATTTTTCTCATTTTTTCTTGTATTTATAATTTGTACCTTATATTTCAATTCAATATTATTTGGTGCATACTGATCCATGAATGTTAATATTTTATTTGAAATTGTTTCTTATTTTAATACGTTTGTCCTGATTATTGCTTTGGGACTGAAATTTGACACTGTCTGCCAAACCCATAAGCATCATGAGAGACTTGCCAACGATTCCACAGAGAGAGAGCAACTGCTGGTGGAGGAGCAGGTGTTGGAGAAGAAAAGGTAAACTCAGACTTGTCTTATTTTCAAGGAGGAGACCTGCTTTAACCAATGTGTTTTTGTTTTATCACAAGTTCTATTGAATATATAGATGTGACATCTTTAAATCCCCATCCTATAGAATAAAAGCCTAATATGCTAAGTGTCTGACCGTTCATTCAACCGTTTGACCAGTCGCTATGACACGCACTGACCATCAGGGGACAGACGCTCTGACCAGTAGGTTAGCTTACTGCTAGGGTCCGGCCAATCAGGAGGGGGCGAGACACGCCCTGGAGCCCGCCCTGCGGCCCCTCCCCAGCCCGGATCGTGCACCAGTGGGGTCCCTAGGCCTGGCCTGGGCCCTCTCACAATCCGGGACTCCTCGGGGGATGTCAGAGAGCCGGTTTCAGCCCAATCCCCGCAGGCCAGGCCGAGGGACCTAATATAATCAATGATAGTGATACTGTTAAAAGCTAAGTTGATTCATGTCACTCCTTTACCAAAAGCTTCCAGTGGTTTCTCATTTCAAAATAAAAGCCAAAGTCCTTACACTGTCCTACCCACGCTAAAGGCATGAAGGGATGGCACGTACATCATGCACCACGTCCCTGCTGACGTGTTCTTTCTAAAGAGGGATGGTCTTTACAGCTACCAACTCTTCTCCCCCGGTGATTATAATACATTGGGTTCTTTGCAATAATACTCTCTGCCTTTTAGATGACAAACAGAATCCATACCTACTGTATAAAATATATAAAACATGGGAAAAGTATACATGAGAAATTATCCCCAAATTTACCCATTACATATGAGTAACATTTTTCGTGTATTTACTTCCAGGTTTTTTAAATTATTTTTTCTTTCCTATATATAATAGAACATAAAATTGAGATACAGGCGTATATTCAGTCATTTTCACTTAGCAAATAACACATCAGGATTACTTTCCCATGTCATTATTAAATAGTCTTCAAAAACATAACGCTGAGTAAATAGATGCTGCTGAATTACCTGGGTAGGCCACAGTCTACGGAGACAGTCCCCCTTATGTACACTTAGATTGCGGCTGATTTCTAAATGTAGCACTTAATTATCCTGTATTTAAATGCTAATGGCTACAAACGGAAAACAAACAGGCCCTAACTTCTGGATGGAGCTGGTGCTGGCCTGAGCAGAGGGGCCTGAGAGGGTCTGAGGTCGCGGGGGAAAGACCCGGGTCTGCTTTCCTGTTCCTGAGGCTTGCGGCCTCGCCTGAGTCATCAGTAACAGGAAGGGTCAGGTTAATGGTGACAGCATCCCAGCTCTCCTCGTTTCTATTTTGCTATCCTCCTGTCTCAAGCCCCAAATAATTAGCCATCTGTGGGCCAGAGCACAGATGTTACAAAAGAACTGGGGCCCTGGGGCCTCACTGGTGCTTTCCTGGCAAATAAAGCACTCGGTGCTGGGACCTCTCCAACCGGGCCGAGCAGGGGACACATCAACACGCATGCCTAGCACTGCCCGAGTCTCACAGGTCAGTGCTGCTTAGAAGAAGAAAAAATGTCTGATCCGAGATTCCTACAAAAAAGTCATGAAGCAACAAATCATCTTAGGAAAAGCAAACACCATCTCTCAGGGGCAGAATGAGGCCGCCTCCCGCTATAGAGCGCCTGCGCCAGCGCCAGCCCTGGAGTGAGGCCAGATCCGCCAGGAACGCCAGTGTGGGGGGAACCCTCCTCTTCACGGGACAACACTCCCGGGAGCCTCCAGGTGGGAAAGATATTCCATACAGCAGACCCTGCATGAAATATCCCTCCCGTGCGTGGGGATACCCCTCGCGGGTCAGTCAGGCGATGCTGGACTCGCTACCGACAGGTGTGTTACTGAGTTCAGTATCTCCACACTTCAGCACCAGCAGCAGAGACGTGGAGTGCACACATAAGCACAGGGCTTGCTTCTCATCTGCGCCCAGGGAGGAAAACTCTTTACAAGTGTCAGATCAGCCTTCTTGTTCACCAAATAATTTGTATTTCTTCTTTTTAAAAACGTTTTAGATCTCAGATTTAAAAAAAATTTTTTAAATTGATTTTAGAGAGAGGAAGGGAGAGGGATAGAGGGATAGAAACATCGATCAGCTGCCTCCTGCACTCCCCCCACTGGGGATCAAGCCCACAACCCAGGCCTGTGCTCTGACCAGGAATCAGACCGTGACCTCTGGGTTCATGGGTTAACACTCAGCCACTGAGCCACACCAGCCGGGCTATTTCTTCTCTATAATTCTCCTGCCTGCTACTAATCTGAAAGAAAGGTGTCATTTACCCTCAGGGCTAGAGATGGTAATATTTATGAAATGACATATATTTTGGGCTTTCTGAATGCTAAGAAGCTCCGCGTGAATTCTAAGGGGCACAGCACTGTCACTCGCCCATTTGACAGGGAAGAGACAGACAGGGAGGCGCAGGGAAATTGAGGGACTTGCTAAAGCCACGCAGGTAGGAAATCAGGGCCAGGGTCCAACCCAGGTCGCCCGACTCATGAGTGCACAGCCGCGCCAGCATTATGCGCTGAATTCCGTTCCCACTGTTTGGGTCCGATGTGGTGTTCTGTGTTTCCCTGGCTAAGTGGAAACAGTCAAGGCACCATTTCTTGGTTTTTCCATTCAGATGACCACATACCTTCCTGCTGGTCTCATGCAGGACCACAGGAGAGCTGCCACAATCCTTCTACCTTTTCAGCGAGTATTGATTATGTAGGAAAGTCCCAAATCTTCTATGGGGCGAAGGCCCCCCATTTTGATAGGATGTTTCTTTCTTGGTTAATGCCCTCATTTTACAAAAAAGGGGGGCATGTCCATGGTCTCTGGAAACTATGATTATCACTGATGAGGCACACCAAGGATGAGCTAGAGAGGTGCGCCAGGGGTGAGCCCGGAGAGGGGATGTATCTGGGAAGAGGGAGAAATGTGACGCTGGTCACAGCCTGTCCTGTACAGATGAGTGTCCTTTGGGAACATACTTTTTCACGCACACACAGAGATGCTTCCAGAAACAGACGCAGAAGCGGACTGGGGGGGGGGGGGAGGGAAGGTTCAGGACGGAGAAGTCATACATGAACTGCCGGGGAGGAGGCAGAGCGGGAGGAAGGGAAGGGGCAGGTGACTGAGGGCTCGTTTCGCTTCCATTCACGCACACAGGTGATGCCAAGCTAAGCAGACATCTTTTTCTTACGTAAGAAAGAAGCTCGTTGGGTCCGCGTCAGCACAGCGGGGTGAGCGCAGGGTGAAAGGGAAAGAGTAAGCCGGCCCGGCCGTGATTCTGTGGTCGGGCCTGACAGGTTGAAAACCAGCCAAAGGTCACACAGCCGAACGCGCGCAGGCACCGATGGAAACTCCCCTGAAATTCTAGAGCCACGCGGCCGTGCCCTTAAACACTGGCTAGAGAGTCCCTAACAAAATCATTGTTCTTGGCAGAATTTTCCATATCTGCTCAGCTACCCGAAAAATAAAACTGCATGTGTGACACAGTTCTTTCCATTTGGCAAAAACAGAAACCTCTTGGTTTCTATTGGAAAAATCACCACACGCCAGCTCTCTTCACGTTCCTGTTTGTCAAGGATGCGCCCCCTGCCTGAGCTGCTGGCCCCCGACAAGACCAGCACCTGAACCAGCAGCCACAGTGAGCTCTCCCCCCTCCCCCCAGCCCGAGCTGCCCCCCCTCCAAGACAAGCACCAGCAGCCACAGTGCGCCTCTGCCCCTCCCCGCCCCACCCCCCAAGAAAAGCACCAGCAGCCATGGTGCCCTCTGCCCCCCACCCCCCTCCCCAGCCTGAGCTGCTCCCCCTGCAAGACCAGCGCCAGCAG
Source organism: Myotis myotis (assembly GCF_014108235.1). Lineage (NCBI taxonomy): Eukaryota > Metazoa > Chordata > Mammalia > Chiroptera > Vespertilionidae > Myotis > Myotis myotis. The sequence continues at coordinate 3,420,935 of NW_023416390.1, forward strand.
CCACAGTGTGCCTCTGCCCCCCCACCCAGCCTGAGCTGCTCCCCCTGCAAGACCTGCACCAGCAGCCACAGTGTGCCTCTGCCCCCCCACCCAGCCTGAGCTGCTCCCCCTGCAAGACCAGCGCCAGCAGCCACAGTGTGCCTCTGCCCCCACCCCCCTCCCCAGCCTGAGCTGCTCCCCCTGCAAGACCTGCACCAGCAGCCACAGTGTGCCTCTGCCCCCCCCACCCAGCCTGAGCTGCTCCCCCTGCAAGACCAGCGCCAGCAGCCACAGTGTGCCTCTGCCCCCCCACCCAGCCTGAGCTGCTCCCCCTGCAAGACCTGCACCAGCAGCCACAGTGTGCCTCGCTCCCCCTGCAAGACCAGCACCAGCAGCCACAGTGCGCCTCTGCCCCTCCCCGCCCCACCACCCAAGAAAAGCACCAGCAGCCATGGTGCGCCTCTGCCCCCCACCCCCCTCCCCAGCCTGAGCTGCTCCCTGCCCAAGACCAGCACCAGCAGCCACAGCGCGCCTCTCCCCCCACCCAGCCTGAGCTGCTCCCCCTGCAAGACCTGCACCAGCAGCCACAGTGTGCCTCTGCCCAGGAAAGGGGTGCCTGCCGGGGGCTCTGAGCACTGCCCTGGGTGCGGGAGGGCCTCAGGCCCCTCCGAAGGCTGGTGGAATTATCCCCATTTTGCAGATAAAAAACGGAGGCTGAAAGGAACTTGCATTAGTGTTGACCAAATGCGTTCAGCTTTCCATAGAAACTTACACACGATGACGACATCTTATTAAAGAAAAGCAGGGAAGCCGGAAGGACGCTTCCCATCTGCACAGCTAAGAGGAGACGTCTCCTCCGGCATTCACTCAGCAAAGGCCGACTGAGCACCTGCTAGGGACGGAGTTTCTCTGTCCTCCCTCCCTCCCTCTCATTCAGTCCTCTTCCCTGCGGTCGGTAAGATGGACACCATGACCCCGGTTCCCAGACAGGAGCCCTGAGCCTGCTCCAAGGGCAGCGGCTCCCGGGGTCACTTCCCTTGTCAGGGGCTCACACCAGGTGCCCCGCCCTCCAGAGTCTTTAGGGCGGGAAGAGATCAACCCAGGAACTAGTATGCATCATGCAGAGCCCACGGACACAGACAACAGGGTGGTGAAGGCCTGGGCTGGGGGGCGGGCTAGAAGGGACATCCATAGGGGGGTGGGGGAAGGGACATCTATAATACTTTCAACAATAAAAATAAATTCAAAGAAATAATAAAGAAAGAAGTTTAAACACAGTAACCATTCTTCTTTAATTCTTTTTTTCTTTATTGATTAAGATATTACATATTTGTCCTTATCCCTCCATTGTCCCCCCTACCCCACTCCTGTTCACGCCCTCACTCCCTGGTGCCTGTGTCCATTGGTTGGGCCTATATGCATGCATACAAGTCCTTTGGTTGATCGCTCCCCCTTCCCCCCACCCTCCCCCACCTTCCCTCTGAGGTTTGAGCATCTGCTCGATGCTTCTCTGTCTCTGGACCTGTTTTTGTGCATCAGTTTATGTTCTTCATTATAATCCACAAATGCGTGCGATCATGTGATAGCTTTCTCCGACTGACGTGCTTTGGATTCCTCTCATTCCAGTGGTTCTTAAAATATTCTTTAAAACATTTTATTTCTCAACCCTATTATTTCCCATGTTCCACTCCATCTCTCAGAAACAATCCCACTGTTGGTTTAGGGTTGCTTTCTTCTTTGGCTTCCTGTGTCTGTGAGGGCCCCGTGCCTGGATAGGTGTGCGGCGAGAAGTAGAGATCTGTGCTTCTCACCACAGATATGTCCTCACCACACATGTGTGCTTCTCACCACACATGTGTCCTTCTCACTGCACATGTGTGCTTCTCACTGCACATGTGTGCTTCTCACCGCACGTGTGTCCTTCTCACCGCACGTGTCCTCACCGCACATGTGTCCTCACCGCACATGTGTCCTTCTCACTGCACATGTGTCCTTCTCACCGCACATGTGTCCTTCTCACTGCACATGTGTGCTTCTCACAGCACAGACCATTGGCGGAAGCACTGTCTGAGCAAACCTGCTGACGGGGACACCGCCTTGCCATCTTCTCTTCCTACTTCAACGTGGTCAAGTCCACAAGCATTTCAGGGCTCACGGGTGTCTCGCTGGACTCCCTGGAGACGCTGGGTTTCTCACAGTGGCAGGGTGCTCGGCGCTCTGTCACCACAGGGCGTGCCGGCCTCCCGCTGGCTACCTGGCCCTGAGTAAGCTGCTGCGTTTCCCAGGGGGCCCGTTCACAGCGAGGCCGCGGTGAGCACGGTGAGCAAAGCGCTGGTTTCCAATCGGAGCCGTCACCTCCCACCCAGGACCCAGCCACTGCACATCAGCGAGGTCCCCGCAGGTGCCGGCCACACAGCAGCTCCCTGCCCCAGGAGACACGCAGGCCTCTCGGGGGAACAAGGCCACCGTGACCTCTCCCAGCCTCAGGCTGCACAGGGTTTGCTTTGCTGCCGGGGCTGGGAGAAGGGTCTCCTTCGGGTCTTCATGCAGCAAGTATGCCAATGCCGGCTCCGTGCCTCGCTCTGGGATCCAGCTGCGAAGAAAGCATGTGAGAAGGGCTACCGCAAGGCCCTCCCGGAGCCTCAGGACATCTTCAGGGGAAAGGACTTGGGAGGCGCAGGGAGAGCAAACACCATCTCTGACATCTGCACGTGCCAATTGCTGGCAAATGCCTTCTCACTTAGAGCCCAGCGCAGTCCTTCCAGAGAGCGACGGGTTTTGTTTTACAAACAGGGAAACTGAGGCCCAGGGAAGTCCGGTCCCAGCCTGCGGGTCTGCCTACCACACCATCTTGAAGTGGCTGCTATTTGTCTTTCTCTAAAGTGTTCTCTCATGGAATAATTATATCGAAAGTGGGAGAACTTATTGCCAATTAACAACTCTATCACCAGGGAAAGATGAATTTCAGCGGATACAACTGAAGCATTCTATCACTGAGTTTCTGTAGTTGAGAGCACCACACTGGGTTACTTTGATTTTAAACATATTTCAAATGTAGAACTTTATATACCGAAGATGAGATATCGATTTTCTATGCCTGCACGCATAAAACTTCAAAATTAACTCGTGGTTTTGAAAGACTAGAAGGATATTACATCTGGGAGACAAATTCTCACCCATCGCCTCCTCTACCCTATCGGAAGCCCCACCTTCTTACTCAATGTAGACATCCACTTAATACTTCAGGGAAGCATGCTGCTGTTTTAAAATAAATATAACTTAAGGAATAGAGCACAATTTTTTTCCTTTTTGCACATTCCAGAGGATAGAGAATTATTAAAATTATCATAAATAGCCATGTGACAGTACGTCATGCAGTAGAATTCTGCAAGTAAACAACAGGAGTGAACTGTTGATACATGTAAAAATATGGAAAAAACCCAAAATAATTATGCTGAGTGCAGGAGGCCAGTTAGAAAAACGAAGTGCATAATGTATGATTCTATTTTTATTAAAAAGGCAAACTAATCTTTAAGCAGGTCAGTGGTTGCCTGGGGGCGGGACCCAGGGCAGAGAGGGTGGAAGGGAACGATTCAAAAGGGGCCTGAGGGAACTTTTAGGGGTGGTAGCTACGCGTATTGTCTTGGTTGTGGTAATGGTTTCATGGGTGGATCCGCTATGCCCAAACTTGTCAAACTGTACACTGCAAGTCGGTGTTTGTTGTAGGTCATTCCACCTCAATCAAGTTGTTAAAATTATCATAAACTATATATATTTTTAAGAGAAATATTAAGACAGAATTTGGAGAAATCGCCTACAGGTGCATAATACTTGGGGCACAGGCTCTAGATTCAGAAAAGCTGAGATTGTCTCAGTTCTCTCACCTCTCAGCTCCGTGAACTCGCGAAGCCTCAGCTCTCTCATGTGTAAAGTGGGGAACAGCAGCAACCTCCCCACAGGACTGTTGTGAGGAGCAGATGAGCTCATGAACGCCGTTACCACAGGGCGCCCAGCCTACACCCAGCACTCGCATGATTCTAAGGTGCACACGTGCACAGGCATGAACACCGCTGCAAACACACGGCGGGCAGAGGAGGCCTACAGCGGCTCACTTGGAAACTAATGCAATAAACGATAAAGAGTGAAACAAGAGTGGACTGTGTTCTGCACACTCACCGCTGTAAACCTCCCTCTGCCCACCCTGCATGTACGCATTCGTACTTCTACATGAGCGATGACGGGGCACAGGATAGGATAGTGCATAGGATAGTGATGAACCCCAAAGAAGCCATGAGTCAATCAGTGAAAAATGAAACTTTTGTGATTACTGTTATTACTTTCCCAAACATCACCTGATTTTTAATGCTTTTTTTCTAAATATATTTTTATTGATTTCAGAGAGGAAGGGTGAAGGAAAGAGAGAAACATCAATGATGAGAGAGATCATGGATCGGCTGCCTCCTGCATGCCCCCTACTGGGGATCGAGCCTGTAACTTGGGCATGTGCCCTGACCGGGAATCAAACCGTGACCTCCTGGTTCATAGGTTGATGCTCAACCGCTGAGCCACGCCGGCTGGGCAAACATCACCTAATTTTTCACAACTATGCGAGTTGTCTCATTATTACCTCCGTTCTGCAACTAAAATAAACCTGAAGCAGAGGGTGGGCGAGGCCGGCTAGTGAGGGGGTGAGGTCAGCTAGTGAGGGAGGGGAGGCTGGCCAGCTAGTTAGTGGTAGAGCTAGAGGGGACACTCCAGCTTCAGGACAAACCACAGGAGAAGCCAAGTCAGTGACGTTGCCAGCCCTGGCAGGCCTTCACCAGCAGGGCTGTGGGCAGGGGTCACAGACGACAGAGCATGTGTGCCAAGGCGCAGAGATGGGCAAGCCATGGGGGAGACACAGGAGCCTGTACCAGGGCTCTGCGGGCACCTGGGTGCACACACGTGAGTCATGGGAGGATGGGCCAGGGCAGCGGGAGCTCAGGGATGCCCTTCATGGAGGGAGCGTGTGAACCAGCAGTGGGTGCAGGCCAGAGAGATTCTCTTCCATATGCTCGCCCCCCTGAGGACTAGAAATCGTGTTTAATCCGAGTCACAGAACTATTCTAACTAGTTTTGAGAAAGGTCCTTGGCTTCTCTTCCTGTGGTTTGTCCTGAAGCTGGAGTGTCCCCTCTAGCTCTACCACTAACTAGCTGGCCGGCCTTCCCCTCCTTCACTAGCTGACCTCACCCCCTCACTAGCCGGCCTCCCCCTCCCTCACTAGCCGGCCTCGCCCTTCCTCTGCTTCAGGTTTATTTTAGTTGCAGAATGGAGGTAATAGTAAGACAACTCACATAGTTGTGAAAAATTAGGTGATGTTTGCCCGGCCGGCGTGGCTCAGCGTTGAGCATCCACCTATGAACCAGGAGGTCACGGTCTGATTCCCGGTCGGGGCACAGGCTCATTCATGCGCTCATTGTTCATTCATCCCACACATTTGAACTGAACAACGGTTATTACCAGGCATCGATCTGGGTGCTGAGGAAACCACACCAACAAGCACCCCTCCTCCCTCTCTCCTTCCTTGAATCTGACCTTCTTTCTTAGTATCGACGGTATTGTTGTTCCTCTGCCCTTGCGAGCTAGGACAGGGCCAGGGAGCAGGGCTGCAGACCTGGGAGAAAAGCTCTTACTCAAAGGCATCCATTGAAGAGCAGGGAAAGGGCTGAATTGGATATAATAAAAAAGCAGTGGGTGTACATAATGCTCAGAGACGCGCACAGGTGGCCGGCCAGACGTGAGGAAGGCTGACATGGGGCACAAAACTCCAGGAAACCAGGAGACGTAGGAGGACACCAGCGCCAACGTCTGCCTTTTGCTGTCACTTGGGAGAGGGAATAACCGGATAAAGATAAAATGTAGAAGGTGCTTCCGATGAGAGCTTTAACGAAAGGACCAGGTACTAGTAGAGGGGAAAACTCACGACAGAAACCGGGCTAATGAAAACCTGTGGGAATTTTTATCTTAAAGTAACTTTCTCACAGAGGACGCTCTCCCAAGATCCGTGGAGAAGGCCGTAGAACGCCCGGGTTTTTATAACAGAGAAAGTGATGTGTGTGGAGAAAATGTGCTCATGCAGGTTATTTTTGACGTGCCTCTCCCTTCTTCTCAAAACTACCACAAGCAGGAGGTTCCCCTAGAGTTTCTAGCTGATCAGATCACATGTTTAAAATACTCTGTTTCTCAAGAAAGCTGTGGTCTGAGAAAGGTGTGAGCTACAGGAAGTTGCTGTTATAATTTAGTCTGGGCTATAATTGTTCTACAACTTCGATAGCTTTTTAGACTTAGTTTATCCAACTGAATTGCAATAAAGATAGGGAATGAATTACCAATGAAAAGAATGAAAAACTCAGTCTTAAGCATTGTTGAATTTAATACTAAGGTACTGATATATAGTTTTAAAGCTGAACATGACATAAAACTTAAGAAAATGTAGAGCTTGAAGGCTTATTAAAGTCATGGTAATGATACCATATGTCAAGAGAATGTTCCTTTCCCTTAAGTTATTTTTTTTTTGCCAGTTATTTGTTGCATACATATTCATTACTAGGGACCCAGTGCACATGGGTCCCTCAGGCTGGCCTGCCCCCTCTCACAATCCAGGACCCCTCAGGGGACAGCTGGCAGTTGGACATCCCCTGAGGGGTCCTTAGTGCTGCTGTGGAAGTGGGAAAGGCTGCCATGACCACCATGACCACTGCACTCGCCAGCCGTCAGCCTGGCTTCTGGCTGAGCAGCGCTCCCCCTGTGGGAGCGCACTGACCACCAGGGGGCAGCTCCTGCATTGAGCGTCTGCCCCCTGGTGGTCAGTGCACGTTAGCAACCAGTTGTTCTGCCGTTTGGCTGATTTGCATATCAGGGTTTTATTATATAGGATGTCTAAGCATTCCTATCTAAAGCGTTCTTCTTCTAAGATGCTTACACATTATCATGTAATCAACCTAAAATGCAGTTCACTCCATAGAATCGCGGGGAGAGCGAAAGCAGTAGCAGCTTATAAAGAAAGCGGCTTTTCACAACAGTTTCCCTCTGACTGTTGCATTCTCACCTCCTCCAGAAAGTTTAACAGGAAGTCACAACTCTTGGTGGCATAATTCGTGTTTTCCATCCTCTGCCGATTTGCAGCTGAGCACTTAGTAGAATTAGGACGTCAGTGTGAGTGAGGACATATCTTACCACACGTGACATCACTTGCATCTGCGATCGAAGCCCTGGGCTCTCCTCCCAATATTTTAGGTGCCACGGGTGCCCCCGGGGACTCCCAGGAGGAAGGGCTGCCTTTGGGGTGTGGAGACAGCAGTCTGAGGACCAAGAGGACGGAGCTCTGCGTTCCACTCGGTTCAGCAGCCGCCTGGTGTCGGCCGGGCCCGTGGGAAGGTCTGTCCCCACCCCTGGCACCATGTCATGTGCCTGTCCTCTCTGTTGTCATCAACACGTTTGCTATGTTTTGTTCTCAGAATGGATGCACTGATGCACGTTCGTTTGTGCATTTAAAAGGGTACATTTTTAGTACCCTCTCTGTATTTAGATTTATTTCTTACAACAGGCATGGAAGTGTATTCCTTTTATTAAGTAGAAATGGAAAATTTGAAATACATCTTATGGTCATGGAAAGAACTTTTAATCCTGTTGGACTGTCAGAAAAACGGCATTTCCTCGGAATATACTCTGCTCATAGATAATGCGAAGGACTTCGGTAAGGGCCGTGGCTGGCACAGTGGAAATCTCTTTTTTTAGGGGAGGGCGGAGGAAGGGAGCGAGAGAGGGAAACATCCCTGTGAGAGACATCCATGTGAGAGAGACATCGATTGGTCGCCTCCAGTTCTCACCCCGACAGGAGCCAGGGATCAAGCCTGCAACTGAGCATGTGCCCTTGACCGGGAATCAAAGTCATGACCCTTCGGTCCTCAGGCCAATGCTCTAACCAAAGCCCCAACGAGCCAGGGCCACAGCGGACATCTGATGACTCCTTCCCACTGCTTCCATTTCTAATGAGAAGCAAAGACCGCACACGCCTTCGTCCCCTGGTGCTGACCCAGGGAAACGGTTTGGTCAAGCAGTGTCTGCAGGCCTGTGGTCTGGGCCCGGCTTCTCTGCGGGGTCAGACTACCCATTGCAATTCCAACCCGGACCAAGGCCTTGTCAGTTGGTCTTGTTGCTGTACAATCACTTTGCAACCTACAGTTTCCATAAAGAAGAATCCTCTTAGTCACAATGAAAAGTTGCCAAATAGAAGTTGAGAAATGGCGTTTCAGGTTAGGAAGATAGACCCGTGAGTGGCCTAGAGGAGTATCTTTTAATAAGATAAGTGTACATTTAGGACACATTAGAACAGTGATGGCGAACCTTTTGAGCTCGGCATGTCAGCATTTTGAAAAACCCTAACTTGACTCTGGTGCCGTGTCACATGTAGAAATTTTTTGATATTTGCAACCATAGTAAAACAAAGACTTCTATTTTTGATATTTATTTTATATATTTAAATGCCATTTCACAAAGAAAAATCAACCAAAAAAATGAGTTCGCGTGTCACCTGTGACACGCGTGTCATAGGTTCGCCATCACTGCATTAGAAGGAATAGCCTCATGGAATCAGAAAGGTGTTTTAAGTGCACTGCATTTAACGTAGACAAGGTGGCGCATTCTGGGAACGGCCCATCATAGTAAACGCTCCTGGTCACAGCAGGACACCCCAAGCTGCTTGCAGACGCCAGTGCGATCACCTGCATTGTTTAATTTCCGCGCGCTGGGAATTGCATGCGCCAGGAGGCATTATCCACGCCGTCAGCAGTGCTCCTGGGAGAGAGCCTCGTCAACCCATACTTGTTGAATGAAAGAAAGTAAAATGACTTGGACAGATTCTCACAAATGACAAGGTTGTGGAGGGAGAGAGTATATGAATCTTTGGGAACCCATCACGTCTACTAGAAAAGCAACTCAAATGATCCCCTCCCCTTAAAATGGTAAAGAATGCTGAAACACAGATGTGAGATCTACACATGATTTGTTTGGCATTACTTTGGTTCATGTGTCTTAATCTTGGCTACACATGCTAATCACCCAAGGGGCTGGAAAAAAAATCAAATCCCAATTTCAGCAGAACATGGGTGGGGCTGGGCCCGTTTGCTCTTTAAACACGTCTCTGCTGGTTCCAATGAGCAGACGCCGCTGAGAACACTGGCTGAGGGGCACTCTCTCCCACGCATGTGTGATCAGAAACCAGCAGGCTGCTCAGGCCACAGTCCGCCCTGTGCCGTCTCTAGGACTTTTCATCTCTTCCCGTTTGGAAGAGAAAAAGTGCCAGTTTGTTTTGACAGAGAAGCACTCGTTTCTAATTCTTTAAGGCTGTCGGACTCCAAATGTCACCTTCAATCGTGCTGCCATTGCCTCCAATTTCCTGTCCCCACAGAGGGAATTTATTGCAGGATTATTTTCCCGGTGAGCCTGGGCATTTCCTCTCGTCCTGAAATGGTACTTCGACAGCCTTCCCTGGACGACATCTCTGCTACTGTGAATCGATCCCCATCTTTCTAAAGTAATTACAGTGTGTGATGAAGTGTCAGGATGAGTTGTTTGGACGCTACGTGGGCGAGTGAGGAGGAGGGAGAAATCGATGTGGATTTTAATGACTCGTAGAGAGGATGTGGCTGGCACTGGGCAGAGGGCGTGGCACGTCATGAGCAAAAGGTCTGTTCTAGAGACGCAGAACACCCAGGTCGTAAGTTCATCATTGCTTATTTCTCTCCTGATGCATCTCTTCCTTGTAAACTCTGAATCTCACTCCTCCGACTCACATTCCCAACCTCATCCTCGACCTGTTCCATCAACATTGGAAGCAGGGGGCCAGAAATCTCCAGTTTTAACAGGTTCCCCCAGTGATTTCTATCATGAAACATTAACTTGGGAGAATGAATCTATCTACGCAACTCATGAGGAAGACAGATGCGACAAAACGTACCCCAGAGAGAACCAAACGCAACAGACTAGCACTTCTGTCCACATCAGTGAGATGCACCATTTTTCATGCCTCAAACTGGCCAAGACGAAGACACTTGGCACCACTCAGGGTGGAGGATGGAATGAGCCTGTGTGCATTGCTGGTGGGACGTGAATTGGCACATCACTAAAGGACCACTTGGCAACTCTTATCAAAAGCCTTCATCTTTGCCATACCCTTTGATGTAGTAAAGACACTTTCAGGAATGTGTCCTCAAGCTGTGGGCTCAAAACGGCGAACTTATCAGAATCACTTGGGAAGCTTTTATGAACTACAGATGTCTGGGCCCCACTCTCTGGAAATTCTGGTTCTGTAGATTTGGGGTGAGGTCTGGGAATCTGAGTTGTGAAAATTCTCATGTAATTTGGGCTTATTTTTTTTAAATTTCAAGTAATGGAAAAGTTAAAAACTGGTGAGAGCAGCATCCCCCACTTTGTCTCCTCACCCCTGTGGGTAGTCACCCTGGACACGGTGTTTTGTGTGGTTTTCATTCACTAACGTATGCTATCGTCATTCTTTCACCTCCAGATATTCAGACCTAATATTTTAATAGTTGTGTAGCATGCAAGAAACTAACCCAATTTATATAACCATGTAGGCATTTTAAAGATGGACAAAACCAGCAGGTATTCTTGTATAGGTACCCTCTCTTACTTGCATGAAGATTTCTGTAGGCTAAATGTTCAGATGTGGAATTGCTGAGTCACATTTAACTTTGATATTGGAAAAATTGCTCTCAAAAATGGTTTTACCAAATGGGGCAGACATACCTAATTGCCTTCCAAAGCTCCTCCCCACAGGATGTCCTGGAAAGTGGAAGTGGCAACCCATGGAGAGATCACCCTTCCCGGCATCCCTTACATGGTGTGGGAGGCATGTGACCAGTTCCTGCTCTTGGAATGCAGGCAGCGTGTGCTGTGTCTAGGCCAACGGATCTCAGATGTGGCTATGACTTCATGATCTTCCTCTTCCTCTCTCTCCTCTCTCTCTCCAAAGACATCCAGCCCTCTGGAAAAGCCTAGCCACATTATGGAGGGAACTCGGATCCCCGAATCAGGATGAAAAGGGGCCTGGTCGGCTGAGCATCAACCTATGAACCAGGTGGTCAAGGTTCGATTCCTGGTCAGGGCACATACTCGGGTTGTGGGCTCAGTCCCCAGTGTGGGGTGGGCAGGAGGCAGCTGATCAATAATTCTCTCTCATCATTGATGTTTCCATCTCTCTCTCCCTCTCTGAAATCAATAAAAAATATATATATTTTTAAAAAAGAATGAAAAGGGAAGCCACCCTGACTTACAGAATACCCAGCATCACACTGTTATGTGAAGGTAAGTGAAAGTCTATTGTCTAACAGTTTAGTTAATACAGTAACTAGCGCAATCCTCATTGATAGATCAGTTTACACTCATGTCACAGTGCACATTTATATTAAAAACAATGACTTTGCAAGATATTTTGATGCAAGAGGTTAAGAGCCATTGCCCTAACAGAATAATCATAAATATGAATAAAGTTTTAAAAATTGGTATGTTTCCTTCACTTGTTTATATTGGTGAAAAGTTGAAAAAAGCTATAAATGTCCAATTAATGAGTGAATTGCTAAAAAGATAATATTTAATCTCATAGAATACCATTCCATGGTTGGTTGATTATTTAAGTGAATGTATGAAGCTTAGAAAGTTATAAGACAATAATAATTCTTCAAATGAATTAAAAATATTTACTGTATGAGTAGAAATATTAGCAGGCAATATACCATAAATTAATAGTGGTTATCAGTTAAAGATGGAATTACAGGTTATTTTTTCCCATTTTACTTATATATGTTCCCTGAATTTTCTTATTGGATATGCATCACTTTTGTAACAAGAAAGTTCTTTTCAAATCAGTAGGTATGATATTAAGCTAATAAGCAGAAAGGTATAACCTACAGGACCAGAGATAAACCACCTCCATGGCTCTAAATTTGTGTGGTGTGAGGCTTAATAACTTCTGCATGTTGGCCGCTGAGAGAAAAACTGAAACCAAAGTGGTTCCCTTGAGTATTAAAGGGCCTTCAATAGAACAGTTTACCAACAAGGACATGCTTCATTGATTAGCAGGGCTGGGGAGCAACCTTGCTAATCACTATGAGCTAAAAAGCGTTGTAGACATGGGAGATTCAAGTCCCACCCATTCAGGTTCTGTCTTGTAATGCAAGGAGAATCATGTTTCAAAAGTAAGAACCAGATGTTCTTCCATTCACTGGGAAGTTCATCTGTCCACTGAGAAGTGAACGAGGAGAAGAGGGGTTTAAGTGACAGCAGGGTGACAAAAGAGGCGTTGCCTGATGGCCACGTCGCTAACCCTCTGGAAGGGCCACGGAGTCTGCTCGTGCAATGCCCTTCCCTGGAGATTTTGAATAACAGGAAACAGAGCGAGGTGGTTCCGTTGTGGTTTTAAACATCAAAGGAGGGGACATCCTGGGGGGGCCCTTCTTTGCCCTTTGACTTCTCACGGGAAGATGAAAAGGGAGGAGGGAGAATGAATGGTGTGAGATGCCAATTATAGAAGTGAAGAGTGATGATTATAGCACTCACTAATGACACGGTTTTAAATTTCATTGTGCTTATAAAGATGTATTGGAATAGCCCGGCCCACATGGCTCAGTGGTTGAGCGTTGACCTATGAACCAGGAGGCCATGGTTTGATTCCCGGTCAGGGTACGTGCCGGGGTTGGGGTTGTGGGCTCGATCCCCAGTAGGGGGCATGCAGGAGGCAGCTGATCATGATTCTCTCTCCCTCTCCCTTCCTCTCTGAAGTTAATAAAAATATATTTAAAAAAAATATATGCCGAAACCGGTTTGGCTCAATGGATGGAGCGTCGGCCTGCGGACTGAAGGGTCCCAGGTTCGATTCCGGTCAAGGGCATGTGCCTGGGTTGCGGGCACATCCCCAGTGGGAGATGTGCAGGAGGCGGCTGATCGATGTTTCTCTCTCATCGATGTTTCTAGCTCTCTATCTCTCTCCCTTCCTCTCTGTAAAAAACCAATAAAATATATTTAAAAATGCCGAAACCGGTTTGGCTCAGTGGATAGAGCGTCGGCCTGCGGACTGAAAGGTCCCAGGTTCGATTCCGGTCAAGGGCATGTACCTGGGTTGTGGGCATATCCCCAGTGGGAGGTGTGGAGGAGGCAGCTGATCGATGTTTCTCTCTCATCGATGTTTCTAACTCTCTATCTCTCTCCCTTCCTCTCTGTAAAAAATCAATAAAATATATTTAAAAAAATATATATATATTTAAAAATATATATATATATGTAATGGAGCAAACATTGGAGACTAAGTGCCCATTTCTAGAGACCTGGCTAGATTATGATACGTCCATCTGATGTGAAAGACCGACACAACCACAGTGACACACTCCCGTGACAAGGGAATGTTTCCTGTGGTGACCAGGTGAAGGAAATTTGCCTCCAGCTCCCTTTCACTTCATCCCTCTTTGCTCTCCCCAGGGCGCACACGGTCTCCAGGATTCCCGAGGGCCAGGGTCTCCTTCCTTCCTCTGAACGGTTTTCTCAGCTCTTCCTGCAGCGGGCCCATCGAACGCGACCTTCCCTCACAGGTGTGGAGCCTGACCTTCTCTCACAGATGCCACACATTCTAAAACGCTTCTTCCCAAAGCCAACCCCTTCATCCTTAAAAACTGCCGATTTCAGCAAGAACATGTGATAATCTAAACTACACTGACACACCCTAAGCAGCATTTGCAATAACGACATGGCACTGGCTCAGTTTGGTGAGGGATACTGGTTGCAACAAGGCAGTACCCACATTCAGCGTCAGCTCAACTCTTCATTTATGAAACACTGAGCCCCTGGTGGATGCTGGGAAGGCAGAGATGAATGTGCCCAAGGAGCCCACAGTCTTGCGGAGGAGACAGGCAAGTATATAAGCCTACCAGTTCCAGTAACTTCCCATTACCTTCCGACTGCACTCCACTTAGAATCTATCAGACTCACTTTGTGATCCCACCTCCCTCTCCAGACCTAATATCCATGTAATAATCCAAACTAAAACCATCAAGCCATCTCTCATTTCTCACTCTCTCACAATGAGAACTCATTTCCCCCCAAAATAAATCTTGACAGAGATTGGTAAGTTATGAAGATCTGGTAAGTACAAAAAGCAGCTAGCTTTTTTAAAAAGTGTGATATGGCCCCGGCCCGTGGAGCTCAGGGTTGAGCATTGACCTATGAACCAGGAGGTCACAGTTTGATTCCCCATCAGGGCACATGCCCAGGTTGTGGGCTCAATCCCCAGTAGGGGGCGTGCAGGAGGCAGCCAATCAGTGATTCTCTCTCATCATTGATGTTTCTATCTCTCTTTCCCTCTCCCTTTTTTTCTGAAATCAATACAAATATATATTACTGGTATGTGAGGTTTGGTAACTTGCAAATGGGTTATAAACTCATGCCCATACAAAAATCTGCACATAAATGTTAATGTCAGCTTTATTCACAATTGCCAAAAATGGATAAACAAATTATAATAAATATTCCCCACTTATCTGTAATGGGCGTGTTCCAAGACCCCTGAAATCACAGATAGGACTGAAACCTGCATATACAACTGTAAGATGGAAACTCTCATAAATCCAAATGCCTTTAATATATCCAACCTCCCAAAACTCAGAACTTAGTCTAGTCTGCCTTAAACGTGCTCTGAACCTTACACTGGCCTACAGTTGGGCAACACCATCTAACACAGTGAGTACACTGTAGACTGCCCGTGTTCACCCCGATCGCGTGGCTGATGGGAGCTGTGGCTCATGACCAGCAGCGCAGAGAGGATTGTAGTGCCTATCGCTTGCCCAGGAAAAGATCAACATTCAAACTTCGAAGTACAATTTCTACTGAATGCATATCCTAAGTCAAAAAATCCCAAGTCAAACCGTTGACATTTGTAGGATGTTTTTTCTTTACATACAGCCCTATGATAAAGTTTAACTTACACATTATGCACAGTAAGAGATGAACAGCAATGACTAGTAATAAAATAGAACCATGATAACAATTTACTGTGGTAAAAGTTCTGTGAAGGTGATCTCTCGTCCATACAGCGTAACCGATTGCTGGACTCACGGTCCACTCACAGGAAGCACTGACGGCTTCTCTTTGGCAAATGCAAGTTGCCGTCATCCCTGCTCCTGGGCGTGGGCCATGGCCAAGTAAATAACGCCTACAGGACCCAGCCCCGCGACCTGACAGCAGAACCGGGTCTGATAACCGAGCCGGTTCGGGCAGCACTCAGCATGGAGACGCTGGGCAAAGGGGGTGGGGGGGAGCCTACATCTGCAGCAGGTGGAGTAGGACCTGTGAGGTTTCGGCACTGAGAATGGCAGGTGTGCCATTTAAAACTTGGGAATTATTTCTGGAATTTTCTATGTAATCTTTTCGGTTGGCTACAGGTAACGGAAACCACAGACAGTGAACCTGGGGATACCGTAATGTATCCCAGTAGGTTCATAACCATAACACTAAGTACACCAATGCAACACAGCAGCCATGAGAGCTGCGGAACTGAGGACAGGGATGGAGTGGGAGCACGGAGAACTTTCTGTTCCATTTTTCTATAAAACTAAAACTGCTCTAAAAGATAAAGTCTACTGTGTGTGTGTGTGTGTGTGTGTGTGTGTGTGTGTGTGTGTGTGTGTTTCTTTTTTAAAAAAGGTCCGAGAGCGGGACAAAGCACTCTTGAAATACCTGGGGCAGGTCCTTATGTTCAGCAAATCCTCACACAGCCCTACCACACGCTTCAGGCCGGGGAGTGCAAACGCCTTGCCCTGGGCCACACAGAGAGGAAGTCACAGCCAGGATTCAGAGGGAGTCCTTGCTCCTGACCTTGAGCTGAGGCGGCCGCCCCTGGAAGGGGCTGAGCCAGCTGGACATCAGTGCTCCCAGCTCCCCAGCTCAGGGCTTGCCTCGACTCTTGCGTCAGTGGTTTGGTTTAATTTGTCTTTTATGAGAAGCCATTCTAAAATCTTACTGGAAGTAGGTGTGATATCAAATAGAAAACTTAAAATTGAAATTGGAGACTTCAGTTCCTCTAAAAAATGAAAATAAATCTACCTTATACCTGCTTAGTTCTCCTGGTTCCATATTGCTGCTTTTTTTTGCTATAATAGTTAAAGTAGATTGTATTTAAAATCCCAGAGGATGACAATGCTTAGACCAGATAAGCATGGTGTCAGTGACCTTTTGATGTTTTCTTTTCCCTTTTGGGGTGCACTGTGTTTTCTCCCAAAGACTTGACTTATCCAAAACCAAAACAGAAGAACAAACAGCACCCCTGGGAACATGCCACATTAAAAAGAAGGTGTGTTGAGGTGGAAGACCTGGCTGACGATGTTCTTTACTACTATTTCCACCGTGTTCTGAATTAATACAAATGTCCAGGAACAAGAGCTTCTAAGATGAAATAGGCAGAAGCACCAGAAAGAAAGAGCAAGGGTTTCTGTCAGTTCAAAAGATCTTAACGAACCAAAGGCTTTCGGGTCCCCAGGCTGTAGTGGAGCCACAGTGGGAACCACAGAGGGAGGAGAGTCACAAAAGGAGGTCAGGCTCTTTCTCTCAAAGGGCTCGTGACCTGCTCAGACACGGCCAGCCCGAGGAGGCGCTGGCCACCTGCAGCCCTGCCCCTGCCCGTGGAGGCTGAGAATAGAGCCTCCTGTGGCATCGGGACCTCCAGGCTCCTCTCGGGATGATGGGAACTGAAGGGGGGGGGGTGTAGCAGAGCACCCCTGGTCAGGGGACCGTCGTGGACAAAAGCTCAGATCATTCAAGAGTGAGCGTGGGGTGTTTGGGAACAAGGAGTAGATCATTTTTCTGGGGCAGGGATGTTGGGAAAGGTCTACAGAGGCAAAATGCAAAAGGACCAGTGACATAAACAGAAGAATTTGTGCTTGAGCTGAAATGTGACTGGGAGGAGCGGGATGGGAGTGGGAGGAGTGGGATGGGAGTGGGAGTTGCAGGGTCTCAAGCTCCCTTGTAATCTGAGACCCACCCAGAAAAACCGATGGGCTATCCACTTCCCCTGATATACTAAGAAGGCCCCTATCAGCAAGAAACATTTATTGGGGGCCAATATTTTTCCAGAATCAAAGCCCCAGTCTTCCTTTCAATTTCAAAAGGTAAGCAACAATTAATCTCATTTATATGATAGACATGAGAATTCAGAAAGATTACGTGATCTGTCCACAGTCATATTTTGAGACCCAGAATCCTCAGAGGCCACACACCGCCATTTCACCATCTTTGCCCCTCAGCAAAGCGTAGGGTCTTCGCTTCTAGGCCAGAAGGCAGCCAACTTTCCCATGAAGGGCAAGATCAGTGACACACACACACACACACACACACACACTCACAATCAATTAGAATCACACACACGCACGCGCACACACACACACACACTCACAATCAATCACAATCACACACACACATACGTTTATTTTAGGCTTCGGGGCCCTCAGTCACGGTGGCTGCTCACCTGAGCGGTGGCCGGGCGAAGCAGCCACAGCCAAGGTGAAGGAGAGTGGCCACTTTCCATTAAAATGCAGACCTGTTCATTTCACGTCACTTTCACATCACAAAAGCATTTTATTTGTTTACTTATTTTTATTGTTTCAATCACTTAAAAATGTGTATACGATTCTCAGTCATGGGCTGTACATAGAGGCAGCGGCGTGCCCGCCGGCTCAGGTGGGCGCATGAGAGCCCTGAGCTGGTGGGGCCGAGGCTAAGGGTCTCATCTCCATGAGAGAGGGCCTGCCTGATGCTCCCAAGACCCTGCTGTGTTGCCCACAAGCTCTTTTCCAGCCCTGGCCAATGGCTCTTGTCAACTTGTAAGGCACTATATGGCCACGGTGGCTCAGGGCCGCCCAAACATCAATCGGAAAAAGCAATACCCGTGTCCCCCTCACAAATGTTATAGCTTCCGGCACGTGTCCTTTATAGTGTGACTAACATTCTCTAAGAATATACTGGGCAGAAGCGTGGGCCTCTAAGAGCCTCCCTGAGACATGGCACATGCTCTACAGGCGCCCGGTAAACACGACGGCAGCCCAGGCTCCCAGCCGGCCCTGCTTGCTCCCGGGGTCAGCTCAGGCCGCCTGCCCGTCATTATCAGAGCCCCATCCACTCATTCACCCGCTCCCGGGGTCAGCTCAGGCCGCCTGCCCGTCATTATCAGAGCCCCATCCACTCATTCACCCACTCCCGGGGTCAGCTCAGGCCGCCTGCCCGTCATTATCAGAGCCCCATCCACTCATTCACCCGCTCCCGGGGTCAGCTCAGGCCGCCTGCCCTTCATTATCAGAGCCCCAACCGCTCATTCACCCATTCCCTAGGTCAGCTCAGGCAGCCTGCCCTCCAGTCCTCAGAGCCCCATCCACTCATTCACCCGCTCGCCCTTCAACCAACAAGGGTTACACGTCTACCATGCATCCCACCTGGAGTGGGTGCAGGGAATTCAGGCTGAATGCTGAAGGCGGCCTCAGGGACCTCACGGTGTGGAGGACAAAGACATGCTAATGTCCCCCTCCCTCCCTCCCCCACACTAGGTGCCACGGTGCAGGGAGGTCGGGCGCCAGAGCAGCGTGCGCTTTGCCTATCCCTGCGGGATAGGGGCTGGAGTGCAGCAAAGAATGTTTGTGAAGGAGGTGAGATCTGAACCAAATCTGGAAAACACACAACACAAGGCCTGCATCTATGAAGGAAACAACACTAACTTGAAATTATGTAAGAGACAAAGGCTAGGGAGGGTGGGGGGAGGCAGGGGAGAGGGGCCCACATCTTTCCAACCCCTGCTCCAGCATCATGAGGATTGATCATCACCTCCAAACAGTCACATGTACATCACACTTGCCCTCCCCACAGATAGTGCATCTCAGGTTCAAAATCTCATGGAAAACAAACAAAAAATTGAGCACGAAATTCAAAATGGCAAGAGAATTCAAGAAGTTATCTTTTTAAATATGGTTTGAAAACAACATATGGGTTCATATTTGATTTCTGTAAACTGAATCCACGCCTTAAAAAGCTGAACATTTGGAAAAAGTAGGGTGCGCTCTCACCTGCAGGACTTTCCGAATTCTCTTCAGATTGTGAATCAAAAGCAGGTTTTTCTCTTTGGAAACGCGGCCTAACTGGTCATCCAGTTGTATTAACAAGTTTTGGAGAAGGATGGTTGCCATGGTTTCGTTGTTAGACGCTGCCTCCCTAAAAAAAAAGTGTTATTACACAGCAGGAAACAACTAAGTAAGATGTCTACCTTCCTATCACACACATTTTAAAGTGATAAATCTCTTCCACAGTGATAAGCATTTAAAGATTTTTGAAAATTAAATTGTACACATGGAAAGTTTCTCAACATCACTAATTAGTAGGGAAACGCAAATCAAAACACCAGGGGATACCACTTCAGAAAGATTGGGATGCAGTTATGCAAATCACAAAAAAGCATTAGCTGGGGAGGAACTGGTCCCTGGTGCGTTGCTGGGGCGGGGCGATGGGGGGGGATGTAAAATAGTGCCGCCGCCAGAAAAAACAGGGCAGGAGAGGCCTCAGATAGAAGCAGAATCACCTACAGCAATTCCTCTCTGGGAAGACACCCAGGGGAAGTGCAAGCAATGAATAGGTATTTGTACACCAATGCTCACAGCAGCTTTAGTCACAAGAGCCCCAAGGTGGAGACAACGCAAATGTCTGGACAGATAGATTTTACATATGTACTAGAGAGGCCTGGTGCATGAATTCATGCATGGGTGGGGACTCCCGCCAGCCAGCCCTGATTGGGGCCATCAGGGCCGGGCTGGCTGAGGGGAGAGGCCGTGGGAGGTTGGCCAGTCAGTCCGGGCCCCGATTGGGCCAGTTGGCTGGCTGCAATGCACGTCATAGTGACTAGTTGTTCTGGTCGTTCGGGTTGCTTGGCTTTTATATATATACACTAGAGGCCCAGTGCATGAAATTCATGCACAGGGGCAGGGGTCCCTCAGCCTGGCCTGCACCTTCTCCAATCCGGGACCCCTCAGGGGATGACCAACTGCCGGTTTAGGCCCGATCCCTGGCCTAAACCAGCAGTTGGACATTCCTCTCACAATCTGGGACTGCTGGTTCCTAACCACTCCCCTGCCTGCCTGCCTGGTTGCCCCTAACTGCTCTCCCCTGCCAGCCTGATCACCCCCTAACTGCTCCCCTGCCAGCCTGATTGACCCCTAACTACTTCCCTGCCAGCTTGATCGCCCCTAACTGCCTCTCCCTCAGCCCCCGCCACCATGGCTTGTCTGGAATAGGTCTGGTTTAATTAGCATATTACCCTTTTATACACACACACACACACACACACACACACACATTTTATTAATATTATTCAGCCTTAGAAAGGAGGGAAATTTTGATACATGCTACATGAATGTATCATGCTAAGGGCAATCAGTCAGTTACAAAAGGACAAATGCTGTGTGCTGATACTTCCATGAGGGGCCTGGAACAGTCAAGTTCATAGAGACAGAAAGGGGAATGGTGGTTGCAGGGGGCTGGGTAGAGAGAATGAGGAGTTAGTGTTTAAGGGTAGAAAGTTCCAGTTTGTGCAGATGAGAAAGTTCTGCCAATGGATGGTGGTGGTGGCTTCATGACAAAGTGGATATACTCAATGCCACTAAACTGCACGCCTAGGAATGGTTAAAGTGGTAAATGTTGTGTTATATACATTTTACCACAATAAAAAAATCAGACAACTGTTTAAAGCAAAAAAAAGTTTAAGTTGCACAATGTAAACAGAACTTTAAAGAATGTTTGTAAAATATACTAAGAAAATGCATTTGTTTACATTGCGTCTGTGATAGAGAATTGATATTAACTATTGATTTACTTCATGGCTTTTTAACTTCTAGAAAGTGGTTGAGGTTTTGGCTTACAGAGAAACGAAGCACGAGCAATGGATGAAACCAGAAAGAACTAGTATCCTTCTTTGAAAAAGTTTTCCAAAACTTTTTTATCTGAAAAGAATGCACCTATCAATCGGAAAGTGAACCCCAGAATAAACCCGTCTGGATAGAGCATAAAGCAGGTGCGCATCGCCCTGGAGGAGAAACACAACGTCTGACCTACCAGTCCTGGTTCTCAATCCACTGGGCCAGCAGGTGTCGGATTTCCATTGGAAAGTTGTCATCGTAGAACTGGTCTACTTGTTCCAAAAACTTGATTTCTAACTGTTGGACTTGATTCCACTGAGACATGCTATAAAACGAGGAAAAATAGAGTTTAAAAGTAATAACTGGTACATCCTCTTCTTTCCTTAGATTCCAAACAAAGACAATGCTGTCCATTAGGTAAGTCACTGAAGAAAAGTGACTTTTTAAAACAGTCACTCAATTAAAAGAGAAAATGCTTTCAATTCAAAGGATAAAGCCAATCTAAGCTTTTGTGTAAGTCAGTCATCCCTAATGAAGGACACAGGACTCCCTCTGGCCCCGGACCACCTCCTTCTTGCCCTCCAGGAACTCCTGTCCAGCCCTCTCCAGGGGCTTCACACCCCCCTCAACACCCCTCTCCCCGCCCGCCCGCCCCCATCCAGCGGTTCTCAACCTGTGGGTCGTGACCCCTTTAGGGGTCGAACAATCCTTTCACAGGGGTCACCTAAGACCATTGGAAAACACATATATAATTACATATTGTTTTTGTGATTAATCACTATGCTTTATGTTCAATGTGTAACAATGAAACTGGGGGTCACCACAACATGAGGAACTTATTAAAGGGTCGCGGCATTAGGGAGGTTGAGAACCACTGCTCTACACCAATTTGTATTCTCAACGAGCTCCCTCCCCATCCCTTGTGACCCCTATCCTACTAGACACTGAGCAACTGCAAGGCAAACAGCACATGCAGCTACACCTCCCGAAACCCTCCTAAGGCTCTAGGGGTGAGGAACACCCAATGCAAGTTTGTTTTCTATGAAATGGCCAATCCCTCTGTCTTCATTTCAGGTCTGTCTGGCTTCTAGCCAGCCGTATGTCGGCAAACTTCAGTCTAGCTCCATTTTAGCTACATGAAGAGTTGCCTGTTTGCCTGTTCATGGGCACTAATTCTTTCAGGTCAAAATACCTCTGAGCCCGTGCACAGTGTTATTTCTCTCTCTGGCTGCGATGGTCCGCTGTGGCTGGGCAAAGCTCTAAAAGTCTCCTTTTCATTCGTCTCTGACGTGCATGTAAAAGTGGTTACACCCTCAAGTTACTTGAGGACGAAACCACACTCGGTTCGTAGTTGACAACCTGTCATGAAACCAAATGGTGTGTTTCCCCCGCAGAACCCGCTCCGGCCACTGGACGCTTTAGCCACGTTTCCTCATTGGGAAAGCCCAGGCGCCTCGAAGTGGCCGCACTTCACTGCCTCAAAAGTCACATTTTTAATCGTTTTGTCAGCAATTGCAGAGCAAAGGGGGAAAGTTTTATGTAACTAATAACCATAGTATTTCCATCTATCTTGTAGGTGAGTTAGAGTTTACTTGCGCCTACAGAACATTTACAAGAACAAATTTCGGGATTCGCTTGGGGGAAACCAAGATGGCGGCATAGGTTAACGCCGGTGATTGCTGCCTCGAACAACCGCTTCAAAAAACAACTAAACGACGGAACAGACATCATCCAGAACCACAGGAAGCCTGGCTGAGTGGAAATTCTACAACTAGGAGGAAAGAGAATATCATACCCAGACTCAGAGGAGGCGCAGTGCTGAAGTGAAATACTAAGGTGCGGAGTGCACGCGGAGCGGGCTGGAGGCGGAGGGCGCGGTTGTTGTTTTCAATTGGGAGGGAGTCTCAGACTCTGAGCTCCAGATCCGGGCGAGTCTCTAGGGACCCAGACTCAAACGGGAGAAGCGGGACTGTCTGGCTTCGGTCGGAACTCGAAGGCAGCTTTCTCTCCGAGGGTTGCAGCGGTTGCTGGGACTCTGTGAGGCAGAGCCCCTAGGGGACGGAACTGAGAGCAGCCATAACTGCTCGCTCCAGCCCGCCCTGTAGATCCCCGGGACCCGCCCTGCCCAAGCCCTGAGCAGAGCCATTTGCCAGATAGCCTCAGGCAAATGCTAGATTAGCACCACCCTAGAGATCCAGCACAGAAGCTCTCCCACTGCAGACACAGCGGACTCTCATAGCCAGTTAGCATGGAGGTCAAATCACCCACGGTATTGCTGACAACAATCAAGGCTTAACTATAACAAGACTGCGCACAAAGACCACTAGGGGGTGCACCAAGAAAGCATAAAAAATGCAGAGACAAAGAAACAGGACAAAATTGTCCATGGAGGATATTGAGTTCAGAACCACACTTTTAAGGTCTCTTAAGAACTGTCTAGAAGCCGCCAATAAATGTAGTGAGATCCTCAAGAAAACTAATGAGACCCTCGATGTTATGATAAAGAACCAACTAGAAATTAAGCATACATGGACTGAAATAACGAATACTATACAGACTCCCAACAGCAGACCAGAGGAGCGCAAGGATCAAGGCAAAGATTTGAAATGCGAAAAAGCAAAAAACACCCAACCAGAAAAGCAAAATGAAAAAAGAATCCGAAAATACGAAGATAGTGTAAGGAGCCTCTGGGACAGCTTCAAGCGTACCAACATCAGAATTATAGGGGTGCCAGAAGATGAGAGAGAGCAAGATATTGAAAACCTATTTGAAGAAATAATGACAGAAAACTTCCCCCACCTGGTGAAAGAAATAGACTTACAGGTCCAGGAAGCGCAGAGAACCCCAAACAAAAGGAATCCAAAGAGGTCCACACCAAGACACATCATAATTAAAATGCCAAGAGCAAAAGACAAAGAGAGAATCTTAAAAGCAGCAAGAGAAAGAAACTCAGTTACCTACAAGGGAATACCCATACGACTATCAGCTGATTTCTCAACAGAAATTTTGCAGGCCAGAAGGGAATGGCAAGAAATATTCAAAGTGATGAATACCAAGAACCTACAACCAAGATTACTTTATCCAGCAAAGCTATCATTCAGAATTGAAGGTCAGATAAAGAGCTTCACAGATAAGGAAAAGCTAAAGGAGTTCATCACCACCAAACCAGTATTATATGAAATGCTGAAAGGTATCCTTTAAGAAGAGGAAGAAGAAGAAAAAGGTAAAGATACAAATTATGAACAACAAACATGCATCTATCAACAAGTGAATCTAAGAATCAAGTGAATAAAGAATCTGGTGATCATAATAGAATCAGGGACATAGAAAGGGAATGGACTGACTATTCTTGGGGGGGGGGAAGGGGTGTGGGAGATGCGGGAAGAGACTGGACAAAAATCGTGCACCTATGGATGAGGACAGTGGGTGGGGAGTGAGTGCGGAGGGTGGGGCAGGAACTGGGAGGAGGGGAGTTATGGGGGGAAAAAAGAGGAACAAATGTAATAATCTGAACAATAAAGATTTAATTAAAACAAACAAACAAACAAACAAAAAGAACAAATTTCATATATTTCATAGACACATTTCTCAGGTTTCCAGGGACACCCTTGGGAGCACCTTTCCCTGACGTCTGGGAGAAATGATGGCCATGTGTCCTGAAAGAACGCCACCGGGGAAAATGATGTTTCACTTGCACATCCCATTATGTTTATGAAGACCTTACGCAGGACAATTCCCGGCGTAGTGGGTGCTCAGCACCTGCTGCCACATGAGGGAGTGGCCCTCGGATACTGCTGGGAGGAGGGCAGGTGTTACCCCAACTTTAAAAAGGAAAACAGCCCTAGCCGGTCTGGCTCAGTGGATAGAGCGTCGGCCTGCGGACTAAAGGGTCCCAGGTTCGATTCGTCAAGGGCATGTACCTTGGTTGCGGGCACATCCCCAGTGGGGAGTGTGCAGGAGGCAGCTGATGGATGTTTCTCTCTGGGGGAGGCAGCTGATCGATGTTTCTCTCTCATCGATGTTTCTAACTCTCTATCCCTCTCCGTAAAATATATATATATATATTTTTTTTAAAAAAAAAAGGAAAACAACCGGAGGGTCAGAGCTGAGTCCTGCCCCAGGGGCACAGCGTCCCGGATGGACCAGAGTCTCCCGGCCACAGACGCCCTCTCTCTCCAGATGCGGGTGGATGCATGTCCCACGGGAACCTGGCACCTGCTGGCTCCATCCCTCAGTCAGTGACAGACCTGAGCTGCGAACAGCATGGCAGCTGCAATCGCTCCCACTGTGGGATCTGCTGGGATGGCTGCACATCTGTTTTCTAACCATGACGTAACTGAAGGTTAGCTCCCTCTTAGCCGCCTGGTCCCCGTCCAGAGAGCTGGGCCCGCGGCCCAGAGAGGGAAGGCCCTGCAGACACCCCAGGTCAGGCTTGTCCGTGCAGCCTCCACCAGCGCCTGCAGGCCCCTGGGACCCTCGCCGCGCTCCCCCTCGCTAGGGGCCCGCTCCCCCGTCCCCAGACATCCGTGCCACATTTCCTTTCCGCTGTGAGTGCCTGGCCCGGGAGACCTGCAGAAGGGGGCATTCTGCTCCTGGAGGGACAGGGGAGCGCACGCACCCCGTTGGCTGGGGGACCCCGAGCTCGCCAAGCAGGTGGTCCGCCCCACATGTCACTGGCTCTCATCGCGGCCAGCATCACCGGCTCCCCTCCCCGCGGGCTCCTCCCCAGACCCAGGGCGCAAGCCAAGGCCGGACGTCCTCACTCACAGGAGCTGGTAAGGAAGGGAAGCGGGGTCCCTTCCCCACCCGGCGGGGACACCCCTCCGGCGGCGGAGACCTGCGCCCCGCGCATCCCTGAGCCCGGAGCCGGGCTTCTGGGCGCAGCCGCCCGCCGCCCGCGGTCACAGTGCAGCGGCCGTCCGGGCGCCCAGTGGGCCGCCTGCCCGGAGCCCCCGCGCGCACCGCCGGCCCCCTCCTCCCGAGCGCGGAGGGCGGGCATCGGCCCACTTACCTGGCTCCCTCCCGGTCCGCCCGGTGCTCACGGCCACGGCCAGGCTCGCTCGCCGCCCCGACGGGACAGGCCGCCGCGCCGCGGGGATTTGCATCTCTCCTCCCACGTGAGGCTTTCCTGTGCGTCAGTGTCGCCTCGGGACTTTACTGGGCCTCCACCCACTCGCTCTTCAGGGCGCCCCCTCTCATCGCCACCGTCACCTGGGATTGCAGGAGCCCACGGTGGTCAGGAGGAGGTGGGGGGTGGGGGGGGGGCTACTCCTTGTCCTCCCGGGTCCCCCAGGCAGCCGGACCCCCTGCAGCTTTCTCGCCTGGAGCCCAGTTCCTGGCTTCCTGTTTCCTTCCTTCAGATGTGCTTCCCCAGGGCAGCCAGGCGCGTGGAGGGTGGGGAGGCAGGAGCAAAACCCCACACTCAGCCCCACCGGTGTGGCTCAGTGGGTAGGGCGTCCACCTATGAACCAGGAGGTCACAATTCGATTCCCCGTCAGGGCACAGGCCGGGGTTTCAGGCTCCATCACTAGTGTGGGGGGTGCAGGAGGCAGCCCATCCATGATTCTCCCCCATCACTGATGTTTCCCTCTCTCCCCTCCCTTCCTCTCTGAAATCAATGAAAATATATTCAAAACAACAACAAAACACGCCAAACTCAGACCCTACTGTGCTGGGATTCAGGGTGTCTGCTCCCTGGAGAGAGGGCAGCCCCCCCAGAGGTGCAGGCAGCCCCTGTGCAGCCTGCCCCATGCTTGGCCCTTCCCTGCTGGCCCTGCCCTCCCCCAGCCCTGCAGCTGGGGGCTGTGGTGAGCCCTTCCCCTCCGATTGCACCTGCTCCGAACCAGGAGCTGGAGAGAGCCGAGCCCAGCTGGTGCTCTCCGTCCACAGCTGAAGGCCTGCGGCCCCAGGTGCCCGGAGCTGCTGGGAGCGTCCCAGGTGCTTCCGCTCCCTCCTCAGGGGTCTTGTCAGCTCTCCTCCTGGGAGCGAGATGGTGAACCCCTGACACGCAGCAGGAGCCCATGAATGCTCTCGAAAATAAAGGCAAAAATGAGGACGCCTGGAGAGGGAGACAGATGCTGGATCTGCGGACGCGCAAGGAGAGCAGCAGACCTGCCCTCACACACCTGCAGCCGATTCTCCTCCCGGGTGAGTGACCACGGCTTCAACACCACCTCTCTCCCTCCCTGGGAAAAATGAGTCCCTAGCCCCAAGGTCGCCCCTGGGCAGCAATCTCAGGTCACAGGCAGGGGGGCCTGGGCCTGGCCGCCTGCCCACCGGGCGTTTCCCGGGCGCCCAGGCTGCTGTGTCCCCGCCCAGACAGAGGGCCTGCTTCAGGCCTCCCATCGCCTCCGGGGAAGCCCTGTGTTCTTCTGGGGAAGCAGCCACTGTCTATGGTAAAAAGACCCAATTCTTGCCACTCAAACGTCTGTACAACGTGGTCCCGAGCTACCCAGGAACCCTCCGCCCTGCCGGAGCCCAGGCACCAGCCTCCTCTGCTCCCAGACTCACCACTCACTGTCAGGACTGGCCTTCCCTTCCTCCCCCATTTCCTCCCCCAACTCACCTCCTATTGAAACCATGTTCTTCTCAGGGGAGATTCCCTGCTCTGGGCTCTCATCACACTTCCATCCAAACTAGCGCTGTTCAGAGAGAAATGAAACACACCACATGCGTGTAAGCGTTCTAGTTCTCACGTGAAAAAAGGAAAAGGTGAAATTAATTTTTAAAAATCTTTATTGTTAAAAGTATTACATGTGTCCCCTTTCCTCGCCCATCAACCTCTCCCAGCCGCTCCCATCCCCGCCCCAGGCCTCCACCACCCGATTGTCTGTGTCCTCGGGTCATGCATGTACTAGCATGCACACCAGGCCATTGGTTGACCCCTTCCCACTCATCCTTCCCAGCTTCCCTCTGAGGTTCGATGCTTCTATGTCTCTGGATCTATTTTTGTTCATCAGTTTATGCTGCTCGTAGATTCCACAGGTGAGTGAGATCATGTGATACTTGTCTTTCTCCGACTGGCTTATTTCGTTCAGCATAATGCTCTCCAGGTCCCTCCAGGCTGTTGCAAATGTAAGAGTTCTTTCTTTTTTATAGTTGGGTAGGATTCCATTGTGTAGATGTACCAGTTTTTAATCCATTCATCTTAAAATTAATTTTTGTGCTGTAGATAACCCAATTGCTACAGAATGTTAACCTTTCCGTCTATAATCCATATAAAAATTATTGAGATACTGTCATTCCTGATTTCATCCTAAATCTCTGAAGTCTGGTGCGTAGCTGCACTTTCAGGACATCTGGGTTGGACCATGGCCACATGTGGCTGGTGGCTGCCCCACAGGACAGCACAGGCCCCGGCCACTCACCCAGCGCTTTCCACATCCTGCCTGGGTGATAGTCATACTGGCTTTGCGTGTCTTTGCCATCAGCGTTGCGTGTCTTTATTCCACCGTTGAGTGTCTGCTGTACAAACAGAGGCTTTGTTCCCTTCTCCCTTTTAAGAACCTCTTCCTGGGGCTCCCCCAACAATTCTCGACTGTTTCATCTTGTGACACCTTCATCCTCTTGAAAACTGTTGACAACCCCAAGATTTTTTGTGTTGCTGTTCTTTTAATGGGTATTTGGTGTATCCATTAAAAGTGGATTCTTAGAAAAAAACCAAAATATGTATTCATTAAAAATGACCATTCTAAACCCATTATGTGTTCAAACAAACTTTATGAAAAACAAGTACATTTTCCATCACACAGGAAATTAGCGATTTACAGCTTTGAAAAATCTCTTCAGTGTCTGGCTTGAGAGCAGACATCTGGATTCTTCCATCTGCTTCTGCCTTTGATCTGTTGCAAGCCATTGGTGGAAGTATTTGAAGAACATCTGGACTCACACAGATGTGTCCCTGGAAAAGGAGAGAGCCTAACAGCCTTTTCAGAGCTGTGGGCAGCCTTCTTAGACGCCACCCCGAATTCCAACACGCGCTGGTTCCTTAAGGGCTATTTGCGTTGTGGAATGTGACCACATCAGCGAACTCGATATGCACAGCGCTGCCACCCAGCCCATAGTGTCCTGTGTTTTGAATGGAACTTCCACCCACACATGCTATCACACATCGGTCATTTGGAGAATCCTGGCTCCCCGAATGATGCAGCTCTCCAAACGCCGACACCCTGTCACACACTATCGGCAAGTCACAGTAGCGAGTCTCACCAGTGATCTCCTTAGAAAAGCGTTTAAGTTTTGGGGAGCTGTATGCGCAGAGTGAAGATACACGTTTTGCGCAAGGTCCAGTGTTATCACTGGAAACAGATACTGCCAGTTGCTTTCCTTGACGTGACAGGCTCACTGTTCATTCTTAGGAAAGTGTCTTCCCATACGGGTCTGGATACCACGGTCTGTCATTGTTCTTCCCGTCAACATGGTGTCTGTGAGGAAGAGTGGCCAGGACGGCGGGCAACGCAATCTCGCGAGTGCTTTCCCCCCAGGCCTTAGTAAGTTCACTTCCATTTCCTCGCACAGAATGTTAAGAGATGTAGTCAGGTCTGAGATTTCATACAATTAATTTTCTTGCAGCACTGAATACATTCTTTTTAAATGTATTCTTATTGATTTCAAAGAGGGAGAGAGAGAGAAAAACATCAATGATGAGAGAGAATCATTGATCGGCTGCCTCCTGTACACCCTACACTGGGGATCAAGCCTGAAACCCGGACATGTGCCCTGAACGGGAGTTGAACCGTGACCTCTGGTTCATAGGTTGATGCTCAACCATTGAACCACACTGGCCGGGCCATTGAATATATTCTTAAGTCAAACTGGCATTGAGATGTTTTAAGTTTGCGGTGGTGAAGCAGGCAATGACTACGGGGACACGTTGGCATCAGCCCCCTGGTTCATGCCATAGCACCATCATCACCCGCCATTGCTTTGGTACCATCTATGTGACATCCAGAGTGAAAGGCAAAACAGCATTATTATGAAAAGAATTTTAACTTTGCAGGCCCCCTGGAAAGGTCCTGGGCCCGCCCCCAGGGATCCAAAGACAGCAGTCTCAACACCTCTGCTCTGTCCACGTGTCCCGCCTACTGTGGTCAGTTCAGCCAGAGGGGCGCAGCGTGAGGGACTCGCCACCCACACGCACACTTTCTTTTCTTGGTTAAAGCATCTGCCGTGAACCCGTCTCCCTTCCTATTTCAAGAACTGAGCCAGGCTTCCAAGAAACGGCATCTCTATGTCCATGTGCCCCTCTTTCTTAGAATCAAGTCTAAACAGCTGGGTCCCCAAGTTCTTGGCTCTGCACTGGCCTGCCTTGGTCTCACAAGCCCCTCAGAATGGAAAAGAAAAATCCAAAGCAAAAACACAGAAAAACACCCCAAACTGAAATCCCCATAAAAGTTTCCCAAACTCAGAGGCCATCGGTTCCTCTGTCCCCTGCAAAGGGTCTCTCAGCTGTCCTAGTTGTCAGTCCTACACATTTTGTTTCCTTCTTAAGAGGGAAACCCCAGGTTACAGACTCGCAGGAAAATAGATTCTAGTTCTGATTTCTCCACTTTTAAGCTACCTAACCTCTCTGAGTCCCACACTCCCTGTAAAAATGGGGATATTCTATCCCCCACAAAATTGCTGTTAAGAGTCAAAGATCTAATATAAGACTTGCGATAAGGAAAATGCTGGGTAATGGCTGTTAGTAATAGACGAACAAGCCACTTGTGAGAAACTCTGGAGGCTCCTAGGCTAACTCCCTTCCTCCCCCCGGAGCTAGAAGGGGTTTCAAGTGGAGATGGAGCGAGGTGGACAGATTTGCACCGGCCAGTCCCCGGCACGGAGGACTCAGAGTCGGCGCTCTGCTGTCTTCCCCCACCACGCTCAGCAGAGCTGTGTGTGTGTGTGTGCGCGCGTGTGTGTGCATGTGTGTGTTTTAATATTTTTATTGATTTCAGAGAGGAAGGGAGAAGAAGAGGGAGATAGAAACGTCAATGATGAGAGAGAATCATTGATCAGCTGCCTCCTGCACGCCCCACAATCTGGGCATGTGCCCTGACCCGGAATCGAACCGTGACCTCCTGGTTCATAGGTCGGTGCTCAGCCCCTAAGCCACGCTGGCCGGGCAGAGTTGCTTGTTTTGGGGACGAGAGAAGAAGAGAGGGGAGATCAGTGCCCCGCTGCTGACTGTACCCTCTCCCGGCTCTTGTCTGAAGGGTAGAAATGTGGCTGGTTTTCATTTTTTGTGGCAGCATCTTATCTCTCCTGTCCAAGCTTTGCCTCTTCTGTGTCCAAAGGAAGCTGGAGAGTCAGGTTGGAGGCTGGACAGACAGAAGACGTACCTACCGACAGGCACTCTGGGTTTCTTGTGGCACAGGCCAGCCCCCGGGTGCCTGGCAAGGCTGACTGGGGCAAGGCAGTCTGGGGTGGGGCTTGGCAGCTCATGTGTGTGCCGGTCCTCAAACTCCATCGCCATGGGGATGATGTGCTAAGGGTTTAATACTATCCATCCTGGTCCATTCCTCAAACCCAGTTCCCAACGACAGGGCTCCCCCTGCTGCCCCCTCAGAGGCACTACAGCTTACAAGTCAGCCTCTTTCCTATCATAGCCCTTGGCCAGCTCTAGGCCAGGCCACAGGAGGAGCTGAGAACGTCAGGTGCGTTGTCTGACCTCAGCCTCACAGCACACACAGGATTGGGACCATCCTCGCCTCCGACTGTCTGACAAGGACAGTGGCTTCATGAGGCTGGAAGGCCTGTGCATGGTAATCCGATGTCAGGGGCAGGTCCCGGATTCGAATCAGGACCGCCTGCCTCCAGAGACAGTGCTTGAACCCAGGAAACGCCGTATCTGCCCTTATAAGAAAAGCCTAGTTTCATATTTAGTTTTGTCACTAAAATCGCCGACTAAGACCTCTATCTGGAGACTGTGAGGGCGGGTGTGACAAATCTTTCCGGAAGATGGCTCCATCAGATCTTCACCAGCTTGGAATCCCTTGCTACAGGCAGAAATAACATAAATAAATATTCCCAAAGAAAATAAGCACCCGGAACAAATACCCGACGTGTGCGAACACTGTCGGTAGCACCTAGCTCTCCTTCTTCCATGCACAGCTGTCACCAAGGGCTCTACAGCCCCAACCAAGCGAAACGGAAGGAAACTAGACTAAACAGGCGCTTCACGGCAGATGAACGTGTGAATGGAGCTCCACTGGGTGTGAAAATAATGGACTAATAATGCAGGGTTGCTATCGCCTTTCTCTTAAGAATTGTTTGCACAAATGTTTGGCTTCAGCCTCCATTCATCTTTCCCTGTGAACTGCCAAGTTCTTCCTTAGTTTCGTGCTATATGTAGGTGAAAAGCCTCACACACGATAGACAGTTTTGAATGGGAAAGAGAGATTTTAAGGACAGCCAGTCCTATTGCATAAATCTTTCACTATTGGTCGGGCTGTCAAGTTTTCCTTTCCTTAGCCAGTGTGCAGGCTAGAACACTGAACAAACACCAGGGGGCACTATTTTCACAGGGAAACCAACCCACAGCTGGGCTAAGAAATGGAGGCCTGTGAGTTATCTATAAAAAGAGTTCTTTTCACATTTAAACGAGGCGTGTATTAGTCTGAAGGCTTTTGTCACCTGTGATTGGCCTTATCCTTGCGACATCACAGGGTTTACGGATTCAATAAACTAGGCCCACCGACTTGCTCAATGGCCGTGGCAAGTGTATTGGATAATACTTTGTACCAGGATGAACGTGGGGGGAAGGAGAGTGAGGGTGAACAGCATTTAGATCAAAGGATTATGAGGACTTGTTCCTGGCTTTGCTTAACCTGGGAACCTGAATGGTGACATTGTCCGATTTGTACCTAAGAGAGATCTGAGCCAGGAATTTGGCCAATTTAGATAAAGTTAGTGTTTGCACTTTATTTATTTAGGGCTGTTTACACACAGCGATAATTCCAAGAGGTTAGGGATCGCTAGCTAATTCACAGCCCTCACCAGCCCCCCGCCCCGGAAGACATATCGGCGGAGTGAAGGTGGAACACCTGCCCTGCACTGGCTCCTTTAAGACGAGTCCCGTTGTCCCTCCCAGACAAGTTGCCTCTCAGGTCCTTTCTTCCAGAGCTACCCTGCCCGCCCACGGGATGGGTGGGTGGGTGGGTGGGTGGGTGGTTTGTCCAGAGAACTCGCTCCAGTAACCGAAGTCACTTCTCGTACGAAGACAAGGCCCTCTCATTCACTATTTCGTTGCTGCAAGGAGTAGACAGATCCACAAAGTACTTACAAGGACAGAAGCCATTTTTATCAATGGCTTGGATATAAAAGCTTAGTTAATAAAAGTCACATTTGTCCTCAGAAATAACTCCCGAGTTTCCAATGCTGGCGAGATCCCTGGTCACGTTCCAAAGAGCTTTCTGCTCAAGTTCCCTTTGAGATGGAGTTCCGTCTGCACACTCTCTCCGGGCGGAGGGAGGGCTGGCACGTCTGACCGCAGCAGACGCAGCTGGTGAATCAGAAGCAGCATGAGATGGTGACAGGACCGCACAGTGGCAACCTGTCCTGTAAGCGATTGTCCTCGGGCCGCACTCGGCAGTGCTGCCCCATTGTAAACCGGCGTCTCTGAAAATGTTCAAGCTCAAGCAGCAGCTGACACCCTGGGGAAGGCTGGACACCCCGCCCGCGTCTGTGTTCCGTCCGCACTTCCTAGGCCCATCCCAGGGCAGCCGCGGGGTGTTGCTTAATCCTGATGACAATGGGTTACACAGAGCCCTTGGCAGAGGGAGAAGGAACGGTTAGATCATCAGCCAACTGGTCTCCCCAGCGAAGGGCAGCACCCGCAGGTGGGGCATCTCACACCGCCCTGCAGGCGAGGGGCCGCAGCAGGAGCCACACTGCCTCCTGCGCGGCACCCGGCTGTTTGACCTTGGAGACAACCATGGAGTCAATGCTGTCCGTGGAAGGCAGTTAGCTCTGGTACACGGTGCCTGCGCAAGCACAAGGTCAGGTGACTGCGGGGAGCCCTGATGAGGCCCACGCAGGACAGGTCTCCCGTGGGAGGGCCCCGCCTCGCTGTGCGCTGCACTGTGCAGGTTCTGGCTCAGAACGAGCCCTTGTTTTGGGCTTATTGACTCACCTGGTTGACTTTATTCAATAGCCACCCCCCTGAAATGCTTGGCTCCTCACTCCAGGCTGCGGTCTTGATACGAACTGGAGAGTCTACCTTGTTCCTGGGTGTACTTTTGTTGTTGTTGTTAATCCTCACCCGAGGATATTTTTCCATTGGTTTTTTAGGGAGAGTGGAAGAGAGAGGGAAAAGAGAGAGAAACATTGATGTGAGAGAGACACATCGATTGGTGGCCTCCTGCATGTGCCCCAACCAGGGCCCAGGTCGAGAAGGAGCCTGCAACCAAGGTACGTGCCCTTGACTGGAATTGAACCCGGGACACTTCCAACCACAGGCTGACGCTCTATCCACTGAGCCAAACCGGCTAGGGCTGTTCCCCGGGTAAACTTTCTTCTCAAGTTCAAATAGATGGCTGATTCAGATCCTCACAGTGGATTTTCTCCTCTCTGGGGGTGAGAGATGAACTTCCCACTCCACTTCGGGCCTTGTGTGAGGAAGGTGGAAGGCTCCACCCAGGACATACTTCCCACAGTGATGCTGCTCAGACCGACGTGGGGCCCAGATGGCCGGGCCCGCAGTCAGTCTCCGTGGGGCTCTCTTTGGGGGATTGTGAGTGTGAAGGGCCAGGTAGGCCCGGAGCTCTCGCGGTGGATTGGAAAAAGCCAGTGTTTGTCCCTGGACCAGTCATAGCGAGAGCCCTACTCTCCTGGGCTTCAGTTAACCTGGAAAATGAATTCCTTTTTTAATTAAATATATTTTTATTATTTCAGAAAAGAAGGGAAAGGGAGAGAGAGAGAAACATCAATGATGAGAGAGAATCATTGATTGGCTGCATCCTGCATGCCCCCCTCCCCATCCTCCCCCCTCCCCCAACTAGGGATCCAGCCTGCAACCCAGGCATGTGCCCTGACCAGGAATTGAACTGTGACCTCCTGGTTCATAGGTTGATGCACAACCATTGAGCCACACCAGCCGGGCTCCTTTTTTTTCTTAAGCAACTTGGAGTTGAATGTCTGTCAGAAGCATCCAGCTACAGCCTGATTGGCGGAGTATCACAATAACAGCACACTATGGACTAGAAAAGGACACCCCAGAAAGAGAACGCGAGACC
Source organism: Myotis myotis (assembly GCF_014108235.1). Classification (NCBI taxonomy): domain Eukaryota; kingdom Metazoa; phylum Chordata; class Mammalia; order Chiroptera; family Vespertilionidae; genus Myotis; species Myotis myotis. Next base: position 3,456,118 of record NW_023416390.1, read on the forward strand.
GGCAGTAGATTGCTTGTAAAGAAGCCGTACGCAAGCTTACAAGGACCGGGCCTCCCTCACGGAGGACTTGCCGAGCCGGCTGACGGTGGGCAGGGTCACACCTGCTCTGCTTTAACATGTCACGACGGCCTGGGAAGGGCCAGCACGCTGGGGAAGAGCCGCAGGAGATGGCTGTGTAATAAAAGGGGAAGACGTAGCCTGGAGATTAAAGACCTGCAGGCTCAGCTTTTACAGCAAGAGGGGAATTGCCGCAGTGAAAAACGTGAATGGGACGAGATGTGGACTTTACATGAGCAGCATTTTCCCGCAGACCATCATCTACTGCATAATGACGGGTGTATTATGTCTGTGTCTGAGCTGGGAACCCGCGGTGCAAAGCCGGAGAAGCCGTGACAAGATGGAGTCTCAAGGTCCGAGTAAGAGAGGCAGAGCCCAGAGCTGGAGACATAGCTTGTGCCAGGGTCTAACCCTGAGGGGCTTAAGGTCATCGAAGAGGCTGTGCCGTTTTCTGTCCCTCAAAAAACTGGATTTCTGAGCGTGGCCCTCTGAAGATTGCTCAGGTCCTCTGAGCACTGTGTCCACACTCATGTCACTGGATGCTGCTTTGCACATGATCATTTATTCCTTCTTCATTCATTCACTCACTTGTTTAATACCTTGTTTATGCAAGGCACCTTCTGAGGTATCTATATATATATATATAAAGCCAGCATCCATAATGACCAGGACAGCCAAACAACCGGTCACCATGAGGTGCATTGAGTACCTCTCGGTCCCTCCCCTGTGGCCCACAGACTCTGATCTCAGCAAGGCGGGTGGCAGGCAGGCGAGGCGGTGAGTGCGGCGAGCAGTGGCAGGCTACCACGTGCGATTTCGTGCACTGGGCCTCTAGTCTATAATACTAAAAGTGTAATATGCTAATTAGACCAGATGTCCTTCTGGACAAAGCCAGGGCTTGGAGGGAAGCCCAGGTCCCGGGTGCCAGAGGGAAGCCGGTGACGGCAGCGGGGGGGGGGGGGGGGGGGGAAGGCCTACTCTTGCATGAATTCTGTGCATCAGGGCTCTAGTAAAAACAATAAACATTAACAATCAGGTGTTTCTCCAACCAGGACAGCTGTGTCGGGGAGCATTGTAGTTGTGATCTAATCGGTACTGACCTTTCTATTTAAAATTTCTTCTCAAGGGAATAACAGTTAAGATGTGACTAAGTCCTGATGACTTTTTTCCGTTACTTGAAGGTCTGCTATATGCTTGGACAAAATTTCCAAGAAGAATGAGTGTCTTAAACAGCTCTGTGAATCATGGCGTGGCTTCGTCGGGGCTGTTTTTCGCTTATAGTCTTCTTTATAGATTCCCGATTCATGAAGTCCTTTTCTGCCTGCTGCTTCACACAGTCCCAGTATGCTGCCAGCCAGTGTCATCTTTTATCTGCACCTTTGTTGAGGTCAGAAGCAAAACAAACAAAACAAAACATATGGAGAAAAGATTATCTCAGTTTTTTCACTGTTCTCTTCTATTTTTACTTTCCTTATAAATCAGTAAACTGGAAAGCATGTTTCTACGTCACTCCCATTTTCGGTGGCTTTCCATTATTGCGTATGTTCTTTTGCAAAATAACTCATTAAGAGAGCTTCACTTACAGACCTCTGACTAGCTTCCATGTCTGAAATGAACTCTCACTTTCCACTTATAAACTGAATGTAAAACATCCAATATCAATACCTTTAAAGCAGTTGTCACATAATTTCCTTATACTTACAGACAGGTGTCTACAAGCTGAGCCAGAGGGTGGTTTATTTATCTACCTATTGATTCCACAAATGACTGAGAACTACACGGAACAATGAGCTGCATTAAGGTAAGGCCAGGTGAGACACCAGTGTGTGCAGGACACACTCCTGCTCTCAAAGTTGGTCCCAGTGGCTGGGGGAGACAATGCCTAGTATTAAACATAAATACCACAGCAAGGCAAAGGGATTCATTGCCAGGACTGACAGGCAGACCCTGAGCGACAGATGAATGATGACTCTGACACACGTTTCTGTGAAAGAGAGGGCTAAGGGACTGCCTGGCTAGAGGAACCAAACAGCCCCATTTGCCTGCCTCTTTAGGCTTTTATTGTAATAGAAGCTTGAACTAAAATTCACTATTAGACACTATCAGCAGGGCAAGCATCCTTGAGAAGACGCCTGCATCTGCAGTGTCCTTTAAGCAAGGACATCTGCAGTGTCCTTTAAGCAAGGACATCTGAAGACTAAGCATAAAGATTCCAGTAAACACCCGGGGGCTCAGACTTGTTTGGAAAAGTCAAGTCAGGGGCTGCCGCCTTCGGCAAGGTCCCCCTAGAGCAGTGGTTCTCAACCTGTGGGTCATGACCCCTTTGGGGGTCGAACGACCCTTTCACAGGGGACACCTAAGACCATCGGAAAACACATATATAAATGCATATTGTTTTTGTGATTAATCACTATGCTTTAATTATGTTCAATTTGTAACAATGAAAATACATCCTGCATATCAGATATTTACATTACGATTCATAACAGTAGCAAAATTACAGTTATGAAGTAGCCACGAAAATAATTTTATGGCTGGGGGTCACCACAACATGAGGAACTGTATCAAAGGGTCACCGCATTAGGAAGGTTGAGAACCACTGGACTAGAGGCTCCCGACCTTTTGGAGATTCCTCCTTACAGACTTTCCAAACAAGTCCCGTGCTTCCCCACACTTCCTAATAGGTCATTTGAATAAACTAAGGGAGATTGGGATGGCGAAGATGGGCCCTAAAGGGTGGTTAGGACTTTTGATAAGTCTTAACGAATGAGGAGAAGGCATTCCAAGCGATGAGGAAGGTGTGAGTAAAGGCTGAATAGAGAGGACGATGCAGCGTGTTCGGGGAAGGAAACACGAGGCACATTGGCGGGAACAGAAGGTTCCTGCTGATGGGCAGAGTGAATGGAGCTGGTGAGTAGTCCGAGGGCCATGTTGTGAATGTCAGGCGCATGAGTTTGGAGTATTTCTAGGACCCAACTGGCCTCCCTGATGTCATTCTCAGCCACTCCAACTCGTCCTTAAAACTGATGCCAAAGAGACCCTCCTAAAAGAGCATGTTAGCAGAGAATTCCTGTGCTTATAATTCTGCAGTGGATTTTAAAGGGGTGCGGGTCCCTAAGCCCACCCCAGGGGCGGGTGTCTATGAGACTGTGCACATCTGAGCACCGAGACCAAGGGTCCTCTGGCTGAGCTCGGCCTGGTGGCGCCCCTGGTGGCCCTCCCGGGCCTTGGAGGGAGCTGGGTAAACAAAACCCTTCTCTAGCCAAAGTGACAGCCTCAGATGGAGGTGGAGAAACAGTACCTGTGACCCATTATGCCACGGCAAAGGGGCTGAGAGGTCTCTCTGGGGCTCATGAACTCTCAGGACGCTTCCACGACAGAGCTGGATGTTATGGCCTCGCCAAATGCAAACTGACCTCCCCACAGCTGTGCCAGATGCACAGTGTGCATGCCTCCAGTCTCAATAAAACCACACCCATTGCGTGAGATTCGGATTGGTCATTTAAATTTCATAGGTTACATTTTCATTTAGATTTAATGAGCAAATTTGCATTACATATGGTAGAAAGTAGGGATGGATATATTCCTCAGGAATTGTTACCTAGTTTTATGTGTGTGATTAAATAACATTATGATAAAAATTAGAGGCCCAGTGCATGAAAATTCATGCACTCGGGGTAGTGGTGGGGGGGGGGGCTGTCCCTCGGCCCAGCCTGCACCCTCTCACAATTCAGGACCCTCGGGTAGGTCCCTAGGCCTGGCCTGAGATCAGGGCCTATCGGGGCTTTCCTTCTCCTGGCTGTAGGCAGCTGGCCCCACTCCTGCCGCTGCCGCTGCCACTGCCTGCCATCTGTGCAGCACTGCCCCCCCCTTTCCTGCCACCTGTGGCCTCCCTCTGCAGGCGACAGGCTGGGGTGCGATGGCTTGGCTGGCCTGGGCCTCCCTCTTTCTTTGCTGGGCGGCGGGACCAGCCCTGCAAGGGGCTGTCTGCCTTCCTGATTGTTCCTAACAACTTGCCTGCCTGCCTGATCTCCCCTAACCACTTGCCTGCTTGCCTTATCACCCCAAACTGCTTGCTGGGGGGGCGGGGCCAGCCCTGTGAGGGGCCATCTGCCTACCTGATCGCCCCTAACTGCTTGCCTGCCTACCTGATCACCCCTAACCGCTGGTCTGCTGCCTGATCACCCCTAACCACTCTGCCTGTCTGCGTTGATTGCCCCTAACCACTTGCTTGGGGGTGGGGCCAGCCCAGCGAAGGGCTGTGGTGATCTGGTCTCTGGTCGTTCTGGTCGTGATGCCTGGCTTTTTATTAGTATAGATAATTTACATATATACTGAATTTCACATTTTATTTTTAAAACTTTAAAGGAGTTATGGGCATTACCCAAGTAGGGGGAATAACATTATTTTGTTTAGTCTTGAAATCACCCCTGCAAGATAGTTATTATCCCCATGTGATGGATGAGGACACTGAGGGTTGACGGGCGTAAGTAATTTATGCGAGGTCAAACAGCAGTGAAGTGACAAAGCTGAGATTTTAACCCGGTTCTGTTTGATGCCGATTTCTCCGCACACACAGGTTCAAAAGTCATCCTCAGAGACATGAGGGTGGAGTTGGTGAGTGAGAGTTCTAGACACAGAGCAGAGACCTGAGGGACCTCGGCTCACCTACAACACCAACGTCAGGCTGCCTCGCCTCAGAGGGAAACTGAGGATCGTGGCCTCACTAAGATAAAGAATTACATCTGATGACTTTTCTTTTTGAAAATAGATTTTTATTGATTTCAGAGAGGAAAGGGGAGGGAGAGAGAGATAGAAACATCAATTATGAAAGAGAATCATTGATTGATCCCTTCCTGCACTCCCCACACTGGGGATGGAGTCTGCAACCCAGGCATGTGCCCTGAACAGGTATCCAACCATGACCTCCTGGTTCATAGGTCGATGCTCAACCACTGAGCCACGCTGGCCGGGCGCGTTTGATGACTTCTCAAATCTCCTTTCACCCCTTTAAGTCCATGATCCCTCACCAGATGTCTGCTGCTCCCCGAACATCTGTTTCAAGAGCCCCCTGAAACGATGAGGAGTTCCTTCACATTTTGAAGGAAACATCCTTTACAGCAGTGTTCTCAACCTTGGCTGCACATTAGAATCACCTGGGAATTTTTTAAAAATCCTGATTTCTGGGCCTCATCCTCCGGAAATTCTGTTTCTTTGTTACTAATGTTGTGGCCCCACCCCATCACAAAGAAACAGAATTTCCGGAGGATGAGGCCCCGCAATCAGGATTTTAAAAAAATTCCCAGGTGATTCTCATGTGCAGCCAAGGTTGAGAACCACTGCTTTACAGTGATAGGTGCCTGTTTCCCCAAAACACCAAAAGGAAACTTCAAACACCATTCCCACTGCTGCTTTCTGTCCTTGCCTCTTTCAGAAAACAAATAACAGCAGCAACAAAGGCCAACCAAAGGAGGCTCTGGCCTCTGGAAGTCTGTGCCAGGTCGGTTCTGGGGTTGGCCAAGTTGGGAGGTGCTGTCAGCTGGTCACAGCCCAGGGCCCTGAAGAACAATGGGAGGGCGCACTTCAAAATCAAAGCCTGCAGCTCCCGGGTGCTTCATTGCTACCGAGGCATCCTGCTCCCCCCGCCAACGTGGACAAACACAGGAAGCCCGTAGGCGTGGATGGGGGAGGCGGGCCCTTGCAGGACAAAGGGAGCAGCATCCGCTGCTGCTAGGAATCCCGAGTCTGGGCCGCATCAAAGGCCAGGCTGCGAGGGGGGCTCATTGTGAGGGCCTCACAGGGAGCCTTTCTTTTCCAGGAACCCGCCCCAGAGGGAGAGGCTGCGCGGAATTCTCCCGAATGTAATGCATGTCAGTCAGCACATTCCCAGCTCGGCCACACGTTCCATTCTTATCGAGTGAAACTGACCTCTGTCCCAGCAAGTTCTTGTTCATCACGATGACTAATGTCAAGTTCACAGTGAGGTAGGCTTTTAGATGAATTGCACCGTCCACTCAGACGGCAGATGCTGGTATGCGCTTCTGGAATCTCCTCGCCCTGGCGGAGGGGTGGGCGCTACCTTGCAGGCATGAGGGTTTCAGGCGCAGTTGGCTGGCAGAATGCTCGGCCCAGACTGGCCTCTCTCCTCAGAGCTGGCAGAGACCTGCCCTTCCCTACTCATGCTGCCTAACCCCAGTGACTCAGCGGGAGTCACGACCAAGTGAAAACGATGAGTGCACAATTCAGGGTTTTAAAGTATTTTTTCAGCTGAAGGAAGCGACCAGGAACATGCTTACCCGGATCACTAGAGATTTCCAAGCGAATGGCCCTGAGACCATGTGGTGCCATGAGCTTCCTCTCGGGAGCAAAGTCCTGTTCCGTTTGTCATCACTGTCCAAGGGGAGAAAATGTGTAAAAGGAAGGCCGGGCAGAGGTCGCCCTTTGCCGGGCGCTTCTGCATCCCAATGGTTGTTTGCGCTCAGGTTTCCTCCCCAAACTTTGGTGGAGGCTCTGAGTGGTTCAGGTCGTGGAGCTGAGCTGATTCACGGCTCCGTTTTCTCCCTTTTCAAGACTGAGTTTCTTACTGAGACGTTTTCTTAGAGCTCATAGTAAACTGGAAGTTAGTTGTTCTTGTGTGCATCCAGGCCGTCCGCGTGCCCACAAGGACCGAAGCCTCCGGTGAGGCTGCCATGGAGCCTCCAGACCAGCGGTTCTCAACCTGTGGGTCGCGACCCCTTTGGGGGTCGAACGACCCTTTCACAGGGGTCACCTAAGACCATTGGAAAACACACATATAGTTGTTGTTGTGATGAATCACTATGCTTTAATTATGTTCAATTTGTAACAATAAAATTGGGGGTCACCACAACATGAGGAACTGTGTTAAAGGGTCGCGGCGTTAGGGAGGTTGAGAACCACTGCTATAGAGGATCTTTGGATATAAACGTGACAAAGGACAAGACACTGAAAGTTCAGGACAGAGTCTGGGGGTGCAGACCCCACTCAGGGCTGGCCTGCCCATGCAGGGGTGCCCTGGCTCTCAAATGATGGCTCCTTCATTATTTACAACTAGTGGCCTGATGCACAAAATTCGTGCAAGGGGCTCAGTCCTCGCAGCTGTGGTGGCTTGCCTCGGCCCTTGCAGCCCCGGCTTCATCCGGAATGTTGTCTGGAAGGACGTCCGAAAGGCCGTTCGGCTGTCCGTTCTGATTAGCATATTATGCTTTTATTATTATAGATTCCCCTAATTCAGCAGTGACAACACATCTGGGAATTCAGAGGTAAATAGAAAGAGTCCTTCTCACAGAGGATCCAGGGCCTATTGGGAGGGTAGGAGCTTTGAAATACGCTAACACGGCCTGAAGCAGTGGAAAAGGCTTCACTGAGGTGATTGGTGAGCTCGGTTTCCAAGGCTGAGTCGGAGATCGCCCCAAACAGCAGAGAAGGCTGGCAAAGGCAGTTGCCAAGGGAAGGAGTGTGAGATCGGAGGAGGGTAGGTGTTGCAATGAGGCCGGCCAGGTTGCGCCAGATCAGGAAGGCCAGTGGTTTCATCAACCAAAGGATGAGGTAGTGTGATTGGCAGCAGTGTGGTGCATAGCCTGGGGTGGGAGATGTAACCGGGAGAGGGATCAGCAGTGAGGCTGTGGCCATAGTCTCAGCAAGTGTTGATGAAGGCTGGGACCCAGGTACTGACAGCAGGATTAGAGGGGAGACAGCCACACGTCAAAGACTTTTTTTTTTTAGGTGGAATTAACAAGATTGGATGTGGCTGATGAGTGAGAAGTCCACAGTGGTTTCTAATTTGGGGGACTAGGCTGATTGACTAGTTCTGAAAGAGGAGGTCCCCCCCCTCGTTTATCTCTCTCAGTTTCTCTCTTTCTCTGCCACTGCTCTATCTTTCTGTAGACCCCTGTTTTCCTCCATGACACTCTATCTCGGTCTCGCTCTCTTGTGGTATCAGCTTCTCTGTGCTCACCACCTCTGTTCTCCTCTCTCTAATGACCAACTTCTTCACCGTCCACATTCGCTCTGCTCCCTGGTAACTTCCAATGGCACATGCCTTTGACTTCAATCTCCCTCCTTCAAGCCCATGAACTTGTCACTTCCCATTCCGCTGCTCATGATCAGATTTGTTCCAGATTTCTTCACTCAGATCTCCAACAGGATCTAATTAGACCAGCTCTTCTTTCTACGCTCTTTCAGGGAGTCATTCAGCCTCGCTGCTTATCAGAATCATCTGAGGGACTTAAAAAAACACACCACACCAGTGCAGGGCCCACCCTAGACACAGAATCCCAATCTGGAGGACAGAAAGCCCAGCATTTGTGGTGAGACTGATGCACAAATGGGGCTAAAGCCCCTGGATACAAGTCATCGCTTATAGTTCACAGCAAAGGCTTTGGGTCAGGTGCTCAGCCTTATTCCAGCTTCAACTGGGGAGAAGGGAGATGGGGGCAGGGAGGAGGGTCACACTGTGCAGAAAGTGGCCATCCAGGGGCTCTGAGTGGAAACAGGTCCTCTGCGGTCACACAGGCACCACGAACCGTGTTTGCTGCAAACGCCTTGTGAGGGGTCGATGCTAAGGCAGAAGGAGGAGGCGCCTCCTGGTGAGGTGACACCGTTAACTTTGGGGAACACAGTCGGTGAAGACGACGGTGAGCATCGTGACAGAGTCTGAGTGGGAGTCCTGCTCAGACCGCAACGTGAAGGCGGTCATTCACAGGCAGCAGAGGGGAGGAGGAGCCAGCTGTGCCCTGCCCTGGGGCCCCGAAGACCTGATGTCTTCCTTTTCCTGAAGGGGAAGCACAGCCTCCAGGTGATGGCCAGGTGTTGCCTCTTCAAAGGCTAAAGGTTAGCAAGGGCCGGAGGCTGGCCCGGAGGCTGCGGCTGACAGTCATCACTTCCTTCTCTTGAATTGTAGATGTTCCTCACCCTTAACCAACATTTAAAAAAAAATTTTAATTTAAAAATTTCTTTTAATCCTCACCCAAGGATATCTTTCCATTGATTTTTAGAGAGAGTGGAAGAGAGAGGGAGAAACAGGGAGAAATACCGAAGTGAGAGGAACACATCGATGGGTTGCCTCCTGCACAAGCCCCGACCAGGCCCTGGACCGGGGAGGAGCCTGCATCCGAGGTATGTGCCCTTGTTGGGAATTGAACCCGGGACCCTTTGGTCCGCAGGCTGATGCTCTATCCACTGAGCAACCAGCCAGGGTGTGACCAACATGTAGGCCTGGTTTGGTTGCTCACCTTCTGGGATCTGTGCCAGACCTGCATTCTGAGGGGTTTCAGCACTCAGTTATCTTTTTCTTATCAAGGAAGTTTCGATGCCATTCCCTTTACAGTGGGGCCTTGACTTACGAGTGTCCCGACTAATGAGTTTTTCGAGATATGAGCCGTCTCTCGGCCGATATTTTGCTTTGAGTTGCAAGCTAAACTTCGGGTTACGAGCCAGCTTCAGATACCCCACCGCTAGTTGGCGCAGCGAACGTTGCAGTGAACGCCACAGCATCAGCCCAGTATCACGTGTCTCACTCGTTCACTTTTTTATTTGACATACGAGTAATTTGAGTTACGAGCTCCGTCACAGAACGAATTAAACTCATAAGTCAAGGCCCCACTGTACTAGACAGGACGGGACTCAGGAGCGAGGAGGAGCCCGGGGATCCTCTGGTGCTGGAAACAGAGGGCCCTCCTCCAGGCACCGCGAGCAGCCAGGCTTCCGGGAAATGGCTGCGGCCTCCCCCCTGGTGCCGGCAGGCAGGGCCCAGGCGGCTGCAGCACCCGGGGCAGCGGAAACCCCGGCGGAACAGCGCCCGCCTGGGACCAGGGCAGGCACACCTGGCGCAGGACCCCTTCCTTAGGGATGACCTTGCTCCTTAGGGATGACCTCGCTCCTTAGAGATGACCTCGCTCCTTAGAGATGCCCTCGCTCCTTAGAGATGACCTCACTCCTTAGGGATGACCTCGCTCCTTAGAGATGACCTCGCTCCTTAGAGATGACCTCGCTCCTTAGAGATGACCTCGCTCCATGCACTAGGGTAGATGAACTACGTCTTGTACGTAAATGTACAAACGTGAGGCTATAGATGTTGTTATCAGGAGGACACTGACATTGTTACACTCTCCTCATCTTATGTACATGTTTTTATTGATTTTTAGAGAGAACGGAAGGGAGAGGGATAGAGAGATAGAAACATCGATGAGAGAGAAACATCATTGATCGGCTGCCTCCTGCACACCCCCTACTAGGGATGGAGCCTGCAACCTGGGCTTGTGCCCTGACCAGGAATCAAGCCTCAGCCTCTTGGCTCATGGGTGATGCTCAGCCACCCGAGCCACGCCGGCCCGGCCACGTGGAGCGTCTTTCCTGTGCTGCTTACCAGCTGTGTGTCCTCTTGGGTGACATGCCCATCAATGTCTTTCGCCCATTTTCTAATTAGGTTGTTGTCTTACCTCTTGAGGTTTGAGAGCTCTTTACAAACTATAGATTCGAATCCTTTGCCATATGTGTGATTCACAAGTATTTTCACCCAATCTGTAGCTTGCCTTTTCATCCTCTTCACGCGGCCTCTCACAGAGCAAAAGTTGTAAATGTTCTGAGGCCCAAATTGTTGATTTTATTCCTTTTATGGATTGTGTTTTGGATGCCACGTCTAAGTACTCTTTCCCTAGTCTTAGGTGGCCAAGACTGTCTTCGATTCTTTTTCTTCCTGAACGTTTTACAGGTTTATGTTGTACATGTAGGACTAGGCTGCATTTGAGTTTATTTTGGTGTGAAGTGTGGGGTTTAGGTCAAGACTCTGTGTGTCTATGATGCCCAGCTGCTCCAGCAGCGCTGGGTAAGAAGGTTATGCCATCTCTCCTGACTTGCTCTCACACCTCAGCTGGGTGTGTCTGCGTGGGCCGGTTTCTGGGTGTCACGGCCATTTTGGCAGCATCTTCCTTACACGGAGAGACGGAGAGTAAGTGGCTGCCTCCCTCTGCGGGAGAGGAGGGCGGCCTCGGTGGGGTTCCTAGTGTAACTGAGCCAAGTGGAGACAGTGAATGAGCGCAGACCCGGCCCACAGAAAAGATACCTGCCTGGCAATCGCTGTAACATGGGCCTAAGCTGCCAATGGAATCACTCTTGCTTACGGCCTGGCCTAGCGCAGGAGACTGGAGAGTTCTCTGCCTCCATATCATCCGTCTCTCACTGTTTTATCACTGAAAGGCTTGCCTCACTATTTTCTGCTACAGATGATCAAGGACTGATTTTAGGACCTCTCTTCCCACTCTCAGTGTTGGCCAGAGGCTGCAATGACCACCTTCAGAGTAACGTTTCCTCCCTCCCGTTAACCCCCTGCTGCCGTGTCTTTTCGGGATGCCTCTCGGGACTTTTCATGCTGAGAGGGCACCGTGCATCTGGGGGACCCCGTGGTTCATTTTACCTCAAGAAACCTAGCCCTCCTCACTTTACCTCAAGCTGGTCCTCTGAATCAGGTTAACACGACTTTGTCTTGAACTTGCTCACGTGCTTTGGTTATGTGGAGAGATCACTGAAGGATGAACTAATTGTCATCTGGATGCTCTCTAGCTATAGATGCTTTCACCTTTACTCTCTCCACCTTGTTCTCAAGAATTTAACTCCTTTTAGCCAGAATATCTCCAACACGGATGGGTAGACTCAGCAAACACTTAAAATTTCTTAGGAAATGAATCACTTTTCTCTCCCCCTCCTCTGTAAGACACTGATGTCCTTTGACATTTCACCTGGGAGCCTCTGGCTTCCCTGTTCCTGTCATAACATACACAGGGAAAATCTCTCTCTCTCTCTCTCTCTCTCTCTCTCTCTCTCTCTCTCTCTCCATGTCTTCTTCTTCCTCATTATATTTTAATTCTATTTCTTCTGGTCTTCCTTTCTGTAGGAGTAATGAATTACCTTTTGTAGTCTGAAATATTGATGTGGACGGAAGTACATGTTTCTATTAGAGATCCTTGAGGCTGTTGGCTTGGAAAAGCTGTAGGCCTAGAGAAGCTGTAGGCACAGAGAAGCTGTAGGCACAGAGAAGCCGTAGGCATAGAGAAGCCATAGGCATAGAGAAGCCATAGGCATGGAGAAGCTATAGGCATGGAGAAGCTGTAGGCCTGGAGAAGCTGTTGGCCTGGAGAAGCTGTAGGCACAGAGAAGCTGTAGGCACAGAGAAGCTGTAGGCATAGAGAAGCCATAGGCATGGAGAAGCCGTAGGCATGGAGAAGCTGTAGGCACAGAGAAGCTGTAGGCATAGAGAAGCCATAGGCATGGAGAAGCTATAGGCATGGAGAAGCTGTAGGCCTGGAGAAGCTGTTGGCCTGGAGAAGCTGTAGGCATGAAGAAGCTGGTGGCACGGAGAAGCTGTAGGCACAGAGAAGCTGTAGGCACGGAGAAACTGTAGACACGGAGAAGCTATAGGCATGGAGAAGCTGTAGACACGGAGAAGCTATAGGCATGGAGAAGCTGGTGGCACGGAGAAGCTGTAGGCATGGAGAAGCTGGTGGCATGGAGAAGCTGTAGGCCTGGAGAAGCTGTTGGCATGGAGAAGCTGTAGGCATGGAGAAGCTGTAGGCATGAAGAAGCTGGTGGCACAGAGAAGCTGTAGGCACAGAGAAGCTGTAGACACGGAGAAACTGTAGACACGGAGAAGCTATAGGCATGGAGAAGCTGTAGGCCTGGAGAAACTGTAGGCATGGAGAAGCTGGTGGCACGGAGAAGCTGTAGGCATGGAGAAGCTGGTGGCATGGAGAAGCTGTAGGCATGGAGAAGCTGGTGGCATGGAGAAGCTGTAGGCATGGAGAAGCTGGTGGCATGGAGAAGCTGTAGGCATGGAGAAGCTGTAGGCTCAGAGAAGCAGGAGGTAGACTAACCAGAAGTAGAGCATCCTATGTCATTGGCTGACGGAGCATGTTTGGCTTTCTCTGGTTGACCCTAAGTTGGAAGTGGGGACAAAACTTATGAAAATTGTCAGGTATTAATCAAGTCCTGACCACTTGTGGCTGATCGTTACAGGGGTGCTGCTTGGTTTCATGGACTGGTTGCTAGAGATAGGGGTCTGATTACCAGGACTAGTTACTGTGGATAATAGGTTGGCTTTCTGGCCTGGTTGCTGCAGATTGTGTGTGAGATTTCTGTTTTTATATAGAGTCGGACCATTGTTCATTTGTATAGTCAGTCTCCCAAGAGTGTATGCCACCTGTACATGAACAGATGACATGTCCTCCTCAAGTAAGTGGGGAGGGGCAGTGCTTTACATCAAGAGTCAGCAAACTTGTGCTAAGAGGGCCACTTGGCAAACAAGGCTTCAAGCTGCATCGTCTCAGTTGCAGCAACTCAGTTGTAACCTGAGAGCAGGCCTGCTGAGAAGTGGGCACGGCTACATGCCAATCAAACGTTGCTGGCAAGCACAGTCCGCCAACCCGGTGCCTGTAGGCTGCCGATTTCTCACCTCAGGACTTGGCTGGTGGAGGCTCCTCACGTAAGTGCCAGCCATCACGGTGGCAGGAGGCACAAGGGCCGCGGAGAACCAAGCACAGCTCCTGCGTGCTTCCCCTGGACGTGACTGTTTCCCCTGTGCTCACATCTCATTGATGTGGAAGCCTCATGGCCACACCTCAGCCCAGTAGACGGAGGTGGGGAGCAGGCCTCCGGGCCCAGGAGGGAGAGCAGAAGCTCTGACCGCGGCAGAAACGCCTGTCGCACGCTGCGTCATGCTTGTCTTCGTCCCTTTTTGTGGCTGCATTTTGCTGAGGAGGAAATGAGTGATGAAGCTGTGGTTTACTCTGTTCTTACAGGTTTGTTACTCAGCTTCTGGATAAACGGGGCCCCTTTTCCTCCTTTTCCTGCTTTTCTTGTTCAGCCTCCAGGCGTGTTATTGCTCAGCCACCGGAGCACTAAAGAGCCAGAGCGAAAGTGACGTAGAAAATGCAAATTTGTTCGCTTCAAACGAGGCTCCTGGACCTTGTACCACCTTCTAGAAAAGTCCCTTCTGAGGGCGCCTGCTCAGGCTCGGGGCACAGAAATTTGCCTGTGATGGGTTAGTATCTAATTTACACAATCTATCCAAATTAACCCTTTATTCTGTGGGGCAATACCTGGCCTGTGTTGGGCAGCTCTGTATATTAGAAGTGTGTGTGTGTAGGGATGAATATTCAAGAACCACTTGGGTCAGCTTCTGGAACATAGCTTCATTTATATTACCACCTTCTTTTCTTCTTTACCTTTTCTCTCCCTTTCTTCCTCATGAATCCTGATATTGTCAAAGTCAAAGTTAGGTTGGAGGAAAGTAGGGATTACAGATAATTTTTTGGTTAAATTACCCTTGTCTATGTGCTTAATCAAACCTTCCTCCGAATTTCTTTCTCGTTCACCCACTCATCTACCCATCCAGCTTCTCAGTGAGGACCTACTATTTGCCAGGCCTTCTGCTAGGTGGGTAATGGGGACATAACTGTGAATAACAGCCACGGAATCATTGCCCTCATTGAGCTGAAAACTTTTGTAGGAAAAAAAGATAAGAAACCTGAGGAATCCGGGGGCTGGAGTTTGTAAGGGGCGTGAGGTGGGGCCTCTCTCCTGGAAGGTAAAGCTTCAGAGGGCAGAGTTCCTGCCGCCTGTGTGCAGGAAGGCACTCCTGTGGGTTTTATTCCAATGCTTTTGTTCTGTAACCTCTGTCCCATTGTTGTGCTGCTGCTGTCTTTGCTCTGCGTGGAGCGGGCACGCAGCCAGCCAGTTCTCAGTAGCTTCCCATCTGTGACAGGTTCTCCCTCATCTGGGCTTGGCTGGAAGGTGAGGTTGTGCTTCTGCTCTACTCGCTGGTGTGAGCTTGCTCAGGTGAGAGTTTCACAGGATTTGAAGAGAAGAACGAAAACTTTCCAGGAAAGAGAGGGAGCAGGGAAGGCATCATGTCTGTATTTTTGTTGTCTCCGAGGCTGGAGATGGAGGTGTTGTTTTCTCTATCATTTCGTGTTTTCTTTTTGTTTTAATTTTGTATTGTGTAGGGAAAAACATGTATGTCTAGTTGAAATGCTGGCCACATAAAATGAATACAATACTTAAATGTACAGGCACTTTAAGGAAATAATCCTTACCAAAGATCAGCATAACATTCACACCAACAGAACCTTATACAGTGACAACTCGTGTACTTTCACACTGGGCACACGTGCTGGCCCACACCACAGAATTCCCGGAAAGCGGGCTCCTCTGTGTTAGGAGCGAGAACCTAGCTTCTATCCGTGGCTCTGAAAGGAGCCGAGGTTCACATGTATGTACTCGGGCCTACATGAGTGTCAAAAGGCCTCCTTTTCGTGCCTCCCTGGCCCTCAAGGCTGCTGTCAGGCTCCCCCACTGGGCTTCCCATGTCTCTCTGAGCATGGGCACAGATATGGTGGGAACTGCCGTTCTCTCCAGCCCCCCCCCCCAGGGGTCCCCCAGAGCCAGCGCCCGGAAGCGGGTGTGGCAGGAGAAGCAGAGTACGGAGCTTGACCTCCGCGGCCTCCGCTGTGAAGCTTTCCCAGCCCCTGTCTCTGGGGAGAGATGGCCAAGGCGTCCATTCCCCCAGAAAACGTGGAGCCCTCGCCAGGCCTGCTAGGCAGCGTGACCCCAAGGGTTACACGAATGGGGCCCGGGCTGTGCCCTGCCCGGCCTGCAAGGCCACTCGCGTGACCCTTCCCTCCCCAGGGATCCTGCGAGTCGATGGAATCAGGTGCTGTCCCGTCATCTCTGGCAAAAGCAGGGATGGAAGCAGCTGAAAGCAACAAGGCCAAGACTTGCCCACGTGCTTCTGCAGAAAGTGTGACTTCTCTGGTCGTCGCTCTGCCCTAGTACATACCTTCCTGTTGGAAGTGAGCCGGGCCCTCACGGACCGCCAGTCATCGGATGGCTCTAAGCTCTGCAAATGGCAACTCGCCTCAGAAGTGTAGTTATTTATTCTCGGCGAGTGCTGTTTTCACTCCCTTGAATGTCTAAATGTCCTCTGGGAAGAATAGGTTAATAATTCTTCTCTTTTCAAGGCTAGCGTGATCTAGTCTGCTGTGGCCCCGTTTGCAAAATCATTTAAATTGGGGCTGAAAAGTTCAAGGCGTCCCTGAAGGTTTCTAGGCAGTAAAAAAGATTTTTCCGTGATTATTTAAAATCTAGCAGCCCTGGCTGGTTCGGCTCAGTGGATAGAGCGTCGGCCTGTGGACAAAAGGGCTCCTGCAGGCTCCTCCCTGGCCCGGGCCCTGGTCGGGGCTCGTGCAGGAGGCTACCAACCGATGTGTTTCTCCCACATCGATATTTCTCTCTGTCTTTCCCTCTCTCTTCCACGCTCCCTAAAAATCAATGGGAAAATGCCCTTGGGTGGGAGCTAACAAAAGATAGATAAAATAAAATCTAGCCGTGGGCGATGCAAGCTGATATTCAAGAATGTTTAAGTGAGTGGAACTCAAGGTGTGGCTCCTGCCAGACCATTACCTCATGTTCCTGATGAGATGAGGGAAAGATTTCAGTCAAGAGATAACATGTAGGAAAGTGAGCGAGAATGTACTGGCCGCAGCAAACACACTCAGGACAGTGAGACCAGGAAGGACAGAGGAGCAGCAGGAGAGCGCGCTGGGCTGCTCTGGCTCACGGGGAGTCAGGGAAAAGGGGGCCTTGGAAGCAGGCTCAGGGGGGAGCCTGGGACGAGCTGCCGCTGCCCATTGCTCCCCTGGTTGCAGGTCTCCTGGGGCCCCTCAGAGGGAAGGGATTGGGGGAGGGAATGGTGTGTCCCTGCTCCCCTGGGGGAGAGCCCTCACTGGTCCTTCATGCTGAGGGAATTTCTCTCAGGTGGGAATCTTGGGGAGCCCTCAGGGGAGGGTCTCAGTAGACTATCCCTCAGCTCCCAGGGGTGCTCTGTCAGGGGCGTGGTCCCCACTGATTGGTCGGCGCCAGGGCAGGGGGTCACTCATCAGGGCAGCTGGTCCTGAGGCAGCCTCCGGTCACCTGGCTGGTTTTGCTGCTTTTCTGGGCCTGGAGCTGAAGTGCAGCCGAGGCCTCGATGTTATCTCCAGGGAGGAAAGGGCAGGGGCCCAAACCGCATGGCAGCGATGTGCTCAGGGAGGAAGGCCACCCTGGGGGCGAGGTCCTCGCTTTCCCAGCTTTGCCCCTTGCCAGGCACCGGGGTCTGTCTGCCCTGTGAGTGTCTGTCCCTGCCCAGCGTCCTTGCTCGGCTCCTGTCTAACTGACCACAACACGGGGAACTTGTTAGAGACGCCAATTCTCCCTTCCTCCTCCAGGCCCACTGAACCAGCACCTCGGGGAGTGGGCCCAGTGCCTGCACTTGACAAACGCCCCGGCGGTTCCCCTTGGGAACCTCTGAGAGGCCATGTTCTAGGTCCAGGAAGGCGTGCTCAGTCCTGGCTGCACGTGAGACCCCCTGGGGAGCTCTGCAAAGTCTGAGGCCCAGGCCACCCCCGGACAAATCGGTCTCTGAGGGTGAATCTGGCGGAAGTTCCCAGGGTCACAGTGTGATCCGAGGGTGAGACCCTCTGCTTCGGAGCATCCTCAGACTCCCTCACTTGGGGAAGCGACTGGAGGGCGGGTGACACAGGCAGACTCACCCGGAGACGGTCCCACACAGCAAGGCCTCCAGGCAGTGACATTCTGGTCCGCTGTCCAGGTGATTCTATTGCAGTAGGTCCATGGACCACTCCATCGGGAACGTGATGGAGGCCCAGGTTGCTTAGCGAGTCTTGGCTGTGCTTTCAGTGGGAGTTAAGAAGCCATAGCTCTGAAGGTTTAAAGGTGTAGGTGAAAGGAATTCAACTGGCGATGGCACAGAGAGGGTGGGGTGTGGACTGAAGCCAGGCAGCAGGCTGTTTCATGATAATGTCCCTGTCACCATTGCTTTCGTTGCTGGGGGAGCTAACGAGCCCTCTTGGTGAGGGAGATAATGAAGTCATGGTACCAGGAGGTTGACCAGATGACCTGGCGCGGTGCTGGAGCTAGCACATCCTCACCAAGGGAACCAGGGCCGGAGCGGGCAGCAGCGGGGACGGGATGCAGTGGACTGGGGGCAAGCAGGCCTGGATCTGAGTGGGATCTCACCACGTGCTGGCTGGGTGGCCTTGGGCGAATTCCTTACCTCTCCGACTCTGGACTCTGACCTGTCAGGTGGGGATATCGATCCCTTCCTCCGGGTCATTATGAAGATTAGCATGAAGGCACTTGGCACCCACCAGCCTCTTAACAAGGAGTAGCTATTGTCCTCTGCTGACCGTGGATCTGCTCATCTGTTGTCGGGTCGATGGTGCCAGACACCGGCCCGTGGTCTTGACGTCCTGAGAAATCCCCCAGCTCGTCTGTGTAGACCTGAGTTCACAGGCAGGGACACGAGGACCTGCTATCGTCTTTAAAACTAAAAGGAAGCAACTGAAAGTTGGGAACCTGGGGTCTTTTTTAAAAGCAGCCTTGATTCTGGCCGCCAAGCTGTTCTCTCTGAGCCCGTTAAGCAAACTATGCCCATCGCCACTGGGTAAAAGGTTAACCTGGGGGAAATCTTCCTTTCCCGGCTGTTCAGCTGCTTGTTGAGAAAGAGCACACACACCCTCAGCTGGGGCGACATCGGGGCGCGTGCTGCTGCAGAGACGTTACCGGGGATAAGTAAGGGGGTGGGGGGGAGAGGCCACGTCTCCTTGTTCAGGACACTTTTTCTAAATTTCTCCTGAGACGCTCACAGAAAGGAAAGGGAACCTGATAGATGAAAACATTGAGGATTCAAGTTGGGAAGGCATTCGAGCAGCCACCAGTTTATTTTTGTGTTTTAGACAGGAAGTCTCGTCCTCCCGACGGCCTGAGGCAGATGAAGGCTTCTGTCCTCCAAGTTCTTCCTGCCCCAGGGCAAACACAGGGCAAACATGGGTGGTTTGGGCAGGAGAGAGCTGGGCTGTCACACCATTGTAATGGCCCCTCAGACACTTGGAGAGGACGGTTGAGTCACCCTCTCTCCTCTTTTTTTCCAGGAAACAATCCAGTTCCTTCCAACTTGCCCCAGCGGCCCTGTTCCCAGCCTTTAATCATCTCCTCCTGTGGGCCCTGCCCGGCCTGGCTGCTCCCCTCAGTGGCCGTCAGGGATGGCCTGGCCCAGGGATGAGGACCTGATCCTGCGGACAGCACAGGGAAGCCCCTCTGTGTCCACACTCACAGGTGAGCCAAGAGAGGAGCTAAGTCATCCCCAACACCTCGCGGGCATTGTTCCTGGACATGGAGGGCGCTGCTGTCCCGTCTCCCCCGCCTCCCCCCAGGCCAGATGGGAAGTGATGGGGTATGAGGATGGAGGCCAACGGGAGATGCCCATGGTCAGGCCAGGCAGCCAGCCCAGTGGCTCCAGGTCCCACTCCGAGGCCACTGTCGCCAGGTCTTCTGATTTTTAAAAAATGTACTTAATTTTGATTTACTTTTAAATTGAGATATAATTGGCATCTAACATTGTATTAGTTTCAGGTATACAATGCATGCCATGCTGAACACCTGAAACTAACACAGTATTTATTGTATGTCAGCTACACTCCAATGCAGAATTAAAGACACTGTAATCGGCCGGGACTTGGTTTTCTGTCATGTGACAATTTTGCTTTTGAATTGGAGCATTTTGGCAACGTCGCTAATGTTATTGATGTTGAACTTGTGTCTGCCATCTCGGTCTCCGTTCTGCTTGTCTCATCTGCCCTTTGTTTCCTTTGCCCGCTGCCCGGCGGCCCCTCCCTGGTGATGAGGACTCCGGTGCTTTGCTTACCTGGATTTCTGGGTGTCGGATGCTGACGATGGTCTTTCTTTCCCCCAGTTCTTTAAAATGCTGAGCCATCGCTCTGGTCTTCTTCCCTGTGCCATCCCCTTGCCTCCCCCAAGGGGTTACCACTAGTCCAGCGGTTCTCAACCTGTGGGTCGCGACCCCTTTGGCGGTCCAACGACCCTTTCACAGGGGTCGCCTAAGACCACCCTGCATATCAGATATTTACATGACGAGTCATCACAGTAGCAACATGACAGTGATGAAGTAGCAACGAAAATAATGTTATGGTTGGGTCACCACATGAGGAACTGTATTTAAAGGGCCAGAAGGTTGAGAACCACTGCACTAGTCTATGTTTTGTGTTCATTATCCCTTTGCTCTTTGAGGAATTATTTTCTCTCTTACACATAGACCCATAAACAGTGTTCTTTCAGCTTTGTTTCGTTTTGAGCTCTCGATGTTGAGTTGTGACCCCCTCGTGGAAGGAAGATGGGTGCAGGAGCAACCTGAAGGCAGGGGGGCCATTTAGAGGTGACTGTCATAGCCAGGAACCAGGTGACGAGGACCCGCATTAGGGCAACAGAAAGCGGAGAGGATCAACCCCAACTATTCCACAGGCAGTGTGCTCAAACCAAGGGATCGTTTCTACAAATAAAGAAAGAAAAGAAATGTACGCCCTGGCCTGTGTGGCTGCGTTAGCTGAGCAGCATCCCATGTACCAAGAGGTGACCAGTTCGATTCCCGGTCAGGGCACATGCCTGGGTTGTGGGCGCATCCCCCACAGGGTAGGCAGGAGGCAGCCGGCCTGTTTCCCTCTTCCCACCAACCTTCTGCTCTCTCTAAAAATCAGTGAAGACATATTTAAAAAAAAAAAAAAAGATATAAAGGAAGAGCTTCTTCAGAAATCTGCCCTCTGCGATGTCTCCAATACTAGAAATAGGGAACTGTTAGTTTACCTTCTTGACATAAATAGCTTGTATTTTGACCCTTGCTGTGCTGGTTCCCCGTGGTTGCCGGGGAACAGGGAAAGCAAACCCGTGCCTTCCTTCCTGGAGGGCCTGCGCGTGACGTTTCAGGGGAAGTCAGTGAAGTGCTCCTTGGAGGGTGTGTAAGCTGTGGCACTTCATGGTCCTACTGAGCAACTGCCCAGGTCTTGGTTTTTAACCCCAAAAACAGCCCTTCCTGGTAGGCCGTCATGTCTTGAGTTTGCTTTTTTCGTTCGCCACACCCGGGCTTTCCTCGTAATGTTTTTATGCAAACATCTCGCCACCTTTTTCTAACGTGTCCCTAGAACATTGCCATTGTGTTCAGAGTCGCTTTCTTAAAACCCAACGATGTGAGCAATGTTTGCAAACTGTCGTTAATTTACGGCTGTCCACACGCTGGGAGGTTTTTAACTTTACAATGAGACGTCCATTAGCCAGTTTTATGGAGACCAGAGCAATTAGCTTGTAATTTGGGGTTGGCTGGGAACAGCCACTGGTCGAAGGGGAGTCTGAGTAGCTCCAGAAGTCCTCCAGCGGGGGGCCATTGTGCTGGACCAATTGGACTTGGAAACTGGTTTGACTTGTTGGATCAGAGAACAACTATTCAGCAAGAGTGTTTTTTTGTTTGTTTTTTTTAAAGTGATCGCATGGGAAACTATAGATGGAATACAGCAATTGCCAGATTAATTTGTCATCTTTTTAAAAAATATATGAATATATATTGATTTCAGAGAGGAAAGGAGAGGGAGAGAGAGCGAGAGATAGAAGCATCAATAATGAGAGAGAATCATGGATCAGCTGCCTCCTGCACACCCCACACTGGGGATGGAGCCCGCAACCCAGGCGTGTGCCCTGACTGGGAATCGAACCGTGACCTCCTGGTGCATAGGTCGACGCTCAACCACTGACCCACACCGGCCAGGCTGTCATCTTTTGCGATGATACCCACTCCCAACTGCCCAGACATTCGGTGTCTGCTGGCAGGTCCCCGCGCCCCCTGACGGAGAGTGTACCACAGCGGCTTGTTGGCTCCGTCCACCTGCTCATTCTGTCCCTAGGATCCAAGGCCTGTGGGTGCGGGTTCCTGGTTCTCACTGCTGGTTCCCAGCCTTTCTCAGCGCACAGCAGAGACTGGGAAAATCCTTACAGAATGAATGGACAGCTCTCATCCATAATTTTATGCCTCGTTGTGACTGTGAAGCGTCTCTCTGATGCCATCCTTGTCTTCCAAGGAGGCCTCTGGAGCACGCCAGACAGTGAAATGTTCGTCTTTGTCTTCATCCCCTAGAAGGGAAGCACCCAGCTCCCCTGTGGGTCAGGGCACATCATAGACGCATAACGCTGGTGAGTGCTGGCTGTGTGCTGGGACTGGCCTGGCACTGCACGCAGACTCATTCATTTTATCTCCACCACAACCCTCTGAAGCAGATGCTATTACTGTCACCATTGAAAAAATAGAGAAACTGAGGCAGGGAAATTAAACCTACTTGCATGTAAATTTTGCCTTCCTTATTATGGAAAAGGGGGGGGGAAGCGCTGAGTGACAATGACAAAAACGTTTCTTCTATTTTTTTTTTTTTTTTTTATCAAACTTCAATGTAGACTCAGTAAAATAAATGCAATAAAAAGGACAGAAGGAGACTTCACCCCTGTGTAGCCTGGCATAGCGCTCCCGTGCATCATTGCCTAGCAACCTAGCAACAGTTCCTGAAACCCAGGCGGCCTGGAGCTCTGTTAAGGATAAATATGAGGAGGGATCCAAGGCAGCACACAACTCCTCTCCACCAGGTGGCACTCGTGCCCCCAGATGAGGGTCCCGGTGGGCCCGGTTCCGGTGGTGCTGGCAACGCCTTGGAAACAAGATCGGAGGGCTGGCGCTCAGCCCCGAGGGAGGCCGCAGCGGGTGTCCAGGCGGCCTGAGAGCGGAGGCCCCACTGGGCCCGCTGCCTGTCTGCTCTGAGAGGAGTAAGTGCTCAGGTGCACGGTCCCTGTGGTGTCGCGGACAGACGCGGGTCTGTTTCAAATCCAAGTTCAGGCCTCCTCAAATCCCAGCCCCACAGTTACCACCTGTTGGGCCCTGTCAAGTGACTTAACCTTTCTGTGTCCGGGATCCTCACCCAGGACATGGGGACGGTTGTGCCCACGTCACTCTGCACACCTGTGGGAACAGCGCTCGGCTCCTAGGCCCGAGTAAGCACTTCGTGAAATGGAATTCTCAGCGTGCACTTCCAGCGGCGGGGACTCCAGTGCAGTCAGTATTGCACTTGGCTCAGGACATGCCATCAAGGAGATGACCCTGCATTTCAGTGTTAAATGCTCGCGTGAAGCTATGGCTACTGACTAGGTAGATGTTAGACGGGCGTTGGGAGAAGAAATGGAGATTCAGCCTCTCCAGTGAGCTAGTCGCTTCTAGGTGCTGCTGCTGCAAAGATAGCCGGGCAGATGCTGCCCTCAGGAAGGCGAAAATCTAGCGAGGAGAAGAAACATTCAACAAATAATGACATACAAGCAATCCACTGCAAATACGCAAAGCGCCAGGTGTAACAGGAATGTAAACCAGATGAACTGAGTCTAGTCTGGGAGTCAGGGAAGGGCTCAAAGGAGAAGTGATAGAGAGGAAGTCAGGTCCTTAGCCAACAGGAGGGCGGGTATGAATTCCAGGCAAAAAAAAAAAAAAGAACATTTGCAGAGGCTCCTAAGTGGGAAGGAACTTGCTCAATTCAAACAACTAAGAACATTCCAGAATGGCCGAGAGGAGCAAGAGTGGGCAGAGAGGCTCGAAGCTGGAGAGGCTGCCGGTTGGGCAATAGGACCACGGAAAGATTTTACTAGAAAAGCGACGCGATCAGACATGTATTTTGGAAAGTCTTTGTTCTGTCTGGAATGGAGGAGCTGGGTTGAGGAGGGAAGGCTGGTTTGGGAAAGACCAGGACAGAGGCCTTTGTATTATTTTAGCCAAATGGTGACGGCAGCCTGAGCCGGCGTGGCCCGAGGCGATGCTCTGAGAGACACCAGGTGGGCATGGGCGGCTTAGCTGGCGAGAGGGCGGAGCCCAGGCTTAAGCAAGAGGGTGACGGGCTTGCCATTTCCACATGGAGGACGCTGGACAGGCGGCAGTGGTGAAGGGAGGCTCAAGTGTTCAGTTCAGGGTATTTTGAGTTTGAGGCACTTAACCAATATTCAAGAGGAGCTGTTAAGAAAGTAGTTAGGGCCCTGGCTGGGTGGCTCAGTTGAATGGAGTGTTGTCCCGTACAGGAAAAGGTGGCGGTTCCATTCCTGGTCAGGGCACATATGCAGATTGTGGGTTCCATTCCTGGTCAGGGCACATATGCAGATTGTGGGTTCCATTCCTGGTCAGGGTATGTGGGGGAGGCAACTGATCAATGTTTCTCTCTCTCTCTCCCTTTCTCGCTCTAAATATCAATACTTTTTCCCCCCCAAAAAGAAAGTACTTATAGGTGTGGAGCTCAAAAAACAAAACAACACAAAAAGAAGATTGTGGTTGTTTGTGTGGTTTTCGATGTTGTCAGCGGACAGATGTGAATGGAAACTGTGACGGGACCGTCTCAGGAGGGCGTGGAGCGAGGACAGGATGTCCTGGGACATCACCCTGGGGAGCCCACTATCTTCTAAACCGTAGAGACTAGGAATCTGAAGTCAGATGTGAAAACAGAGGCGCATCAGAGAGGAGGACAACCAGGAGGCTCAGCCGCCCCCCTCCCCCCGACAATCCTTAGGATGGGTTAGGGGTCAATGGCAATGTCAGCTACAGGGAAGCTGGGAAATGAAAAGCTGTCCTTTGCATTTGGGGACAAGGAGGCCATTGAGACTCTGTGGGATCCGCTCAAGGCTGACTGCAGTGAGTGGAAAAGTTAAATGGGAGGCAAGGAAATGGCGAGAAATACGCTATAAACATTTTCTACAAGAATGGCTAGGAGGCGGGTGCTCTAACCACTGAGGAAAACTGGCCAG
Source organism: Myotis myotis (assembly GCF_014108235.1). Lineage (NCBI taxonomy): Eukaryota > Metazoa > Chordata > Mammalia > Chiroptera > Vespertilionidae > Myotis > Myotis myotis. Next base: position 3,480,901 of record NW_023416390.1, read on the forward strand.
GGTTGTTGCCTGTTATTTTAAATACTAGAGGCCCAGCGCACGAAATTCATGCATAGGTACGGTCCCTAGGCCTGGCCTGCAATCAGGGCCATCTTCCCCAGCTGCCTGCAGCCGGCCCCGCCCCCCGCCGCCACCCACCCCCCGTTCCCCGTTCGCCATCGGGTGATCAGAGCCTGCCCGCTGGGGAAAGGGACCAAGAGGTGGTCAGTGCGCCTCATAGTGACTGGTCCAGCGATCATTCTGGTCGTTCTGCTGTTAGGATCAATTTGCATATCATCCTTTTATTATATAGGATACACTGCTAAAAGTGACAAATGTTTATTTGCGAAAACTTGTCAAATTTAGAAGTAAACAGATTGATTACAGCCATAAACTTGGAGCCTCTAAAATAAGAAGTAGTCAGTGTTAACATTGTGGTATATACCATTATTAATACACTAAGGCCCGATGCATGAAAATTCATGCAAGAGTAGGCCTTCCTTCCCCCGGCTGCCGGCACCGGCTTCCCTTCGGCACCTGGGACCCAGGCTTCTCTCCTCCGGCTGCCCACAGGCACCTGGGACATGGGCTGGCTTCCCTCCAGCCCCAGCTTCGTCAGGAAGGATGTCCAGCCCTTTTATTATTATAGATTATAGAAATGTAGCCTGATCTATTGGAGTTTGTTATTTAAAGAAGCCCCTGATATATTAGGGTGTATGTATGTGTTATTTTTGCTTCCTCCGTAAAAGGGGACAGTGGTATTGAGAGTTTCAGTGACCAAATATATTCAGTGAAAAATATAGCACAATTACTAAAAGAAATGTGAAAATGTTTTGCAGATTAGAAAAGGTTGAAAATTAGGTTTTTGGTAGCTGGGTGGGGTGGAAATGTAAATAGAGTGTACACTTGATTCTAATCTATGACATACCCGTGAAAATAGCTCTGTTGACTAACTCGAATGTCATTTCCTTCTCAATGTCTCCCATCTTTCTGGGGCAGTCTTATCCAGCGAGTTCCCCCATGCTCCTAATAGTGTGACTATCCATATTTAACAATATACTCATGATTGCCCTGGCTGGTGTTTCTCAGTGGTTAGAATGTCAGCCTTCACACCAAAGGGTCCCGGTTCGATTCCCAGTCAAGGGCATGTACCTGGGTTTCAGGTTCGATTCCCTGGCCCAACGTGTGGGAGGCAACCAATCAGTGTGTCTCTTTCACGTCAATGTTTCTCTCTCTCTCTCTCCCCCCCCCTCCCTTCCACTCTCTCTACAAATCAATGGGGAAAATATCCTCGAGTGAAGATTAACAACAGCAAAACAAAATAATAATAATAATAATAATATGCTCGTTATTTTAATAAAGATAGTGTATACTATGTTTCTATATTATGCTCTAAGGAGGCAATACAGTGTTGTGGTTACGAACATGGAGTTTCGGTTTAAGCAGCCCAAGTTCAACTTCCAGCCTTGCCATGAATGAGCCGTGACCCAGGATGAGCTAGGTGACCTCCCTGACTAGCTAATTAATGGTGTCCTCATTTATAAATGGGAATAATTGCACCTACTTAATGGAATTGTTGTGAGAGACAAGTAGGGCAATATTTGCAACATGCTGACCCGTCCCAAAGCACAATCGGTCAATCCCGGGCGCAATTACTTTTATTACAGAGCGTGCCACGCGGCTCTGCAGCTCCCGGGTGAGGCACGCTCTCCTCCCTAGACTGTGCACGCCCAGAGGCGCTGAGTCCGGCCCCAGCCTCTCGCCCGCCTCCCCGGGCAGCTCAGACACAGTAGCCAATCCCGACGTATTTGCTGGGGCACACCGAGCCATGGACAGTGCCAGATCCAATGCTCTCCCCCTCCCGCCCCAGGAATTCTGATTTTCAGGATAAATTCTAACTGCACATCACGAACCCTCATAAGCAATGTCTACAAGGCCGTTTCCACTTGGAGTGCAAGCTCGCGTTGAATGAGCACCTGCGATGTGGCGGGCTGTGTCCTGGCGCTTTCTCTCCATGGTGTTTAAGCCACTCTCTGAGCTGGGTGCCCTGTCTTCTCTGACAGACGGTGTTTAAGCCACTCTCTGAGCTGGGTGCCCTGTCTTCTCTGACAGACGGTGTTTAAGCCACTCTCTGAGCTGGGTGCCCTGTCTTCTCTGACAGACGGTGTTTAAGCCACTCTCTGAGCTGGGTGCCCTGTCTTCTCTGACAGACGAGGCAGCCGGGGCCCAGGAGGTCTTGGGGTTTCTGTGGGGCCCTCAGGGGAGCCACCAGGTCCCCTTCTCCCTGGGGTGCCCCGAGGTGAGGAAAAGCAGCCGCAGCCTTTCTTTTCTCTCTCGCAGAACATGTTATTTATTTCACCAGCTCTTTTCTTTTCTGGGAAAACAAACAAGAGAAATTCTTGCTTCATTCGTGATGGCCCCCTGCCGGGCCCAGGCAGGCCCCCTGCTCAGGATGCGGATGTGGGATGCGATGCGGGGAGGGTTACAGCACCCCATGGAGGGTCCGCGTCCGGAGGGTCCGGGCGGGAAATGTGTTTAAAAGGGGTTTGAAATAGGCCTTCAATACATGAAGATAATAATAACGATAATTGTCACCCCTGTGTGTAAAAACAACGAAGTCACCCGTGGAACCATAAAACTAGCGATAAGCTAAAAAAAAAGATGGGGAGCGGAGGCATTAAGAATTCTTTTAAAAAGCAGATTGCTCCCAAAGACAGCGCTGAATCCCGAGTGAGCCAGGCTGCTGCGTGCGTGACTCGCCGGCTCAGGCTGCCTCCGTGCAGGAGAGACGCTGTGAGGACAAGAGGAGCCTTGGGGTTGCTTTACTTCCAGGAAGCTGCCTGGCGTCCTTCCAGGCCCCACATTTGTTCCTCTGGCCCAGAAGCCTCCTGACTTGGGAAAATATTTTTACTTCCCTCCCCCTTTTCTGGACGTCCTACAAAGACCTGCGCTGGGATGGGAACCATTTTCTGGGTCCCAAAGGAGCCTGCATCCGCTGGAGAGAGAGAGAGAGAGAGAGAGAGAGAGAGAGAGAGAGAGAGAGAGAGAGAGAGAGAGCTGAAGGGAGCTGGGAGGGCCGTCAGGAAGAGGGCGAAGATGCTGGAAGAACGTTCCAGAACATTCCGCGCACACTTTCTTCGTTCATAGTAACATCCACCCTATGACGGACAGAATGGGATCCTGGGGAGCATCACATCATTTTCCCTCCACACACATCACAAAAGGTGCAGAACATGCCCCATTTAAAAGGACCAGGCGCCTGGCCTGTTTATTGTTTAAACACTTTCTTGTAGTTCACGTTCAGAATGAGGCACAGAACTAGCAGAAACCACTGTGTCAGATTGAGATCAACTGTTGTTCTTCTCTGAGGATATAAATAGGTTAGAAGGTGGGGGGGGGGGGGCACATCCACGACACAGGAATTCCGCCTTCTTTTGGCTAACATTTCCTTAATAATAATCTAAAGCACGTTAAGCAGAAAAATGGTTCCATCTAATGAAACTCCCTTCTGGTGCACTAGTAAGAGTTCGCGTGTGGAACAGGCCTCGGGTCGGTTTAAGGTGTGGAGCTAATTTCGTCCTGAGGGTGCGTGGTGCCGCTTCGGCAGAACTCTCTGGTGAAACAGGCAGCCCTTCCCAGGAAAAAGCCTTGGGAAATGCTATCACGGCAGCACCTTGTCTGGAATTAAGGGGGGGATTGCTTCTGGACTCAGCTCCTGGGGGGAGATCCTGTTCTGAATGGAGGGAATGAGTAACGTGGTGTCTGAAGAGTGGTGGGTGGCTGGGCCTGGGGGGTTCAGTTGGTGGGAGCATCGTTCCATGTACCAAAGAGGTTGGGGTTCGATTCCCCGTCAGGGCACACACCTAGGGTGCAGGTTTGATCCCCAGTCAGGGGAAGCAACTGATGGATGTTTCTCTCTCTCTCCTCTCTCTCTCTCTCTCTCTCTCTCTCTCTCTCTCTCTCTCTCTCTCTCTCTCTCTCCCCTTCTCCCTTCCTCTCTCTAAAAAAGGCCCAGTGGGGTAATGCCCTCATTCTGGATGCATCGTCGGCGCTCACTAAATGCTTGATCTATACATGTTGGAGGTGCTGCTAGTGTTGAGGTCACACAAGCTGTCGTTGGGAGCCCTCCAGAAGCAAGGAGGCTCGCTTCATCTCGCAGGTGGAGTCTGTCTTCCCTCATCACCCGGGGCTGCCTGCAGCTCAGGACCGGCCTCGGGGCTGGGAATAAGCGGTTACAGCGCTCACTGGCTCGGAGCTGCATCTTCAGACGCGGAGAGCGCGGAGAGCGCGGAGAGCGAGGCAAGCAGCACCTCTGAGTCTCTGTCGCCGCCCGTCTGCATTGGGTCGGCCGGGCCTCCCATGAGAAGCCGCCGTGCGTGCGGGAGGCCTCCCTGCGGGGGCTGCCTGCCCCTGTCCTGGGCTGAGGGCGCAGCCCTCGCCATCTGAAGCTCTCAGCTAGGAGACCGCTGGGAAGAGGGCTGAGAGGTGCGCTGAAGCTGCGTGGCGGACGGTCACCAAGTGTCTCATGTCTCCCTTAGGAGCAGCTCATTCGGCGGCTCAGGCTGCAGTTGGCGTGGCTGCGTCTGTCAGAATCATCCGACCCTTTGTGTGAACAGACTTGGGGGGACAGTGCGTACTGTGGCTGGGTGTGTGGAGCAGGGATGCTATGTCCTGTCTCCCCTCGCTGCCCCTCCCCCCTCCCTGCCTCCCCCGCCCCCTGCTGTGCCCTCATAACTGAGGGAGAGCAGGGCTGGGGCCCGGCTTACAGCCCCTCCCCTACCCGACCCTTCCCACTTCACGTGCAGCCTGAAAGAGGGGGCCGTGGGGTCCTCGCACCTTCTAGGTTGCAGAGGTCACGCTTTGCTTTTTGTGATTGCGCTTTTCCCTCCGTGCAGAAGGAGGGCGCTGGAGTCTGGTTTCGTCTCTTGCCCTCCATCCTGCTTCAGGCCAGGCCTGAAGGCACGGACAGGAGGTGGACGTCCCTAACCAGACTGACTCGGCCTCAGATGGAAGCCGTCTGGCTGTTGACTTAGGATTCACACCTATGGCCGGTGCTGGGATGCCATCGCACGGCTACTGTGGGATCTGTCTCCCAAGTGGCCGTTGTCATGTGGACCACTGTCACCTTGGCTAGGCGCCAGCGTGACGGGGCCCTGGTGCAGGGCATGGAGCGAGCCAGGCCAGAGCGCTGAGGAGGCTCACCCTCGCTGCTCCTCCTCCTCCAGGCAGGACCAGGGGGAGCTGGTAACAGCAGGGGAGCGGACGGCTGGGAGGGACAAGCCCAGGCGCCCAATTCCATGCCAGGCGAACGGGAGACACGCTGCCGGAGCATCTTGAAGTACAGCTCCAGGCCGCATGGCGTAGCTGTGGCAGGACTGGGAACACCTAGAGCAGGGGTGGGGAACGTCCGGCCCACGGGCCACATAAGGCCCTCCAAATCACTTGGTCCGGCCTGCCAAGGCAGTAGGGGACGTTAATGAAATGTTTGACCAAATACAGCAGCCTCCTTTTTCCCCCTTATAAATGTAAATTATTATTATTAACCATAAATCCAGAAAATTAGAAGTTTGGTAAGTGAGCTTATATCCAAGTGGACAAGTCTTCCTGTTTGCCCACTTCTCTCTGCTCTGCCTGGTCTGGGCGGAGCCAGGCTCAGCTGGGCTTTCTGCCCATCCTTGCTGACTTATTTTATTTATTGTTGACAGTATTACAGATGTCTCCCACACCCCCTCTCCACCCCCGTTCCTTTATCCCCTCTGCCCGGCCCGTACCCTCCTGACTAATTCCTAGGTGGATAATTTTGTATGGCCTGAGAATGATGTTATAAATATCCAAATGGCCCTCGGCAGAAAAAAGGCTCCCCACCCCTGACCTAGAAAAAGACACTTCAGTCAGCAGGGAGGTGGCTGATGGAAGAAGGGTGTTTGTAGTCTGTGGATTAAAATCAGGACAGAGCCCTGGCTGGTGGCTCAGTTGGTTGGAGCATCATCCTGTGAACCATAAAGGTTGTGGGTTTGATACCTGGTCAGGGAACATACCTAGGTTTCCGGTTCAATCTCTGGTCAGGGCACGTACAGGAGGCAGCTGGTCCACGTTTCTGTCTCTGTCTCTTCCTCCCTTCCACACTCTAAAAATCAGTGGAAAAAATATCCTCGGGTAGGGATTAAAAAAAAAAAAAAAAGCATAGGCTTTGAAGTCAAGAGTATGAATCCCAGCCCACGGCTTAATAATTGTGTGACTCTTGTGAAAATTACTTAATCTCTCTGAACCTTCATTTCCATTTCTCTAAAATGGACATGATTAATTTACCTGCCATTTAGGGATTCTGTGAGCATTAAATGAAGTAAGTGCCTGGCTTATCATAGGCACTTGAAAACTTATACATCTAATAACTACCTCTTTAAGGAGCTTTAGAGGTCAAGAGAAAGGAACCACTAGGCTGATAACTCAGACTGATTATTGATTTAGCTGATGATCACAAACGTCTCAAAGTGGGAATGGTCTCTCACGCTCACAGTGTGCCGACACCTCTCTCCCTCCACGTGGACCCATGCGTTCAGGACCTTGAGAAATGTAAGCTACAGCAAGGACGGCTGACAAGGCGTGTTTCAGAAATGGCATGTTTTCGGCATTTGAAAAGGTAGGACCGAAGCTGCTGTTTTAAGAAATCCACATAAGAAGTTCCACGTTTCATTGGCTCTGTGACTGGGAGGCACGAACAGGAATGGTTGCCATGAGTTACTTCCTGTTAACAACTCCGTTGATGAGACTGAGTATTAAGTGGGAATTTTCCCACAGCAATGTTCTCTTCCAGGGGCTCAGAGAACAGAAGCGAAAACGAAAACGGTTCCTAGCTGAGGCCTTCATGCCGGCAGGATGGTTTTATAAGACACTTAGAGCTTCAGGCAGGCGTCTGCTTCCGTTCGTGTGGAGCTGAGCCACGGCCGGCGAGGCACCAGTCAAGTGGGATTTGTGCCAACTCCGGCCCATGGCTCAGGTGTGCTGTGCGTGGCCAGCGCTCCCGCTACCTGCGCTGGAGGCTCCACTTGACCCCCAACAACCGGCCTTCTTCAAAACCGTTACCTGTTTCCAATGGACCTTCTGCTGCCAAGCTCTTACCGGGAGCACATCGCGGGGCCAAGATGTCTTTGCTCCTCTGACAACCCTCGCAGACGCTGGCCCCCAAGTGGAGCCCACAGGCTGCAGGAGCACAGCGCCCGGCCTTTCGCTGCCCCCGAATGGTGCCTGAAAGAGTTGGCATGAATTCCAAGGGCGCCTGGCTTGCTGATTCTAAAAACACACTTGTTGCCCGGCTGGCGTGGCTCAGTGGTTGAGCATCGACCTATGTACCAGAAGGTCACAGTTCAGTTCCCGGTCAGGGCACATGCCCAAGTTGCAGGCTCCATCCCTAGTTTGGAGCATGCAGGAGGCAGCCCATCCATGATTCTCTCTCATCATTGATGCTTCTCTCTCTCTCTCTCTCTCTCGCCCCCCTCCCTCCCTCCCTCCCTCTCTGAGAGCAATAAAAATATGTTTAAAAAAAAATAAAAAGACAGTTGCATCAAGGAAGTGATGGTTATTTAACTACATGAGCAGATAAGCAGGAAACATGAAGAAAAATCGTGCAAATTGGGTTCCTTCTGCAAACACATGACCACTGCCGAATAAACAAGTCCGGTGTAAGTGTGAACAGACCTTCCCCACTTACTGCAGGCAGAGCTGTGCTCTGAGCAGCGGTCTGCTACTTCCCAAGGAACTTCCTTATTTATCCCTCGATCCAAAATTAGTGCCTTAATTGGAAACAGCCATAAACAAATATGACGGGAGAAATCCCTGGGGCTCCCTCCTCCCACACCCTCTCCCCCACACGCATTTTTCTGCTGCTTTGCCTCCTCCACTCTCCCTGCCTCCGTGCCCCACACGAGGACCCGCAGTGGCCTGGCTTTCTGCAATCCCTTCCCAAGTCTCTTGAAAGAGAGCTACATCCCACATTGACAGGAAAGAATTAAATTCACATCAATATGAATCAATGATGTTTCAAATCTAAACAAACTTCAATAGCATCACAGTATGGACTTGCGTTCACTGCTGGTTTCTACCGTCCTGGCCGCTCTGTGCTTCTTGGGTTGGCCTGTCCCGCCGCCCACTGTTCAGGGGTGAGACATGGGGCCTCCGGCCTGAGCAGCGGCTCCTGCCCACTGGGAGGGAGCTCCCTCTTCCTCTCGTCCATCTCCTCCTGACTTCTCGCCTTCCACCCGTTTCTCTTTCCCTGCTTTTCCTTATCGGACCTCCCTTCCCCACCCTTGATCTCGCTGTAATTAGCTCGTTAATAACAGGGAAGAGGCAAAGGGGATGTCAGATATCATGGGCTCGTCATTTGGGCAGCTTGGCCAGGAAGCTGGAGTTTCAAACCCCCCAGGGATCCAACTATGAGGAGATAGACTCACACCCAGTAACGTGGGGGAGGGGGGACGGGGGAGACAGTGCTTGCTGTCAGTCACGCCTGGGAACAGAAGTCATTGGCCAGAATGAGTGTGACCCCTGCAAGCGCAGGGAAACTTGGGGATACACAAACCCCCGAACAAAGGGATTCGCCCTCTTGGCCTCTCGGGACTCATTGCTCAGGGCGCACTCTTGGTTCCTGGCCTTCACCCCACGGCCGTGCGGACCCGCGTGCAGGGGTTGCGGGTGGCTGGCCTGAGGCTGACCGGACCGGCTCCAACCTGGGAGGCAGCTCTGGACACCGGCTCTGATTCTAGCTCCACTGAAGCCCCAGCCCCACGTCTTCTATGACTGGACTGAAGCAATTGGACTTGGGAAACCCAGGGTGTGAGTCCACAGAAACAAAGCTTTCCGCCACCTCACAGAGCATTCCTTTTCTCGGGACATCACAAGAAGTCCACCCCCGGGGAGATGAGGCGTGGCCCTCTCCCATGACAGCAGCCTTATCATCGAGGAATTCCTCAGCCATGTGGCTTTCCTCCCATTCACCTCAACGCCGTCTTCATGAAGAGGCATGTGCTGATCGCTGGCCTGCTGGTCCGGCCTTGCCCTGCTCTCTCTCCAGGGGGCGTGCTTCCAGCTCCTGCTGTCTGGCTTCCCTGTCAGCTGAGTCCATGGGAGGCATCATGGGAGACATCATGGGAGAGCGTGGGTGAGAGCAGGAGGGAGCAGGGACTTCCTCCTCCTCTCTTTCTAGGGAGCAGTTCTCTGGCCCTGGCTGCTTCTCACCTCGACTCCAGCTGCTGTGGTTAGCTCCTTCCTTTGTGGCCTCAGGGCCTGGCAGGAGCCCTCCCTCTGTGCTGCTGCCCTCTCTCCTCTCTGATAGTTCTGTCTTCCAGGTTCTGATAACACCACCTTCTCTTTCCAGCCCTGGGAGTGGGTGGCCTCGGGGGGAGGAGGAGGGAGGATAATGGCTTCTGATTGTTGTTAATCTTCGGGTCACCTCCACCATCCCCACTTAACTCCTTGGTTCTGGTTCTCCCATCCCACGGATGGATGACAAGTTCCTGTATTAAATTCCCTCTGTTTGAAACACCTACTGTGGTTTCCATTTTCTTAACGGAGCCCTGACTGAAATAGAGGGCTCGAGACTATAAGAGGAGTCCTAGCCGGTTTAGCTCAGGGGATAGAGACTCAGTCTGCAGACTGAAGGGTCCCAGGTTTGATTCTGGTCAAGGCCACATACCCAGGTTGCAGACTCGATCCCCAATAGGGGGCGTGCAGGAGGCAGCCAATCAATGATTCTCTCTCATCATTGATGTTTCTCTCTCCCGCTCCCTCTCTGAAATCAATAATAAAATAAAATATATGAAAAAAAGCCAATAAGAAGAACAAACAGCAGCAGCTTCCTTCCGGGGCGGTGGCCGCATGGAGGACAGGCACGGGAGCCCCACCGCTCTGTCCGCACACCTGGCCCTTGGCATCTCTCCCTCCGGCTGCCCCTGAGTCCTGTCTTTTTCTAATGCACTTCCATCTAAAACCAACTGAGAAACTATAACCTTTGGAGCCTCTCAGAGCTCAGGCCTTAGGAAGTCTTCATAAGCCGAATCCAGATGACAGCAAGTCCTCAGAGACTGGCATAGTCATTAGAGGGGTGAGCGAGGTCCCTAAACCACCTCCTGGAGGAAGGCAGCCCCCTGAACAGCGATGCCATCTCAAACCGGCACCCGCACGAGAGAGAAGCCAGGACTGCGTTTGCGCCATCACAGCTTGGGGTGGTGATTTGTTACAACATTTACTCAATTGTAGTTGAGGAGACTATGAGCTGTGGGCGAGGAGATAATCCTCAAGCAATAGCTAAAATCTTGAAAGTCTAACTTACATAAATAATACTCACAGGACAAATATACATAGTTGGGTTGATTGCTGCACTGATGAGGTTGTCAAATGTATCCCGGAGTAATGGAATCTTCCTTGTAGGCGACCCAATCAGCATGGAAATGTGTAGACTGATGTATTAGTCGTCCTGCCAATGTTGAAAGAGACCAAAAACTCCTGGGCACGAGGGGTTAACCATAAGTTTGATGTAGGAAGACAGTAAAGGTTACAAGAACAACTAAAACAACAGACAAAAGACCAGCAACAACAGCAAAGTCCCACAGCAGCAGCTCAGACCACCAGTTCTTGGGGGGCGGGGGTGGGGGAATGTGATGTGCACGATCTTTCCCTAGGCTTCCTTCCGGCTTGTATACACACCATAAGCCTCTCACAGCTCACAGCACTGAGGACCGAACTCATACAGCTCACAGCACTGAGGACCGAACTCATACAGCTCACAGCACTGAGGACCGAACTCATACAGCTCACAGCACTGAGGACCAAAAGGGGTTCTATGAAACAGGGTGACCTGATGGTGCTTCCTAACTGGGCAGGGCATTTTGGGGCGTCACGCCCCAGGCCTACAACTTTTTTAGTAAAAGTTTGCCGTTGTCTTAGGCAAGGCCTGCCCGTAGTTTCTGTGCATCCAGGCAACTTTGAAACACCTCTTGGTCGACCCCTCCTCCTAAGTGTGACCACCCTCGCCCTGGCGGGGTAGCTCAGTTGGAGAGTGTCGTCCCGATATGCCAAGGTGGCGGGTTCGATCCCCGGTCAGGGCACAAACAAGAATCAACCAATGAATGCATAAGAAAGCGGAACAACAAATTGACGTATCTCTTTCTCCCTTCTGTTCCCGCTCTCCAATCTATAAATTTAAAAAATGCTTATGTTCAAGTGTGACCCCCTGCAGAGAGCGCCTCAGCGTGTGGCCTCTCCTGTAACCTGGTCCCCGCCTCGCTTCCTCCGCCTTCACGCCATCTTCCTGGCTTCCCTCCTCAGCGCCAGGTGCATTCACGAGGCTGCAGACGGCCGTGTCCTGGGAGCCGTGTCTCAGCCTGTGGAGATCTTGCTCCCGGGCGTCGTCTCTGTTGGGCTCAGACAGATTTTGATAAAATTCTCCACGGGCTTGCGTGTTTCTTACGCTGAGAGCTGTCATTCCCAATGTCCAGGCTAAGGCTGGGCTGCGCCTGCGGGGTGAGCGAGGGAAGCAGATGGCGCATCTTCCCTCTGAGCCCCCGGGACCCCTGCGCTTCCCCCTCCTGAGCCCCTGCCTTGCCCACAGGGCTTCACAGCCAGGTGCTCTGGGAGATGTGAGGGCCTTTCCCCTTCCCCTCGGGTGGGCGTGTCCCACCTGCTCTGCACCACGGCCTGGGGGTGCCAGTCACGTGGTTTTAACCGTTGCTGTGGCCAATGGTCCTGAATCTCACCGACAGCAGCGCGTCTTCGTTAAGGAACGTGGGAAATACCTGCCCAGAGCAGGGGTGTGACACTGTGAGGCCACATCCTCCTGGGAGAGCCCCCAGGCTGGCCAGCCTCCTTCCCAGGGAAATACGCGTAGGTGCCACGAGTGGGAGTGAGCATGGTCCTGTCTGTGTGTGTGTGTGCATGTGTGTGAGTGCTTGTGCACACCACACACACACACACACACACACGCTTTGACATACATCTCAGCAGGCTTGCTGATTCCAGTTTAAGGATCCCCCACCACTAGCCACATGGTGCTTGGTCATATATTCTTTTGGGTACTGTCTATGTAAGCAACTATGGTTTTATAATCAACTTGTTTTCTTTCCATTTACCTTCTCTTAGATGATAAATTTAATGTCAAAATACAAAATCTTGCCCTGGCCAGTGTGGCTCTGTTGGTAAGAACATCGTCCCACACGCCGAAAGTTGCGGTCCCATTCCTGGTTGGGGCACACACCTAGGCTGGGGGCTCAGTTCCGGTCAGGGTAAGTATGGGAGGCAACTGATGGATATTTCTCTCTCTCATCCCCTCTCTCTAAAATCAGTAGGCATAGCCCAGCAGTGTGACTCAGTGGTTGAGCGTCAACCTATGAACCAGGAGGTCACGGTTCGATTCCCAGTCAGGGCACATGCCTGGGTTGCAGGCTTGATCCCCGGGGGATGGGATCATGAAGGAGGCAGCCGATCCATGATTCTCTCTCATCGTTGATGTTTCTACCTTGCCATCCCTCTCCCTTCCTTTCTGAAATAAAAAAAAATATATATTTAAAAAATAAAATCAATAAGGATGTCCTCAGGGAAGGATTAAAAAACAAATATTTGAGCTTATTAGAAAAACAGAAAACAGAACCTGTCGGACACTCTGGGAAGATCTTCCTTCTTGGGGACGAACCCTGAGGCAGACAGTTCCACGTCTCACCTGTACAGCAAGGCTGCAGTGAGGGGATAGGAACTGTGTTGCACATACACAGCGCCCCCCGCCTGCTGTGGAGACGGCTCTCTCACTGACAGCACGAGACGGCGCCGCGGGACAGAGATTTATGGGGTGCTATTGCCGGGTGCATGCGCTTGCTGCTTCCTGCGGTGAGAGACCCGCCACAAAAGACTTCCGCTTGGGGATGGATGGGGGGCCCAGGGCAACAAGTCTCCTGTAACGAGTCACCGCAGAGGCGGCCGAGGCGGCCCTGCCATCCCCGCGGGCCATCTGGACTGTGCTGCTCATCCCCTTGGCCTTTGCTATGGTCTGTCGTGCGCTGGACTCCTGGTCCTGACTCTGCGAAGTGCCCACTCGTGAGACAAGTACTGAGGAGATGAAAGGCCATCGGTCCTGAGCCATTGTCGTCTTCCCCTGCCCTGTGAGCAAGAAATAAATGGCTAATGTGGCCCCATACATCTTCCGGAGTTTAAAGGCTCATTGACTAAACATGTTTATGGCTTGACCTGGGCAGGAAGCTAGGAGAAGCGTATGTCCTGGCCCTGAGGTGGTGCTAGAGGCCACGGGGGAACGTTCCTGATGAGCGGAGGGTATCTGTTTCTACAGAAATGCGAATTCTCTAGCATTAAGGCATGAGAGCATAGACCAGAAGTACAGGAGATGGCAGTTCCAAGATTGAGTAAAAATAAGAAAGTGGCTTTCTTTTTTTATAATTTTTGTTCTTATTTTATTTTTTCATCACCATTTATCCCCCCATACCCTCTTCCGCTTCCACCCACCCCTATACTCCCAAATTGGCTTTCTTTTAAACATTTGTTGCTATTTGTTGTGGAACAACAAAGTGATGTTTCTCTCTCTCCCTTCCTCTCTCTCCAAAACCAGCACCACCACCACCACCACCAATAATAGTAATAGTAATAATAATAATATGTGGGAGAAACTAAGATGGCGGCATAGGTAAACACTGGGAATTCGCCGCCTCTCACAACAATTGAAAATTACCGCAAAGGACTGAGCAAACATCATCCAGAACAACAGGAAGGCTGGCTGAGTGTAAATTCTACAACTAGAAGGAAAGAAAAGCACGCTGAGAGCCAGAGGCGCTGCGGAGGTGAAGTGCAGAGGTACGGCGGCTCACGTGCGCGAGGAAAGTGGGTGGCACCTGAGGACGCGGCTGTCTTTTTGAATCACAAACTCCCGACTGCTCTGAACTCCGGTTCCGGGAAGTCTCTGGGGACCCAGGACTCATAGGGGGAGCGGCTGGTCTGTCCGGCAGCGGGCGAACTTGAAGGCGGCTTTCCCTCAGAGGTGCTTGCAGCAATTAGCGGGTCGCGCGACTCCAGGCGGAGAATCAGCCATAGCTCCTTGATCCGCCCTTTGACTCCCTGAGACCCCGCCCCACCCAGGCTGCGGCAGAGGCTTTTGCATGTGAATGTACCTAACTGCAGCTGAGCCAGGCAGACCCGGAACTTCCAAGAGAAGGCCCAAGGCCCCACAGCGGCTTGCATTGCTTCATAGCTGAGCCTCTTCGTGGCTCCTGCTGTGTGGCCTCAGGCAGAGGCTGAATTAGCACCTCCTTAGATCCAGGAGCCACTGTACCCAGTGGTCAGAGGGGGACCATCCAGATTGCAGTTCCTCAGATCCATAAGGGACACACTCAGGGAGCAGACTCAGTGAGCACCAAAAGCCCCACTGAGCAAGTCTTGCCCCAGAAGGGTGTCTTCAGCACAGAAGTTCTCCCACTTTAGACACAGCTGATTCTCACAGCCAATTGGCCTGGAGGTCAATTCCTCCCAGTGATCCTACAACAACCAAGGCACCAAGAGTGCACCAAGAGTGTCCACCCCAGGTAACTGGGGAGGCTGAGCTACTGGGCCCTACAGGACACGTGGCGCACAGGGCCACTCTATCAACACAGGGAAGCTGCGAAAATGCGGAGACAAAGAAACAGGTCACAAATGGCAGAAATGGAGGAAAGCAAACGACTGGATATAGAGTTCAAGGCCACGTTTATAAGGTTTTTCAAGAATTTTATGGAAACCGCCGATAAATTTAATGAATCCCTCAATAAGTATAGTGAGACCATGGAGGACATGAAAAAGGACCAACTAGAAATTAAGCATACACTGACTGAAATAAAGAATAATTTACAGAGATCCAACAGCAGACAAGAGGATCCCAAGAATCAAGTCAAAGATTTGAAATACAAAGAAACAAAAAATACCCAACCGAAAAAGAAAAAAGAAAAGAGATTCCAAAAATATGAAGATAGTGTAAGGAACCTCTGGGACAACTTCAAGCGTACCAACATCAGAATTATAGGGGTACCAGAAGGAGCGAGAGGGCAAGATATTGAAAACCTTTTTGAAGAAATAATGACAGAAAACTTCCCCCACCTGGTGAAAGAAATGGACTTACAAGTCCAGGAAGCGCAGAGAACCCCAAACAAAAGGAATCCAAAGAGGACCACACCAAGACACATCATAATTAAAATGCCAAGAGCAAAAGATAAAGAGAGAATCTTAAAAGCAGCAAGAGAAAGACAGTCAGTTACCTACAAGGGAGTACCCATACGACTGTCAGCTGATTTCTCAACAGAAACCATGCAGGCCAGAAGAGAGTGGCAAGAAATATTCAAAGTGATGAATAGCAAGAACCTGCAACCAAGATTACTTTATCCAGCAAAGCTATCATTCAAAATAGAAGGTCAGATAAAGAGCTTCACGGATAAGAAAAAGCTAAAGGAGTTCATCACCACCAAACCAGCATTATATGAAATGCTGAAAGGTATTCTTTAAGAAGAGGAAGAAGAAAAAGGAACTCTTACCATTTGCCACAGCATGGATGGAACTGGAGAGCGGATAAATACCACAGGATCTCACTCATTTGTGGAATATAATGAACAACATAAACTGATGAACAAGGACTGATCCAGAGACGGAGGGGCATTGATTGGACTGTCGGGCCTTGGAGGGAAGGTAGGGGAGGGTGGGGGTAAGGGGGAAAGATCAACCAAAGGACTTATATGCAAGCATATAGGCCTAATCAATGGACATGGACAACGGGGGAGGGTGAGGGCATGAGTGGGGGGGGGGGTAGAGGGTAACGTGGGGACAAGGACACATATGTAATATCTTAATCAATAAAAAATATATTAAAAAAATAATAATAATATGTGACAACTGGAAGATCACTCAGGATGTTGGCAAGATCAGTTTTAATGCTGTCGTAGGAGCAAAGGGTGGGGGTATGAAAGAGGCAAGAAAGCAGACAGAAACCATTACAAAGTTTTCCCAAACTTGATGGTGGGAGAGAGCTCTTAAGACCCAGGCTCCCTTCGCAGTAAACATAAGAAATGCAGCCTTACTACCTCAAGATTCGGATCAGATAGAGCCCCCTTTCCAGAGGTTCACAGCTCAATCTTTCGAACCCTCCCACCCACCAAGCAGACCTTTTCCTAACAATATTTTACTTACAATTTTTTTTTCTAAGAACTTCCTGATGGGCCAGGGTACAGCATCATCCACTCCTCAGGGCACTGATGGCTGCCACCCCCTGGGGTGACTCAGCAGAGTGACGGGGGCTGGGGGTTTCCGTCTTTAAACTCCAGGGTTCCTTTTGCGAGCAGAGTGTCATGGATGAGCTATTACTGAGAGGAAACCAGGTAGAACTCGGTGCTGCCATAGCAACTAGCGTAGGCAGCAGCTCATTGGGGATCTGCAGACTCCACAGGTATGTTCTCACAGGTATGTAGTGGGTCCCCCAGTTCTGAGGGCTCTCACAGACACAGGCTCCTGGCCCCCATCTCTATCGGCTCTACCTAAAGACCTTGACTTTATTCTCTCTTCCGCATGAAGGCAAGGCTATCACCTTGGCCCAAGGATCTTAGATGCATTCATTGCCCTTAGCAGCTTGTGTCTTCTCTGCAGTAATTCTCCTTTGAGGGGCCGTCATAGCCAACCAGCAGGCTGGGAAGGAGGACTCCCCCCTGCACCCCTACCCACTGCGGAAGCCTCCCACACATGCCCGCGCCCCGGGGGCCCACGGCTTATGAAATAGAAAGAAGGTCCTCTTCCATTAAATAGTGTGCAATGAAGACGCTCAGCCGGTGTGGCTCAGTGGTTGAGCGTCGACCTATGAACCAGGAGGTCTTGGTTTGATTCCCAGTCAGGCAGGGCACATGCCCAGGTCATGGGCTCCATCCCCAGTATGAGGTGTGCAGGAGGCAGCTGATCCATGATTCTCCCTTCCGCTCAGAAATCAATTAAAAAATATATACATTTGTAAAAAAGAGTGTGCAACACAGAGACCCCAGGACCTTGCACGCGGCGCTGCCGAGCTGAGCTGGCTGTGGCCCTCAGCGCACCCTCGCACTCGCAGGGCCGTGTTCAGCTTTGCGCCTTTCTAACACGCCTCGGTGGGGGTCGCCCAGCGCTGACATGGCTGGTGGGAAGCCTCAGACAAAGTCCGCGGCAGTATATTTTCTCACGAGGGCCAGTTCAGAAACGCAACCAGAGCAGCTGTACAGCTCCATGTTTTGTTTAAGATAAAAATAGCTTTGTTATTTCTTTCCTGATTATAAAAAGAACACATGTTTATTATCCCAAAAACTTGAACATTGTTTGTATGAAGAAAACGTCAGTACAACTTGAGATGCCACAGTCCACAGGGGCCGCGGTTTACAAGAGACTCGGGTTTCCTTAGTACTTGACAGCGTGGACTGGAACCATGTCCGGGAGGCTTGTCAGGCACCCAGGGCGGAGGAGGGCTGGGGCGGGCGAGGTCGGGGCCTGGCAAGAGGTCCCCGAGGGAGAGTCTAGGACTGTGTCTGCTCCCTTCTCCTAGCCACGCGGACACAGCGGCAGCGTGTCGTGTCTGCTGGGAAAGGCCACGCGTGCTTTGGGAGCCGGGCTGCTTGTCCGCGCGGCGAGCTGTGCCTCGGTGCTGGTCTCTGAAGTTCCTCCGCGTTTTCAGAGTCGAAGGAGATGCCACTGTGACCCCCCAGCAGGACCCGCCCTGCTCTGCTGCGTTGCGCTGAGATCCATCTGGAAACAATGACTGAGAGAGGGCGGCTCACTTTACCGGACATAGCACCGAGTGACGGAGCTGCTCCCGGCTCGACAGTGGTGACCGAGCGCCTGGTGTGTGTCCAGGCCAGCGATGGCGAACCTTTTGAGCTCGGCGGGTCAGCATTTTGAAAAACCCTAACTTAACTCTGGTGCCGTGTCACATATAGAAATTTTTTGATCTTTGCAACCATAGTAAAACAAAGACTTCTATTTTTGATATTTATTTTATATATTTAAATGCCATTTAACAAAGAAAAATCAACCAAAAAAATGAGTTCGCCTGTCACCTCTGACACGCGTGTCATCGGTTCGCCATCACTGGTCTAGGCGCTGGGGACACAGCAGTGGTCCAGAGTCGCACGTCCTGCCCCCTGGGATGCTCATCTTCCCCGAAGAGGCAGGCTGAGAACCTGCCGACACACGGGCACGCCTGCTCCTCGCCCTGCCTGATGTTTCCACGTTTGGTGTTGGTTTATTTAGTTAGAGGTCCCTAAACATGCATTATAGGCTATCTTGGTTGTTAATATGTGGAAATGTTTATTGTTTGTATATTATTTTTTATTGATTTCAAAGAGGAAGGGAGGAGAGAGAGAAAGAAGCATCAGTGATGAGAGAGAATCATCGATCGGCTGCCTCCTGCACGCCCCACACCGGGGATCGAGCCCGAAACCTGGGCATGTGCCCTGACCAGGAATTGAACTGTGACCTCCTGGTTCACAGGCCGGCACTCAACCACTGAGCAATACCGGCCGGGCCGTTAAAGTGGTTTTGAGCTAAATAATTCTCTTTCTCCAGCAGCATTTTCATTTTCTATCACCTGTGATGATTGTGCGCACCGGCTCAAATAAACGGGCAGTGAGTTTTGGGGACTGAAGCAGAAGCAGGATATTACCTCACACGTTGGCTACACGCCTCTTCGTTGGGAGTGGACGGCCAGAGGTTCCTCCTTGGCCAGATTTGCTTTTCCTCACGGTCCTTGCGGGTCTCCTCGGCAACGAGATGACCAGGTCCAGTTATCGTTAGAAAAATGAAAATGCTTTATAAAAAAGACTGAAAAAATGCTTAGTCGTTTTTTTAGATTGATTGCTTATTGAGCAGCAAGATTTGGCCATAGCGGTACTAACTTGCTACAGCTTGAGAGGAAATAAAAAAGACAATTATTTTACTAGTCAAAATGGCAAAATGCTAAATTATAAAATGTCAAGGGAACACTTGACATTCTAAATGACACGCAACCACTGAGGCACACCAGCCGGGCAGGGAACCAATGTAGGCGATTTGAATTTATTTCCAATGGGTCTGTCATTTATTCGAGGAATCAGTGTTCTGAGCTGTAGACAAAAGCATTTCGTGAGGAAAAAATTACACTTGAGTTTCACTGCCCGATTTCAGCGCTCAATTTCAAGGTTATGTTTTTATAAAGAATAGTTGTTTTTTGTTTTCATAGAGTCTGGTACCAATGAAAAACCCTATCAGGGAGCTCTTCCAGTTCCTCTCTCTTTTTTAAAAAAATATATTTTATTGATTTTTACAGAGAGGAAGGGAGAGGGGTAGAGAGCTAGAAACATCGATGAGAGAGAAACATCAATCAGCCGCCTCCTGCACACTCCCTACTGGGGATGTGCCCGCAACCAAGGTACATGCCCTTGACCGGAATCGAACCCGGGACCTTTCAGTCCGCAGACCGATGCTCTATCCACTGAGCCAAACCGGTTAGGGTAGTTCCTCTCTTTTTATCTTCCAAAAGATTTAGTGATTTTTCCAGCCTGGGAGAAATCCTATCAGTCTTTTTATCCTCTACTATTTTTGTTTTCATTTATCTACTGTATTAATAAAATTCATTTTAAGTTTTAATTGATGGATAATTGACATTCATTAGTTTTAGGTGTACAATGTAATGATTTGATATTTGTATATATTGTGAAGTAAACACCACAATAAGTCTAGTTTACCTAGTCATCATACTAGTTACAACATTTATTTAATTTTTTAAAAATATATTTTTATTGATTTCAGAGAGGAAGGGAGAGAGGAGAGAGAGATGGAAACGTTAATGATGAGAGAGAATCATCAATTGGCTGCCTTCTGCACGTCCCATACTGGGGATTGAGCCCGCAACCCCGGCATGTGCCCTTGACCAGAATCGAGCCTGGGACCCTTTAGTCCGCAGGCCGATGCTCTATCTGTTGAGCCAAACCAGCTAGGGCCATTTATTTAATTTTTAATAAATATATTTTCATTGATTTCAGAGAGGAAGGGAGTGGCAGAGAGAGAGAGAGAAACATCTATGGATCGGCTGCCTCTGTAGGCTCCCCACTGGGGATTGGGCCTGCAATCCAGGCATGTGCTCTGACCCGAAATGGAACCGTGACCTCCTGGTTCATAAGTTGACACTCAACCACTGAGCCACACCAGCCGGGCAGTTACAGTTAAAATTTTATTTATTGATTGATTTTAGGGGAAGGGAGAGAGAGAAACATTGACTTGTTGTTCCACCCATTTATGCATTCACTGGTTGATTCTCGTATGTGCCCTGACGGGGATCGAACCCGCAACCTTGGTGCCTCAGGACAATGCTCATCCACTGAGCTACCTGGCCAGGGCTGAGTTATAACATCTTGTATTTTTCTCTTGTGATGAGAACTTCCAAGCTCCACTCTTCTAGCTACTTCCTACCTACCCATTATTGAATACTTGGAGTAAGAATTGTGATTTTGTTGCTGAGTCCTAGAGGCTGAAAATGCTACTGAAATATTTTTTATAATACCTAATTTGAATTTCCAATAACATTTTAAGCAGTAACCATTTATTTCTAAGGTACTCTTTAAGTACATAAGAAAGATTTTCTTTTGCATGAAACTATTTAAGAAATACGCATTCAGTGCTTACTACATTTGGAGCACGATTCTGAACGAGGGGATGTATACTAAAGAAATCAGACAACACAGATGGTCCTGCGTATCGCACGTTCTTCATCCTGGGATTCAGCCAACCGCGGACTGAAAATATTTGGAAAAGAAGGCGACGCTGTTGCTGACATGTACTTACAGCCAGGCCGATGGTGGTTGTATCTGCAGCGAACGTGTGCGGACTTTCTTTTCTTATCATTCTCCCCTACACAACACAGTACAACAACCGTTTACATAGCATTTCCATTAGGTATTAGGTATTATAAGTAATCTAGAGATGATTTAAAATAGACGGAGGATGTGTGTAGGTTACATGCAAATACTACGCCATTTTTTATGAGGAACTTGAGTATCTGAGGATTTTGGTATCTGAAGGGGACGCCGAGGATTACTATACCTGTTTTCAAAGACAAAAGAAACAAAAAGGGCTCACAGATGCAATGTTCACCGGTGTGAGAGGAAGTAGTACATGTATCTCTGAGGTAAGAGACTGGGCCTGAAGCCAGACTCACATCCTGGCTCTCATGTTATCATTGTGCAACCTTAAGCAAGTCACTTAATTTTTCTCTGCCTTAGTTTCATCATGTGTAAAATGGGGTACTATAGTAATAATGACCTATCGCATTGGGTTGTTGTGAGGGTTACATAAATGAACACACAGAGCAGTTAGAACACTTTCCAGAACACAGTCAGCTCTGTAAAGCATTCTTATTTTCATGCCCCTGGTGTTTACAAACCGAATTATTCCTTTAATCTAGAGACCTTTCATCGAGTTGCAGAGGCCAACATGTATACGAAAACGACTGGAAAGATTTCAAAAACTGGAGCAAATTAATAGGATACCGCAAGGATGTGGCATCAAGATGTTACCATAGTAACAAAAGCAGAATCCAGTTCAAGAAGATGGTCAGGAAGAGGTGAGAACTGAGTTTGGCCTCAAAGGATATGTAAAGTGGGTGAAACTTGTTTGTAGGTAGCAAAGGAGAGGGGAAAGAGGCAAAAACAAAGACAGATTTTTTTAGAACGAGAAGGCCCTTCACACATTCAAGATGATGTACAATAACTGAGGCCGAGAACATGAGACCCGGCTGGTGAGACTCACTGGTTGAACATCATCAACCTATGAACTAGGAGATCACCATTCCCGCTCAGGGCCCATGCCTGGGTTGCAGTCTCGATCCCCAGTAGGGGGCGTGCAAGGAGGCAGCCGATCAAGGATTCCCTCTCATCAATGATGTTTCAATCCCTCTCTCCCTCTCCGAAATCAATGAAATATATATATTTTAAAAAAGCTACACTTCCTTTTACAACCTAGAATCCAGTCATGTAGCATCGCTTCGGCTCCATTGTATTTGTTAGAATCAGGTCACGAAGTCCAGCCCATATTCAAGGGAAGGCATTAGACGCCGCTCCTTCAGGGGAGGAGTGTTAACAGCTGGGAGGACATATCTTCGAGCCGCCGCCATAGCCACGGATTAGCTGGAGGACCTGTCTGTTCTTGGCTTTCCTGGTCTGTAAAACAATGAGCGTAACTTACCGCCCAGGATTTTGTGAAGATGAAAGCAGAAAAGGAGACTAGAGCCTGGCGCTCAGTATGTCTTGCCGAGACCATCGTCCTGCCTTCTGCAGACCTGGACTGATAGCTGTTGGTGTCATCGATGAGGGGATCGTTCCAAGCAGATACCGTCTGGGGGGACTGCCACCTTTCCGAACTCGACGGTGGCATTTGACAAACCCCAGTGCCTGTGTCCTTCTGCCGGTGGGAACGGAGTTTCTATATATGGTCTGATCCTTGGTTCACCTCATTTTAGCGGCAGCTTCCAGATATAGGTCAGTCCCTTTAAACCTGGCCCTGATTATGGCACACTATTTCTTTATAGGACAAAGTAGCCAGGACCATGAGTAATGATTGCTGAGCCCACATGGCTCTTCACACCTTAGCCAGGTAATCCTCAGCTCACCCGGTGAGTCAGTTCGGACCAGCACCCTCCCTCCTGGGGATGAGGAAACCGGGACTTGGGTCAGGCGGCTGGTTCTGAATCCCACAAAGAGGTGATGATGCTATTAATTTCTCCTCGAGTCTATCTATGTTCTGTCATGTTGGAGCATATAAAAGGAATAAAAAATACATAAATGTAGTTCCAATAATGTACAGGAGTCTGAACAAGCTTAATGAAAAATAAGTCAAATAACACTTTGGCTAGTCTGCATGAAGTGGCAAACATGAGGACATCAATTTCAATGACGTCACCTGAATTCAATATTTCAGCACAAATGTTTTAAAAAGGCGGGGAGGGTGCGTGGGCTGGAAGAGATAACCAAAGACCTTGTGTGCATAGATGCATAACCCATGGACACAGACCACAGGGGGTGGGGCCTGGGGTGGCGGGAATGGCTAGAAGGGGTCAATGGGGGGGAGGGAAGGGGACCTATGTAATTCTTTCAACAATGATTTAATAAATAATTAAATAATAAAAATGAATAAATTCTGCAGAGGCAAGAGGCCGGCCGGAGTGAGGGCTCCCACTTGTGTAAGTAACATGCAGGTCACTGCCCCGCCATGGACCGTGACCCAGCGCCAGCCGACACACGGGATTCAGGTATACGTGGGTGTTTGAACTTTTCAACCATCCTTTATTTTCCGTAACAGAATTGCCAGCGTCTCCGTAGCATCATGCGAGATGAAGCGGGTTAATCGACATGAAAAACCTTACGGGTAAAGCACACTTGGCCACCAATACTTCCCCCTCCTTATTGGTTAAGTGAGTATTTTCTGATGTTCTTGGAACTCAAACTTTTTTATCCGGAAGAGGAGGAAGGACTGAGCACACCCCCACTCTTTGCAGGCCTTTGCCCCGGGCTGGCTTCTAGCTGCCAACCCTCCCGCCCGCCCGCCCGCTCCCCGCGCCCCGGTGACACTAGTCAGTCCGCGCGTAAAATGGGTCCAAGGACCGCGCCTTCCTTTGGGGGGAACGCAGGCCGCCCCCCTCTCTCTCCCATTCCAGTCCCATCTGGGCTCGCCCCGCGGTGCCGAGCTACCCCTGGCGATCGCGGGGGGGCGCTGTGCGGCCGGCACCGGGAGGCCGGAGATGAGCGGCCGGGAGGCGGCGGCTCGGGTCCCGCGGGCGCGCGGAGGGGCGAATCCGGCTGCGAGGTCGCCGCCCCCGCCCCTGGGCCGGCCCCGCCGGGAGGGAGTGGCCGAGCTCCCGCCGCAGCCCGCGCTCCGCGGCGCCCGCACTCCGCCCGCCGCCCCGCGCGCACCGCAGCCCCGGCACCGCGCGTGGACGGAGCCCGAGCGCGCAGGGGGCGCAGCGGCGGGACAGCGGCCGCCCGGCAGCCTCGCGGGGGCCCGCGCCCCGGTGCCGCGGAGAGAGGACGGCGAGGAGGCGAGCGGCGCCCGGCGAGGTATGGAGAGCTCGCTCCCGCTCCCCGTTCCCCGCTCCCCGCTCCCCGCTCCCCTGCCCTTTCCGCGGGTCCGCGCGGCCCTCGGGGGCGGCGAAGCGTGCGCCCCGCGCCTTTGTGCCCGGGTCCCCGCGGGACGCGGGGCGCGGGGCGGCGGGGGAGGCGGCGCTGCGGCGAGACCCCGCGCCCCGCGGAGGGCGCGCAGGGTGGGTGACCCCGCAGTGGCTTCGGGGTCTGGAGCGAGGCTTGGGGGCTCGGCGACGAAGTTGCTCTTACTTCGCCCCGTTCCCCGCGTCCCCGCGGGCACAGGGACTCTGCTCTTCCTCGCGCCCCCCGCACCCCGTCCATCTCCCGGCCCGCAGCCGCTCGCTGCCCCCCAGCTCCCTGAAAGGACGCGGCGGCCTCCTCGGGGAGGAGGGCGGAGGGAGAACAATGGGAGGGAGCGGGGTTCAGGTGCGGCGCGCCCCGCGGCGGGGAAGGGGCCGGGGCCGCGGGCTGCCGCGCTCGCTCCTTTGTTCCGCCGGCGAGGGGCTGCCCTGGCGCCGGCTTCCTGCCCGGGACCGGATTGATTCACGGTTCCCGGGAGGGCAGGGCGGGGGCGGGGCGGGGATGGAAACCAGATTGGGGACGGGAGTCCCGGCGGGTGCTGGGCCGGGAGGGGGCTGGAAAGCGGGTGACGCGGGGTCCGGGGTGGAGAGCTAATTGCAAACACACCACATGCCGCCCGCGGGCCCTGCCGGTTCTGGAGCGCGTTTGCAATGCTTTGTTCCGGCTGCGGGGGAGCGCTCGTGGCTGCAACAAGTGGTGAGCTTCCCCGAGTTCTGGGCGCTCCCCAAGGTTACTTTCCTGAAATCAGATCTTGTTCGTTACAGGGGAAGACCACTTTTTGGGGGGTTTTATTTGTTTTCCCCCTACGAATCGGGGTATCTGTGTGTATGTGCGTGCCTGGGTATCTGTGTGTGCAGCTCGTGGACATTGGCCGAATGGGTAGGAGGCACATTTTAGAGAATCGATTCGGACATAAAATAATTTGTAATAGTAAAACACAGCAATTTCCTAGGAATGTCTGGGGGGAGGGGGCGGGAAACCACCAGAAAATGAGCCATTGCTAAAGAAATGAATCGGATTATGTAACGCTGAATTGAAAAACCCTTTTACAGTCTTTCCCAGAAAACACACCACACAGCCCATCTGTGGGTTTTGAGGCAGGAGCCCGGTTTTGCGCCCTCCTCCCCCACAGCCCGGGCTCCCCCACGGCCCTCGCTCCCCCACGGCCGGGGCTCCCCCGTGGCGGGTCATCTGGAAGGAGCAAGGGAACGCTTCCCATTTTGGTGAACGGGGATTTTTCTTAGGGGAGGGAGAACTAAATGCAACCTGTTGGGCATTTGTTAAGGGACCCTTCTAGATGGGAATCCAGAGACCCAAGAGGATGGGCTGACCCGGGAGGGAGCTGTGTGTGTGTTGGGGGGGTAGGGGTTGAATGGTGGGAGTTGTTTGCTGTTTGGGGAGGAGGCTGACATTCCCAGGCATTCATGGTTTCTGCCTGTGGGACAGGGAGGGAAGGGCCCCCAAGTGGGACTGGTGGTGAGAGTGACTGTGGGTGACTTAGGACACAGTTCCGGTGGGTCGGTCGGTCGGTCGGTCGGCCGGCTGGCTGCAGGCAGACCTGGCAAGTGGCCCAGAGCAACCTCCTTGACCAGCCTGCGGGCCCACCTGGAAACCACCCCGCGGGCAATTCATCTTAGGGTGAACCGGGTTTGAAAGCCTCCTGAGCTTAGAAGGCCAGTGAGAAGCTTACTTTAGGGGAAAAAAATGTTTTCCTCGCCCGCTAAGTGGTAATGGAAAAGAGCTGTGCAAGCCGCGGCCCAGGGCCGTCTCTTTCGTGGGGGATGTGGTCAGATTTTCAGGAGGCAAAGCATGAGACTTGTCCTCAGGAGCCACTGCGCGGTGACGTGGCAGCGGGACGCTGTCCAGCCGGCAAGCTGGCGGAACGCTGCCCCCAGGCAGGGAGCGAGGGAGGCTCCTCCGTTACTGTTCTCTGGCCGTTTTGGATTTTTCGTTCCTGTTGTGAATTGTGTAAAATAGAGCCTCGTTAGATTCCTCCCAAGTACTGCCTGGCACGTACATGAACACAATGCAAAGCATGAGACCGTGACCGCTACTGAGGACACGGCCGGGGGATCCTCTTAAATGGTTGGTCTCCGGCCGGGCCGGTGTGGCTCAGGGGTTGAGCGTCAACCTATGAACCAGGAGGTCACGGTTCCATTCCCGGTCAGGGCACAGGCCCGGGTTGTAGGCTTGATCCCCAGTGTGGGGTGTGCAGGAGGCAGCCGATCCATGATTCTCTCTCATCATTGATGTTTCCATCTCTCTCTCTCTCTCTCTCCCTTCCCCTCTGAAATCAAGAAAAATATATTGAGATGGTTGGTCTCTGGCCACAGGTGTCTGATGGATGCCCCCATGTGGGCTGCATCCCCTTCACGGGGTGGGACAAATCATGGAATCATCGCTGGCCAAGCCTGGTGTTAGAGACGGACTCTTGCTGGTTGCTGTTGTTATGCAAAGCAGCTAGGAGCTTCTGCCTTCCATGGGGAAGGGGAAGGAGTGGGGGTGGGGTGGGGGTGGTTTAAGAAGGGATCCTCAGATTATAGGATCCACGTGCTTGGCATTAGTCCTCCTGGTGGGTGAGGCTCTCCTCTCCCCTTCCCTTCTACTGTTCCCAGTGGCCGGGCACGTGGATGGTAATTAAATGGCCTGACCATAGCTGTCGCTACCCTTGAGGAAGGGTCCACTGTGTGTAGAGGGTTTTACATGCACGACCCCCTGAATCCTCCCAGCTCGCTAGAGGGAAGCCTAGGGCGGAGGTTAGTCACTGGGCTCTTACCGCCTAATCGTGTAGGGAGTAAGCGGTGGAGGGGAGATTTGAATTCCCTTCTCTGATGCCAAGATCCTTTATCTCTTTTCTTAAAAATATATTTTTATGGACTTCAGAGAGGGAGAGAGAGAGAGCAACATCAATGATGAGAGTGAATCATGGACCGGCTGCCTCCTGCACGCCCCCTACTGGGGATGCAGCCGGCAACCAGGGCATGTGCCCTGACGGGGAATCGAGCCGTGACCTCTTGGTTCATGGGTGAACGCTCAACCACTGAGCCACACTGGCCGGGCCCTTTCTCTTTTAAGTATACACTGTAGGGTAGGAGACCTCTTAGTAACGGGAATAGCAACCGTTTGGTTAGCAGCCCTTCGCAGGTTGTGAGTCACATTCACATATATCGCCATCATCGATTCCTCCAGAACCACCGTGAGGTGGTTGGAAGGCCAGACCAATGGCATCCCAGCTCCTCAAACTGTCTTGCTGAAAGGCTTTGTGCTGGGCGATGGCCCGCGTGGATACGCTGTATGTGAATGGAGCTTTATGTTTAAAAAGTTCGGCGTGCCAACATTTAAGCTCACTTTCGGAAACATTTAAAAGTGGTGGAATGGAGCCGGCCCGATGGAGGATTCGAGCGTTTTGTGCTGTTGGCATCACTGAGCCGTCTCCTCTCCCCGCCTGTGTCAGAGCCGCACTCTGCTTCTTTCCTGAGACCGAGTGCCAGGGTCCCTTTCGGCCGGGGAAGGAGGGAGGAATGTGATTATAAAGAGGAAATGGGCCATCGGAATTGGAAACATACGCGGCGGCAGCAGCCGTAGAGTTTTCCCAGCACATGCTTTGTGTCCTGGCCCTGGCCTCGCACAGAAGACATTCTTCGGGAAGTGTCAAGGGTCTTTCTTTAGAATATCCTCTGAGATCATCGACTTTCTGGGCCTCGTGGGAACACACATTCCACAGAATTTCTGCGTTCGTCTTTTCCCCACAGGGGAAGCGGGTGAGTGTAGGCATCCACCTGGAAAGGGAATGGAGGTGGTGTCCGTCCTTCCTTTCTTTTCTTTTTTTTTCATTTATTTTTATTGATTTATTTTTGTAATATATTTCTTTATTGATTTCAGAGAGGAAGGGAGGAGAGAGAGGTGGAAACATCAATGATGAGAGAGAATCATTGATCAGCTGCCTCCTGCACGCTCCCCCCTACTGGGGATCGAGCCCGCAACCCAGGCATGTGCCCTTGGCCGGAATCAAACCCGGGACCCTTCAGTCTGCAGGCTGACGCTCTAGCCACTGAGCCAAGACGGCCAGGGCCCTTTCCTTTTTATTTAAATATATTTTTATTGATTTCAGAGAGGGAGGGAGAGGGAGAGACATCAGTGATGAGAGAGAATCATTGACTGGCTCCACCACACGCCCCCTACTGGCGATGGGGCCCACAACCTGGGCCTGTGCCCTGGCCGGGAATCGCACTGTGACCTCGGGTTCATAGGCCGACGCTCAACCACTGGGCCACGCCAGCCGGGCTCTCCGTCCTTGAGTGGAATGGAGGGTGGCGCTGGACAAAGATGCCTGACATTGACCCAGGAGTGGCCATCAAGGGCAGGAGTGGAGTGGCTTGTAGCCCGTGCGTCACCACTGGTGTGTGGATTTCTCAGAATGCTGCTGGGCAAAGGGAAAAGTCGATACTGGCTTTCTGTTTCCAAGATCAGACTTTGAAGACCGGAAGGCCTACCTTCACTTGTTGAATTATTTCAGGCTCGGACACCGTTTGGGGTCTTCGAGGATGTGGTGTCGGTGCGGGAACTTGTCTCCTCATCCCAGGAAAGTCCGCTCCACGGGATATTGACAGGAGGGATGCGGACGCCAGGTCCGAGTTCTTACAGGGAGCACCTTCCTAGCTCCCAGCTGCGGAGGAGGAGGGATGCTCACTAGCATCGCACTCTCAGAGCCTCTTTTAGGTTCTGGTCAGTGGTCGGTACCTTCCCCATCCATTCCCATTTTACTCAGCACACAGTGATGCATTGAAAAGCAACAAAGAAGCCCAGCCAGTGTGGCTCAGTTGTTGAGCGTTGACCTATGAACCAGGAGGTAAGGTTTCATTTCCCAGGCAGGGCACGTGCCCCGGTTGCGGGCTGGATCCCTGGTGAGGGGCGTGCAGGAGGCAGCCAATCAATGATTCTTTCTCATCGTTGATGTTTCTCTCTCTCCCTCTCCCTTCCTCTCTGAAGTCAATTAAAAAAAAAAAAAAAAGCAATGAAGGAAATCTGTTGAGCCTCAAAGGCTGGAGCCGGCCAGATCGGTGGCCCCGGGAGTACATGGTGGTGCAGTGAAGAGAACAGCTGTGGCAGCTGTGGTGGCCAAGGCCACGCCCACACGTGCTGGCAGCCGAGACAGAGGCTGAACACAAACCAGAGCGAGAGGGTGGGAGGACGCTGAGCACAGTGCCCACTGGTCTGCGTCCTTCCTTTCATTTTCTCCGACCGCGAGGGTGTGGCAGGGGCCAGTCTCCGCCGCTGCCTCCCTTGAAGGATGGGTTGCTTGGGATCTCAGGGAGCACCATCCCGTTGCTCGCTGCCCCCGGAGAGAGTGGTGGGTCCTTTTAGGGCTGTGGGGTGTATGAGGCACCTTCCGTGGGAGAAGGTATTGAATAACGGGGTGGCCCTGGCGGGTGCAGGTCCTCGGTGTCCTCCTGCCGCTTCCCTCCACCTGCCGGCACCCCGTCCTCAGCCCGTGCTCAGCACCGCCGTCCGTCAACCCACGGAGGCTGCTCCTGACTTCAGGCTCATCCGCATTGTGGGCAAGAGCTGCCCAGTGTCCAGAGAGTGAGTGGGTTGACGGACGGCCCCGTGATGGACGAGATGAAGTGGCAGGAGCATGGAGAGTCCCAGGATGAGGCCGGACGTGCCCACATCTCATCAACAGGCACGTCCGGCCTCATCCTGGGTACTCCCCAAGCTCCTGCCACTTCATCTCGGCACTGCCCTCCCGCGGGGATGCCTGCAGATGAGGGAATGCAGAACCCTCCACGGTGGGTAGAGGTTGGCGGGTAGAGGTCGAGCCCAAGACAGTCTTTCCAGAACAGCACACGGCCTCCTGGGTGGTGCTCTGTGAGGCTTCGGGCCACTTTTAAGGAGCCAGAGAGCTCCCCCTGACAGTCGCCCTCCCGCCTGGCCGGCTTCCTGTGTCACCCGGAGCTGGGCCTGTGGGTGCCAGCGGCTAGAGCAGAGCTGGGAGGGACGATCGGAAGCTTCTGAGTTTCTCCTTTTCTGGGGCGTGTGCTTGGCTCCCCATCCTGCATCACCCCCTTCCCCAAGTGAGGGAGGGGGCGAGAGCCGAGCCAGCCCTGCCTGGTCTTCCTGGCTCCCTCTCCTGGGCGCATCTTTCTCTTCAGGGGGGAGTTCTCGGATGGGGGTGGGGGGGTTGTCTGATCTCTGGTCTCCAGGGGAAGCTCAGGGCCTGGTGTCTGTGGATGGAATGGCATGAGAAGCGCTGCGGGGCGGGGCTGCGGGAGGGGGATTTTGTGCGAGGAGAGGAGAGTTGGGATGGACTTACACTCTTTCAGGATAGGAGTTAGAAGGTGAGGTCTAGAGAGGAGTGAACTGATAATCTCCCTTCTCTCATCAAACAAGAATCCCGAGCTTCTAAGTGCCAGGCGCCTGCTCCTGGACAGCTGGGAGAGGCCAGGAGGAGGCCTGGTCCCTGCCTCCCCTGGGCTTTCCCACCCACCCCGCGTGGACTCCGGATGCTTTGAAATGGCACTCGTTTCGCTGTGTTAACATGAAAATTCAAAACTGTGCATTCCAGGTTCTTAAACTGTCTGAAAAAAACACAAGCGCTCAGTGCCCTTCAAGAGGTTTGGGAGAACTGAGTCGAAAGGGCAGCGGAACAGATTTGGTCATGGGCCTTGTTGTGTGTCGTGCGTGCGCGTCGTGTGCCCACTCATTTTCACCGGTTTCGTGAGAGCGATTTTCCACACCCTTTATCCAGGAAGAAACTCTAAAAAAAGCCACTTGGTAAAATTCCTGCCGGCCCTGCTTCCGTTTTCGTGTTCGCCTCCCCTCTCCCCCCTCCGTGCGGCTTCCTTTCAAATTACTGACTATTGGACCCCGAAGCCCTGCTCACAATCTTGAGCTCGCGGAGATGCTGGGTTCCGCGCGGATCACTTTCCCCTTGAAAGTGCTTTCAAAGGATTGTCACTGCTTTATTCACGTCAGAAGATGGTCCAGCCTACATGCTTTTAGGAGAAGCTTAACTTTTACGAGCACTGGGCTCCTGCCAGTTTGCACGGCGGGTTCTTGTGCGGGTCTCTAGCCATCTTGGAATAAGTAGAGCAGTTTCCACCCACCCGCTCTGGGGGGCCAGGAGGAAGAGGTCCCCGCTTGCCGCCGTCCGCAGGGCGAGGAGAGGCGCTCATAGAAACGTGAGCTGCTTGCCGCATGGGGTCCGGTTCAGGAACCCGCTCTCTGCAGGGGCAGGATACTGCATATTCTGTGACACGGGAAGGGGGCCGAGGCAGACTTGACAGCTTTATAAGTTTCGGGGCTGTCCCTCAAATATCCATAATTACATGATCCCTTAAGGACCTCTCACCCATGTATTTAAATTCATGTTTTCAAATTCTTGAATGGTTTAATTTTATTCTGTATTCTGTTCACGTCACACCTTCTTTAAAGGTAGAACTTGGTTATCCATGGGTGTTTTTTTAAAAAATATATATTTTATTGATTTTTTACAGAGAGGAGGGAAGAGGGATAGAGAGTTAGAAACATCGATGAGAGAGAAACATCGATCAACTGCCTCTTGCACGCCCCCTATTGGGGATGTGCCTGCAACCAAGGTACATGCCGTTGATCAGAATCGAACCTGGGACCCTTGAATCTGCAGGCTGACGCTCTATCCGCTGAGCCAAACCGGTTAGGGCTATCCATGGGTGTTTTGATTTTGGGGTGGTAGAGTATTCAAGCTGAAGCGGCCTTAAAGGTCCTGCTGTAACCCCTTCCTTGCATTGGAGACCTACTCAGGCTCAGAAAGCTAGCTGGGGACAGATTTGGGAACTTGACCCCAACCAAGTCTTTTGAGCTCTTGCTCAGTTTTCTTTCCCAGGGAATATTTCGCTCTCCCCCCAACCCATGTAAATCCGAGCTCGGTACCCTTTACCTAAGAGCGATCCTCTTTTGACGTCATGGTGCTAATAGCATTTCTGTCATCATCATCACTTTGGATTTCAGAAGCATCGCCTACTTCTTATTTTTAATTGTAAAAGTACATGTAAACTTTCGCCCTCAAAAAAAAATCTAAATTAAATTGCCTCTATTTAGTCACACCTAGAACCAGTGGAAGAAAGAAAGAACAAATTAACTCACTCACTTCACTCGCTCACTGAGCGCACCGGGCATCTTGGAGGGCTGGGGGGCTGAAAGGTGGAGAGAGTGCTGAAGTTCAAGTTTTCCTCTTTCCTTGTTTTCCTTAGGGTTACCTGTGTCGGTACCATTTTGTTATGTCAGAGCTTTAAACTTTTCCAAACCAGAAGAACAGAATTCTGGAAAATTACCAAAATACGTTTTTACAAAGAAAACTTGGCCAAACCTGACACATTTCCTCAAAGTCCCGTTGATTTCAGTGACTTTTTTAAAAGTTCAGTGAACTTTCCAGCTTTCCTTGTACGCCCTTGGGGCCGCCTGGCAGGAGCTGCTGAGCAATCTGTGGACGGCTGCTTTCTGTGCTGAGCTTGGAAGTGCCCAGGGGAGGCCCGGCGTGAAGCAAGGTAGGCTGGTGCCGTGCCCGGTCCTGGGCCTCTTCTTGGTAGGTACGGGGCACGTTGACACCGGCTGCTGCCGGCCTGAGAGATTTTAGGGAAGTCTGCAGCCTGAAGCCTGACCCACAGGTTGACTCTGGAGGCTGAAGTCCACGATCAAGGCGTCCACGGGTTTGTTTTCCTCTGAGGCCTCTTCCTGGGTTGCAGGCTGCCTTGCTGTGTCCTCAGAGGGTCGTATTGGATGAGGGTCCATCCTAATGGCCTCATTTTAACTTCATCGCCTCCTTAATGGGCCCATCTCCACATACAGTCACATTCTGAGGTCCTGGGGATTAGGGTTTCAATATGTGAATTTTGGGGGGGGACGCAGAATTTGGGGGGACACAATTCGGCCCCTATGAGATGGATGCTAAGCCCAGTGCCCACCCTGCCTCTCTCCCTGCCCCGGGCTCCCTCACCCTCTGCACTGTTGAGCTACTGCTCCTCCTGCTCCAACTGGTCACGCTCCTGTCTGTGGCCTTGGTGACCACCTGTGCTCTTCTGCCCCCCCCCCCCCCCCCGGCTCCTCCTGCATCCTTGGCGTCCAGTTCGTTGGTGTCGCGGGCTCTCTCCTCTTCTTGGAAGGAATCACACCGTCTTCAACGCCTTCTCAACGCCAGCTCCGTCTCCCGTCCCCAAGAATCCGTTCTCTCAGGCATCGCAGTTGGGTGAGGTGACCCCTGTAAGGAACCTGATGGGATGACAAGCCTAAACCATTTTGTAATCCTGTCCTCATGGTTAAAAAAAATAGTGGGGGCAATGACTTGGGCCAAGGTTCAGTAAAATGTATATGCGAGTTCCCCTCTGTTCACAAAGCAATGTTTTTCTCTCTCAAGAGTTAGGTTTTGAGTTCTTGTTTTTCTTCCCAAGGGCAAACCTTGGTGAGAGTAAGACTGGGCGGGGAGCCCTCCCAGGAGAGTGGGGGCAGAATTGCTGTAGTGGGGGAGGTGTTCTGCCTTCTGCAGATATTTTTGTGTCTGTTTTTTTGATGAAGGCTGTGTAGAGGCGAAGGCTACCCTGTTTGACGCTGCGTGTCGGTGTTGGTGTTGGTGAAGGGGTCAGGTTGACTTGTGAGTATGTTATTTAAACTGTGGTTGGTTGTTTTGGGGTCCCTGGTGTATGTTTGTTTACGTGGCATTTCTCTCAATATCTGTTGAGGTACATCAGAGTGATTTCTGCCTGTAATGTTATTACATTTAAAATCTTTTTTCTTGAAATATTAATGTTTATTGCATGTAATATTATTATATTTAAAATAATTTTCTTGAAATATTAATGTTTATTGCATTTAACATCGTTATATTTAAAATAGTTTTTCTTGAAGGAAAAAAAAAAGAACCACAGGTAAAAGTTACAGAGTTGCTTTTTCAACTCCATGAAATTATTTTTATTTTCATTCCAAAAAAAAAAAAAATGATTTCTACCTAAAAGTTTACGTTTTTATTGAAGATGCCGACTATCTGATTTCTAAACGTATACACGTTATGGATGGGCACTGTTTGGCCTCCTAAAATAGAAGACCAGACATGGCTGGGCGACCTTGAGAGGAACATTCGCGTCTGTCGACAGTTTTAAAGTGTGCCATTTTAAAGTATGAAACTCAAATTTAGTTTTTAATGGTAGCGTGTGTGTTTGTTCTTTCTATCTTTAAGAGGCAGGTTATGGGAATACATGTGGCCTTGTACTCCTGACTCTGTCTGGCTGTGGCTTTGAAGTGTTAATTTCGTGCTTTTTAAAATGACTGGAGCCCTTTCGACTGCCCGTTTGGGACAGAGTCAGTACGGTTTTCGGATATGGTTTTGAACCCCCAGGTTTGCAGCCTGGCGATACGTTAGTGCCGGTCATTCTCGCAGTGTCTAGTCTGCTGGCTTCCTTGGCATTCTTTCCCGAGTCCCACGGAGTCCCACGGATCAGCCGATGCCCAGCGCACGCACCCGCGGTGCCCAGCGAGCGCTGCCCGGGGCGCCCCTGAGGTGGGGGTCGATGCTCATCCAGACTCAGCTGTGTGGATCCCAAACCCGTCTCTGGTGGTTGCACTGACTGTGTTTAATATCACGATTTAAATAGAGGCAAGCATAGTTGTCTCTGTGAAAGTTCATTTGGATGCTTTGGAAACGACCTGGAAAGCTTCTGGAAGTGCTGATAGCCGAGTCAGGGGAGGCTGACTTGGGGGAATCGTGGGATAAAAAGCGATTTCCGGGAGGACTGCCAGCCGTTCAGGGTGGGTGGGCCAAGCTGTGACGCGTGCAGCCTGAGCGTCGCAGTGGCTCAGAGCAGTGTCCACCCGCACACTGTGCTGGCCACAGGTCAGGCGGGGCCTGCTCCCTGCGGGGGACAGCGCCCTCGGGACACGCTGATCCCCGGGGCAGGGAGAGGCTGCTGGGAGGCCTGATGGCCCTGTCTGGATTCAGCCCTCGGGGCTGTGGAATCCTGAGCGGGAGTCACAGTGCACCCCACGTCGCTGCCCAGGTGTCTTTATCGTCTCACCTTCTTTAAAGAAATTGGACCTAGCCCTGGCCGGTTTGGCTCAGTGGTTAGAACGTTGGCCCGTGGACAGAAGGGCGTGTTGCTTGGTTGCAGGCTCCATCCCCTGCCTGGTAGGGACACTGCAGGAGGCAACCAATTGATGTGTTTCTCTCAAATCCATGTTTTTCTCTGTCTCTCTCCTTCCCTTCCACTCTCTCTAAAAATCAATGGAAAGTACCTCGGGTGAGGATTAACAAAAATAAAACAAAAATGAATTGGCCCTGGAGGAGGCTGCCACGAGCGTGGTTTCTGAGAGAGAGACCGCGGGGTACTGCGGGCCGAGGACATGCACCGAAAGAAAAGGCCCGGGCACTGCAGCAAGAGCTTGGCCAGTAAGTGCACGTGTGTAGGGTTTAATGTGAAATAACATGTGCAGGTATATCATTTTTTAAGGCTTCCAACTTTGGCTTTTTGGAAGCAACTAGCCCAGCGGCCGACCTTCTGCATTTGGGTGAGGAGCCTCTGCAGGCTCCCACCTCCTCGCTGTCCGTGCCCGCCCTCCAGTCGGCTCCCCACGCTTAGGACGGGTGCGGGGTGCGTCCGTTACTTGTCTTGTTTCATTTCTGTTACTTCTGTCGGGTTCTGACTCCTGAGCTACGAAACTGCCGCAGCGGGGTCCCTGCTGCTGGCTTGCCTGGTGCCTCATGCATTTCGGACAAACGAGGCAGCCTGCAGGGCATGCGCAGGCCTAGGAGCTCCAGGTGAGGTCAGCCCCCGGCCCCGGTGGCCCGCCTGAGCGCAGTGCAAACCCACCTGGAGCAGCCCCGCTCCCTGCCCCTGCTCCCCCTCCACGAACCCAGACGATCCCCGATGAAAGCTCCTTGACATTTTTTGTTGTCTCTACCCCTGCACAGATTATTTTTTGGGGGGTGACTCCCCATTATTGATAATGTCTGTCCTCAACTTCATTTTCCCCGCGACCGCCTACAGCCTCAGTCACACTGGTTGCCTTTGAGGCGCTGACATTGGTCATGATGCAGCGTGGACCTAGAGCCAGGCTGTGAGTGCGCCCTCCCCTCCCCGCACACCTGGAGGCGCCTTAGCCTGCCGCTACCCTGCCTCGCTCCCCTTTTCTCCCAGCCCCAAGCCCAGCAGGGCCCTCCGCCAGCTCTCTGCGGCCACTCTGCCTGGTCACTGCCTCCTGAATAGAGTTTGTCACCTTCTCTTAACAGTTCTTGTCTGCTTCACCACATTCTCCCCACCCTCAGAGCGTCAAGGACGAGTTCCACCCGTTTGGCCACCCCGGTCGGACCCTCCAGTATCACATAACAGTCCCCCCCTCACATTGGACATCGGTCTCCATCCCACGGTTGGAGGGGGACATCTGCCCTGTGTGAGCGCTTGTTTCAGTGGTTATGTTGCTCTTACGTAGTTTCTTCCCCTGGGCAGGTGGCTAGGGCCCGGGAGGCAGTGGCTGAGTCTCTGGCTCCTTTTATGGGGCCTGTGGATGCCGGGCTCTCAGGTCCGAGCAGGAGGCTGTGAGCAGAAGAGCGAGCCCTGTGGATAATCCTACAGGATAGCCCCGGGTGGAGGCCGGGCCCGTCCTCCCAGCCACCGGACAGTGACCTACTTTGCCTTCTTATCTGTGTGCAAAATATTTGTTGTACTGAGTGTGTCCTCCCTGTCACAACGAATGTTTGTCTCTGCCGTTCATATGAACCGGACGCTCATGTGCTAGTTGAATCCGTGGGGAAGCACAATGGAGAAGAAACGTTGGTAAGCGGTTTTAATTTCTGAGCGAGGGGCCTTATAATTATGTCATTAGAAACAATCTCCACAGTGTCCGTATATCCCTCTCCACCTGCCTACCCACCTCTTGAGAGACATGAGTAAAGGTGGATGGTAAGTTTGACGTTTTTATGCCTTTTAATTTGATAATTTGCAGTGTGATAATGGGGTATTTTGAATACCTTTTTGGTTTTGATAAGCTGCTTGTAGAGGGAAATGAACTTTCCTTAATCAGGCATGACAGTGTAGTTCATATTGAGTATTTCATTGCTCACCAGACTTCCCTGGGAAAAATTGTTGTACGGTTCTATATAAAATCAAACTGATTATCTTTAAAATTCATTTTTGTATAGCTGTACAGGTTGTATACTATATTTATTCAGAGGAGGAAATGTGTGTGTGTGTGTGTGTGCGCGGGGGGCGTTTGTATGTACCCTTATAATAAGTGTATGCAATATTGCTGTAACCTATAGAACTTTTGGAAATTAGCAGACCTGTTATTCAGAGACTTTAGAATGTAGTTAGAGATGTGTGAGAGATGTACAATAGTGCATTTGATTCCAAATTCAGGAATGCTCCCAACATCAGAGAAACTGGAAAACAATTGACCCAGGAAATACTTCCAAATTCTAATATGATTATTGATTTTAATCCGCTTAGGTGAAATAGCCCACTGCCTTTAAGCTATTTTCTTTTAAAATTCTTTGTAAATGACAATGCAGTTTTGCCCTCTCAGTTTACATGATCCGTGTCTGTTTTGGAACCTCTTCGCTGTTTTTGTGTGATCATTTCTCAACCAGCAAACATTCAGGAACTCCTGTGATCACCTCTCCCTGGTTACCCCGTGTCGTGGCCTCAGCCTGGCGGGGAACTGCTTGAAGGCGCCTCCGATTATTACTCGGAAGGGCTGCTTCTTAAACACGGACAGAGGCGTCTGTGAAGACGCACTGTTGAGTGACGCCTGTTTGCCTCTTCTCTTGTGGCACAGGGTTCTCAGTCTGTACCTTCGGATCCCTGGTGCTTTCGTAACCAGAGAATCGATTAAAATACAGCTGCCGCTCGCAGCGGGCCACGTGGCTGTACACTCACGCGCCTCCGTGCCTTTATGCGGCCTCCTGTGCGTTTCTGTGCTGTGTGTGGTTAGGCCCTGAATACTTTAGAATTTTTTTTACCTCTGAGTGAATGTCATGGAGAAAGATACTCGTGGACTCGCATTTTTGGTTTTGAACGGCTTTGGTAACCACACCCAGGATGTAGGAACTCATCTGTCCAGAGGTGAGTCTTTTTCTTTTGGTTGTTGAGTCACTAATGATGGGCGCTGGGACAGGATCTTAGGAGATGACGTATTCACCCTCTCTGTGGGGAAACTGAGGCTCAGAATCGGCCGTGTGCCCGGCGTCCCAGGTGAGCTGGCTGCAGAGCCGGGTCTGTAGCTTGGCCCTCTGGGACTTGCTCCGGAGCCGCTGTGGGGGGTGTAGCCGGTGGTCTGGGGCAGAATGCTTCCTGAGCCCGAACAGCAGGAGCGCTGCACTCGGCACCTTCCCTCCACTGTCACTGAAAAGAGCCGGAATGACTCCTCTTTTAAGAGAAGCTAGTTGTGCTGTGGTGTGTGAGCATCTTAGTTCTGCCAGTTGTCTTCAAACACCAATCGAGGGGGCCCCCCAAAACTCACGGGTACAAGCAACCCCGTGTGGGTGGCTGCCAGGTGCCAGTCACTGTAGCTTTCATTCTAAGGGCAACAGGGAGCGGTCGGATGGTCTGATCAAGGGAAAGGCCACGGGTGTGAGCAGGGGAAGGGGCAGGGGTCGGGAGGACTCACTCGGTGAGGATATCAGCACGAGGCCGAGGTTGGGACCCTCTGATCACAAGCCAGTTCACTTGCCAGGAAGTTGGTTTCCGCTGGCCCTGAACTTGGGTTCATGGTCACGGGTCGTAGTTGACACCTGCGCACCGCCCAGGACCGGGCAGAGCCGGAGGGTCCGCCGGTGACATTGGGGCAGTTCTGCCTTCATCTGGGGGTGCCGGGGTCTTGGGTTTGCCAACCTAAACGTGTTCGACTTGGTGGGATTTTAAACTCTGCCTGGAGGAGCCGAGTGAGGAGTCCGTGGTCGCTCGCGCGCCTCCCGGGGCCCAGCGGCGCCGCGTCTGTTCTGGCTGGAACGGTGGTTTATGGAGTTTCTCGCGGGCGTCTCAGACCTGAGCTCATTGACAGGCGTCCAGTGTGAGCAGAGAGCACGCCGGAGTCCCCGAAAGCCAGACCTGCTTGGGTTTTGGTTGCTGAGGGTGCCAGCTGGGGTGTGTGTGTGTGTGTGTGTGTGTGTTGTGGGGGGGAAGGGGGCAGGGGGAAGGGCTGGGGCTTCCCCACCAGGTCTCGGGTGGGTGTCATGGGCAGTTGTTCCTGTGGTGACTGCGGAGTGTCCTGGGGGCATTGACCCAGGAGGGAGTACTGTCGGCTCACCCTCCTCAGGGGCTGCACCCCGTGGAATGCACCCCGAGGAGTGCCTGCTGCAAACGAGGCAGCTTCCTAGGTTCTTCACTGGCCACACCTGCCGGAAGGCAGCACGGGCGTCGGGCGCCCTTCAGCATCAGGAGCGGAGATGGCGTTGGGCAGGGAGCCCGCAACAGAGAAAACCTTCAGAGGCAGGGGCCGCAGTAATGCGGAGGACGGAGTGGGCGTTGCCATCCGAGATTTGAGGTCAGGACCTCTTGGATCTGAGTCTGGGTCTGATTGGAGCCTTTGTGCCCTGTCCGGGTGGGTCAGAGGGAGTGAATTCTCTGGAAAACCCTTGCTCCCACACGTCTAGGGAGTTCCCTTTCCCAGTGGAGAGGTGCAGCTTCTCCTTGAGAAACCGGGGTACCGGGAAGAGTCGGGTGACTTGGGGTGTGTGTGGGGGGGCAGGTGGGAGGGTGTGCGTAAGGGAGTAAGTGTGCACACCACCGCCAGCCCCGCCGGAAAGCTTCCTCCTCGCCCGGCTCGTCCAGGAGCCAGATGTGCGACACCTGGGCCTTGTCTCTCTGCTAAAGGAAGGTTTTGCCTGGGACCCTCAGACGTTTGGCTCAGACACCAGAAAGGATCGGGTGCAGCGTCCAATCCCAAAGCTTCAGGGTTGCCATAGCGGCCACTGTTATCTTTGACTCAAGAATCCCTCTCATCAGTCGAGGCAACGTAGTCGCCTTTTCCACACTTGGAAAGAAACGCTTCTTGTAAACCGATCGCTGTAGGGGGCTGCCTTTCAAACCCTTAATCCCGGCCTGTGTGGGGATGGAGGGCAGCCCCGCTCCTGCCGACCAGCTGTCCCACCTGCAGACAGAAGCAAACCTGGACACTGCCACTGTGGCTGCTCCTGTGTGTCCCCTCCCCCCCCCCCGGCCTCAGCAGACACCTCTGGGGGAGGGGTAACCAGGACGCTGAATGAATTGCCTTCCTAGTCACAGAGCGTTGTGAGGTCGGGGTCTGCTCTGTGACTTGGGGGCTTCCGTCGGCTGTCAGCTGGGTTTTCACTCCCAGTTCAGGTCCACTGCATCCCGTCACCGTGTCACCGCCTGGGCATTGAACGTCCTGTGTATTGGCCACAGTTTGGACACAAGGATTTACTTTATGGAATTTACTTTATGGAAATTGCCCAGTAGCTGGGTTGATTTTCCCTCCTAATCCAAGATTCTAACAAAAGCCATGCTAACAGCGGTCCATTAAGTTCTGTGCTCTTCACAAAAGGCTTTAGGGAAAGGGGGACCCTCCCTGTGGGGCAGCGCTCCCCGCGGAGTGAAGGAGGGGACATCAGATGACTACCCTTCGTGAAGTGGATGCGTTTCTCCGAGGGCCTGTGCTGAGGGGACTGAGAATCAGCGTCACCTGAGCCTTGCACAGATGCATTCGGGGTCCAAGTGTGCACCCCGGGGAGCCCTGCGAAGCACCCCTGGGTCTGTGGCCCCAACCGTCTCTCTTGGAAACCATGCTGCTTGAGTCAGTTGTCCGAAAGGATGCAGTTTTCATCCCGCTCGCCCTTTCGCTGATAAAGGCTGAGGAAGTGTCTCGCCTTTGGCTTCTAACCTGAGTCCTTCCTGATCTTTTGTGTTCCCACCCGATCCCGGCCAGCTGTGACCTGCAGGGAGGGTGGAGATGATGGAACCGCCCTGGAAGGAAGAATGGCCCCGTCTCTGTGTGCATCCTGCACTTGCTCTCCTCACCAGGGCCCGAGGGTGGGGGTAGCCACGCTGCAGGCAACGGGCCCTTCGCACAGGGAACTCGGGCCTCCGTGGGTGCGGGAGGGGACAAGCCGCCTGAGTTTCGCTGAGGTGTGCTGGCTCGCTCAGAGCATGCTGCCTAAAGGCGTGTCTCCTCACTGGCTTAAGCCGGGGGTATTTTTAAAAATATATGTTTTTATTGATTTTTAGAGCGAGAGGAAGGAAGAGGGAGAGAGAGAGAAGCATCAATGATGAGAATCATTGCTCAGCTGCCTCCTGCACGCCCCCTACTGGGATCGAGCCTGAAACCCGGGCATGTGCTGTGACTGGGAATTGAACCAGTGACCTCCTGGTTCATGGGTTGATGCTCAGCCCCCGAGGTACCCGGTGGACTGGGGTTGTTTGTTTAAGACAAGAAGCTCAGCCGAGCCTCTTGAGGGCCCCCAACCAGAACCCCCGCAGGACCTGAGGCAGCTTTTCCATTCGTCCCACGAGGGCTGTGATCACTTTCGCGTCACCCTCTCCCGGGCTGGCTTCCTCTCCTGGAGCGGTGCACCCTGTCCCCCCATCGTTCGGACGCCCTGGCCCAGCGCGCACAGCGTCTGGCTGGAGGCTGTCCTCTGAGGCGGGCGGGCGGGCGGCGCACCCACAGCCCCGGCAGCCGTGTCCCGTGAAGGAGCCACGGGAGGCCTTGGCATCGGTGTGTGTCCTGCGAGGTTTGCCTTGGGGGAGGGGCCGGGGGTGTCCCCAGGGCCAGGGGGGACAACGGGAAGGCTGGAGCCAGGTTGTGGCTGAACTAAGTGATGGCTGACAAGGACTTTTTTCATGTGGTGAGTGTGCATAACATCAGATTCAACATTTACCCTTTGTAAGCGGGGCGTCCGTGGCATCGGGTACTTTCACATTATTGTGCAACCGTCCCAGCATCGATCTCCTGAACTTGCCGTCTTCCCAGCATGAAGCTCTGTGCCCATTAAACAGCTCCCTGCTCCCCCTCCTCCAGGTCCTGGGAACCCCCATTCTCCCCTCTGCCTCTGTGAATTGCATCACGCCAGCACCTCATGGAAGGGGTTGTGTGGTATTTGCCCTTGCGGGACTGGCTTATTTCAGTTGGCATGTTGTCCTCAAGCTTCACCCGTGTGGTATGTAGCCTGTGTCGGAATTTCCTTCCTTTGTCAGGTGACTGCTGTTCCACTGTGCGTGTACGTCCCATCTGTGCATCCATGCATCCATCGGTGGGCTCCTCAGTGGCTTCCGCCTTTTGACTCTAGTTACTGCTGCTTTAAATAAGGTGCACAGGGGTCTGCCTGCTTTCATACCCTGAAGTGGAACTGCTGTGTCATAGGCAGGAGTTATTTCTCTGTTTCCCCCTCAAGGGTCTGCTAAGGCGTGTGCCCGTGGGCCTAAGGACCCTGGAGAGGTATGGAAGGACCCAGAGCAGGGCGCACCCAGGCTGACGGTGATTCAGAAAGGCACCGTGGTTTAGAAAGGGCCGAGCAGTTCATGGATCGGGGAGGAGCCGGCTGGCTGCGGGGACTGGGGTGGCCAGAGGGCAGAGAGCCACCCCGGAGGCTCTGGCTTCCCGGTCAGAGGGGAAGGCTGGGTGGGGCAGTCACACTGGGGGGTGGAGTGGGAGTGATGAAGGTGGCAGAGTCCATGAAAAAGGTTGGCTGTGGGGGAAGGAAGTAGGAGACAGGGCAAGGCCAAGGATGAGGACCTGGGTTCGTTGTGACTTTGTGGGATTTAGGGGGAGCGGGAAGGTTATTTTTGTTTGTTTTGTATTTTGGTGTGGATGGTAGACGGTGTGTTCAGATGGTAGACACAGCCTTGCGGGCAGGCTGTTGATAAAATGGTTGCTAATTTGGGGGCGGGGTGAAGAATAATGGGGCAGGTGGCCGTGCAGTTTGGCTGATTGAAAGTGTGGGATGTTTATTGTTGGTGTAGCGCCACCGTGTCACAGCTTCTGTGGCTCTATTGTCCATCCCTACCTCGAGGCAGAAATAGATCCGTCAGAATCATAACACCAGAAACGATGGCCAATTCATTGGTTAATCAGAATCAGTTTCCATAGGGATTCTAATGAACTCAAAGGATGTTTTAGACTAAGGCATGAGTGTGTTGAGTTTGGCTTATGTTCTTTTTTTGCTCAACGTGGATTTTTTTTCATCATTAGAAAAGTCACTTGAAATTTCAAAAGTTGCTTCTTTTCTTGGCCGTCTCACTGGACTGGGAGCTGCTGGGGGTTGGCACGGGCTGGGGAAGTACCACGATGGTTCCTGTCCTGTGCCCAGCACTTAACGCAGTGCAGAGAGCAGCCGGGCTCCCTGTAAACGCGGGTGAGCCGAACTGAATGGAAATTTAATCTAACTGCTCTCCAAGGTGAGATTTGGGCTATTGTCGCCGAGCGAGGAGGGAAATCCCAGCTTTTCTCGGGCGCTGAGCTCATTGCATTAGGTACTGACCCGCATCCTCTAGCCTTGGCGCTGTCCGCCTTCTGTTTTGCCGTCAGGATTCGCTCAGGTTTATTTTTTTTGTTCATGAAATCTTGCCACTTTGGCCCCATTTTCTTACTCAAATGTGTTTCTCATGTTATTCTTAAAAGCCTCAGTGATCTCATCTTTGGGAGCCAAATAGCTCAGTTCCGTTTCCTGCCCTTTGTTGATAATGTTATGTGTTCAGAGGAATGGATCCAAGTGGCCGGAAGCTGCGGGATCATTGTCGGCTGTGACAGGCCCGACCCGCCCAGGGCAGCTGTGAGGACGTGCGTTGTGGAAGGGCTCACCTGTCCGTCGGAAATCTGCGTGCTTGTTCCCCTTGGTGCTTCTCTGAACGCCTCCCCCGTGCGAGAGGTGTGCACCTCAGCCTTGGGGAAATAAAGATGAATAAGGTGCGACCCTTGGCACCAAGGGGCTGGTTCTGGAGTAAAGGGCCCACCCTGGATACGTGGCCACGCACCAGGAGGTGAAGGCGTGGAAATGGAGTCGGGGAGACAACGGTTGGTGGGTTGGTGTGCGGAGAGGCCTCCCTGAGAGCCCGTCTCTGCCGGCTAGAGCTGACGGCCTTACCTGGCCGTGTAAACGGCCGCAGTCACAGTTCCCAGAGCGGCAGGCACTGCGCTCAGTAAGCCGTGGCTCCGAGGGCTTTGCTGGCAAAGTTCCTTCGAGTTTAAAATCATGTCCCTGACTTCATATCGATCCTGGTCATCATTCCAGCCCCAGGTCTGATGTGTGAATGTTCTTTCAGATTCTACAGTAAAACTGTTTCAACTTACAAAAAAATACACATTTGTTTGCATATGTGGTACCCCGAGAGCTCTGAATGACGTGGGAGACCAGCAGATGCTCTATTTCAGCTTAGCCTGAATGATTACTTTGGAATCGCTTTTTCAGAGTTGCTGTTGTTTTTTTTTTTTAAAAAATATGTTTTTATTGGTTTTAGAGAGGAAGAGAGAGGGAGAGAGAGAGAGAGAGAGAGAAACATCAATGAGAGAGAAACATTGATCGGCTGCCTCCTGCACACCCCTACTAGGGATCTAGCCTGAAATCCGGGCATGTGCCCTGACGGGGA
Source organism: Myotis myotis (assembly GCF_014108235.1). Lineage (NCBI taxonomy): Eukaryota > Metazoa > Chordata > Mammalia > Chiroptera > Vespertilionidae > Myotis > Myotis myotis. Next base: position 3,525,650 of record NW_023416390.1, read on the forward strand.
ATTAAACCATGACCTCCTGGTTCATAGGTCAGTGCTCAACCACTGAGTCACGGCGGCCTTGAGTTTTGATATCAAGTAGTAGAATGACCTTGCACTTCGCATGGATGTGCGTCTCGTTTGGCAGCTCTCGTGTGGGACTGTTGGGTCGGCACATGCTGGTCTTGACCTTCCCAAGCACGGATGACATTAGCGTGGTAGGTGACTTGTGGTTTCAGGTTGGTGACTGGGGCGGACTGCTTATGTGTAAATGGTAGCTCACAGATGGCCGTTTTAAGGCGATGTATGACGTTTATGCTGCATTCTTTGATTTTGAGGAATTCTGGAAATGGTGCTTTCCGCTTTTTAAATGGTGTCTTTACACCATTGGGAGCAGACCAAGGCTGGAGCTAGTGGTCAGTCCCTTTGTAGGAAGCTGGGCGGGACCTGTGCACGGTGTCTCAGCACCCATGTCACCGGGAGATGAGGGCGGGTCACTGTTCCCTCCGCCCAGATGCTGAAAAGACGAACACAGCACACAGCACGGTGCTTGAATGACTCAGTGGACGTTGGTGCCGCCTTTCAGTTGGTTTACTGTTTTGTTTTTGGGTTTGTGACCGTCGTGTTTCCGGAGTTTCCCCCTTACCCATTGCCTGGGCCTCAGCCTCGGTTTTGCCCTCTTCCCACTTTGGGATTTCGAGGTTGGGAGAGAAGTGTAGCCATTAGAACCATTCAAACTTGCATGAGGCCTTTCAAAAGATGGGGGAGCAGGTTAACGACAGAGGAAGGTTGGCTGCGGGACTGTGCTCACCTGCGGGGAGCTTGTCTTTCGGCCGCTGCTCCTGGGAACAGACTGTGTACAGAGTCCGTGGGGCAGCGAGTTCCCGCGGCCTGTGCTTTGTTTAAATTGCTGGTTTGAGGTGCTTCTTTTTGGAACCCATCTCAGATTGACATCCCCCTTAGTCCTAAGCCTTCTTCTCTCATCCGCCAACGTGCATGTAGTGAATTGCAGCTAGAGTGCTGTCGGCATTTCACGCGTCTGAGAACTTGACATTTGATTTAAATGTTAATTCATTGCGACAAAGGTTGGCCACTCACGTTCCTACTCCTGTACACGTCTTTCCAGGGCCTTGGCCTGGGCCCAGCTCTCTCCCCGGCTTCCCTGCATCTCCGGAGAGTGGCCAGGGCCCCACCCCCATCATCTTTGTTTTGAATGAGAGTCTGGCCTAGTTCAAAGTGCAGGACCCATTCTTACTGCTGCTCTTGTTGGGTTTTATCGAGATCTAGGGCTGTTTATTCCAGGTGTATTGACGTGAAACTAAAAAACACCCCCATATTAACAAGAGAGTTAACTCTATTTTTCCTCTTTTGAATATTAAACACTCCCCCATTGGCGTCTTTCTGTTTATGGGACAGCCTCTGCTGCTTCTTGGTCTCTCTATTTTGGCTTTTCGGTGCACACTTAAAAATGTTTAATAGGATCAGAAATAAAATATGTGGTTGTGGATTCCTATAAATCACTAGTGGTTAATAATAAGGAGTTACAGAATTCCCAGTCCTCCTGGCCCAACTAAATGCAGGTTCTGTCGCCTCTCAGAGACTACTAGATGTTCCCGACTGGAACGGGGGGGGGGGGGGGGGGGCATTTATTTGAATTGCTAAGTCTTAAGGAAGTAGACCAACCTTTATACGGTCTGATATGCCTGGGCGACTCCATAATGGGAAGAATCAGATGTACTTCCTCCTCAGAATCGGGCACATGAATTATACATGGGCACTCCTTGCATGCTACTCTCATTTTGCTGTTTTAGTTGTGTGTCTGTTGGAGTGAGAACTAAGAGCATCGAGGCCAACCTTGGCAGGTTATGTGATACAGGCGACCTCCGGTTCACAGGCGGTGGTGTGCTTTCCTTTAGGAGTCAGTGCTGATGCCTGGTGGGGACCCCCCCCTCCCCCCAGGTGCAGGGTGATAAGTGGTGATTGAGGTCATGGCACTCTCAGGTACCGCAGCAATATTTCTTCATTTCTCTGAGCATTCTAATCTTAACATGAGGGTAATGATAACAGTACCTCTCTCAGAGTGAGTGGGACAATGAAGTTAATGAATGCATATACAGTGCTTAGCACACCATCTGATACGGGGCAAGTGCTCAGTAAATGTTAGCGTCGTTTCTCAAGCCTTGTTTCCTGGGGAAAGGCCTTCTGGATGTCGCCGTGGAGTTCTGGGGGATGCCACCTTGGGGGAGGCAGGTTCACGTAGGTTTAAGTGTGACCTCGGTGTGCAAGGGTTGGTGGGAAGGGATGGCTTGGGCTCTTTTGCGAGGGTTTTGCAGCTTCTGGTTGGGGCGCGAGGGTGGTCTCCAGAAGAAAGCGGGGACCTTGGCTTCCTAGTGGCTCTCTGGCGATGGACCTTGCCCAGGATGAGGGACTGGAGGGAGGGAGGCTCATGTGCGGCAGCAGGTTGGCAAGTGGGGCTCCAGTGGTGTGACGGGGACTGTGGCCACCTGAGGGGCTCCTCACACAGGTTGTCGGGAGGGGAGGGTCTACGTTGGTGAGACAGGGAAGGCCATTGGGCACTGCCTGCCCTTCACTTCTCCACGGGGCTCCGCACACATCTGAGAGGATGTCACTCGCTTACGTTGACCCTGTTCTCGTCTTCCCTGCAGCTGGGAACCATGGCCAAGATGGAGGTGAAGACGTCCCTGCTGGACAACATGATCGGGGTTGGCGACATGGTGCTCTTGGAGCCTCTCACGGAGGAGACCTTCATCAACAACCTCAAGAAGCGCTTTGACCACAACGAAATCTACGTGAGTCGCCCGCCAGGCCCCGCGTGGGGCTTCGACTTTGTGTTTTGTGGCAGAGAGCTGGCTCTTCTTCCTCACACTCTTCTCGTTCTCTCTCTTTTCTGTTTGTCAGAGTCCGGAGGTATTTGCTTATACCCTCAGCCAGAGTTCTGTGTTTGCTCGGTTGGCACACGAGTAACGCTGATTAGAGTCTGTTTACACGGGGTGGCTGCGGGGTGCCGACGGGGTGCTGGTGTGCTAGACGGTGGGGGCGTCTACAGCGAGCGGAGATACCGAGCTTCTGCCTTCTGAGGATGGGTGCAGGAGGAGTGGGGAAATCCATAGGCATGAGATCCTGGATGCCTTTATAGGATCAGCAGTCTATCCTTTGAGAAGCTACTCAGTAGAATGCAGGGAGTGAACGGTCAAAAAAGATAGGAATCTTGTGGCCTGGCTGGTGTGGCTCCGTGGTTGATCATCGACCTATGAACCAGGAGGTCACAGTTCGATTCCCGGTCAGGGCACATGCCCGGGTTTCGGGCTGGGTCTCCTGTGGGGGGCGTGCAGGAAGCAGCTGATCGATGTTTTCTGTCATCAGTGTTTCTATCTCCCTCTCCCTTCCTCTCTCTCTAAAAATCAATAATTAATATATATTTAAAGGATATGAATCGTCTTGACATTTGTCGTTAGTAGAGGCAGGAGCTAATGACCAGATATAAATATGTGTTTGGTCCTTAGAGGTTTGGGAATAGTCTTGTCCTGCTATCCAGAATTATAGTGTTCAGCAGCAGAAGTGAAAGCATCTAAATATATACACCAGGAGGAGAAATTTCTTTAAAAAAATATGTTTTATTGATTTTTACAGAGGAAGGGAGAGGGATAGAGAGTCAGAAACATCGATGAGAGAGAAACATCGATCAGCCGCCTCCTGCACACCCCAAACTGGGGATGTGCCCGCAACCAAGGTACATACTCTTGACTGGAATCTAACCTGGGACCTTTCAGTCCACAGGCCGACGCTCTATCCGCTGAGCCAAACCGGTTAGGGCTAGTAGGAGAAATTTTATGTTGTAAAAATTCTTTATAAAGGATTTCACAAGATTACTTTAACTATCAAGTTCCTTAAATATATTTAAAACATGAGTAAAAAAGACACATGCAGTTTTTCAGTAGTGTGTGTACAGCACGGAAATTTGCATCCATTCAGGTCAAGGTGCAGTGTTAGCGAAACCAAGGAAGGGGTGTGGCTCCCTGTCCCAGGGGCTGAGGAAGCAGGATGGATCGGATGGGAGTGTATAGTTTTAACAGACTCGGCCGTGCCTCTGAGTTCTTCCCCTTTTTACAGTGCATCTGTGTCGAGAGATGAATGGGATTATTGGGACATGCTGCATATTTTTCTATTAATATGTTGAACAGACAGTAGGAGGAAATATCTATACTAATAAAAGCCCACAGGGGAGAGCAGCTAGGGGCGATCAGGCCAGCAGGGGAGTGCAGTTAGGGGTGATCAGGCTGGCAGGGGAGAGCAGTTAGGGGCGATCAGGCCGGCAGGCAGGCAGAGAGGTTAGGGGGATCAGGCAGGCAGGTAAGCGGTTAGGAGCCAGCGGTCCTAGATTGCAAGAGGGATGTCCAACTGCCAATTTAGGCCTGATCCTGGCAGTTGGACATCCCCCGAGGGGTCCCGGATTGGAGAGGGTGCAGGACAGGCTGAGGGACACCCCCCACCCCCCATGCATGAATTTTGTGCACCAGGCCTCTAGTAAGTAAATAAAAGGAGAGAGAGGTCATATCGGGTACAAGTAGGATCGATTATGACTTCTGTGCAACTGATATGTTTTTTAAAATCATATATGCAAAGGCATGTGATTTTATGTCGCACAGAGCTTTCCTTTCCTGTTTCCAGGATAACTTTGGATCGTTTCTTAATGAAATGATCGTCCAACTGTTCATCTTTGTGGGTTTATACGGTTGGGGCAGGAGGAGGTGGACAGTAACATGAGATGTGTGGAGACTGCTTTGGGGGCATTAATTTGATCATGGGGTCGGACCTCCGTTCAGAGCCGTTATGTGTAAAGTGCAGGTTCGAATGGAAGAGGCATAAAGCACTGCTGCCCCGCGGGAAGAGGTATTGTCTGGTTTGGCAGTGAGGCCCGGTGTCACCTTCCCTGGAGGTATAGCAGCTCGGCTGGCTTCGGGTGGGAAAACCTCGGGTTCTGCAGCGTTAATTGAAAGTACGGTCTGATAGCACACAAAAGGCAGGCTGGAAGCCTCGGTCTCTGCGATGGAGATAGCAGGACTCAATGCGACCGTAGCTACGGGGCCGATCGCTTTTCCTTTTGGCCCCAGGAGCCCCGTGCACTTTCAGATGAACTGAAAATGGGGTGGAGGGTAGAACGTTACACGCATTCAGGCACCCGGTTTGTTGTGGCCACCAACAATGACACAGTCCCCTTTCTAACAAAATGCCAAGTGCTCACGTGAGCCTCTCGCAGACGAAATGTCTGGGTTCAGCCCTGCGTGATTTTATTTTCTAACTATTTTAGGAACGCCCTTTCTGGTGTAAAAAGCAGAAAATTGCTTCCTGCTTTCGGATACTCATTTCAGCGCATCTTTCCAGGATACTTCAGGGCCATTGCTTCCTTGAGATGCGTGGCTTCATCTTGTAACTGTGACACCCATCCTATTGGAGGGCTGGGCATTCTCTGTTTTATTTTAAGCCAAAAAATATTTCCGGTTACAGCGTCATGTCCGTAGTATGATCCTGCTTTTTGTTATTGGGGGGGTTTATGGGTGTGCGCACGTGTTTGTATATCTGTGTGCCTATGAGGATGCTGACTTTGGGTGCCAGAGTGGGATGGGATGGGATGGGATGGGATGGGATGTGGGGACTGGGAAAGGTTACTCTTTGAGACTTCTGTGTTATATATAGGGCTGGTGACGTCGAGCATGTATTGTTTTTGTAAATAAAGAAAGACTGTCCAGTAGATTTGGTGATCAGCCCTCTGCAGCCTCACACGTCGTGCAGAGCAGCCCCGGGAACCTGGTTCTGGCTCTTGCTTTCGTTCATGGCGGCTGTAGAATTGTTTATCCTGACGCCAAAGGCCAAGTTAATATGACCCGCAGTATTTTACTGTCTGACACTTCATTTTTTTAAAAACCCCTTTTGTAGTCTCATGGCTTTGTTTTATTCTCTAGAAATGGGTGCAGACACACTGCACAGTCCTGGTTTCAGAGCCATGGTTGTTAGGGGCCCAGTGAGCAGAGGGCCCTGGGCCCAGACGGCTCAACCACTGAGCCACGCTGGCTGGGCTATTTCGCTTCCTATCCGAATTGTCAGGTTGGGGATCATCTAGGTAAAGAAGTCTGAATTCATCTAAAATTTTAGGATCTTAATTTAATTGTAGTTGTGAGAGGACTGCTTTGAAAATCCAGTGAAAATTATGTTAATTTTTAGGAGTTAGTGGTGAGTTAGGATTCCCATAGAGTTGGCCTAGCACAGTGGTCGGCAAACTCATTAGTCAACAGAGCCAAATATCAACAGTACAACGATGAAATTTCTTTTGAGAGCCACATTTTTTAAACTTAAACTATAGAGGTAGGTACATTGTTATTCACTTAATTGGGGTACTCCTAAGGCTTAGGAAGAGCCACACTCAAGGGGCCAAAGAGCCGCATGAGGCTCGCGAGAGGCGGTTTGCCAGCCACTGGCCTAGCAGGTCCTTTTGTGAAAGACCCTCAGGTGCGCTCCGGGAATGCTCATTGTTTTTGCACAGAGGTGGGCTCACGCACCTGCACCTGTTGAAAAAGCCTCGAGTTGGTCCAGGCAGAGTCTCTAAATGGTCTTTGCAGTTGCAGATGGAGGAGATCAGGGGAGCATCACAGAGGGATGTTGGCCTGGGGGGAGACCTGCGGGGTCGGAACCCTTGGCTTAGCGGGCCGCCCTGCAGTCCAGCGGCCTGGGGCGGGGCGGGGGGGGGGGGGAATGCTGGCTGTGACATCCCGAGCCCGGCTGCTTTCTGCCTCCTCTCTGTCCTGTATCACACGTTCTTCCGCCTCCCCATGTCCTCCCCGCCCGCCCCCCCATGGGAGGGTGGCAGGGTTTCCGTGCACTTGTCATGGAGGTGACCCAGCCAGACGCAGTGCCATTTTTAGGGGCACCAGCCAGGGCTGTGGTTTGGCTCAGGAACAGCAAGGCTGCAATTTGGGCAGGAATAAGCCCACGGCCACTTTGCAAAAAGAACCTGGGTGTCTGTTCTCTGACGAGGAAGTATTTTCGGTGCTGACAAGTAGCTTTCGTTTGTTTGCTATCCAAATGGTCAGGTTTGGGGACCATCCAGATATAGGCGTCTGAATTAGTCCAGTTTTAGGATCTTAAACGGATTGGGGGTGTAAGAGGACCTCTTTGAAAGTCTGGTAAAAAGGATCTTAATTTTCAGAAGTGAGTATTAGACTTAGGATCCCCCTAAGGGAGGGGATTAGATGTTTTTATGAAAGATACTTAAATGTCAGTGCAATATATTTGGTTTAAAATATTGCAAAGGAAATGAAAATAATACCAGTTAACACTTGTATATTTATCTGAGGTTCCTAAACCACTTTTTATACATACACATGGAAGTTCCCACCTATGGGTATAACATATGTCCCTGGGAGTTTGTATAGATGGCGTACCAGTTAACTCTTGCTGCGGGATGAGTTGCCTCAAGCGTACATACAGCTGATAGTAACATGCATTCGTTACCTCGTGGTCCCTGTGGGTCGGGGTTGGAGTACGACGTAGCTGGCCCTCTGCTGGGGTGTGTCCAGGCTCTGGGGAGGTGTCCGGCAGGAGGGGTCTTGGGGAGACTGGGCCCTTCCCTGGGCTCCCGGGTGGCTCCCGGACCTGGAGCCCCTGGCAGCGGCTGGAATACACACATCCATGCTAGTGCTGTTCCTGCTACCCGGACGGTCTCCTTTTTTTTTCTTTTTCTTTTTGAAATTTCCTTTAAAAAGTGTAGTTTGTTTTTTTTCAATTACAAAAATAGCCAATGCTTTTGGAAAGAAAATTCAGATAATACAGGCATACCTAACATAAACATGTGATTTTCTTACCTCGCTACCCCAGTCCCATTTCTAGAAGCGAGTGTAGTTTAATAGAGGGTAATCTTCCAGATTATGTAGGTTTGAGTAAAAATTAAGCTTTCAGCCCGGCCGGCGTGGCTCAGTGGTTGAGCGTGGACCTAGGAACCAGGAGGTCACAGTTGGATTCCCGGTCAGGGCACCTGCCCGGGTTTTGAGCTCAATCCCCAGTGTGGGGCCTGATTCTCTCTCATCATTGATGTTTCTGTCCCTCTCTCCCTCTCCCTTCCGCTCTGAAATCAATAAAAACGTTTAAAAAGTTAAACTTTCACATTAAAGCTTTTCTGTTGTGGAGCTGGAAGTAGGGGAGGTTCTCCTCTATCTGGAGGAATGGGCCTGTCCCCGAGGGCCCAGACCCACGCTGGGGGCAGACAGCCACCTGTGATGCCACCTCCCACCCCCTGACCCCGTGCAAGGAAAGGCCTAGACTGGGTGGTGCACGAGTCTGCTCGGCTCATGGAAAAGTAGAGCGTTAAGGAAGCACGGAGAACGTGTGTGTGTGTGTGTGTGTGTGTGTGTGTGTGTGTGTGTGTAGGCGTGTAGGCGTGTACCCTCGGTGTTTGGTGCAGACGGCCTTAGCAGGCCAGATAAAGCTGGTGAGGGACGAGGCCGCAGGAAATGTTGTGTCTCATTCCTAGCACAGCCTCTCTCGGACAGTTTTGTGCTCCGTTCAGAACAATCCTCTTTGGTGGTAACTGCCAGTTTCCGCACCTCCACCTCTTGAAACCTTTGGTGGCTGGAAAACCCCTTCCTCTTAGAACTTGCAACATGGACACATGCTTGTCTGTTACTCACCCCGTGCAGAGTTGTCTTATCCTGCAGGCTAGTACGGTACCTGAAATAGTCACCTGGTACTGACACAATATTATATTAATTTAAATGTTCCGCTGGAGCCCTCCAGGCAGTTAGGCCTGGCTTTGGGTCTGCAGCAGGGTTAGCCTTTTTTTTTCTTTCTTCTTATCAATAAAATGTATTTTATTGATTTTTTTACAGGGAGGAAGGGAGAGGGATAGAGAGTTAGAAACATCGATGAGAGAGAAACATCGACCAGCTGCCTCCTGCACACTCCCTACTGGAAATGTGCCCACAACCAAGGTACATGCCCTTGACCGGAATCAAACCTAGGACCCTTCAGTCCACAGGCCGACGCTCTATCCACTGAGCCACACCGGTTAGGGCAGAGTTAGTCTTTTGGGGGTGGAGGGGCGGGTGCTCCGGAGCAAAGACCAGGCCTGGCTCTGCCACTGACCCTCTGAGGCCGGGGGAGGTGCCTTCACTCAGAGAGAGTGTTCTTATTGATGAAATGACAGGTGACAAGCCCTCGTTGGCACATGCTATGCTAAGCACTTTACATGTGTTAATTCATTTCATTGTTACTGGAGTCCTGTGCCCTGTAGGTTTTAAATCACCTTCATTTTCATACGAGGAAACTGGCTCAGAAAGGCTGAGGCACAAGTAGGGGACGGAGCTGGAATTCACACCCAGGGGGTCTGGCCCCGGAGTTCATGCTCTTAATAGTCCTGCTGACTTTATGTGGTTGCTGTGGCAGCAAATGAATGATGCTTCCAGTAGGAACGCATTCTTTTTTTAAAAAATATGCTTTTATTTTTTTTAAAATATATTTTATTGATTTCCCACAGAGAGGAAGGGAGAGGGATAGAGAGCTAGAAACATCGATGAGAGAGAAACATCGATCAGCTGCCTCCTGCACATCCCCTACTGGGGATATGCCCGCAACCCAGGTACATGCCCTTGACCGGAATCGAACCTGGGACCCTTCAGTCCGCAGTCCGACGCTCTATCCACCGAGCCAAACCGGTTTCGGCAAAAAATATGCTTTTATTGATTTAGAGAGAGAGAGGGAGAGAGAAAAAGAGAGAGAGAGACAGACCGACAGACATCAATGTGAGAGAGAACTGTCAATCGGTTGCCTCCTGCAAGCACCCCGACCCAGAATCGAACCCGTAACCTGGGTATGTGCCCTGACCAGGAATCTTCAGTGCATGGACAGCACCCAACCACTGAGCCACCCCGGCCAGGGTCACATGGCAGCATGCTGAGTCTGCACAGTGCTGCTCAGAATGACTGAGTTGTTACTGAAGAACGTGGGGTTGGGGACAGGGCGGCCTCAACCCCAGGCGGAGGGCTGAAGTGGCCCCCGGTGCCCCTGCCCCGTGCGGAGCTGGCATTCGGCAGCCCAGTGACATGAGCCTGGTGACGCGGAGCAGGTGCCTTCCGTCCCAGAGCCCCGCGCGCCCTCGTCAGAAGCACTAACGCCGTGAGGATGAGGCTCCCTCTGGAAGGCGGGGAAGGTGTCAGGAGGTGGTTTTCATCCTGTTCTCCAGGTGGAGGAGGGGATGGAGGTGGTTGAGAGCAGCGTGTGGTTCTTTATGAATGAGGGGGGCGGGGAGCAGGTCAGCACAGGGGATGTGTGGCCAGTTTTGCCGCCTTTTCTTCACCTGCAGCTCTTTCTGCGGTCACATCTGTAGGGCAGGTCAAGGCGGGGTGACCCTACTTTCTAAAGACGGGCTGTTACGTTTCTCACATTTGTTTGGAGGTTGTGGAGGGAGGAGGTTGGAGGGGTGGAGGGATGTTGGAGGGGTGGAGGGAGGAGGTTGGAGGGGTGGAGGGAGGAGGTTGGAGGGGTGGAGGGAGGAGGTTGCAGGGGTGGAGGGAGGAGGATGGAGGGGTGGAGGGAGGAGGTTGCAGGGGTGGAGGGAGGAGGTTGGAGGGGTGGAGGGAGGAGGTTGCAGGGGTGGAGGGAGGAGGATGGAGGGGTGGAGGGTGTTTTGCCAGGGGTGGAGGGAGGAGGGTGCAGGGGTTGGAGGGAGTGGCAGGGGTGGAGGGAGGAAGGTTGGAGGGAGGAGGTTGGAGGGGTGGAGGGTGTTTGCAGGGGTGGAGGGAGGTTGGAGGGGTGGAGGGGGTTTGGGGGGGTTGAGGGAGTTTGCAGGGGTGGAGTGAGGAGGTTGGAGGGGTGGAGGGAGTTTGCAGGGGTGGAGGGAGGAGGTTGGAGGGGTGGAGGGATGTTGGAGGGGTGGAGGGAGTTTGCAGGGGTGGAGGGAGGAGGTTGGAGGGGTGGAGGGTGTTTGCAGGGGTGGAGGGAGGAGGGGGTTGGAGGGGTGGAGGGGGTTTGGGGGGTTGAGGGAGTTTGCAGGGGTGGAGGGAGGAGGTTGGAGGGGTTGAGGGAGTTTGCAGGGGTGGAGGGAGGAGGTTGGAGGGGTGGAGGGAGTTTGCAGGGGTGGAGGGAGGAGGTTGGAGGGGTGGAGGGAGTTTGCAGGGTAGGAGGGAGGAGGTGGAGGGGTGGAGGGTGTTGCAGGGGTGGAGGGAGTTGGAGGGTGGGAGGGGGTTTGGGGGGTTGAGGGAGTGTGGCAGGGTGGAGGGAGAGTTGGAGGGGTTGAGGGAGGTTTTGCAGGGGTGGAGGGGGAGGTTGGAGGGGTGGAGGGAGTTTGCAGGGGTGGAGGGAGGAGGTTGGAGGGGTGGAGGGTGTTTGCAGGGGTGGAGGGAGGAGGTTGGAGGGGTGGAGGGTGTTTGCAGAGGTGGAGGGAGGTTGGAAGGGTGGAGGGTAGGGTGCCGGGGGTGGCATATTGGGGAAGGCGTGGCCTTCGGCAAGTAGACCTGAGGTTCAGTCTTGGCCACTCACAGCCACGGTGACCGTTGGAAACAACTGAGGGTTCGTGATGTTTCCCCCATAGAGTAGGGATCGTGGGCTCAGCAGCTTAGCCCGTGCTTGGCACCTAGTAGGGGTGAGGCACGTGGTCGGTCCAAAACTTGGAAACTCAGAGTGACTTCTCTTCCAGGCTTCAGACACTGAGGGTTTCTAGTAACTAGAGCCTCCCTCCCCTTCCCGACCCTCTCCGTCCCTCTCTCCCTCCTCTCGTGTTCCCCTGCCCCTTCCTTCTTTGGGATTCATTGTCCAGGTTTCATTTCTGCTGCATTACCACCTTCGCTTGGCCACGCAGTGTTATTTCCAAGACGCCTGGCCAGCGGCAGCGGTAACACAGGCCCCTCTGTGCCTGAGTTAAGAGCGTTTTCTTGGGTCTGGAGAACGGCGCGCTTTGTCTCCTCACAGAGGTGATCTCGGTGGAGATAGGGTGGTGTCGTGTTGTCTGGCTCTAAAATGAAGGCTGCCCGGGCTGTATTTTTAGCTGGTATTTCAGCGTGGCACGGAACTCATATATAGTTCTTTAATTCGTGGTCTGCGGTGACCGGCAGCCAGGGACAAAGGGTACAATACGCTGGCAGAGACCTGCCTGGGACTAGACTGACGGCTGTGGGCTCCTTGGCAGCCGCGGTTGCCTGCCCTGCCAGGTGTGGCTCCCGACCCACGGCCAGTGGTGGATGGCACAGCAGAGACTTACAGAGCCCAGCAAAGCACCCAGGGCTCGATTCTGTCCTCACGCCGGGAATCGGGAATACCGAAGGGAAAAGAGAGGTCGGAGAGCCGATGCGGGCAGCCGTGGCGGCAGGGGCCCCGCCGGGCCACTGCCGCAGAGACGGGACCCCGGCTGTGAGAGGACCAGCGGGGAGCAGGCCCCGGGGAGCACGTGATGCCGGACCTCGAGGGACGCCTTCCCCAGCCGGTGCTGCCTGGTCCATGTGCTGCCTGGTCCCCAGGGTGGGATCTGGAAGCTCCGTGGCCGGTGGCTGGGGTTCCTGGGTGGGTTCATCGCGACCGTGAAGCGGTCAGTGTTGGGTGTGACCCGAGACATCTCCGTGCTGAGCAGCCAAGGAGCCTGACCGAGTCACGCTTCCCTCTTCCAGTGTCCGGTCGGCGGGGCTGCCCCTGCCACCGAGGGGGGGGGGGCCTTGGGCAGCTTTCAAAACTCCCTAACGCCTCCATGTTCTTCTCTGTAAAGATGGGCTGTGAGTAGTGTGTGTGTGTGTGTGTGTGTGTGTGTGTGTGTGTGTGTGTTGCCTGCATACCACAGGGATGTCTTAGGCGGGAGGCGGGAGATGCACACACTGAATGGCATTGCTTTCCAGCGGTTCTCAACCTGTGGGTCGTGACCATCGGAAAACACATATAACATATCAGATATTTACATGACGATTCATAACAGTAGCAAAATGACAGTTATGAAGTAGCAACGAAAGTAATTTTATGGTTGGGGGTCAGCACAACATGAGGAGCTGTATTAAGGGGTCGCGGCATCAGGAAGGTTGAGAACCACTGCGAGACCCAGAGAGAAGGCCCCGTTGGTTGTTGACATCCCATGGAAATTTACACGGAGACAGTTTTTCTTGATTTGAACTGTCTCTAAAAGACCAACCAAAGCGTTTGGTTGACTAAACTGTGTCTGTAAAATCCAATGAAGGCTTAAGCCCCCTTTGGGGAAATGTCACAGACGCCTGATTGAAAACACTGTGGCACCTACTGTCTTGGTGCCGTGGGACCGAATTCCAGGATCGGGACCTCGGGGACGGGTGGTGCTGCCTCCCGCAGTGGAGAGCATGTCCCGTCTGAAGGTCCCACCTGCCCGGCTGGTATCATCGTCTCAGTACCTGAGTGAGCAGGGGCCGCACACGGAGCCTCACGGGCTCGGGGGCCTGCGTGCGGCCTGGCAAACTCAGATCCTACAGGGACCACCAGGGGGGCCTGAAATTACACATTTCAAGCTCAAAGCAGCTCATGGTGGGTCGTCGCGTCCTGGGGCAGGATTTTTCCCTAAAAGGTCAGTCTTCCCCTTAACTAGCCTGTCTGTTGGCATCTAGGATGACCTGCCTGACAAACACACCTTTGTAGTAACGATTTCCCTTTGCTGGACCCATCCAAACGCCCCCGCCAGGGCCCACAAACCCCTCAGTGCTGCTGTGTTCATTGCTGGCTGTCAGCTGTCCTGCACCCACCTGTAACAGAAGTATGTGCCTGCCATTTTTCATCCAATCCCGAAGTCCTCCACTCCTCCCCCGCCACCTCCACTTAGCTTTCTTCCTTCTCCCTAATCCGTCACCAGTGGATTTCATGCAACCCACTTACGCCTCCTCTTTTGATTGTAATGCATAAAAAAAAGATGCAAAACTGCCATTTCTGGAGCATTGCCTCAGTCTGTTGAGGTTTTGTTTCCTGGCAATTGTCATCAGTTTGGCTCAAATAAACTCGTAAGAATTCTCTGCAGGTTTGAATGTTCCTTACGTTGACAGTATTCTAGGCACTGAACGGTAGTTTTATTAAGATGTAACCCAACAATTCCCTGCATATGAGGACCGTTTTGTAGGATGCTGGCTGGCATCACAGGACTCCCCGGCGAATTTAGCTGTGACGTGAACATAGGACAGGCTTTGGAGTCCTGGTTTGGCTATTCCAGTGGCCCATAGGTTCCAATAGAGCCGAACGGTGAGTCTTGATAATGACAGCAGGTCACGCTGATGGACGGCTGCGGGTGTGCGGGAGCTGTGGTCAGCGCCGTAGCACAATCTCATTTCCTAGACGCGGGAGGAGCCAGTCCCACCCTCCTTGTCCGGATGAGGAGACGGGCTTGGAGGAGATGAGAAATGGGCGCAGGTTCACACCAAACCGGAAAACGTTGCCAGGTCGCTGCAGCCGAGGCTTGCACAGTCTCAGACATCATCCCGGGTGACACAGAGTCTGAGCCAGCACACCTGGGGCCGGGGACCTGGCTTTAGATTTAGTCCGTTTCATCCTCTAACCCCCTCGCCCCATGCCCCGGCTTGTACTTCAGAACTGCCTTCAGACTCAAGCCCAGACGCCTCACCCGGTCTTGTTTCCGGGGCTGTCACTCACGGGGGGCCCTCCTCCAGGCCGGCTTCTCCATCCCTGTCCGGAGATGTGGTCGGGTGGCCTCTGTGCCTCCACCGTGTTTGCATCCATGTGAGAGCGTGTGCCAGAGTTGCCTTCCTGTCTAAGCTGAAGAATGAACACTCCGTGGTATCCCCACCCCCTTGTACTTGTCCGCTCAGCCCCTGGGTTACGTCCACCGCTTGGCCGTGGGGCAGTGCTGGGTGTACAGCACAGGTGTCTGTGTGGGTCCCTGGGGATTTATGCTTAAAAAAACAGCAGCATTCGGAAGGGGCAGTCTCAGCAGGGAGGGCTCAGCTCTTGCCTGAAACCTGAGGTCTTTGCACAGTTCCTGGGGGAACGTGCCTTGAGCGGAGTGATGCCCATCCCTAGACCCGTTCTGTCCCCCAACCTCCCCGGTGACCTTTCCTTCCTTTAAACCCCAGGCGCTCCCTTAGACGGTGAGATAGGAAGACGGATGACTCCTTTGGCCCAGAATCACTTCCATCTGTTTCATCTGCGTTGGGGGCTAGAGTAGGTAACTCTTATTTTTCACGTTTTATGACAGAAAAGTCTCACCTCCTGCTCTGTTGTAGGCCTCCCAGGGCACCGCCCCAGGCGCCCTTGTTTCCCAGGCGATGCTTTGCATAAGGGAGGCTCTCAGAAGGTGTGCTGCTTGCCTGTGAGATGTTGTCAGGACAGCTCAGTGCAGGTGGGGGGTGGTGTTGACCTGAGTCTGCCCGCCCTGGGTCTGCACTGTGGCCGTGGCCATGGCCCAGGTAGAAGCTGCGCGGCTTGGAGGCCGGGACCTGGAGGAATGCCTTGACTATTCGCCTGATGCCGTTTTAGATGAAACAATTAGCCTGACGTCAGATACTCCAATAGATCTTGCCTGTCGCATTGCCACGCCCCTGGTGTACCTCTCTGAAGTTAAAGGGTGGCCTGCATTTCTTCACGGTGTAGGCGCAGTTCTGGTGCTGGGATCCACGCTGAAAACGCAGTCTTTTCTGCTGAGATGAAGATTGCCCCCTGCAATGAGAAGACCCTGTCCCCCCCCCCCCCCCCCCCCCCCGCCACTTCTATTTGTTCCTGGGAGTGTGAGGATTTCAGCTCTCCTCAGTCAGGTGGGAGGCCGCGCCCACCGCAGCGCCCTCTTGTACCAGCCTCCTGGGCCGGGCACTGTCCGCGGCCACGTCTGCCAAGCTGCCCGGCCACCAGCAGCGTGGACCGTGGGCGCTACAGGAAGAGAACAGGTCGCTGGCGCCTTGTCCTGGTTCCACTTTGGTTAGCGGATGGAGTCCCAGCACCCAGCTTATTTGTGCTGCGCTGTGGGGGACACTGAGATGGAGGGCTCACACCTGTGCCCTGGGCGCGTGGGCAGAGGTGAGCGAAGGTACCTCAGGGGACAGTGCCCGCCGGCATTTAATGGGCGTGGGGATGCGTGTCCAGGGAGCCGCGCGCGGAGGCTGTAAACAAGTCACTGAAATGGATTCTGAGGAACCTGAGGAAGCCGGTAGGTAGGCAGATGGGATGCCGGTGAGAACCTTGGAAAGCGGGGGCTTTAAAAGATATCGGAGAATTCGAGATTTAAAAAGAGGCGCCGAAGAAGCCATCGTGGGGGAGACGAGTCACTAGGATTTCCTTACATCACTTTGTGGTTTAGTCACGCTTTTATTTCAGTTTCCTGTGGGGAGTGGAGATGCACCCCACAGGGTGCTAGTGCTTCTAGAGAGCTGCATGTTGCCCGGGCAGGACCGGATGGGAAGGACGCGGAACCCCTGACATGTGTGCGCTAGCGGTGCGTTTCCCCGGCGTCACGGAGGACCGCACGCACCCTTCAAGTAATCGCGGCTCATAACCGTCAAATTGTGCTTCACTTACTTTTTACTAACTTTATTTTTATTGTTGACACTGTCACAGATGTCCCCATTTCCCCTCCTTTGTCCCCATGTGCTCCACTGTTGAGCTTGAAAAAAGTTTCTTTTTTTAAGTCTATATAAATTTTTATTGATTTCAGAGAGGAAGGGAGAGGGAGAGAGAGCAACATCAATGATGAGATTGATCGGCTGCCGCCTGCACACCCACACTGGGGATCGAACCTGCAACCGGGCATGTACCCTGGCCTGGAATCGAACCGTGACCTGCTGGTTCATAGGTTGACACTCAGCCAGAGCCACGCCGACCAGGCAACGCTTTTTGGTTAGATAGCGTTCCAGAATGCATTGCACGCAGCCTTGTCATCGCTCTGGTTTTGGCGGGTGGTGGTTACGCTGGGCTGAGCTGTTGGCTCTTACTCTAACAGGTCTTCATTTTTGTACTTCCAGAATTACTTCGATCACATCTTACGCCCTTTCTTTCTCTGTTTGCTTCGCTGTCTCTTTCCCTCTGTCTCTTTTCTTTCTGCCCTCCCTGGCCATTGCTTTGTCCCTTACGGTGGGAGCTCTTAACCTGGTATGTCAGCTGTATGCAGACTTGTATGTGCGTATTGTCTGTGGGGTTTTTCCTGGAGGGAAGGTTCATAGCTTTCATTGCATCGCAATGGTGGGGGCAGCTGAAGAAAGACTAAGATGTGCGCTGCAGCAATATTTTTTAAACTGTGAGATTCACCCTGAATGGGTGATGAAAGCCATTTTGTAGGTTAGGGACCAGCAGCTGAAACATTTTTTACATGAATAGAATTGGACAAAGACTATCAGGGCATCGCATGTGGTAGGGTACTTAGGGTTTTGTGAAATCTTAATTTCATACGAATGTACCGGTATGTGCATGTAAATATCCACTCAAGAACACATCGTTGGTCATGATGAAAGTCTTATTATAATGAGTCAGAGCCAGGCATGTAAATCCACGGCCATAGGACGGCCCTGATTTACCGAGGCCGTTGTGTCTCTAGTGTGTGACATACCGTATGCTGGGTTTATTAGCAGTGTGGCTATCATGTAAGGAGCTAGGGCCAAAGAAGGTTTTCTTTTCTCTTCAAAATATTTAGACTTAGTTACATAGGAATACGTACAGGGGAGAGCAGGCTGGAAGAGGGGCCAGGGATGACACTAGCCTGAGAGGAGGGCCTGGCCCGGAGGCCTGGAGGTGCGGGCTGCCAGGTGCGGTTTCTGCTTATCCGGGGAGACTTTAGAAGAGGCCGCAGCCTGGCGCGCGCCCCCCCCCCGCCCCCAGCTCTTTGAAATGGAATCTCTGAGGGTGGGGTTGTGGCAGAACTTTCTAATGGAATGAAATCCATGGTCTGTGGGCTGCTATCTCAGGGCCCTTTCTTCCGGGTTCCGGATCGTCTGGGTGGGGAGGTCGCCGGCTGGGCGCGCCCCAGGGAAGACTGGGGTTTGCACTGTAATCACAGTAGGAATGTCTACTCGAGTATCATTTGCTTATCCACAGGCATCTGTCCTGGAATGCTGGCGATAGCTGAAGTATGAAGACCAGGATTGTTTTGACTTAGGAATGTTTGTACATTCTTGTTTTAGTGTTTGCCCAGGAGAAGTAGAAGATAATCTTGCTAATTGAATGTGCCCTTTATAGAAGGGTAGAGCCTTCTTTTCCCTCTTCCCTTTTTCTCTTCTTTCCTTCTTGTGCCCTTGTCTTCCCTCACCCTTCCCTTCCCTTTCCCCTCCGTAGTGTCACCTGGTGGTGGGAGTGGAGCAAGCTTTCCTCTGTCACGGGGTGTGCAGACGCTTGAAGACTTGGGGTGCTGAGGGGTGGGATCAGGAGGTGCTGAGCTAGGGAGTGTCCGGATGGTCAGGAGGTTGGTTACAGGTTGGGTAGGAGTAAATAAGTACACTGATTGAGCAGATACATACGTATGTTCACATATACACACATCCATCCATCCATCCATCCATCCATCCATCATCCAACCATCCATCATCCACCCATCCATCATCCATCCATCCATCCATCCATCCATTCATCATCCATTCATTCATCATCCATCTATCCATCCATCCATCATCTATCCATTTCATCATCTACCCATCATTCATCCATCCATCCATCCATCCATCCATCAGTCATCATCCATCCATCATCCATCCATCCATCATTCATCCATCATCCATCCATCCATCCATCCATCCATCCATCCATCTATCATCCATCCATCCATCCATCCATCCATCATCCATCCATCCATCCATCCATCCATCATCCATCATCCATCCATCCATCCATCCATCCATCCATCATCCATCCATCCATCCATCCATCCATCATCCATCCATCCATCCATCCATCCATCATCCAACCATCCATCCATCCATCCATCATCCATTCATTCATCATCCATCTATCCATCCATCCATCATCCAACCATCCATCCATCCATCCATCCATCAGTCATCATCCATCCATCATCCATCCATCCATCCATCATCCATCCATCCATCCATCCATCATCCATCATCCATCCATCCATCCATCCATCATCCATCCATCCATCCATCCATCATCCATCCATCCATTCATCCATCCATCCATCCATTCATCCATCATCCATCCATTCATCCATCCATCCATCCATTCATCCATCATCCATTCATTCATCATCCATCTACCCATCCATCCATCATCCAACCATCCATCCATCCATCCATCCATCCATCTATCAATCTATCATCTATCCATCCATCCATCCATCATCCATCCATCCATTCATCCATCCATCTATTCATCTATTGAGGGTAGGTAATGAGAGCCAGACCAGACCTGTCCCTGTTGGGGAAGGTGTATAGAACCTATTGGTGAGTAGTTTTGGCCATTAGTGGGAAGGGTCCTTTTTTGGTGTGAACAGCCGAAGAAGAACATCTTCTGGATTCTAGCAGAGCTTCTCTGTGAGTCCTTTGGGACCTAGGGACCAGGTTCAGGTGTGAACACAGCCGCATGGTGGCCTGGTCTGTGGCTCCCTTGGGACTGGCGGCACCCGAGCTCTGGATAGCGTTGGTGCGAGAGGTCGGACATACCAGCCTCTTGTTTCCAGTGGAATAGGCGAGTGGAACTCCAGAGGCAAGTGGAGGGTTATTGTGGCTGCTCTCTTTTGTGAAGGTTCACAATACTTCCCCTCCTCTTCCTTTCCCCCCTCAGCACATTCAGAATAAAACACACAAAGGACCAGCCCTTCTATGCACATACTTGACCTTAAGAAGCTGAGTCGGATCTCCGACTTTTAGTGCCGGTGGCTACTTGATGAGTCAGTTTACCATACTTTTGAGACATGATATAATAAAAAATACCAACTGTAAGTGCTATACAGTGGCTTGTTTAAAAATCGAGTATATCATTTGTAAGTCTAAATGTGAATTGATGTAGAAATGAGCTGTCGGGTCCCTATTGTTTCGATCCCGGCACAGGAGGTTTCACCTGGTGCTGCAGTTACTTACCTGCCGACATCTATCAGCTGCTACCAGGCGGCCTTTCCAGCCCTAGACAGAGGAGGGCAGGACTATAAACTCTCAGGTTATGTTCCTGGCAAGAATGTGGGGATATTTACATGTTTGACTAAAGCCCATAGGACCTTCAAGGAGGAAACGCACACACAGCAAGGGCAGGTGTCAGCGCGGAGGACAGACCTACAGGAAGTTCAGGACCAGAGGACACACATCGGAAACAGTGGCCTGTTGAGATGGCCCAGGTTCTTTCACTGTTTGCGTATTTCGACTGAGGACGCTTGTGCTGCCTGGGCCCTTTCTCTACTCCTGGAGCTGTGTGGGTGTATCAGTTACTGTTGCCGTGTGACAAACCACCTTCCAGAAATTGATGGCTTAAAACAACCACCATTCATTTGCGCCCGGTTCATTGGGATAGCAGCTGAGGCTGGGATCAGCCGGGTGTGTCTTCTGCTGGGCTCAAGCTGGCTCAGCCTGTGGCTGCAGGCCTCTGCCTGGGGCCGGGGGGTGGGGTGCGGTGCTTAGAACAGCCTGGGCCTCCTGTGTCTGAGGGTTGTCAGGCCCCGCAGTCCACGGCGCCTCGGCTTTCGACAGCACAAGCTCGTTCCCATCATGGCTCCCGGCTACAGTCATAACAGCGGAGGGCGTCCTGCTGCACACACACTTTCCAAGCCTCTGCTTTTGTCTTCTCTTCTAACGTCCCTTTGGTCACCTTTGGTCACTTTTGGTCGCACGGAGCCGCGTAGACCAGTGCGGGTGGGAGCGGTGGGGAGAGGAACCTGCCCGCCTCTTGAAGGGAAGCCTGCAGCCCGGTCCCTGGGGGCGTGCATGCTGGGTGGGTGGGTAGGTCTGTCCCGGCCTCTTTGCAAACAGACGTTCCCAGCAGGACCCAGACCCGAGGCGAGAGCGTATCGCCTAAGGCCTTGCTCGGGCAGCACAGCAGGCCGGTTGAATAACATCGGGCACCAGAGTCCGTGTGCTCGGTACCGCGTTTCAGCAGAAGAATGATTGTAGGGCGTCCCTGGTCTGTACCCTCTGTCTGGTGAGGGATGGAGGCGCCCGGTGCGAGCCAGTCACTCGGTGAACAAATATTTACGGGGCCTCGTGAGCGGGCCAGCCTGTTCTAGGGGACAGGGCAGTGGCCGGGGCAGCACGCAATCCCTTGTGCATAGAAGTCACACGCAGCGAAGGGGACGCGCACCTCGGCGGTGTGGCCTCTGGTGCTGGGCTGAGCGGCGGTTGTCCCCGCAGGAGGGCCAGCCGGGCCGGTTCCGACCTGGCAGTTAGCCAGGCTGGCGTTCGGTGTTCAGGGCAACCTCAAGACTGTTTGTATGTTGATTCCTGTATTCAGGTGTTACAGAAGAGCAAGGACATACCCAGCACGCTTCCTAGAGGAGGGAGGAACCCATTTATTAACGCTGGTGGACTTCGGGAATAATTTCCACATTGGAGTGGCTTTGCTTTTTATAATCGTCTGGGGTCTTTGTCTTGCAGACATGGTTCCGCCCCCTTTGGTGGGCTTACGGGAAGGCCCCCAGGTGTTCGATAAGGACCTTCCCCCTCTCCCCAGGGCAGTGACACGCCTTGCAAGACCAGTTTCTGGGAAGGAGGCACTGACCTTAATTATAGGTCATCAGGAATGCACACTGAGCTTGCTGGCGTGAATTCCAGTTGCTAGCCCCCAAAATATCAGGGTTACATTTGAATTAGCCCTTTGTAGCCTTCTCACAGAAACTACCTAAAAAGGTAAATTCGTGTCCTTTTTCTACTAAGGAAGGCTGGTCTCCCAACCAGCAGATGTTAAAGGGCTAGCTGGCCACTGTTTCCATGTCTACCAGTGTCACTCAGGGTAGTGAATCAGTTAGAAACCGCTCCGTCAGTCACCCAGTTCTAGTGTCTGCCTTCTGCTTGCCCAGGTTGGGTGGAGAGTGAAGAAACCTTGAAACAGTCTCGTCTAATAGAATAAATTAGGAAAGTTGGAGTCTTTTTTTTTTTTGAGTCATTTCTAGTCAGGCCAGATTGATTGGGTTCCTGTGACAGAATGCCAGAAATAAATGTGAAACATTGCATGGGAACTGCGAGTTTTTTTTTCACAGCAGCAGTCTTATCTATTCTTTTTTATTTAAAAAAATTAATATATTTTTATTGATTTCAGAGGGGAAGGGAGAGGGAGAGAGAGAAACATCAATGATGAGAGAGAATCATTGATTGGCAGCCTCCTGCACACCCCCTCCTGGGGATCAAGCCCACAACCTGGGCCTCTTCCCTGACTGGGAATTGAACCCTGACCTCCTGGTTCATAGGCCGATGCTCCACCACTGAGCCACACTGGCCGGGCTAATTTAAATTGGACATTAAATGTACTGTCCTTCAGAAAGTAAATTCTGGTGTTGCAGCACGTCAGATCTCAGATAAAACTGTTTGCTGCCCTAGGGATAGCTGGCCTGAGCCCATTGTAGCGACGGACAGGCGTGGGTAAGGGCGGGGCCAAGCCAGGCCCCGTTGGTAGGAATGGCTGTGGGTGGGGGGTGGGGAGAGAGAGACCTGCTTTCTGAAGACAGAAACACGAGGCTAGAGAGGAGAGAGGGAAACACCAGTTCTAACTGGAATCGGGGAATGCACAGCCCTTGCCCACACTTCACAGCGGTCGGTGACTTAATTTTTGGCAAGGGCTTCGGAGGGCTCGTAGCCAGGATCCTGAATTAATCTAGAGATTTTGAAAAGTATTTTCCATGTATAAATCCACGCTTTCCATGTATCAGCAAAATGAATACGCATTATTGACTCTCTGTCTACAGAAATGTAACATTCTTGAAAAATAGAAAATGGATGGTCAAGTAGAACTAGTGTTTTTGTTTTTTTTTTTAGGATAAAATTTCAGAGGTTAAAATACGTGCTGTGTCCGTACTAATGGGCGTATGTCCGCTTCCTTTCACAGACATACATTGGGAGTGTGGTCATCTCCGTTAACCCGTACCGGTCACTGCCTATCTATTCGCCGGAGAAAGTGGAAGATTACAGGAACAGAAACTTCTATGAGCTCAGCCCTCACATGTGAGTATGGCGTTCACGCATTGCTTTCCTTCCGCTCCAGAGATGTGTAGCTGACAGATGTGTCCAGCTGTTCCCTCCAAGGCCCAGGAAAATGCTTTAGTCTTTTTTTTTTTTTTAATTGGGTGAAGGAATGTAGAAGTGAATTGTCAGGCCTTATTTTAAATTTAAAGAGGCCGAGCACTTCATTTGGCGCCAGACTCTGCGGGTTCTGAAATGTTTGGGCTCCGTATGTAAAATGCTTTCTGTTAACAATTCTGTGCGAGTAGCAGCTGCTGCTGCTGAATTTTGCAAATAGGACAGGAATGTGCATTGCTTATTACTATGAAGAGCCCGGGTGACGTTTCCTGCTCTGGGAGGAAGCCGGAGCCCAGGATTGGGCTGTGTCATGGTGCCTTGAGCAGAAGGCACACATGATACCTTCAGTTTACACTCTTCACGGGATGTGAGTGCCTTAGGCCCGCGATTTCACCTCCCCTGAACTTAGCCACTTGTTTGATTTTCTCCTTTGAAGGTCACGTGTGAGTGTAAATAGTTCCTGCAAATAACCCTGCACTGGGAAGTGAAAAGACCTTCAGAGGTGTAGCTGTGTCTTAGCACAAAATAATTTTCTCTGTCGGATTGAAGGTGGGCCCTATTCATTTTGCTAGAAAAGAAAATCTAATAATAATGAAAGAACATGTAAACCGCTGTCCAGGTGTTGATGTAATTTCTCCTCCCAGGGCAGCGTGCAGCGACATTTTCGGGCCACTTGGAACGCCGGCTTTAAATAATGTATGAAGGTGGTTATTAAAACCCAACCGCTATGTCTTCTGCCAGCCACGCGGATTCTGGTTGTTCGGTTCACTCCTAGAAGTAGGCTCTGCTAGTGATCGCCGTTCATTCTGCTTTAAGAACAGGAAAATCTGAAATTTGTTTCATAAAGTTATCCCTGTGGTTGAGCCCCTGCAGTGAGATCCTTCATTCGATGCCTGCATATTTAAGCTCTAGGCCTTGAAATTTCTCAAAGTCAGAAGTGTGGGTCAGCCGTGTCAGAATCCCCAGGGGCCGAGGAAAAACCCAGCTTCCTCGGCCTTCCCGCTACCAAGCCAGGAACCTAGATTCTTCACACGCTTTCCCGGAGATTCTTACATGCATACACGTGTGAGAACATGTCCTAGATGCATACCGACACACGGTTTCCCTTCCTTCAGTGCGCGCCACGTATGTTGACCTTTTACAATAATAATGGTGGCGGCTTACACTTACTGAGGATGTACTCTGTGCAGGTCCAGCACTAGGTATCATAGTTCACGTTACTCTCGAAGTAACCCCATGGGGTAGGTCTTACAGCAAATTGGGAAATTGTCCCAGGAAGACCAGCGATGTATCCGGAGCCACACAGCTCGTGGGTGGGAGCCGGGGTGTGTGAAAAGGGCCACCTGCCCTGCCTCTCGGCTGGGAGCTGGTCCCCCCACTTTCATGCCCGGGCCTCTTTCCGTGCACTCTTCCCATTGCTTTGGGTTGCCTGTGTTCCTGTGCCCCGCCTTCCAAGGTAATCTGTGCCTCAGTTTACCTCCAGGTCTGCGGTGCCGTTTTATCTGCAGCTTAAATCCCCACTTTGGGAGTGTTTAGATAGACAGTAGATGTCTTTTCTAGAACATGGAAGTGCATGCCCTGGAATATCCGTCTTTATCCCCATCCTTGGAAGGTTCCTCTCAGTGGTTGCATGGCTCAGCCCTCACCCCAAGGAAAACACCCCAGCCAGCAGTGCAACAAGCTCTCGGTGTGTTTGGGATAAAGACGGAACTTTACTGTGGCCTGTGAAGCACTGTGCAGGGGCACAGAGGGCAGTTTTACCTGATGAGTCTGAGTTTGCTAGGCTCACGTCCCAGCCTCCCCCAGCCACCCTCCTGTCGCACCGTCCCTGCTGTTCCATGCCTGCTGCCTGGAATGCCTTCGCCCTCCCTTCTCCTCAAGGCAACTCAGGTATTCCCCCTTCAGATCTTAGATTGCATCAGACCTCCTCAGGGAAGAACTGTCCCTCACCCCATCCCGGCCAAGGTCATATCCAAGGTCGCATCTGTGGCTCTTGTTACAATTAAATTTAACATTTCTTCCTTTTTTTTTAAAGTTCTTCTTTTTTTTTTTCCTTTTAAATATGCTTTGATTTCAGAGAGAGGAAGAGAGAGAAACATCAACGATGAGAGAGAATTGTTGATTGGCTGCCTCCTGCACCCCCGTCTGGGAATCAAGCCTGCAACCCAGGCATGTGCTCGACCAGGAATCGAACCGTGACCTCCTGGTTCATAGGTCGACACTCAACCACCGAGCCACACCAGGCAGGCATAATTGAACATTTCTTTATGGGATTGTTTGGTGGACGTCAGCTTCACCTGCCATGCCCGCATAATAGTCTTAGTGTCTGGAAAGAAGTGAGGGTTCAAAATATAATGAACAGGACTTGGGTTGAGTCCCAGCTTTTCCATTGACGAGCTCTGTAATCTTGAGCAAATCACTTGGAACAAACTCCAACTCAGAAATTAAGTAATTTGCTCTGTTCGATGGGAAAATAATTATTAACTCGTAGGATTTTTGTGAGGGAGAAACACCCGATAGATATTTAGACGCTAGGATTGTCTGGTGTTACTGGGTGGCATGCCCAGAGAAATGAGGGCCCCGCGGGGTGGCCTGACGTTGTTCCCCTTTCTAAGTGTAATGAGTGTCTGTCCAGTGAGATTTTCAAATTCTTTGCACGTAAGAAACTCTTTTATATGTCTCAGGAGGACTTGGTGCATTCAGACAACTCAGTAACTGCATCCACGAAGAACCGTCTACTAGTACAGGAGAGAATGATAGGTGGGAGACGAGGAAAACGATCGCACCGTTTAACCTTCCTTGGCTCCGTGAGGATAACTCGATGACACACACTTCGGGTATTTTAGTTACTAAGTGCACTGGCCTCTTGTAGGGCGATTGCCTCTGCACCCGGCGGCAGCACTAGCTGCAGTGTATCACCAGCAGATGGGTCTTCCTGAAATCAGATCCTGCTCCTTCCCTTCCCAGGAACCGTCATGGGCTCCCTCGTCCCATTTGAGTGAGCTCCAGGTTGCTGGGCCTCGTGTCCAGGCCTCCACAGCCCACCTCGGCTCTCCTCTCCACCCCCCACACCACCCAGCTCCTTCACGGAGCCTCCTTTTGAGGCGCGTGGGCAGGTGGTGGGCGGTGTCTTTCTACCTGGCCCACCACCTGCCCGTCTCTGCCGTACCGGCCTGCCCGCCTCCTGGGTCTGTCTCCAAGGCCAGGTCAGCCCTCGCCTAACCCCGCACCGCCGTTTCCGGCCTCCGAGTCATCAGAACCACTCAGTGGTCGTACCCACCACCTCTCTCACTGTGCGGTCGGTTGGGTCCAGTGTCCTCTTTGATGAGGAGGAAGCCTCTGTAGGTCAGAGACTTGACCCTGTGCATCTCCGTGGCTCCCAGTTCTGTTATGAGCTCGATCACTACCGAACGAAAGACGTGTTAACGAGTTTCCCATTGCATATGGCTGGTATGACCTTTGACAAGTCAGTGGGATCAGACTCTTCTGGTGGGATATTTGCAGAGTTTATTCAAAACTTAGTGCAGTATGAGGAGAATGCATTCTCATCTATAATAATAAAAGCGTAATATGCTAATTAGACCTGACGCCCTTTCGGACGACCTTCTGGATGAAGCTGGGGCTGCGAGGGAAGCCTGCGTCCCGGGTGCCAGAGGGAAGCCGGCAGCCGGGCGGAAGGAAGGCCTACTCTTGCACGAATTTCATGCATCGGGCCTCTAGTTTTTATAATAAAGTGAGGTAAAATGTTATGTTATGGCACTTTCACACGGAGCGTTCAGGTTCAATTATTTATTCATGATGTAGAGCACCTACCGTCTGATTATGCCAAGCGTCTGGCGGAGGGAACCCGCCACTAGAAGGAGGAGCGGCAGCCCTGCCAACAGCCCTCCTGGGGGTCCCCGGCCAGGAGTGTGGGGAGTGTGTCCTTGCATCAGGCTGGATGCTGCGGCATCACAAGCACAATTGGAAGCCAACGTCTCCATTTTAGAAAACGAAACACCCTGCAGCGAATCGTAAGAACTGAGAAAAATGGCTTCAGGCTCTGAAAACGTTCTGGCTACTCTTTCCTGAAAAGGGAAAGCCATTAACGGGAGGATTTGGACGGCGCCCACGTTGGTTGTCCAGACACCAGCGCTCTGTCTCCAGGGAGCCTCTGGCCCCTGATTTAGTGCCAAAGTGATTTTGCAGGACCGCACGCTGCTGGCCATGGGACGATGTTTGTGTGTTTGAGACCTTGTTAGTCCTGATGTCATTCTACTCCATAAAGGAAGACCAGAGAAATGTCACAGAGAAGAAATAGTTACATCTCAGAATGCACAGGTGCTGTGGTTGGGTGTGGGAGCTGAGGATGGGGGTGCATGGTTGGCCCTTTGGTGTTATGAGAATTTTTTCTACAGCAGAGTTGGCGTTCAGTGAATAAAATTTTATTTATTTTGAGAACTGATATAACAGCTAGATCCTGAATTCTCAGGGGTTGCTTGTATAGCTGGGTATGAAAGGGCTTTCTTAAGGAGTGAGGGGGGAGGAGGAGGAGGGACAGCTGCTCAGTTGCAGGCTTCCTTAGGCTGGGTTTCTGGTGAGAGACGTTCTGGGCCTCATATATCCTCGCTTTTCTAAAGCCCCATGCACTAAATTTACTGCCTTTGACACTCAAACCGTTGTTATTCTCCGTGTCTTGCTTTATTGGGGCTCTTTTCAGCACAGTTTCTTGCAGAAAATATACCCGTGGCAGGAAGAGACCTCAGTTTATTCTCTTTCAGATTACGAAGCTTTGAAAATTAAAGTCAAAGGTTGGGTCTGTGCCACCATGATGTTTTTATCATGAGCGGCATTGTGACATCAGAATACATTTATCGATGGCAGGTGGTTCTGTGTGCCTGAGACGTCTCCTCGCCCTCAGCTCGTAAGGCCAAGCACACGTCCCTATCAGCACGCATGATTGTTTCAATGGTGCATCATCTTAAAGGGAAGAGTTTGATTCTCAGTAAAAGAGTTTGCTTCCTGCCAGAAACGTGACAGGTCTTTGGCAAGCTCTGAGCCGTTCTGCAACAGCAGCCTGGAAGGGATCCATCTCACCCAGAGGAGTGGCACTGGGGCTCAGCCCCCAGGAGAATTGGTCTGTTACTTCATTGCTGACAGAGAACTGCACTTGGAACCACACGGAAGCCCTGGTCACAGAGGGCGCGTTCAGGGTGGATGGGGTGGGGTGGCCTCTTTGTTTTTTTCATTGATTTTTAGAGCAAGAGAGGCGGGGAGGGAGAGTGAAAGAGAGACACACATCGATTTGTAATTCCATCTATGTATTCACTGGTTGCTGCTTGTATGTGTCCTGCCTGGAGATCGAACCTGCAACCTTGGTGTATTGGGACATTCACCTCTAAAGCGTGTCCTTGGGCGTCCAAGCAGCATCTTGAACTTTAATATGCTTCTTTTAAAACATATATGTACATACATATGTCTATATGTGTGTGTGTGTATATATATATATATATTTTATTGATTTCAGAGAGGAAGGGAGAGGGAGAGAGAGAGAGAAACATCCATGATGAGAGAGAACCATTGATGGGCTGTCTCCTGCACATCCCTTACTGCCGGGGTCCAGCCCCAGCAGGTCCAGGGGTCCCCAAAGGTGTGGACGGAGTCGGCGAAGAAGGAATGACACGAAGACAGTGTTCAGTTGATCAGCAGCCTAGCCAGGATCTCCAGCCAGGATCTCCAGCCAAGTTCTGGTCTGGATCTCCAGAGAGGTTCTGCTTAGGATCTCCTGCCAGGGTCTGTGTCCATGTTCTCTTGCTAGGTTCTCCAGGTTCTCCAGCCAGGTTCTGTAGCCATGTTCCCTCGCTAGGTTCTCCAGCCAGGTTCTGTCCAGGTTCTCCAGCCAGGTTCAGTCACCAGGTTCTAGTCAGGTTCTCTTGCCAATTTCTGTAGTCAGGTTCAGTCCAGGATCTTTTGCCATGTTCTCTCAATCTAAGTTCTGTGTTCTAAGTTCTGTGTTCTAAGTTCTGTCCTGTTACATCTGTATTTATACCAGTTGATTCAATCCTATCAATCTCTATTACAAAGGTTAGGGCGTTTCTTATCTCCATTCCAGGGAGTAAAGATTATGTAGCTTAAGCATGATTGTTCCTAGTTAAAGTGATTAATTACCCACCTGGCACTTAGTTGAGGGGTTTTATTCCCTCCCTAACTCAGGGGAAAATCCCTACCTGGGGAAACAACCTTTCTCAGAGAGGAGACCTTGGTTAAAACACATAGTGCCAAGAAGGTGAGCAAACATATTAAGAACAATATGCCATATATGCCAGGTCCCTTGAAACAGCAAGGATGGACCAGCTCCCGGCAAATTCCCCCTTTTTTATTTTTTAAAAGCAGGCATTAAAAAGAAAA
This sequence comes from Myotis myotis, assembly GCF_014108235.1. Taxonomy (NCBI): domain Eukaryota; kingdom Metazoa; phylum Chordata; class Mammalia; order Chiroptera; family Vespertilionidae; genus Myotis; species Myotis myotis. The sequence goes on from NW_023416390.1 coordinate 3,555,172, forward strand.
ACCCCAAATGCTCTCTTGTATCCATTTCAAGAGTAGGATTGGCGCTTTCCGCTATTACCTGAGTCCTGATCTATCACCCCAGGGAGAGCTTGCCAATCCTGCACTTTCCCGGGGTGGAAAGGCTGCAGTGGGGTTAAGGATAAGGCTCCTTGGGCCTACCTCCTCCCATGCCTTTACATTTACCTTTCCTTCCTCAGAAAAGCATGGACATACTTCTTGTATAAAACGTTCTGTCTGACTAGGAGTAACCTTAATTCCTCTGCTAGCAAGCATATGTGTTAAAAGATCAATACAGAGTCTTATTTCTTTAGACTCAGTATGGCACATCTTCTTAATCTAAAGATCAATACAGAGTCTTCTTTCTTTGGACTCAGTATGGCACATCTTCTCAATCTAAGAATCAATACAAAGTCTTCTTTCTTTGGACTCAGTATGGCACATCTTCTCAATCTAAGTTCTGTACTATCCACCTTCTTACCCTACTTATCCTCTATAGGGGGGTCTGAAGTACCCTGGTGGAGTCCTATCCATCCCGATTGTGGGGGTCCTCAATGGGGGGGGCTTACCTAGGGGAATTCTGTTCCAGGGGTTCCCAAAGGTGTGGACGGAGTCGGCGAAGACTATCCACCCTCTTCCTATGGTGGAGTCCGTTCCGTCCCGATTGTAGGGCAAAGACTATCCACCCTCTTCCTACGGTGGAGTCCTATCCGTCCCGAGTGCGGGGCGCTTACCTAGGGGTCCCTGTTCGGGCGCCAGATGCTGGGGTCCAACCCCAGCGGGTCCAGGGGTCCCCAAAGGTATAGACGGAGTCGGTGAAGAAGGAATGACACGAAGACAGCATTCAGTTGATCAGCAGCCTAGCCAGGATCTCCAGCCAAGTTCTGGTCTGGATCTCCAGCGAAGTTCTGGTTAGGATCTCCAGCCAGGTTCTGTGTCCATGTTCTCTTGCTAGGTTCTCCAGGTTCTCCAGCCAGGTTCTGTAGCCATGTTCCCTCGCTAGGTTCTCCAGCCAGGTTCTGTCCAGGTTCTCCAGTCAGGTTCAGTCACCAGGTTCTAGTCAGGTTCTCTTGCCAATTTCTGTAGTCAGGTTCAATCCAGGATCTTTTTGCCATGTTCTCTCCAGCGAAGTTCTTCTGTCTCTAGGTTCTGAGTAGGTTCTGTGTTCTAAGTTCTGTGTTCTAAGTTCTGTCCTGTTACATCTGTATTTATACCAGTTGATTCAATCCTATCAATCTCTATTACAAAGGTTAGGGCGTTTCTTATCTCCATTCCAGGGAGTAAAGATTATGTAGCTTAAGCATGATTGTTCCTAGTTAAAGTGATTAATTACCCACCTGGCACTTAGTTGAGGGGTTTTATTCCCTCCCTAACTCAGGGGAAAATCCCTACCTGGGGAAACAACCTTTCTCAGAGAGGAGACCTTGGTTAAAACACATAGTGCCAAGAAGGTGAGCAAACATTTTAAGAACAGTATGCCATATATGCCAGGTCCTTTGAAACAGCAAGGATGGACCGGCTCCCGGCACCTTACTGGGGATTGAGCCCACAACCCGGGAGTCGAACTGTGACCTCCTGGTTCATAGGTCGATGCTTAACCACTGAGCCACGCTGGCCGGGCCAAACCAGACTTCTGTTGCCCTCCTCCCTCTCCTCTTTCTCTTCTCGGTCAGTGGCCGCACCATCCTTTGGCTTGTACATGTCACAACCCTTTTCTTCTTTTCTCTCCCATCCTACGTGCAATCCACCATTGGGTCTTGTTGGCTGTGCCTTTATGAATCCCAGTCTCACCGCCTCCACTGCCGCCGGGCTTGCCCAGCACCCTCCCCTTTTGCTTAGATTATTGCAGCAGCCTCCTCGTGGGTCTCCCTGCCTCTACCCTACTGTTGTCTCCTCCCCCACACCTGCTCCCCTCCCTCATCATCTCTCCCCCAGCGTGACGGCTGCTGGCTGAAGCCATCTTTCTCAAAGACGTCCATTGGATCGTTTTTATTGGAAGGGCTCGTGTGGCCTGCAGGACTCCCTTGGATGTGAGCACTGGCCACCGCCTGCATTTGCTCTTTCTCACCCCCTGGTTCCAGCCACACCGGTCTCCTTGCTGCTGCTGGCACGCAGACTGCCTGCATCTCTCTTCCCCGGTCCTGGGCTGCCTCGCTCTCCCACTTCAGTGAGGAACACCTGAACTGTCACATTCCACCGCCTACAGTCACAGCCCCCTCAGCCTCCTTTCCTTCGTACTTTTGTTCCTGACTCATCACCTGGCATCTTACTGGATGTTCACTTGTTGTGTCCTCACCCTTTGTCTCCTGGACCAGTGTCCCCTCCATGAGGGCAGGGCTGTGTTCGGTTCACATGCCCATGTAGCCACAGCGTTAGGACAGGGCCTCACGCCTAACAGCCACTCCAGAGGTGTGTGTTGCACGAGTGAATGAATGAACGCGGGGGCCTGCTATTAGCCAGAAACTGTGCAGAAGATACACATGGTCTTTGTTTTCAAGAATCATTAGGCCAGCCCTAACCGGTTTGGCTCAGTGGATAGAGCGTCGGCCTGCAGACTCAAGGGTACCAGGTTCGATTCCGGTCAAGGGCATGTACCTAGGGGGTGTGCAGGAGGCAGCTGATGGATGTTTCTAACTCTCTATCCCTCTCCCTTCCTCTCTGTAAAAAAATCAATAAGATATATATTAAAAAAAAAAAAAAGAAGAATCATTAGGCCAGTTGGGAGGAGAGGGGAGTGGCTGCATAAACAGGTCATTTAAATATAATAGTGTAGCTGGGCCGGCATGCCTCAGTGGTTGAGCATCGACCTATGAACCAGGAGCTCACCTGTTTGATTCTCAGTCAGGGCACACGCCCGGGTTTCGGGCTCCATCCCAGTAGGGCGTGCAGAGGGCAGCTGATGCGTGATTCTCTCTCATCATTAATGTTTCTCTCTGAAATCAATTAAAAAAAATTTAAAAATAGCATATTTGCAATGACAGGAAATACGGTGGAAGGAAGCACAGAACGTGGGTGGGTTCAGGGATTCTAAAAGTGCCGCCTGTGTTGAGATGTGAAGAAGGCATCCTAGAAACAGGTGTTCTCTGTAGGTAATAACTGGCTCCGTATGGAAGACCGAGTGGAGACCAGGGCTTTAGGGAGGGGAAAGGCGTTTGAAGGATATGGAGAACTTTCTACTTAAATTCATCAGCTTATGTGTCTGGAAGAATTGCCCATCTTGCATTTTCGGTCCCCAGCTGGGAAACGTTTTCCGATTTGCTAACCGTGCCTGCATGTGTAGGTGTATCCGCGCGAGGTGTTCATTAATGAGTGAGTGGCGAATGACTGAACGTGGAAATGACTTACAATTGTCACCCTCCAGCTGCTGTTGGTGACGAGTCATGTTCCTCAGGTGGGAGAGGTTCGAGCCACAATGTACCGATTTTCCACAGGGGCTGCTCCTCCCGTTGGATCTGCAGCCCTGCCCTTGGGCTGCGAGTGCTCAACGTCCAGATGCACGGGTGGTCGGTGGGAGTCTAAAGAGAATACCCCCAATTACACTAGGGGGATCCTAAGCATTATATAGATAGGTTAGCCCAGTGGTCGGCAAACTCATTAGTCACCAGAGCCAAACATCAACAGTACGATTGACATTTCTTTAGAGAGCCGAATTTTTTAAGCTTAAACTATATAGGTAGGTACACTGTTATTAACTTAATTAGGGCACTCCTAAGCTGGCCTTTGCTAAAAACGTCCTCAGTCTGATGGAGGCACGTTCGCTGAGGTCGACCCCTTCCAACTCTCCCATCCACACTCGTCTTGTATACTGTTTCGTCTATCTCCTTTCGTTCATCCTCTCTGTATGTCCAAACCATCTCAACATACCCTTCTCAATCCTCGACACTACATCTTCTTTCACTCCACAACGTTCCCTAAAATTAACTTAATAAATTTTACTTAAAGTTTTAAGTCAACTTCACACTGTACGTGCGCGCCCGCATGTGGTATTTTGTGGACGAGCCACACTCAAGGGGCCAAAGAGCCGCATGTGGCTAGCGAGCTGCGGTTTGCCGACCACTGACTGGGTTAGCCTAATCTCACAAAAACTTAGCAATAGACAGTTAGAATATACACGTATATTTTATACTAATCTTTTTTCTTCAGTTCTCCTCAAAAGCAAAACATTAGAAAGCATCTGGATGGAGGGAAGATTTTGCTGGTTTGCACCAGAGACTTTTAACTTAAAAAAAAAATTAAAAAAATACATATATTATTGATTTCAGAGAGGGAGAGGGAGAGAGAAACATCAATGATGAGAGAGAATCATTGATCGGCTGCCTCCTGCACGCCCCCTACTGGGGACCGAGCCTGCAACCCAGGCATGTGCCCTAACCAGAAATTGAACCGTGACCTCCTGGTTCATAGGTCGGCGCTCAACCGCTGAGCCACGCAGGCCAGGCCAGAGCCCTTCATCTCTGGGAACAGATGCAGGCCTATTTCTTAGGTTGCCTACCCAAGACCTTAAATGGCCACCAGACAGGTCCAGTTCTCCTTTCAGCTTCTATATTTTCACGAGGAGGGGTTGCTAAGGTCTCTTGGCTCTTTCTTTAGGAATCGCTAGTTTTTCAGCATTGCTTTGATTGCTTTCAGAAGACATATTCTGGCACTCATACACCTCACACGCCAGCCTACAGTGTTGCTGCTGCTTCTGCCTGTAGTTACAATTGCCTTGGTCATTATTGATAGCAGAGGCTTAGACATAATTTGCTCCTGTGAATAGCATTATGGATAAAAACAGGGACATTTAAAATGCGGAAACCTACCCGCGGTCCGAGAAATGCAGTAAAGAAGAATGTGACTGCAGAATAAAGACATAACTTAGGAGAGGAACGCCGGTAGCCGCTCCGGCTCACATGCAGCGCGTGAGTCAGTGCTGTCTGGTTACTCATTACCTGGACCGTGGGTGGCAGGAAGGAGGGAGGCGGGACTGTGTACAGGTGTCCGTGGGCATTGTTCCTGAAGCGAATAGAAAGGGTGTACAATGCTTTGAACATTGGCTTCCTTTTCATAATGCAACATACTGTTCATTGTCACAGTCCCAGCCATGCCTGTGTGTGTGAGTGCCATTTCATCCTGCAAGCATCGGTAAAGAAGCATAAATGAATCTCAAAACTTGAACATCTTTGTCTTGTTTTCACATTTAGGGACTTCACCGTTTCTTGGTTGTTTGCATATACCTGGCATCGAACTTGAATAGAACTTATAAAGTTAAAGTCAGTCCTAAGGGAAGATGTTGGCTGTGAAAACGAAGAGGTTGAGTTTGAAAAAATGTGTAGCTGGTGATCAGTGAGTTGTGAGCTGGGCTTCACTGGCCGCCTCTGGCCGATTCCACTGCCTCTTTCACTTCCCTTTTCTGGGCACCCAGCCGCATATTTCATTATACTCACTCCATTCTCCTCCGCATATTTAAATCCTACTTGTCTTTCTAGATGCACCCGGGATACACCTGCATCCAAACCTTTCCAAAAGGCCCCTTGGTGGCCCTAGCATACATTTTCCATAGCATACATGATGTCACAATTATATATATTTTAAATATCCAGAATGTTTAAAAATACATATATTTTTATTGATTTCAGAGAGGAAGGGAGAAGGAGAGAGAGATGGAAACATCAATAATGAGAGAGAATCATTGATTGGCTGCTTCCTGCACGCAGCCTACTGGGGATTGAGCCTGCAACCCGGGCATGTGCCCTGACTGGGAATCGAACTCATAAGCTCCTGGTTCATAGGTCAGTGCTCAAACACTGAGCCACGCCAGCCGGGCTATATGGCACTTTATTGTGTTCAACCTTAATACATTTAATTGTTCCCTATTAAGTATTGGACTTCTGCAAGAGTAAGCATTTTTTTGAGCAGGGACTGCAATACTTATCTTGTTGCCTCCACATCGGAGCTATTAAAGTCCATCTAGTATGTTTGCTCATCTCCGTATAGTTACATTCAAGTAATGTCATCCTTATGTATTGTGTACCTTATTAAACATACCCAAGAACGAGAACTTTAAAAAATGATCAATAAGGACATAAACAGAAGTCCTAGTATTTATATGCATCCTCCAGTGGCTCCTCTGGGACGTGCCCGGGATCCCCACGCCTCCTCCGGATCCTAGCGTTGGTACGTGTCAGGGACCCGAGAAATACTCAGCCTTCCGCTTGTCTGTGCTGGTTGCTAACAGTTTCCACTGCAGCGGTTCTCAACCTGTGGGTCGCGACCATCGGAACACACATATAGCATATCAGATATTTACATTACAATTCATAACAGCAGCAACATTACAGTTATGAAGTAGCAACGAAAATAATTTTATGGTTGGGTCACAACATGAGGAACTGGGTTAAAGGGTAGCGGCATCAGGAAGGTTGAGAACCGCTGTTCCACTGGTTGGAAATGGAACTCAAGTTGATAGTCTGAGGATGCCCGAGATCTAGTGAGGGGGGACTAGAAGGGATGTGTGAGTCAGGATGAGGTGGGTGATGCCTGGGCAGCAAGCCTTCCCATCCCAAGGTAAGACACAGGGAGGGTTTGTTTCTCGCCGACTGCACACCCCGAGGGGGTCGGGTCAGATGGCTCTCCTCCAATTTGTGACTCACATCCAGCTGCCTACGAACTTGAACTTGTAGCTGTAAGGACTGGAACACTGGCTATGGCAGGTGAAGAGAGAGCAAGGTCAGTCCTTATTCGTTGGCCAGTGTGCAGTCACATGGGTCCACCCGCACCTAACTGCAAAGGAAGGTGGGAAATACAGCCTCCCCTATGCCCAGGAAGGGGAAGATGGAAGGGGATTTAGCTCGTTGGTTGCGTGGCGCCCTAATGATTTTATTTACGAGGATTATTCATTCATTTCCATTGGGGTTCCTAGCTGTTTGATAAGTTAACTCCTGGGTTAAAGCCACCTTCTGCCTGAATGTGAATGTGAGTTCAGTAGTTTAATTTAGAAAGAAAATAGGTCCTCTTGAAGTTCTTCTCAAATCGGTCTTTTTCTGTGATCACGGTGCGTTTCCGCATTTCCGCTTTCATCTCAGTGGAATGCATGTTAAGCTACAGAAGAAAAATCGTGGGTTCATTTTCCATGTTTCTGTTACTGCTCCCTTTCGTTCACACGGCTGTTCAGCACAGGGACTAGTGGCTGATGGGTTTATTATGAAAAATAATAAATAATATGGCTTTTAGAAGTGTTTCATTGCTATGGTCTATAGAAGCAGTTAATATGAATTTTTGAAGGTGTGTCTAAATGCTTTGATAGTTTATGGCAATAGATATGCTTTTGGTCCAATTCCCATGTTATTTATTTTTTTTGGAACCAGTATATTTATTGAGAGTTTTAGAAAATTAGATGCTGATCTCATCTATATTAATTCACATAGTCATCTATTGGGAATTATGGTAAACTGGTTCCATCCAGCTTTGAAACATAAGTCAGTGCAATGTTAATTTGTTGGATTCGACTCTTCCCAGGTGGGTGGTGAATAAATAAAAATCCGTTCCCCCGACACTGGGGCCTTTAAGTTGTGTTTAAAGACAACTTTAAATTCTTTTTCCAAATATGGATGTAGTTAAAGATGGGAGCTGGTAGACTTCTGTCCCTCTGCCTACCCATCTGTCACTTCTCTGCTCCTCTCCCTCTAAAGGCCAAAGCAAAACAAAGAAGAGCTGTGCAGGTCTGCATGGATTTTAGTCACACCAATCGCATTATTTCGTCTCTGGTAGCTCATAAGTGTGTGAGGAATATGACGAGGGGCTAATTACTATATCTCCTCACATTGACCATGGACTGGAGGCAGGTCACTGTTCTACCGCCAGCATTATCAAACGAATAGCTCTTGGGAAGGCAGAGCCCAGCGAAAGTTAATACCAGGATGTCCTCTGTGGTTATGGACCTGGGAGTTTTCATTTCCTTGTAGGTGAAACCGAAGTGACAGCCCTGGTCTTGCACGTAAGACCAAAGCACTTGTGTTGCCCAAGGGAAGCCCTGTTTTCCTCACCAGTGAGGGTCAGGAGAGATTTCTCTTGTGGGACTTGGGACGTGAAGGATGTCATCGTGACCAGTGCTTCCCCAGATCTCCCTGCAGAAAACAGAGCAGCACATCAAGGTAGATGCTTCGTGTGCCGCCTCACTAAGTGGGAGCAGAGGACACAGCACCGTTTAGGAAAAGCAGGTCTATGAGATGGATAAGTCATCCTGGGCTGCTCAGTAGAACACCACAGATTTTTTAAAAAATAAGTCCTTATTGATTTTTAGAGAAAGGGAGAGGTATACATAGAAATGTTGATGAGAGAGAACAACATCATCCATCGCCCCCTATTGGGGCTCGAGCCTGCAACCTGGGCATGTGCCCTGACCGGGAATCGAACCGGTGACCTCTTGGTTCCTGGGTTGACGTTCAACCACTGGGCCACACCGGCCGGGCAGAACCACCACAGAATTTGATCATAATCTGTAGAGTATGGAGAGGGGAGAACGAGACATCCGCTCCCCAGGTGAGTCTGATGTGCCTTCGAGGCTGAGAACCACGGGGACAGGTGCCTGACTCATGGGGGTGTGATTGGACGCGGGAGTCCAAGGAGCAGTAGGCCACACCGTCTCCTTCAGGTGGTGCTCTGTGACCGTTTTGGATGTACCTTTATTTTCTGTTTTCTCACAAGTGGGCTTTGAGTTCAAGGTGATCTGCAGACCATTTGAGTTTTTGTTCTCTGGAAAGAGCACAGAGCACACATACTCTGTTGTCACTAAAAGACAGCGTTAGTTTTGAAACCCACTGAGTAATGAGTTGGGCTGCCATTATTTTATGAAAATTGAGGAAGCAGACCACGACTTACTTCAATAGCTGGCTCCCTCCAGTCTGCGCGGATGTGGGCCGTAAGTCATCGCAAACAGAAGGCTCTCCAGGCCGGAACCAGTTTGTGATGGCGACTTGGCAGCTGTGGAGAGTGTAGGGGTGATCCCAGCCTTTGGGCTTGGGGACGTTCTTGCAGAAATGGGTATTTCCTCCATCAGTAGGTATTGAAAGCGCACATATTTGCAGAGAGTAGTCGTGCGTGTGCGTGTGTGTGCGTGTGTGCATGTGTGTGCGCGCGTGTGTGTGTTCTTTCTTTAGAACCTAAAGCAGTATGTTTAGGAGCCATCGGATATTTTGAGGAAGTGGGATTCCATATTTGAAGGATTGTTTAAACAAATTGCAGAGAAGTTTTCCTTCCATAAGTGCTCACCGTTCTGAAGCCAACTGGGGAACGTGGCATTGTTCCCAGCGTCTATGCCTCTTCTCCTGTCGCCAAGCCTGCCGCTGCCTGGGGGGGTGCTCCGCCCAGGGCCATGGGCCTCCTGCTAGGGCGCCCCGTGCTGATTGGGTTCAGGCCTCAGGGGCCGGAGAGACCCGCGGGAGAGGAGCAGGGAGACCCGAGGGAGAGGAGCAGGTCGCTCCTGCAGCTCTTCCCGCAGCCTCCTAACCAGTTGGAGTCGCTGCTGAGTTGGTTCATTCCTCGGACAGAACCCCCACGTTGCAGGGCTCTCTTTGGGGCAGGACACCAGGGACACGGCCCCTCCTTCCAGGGCGGGGTCTCCCATTGGGAGGGCAGAAGGGACGGTGTTGGGGACTCCCAGGAGGCGTGGGAGTCGGGGAGCCCTGGACGGCAGGGTCTGGGGAGCAGAGGCAGCCCCGTTCTCAGCAGGCTGCGGCCCCGGCCGCTGGAAGGGACTGCGGTCCCTCTGGCTTCTCACACCGGGAGCTGCCAGGGCCTCGGGTCCTTGTGCAGGGTGACCGCGTGCGGGCGGCCTTCCTAACGCGGGAGAGCGAGAGTCAAGGCGATGGTCTGCCTTCGTCTTCACATAGGATCTGAGACCAGCAGGAGGGAGGGGGCTGCGTCCTGAGAAGTAACCCAGGAAGGACTTTCAGCCGGAGTGTGGGATCGGTTCCCACTTCCTCTTAACTTCCTCCTCTGAGGATTTTAAGTCCGTCCAGCTCTGTCTTCATAGACACACGCGTGTGCGTGTACATGCGCATGTTTGATGGCATCAGTTTGGATTTCCCCTGTACTTGGTTGTTTAGGAATAGTTGGTAAGTGAACGTAGACTTTGAAAACGCCGTATTTTTTCACCTTCTTGCGTGAACGGTAGATGACGGTGTTGGGGTCCGTGCCACACACACTCCGTGCAGATCCCGGGTCAGGCTCGGAGGAGGCGAGTCATGTCCCCGCTCTCAAGGGGGAGCACCTGGAGGCGAAGTCTTTGAGAAATCGGAGCGCAGGTTTACAGGCCTACGGGCAAGGGGCTCCTGGGACAAGGGGAGTTGTCCAGGGCTTTTCAGAAGAAGGCGCTTGCCGGGGACGGTGGGGGTCTGGGCAGGGAGGGAGCCAGGGGAGATGGACAGCCCTGGGGGGCCTGGCTGGTTGCGGCCTGTCACACACAGCTGTAGGGGTTGCATCTGTGTGTGTCACTGGCCGGATGTTGACCTCGCCGTGTAACCAGAAACCAGTTTGGATTTACATAAAGGAAGTTGTTAAGTTCAAGATTTTGGTTGAAGATAGAAGCTTGTCTCTTGGCACTTGGCTCTCCAGGGCCCAGTCTGTGCGCACAGAGAGCCTTGGGGCGTATCCCCCAGCCCCCCTCCCCGCGAGGTCTCCTGGCCTCCCTGCCCCTCCGGGAGGGTGGTGCTGGCTTCCGGGACTTTCTTCTCAGCTGCTCAGAGTTTGGTCCTTAAGGATCCAGGCTTTGTCAGATGCCTTGCCCCTGTAGGCATGTGGTGGGTGACACATGCTGGCTGCCTGCTCGCTGATCAGAAAGCTTCTCTCAAACATGGACGCGCTCTGTGCATGTGACAGTGTCCACACGGTCCGCTTGCCGACGTGGACATGGCTTAGCACACTTGAAATCAGATGTTTAATGCTCCGTATCTGGGTTCCTCTGGATCTGTGCTTTCTGTGCGATGGACAATCTGAGAGCTGTTCCCACCCCTTTGTTAGTGTCCAGGCACTTTCTGTGCCCACTTTCAATCTAGCGGCAGCAGTAGGGCGTTGCTGTCAGTCCCCATGACCCCCCCCCCCCCCGCCCCCGCACCCCTCATCCCCTGGGTCCGGGCAGCTCCTGGTGGAGCCGTGGAGCCTGCAGCTTGTGCGGAGGGAGTGACCGCCCGCATTGCAGGCGGAGCATTCGGGCAGCCAGCCTGCGGCCAGCGGAGGGTATTTTTGGTTTACCCGTGCTTATGTGGCCACTTTGAAGCCATTTTTAAAGGCAGATGTTTTCGCATTTAAAAAAAGAAACATAAAAATAGTCACCAATTCTGTGCAGACAGACCCGCTGGCATCCTGAGCTTCCTTATCTTCTGTTGAAGCCCCTTCCCCGGGGTGGGGATCAGGGCTGGGGTCAGGGAGGGAGGAGGAGGGAGAACCTTCTGGAAGAGGGGCAGATAAGGGGTGGCCGCCCTTTCTGGACCCCACTGGGTGCTGTCCGGGAGGGCTGCCCGTCACCCAGGCCTGAGCCTGCCCGTGCTCGTAGGGGCTTCTACTCGATGGTCTCATGTGCGATCCTCTGGTCTTCTTTCGGTCACAGGGTTTCTTTGTAAAATGAAGACATTTGTTTTCTGTTTGGAAACCCAGAGGCCAGGCTTCTGCATGTTGCCTCTGTCCTGAATTTGCAAACTTGATCGGGATGGGTGCTTCTTAAACCCTGGAGTGTGGCGGGGGCGGGAGGGGGCTCTGGCATGTTGGGATCAAGTCCTCCAGGCCCTGACTGTCAGGAGCCCCGCGGACGGGCCCCTGACATTTCCCTGGTGCCCACGCAGGAGCACGCGGTCTCCTTCAAACCCGGGCGCTCCGAGAAGCGTGGTTTTGGAGAGCAGGGTGATGCAAACTTGCTTTGAGTTTTTCCGGATGCGGGGAAAACACTTTATTCCGGGAGCACATCACAGCAAAGGGTAAACCTGGCTGCAACGAGGAGAGGGTCAGGAACGGAGTCCTGGTGCTGACACACGCCAGATTTTGATGCTGTGTCCAGGCGGCTTGTGAAAGTTGCTCGGCCACAGACAACTGCTTCCCCATTGACGGGCGCTCAGGCCAGAAATGAGGAGAAAAAGCTCATTACCTAGTTTAGTCAATTATTTCTCTAGACCAGCGGTTCTCAACCTGTGGGTCGCGACCCCTTTGGCGGTCGAACGACCCTTTCACGGGGGTCGCCTAAGACCATCCTGCATATCAGATATTTACATGACGACTCATCACAGCAGCAACATTACAGTTATGAAGTAGCAACGAAAATAATTTTAGACTGACATGAAAACTGACTATGAAATGAATTGAAATAGCTAGGTTGTCCCCCCCCCCCCCCGAATAAGCAGTCGTGGTGGGAATTTGCTTTTGGTTGTGGTCACTGTGAGCAGAAAGGGTTATTCCTGTGGACTGTGACGCTGTGGGATTGTTTCTGAGTCGGGTAATAAAAGGCGATTGTTGGTGTTTCTTTTGTGAACAGAGACGCTAAAAATACTTCACAAATACTTCACGGGCTCATGGAATTTGCATTAAGAGCCTGATTGTCTCTCTGCCCTTTCCCCCGGATCAGGTGTGTTTTGCTCCTTTCTGGACGGGGACGGGGAAATAACACCATTTCCTTCTGGCCTTTGTGTCCTCCGGCCTCCTCCTTGCCGGGGCCTTGATTCAGAAGCTGCAGCCTCCCTGGCCGGCCCCTCTGAGGAACAGCCATGCTTCCCTTTCCTGGTGTCCTTAGGGGTTGCTGGTGGGCTCACTACCTCCTCACACTCCCTTCATTGGGGGGAACTCAGGATCTTTCCTGTTAGATTTTAAGCTTCCAGAGGAGAGATTCTCTTACTTCTCATCCTCAGACCCCAGGGCGAGTGCACGCCTCTGACTCCTGGGTGCCCCGCCGGGTGGATGCTCTCCTCCAGCCTCCACATGCTGCTCCGTTTTCATGAGTAGGAGAGGAATTCGAGGCAGCAGAGCCACCCACCCTCCATGCACCTGTGAGGTCAGACCCTGCAGCAGCACAGACGGAATGAATCCGCCTCCTGGCGTTTGACTGCACGCAGGGCCCTGGGCAGGATGCTGCTGCCCCGGAGGGCTCCCTGCGGCTCCGCGCTCAGGGCACGGATTCAGAAGGAAGTTCTCAGCCACGCACAGCAGTGCCCTGCATCCAGGGAGCCGCCTCCAGGCCCGGGAGGCAGATGTTTCCTCCTTGCGATCCTATCTCCAGCCCTGTCTTTTCCTTCCTGGCGCACTGCAGCCTCTCGAGCCCCTTATCTGTTTCCTGAGGCCTGTCTCCAGTACCTGGCTTTTGCAACCCACCTTTGAAGAGGCCAGCCCGTCCCCTGTCAGTCTCCCCATCAGTCTCCAGGCCAGGGTGTTGACTGCTCCGAGACTCTCAGCCCGAGGGCCCTGGGTGTGGCTGATGGAGGAACTCCATTCGGGTTTTGATAATGACCAGGCGCACCGGGTTGGGAGGATTTGGGAATGTGGGTGAGCTCTAAATAAAATTCCTAAAGTCTTGAAAGAAGACGATGACCCCTTCAGAGCTCGTGGCTGTTTGAAATCAAGAGCTTCGCGTGTCAGTGCCGATACTGTAAGTAAAAGAAGTTCCTGGCTAGTCACACAGGATTTCTGTGGTTCCTTAAAACAGTGTAACACCCGTGAGCCGTTGTATATGAACCTCCAGAGGTGGGGTTTTTGTCCTCTCAGTGGTTATATTTGACGGTCAAGATTAAAAAATGTCTTTGAGTCATGTCATAAGAGAGCCGGTGTATACACTGAGCTTGATTCAGACAGTCTATGAAATTTCGCAGAAATACCGTGGAGTCCGTTTTTAGTAAACCAATCTAATTTTAAGCCTTTGTGTCTTTTTGACGTGTACTATTTTAAAACCCGGCTTTTGAGCTTTATTTGATGTTTTACTATTGTCATCAAAACACAGATGTCACCTTAAAATGATTAATCTCAGATGAGATGATTTCTGTTTTACAGGCGATAGAAAGAAGCCTTTTCAATTATGTGGCCAAAAGAAACCAATGTAGCTACTTAGGTTTGGGATAAAAGAATGTCTATGAACTTAGGAAATTTGGTGGGGATAAAATATTCTTAGAAGAAGAAGGGGTGCAGCTCATTTTGAAGATAGTTAAGCCTCACCTGCACTCTGCTATCAGTGAGGCCATGACGCGGGATGGCGTCCTTATGTTGCGATGGCAACGAGGGACTTCAGATGCATCAAGAGAAAAGCACAGTCATGTTTTTTTGACCAGTTGTTTTCGTCTGGAATATCCTTTTCTGTCTTATTTCCTTTCAGCCTGTTCATGTCTTTCTCTTTTAAGAGTGACTCCTGCAGGCAGCATTTAATTGGGTTTCACTTTTGTATCCATTCAACATTCTCTGCCCTGTAATTGGAGTATTTTATCCATCAACATTTAATGTAATTATCGAAGTGGTTGGATTTAGGTCTGCCATTTAATACTTTATTTTCTGTTTGTCTCTTCTGTGTCGGTTCCTCTTTTTCCTGCCTTCTTTTGAATTATTTGATTGATTATTTTTAGAATTTTACTATCTTTTAGTATGTAAAATATTGAAACCTTGCCGGTTAGGTCTGTTCACCACCTCCCTTTCCCCAGTTCTATTCTATATGTTTGTTTTCATATTCTTTCCTTTTTACTTCATCATGTACATTTTGACCATTGCAATTTATTTTGAAGGGAGACTCACTCCTGTGTTTTATCTTCCCTTGTTCCAGGGCTTGGGTTGTTAGGAATGCTTACAGTGTTGTGGCCCTGAGGAGATAACTGTATAGTTGTAAAGATATTAATTTTACCATATTTATATTGGCATAGGACATGAATGCAATAAACCTTTCCTGGATAAAAAGTTACAGTTATCTGTAATAAATAACTATAACGATTTTTTTTTTGAAGTTTTCCTTTAAGATGTGATAGGGTGAAGGAATGTTTGGTGGGAGGCATAACGCTAATTTATCAAGGTGACATTTCTCAAGTGGGTGAACGTTTTCTGCATTTTGCATATGAGACAATGATAAAGAAAGAGATAGCTACAACCAATGGACACAGACACTGGGGCGGTGGGGGCTTGCCTGGGGTGGGAATGCGGGGGGGGGGGGGTTAATTAGGGAAAAAGGAGACATATGTAACACTTCAGACAATAAAAAAATTAAATTAAAAAAGATATAGCTACAATAATATTTTACAAGGAAGGTCAACATCTGCTTTTCCTTAAAAACAAATAAGAAAGCAAGCAAACGAAACCCCCCAAGGTTACCGCGCAAAACACGCCACTCGTAATTTCTCCTTTTCCTTCTCTTCCATGTCCTCCTCCTGGGCCACATCAGCCCTCGACCGGGTTCAATATGAAGTTAGAAATCGGTGGAACACTTGGATGGTTAGAACGTTTAAAAAACACACAACACTTTTTTTGTTTTGTTACATAGCTTTGGAAACCCCCAGTTGTTAGGGCTGCCCCCGGGCTGGGAAGGAAAGACGTGGTGGAGATCTGTCGGTGGAGATCTGTCGGTGGAGATCTGTCGGTGGAGATCTGTCGGTGGAGATCTGTCGGTGGAGATCTATAGGTGGAGATCTGTTGGTGGAGATCTGTTGGTGGAGATATGTCGGTGGAGATCTGTAGGTGGAGATCTGTTGGTGGAGATCTGTAGGTGGAGATCTGTAGGTGGAGATCTGTTGGTGGAGATCTGTAGGTGGAGATCTGTAGGTGGAGATCTGTTGGTGGAGATCTGTTGGTGGAGATCTGTAGGTGGACATCTGTTGGTGGAGATCTGTTGGTGGAGATCTGTAGGTGGAGATCTGTTGGTGGAGATCTGTAGGTGGAGATCTGTAGGTGGAGATCTGTTGGTGGAGATCTGTAGGTGGAGATCTGTAGGTGGAGATCTGTTGGTGGAGATCTGTAGGTGGAGATCTGTAGGTGGAGATCTGTTGGTGGAGATCTGTTGGTGGAGATCTGTAGGTGGAGATCTGTTGGTGGAGATATGTTGGTGGAGATCTGTAGGTGGAGATCTGTAGGTGGAGATATGTAGGTGGAGATCTGTAGGTGGAGATCTGTTGGTGGAGATCTGTAGGTGGAGATCTGTAGGTGGAGATCTGTTGGTGGAGATCTGTAGGTGGAGATCTGTAGGTGGAGATCTGTAGGTGGAGATCTGTTGGTGGAGATCTGTAGGTGGAGATCTGTTGGTGGAGATATGTTGGTGGAGATCTGTAGGTGGAGATCTGTAGGTGGAGATCTGTTGGTGGAGATCTGTAGGTGGAGATCTGTTGGTGGAGATCTGTTGGTGGAGATCTGTTGGTGGAGATCTGTAGGTGGAGATCTGTTGGTGGAGATCTGTAGGTGTCAGTCGTGGATGAGAGAAGAGGGTTGAATTCCAACGCAGCGCTCCTGGGTGTGACATGAGAGGCGTGCTCTAGGGTGCAAGACGGAGGGGAAGGGGATCCGCTCCCATGTTGAGAGCTCTCGAAGGAAAAGCGTGAAATAGGAAGCTACAGGCGGTTACCTAAGTCCAGGAAAGGTGCCCGGACACACGTGCTCTGCCCGCCTCTCTGGCTGGTGGAGGTGACCAGCGGCAGGCCCTCGGGAGGCCAGCCGCTGCGGGAGTGCTTTCTCCGGCCGCCCGTGGGGGAGGGCCAGGGACTGGGCAGCCGGCCGTCCGGGCCGGGGGGGACGGGCGCTGTACCTGGTGCGCCGTGCTGTGGAGCATCGTGGCTTTGCAGTCAGTGAGGTGAGCTTGGGAAGGACGTGGCCGGGCGGCGGGCGCGGGCTTGGGGAGGGGCAGCCCTGCCAGTGCCCCGAGCCCCAGGAGGGCAGAGCCGCCGTGAGAGGAACAGTCCGGACAGAAGCAGGAGGGAGGAGGCGCGTGGGCAGCAGCTGGATGGTGTGGAACGGGCCGCCCCCTCTGCCCGGGCAGCACGTAGCAGAGGAGCCCACACCGAACCGCTCCGGCCTCGGAGCCACAGGTCGCTGGTGGCAGTGACCGTGGGTTGGGCACCTGCGGCTCCCGGGGAGCCGCCCTGAGCTGAGCTGGAAGGAGCACGTCCCAGGTCGGCCTGCCTGTCTCTGTTCCTAGCGCTCAGTGAGGGACAGGGGACGCGGGTGAACCCGCTCCGACGTGGCGAGCTAGGGCCCTGCGTGCCCCTTACGCCATCGTCACCGTGTGATAACACCGCTCATTTGTGTGTGTGGTCGATGACAGTGCTGATGTGTTCCAGGATAATGGGAAGCATATGGGTCGCAACTGTTTTGAAGTAAGAATGTCTGTAAAGTTTATTTAGGCTCCTCAATTACAGGGCGGGCGGGAGGCGGGCCTGTGGGTTCAGCGTGTGGTTACGTGTTGGCAGGGTGCTGGGCCAGGCTGATGCTGCCAGAGAGAAGGAACAGGATGGGGACGGGGCCTGTGTCTTCCTCTCTCTCTCTCTCTCTCTCTCTCTCTCTCCTTTCTTTCTTTGTTAATCCTCACCTGAGGATATTTTTACATTGATTTTTAGAGCGAGTGGAAGGGAGGGAGAGACAGAGAGAAACATCTAGGTAAGAGAGACACACCCCGACCAGGGCTGGGAGACCTGCAACCGGGTATGTGCCCTTGACCAGAATCGAACCCGAGACCCTTCAGTCCGCGGGCCAGCATTCTGTCCACTGAGCCAAACCAGCCAGGGCCTTCGGGTCTTTTCTTCAAGCAGTGACGTCAAGGCCAGTGTTTGCACAGACGGGTCGGATGGCATTACCCTGTGCTTGAGAGGGTGTGCCCGCAGGCCAGCCCCGTCTCCCCGGTGCTGGGCACTTTAATTTGGTGAGATTTCCTGGCAGTTTGAAATCAGGGCTCTCTCGAGTCCTGGAAGAAGAGCAATCCCTTTGAGCCTCTCTCTTAGATTCTAACATACTCTCCGCTTGATGAATTGTGCCCAGTTTTGGGGACAACAGTTAAGTATTTCTGTCTGTGACAGACAAGAGGAAGTAAGAGCTCAAGTTAGGTGTTTTGACTTTAAGTCAACCCATGGCAGGGTCCTGGTGACATGTGTGTGTGTCGGGGTGGGGGGGAGGGAGTTGGGGGGCATGCGTGCACACATGCACAGTCATATGTGGTTATTCCTTTGGGATCTAGCAATAGTCCCAGGAGCACGGGAAAAGGCCTGAGTTAACCAGCCCATGTGGAGGTGGGCGAGTGCATGGCTGGAAGTTCACTGGCATCGCCCCCGTGCAGTCTGCCTTCCCCCTGTGCGCCCATTATGACATTGTGCGAGGTGAAGGAGTGGAGGGGAGGGGCTAATTGGACGGTGGGCGGGGCTTCGTTCCCTGTGAAGGTCACAGGACGGGCTTTCCCGATTACCGCTCCTGGGGGGGCTCACTCCACACCCCGCAGGGGCTTCGGCAGCGCGTGGAGGGAACCCACCCATTCGTCCGTTCATGGCTTGGTCCTGGTGATGCCTGTTTCCTAGTCCCGATAGAAAGCAGGCCTGTTTCCCGAGGAGCGTGCACCTGGGAGGGGATCCGAGGGGCGCGTAACTGATCACAACGCGGAACGTTCACTGCATCATCGCAGCTCACCGATGTGGTCTGTTTCCCACTGGCACACGGATCAGCCCAAGTTCAGCCGGATGACTGCCTGGAGGCGGTGCCGGGCGCCAGCGTGGAGGATACCGTGTCACTGCGCTCAGGGAGTGGCCGCCCTGCGGCGAGAATGGGCATCTCGGGTCCCTCTCGGGCTCCGTCGAGGCATTTTCCCCAAGGAGGCGAACACGGCCTTCCCAGGGCTGTTGAAGGACGAAATCTGCTCCCGGCACATCGAAGGGGCCCAGTGAATTGTCGGTGTCAACGGCTCCATTCACTCTCGTTCGAAGGAAAGCCCCAGGGCTGGATGGCCAGGCCACAGGGTCCCGTCCGAACGTAAACCCTCCCTGTGTCCGGGCTTCTCCTGCCCCCAGCGCTCTCCGCGGGCACCCGTGGGTGGCCCGGCGCTACCCGCATGCAGAGGGCCGCCTGGGCCCAGAGCAGGGCCAGTGCCGGCTCCGCTGGTCCCACGCAGTGTGGCCTCACGTTTGGCCTCAGGTGCGTCATCTGTAAAGGGATCAGTGATGGTTTATTCACAGTGGTTTCGCTGTGATTTTTAAACGATTCCACGGGAAGGGCTTGGGGGCCGTGCTTGATGGTCACGGATGCTGTTTTAGCTCTGCCGGCTGTGTCTGGTGGCCACGCCCTCCTGCCTGCCCGCCCACAGCCCTCCGTGGCCCCCTCACCTCCGCTTCTCTTCCTGCTCAGCCCCTTTATCTCCGCACCTCTGTCCCTGACTCAGGGCCCTGCTTCAGGCCTTGATCCCCCAAGTTGCCTTCTGGCAACTTGCAGCTGCTCTGAAGTCCACCTTTGTTTCCACCTAAAAGCCTTTGTCCTGCTAATGCTCCTTCAGGCCTGGCCTTCCCGGGGTCCCCATTGGCTCTGCAGTGTTTCCCCATGATCCTCAGCTTTGTGCTAACTTGGTGGTGCCCTGTCCGTCTGTCTGTCTGCCTCCCCTTTTCCTTCATTCCCTTCATATCCCAGCCCTTCCTGACCCAGGCAGACTCGGGCGGACTCGCTGAGGGGTTAAGTGCAAGAGTTTTCCCTAATTAAGTGCACGTTGACAGCATGACGCTCCGTTAAGCTGGAGGGAGCGAAGGGCGTCCTGTTGGTGAATTTTGCGGAGGGGGGTCCACAGGAGGCCTGGCTGCCTGCCTTCCTCGACAGGCGGCCTTGGCCGTCCTCGGGGCTGGAACTGAAGGAGAGCCGAGGCAGAGCCGTGGCCCCGTTCGCCTGGGGGACCGTGCAGCTCCGTCACTGGTGGAGGCGGTGGGCCGGATGTAGCTCAGTGCTGGTGATATCAGCTACCGGTATTTGCGGCCATTTTTCTCACGTTGGAGCACATTTCTCCCTCATTCTTCTGGAACCAGTGAACCGCCCTGAAAGTCCCCGCAGTGTCCGGTAGGGACGTGCGATGTGACGGTTCCCTCCTGGGTCCCCTGAATCGCCCGGACGCCAACAAACGGAGCCATAAACAGCGCATGCGTTGCATAAAGCGTAGGTTAGAGACAAGACATCAGCGCCAGTTTGGTTCACGGGGAATGCACGGGGAAAGGTAACAAGGGCCACGCAGGGTGGATGTTACGTAAGACTTGGCAGGAAATGGAGTGGGAGGCCTCAGCGTTCTAGCTGAAGCACATCAACGGGCCTTGAAGTGGCCGTGGGTACATGTGATAACTGCATGATAGTGAGCTGCGTCCAAAGGTTACATGTGATGACATGTGATGACCATGTGCTAGTGAGCTGCATCCTAAGGTTACATATGGTGACATGTGATGACCATGTGCTAGTGAGCTGCATCCTAAGGTTACATATGGTGACATGTGATGACCATGTGATGGTGAGCTGCATCCTAAGGTTAGATGTGATGACATGTGATGACCATGTGATAGTGAACTGCATCGTAAGGTTACATGTGATGACCATGTGCTAGTGAGCTGCATCCTAAGGTGACATGTGATGACATGTGATGACCATGTGATAGCGAGCTGCATCCTAAGGTGACATGTGATGACATGTGATGACCATGTGATAGCGAGCTGCATCCTAAGGTGACATGTGATGACCATGTGCTAGTGAGCTGCATCCTAAGGTTACATATGGTGACATGTGATGACCATGTGACAGTGAGCTGCATCCTAAGGTTACATGTGATGGCATGTGATGACCATGTGATAGTGAACTGCATCCTAAGGTTACATGTGATGACATGTGATGACCATGTGCTAGTGAGCTGCATCCTAAGGTTACATATGGTGACATGTGATGACCATGTGACAGTGAGCTGCATCCTAAGGTTACATGTGATGACCATGTGATGGTGAGCTGCATCCTATGGTTACATGTGATGACATGTGATGACCATGTGATAGTGAACTGCATTGTAAGGTTACATGTGATGACCATGTGATAGTGAGCTGCATCCTAAGGTGGTTACATGTGATGACCACGTGATAGTGAGCTGCATCCTAAGGTTACATATCGTGACATGTGATGACCATGTGATGGTGAGCTGCGTCCTAAGGTTACATAAGATGACATGTGATGACCATGTGATAGTGAGCTGACCCTAAGGTTACATATGGTGACATGTGATGACCACGTGATGGTGAGCTGACCCTAAGGCCTTGTTTCCATCGCCCTGCAGCTTTGCTCTGTCGGATGAAGCCTACCGGTCCCTGCGAGATCAAGACAAGGACCAGTGCATTCTCATCACCGGGGAGAGCGGAGCCGGGAAGACAGGTAAGACCCCGGCCAGCCTCCCCCGCTCCGCTGGATGGCGAGTGCCCCGGGGGTGGCAGAGTGAGCACAGCCCGAGTGCGGTGCGGTCATCAGCACGAGGCTGTGCTGGGCCGCCGCTCGCTGGGCCGCCAGGCGCCTGTGCCACGGGCTCCGGGCCTCCGGGCTGCTTGCCTAAGGGAGGCCGGGGCCTCGGGGCTCCAGGAGGCTGCAGTACAGCGCCTCCCTGCGGGGAGGGGAGGCCAGGGAAGGCTGACTTCCTCGGAAACCCACAGAACTGAGATTTTTGTAGCTTAGATGGGCTGTCTATATTTCTAGTGGGATGATAAAGATTATGTGCAAAATGCTGCGGAACCAGATAGGAACCTCTGTATGTATTTTTTGGAGGGATTGTGCTGTTTTCCCTTGTGCTTGTAATAAAAGCAGTTTGTATGATTGATGGCCGGAGTGAGAGGTGATTCTGCCTGGGGCCTGGCGACCGGGAGAGGGTGGGGAGAGCTGCACTGGCGAGCGCACTCTGCAGGCTCCCCCTGCTGCCATCGGGTCTTCTCCGCGGAACTGAGGGCCCAGGAAGGAGGAGGGTGGTGAGGGAGATGGGGGCTGCCTGTCTGTTCCATCTTTAACATGCTCTCCTTTAAAATATAGTCGACAGAGGACGATGTGTTAGTTTCAGGTGTGCGTCCTAGTGATTCTGCCTGTATGAACCTCACGATGCGACCACCCCGACATGGCGTCACCACAGTCACCGTGCAGAGCTGTGCTATTACGGACTGCATCCCAGTGCTGGGTAGCACACCCCGTGGCTTCTGTACCGCGTGTTCTTGTGTTACAGCCGAGGCTGGCCGTTGGTCATTCCTGCTGGTTTGCCAAAGTGGGGTTTAAATGTTTCCACTTTCTTGGCTGTTTCGTTGTCAGATCAATAACCTTGGTTTCCACCTGCCCGGCGTGGCTCAGTGGTTGAGTGCCCACCTGTGAGTCAGGTCAGGGCACAGGCCCGGGTGGCAGACTCCATCCCCAGTAGGGGGCGTGCAGGAGGCAGCCTATCAATGGTTCTCTCTCATCACTGATGTTTCTCTCTCTCCCTCTCCCTTCCTCTCTGAAATCAATAAAAATAACAACACAAGAATAAACGGTTGCACCCCCTCACAAGTGTACACCTACGTGTGCCCCGCCCCGTGCTTTCGGAGGGTCTGATTGTACCCATTTGTTCCTGAGCGAGTCATCGGATGTGGGCTGTGGTCACTGGTTTGGATGCATTTCGGCGGTTCCTCATCTCGGGAACATATGCGCCAAGAAGACAGCGCAGCCACTAATTGGCCACGTCAGCGACCTCCTCCTTCTGGGAGAGTCAGACCATTTGCTTCCTCGTGGAGGGAGTGCCCGTCTCCTGTTGGCTGTGGATCTGCCTGATGGAAAGACTGAGGGGGGGTGGCTGGGACCGGTTCAGGGGGTTGGCATTCATTCTTTTCTTTTTTTGGTTCCTCTTTTGTTTTGTTCATCCTCACTGGAGGATACTTTTCCCATTGATTCTTAGAGAGAGTCAGGGGAGAGAGGAGAGAGAGAGAGAAACATTGATGTGAGAGAGCCACATCAATTGGTTGCTTCACACTCGTGCCCCCACTGGGGTGGGGAACCTGCAACCAGGGTATATGCCCTTGACTGGAATCGAACCCCTAGCCCTTGGGTTTGTGGGCCGACATTTATCGAGGGCCCCGGATGTGCTAGCACTTTGCCTATCATACCTCTTTTCAAGAAGAATCGTTACTGATAGCTTAACCCTTTGCGGTCCAATTTTATTTTTGGAATTCAAACAGTCTGGTCCAAATTAATTGACGTGATTGAATGTTGAACCAGTTTGCAGTGTCGACCTCAGCCTCGACGTTGGACCTGCTCCTAGCATCTGGTCTGTCGAGTCAGCCTCGACGTTGGACCGAAAAGGGTTAAAGCACCACGTGGTAGCAGAGGGTTTACTTTATAAGAAGTGATTGTTTCACTGGGTTGTGAGCCCCCCGTGGTAGCTGATGCTGTCATTGGTCTTCCATGCTGGAGACACTCGTACCTGCAGGGTATGTGCTGGGACACGCGGGGAGACGTGTGGGCGCGTGGGGTTCTTTGGGGCCTGTTTATTTCAGTTTTGCTGTGCTGAATAAAACATTCATTATGGCCCGGCCGGTGTGGCTCAGTGGTCGGGCATTGACCTATGAACCAGGAGAACATAGTTCAATTCCTGGTCAGGGCACAGGCCCGGGTTGCAGGCTCGATCCCCAGTGTGGGGCGTGCAGGAGGCAGCCGATCCATGATTCTCCTGCATCATGGATGTGTCCATAACAGTGCCCACGGCTGCTCTAGGCAGTGCGCTCACAGTTTTCTGCTGTGGATGCCCAGCGTTTGCAGAACACGACTTAGGCACTGATGGGGGCGGGGAGGCGGGACATGCGGGGGCCATCACCACGCGATTCCGAGGACATCAGAAGAAATCTGTGGGCCTGGGAAGACGATCCTGACGTCGGGAAACACTATACATTATGTGGTTCCTAACTTTACAGTTGCATCGGCTCCTAAGCACTCCCCAGCCATCTGCTGACGGGTTTAGGGGCCGCCTGCCTCGCTCAGGAAGGCCGTTAGTTCGGAGCCCCAGGAGCTGCCTGCGTGCCAGCTGCCGAGCGCCCTGCCTGTCGGCGACCGGGGCGTCGCAGGCTCACTGCGGCTGCAGCATCACGCGTGTTCGGGGCGGCGCACCTCGCCGGGAGAGCTGAGCGGACGCAGGGCAGGATGTGCCGAGCTGCGTTTTGTTTCTTCCCCACCCGAGCAAGGCCCCTCGGGCCCGCGTGTCTTATGGGGATCACCAGAGCGCCCGTGGGCCAGCTTTCCGAAGCAAGGCCCCTCGGGCCCGCGTGTCTTATGGGGATCACCAGAGCGTCCGTGGGCCAGCTTTCCGAAGCAAGGCCCTCCTGTTGAGTGGCAGCTCCGTGAAAACCTGGCCCGTCGCGACCGCCTCGGCGTAGAGGCTGCGCTGCTCGCGCCGGGACCCGTGCTCTGTCCCCGAACAGCCCCGGGGCGGCTGCCTGCGGTCGGTGTGGAGCACGTCGACCTGAGGCCTCAGGACTGAGGGGCTCTTCCAGGCTGCAGCGTCCAGTCTCATTGCACACCAGCAGGCCTCGTTGGCTCAGCAATCTCATTCTTTTTATTTTTTAATCTTTATTGTTGAAAGTATTACAGATGTCCCCCTTTTTCCCCACTGACCCCTCCTAGCCCGCCCCCTCCCCCGCCCCAGGCCTTCACCACCGTATTATTTGCACACAAGGTCTTCGGTTGATCCATTTCCACCCCCCCTCCCACCCTCCCCCGCCTTCCCTCTGAGATCCCTCGGTCTATTCCATGCTTCCATGTCTCTGGATCCACTCCGTTCAGCAGTTTATTTTGTTCATTAGATTCCACCTATGAGTGAGATCATGTGATGCTTGTCTTTCTGACTCAGCAGCCTCATTCTTTAGGAAACTGGGCCACCTGCTCTGGGCAAGTGTGGTCCCTAGAAAGCTTTCGGCATCTTAACCGAGGAGGGAGGGAGGGGTACAAGTAGATACACGTGTCAGGATGTGCGTGTGCGTAGATGAGTGGTTCTCGCTATACGCTCTCCGACCTGTATCATATACGTCTTACGTGATCTGTGTGTGATGTGTATGTTCCACGGATCTATGAGTGCAGACACGGACACCTGTTAACTCCCGGATAAATCTATCAGCTGCTCTGTGAAGAGAACTCAGAAGAAGCCTTGCTTATATTCACATCGTTCGTTTGTTGTTCTGTTTGGACTTCGTGACTGAGTGCCTGTGGGGCTTCTTCACGAACGTGCGTAGGTTTTGATATCTTAGCGGTGAGATTCCCAGCCTTTTGTGCTAATGGCGCAAATGACTTTCATCGAAATATTCCTCTTCCATTTCTTGTTCCCCCATTGCTATTCCACAAGGCTTTCTTTCATAAAAATATTACACAATTATATGATTAGGTAATCCTATATAATAAAAGCCTAATATGCAAAGCCACCAAATGGCGGAACAACCGGTCGCTCTGATGTGCACTGACCACCATGGGGCAGACACTCAATGCAGAAACTGCCCCCAGCTCGCAGGCCCCAGGCCAGCTAAGGCAGGTGCCAGCAGGGCCCTCCATTGCTCCGCCAGTCGACCCACAGATTGGCCCTGATCACCGGCCAGGCCTAGGGACCCTACCCATGCACAAATTTCCTGCACCGGGCCTCTAGTAATTATGTAATTACATATATTATTCCCAGCCTAGTACGAGGTACCAGAGAATTCAGAGTTAAATTAGTTATAATTCTTGCCTTATCAGGAATTTAAAATCCCCAGAACCATAAACCATCCCTATCACCCCTTTCCACTCCTTGTAGAAATGAGTTCTGATCTACATATTCCGCTCTAGTGGCATTTCTTACAGGACATTTGTCTATTAGTGCAGTGTATTCGGTTAAACCCTAGAGATTCTACCATTTTCCAGTTAGAAGAGATTTTGACTTCAAAGACTTCATCTTTTGTCTGTCTGATTGTTGATGAATCCTAAGTTACATTCAAACATAAATGTACATCTGTGAAGTATCTATCAGTTAGAGAAATGACAGACTAAGAATTGATTCTGAGCAATACTATTGCATCTAGCCACCCCCTCCCCCCTTGCCTTTTACAGTACAGCCCTCGTGCCTTATTTTATAACTGGACGTTTGTACTTCTTAATCCCCTTCCCCTTTTGCCAATTTTAAATGCCAGTGTTTTTATGTCTAAAATGGCAGTGCTTTTCAGACTTTTGAGTACACGTGAAGAGTACCTGTTAGTCTCAAATGGAGCCATTTCATACCCTTACAGTACACATGAGCGACATTGTCATTGAGAATGTGACAGCTGGATTAATATAGTCATAAAGTATCACTTTGGGAAATGCGTACAATTTTATGCTGTGACTGCGAAGGTCATCTTTACTTGGTCCCTATAATAGTCAACATAATTCAAAACCTAGACTTGGAAATGTGGAGGATGATAATTAGTGATTCTCCTCAGAAATAGAG
The DNA here is from genome assembly GCF_014108235.1 of Myotis myotis. Lineage (NCBI taxonomy): Eukaryota > Metazoa > Chordata > Mammalia > Chiroptera > Vespertilionidae > Myotis > Myotis myotis. The sequence goes on from NW_023416390.1 coordinate 3,581,570, forward strand.
TGTTTTTTATTCATACATAGTTTTACATAAAGTTTTGATTTGGAAAAATATCTAAACCTTTAAATAAAAGTTCAAATTTATTTGGACTTTAGTCGGGGAGAACTAGCAGGAGGTAGAGGAGAAAGCTTTGTGAGGTCACTTTTGCTTCCCGTGTCCGGCATGATGCAACATCATGAAAACAGTCTTCTGAACCATGTTGGGTCTTGCAGCTTATCTTTCCGGGCTTACTCCTTTCTCTAAAGAAATTAATATCTCACGAACTACTTAAGGCAGAGACCCAGCGTTGTGTCAGGAAAACAATTATGAGTTGTCTCCTTTAGACAGTGAGTCTTTGTTTGGGAGAAAATGACTCTTAATCCTGGCTTCCAAAAATAAATTATTAAAACGAGCCCAGTATTAGAGTTCTTGAAGGTAGTTAAGAATCTGAACACAGAAATTTTTTTAGAGAACTTAGATATAAGTATCCTTGAGCTGTATTTAAAAATTACATCTGACTTACTTAAACGATTTTATTATTTTATTTTTAACAGGTTTTTATTTATTTTAGAGAGAGAGGAAGGGAGAGGGGGAGAGAGAGAAAGAGAGAGAGAGAGAGAGAAACAGGGATTTGAGAGAGAAAGACTGGTTGGTTGCCTTCTGTACGCATCCCAGCTGGGGATTGAACCTGCAGCCTGGATGTGTGCCCTGAGTGGGAACCGAACCAGCGACCTCTTGGTGCGTGGGACAGCATTCAGCCAACGGAGCCACACTGGCAGGGCTTAAATGATTTTAAAGTTAGTAAAAGTGATTCGTAATTTCAATATAACTTAACCCACGTTTATATCTCAGCAGATATTGTGGGTTTGCATTTATGTACAATTTAACAGCCACCTGCTATAAGTCAAGTTCAAATTCTAAAGATCTGTTCCTGATGCCTTTTTTTAAATCAGCAGTGATCCTAAGAGAACTGTTTCCATTTTATTTTGTCCATTAAAAGGTCTCTGAGATGCCACATTAATTTCAGCAGCCACCAGAGTTGACCCCCTCTCCCCCCATGGCATTTTGTCCCTGGAATCCATCCTGGGCCAGAAAAGGGTTTCCAGAGACCTCAGTGGTCACTTATCTGACGTGTGAGGCGTGGGGCCATAGTGAGCTCCGTAATCACTGAAATAAACGAACAGCCTGACCTGGACTTTTAATACAATTTGTTAACTTATCTAAAAGAAAGCACCTTTTCATTGAAAGTGTGTGTGTGTGTGTGTGTGTGTGTGTGTGTGTGTTACACCAGTTTTTGGGACAGTTACTTTGCCTATAAAGGCTTTCAGTCTTCTAATAGTATAATGGATAGAAAGATAGGCGACATTTTCAGGTCAAGAAAAGAGAATACACCTAAGTGAAGATGTAGATGGGAATGGGGGCAAAGAATGCCGCTAGGAATGCAGAGGAAGAGGAAGAGAGTCTGGGGGTTGCTTCAGAGGCCAAGCTGCAGAGTTGGGGTGGGAGGGTGATTCAGGGGAGTGGGAGGCCAGATATCACAGGGCGTTAGGAATTGGCTGGGAAGGCAGCCTTGCCTGAACTTGAAAGCTAGAAAGCCTAGAAAGAAAATTCCTCGCCCTAACCAGTTTGGCTCGGTGGATAGAGCGTCAGCCTGCGGACTCAAGGATCCCAGGTTCGATTCCGGTCAAGGGCATGTACCTGGGTTGCGGGCACATCCCTAGTAGGGAGTGTGCAGGAGGCAGCTGATCGATGTTTCTCTCTCATCGATGTTTCTAACTCTCTATCCCTCTCCCTTCCTCTCTAAAAAATCAATAAAATATATTTTTTTTTAAAAAAAGAAAATTCCTCAAGTAACCAGAAGAAGAGTTCCAGTTTGGATTGGTGGATAGAGGGACATGTGGCACCAAGAAGTCAAAAAATATAACAGATAATAGAGCCTTGACCAGGTAGCTCAATTGATTGGAGCACCATCCCGTACACCAAAGGGTTTGATTCCTGGTCAGGGCACACACCTATGTTGGGGGTTCTATCCCTGGGGGGCGCTTACAGGGGCAGCTGATAGGTGTTTCTCTCCCATATCAATGATTCTCTCTCTCCTCCTCTCTCACTGAAATAATAAAGACATATCCTCATCTGAGGATTAAAAAATGTAGTAGAATATAAACTCTTTGTCCATAACTGAGGTCAGGTTGGCCTGAACTGGGCAACAGCAGTATGTACGTACACGTTACCAGCTTTTAGGTGAACCCTGAGGACAATGGGAAGTGTCACCCAGGCCCCTTACACAGTGGGGGGTGGGGGGGGGTGTTAAGGGACAGCACCCTTTGGAGAAAGGGCCTTGCGAAGATGACAAGACCTGTTCCTGGCATTGCCAAGGTGACAAGGCAGACATTTCTCGATTACCGTCTTTAAAGGTGACAGCAGAAACCAGCCGTCACAGACCACCACAGGAGCTGTGTGGACCCCTGGCATTAGACCGAAAGCAAACTGCAGGGAGACCGACCTCCAGCCAGTGCAGAAGTGCCCCGTCTCCCCCCACAGCTCCCAGGCTCCGCGCGATGGTTTGCTTCCCTGCACCACACCTGCCAGCCCTCCAGAAGGAGTCACCTGAGGCCTTGGGGACTTCAGGGACCTGCGTACATGCTTGGTGCTCATTGGTTCCTGTTAGTGACTTGGGGTTTGCTCAGAGGCTAAAGCAGCAATGTTCAACCGGTGGGCTGCCAGAATTTTTAGAACAGGCGATGCCTGACTGCTTAGTGAGGGGCACGGACCTCTGTTCTCTTCGATGGTCAGATACAAAAACGATGACACAACCATAGCCGTCCGGCGTGAATGCCCCGCCTTGAACCATAAGTGTATAGGTTATACAGCAGAGTTGCATCTCCTTGGTCACGTTGCGTAAGAAGGTTGCGTCTGATGGGTTAATTCTGGGCACCAGAGGTCCTTCTGTGCCAGAATTCGAATGTGAGGCTGCATCTGACTGGTTAATTCTGGGTACCAGAAATTCTTAAATCAGGTATAGGCACCTGAGTTTTTAAAAAGTCACTTTGGAGCAAAAAGGGTGGGTAATTACTATTTTTTTTTTTTTTTTTTTTTGGTAAATTAATCCAAATTATACCTATTTTTTGTCAGACCGGCCAAAAATATATTTGTTGGTGTGCCGTAGAGCTTTAGTAATTAGCTTACGTGTGCCAGGATATGAGAAAGGTTGGAAATCGTTGCCCTAATGCGAGTGTGTGGGCCATGTGCCCAAGTGGCATTCCAGTTCATTTATTCTCGTCAGCAGCAGGACGTGGGCTGGAAGCCACCTGCAGGTGCGTGCAGTGTCGAGATTGGCCCCTCATCCTCAGAGTCGAGGTGCCCTCCCTCCCCTGGGAAGGCGCTCCTGTTCGGGGACCAACACTGAGCAGAGCCTGGAGAGAAAGCCGACTTGGGGGTTGGTTTCCTTGCAGCTGGCAGAGGCTTCCTCCCGCCGGCACCAGCAGCGGGCGGTTCCCAGAGCCTGAATGCGGAGCATGAGCGTGGGCAGCTCAGCCAGAAGCACCTTCCAGGCAGCTGGGCCTGGGGAAGGCACACACTAGGTCCTTTCCCAGAGTTCCGTGGTGCGCGCGACCCTCCAGGAAGCGCTGTACAGAAGGGACCCTGTTTTGCTCCTTCTGACTCACGGTGCACACCCCACCCCGGCGCATCCACGTTAGAGCTCCCTTCCCGGAACACCTGTGAACATTTCTGGGAGCTCAGTATTGACGGGGTCAGGTTCCCCCTAGCCGCTTTGACTTCGTGGTTAGAGCGTCGGCCTGTGGGCCCAAGGGTTGAGGGTTCAATTTCTGGTCCAGGGCTCAGACCTTGAGTGGACACTCCATCCCTGGCCCTGGTTGGGGGCACTTGCCAGAGGCAACCGATCGATGTGTCTCTCTCACATCAGTGTTTCTCTCTCCCCCTCCCCCCTCCCTTCCCGTCTCTCTAACCATCAGTGGGAGCATATCCTCGGGTGAGGATTGAAAGAAAGGATCTCTAGGGGCCGGTGAAGAGGGGTCATGGCTGAGAGGCGTGGGAGGACGAACCCACCGGAAGCCAGTTGTGTCCACCTGTGAGCCCAGAACCCTCCGAATGCGTCCGGCGTCTGCTCTTTCTCACCAGCTCACCTTTCCGAGCTCCCAGTGAGCTGTACCCACCACCGAGCCTGGGAGGGCTGTTTCCTGTCACCGGACCCGTAGATCAGCTGCTCAGCTTTTCAATTGAGTTGAAGAGTCGTTTATTTAGTCTAATTGTGAGCAAACCCGTTTGATTTAGAACAGTTCTTTAAACATTTGTAAATATCTTTGGTAAGGATACCCAGGTTACCAAGCTACGTTGGGCTTGAATCAACTTGTATGATAGAGTCATTTTATGTGAACGGCCGCTTTAAGGGATTTTGTGGGCGATGTCACTCAGCAGATTGTTTAGCGGCCCAGGGATAACCTTTAAGCACAGTTCCCGTTATAGCTGAATTCATGTCATGTTGTTGAATAGAAAGGACAAATACTTTAAAAGACTAGGGGCCCGGTACACGAAATTCGTGCACTCAGGGGCAGGGGGATCCCCCAGCCTGGCCTGTGCCCTCCTCACGGTGTGGGAGCCCGCGATCGATGGCCCCAAAGCGGTAGGCCGGAGTCGGGGGTCCCTCCTCCACGTGAGGCGGCAGAGACATCGGGACCGGCCTCCTCCGTGCTGCATGGAGCCTTGGGACCCCCAGACCTCGCCGTGCGGAGCGGCCGCCGGGCCCCGCCTCCACTGTGCGCACAGCCATCTTGTGACCGCGTGAGGGCATCGCGGTGTCGGTGTGACGACCACCTAGGCCAGTGGTCGGCAAACTGCGGCTCGCGAGCCACACGGGGCTCTTTGGCCCCTTGAGTGTGGTTCTTCCACAAAATACCAACTTCTGCACATGGGCCACGAAGTTTCAATCGCACTGTACGTGCGCGCCCGCACATGCTATTTTGTGGAAGAGCCACACTGAAGGGGCCAAAGAGCCGCATGTGGCTCGCGAGCCGCGGTTTGCCGACCATGGACCTAGGCTGTTATTAGTATAGATTTCCAAGGCATTATGTACTCCCAGGTATAGAGGCATTTGAAACACTATTGGTGGATTTTGTCTTTCCACTTTCTTCCCTCTAAATGTTTTTTTTTAATTTTAATTTCAGCCTAATTTGTTAACATGGCTTCTTTTCACCCACAGAGGCCAGCAAGCTTGTCATGTCGTACGTGGCGGCCGTGTGTGGGAAAGGGGCGGAAGTCAATCAAGTCAAGGAGCAGCTTTTACAGTCCAACCCGGTCCTGGAAGGTAGGCCTCTCTGTGCACGTGTGGTTGGCTCGGCGTGGACGCGGGGTTGGTGCACGTGGACTGGGGTCCGGTTTTCAGGGCACTCGATCCCGGGGTTACAGGCACGCTGATGGGAATCCCTGCTCTAGAGAGTTGTTTGGTTCAACCCTTTGTTCAAAGCCGTAGACGGTCAAGATTTAACGTGTTTAATGCAGGGCTGCTTTGGGGTTGGGGGTACCCCCAGCGTAGGGGTTACTCCCCATTGTCAGGCCTCGCCCTCTTCTTCCTCTTTATCACAAGGAGATGCCATGCGTCCTTATCCCCCAGATGTTGGAATAAGAGTCACAAAAATACCCTGACTTTGTGAAAAGCGGAGACTGGCACATCTATTCTGTTGTTACTGATCTTTCTTTCCCCCGAGTAACGTAACAAATAAAGAAGCTGTTGTGGGAAGTGCCATATCTTCCTTATTCCAGTATTTGACTTGTGTAGTCCCTGTTTTTTGCCTTGAAGGTCGGGGCCTGCCCATGTTGTTCCGTGTCTGTGTTTTTGTGTGAGGAATGCCGCGGTCTAAAGGAGCCGCTCCGCGGACGCTGTAGTTGGCCTCTGTGATTAGGATCTGGCCCTTGCGCCGATGGTGCTCGAAGCGGGGCCCCGGGCAGGAAACGGGAGGAAGGCCTCTGTGGGCATGCGCCATCTCGTATGGGAACGCTTCGCTTCCCAGCTGGAGCTGCTCCTGGAAATGAACATCTAGAACAATGCTCTTAGAAAAACAATTGCGGAATGTGTCTCAAGTGTCTGAGGGAGCCCTTGTCTTTGGGCCTGTGGCTCACAGTCAAAGACGCCAGTGTTCGGAGCTGGGTTCAGCAATGTGCAACTCAGACGTGTTTGATGAAAAGAGGGTTTATGGCTTGCAAAGGCCGCCCTGAATAAAGTTTTTTTGAAGCAATTCCTTCACTTGCCCTTGACCTTCAAGCCACAACACACGGCCTTTCATGCATCGGCATCTGGAGCTGGACTTCGGGGCCGCGCAAGTTGGTTCACTTGGCACCTCGACGTGGCCACACCCACCAGGAAGGACTACCCTGTGAAAACCCCAAATTATGTCCTGGTCCTCACGACCCCTGGGGATCCCTGGGCCGGCACTCACCCTTCTCAAGGTCGCGTTTATTACCTTCCGGCCTTTCAGCGGGGATGGACGTGGGATGGAAAGGTGGACTTCAGCATCCTTTCTGGAGGTTTCCTGTGTCAGGTTTCCTTGCTCCGTGTAGCACCTGTTTGCTTCGTGTTAAAGGGAGAATTGGTGTCAGGGGATCCGCCACGCCACACTCATCCCACGCTGTGTCTCTGCCCTGAGAACTGCCCTGTTGACTTTATGAAGGAGGACTGAGGTCTGAGTCTTAACCTAGGAGGACTCACCTTTTTTAAAAAAATAATCAGAAACATTTAAAAAAACCAACGAATGTGCCCTGGCCAGTTTTGCTCAGTGGATAGAGCATCAGCCTGTGGACTGAAGGGTCCCGGGTTCGATTCCGGTCAGGGGCACATGCCTGGATTGTGGGCTCAATCCCCATAGCGGGCATGCAGGAGGCAGCTGATCAGTGATTCTCTCTCATCATCATTGATGTTTCTATCTCTCTCTCCCTCTCCCTTCCTCTCTGACCTCAATGAAAATGTAATTTAAACAATAAAAATAAAAAGCCAGCTAATGTGAAATATAACACATCCGGGTTGGCTGCCGAGTAGCCAAAGTGAACTTCAACTTGAATGCACACTTCCTGGCCTGGTCCCGTGGCTGCTCTCAGCACTCGGGCCAGCTTTTAGCCCTGAGTTACCGTTTGAGCTCTTGCTCTCCAATCAGCTTCTCTCCGTTGGATTGCATGAGGTGATGGAGGCTTCCGGAGATGGGATTGCTGGTCTCTCCATCTGAACATTCATTTCTGCTCACGCGTCATCGTGTCTTAGTTCTTGCCAGCTGCCGTGTGGCCCACAGGTCCCAGTTAACAGCCGGGGACCGGCCCAAATGCAGGATTTCATGCCCTGAGCCCAAGTCTGCGCCTTCACAAGCCCCCGAGGCCGTGGGTGTGCACGGTGAAGGGTGAGGCGCACCGCGGGGCTTCCAGACCACGGAACAGGGACCCTGGCTGCTCACGCGGCATATTTACTCTGCTCGGTCCTTCGCTACCTTGGCCCAGATCGCTCTTCCCTGCCTTGTGCACAGCTTGGTGAGGCAGTCCTCCCGGACGACCCTGTGAGCCGCCGGCGCTCCACGGAACACTCTGCCTGGTGGCATCAGCCTGTGGTTCTGAGGTGCCCTCGTCTGAAAGGGGGCCTGCGGGGGAACTCGGCTCGGAAGCAGCGGAGATTGGCACCCACTTGGATTTTGAGTCATGGGCCAGTTTGGCTTTCTTTTTTTTATTTTTTATTATATATACACTGAGTGGCCAGATTATGACCGGCCAGATTATTATGACCACCCCATCAGTACAATGAAGTGAATTAGTTATGCAAATAATAATAATAATAATAATAATAATAATAAAACCTTGAGAGTATTTGCTTAGGAAGTTTTCAATATTCAGTATTTTTGGAAGTGTCAATGAAGTACTGATGGGGTGGTCATAATCATCTGACCACTCAGTATATATATATATATTATTGATTCAGAGAGGAAGAGAGAGGGAGAGAGAGAGAAACATCAACGATGAGAGAGAATCATCGATCGGCTGCCTCCCACATGCCCCACACTGGGGATGGAGCCCACCATCTGGGCATGGACCTGACCGGGAATCGAACCGTGACCTCCTGGTTCTTAAGTTGACACTCAACCCCTGAGCTATGTTACACCAGCGGGCTTGGCTTTCTTTATATTCTAGAAAGTTTCACTGAGGTCTGACGGACATGTTGAGCCTACTGGCAAGGATGATAGTTTTCGAATCTCTTCGTCTTTCTGTTATAAATAGCTTGGCTTCAAATTAATTACAAATTTAAAGGTTCCTGGGGCCTTCTTGAATCTGGAGACCTCAGCAAGTTCCACACAACTTTTGGCAATCGTAAGTAGTAGTTATCGCTGAAATGACCTTATCCGCTGAGGATCATGGTGAAGGGCTCAGAAGCCGTGCCTGCTGGCCACTCCATTCACTGCTGTCAACACTGTTACCCGATCCCGAATCAAACGAGACTGAGTTACAGTAATCCTGGGGGAATTCCATGAATCAGGAATGACGCTCTTTTTCTATGAACTTAGAAGACACAGGAGCTTTAGTGGACTCCTGTTCAGTGTGCTTCTGTGGAAATTTTAGCCAGCAGCGCCACTGCTACAAGTTGTATGTTCTAGGACTTATAAGTTGTAAGTCTGATAGTTGCCATACCTTTCTGCGTGAAATGACTTCCTGTCCATTTAACCATGCATCAATTCCTTTCTTCCTAGCTTTTGGAAATGCCAAGACGGTCAGGAATGACAACTCCTCGCGATTTGTAAGTATTTGTAAAGCACAAGTGTTAACCCTAATATTTATCTCGTGCATGTGTACACAGCCAGGAGATGTTTAGTATTTCCTCATGCGCACGTGTGGAAACGAAGAACACCATTGCTGTTGAAACCCGGGCGAGTTTTATACGGACTGCTCTTTGCTTTCTGGAATTCCCCTTTTTCCGTTCTTGGAGTGACAAGCTATTTTTTTTTTTTTTTCATGTTTTCTCATCACCGATCCTAAGATTCCATGAGCAATTTAAATGAGGCTATTTAGAATAACTCTTTACTTGTCTAAATTTTGGTATTTGGAAATCATAATTAAGAATCAGAAATTAAGTAGAAGGATAAACTGAGTTCGTATACTGTACCGGGTTTGTCCTTTATACGGTAATACCAGGACGGGAGGAGGTGCATTCTAAAGCTCAAGAGAGATCCAGTCACTAGGATTGGCAGCTAATGGGGGCGGGGAGAGAGGACTGAACAATAAAAGCTGAAGCTAACTGTTGCTTGGCGTTGGCTGAGTTGCAAAATGCTGATTCCGCTGAGAGAACTTTCCGGCTTCGTCTCCCATCATCTCTGCATGACTGCACATCTGCCCACAGGACTCTCCAGCTGAGCCCCGCCCCTCATCTTTCCAGGGACACAGACCTGCCTGGAGGCAGCAGGGAGAGCATGCCGTGTGTGAGGCTAGCATTCTGAAATCGGTTCCTTCTTTCTATTTATTTACTGATGGATTTTAGATGGGGAGAGGGAGAGAGAAGCATCGACTTGCTGTCCCACGTATGCATCCATTGGTTGATTCTGGTGTGTGCCCTGACTAGGCATGAGCCCCAAACCTTGGTGTATTGGGATGATGCTCTAACCAACGGAGTTAACCCGGCCAGGGCTTGAAATCGCTTCCTTTCTTCTAGAGTTTAACCGGTTTTATGTTAAAAGATTAGTGACTTCATAAGCTCTCTTCTCATACACGACTTGGGACCGATTCTGATCTTTGATGCCTCTTTGCCAGACCCTCCCTGCCCTTCCTCTTCCCCTCTGTCAGCTCCTCTGGCTGCTCCTCCGTGGGGTTCTCAGGGCTGCAGGAGGGATCGTGGCCCCCACGGAGATGGTCGATAGCTTGGAGAATGGAAGGTTCCGGTCCGAGGCGGTGCGTTTTTCCGTTGGATTAGCCCTGCCTTTCCCTGCTGTGGTCACATGGCTAATCTCATTACATAAATAGAATGAGCAGCAATGGGAGCGTGGGCAGAGAGAAGTCATTCCAAGAGGTCAAGCTGCTTTGTGGAGATTTCATGTTTTGCTTTTTGCCAATGACACACGCTTTACAAAAAACATTTGCAAATATATTAAGTCCATTGGCTGTAAACATCGAGAAGGCCATGTTACTCAGAGTCATTACTCCTTTCACAGCTGAAAGGCTTGGCTTCTTAAGTAAATTCAGAGAAATCCTGTTATAACAGAAGCGCTAGGATATGAAATTAACACTGGATTATAGGCTACCTCACTTCACGCCCAGGTCTTAGTAATTTCTCCCTGTGTGCAGTGACCATATATAGCAGTGTTGATGACTCATGGAAATTGCATTTCCTTTGACAGTGTGTGACGGGTTAACCCCGAACGAACTTCTTTTTTTCTATAAATCCTCACCCGAGGATATTTTTCCATTGATCGTTAGAGAGACTGGAAAGGCGGGAGGGAGGATAGAAACACCTATGTGAGAGAGACACATGGACTGGGTGCCTCCCCATGCGTCCTACTGGGACTGGGGATCGAACCTGCGACTGAGGTCCATGCCCTTGACCGGGAATTGAACCCACTACCCTTCAGTCCATGGGCCAACACTCTAACCACTGAGCACCCCAGCCAGGTCTAGCATGACCTTCTCAATCTCTTCACGGAGATACTTGGTCGACCCCGTGGTGGTCTCGTAGGCGTGCTCATTGTAGCTTACCCTTTAGACCAGTGTTCCCACGGAGGGCCGCACTCCTGGGCTTTGAATCCTCGTCCCTCCTCTCTGACCTTGTCCATCCGCCCAGGACCTGTCATGGCGACTCACTGCCTCGCTCTCTGCTCTGCTTACTCCCCGCTTTTGCTGCGACTCCTGCTGAAAGCCACCCACGTTTCTCCCCGATGACTGCCACCTCCCATCAGCCACCCTGGCCTTGCTTTCTTCTAGCCCATTGCACACTAGCCAGAGTGGTCTTGTCAAGAGGCACGTGTGACTGTGGCACCCTTGTTTGGGAACCTTTATGACCCGGCGTGTCTGTCAGGCGCACATCTCGATGTCGTGATGGGCTCCTGCCTCCCTCCCCATCCTCTAGGAGGCCAGCTTACCCCTGCTCCTTCCTGCTCTCCCCTCCTTGCCTGCCTGGCCTCTGACGCTGAGGGCAGACTTCCTGCTTTCCCTCGGTCCCTGTTCTCCGTGCAGAGTACCGGGGCCCGTGGTAGGAGGCACCCCATGCACAGTACAGTCCGGTGTGCCTCTCTCCAACCCCGGAGGCTGAGAGTGTCTGAGGGCAGGAGCTGGGCCTTGGTTGCCCTGCTGACTGCTTCTATAGACTTTTTTGTAGACCTTTACTTAATGACTACTCAATGAGGGCTTTATTTTTTAAACAAAATATTTTTATTGATTTCGGAGAGGAAGGGAGAGGGAGAGAGAGAAACGTCAACGAGGAGAGAGAATCATGGATCGGCTGCCTCCTGCACGCCCCCTACTGAGGATTGAGCCCGCAACCCGGGCCTGTGCCCTTGCCCGGAATTGAACCTGGGACCTTTCAGTCCACAGGCCTATGCTCTATCCACTGAGCCAAACCGGCAGGGGCTGTGAAGGCTTTAAAAGGCCAGAAGACCCAGGATAACGAGAAGGAGAAGGCAGGAGAGCGTGTGTGAGCTAAGAAAAAGTCACAGATCGCATGTTGACTGGGCGCCATGCAATCCTGTGTCTTCCCCCTCACGGTTATTTCACAAATAGAGAAGTGTAAGTCATTCTTTGGGAGAATGATTTACGAACCATCTCTCTGGCTGTTACGAAGGTTGAACACGAAGCAAAACCAAAGTCTCCTTCTTCGACCAACACACCCTTTTCCAAACAAAAAGCAGCTGTCAGGGCTATTCTCTCCTGCTGGTTACTCTTTAACCAGACAATTACAGAGCAGTTCTGCAGAAATGACCGTGTGAAACGCCATGTGTGCGTCCCTGTGTTGAACACACCGTCTATAAAGTATAACAGGAGCCTGTCATAGATGGCTGTGTGATCCAGATCAAAGCCCCGGAGGAATACTGAGCGGTCTTTGATTCTGAGCTGGTCACCCGCGTGGTCCTGTATTTGATTTGAGTGGATATAAAAACAAGACTTTAAGTGTTCCCTGGGGCCAGTGTGTTTGGAGTTTCTGGCCACGGCTTACATATATTTTGCCCGAATGAAATAATTCATCTTCCCCACGAATGCATATACAAGGAATACTTATTTTCCGCAGTTTTATTGTTGAATGGAAGACACACCCCCTTCAGAACTTGAAACAGATCTGAAGTGGAAAATTTACATGACGGCTGAGATGATCTATTCTTGAATTAGCAATGGGATATGCTAGTTTGGAGCTAATGGGGTATTTAATATGAATTATTCATGGAGGCATATTGTTGTGCGTCATGGTTACATAAACTGTGTCTTTCTTAATTACATTTAAACAGATGTATGAAGGGCTTACGCTGCTGCTGTTCTCTGAGAGGGTACGCTGACTGAATATTTTGAGGGGATCTTGAAAACTCACCAAGTCTTTCTCTGGCAGGGCAAATATATGGATATTGAATTCGACTTTAAAGGCGACCCCCTGGGAGGAGTGATTAGTAACTGTGAGTATTTTATTTGAATTCTTTTAAAGAAGTTTAGAACAGTAACACGTGTGTTTAAAATGGAATATTGTAGATACTTGGATCTTTAAGAGATGGGTGTACGAATATGTCTTCTTATACTGCTTAGATTTTTAAAACCTATAGGTTTCAACTTGTCTTATATAATTTCTAAATCTTTTTTAAAGATGACATAATCTTTACCCTGGAAAAACTTTTTAGGGGTCTGCTGAAGAAATAGGTATTAGTCCAACTGTATTTTATTACTATAGACCTTAAGCCAATCCAGTAATACAGAAGATTCTCCAAAGGTTATTTTATTTAACAAACCCAGCCCAACTCTAGGCTGGAGGAATGCTGCCAGGTGGTTAGTGGTTAAGAAACCTGGGCAAACTATATAGCTGGTTTAAAAAAATTAAATCACTATTCATAGAGCAACCTTGATGGGCTGGGGTTTTCTCATCTTTGAATCCATGGGATTAAATTGAATAAATTGTATGGCTCTTCTCATTTCCACCATTTTATAGTTTCTAAGTAGTTAATTTTCCATTTATTTTTTAAGCTCTATTTTTATTGATTTCAGAGAGGAAGGGAGAAGAGAGAGATAGAAACATCAATGATGAGAGAGAATCATGGATCAGCTGTCTCCTGCACGCCCTGCACGGGGATGGAGCCCACAACCCAGGCATGTGCCCTGACCGGGAATCGAACTGTGACCTCCTGGTTCATAGGTTGGTGCTCAACCACTGAGCCACACGGGCTGGGTTAATTTTCCATTTTAGTTTGCCTGACTACACAAGGTATGTGCCATGCGTTGAGATTATCCACATTTGCCAAAATGCATAGTTATTAGAGAATATTTCCAGCAGTAAGTGTTCATATGAAATTGGTTGGATTAAATGGTTTTGTATGTCCAATAGGGAAGCAGAAGGACTTATGCTGACCTCGTATGGTACCCAAATCAAGTGACTGTAAGCTGCCCAGCCTGCTAGGCCGGCTCCCTCCCTTCACGGTGCCTGGCAGCCGCTGGGAGCTGCACAGGAAAAGGCAGGCCCAGTTCTAAGACCCCCTGTAAAGGCACCATTCGTTTTTATTCTGAAATATATTCATAAGTCTTCAGCATTGACTTTGTACAACACAACTTAACTTTAATAATACACGATTTTTTTAAGTGAGGATACACTTGCTGTTTTCATTATAGAACTTGTATCGAAATGTTCTGGTTCTGAAATGATTGATTCAGTATGCCTTTTGAGGATGCCAGGAACATGTTTAAGGATTACTTTCTTACAAGGATTGGACGGTAACGTGGGTCTTACGTTTTGAGGTGTAAGCTCCACACGGCAATGCCTGCCTGCCTGCCCTCTCATGGTTACGGTCTCCAAGGAGAGTAAACATTAAGCCCTCAGTGCTTTCCCCGTTAGGATGACTGTATCCGCGCAAATGGGTTTCAGATGGTGGTGGTTACTGTCTGTCCCCACAGGGAAGTTGTATTGAAATCTGTGGTAGCGGGAACACCCCGGTGTCTCCGAGGATCCTGTGCTGGGAGAGGAGAGGGATACATTAGTGGTCAGAGCAGGAGACTTCGCTCTGCGTAGACGGGCTGACTCAGAGGTGGTCGCGGGGAGCGGCGGCGGCTGGCCTCCGGGACGGGGGTGAGCACTGGGCAGACCCCTCTTGTCCTCTCCAAACTGCCAACGCCAGCATCTCGTAACCTTGGAAAGAAGACGAGACCGGCCAGGCTGGAGGAAGCACATTTTGCCTCCTTTTCCAGCCGCCGCCGAGGGAAAGCACAGGTTACCCCGGGAAGGGCACGGGTCGCGGGGCCGGCTGCGGACCAGCCGGTAGAACGAAAGCCAGCCGCGGGCTCTTTGCCCGGGGAAGTGGGCTGTGCCACGGGCTCACCCGAACCGGAGAACCTCGCTGAGGGTATATCATTAGGAGACGGGTTCAGAACGCGGGAAATGGCAAACATTTGCGTCATGTGAGACGATAAAACATGGAAGCACGTCCAGGTGTTTGGTTGATGTGAGATAATACTTGCTTGAAAGAAATGCTTTTATTGATTTCAGCGGAAGGGAGCGGGAGAGAGGGAAGCATCGGTGATGAGCGAGCGTGGGACCGGCTGCCTCCTGTAACGTGCACGTTTCCACGTGTGTCTGGGGTTTGCAGTCTTTTCGCTGGAAAATCATAAAGAGCAGACCAAGCGGATGCCTCAGTACCAGAGCTTTCACCTGGCTCTGCCGCGGTGACCCTGGCTCTGTCGCGGTGACCCTGGCAGGCGAGCCTCCGCTTCTCACCGCTGAGGTCGGATGATCACAGGACTGCAGGCGGGGCCCGGTGCAGGGTGATAACGAGGGAGAAGCAGCTGCCGGGGGAAGGTCTGGGAAAGTCCCCCTCCCCTCCCCCTGGCACCGCGAGGTGCACATGGCATCTGCTTCCTCCTTGGATGCGATCGCAGTCACCGATCGTATCAGGCGAGCTGCCGGGTCAAGAAGCGCACGGGCCAGCATTCCTTCCCACACGCCGACAGGGAATGCTATTCTTTAACTCGGGGCTGCCTGCTGGGTCGGGAAGCTGTGGCCATGACTGAGCGCCATTGTCTGCGAGCAGGCCGGCCGGTGTGCTGCGGGGCCCGGTGTGGCCCTGCCCCAGGCGTGGAAAGTATCGGTGTCTTGAGGAAGGACCGCAGTTGGCTTGTTGGCATGGGATCGGATGAGTGGCGCCAGGCAGTTGTCTGTCCTTATCGTTACGGTGTCACTGTCGGGTGGGCGAATGCGTGGGGGGCGTGGCAGGGTCCTTAGCACCAGGGGGAGGCCTGGGGGTGGGCTCTGACAGGTGAGGGACACCTGGCCACTGCCCTCCCACCACCCCCTGCTCGTGCTCTCTCTAAGGACCTGGGCATCCCTCTGTGGGAAGAGCTGCTGCTGTGGGTGTGGGTGGCGGCGTGATGTGAGCAGGGGACCCTGTGCACCAAGAGGAGAAGGCCTGCCTGTTGGTAGCCAGTGCCCAGCTCACTCCCAGATGGTGCCCGGCACATGGGCTGAGCAGTGAGTGAGTGGACTGATGACTGAGGAGTTTGTGCATGGACGGGTGAGGTAAGCTGAAGGGTTTTATTTTTTATTTATTTATTTTTAATTGATTTCAGAGAGGAAGGGAGAGGGAGAGAGAGGTAGAAACATCAATGATGAGAGGGAATCATTGGTCAGCTGCCTCATGCACACCCCCTACTGGGAATGTGCCCACAGCCAAGGTACATGCCCTTCACCCGAATTGAACCCGGGACCCTTCAGTCTGCAGGCCGAAGCACTATCCACTGAGCCAAACCGGCTAGGGCTGTAGCCTTTGTTTATATATTTTTTAATGCGATCAAGTTACTTTCTTCCAGGCTTGAGGAATTTCTGTAAGGATTAGCTTCTCCACTAAGGGCCTGCCCCTGCGCGGTGGGTTCTTCCTTCTAGAACTGTGCTGGTGCTCTTAGCCCAGCCGTGGGCAAACTACAGCCCGCGGGCCGGATCCGGCCCGTTTGAAATGAATAAAACTAAAAAAAAAAAAAAAAAAGACCGTACCCTTTTATGTAATGATGTTTACTTTGAATTTATATTAGTTCACACAAACACTCCATCCATGCTTTTGTTCCGGCCCTCCGGTCCAGTTTAAGAACCCATTGTGGCCCTCGAGTCAAAAAGTTTGCCCACCCCTGGCTTAGCCACAGGATGAGTGAGCTCAGGCAGCCTTTCAGCCTCCCCCTCGATTCTGTCTTCTGTTCTGCACTCAGTATTGACCGGCTAGTTGACCGAAATGGCCAGTCCCTCGAGGGGATGGATGCTGCGTAATCTTCCGTGACTAAATGTTGTCTCCCTGGTGCCTTCCATTTGTTTTCTTCCTTTTGGCTCAATAGGAAGCCTCATTCTGTGAGGCCTTGGCCGCCGTCCAGGTGGAATGACCGGGGATGAGCGTTTAAAAGCGCCACAGCGTCCTGTTGCTAGTAGCTTTGTGTTTATACGCTTTTGTTCTCTGCTCCTCAGCCCACTTTTAGGTTTCCTTGAAATTCACCTCCTCCTCCTGCCCGTGACCTCCTGGGTGTGACCCCCTGGGGCTTGGCATGCCTCACATGTGCACTGAACTTCACCTGGGGTGATGTTGGGTGGATCCCCCTGCTCGCGTTCGGGAGCTCAGTGCCATTTCCAGAGAAAGGGCACAGCCTCTCTCCCTGTGCATTTTTTGGATGATGTTTAATTTTTCTCTTATTAGAAATCCAATGACTTTGTTCTCTAAATTTAGTCCTCGATAATGGGATCACTAATTCAGAATTTTATAACTAAATTTGGCCTTTGCCAGAGAATTCCCCCACCTTCTCTTTCCTTTCCTTCCTTTCCCTCCCTTCCTCCCTCCCTCCTTCCCTCCCTCTCTCTCTCCCTTTCCCTCCTTTCCATTCCCTTCCCTTTCCTCCTGCCCTCCCTCCTTTCCTTCCCTTTCCTCCCTCCCTCCCTCCTTTCCTTCCTTTTCCTCCCTCCCTCCGTCCTTCCTCCCTCCCTCCCTCCCTTCCTTGGAGAAAGTTTGAAAACTTCCAAATTTGCGGGATGAAAAATTATCTGGAATCATGAAAGTATGCTGTCAAACACCACCAAGTTGCATTAGGTGAGACCCACCTTGGTTCTCTAAGACGCCAAGCTCTCAGGGACATCGCTCTCTCTTCCCGGTGGCGGGCGCGTGGCTGCACTGCGGGGCCTGCACCTGGGTCAGGCGGCCTGACTTCCCACCGCACTTCAACTCTCGGCCCGTCAGCTTTCCACCTGTGAAGTCATTCCTCATAGGATGGTGGAGGACTCGGCGGGAAAAGTCTATAAAGCGCACAGTCAGATCTCACAAATTTTAAATGATTTATTATCACGATTACCTGGTGGGTTGGTAAAGCCGAAGCCGCACTTCATTGCGTGGTTTGACTTGCGAGGCTACGTGTTGAAGGAGCGAATGTCATGCCACGGGAAGAGCCTGTTGGTTGAAAGCTTATTGTCTTCAGTCAGGTGGTGGCGTGTGTTGTTGAACTTACCTTGCACATCGCTGTTGTCTGAAGGGACCCTGTGTGTTTCGCTGGGTGGCTTCAGTTAGGGCTGCGCTTCTCCCTGGAACTAGAGCTGAAAATGTGCCTCCTGGTATTTTTCTATTAATACGAGATGGGAGGAGACAGGGAAGGGGGAACAGAGAACCGTGGTGGATGCCAGAGCCTAACTGACCCTCCCTGCCCTGGGTTTGACCCCTCTCCCCTCAGACCTTCTGGAGAAGTCGCGAGTGGTGAAGCAGCCGCGGGGCGAGAGGAACTTCCACGTCTTCTACCAGCTGCTCTCCGGTGCCTCCGAGGAGCTCCTGGGTGAGTCCCTGCTCTCGCCAAGTCCAGGGGCCAGCGTGTCGGTGTGTGGATGAGGCTCTCATCCGCCCAGCCCCCCGGCCGGCCCTGTCACAGCATCTTCCGGAGCATTCTTTTAACTTCTTTTTTCTTCTTAAATTTTTTTCTACATTCAACTTTAAAAAAAAATCTTTATTCTTGAAAGCATTATAGATGTCCCCTTCTCCCCCATTGACCTCTCCCAGGCCGGCCCCGGCCCCACCCCCACCCCAGGCCCTCACCACCCTATTGTCTGTGTCCTCGGGCTCTGCCTGTATGCATAAGAGTTCTTTGGTTGATCTCCTCCCACCCGCCCTCCCTCTCCTCCCTTCCCTCTGAGGTTTGACAGTCAATCCAGAGCATTCTTTTAAAAAGTGTCTCACATGCTTTCCCTCCTTCTTACACGTTTTCCGTGACCCTGGTTGAGGTGAAGGACACGGGGTGTTTGCTTTGATTACACGCCAGCGTTGGTTTGATATATGTCCGTGCTTCGCCTGTCTCAGGTGGCTTCCTAAAAGAGCTACGCATTGGGGGAGAGGCTAATTATGATGTAAAACAGTGAGATGGACTAATGCCTTTATTCCGCGTGGGGAGAGGGAATGAGCAGGGAGCAGCAGATGCATACCTGGAGGAAAACACGGTTCCGTGAAGACTGAAAAATAGCGGGAAGACGTTTGCAACTAGAGTTAAAAACATCACCTCTGGGTATCTGAGAGAGAGAGTTCATTTAAGCGCATCAGTGCAGTGCCCGAGCGCAACAGCCAAGCGAGGGAAAGTTTAGAACAAACGGTTGAGACCAGAAGAGCTTTGGCAAGTCAGCGCCACCTGGGGAGACTCCCCTCACGGACAGTCAGCAGAGGGCACGGAAATGACTCCGAGTGTCCCCTGCACGCACATGAGGGGGAGTTACTAGAAAGGAGGGAGCCCACAGAGGTGTCGGGCTCTGGTCTGCTTCGAGCTTGTGGGTGTCACCTCACAGGGAGGACATCTTCCCGGGGGACCCCAGATAAGCCATGGAACGGTCAGCCTCCTGCCCAGCACACCACTTTTTGGAACGTACCCCAATGAAGTAGTTCAAAGGCACCCCCAACACATTGTGTAGGGGACACTTATCCTTGCCCTCTATTTATATAACCTGGTGTGGGAATGGCGAGGCAGATACCCTGTTAAAATGAAATAGTACAGGGAAGATATTTTCTATTGTAAACCTGTGCAAAGGGCCTTCCCATTAGGAATAAATGTGAAAAAACTATGAACAACACCGAGAAAGGTGATTTTAGAGAACGGCCCTTATTGATACTTGGGCACCAGTTTTTCTGTTGGCTTAACACAGAATTTAAAGTCAT
This sequence comes from Myotis myotis, assembly GCF_014108235.1. Taxonomy (NCBI): domain Eukaryota; kingdom Metazoa; phylum Chordata; class Mammalia; order Chiroptera; family Vespertilionidae; genus Myotis; species Myotis myotis. Next base: position 3,600,901 of record NW_023416390.1, read on the forward strand.
TTTAGCTGAAGGGGTAAGGAATGCGAAGTTAGAGATGGTTCGGGTTACGGAAGTGGCTTATCGATTTGTGTGTGCGATTCTACAGAGAAACTGAAACTCGAGCGGGATTTCAGCCGATACAACTACTTGAGCCTGGACTCCGCCAGAGTTAATGGCGTGGACGACGCGGCCAACTTCAGAACCGTTAGGGTAAGGGTGCCCTTTGCATTCCTCTTTACAGTGGGGGCGCTGTACCGCTCAGTCGGAATTGGTAACGGAATTGAGTTTTCTTCCACGTGTAACTCGTGCTCCGTAAACGCTCAGAATTCTACGAGGCCTGCTGTGTTTTGATTGGCTGTGATCTTTTCACGGCCTGGACGCCACGCGAGGTGAAGGCCGTGCCTTATGGCAGCGAGCGGTTTTCCTGGTTGCCGACAGGAGCCTCTGATTGCATGAGTTTGGGGTCTGACCCTTTCGAGGCTGTACTGAGATTCTGACTGTTTTCGTCACCAAAGCCCAGTAGTTCACGTTCAGGCGTGAAAACGTAACATGTTCTAGGATCATATGAAGTCAAAACTATTTTTGAGACAGAAAGTCGTGTTTTTAAACAGTTTCTGAGAAATGGTGACCAAACTGGGATGATCAGCCTTTAGACAAAGTCTTTTAAGTTACGGCCTGTTTGACGTTCCTGCGGCACTTTGACAGTCACTGCTCCCGGGACGTGCCGTGGTGACTGGTGTTTAATTCCACATGAGACGGGAAGGGGCGGGGGGAGTGAGGAGGTGGCGATCCTGGAGGACACTGGATTGTCACCAGTTCGTCTCTGGGAGGACTTGGGGTCTCTCCCTGCTCTCTCTACTGATGTTTATGTTTGGATTCTGGGTTGCCTCGTCATAACCAGATGAACAGATAAGCTGGGCTCTTCTCGAAAAGAAAGCGTTTCTCCGAGTGCGTCATTTATTAAAACTGGGCATCGTCGAAGGCGAGGCCTGTGGAGTCCTGCACACAGTTTTGAGATGTGGATTCTAGACCAGCTCTAAGGATTCTGCCTGGCAGATCGTTGTCACTCAATACAAATTCATGACTGAACGGATGTGCCTTATTACCCTCAGGGCCCTGGGTCAGTTTGCAGACTTCATCTTTGCAAACCATGGGTTTTCTCATGTGTAAAGTGAACGAGGAGGCTTTTTTGTAGGGGGTTATGAAGGTGTATTTTCCAGTATGAAACTCGAGCGGGATTTCAGCCGATACAACTACTTGAGCCTGGACTCCGCCAGAGTTAATGGCGTGGACGACGCGGCCAACTTCTACAGTATGAAAAGGTGTAGAGTTCCAGTATGAAAGATAGATGTGTATACACACACAGAAACGGGGTGGGAGCCCAAGGCTCAGCTCCCAGCCTCCTCTATCTTCCTGTTTACCCCGCCCCCCGCCTTGGCCACAGGTGCCCTGGGGCTCCCAGAACCTCAGCTGGAAACCTTTGCACAAGATAAAGCCGCACGTGGGTGCTCTATCCAGTTTGTTAACAGGCTTCCCTTTTGGGAAGTTTATTCCGGGACACTGTTGTCTTTTTGGTGGTTGTTGTTTTTGTTACTTCAGAAACAAATGTGTTATATGATTCATTAAAAAAAAAAAAAATAAAGAACTACCGACAGGAAACGGGTGTTTGTCCCCCCAGAATGCCATGCAGATCGTGGGCTTCATGGACCACGAGGCCGAGGCCGTCCTGGAGGTGGTGGCCGCGGTGCTGAAACTGGGCAACATCGAGTTCAAGCCCGAGTCGCGAGTGAACGGCTTAGACGAAAGCAAAATCAAGGATAAGAACGGTAAGTTCGTGCGGCATCAGCTTCGCCCGGCAAACGCGTCCCAAATCTCTGCCCACAGTTTTCAATCCGGAGAGTAAACCTTGCTTTCGGTCGGTTCGAAAACAGCTTTGTAGTGAAACTGAACAGAAACACGATGACAGCTGTTTTGAGTGTCTTGTGCCGTGCGGGTTGCATGTGCCGTAGAAGGGACTCCTGAGCCGGGGGCATGGCTCTGAGCAGCGCGGGCAGTCACGGTCGTGTCCTCCCCCGACAGAGCTGAAGGAGATCTGCGAGCTGACGGCCATCGACCAGTCGGTCCTGGAGCGCGCCTTCAGCTTCCGCACGGTGGAGGCCAAGCAGGAGAAGGTGTCCACCACGCTGAACGTGGCGCAGGTGGGTGAGCACAGCGCCCGACGGGGGTGTTTCGGGGGGTTGGTAGCTTTGTATCGGGGGGTGCTTGAATTTTATCATCAGATTATTGGTTACCGCTTATCAGTTCTCTGCGGCTTGACTGGTCATCCAGAGTGTAATGAAAAGTGGCTCTGAGAAGAAATGTGGAATAAAAGAGCTGCAAATACATATATTTTTAAATCTTATTTTATTGAAGGCGAGCACTGTGGTAGTCGGGGGTATGCTGAGCTTTTCTTTTTCTTTCTTTTAGGCGTATTATGCCCGGGACGCGCTGGCTAAAAACCTCTACAGCAGGCTGTTCTCGTGGCTGGTGAATCGAATCAATGAAAGCATCAAGGTACGGCGCCTCTCCAGCCAATAGATCTGTGGTCATAAATGGTGTTTGGAGTGGAAACATTAGGCGAAAAGATACTTTAACCTTACAGTCAAATTATTGGCTACCACGTATCAGGATTGTTCCTTGAAAAGGATTTCCCTCGCGTAGGGTTGACATTCTCAGAGGTTCTGTTGTGCTTTGCCACGTCATGAGCAATCTCTCTAGTCTAGTGAATAATGATCTAACGGTCTTTGCAGACTCACGCTCAGCGTCCCGGCCCCTCTGCTGACTACTTGGACACCCTGCCGGGAGGTCGGGTGACCCCTCCCGTTACTACTGCTCTCCCGTCAAATGAGGGGATTGGCTTGGCGACTTTGAAAGACCCTGCCTGTTGATAATTAAGCATAGTTTTTCATAATTAAGCATCGCCACGGCCTCCTTAAATGTCGTCTGTTCCTCAGATTTTTGAAAGATTCCATGCCAGCATCTTATCTCAGACATTTAGAACAGCAACACTAAGTCACAGTTATGCTGGTTACGAGACACAGTTGACTTGTGATATATATATATTTACTTATAATATATATATTTATGATATTCATGCACGGGGTGAGGTGGGAGGGGCGGTCCCGCAGCCCAGCCTGCGGCCTCTCACAGTCCAGGATCCCAGGGGGATGTCCACCTGCCACGGAGGTGGGAGAGGCTCTCGCCACCCCCGCTGCGCTCGCCGGCCATAGCCTGGCTTCTGGTTGGGCGGCGCGCCCCCTGTGGGAGTGCACTGACCACTAGGGGCAGCTCCTGCATTGAGTGCCTGCACCCTGGTGGTCAGTGTGTGTCATAGTGACCGGTCGTTCCGCTGTTTGGTCGATTTGCATGTTAGGGTTTTGTTATATAGGATGTTCTTTGCTGTGCTTTTAGTGTCAATTTTCATGCCTAAATTAACCCATCCCTTTGAAACTTTTAAAGGCACAGACCAAAGTGAGGAAGAAGGTCATGGGCGTTTTGGACATTTACGGCTTTGAAATTTTTGAGGTGAGCTTTTTTTCTATTTCTTGTATTATCTTTGTTCATTTCGAACAGTTGGGAATTAACTCTTCCATAGACAATGTATATATAATTAATGTAACTTTGAATCAACAAATGACCTCTGTGCAGATATGACAGAACATGTATGTGTTTGGATGTGTTTTGCGTGCAAAGAGAGGCATTTTGGAGACACTGCTGTGTGTAACAGAACCTCCTGTATTAGCACCTGACTTTTGAAATGGCAAGTGCAGAATTCTTACCGGGAAATTTCCAACAAGGTGTGTGGACATGATGCCCGAGGGCGTTCATTTATTTGTAAGTGGTTTGGAAAGTGAGGCAGGACGGTGAGGTGAAAAGGTCAGGAAGGAAGGACGCCTGAGGGCTGGCCACGCCCAGCAGCGCCGGTCACTTCGTCTCTGTGGGACCCACCCGGGGGCTGGGTCAGAGGGTTTAGTGGGTCTCACCGGCTGTGATCTTAGAGGACGAATTCCGGGGGGAGGACGAGTGCTCCCTCCGCAGGGAGCTCGCCGCTGGGCCCTGAGAGTGAGGGTCTGCTGCCGGCTGAGGACACAGCCTGTCTGCTAGGAGAGTCTGTCCAGGAAGCTGATTCTTTTTGTTTTAAATCCTCACCTGAGGATATGTCTTGTTTGTTTTTATTGATTTGAGAGAGGAAGGAAGACACACACACACACACGCACATGCACACGCACACGCACACACACAGACATCCACGTGAAAGAGAAGCATCAATCGGTTGCCTCCTGTACCTGCCCTGACCGGGGACCGAACCCACAACCCTTTGGTGTAAGGAACAATGAATGCTCCGACCCACTGAGCCCCGGCCAGGGCTGGCTTCCTTTGTCAAAGCGTGTTTGCTGCAAACCTATCCGAACAGAACTCGGATGTTCCGGGCGGAAACATTCTGGAACTTGGCTCTGGGTGGGATGCCCGTCAGCGATCTAGGAATATTCTTCCCTTATGGCTCATTCCCGTTTCTCTCCAAGCCCGTCTTCCCGCACGCGGCTCCCTCGGCCTTTCTCCCAGCGCTGTGACACTGTGTGGGCTTGTGCTGATGGAAGTGCCTGCACACGTTTCCGAATGTCTTCCTTCCTTCAGCGGGTGCCCCGGTCCAGTAGCTCAGACCTGCCTGCGTGCTGGGGTCACTGGGGAGCTTCTGGAAAGTGAGGTGTCCGGGCTGCACCCCAACCAGTCGTTCAGAATCACGGGGCGTGGGCCCCGCGGCAGAATGTGCAGCGGCCAGGCGATCCCAGGGTGCAGAGCGGGGGCAGCTGCCCCGTAAACAGGACTCTCCAGCGTGAACTGTGAGCTCCTGGCTGCGTGCTGGTCTTCTGTGCGGCCTCTGCGCGAAATTCCCTTGGAAAACACCAGCCGCACCTACAGTCCATCTCACCTCACCCTCATCTGCATATAGACCATAGTCCTCACCGCAAACAGGTGACAGTTCTCTTTTAAACAGGAATGTCAGTCCAGGCCAAAGCCAACCAACCGGTCACGTGTGTAGCAAGTCTCTTCGTGGCCGTGGTCGTTGGGAGCTAACCTTCCTTCTCCTGGCAGCACGGGACTGGATCCCCCCGTTCTTGGAGAGAAGTAACATCTAGTCTTCGTGATAATTCCTTGTTCCCTCCATTCGCCTGTCTAAATCTTCTCAGAGCCATCTTCCAAACAGCTTGATTTTAACAACGTCATTATTTTACTAATAGATTTAGTTTGGGGAAGTCAGAATAAAGATTTGGTTGGGCACTTTCACGTGCCGTTGGGGTCAGAATTAGCAAGTCTTTTTCCTTCTAGTATATACGTACCTCCGATGCCACCCTCCGCTGTGCTGGGTTCTCTAAAAACGGAACCCGTGAAGGTCAGGAGGCCCCGGGGGTGGAGCCCCTGGAAGCCAGGTCACGGGGCCGTGGCTGCGGGTGTGGCTTGGGGAGGAGGGCGCAGAACCCTTCAGCGGTGAACCTGGACGTGCCTGTGATGTTGTCTACATGCGTGGAAATCACCTGAGTACAGAGAGAAGCCCGTCTTTGTCCCATGAACGCCGACTGCAGGAGTGAGAGGGTGTGTGCTTAGAACACTCTGGGCCTCGCTTTACACGATGGACAGTAAAGGCCCCGAGATTTCTGTTTCGAATCCTGCCTCGTGACCCCCCTGACCGTCCCCATGGGCACGGTGTCGGCTGAGCTGGCGGAAACCTGGCGTGCACTCGGGGCTTCTCTGAACAGGTGCTGGACTCTGATGCACGGAAGCCGAGGGCGCTGACACGCGGGCCGGTGGCGGGAGGCGCGCTGAGGCCGCATGGACCCGCCGTCAGCCTGGGAAGCAGATCAGCGGAGTGTGGATGCCGGCGTCGGGCGAAGTGAACTGAAACTCACTGAGGAGGAAAGCCCAGCTGGACATCCCGGGAGACCAGAAGTCGGTTTTGTAAAGGAAGAAGGTTATAATCCAGCCGCTCCAATTCTCCCCAACTCGGTGCGGATGTTCTTAGAACCGGAGACATGGCCTCTGATCCGGGAGGAATATTCGGGGCATCTCTCTCTCTAAAATCATAAGTGCCTCCCTTAGGAGAATGAAATGAAACTCAGAGCAGCGCTGACCACCTCACTCGATTCAGCTCTTCCCTGAGTCCTTGTCTGGCGGGTCTTAGAATGGACAGGGGTTTCACGGGGAAGTTAGTTGTTCGGGTCCTGAGGCCCAGCGCAGGCCATCGGGGCGGCACTGGCCACTTTTCACACTGGAGCTAGCTTCGGGCGGGGGCGGGGGAGGGGGGGCTGGTTGTTTTGCGTCGGGCATTCCTTTTCCATTTCTCTTCCCAGAACACAATCTAGGAGTTGGGCGACCGTCGGCATAGCCTGGTCAGCTTGTCTTGCGATTCTAGTATTCCTTTTCTGAACTGTTGTAAAAAGGAAAGTGATTCTAGGTACAGGCAGCATCTGCTGTTCCAGGTTCCATCATTATTCTTGCCTCACATTTTAAAGCAAAGCCTGTTCTAAAATATTTAGGGAGAGCACTGTACCGCCGTGTTTTGTTCTGTGCTTTTTTTTCCCATCCTCACCAAGGATGTTTATTGATTTAAAAAAAAATTTTTTTTTTTTTTGAGAGGAGCAAGAGAAACATTGGTTGCGTCCTGTCCATGCCCTGACCAGGGACCGAACCCACAGCCTTTGGGTGTACGGACGGCACTACAACCGCCGAGCCACCAGCCCAGGCTGTAAAACTGTTTTTCCTAAAATTTGCCACATTTGAGTATGTACCTGGAAGAACAATGTTATACGATATTTAAAGGGAAGTTTTCTACAAGTTTAGCCAGTCATTTAATTTTGTAGATGTCTAAAAAGAACAGTATTTATTGTTAAATGTTTTTCTCTTATTTTGAGGACTTTTTTTTAAAAAAAATGTACTTTTTATAAAAAGCAGCTCTTGATGTGGGGCCTATTGCTTGACATGGCGATTTTAAAAAATGGATTAAGCACAGTGTATTTTTTAGAGGAACATTATCATTATTGGGGACTGCCCCAAGGTTTTCCACCAGGTGCACTTTGCTCGGACCAACAGCACATTTTACAGCAGGAATACAGCCCAGCTCCTTCCAAACAGCGCTGCTAAGCTCAGCGTCCTATCGCTTTTATAAAGGGTGTCCCAAAATTCACGCAAGAAGTAATTTTGATAGAAAACACACGTTTATAATTGAAAATTGTAAATTTTTTATTGATTCATAAAGTATACAGTATAGGGTTATGTATGGAATAGCACATCTGGTAAATGGCCTCCACGGCTTTGCTGGCACAGACGCAAAGCCGTGCGTGGTCTTCATTGGTCTTCGTTGTCCCTGCTCCTGGGCCATCATTGGTACTTGGTGATGCTTATCAAATTGAAGGGCAACAGATATTAGAATCTGATTCAATCATCCAAGTAAAATTAGGCTTTTATTTTGTTGTTGTTGTTAATGCTCACACAAAATTCAAATCTTGCGTGAATTTTGGGACACCCTTTATAAATGTATTGTTTTATATATTACACAAGCGACTTCATTCTTTGTGAAATATAGGACCCCTGCCCAACCTGACACAGCCAGCAGTGGACCTGCAAGGAGAGTTGCCTGTAAGAAATGCCAGTTAAATGTGTCATGAAAAGGGCTTGTGCTGGAATGAATCTTGTCTTTGGGTTCGAATTGCCCTCCTGTTTCCGACACATGATATTCACCCGCAAGATCCCCCAGGCCCCGTCCTAAGGACAAGTGTGGTAGAGCTGCTTCCTTCACTCTACGTCTCCCTCCCAGTGTTTGCTGCTTGTGAAGAGTACAGGATTTAAATACCTGCCTTAACGAGGATAGGAGAGCATCAGCCTGCTCTGTTACTGAGAAAACTACAGTAACTGGCGTGTGTGTGTGTGTGTGTGTGTGTGTGTGTGTGTGTGTATAAGCATTTTAGAGAGGAAAGGAGAGGGAGAAAGAGAGAAAAACATCAATGATGAGAGAGAATCATCGACCGGCTGCCTTCTGCATGCCCCACACTGGGGATCGAGCCTGCAACCCGGGCCTGTGCCCTGACTGGGAATCGAACCATGACCTCCTGGTTCATTGGTCAACGCTCAAACCCTGAGCCACACCAGCCAGGCCAGGCCAGTGTATTTGATCCATCTTTTTTTTTTTTTTTTTTAAATAATGTATTTTATTGATTTTTTTACAGAGAGGAAGGGAGAGGGATAGAGAATTAGAAACATCGATGAGAGAGAAACATCCATCAGCTGCCTCCTGGACACCCCAAACTGGGGATGCGCCCGCAACCAAGGTACATGCCCTTGGCCGGAATCGAACCTGGGACCCTTCAGTCCGCAGGCCAATGTTCTATCCACTGAGCCAAACCGGTCAGGGCTGATCCATCTTTAAAACTCATCCCTGGAGGAACAACATGTATAGCTGGCACGTGCGCGTATGAACGTGGTGATGAACCCTGCGGAGGGCCTGGCGTTCTGCCTGCACGGTGGGGTGGACTCACACTCTGGAACCCTTGAGAGAACCCCGGAGTTTAACGTTTTGGGAGGCGATACATCTGTAGAGCCCTCCCCCAGCCCACACTGGGTGAGCTCCTTGGGAGCCGGGGGAGCCCGAGCCCTGGCTGTGGAGCAGACCTAGTGTGTGTGTGTGTGTGTGTGTGTGTGTGTGTGTGTGTGTGTTGGGGATAGGGGGGGCGACACGGGGGGTTGGTTCTGAGCTTCATTCAAGGGGATTGTCTAAGGGAAATTCTGGATGGAGTTGTTCGAAGGTATTCCCAACAGTTTCAGTTTTATAGTAATCACGGTAATCATAGGGATAAACGTGGGTTGGACAGTGGAGAAAAGTTCCATGCGGGAGCATGGGTAGAAAACGAGCGAGGAGGTGAGTCATGCGTGGGCTCGCGCGCCGGCCACTTCCTCCTCTGGGGGCTGACTCGTGCGGCTGACAGGTGGGACCGGTGCCCACCGCTCCGGTTGCTGGCCACCCTCACGGTTCTTTAAAAAACCCCAGAATGCCTCCAGATATCCGCCTGCTTTGGGGCCTCCCTGTCCGTGTGAGGTCCCGAGACCCAGCGTGGCGTTTCTGCAGGGGAGCCTGGGGTGTTGGCCGCCTGAGCGGATGAAGAACGCTTTAGACCTGTGCGGGTTCAGCTCCGTGAGCTGCCCCAGGCTGTTGCTTAGTTTTCTGCGGATTATACACCTTTGCAAGTTATTTTTAAGGGGTTCTGAAGCCCCCTTTGCCCCCGAATTTGGACAGTGTCCACAACTTACACTCAGACCCCAGGATCCAGGCCCCCTTCCTTGTCAGCAGCGTGACCGCCGGCGGCCCATGGCCTGTTCTGGGGGCCGGGAGCTGTGCTTGCAGCAGACGCGCAGACACTGCCGTGGGAACCACTGGGTGCTGCCCTGTGGCTGTGCTGGTCTGTTTTGTTTGCACTCTTTAAGCAACAGGACAGGTCAGAGAGCCAAGCTTTTGTTCTTCAGCATCTCCAGAAACCCTTGTAGCGCCTTGCTTGTGCTTGGAGGGGGGACACCGGCTATAGCACAGGGGTGGGTGGCACAGGGGTGGGTGGCACGGGGGGCGTTCCACAGAGGAGGGTGGCATGGGGGTGAGTCCCATAGAGGGTGGCACCGAGGGGTGGGGGGGTCGCAGTGCTGGGGGAGGAGAGCGGGCCTGGATCTTGCTGGACGCTTCACCTTTTGGTGACCTGCAGCTGCCTCTGCCCCTGACTCTGGGTGGATGCCACGCACGTTACTTTTCCTGGTAATTCAGAATTAGAGGCGTTGGGCTCCGCAGCCTTAGGACTGCAGGCCAGTCACGGGGTGTGTCGCCATGTCAGTCACACCCTTTTCGCCTGAAGAGGTCTCGCCTCGCAGAGCCACCGCTCAGACCCCACGTGTAGGTCCCAGGTCCCGACGCGTGAACTGTTAGGACACGTGTCTGGATCCAACGTGTTAGATCCGCCCTCAGGAACACGGCCCGGATGGTCAGCCCCGCCACCCGCACCCCTGAGTAACTGTCCGTAAGTGTTCACTTCTAGAAGCTTCTTGCACACTAAGCGCTGACTGCACCTGTGTGTCTGCCCCTCCCGCCAGGATGCAGTAAGTATCCCGTGTGCGCGGGGCCTGTGCATGCCCGTGTGACGCGCTCTCCGGTGTGACCGTGCAGCGAGGGCCCGCGGCGGCGCGTGGGTGCGGACAGTCCACGCGGGGAGCCCGGAGGGGAGTCGGGGTAGCTCCACGTGTGGCTCCACCTGCTCTGCACGCTGTGCTGCGCTGTGACGCTGTGCTCGGGGCCCGGCTCCGTGTGTGTCCGTAGCCTGTCCTTGGCGTGTCCGTCAGGCTGTGCGCAGCCGCGTCTGGGTCTGAGCACACTGCCCCCCCCTCCCCCACCTCACCTCCTCAGCACCTGCCATTGGAAGATTTAACATTAAAAAAAAAAAAAATAGCCCCACCAGCACAGACTGACTCAATTACTAGGAAGGATTTATCCCACAGATTTGTTTCTAAAAACATAAGAACAAACATAAAGATCTGCTCATATAAACCATTAAAATACTGATTTTGTTTCTAAGGTTTTCGCTTGTGCTAGTAGCATCCTGTAAGCACCTGTTTCACCAAACCAAGAAAACCAGACTTCCTCATATATGTAATGTCCTTATACTGGTTATCACAGTAATAATAATAATAGTAGTAATAATAACACATCGCTACCCGGTGGACTGCAGCTTCTAATCTAAATGGTTGATCTCTGAGGACGGGAGCACATGGTTTTAAATCTTTATGTGAAGATAGGGCCTGGGGACTGCCTTTGTGTCTAAGACTCTATTTGTTGAAGGTATTGAGCATCAAGGTGTGACCTTTATAAACTTCCGGATTAAGAAAACCACTTTATCCTTGACTACATTTAACATGAAAAGGTCAGCCGTGACCGTGTCCCCGTGTCATCTGTGGTTCCGAGTCAGACGTCCCTCTGATTAGCCAGCTCATCCCTGTGGTGAGTCGTCCTCCGCTGACTTCCAGGGAGAAATGCGATCAGCGGCCTGCGGCTTTGCACGTGTCCTTTCCATACTTCTGCCCCAGTCGAGTTGGAAAGGTCAGGTTTCAGAGCTCTCCATGACTTCTTCGCTTGTATTTATGGGGAGATTCGAAGGCCGGAAGTTCCGTGGATCCCCAGGGAGGGGCGATCAGTTCTGTTCCGTGCAGACCCTCTCAGCTCACTCATTACCCTGGGACTGGCCCCCCAGGGGGAGAAGAGTCAGGCTGATCCTGGTGGGGTCCCCCCGTCCTTTGCTCCCAATGCCACCATCTCTCTCTCTGCAAAGAGGAGGGATAGAGTCGAAACTCACGAGTTTTATTACCAGAACTACCTCTTCCTGGACCACGTGGTTCCGTGAAGGGTGTCCATTCACAGGCTCCAGGATAGACCTCCCGGTGGCTTGCTCAGAGATGCTTTAGGCGTGGACCACCCACCCGATTTCACAGGAGGTCTACTGTAAAGGTGAAAGTGCGGAGGGTCGTGAGGGTAGTAACTATGGGAGCCTTCTGAGCAGAGATGGCTTCTAAGTAGGAGATGGTTTTGACGTGCTGATTGCCGTGAGCCGTCTTTTTATAGGCATGACGTTCACTCATTGGCTCATCAGATGCATATTGAGTACTTTCGAGGTGCAGGGTGCTGGGCCTAAATTGTGAACAGGGGATGTGTAGTTAGAAGTGTACCCTCTAGAGAGACAGATGAACAGGAAACTGATCAGTACACAGGCACACACATCTTTACACACAGGGACACCTTCTTGAGCTCCAAAGTTACACCTGAGAATGGAAGGTTGAAAACTTGGGTGACAGATGATAAATCTGTTTGGTTTCTTTTCCTTCTGAATCTTCAGGGGAAAATGTGTTTATTTATATTCTTTACCGTGTGGGGGGTGCTCCTTTGTCAACTAAACATCTTCATCCTTCACATCCTGCCTAGCTGTGTGTCCTCCATTCATTCGCTTGCCCCGTGGACCGTTTCTCGCGTGCCTTGGTGTGTGGCCTCCGTCCCGGGGGCTGTGTGCTGGGCCCCAGGTCAATCTGAGCCCGTGTGTGACGCTTCTTGCGGATGGAGAGGTTAGAGGTCGCCGTTGCGGGAGAGCTAATCCATGGTTCATTGTTTTCCGTGCAGGACAACAGCTTTGAGCAGTTCATCATCAATTATTGTAATGAGAAGCTGCAGCAAATCTTCATCGAACTCACTCTTAAAGAAGAGCAGGAGGAGTACATACGGGAGGTAATGTTGACGTACAGCTTTTAAAATGTCCCCTTTTCACTCATGATTCAAATTCTGGGTTCAGAAGACTGCATCGCCGTGTCCCTGAAATCAGCGTTACCTAAGTGTAGCTGCCTGGTGTCTCTTGAACATTTGTTTTGTGTGACATCTGAGCTGACTGGGACTTTTGTTTTGTTTTTTGCCGCTGGTGCCTGGCAAACTGTGGCACACAGCAGGTGCTGATAAATACCACTTACCGACTCCAGTCCCACAGGACTTTAATGCAGTGACGGGAAAGGGCACCGTGTTAAGGAAAGCCTGAAGTGAATGGACAAACAGCTGTGGTGCATCCACAAAAGGGCGTACGACACAGCCCGCAGAAAGGAACAAACGGTTGACGCACTCGATGGCAGGAACGAATCTCATACGAGGCTAAGTGAAGGGAGCCAGACCAGAGGCTATTGTACGATTCTGTTTCTATGTTGTTCCAGAAAAGCGAAGTACAGAGGCAGAGTGATAAAGGCAGGCCAGTGGTTGCTGGGGGCAGGGGGCAGGCGGCAGGCGAGAGGGGGACTGCAAAGGGGGAAGCCCAAGGGGATTTGGGGGCTGATTGTGTGGTAATTTCAGGACACTATGCATTTGCCAAAACTTAGCCAACTGTCTATGAAAAAACTCAGTATTGTTGTCCCATCTTGGAAAGCATTGGTTTTCTAAAAATTTATAATGAAAATAGGTCACATGTGTTGAGCGCTCACTATAATGCCAGCTATTGTGCTAGTGCTATGGAGACTGTCTCACTTACTGTAGTTTACAAATAAGAAGGAATGTTTACAAAGTTCTTTTATCCTTAACGGTAAAGCACATACGTGGTTCTTACCCTTTCATTTTTAAAATAATCAATCTTGAAGAATAAAATTACTTATTTCAAAAGCTAAAAGGGAATGATTTTACTATATTTTTATTTTTGTTTCCTTTTCATTTATTGGCCTTAACATTACAGTAATATTATAGTACAAGGATAATGGTAATATGTATTCTTCATTTTTATAGTGTCATTTTAAGTCATTAAGGACACGGAATTCTCTCTTTTTTAATTTTTATTTCTCAGTACAGATTTTTCTAATGTGATTTTTCTACCCATCGACTTAGTGAAATAACCCATTTCCTTGAAAGCCAGGTCATAAATATTTTTCTGTTAGCATGATCCGTATGCTTTAGAAACTCGTGTACTTGTCTGACACATTTTGGTAACATAAACATCCTAAAAGCCAGATTAATCCGCTTCCTGTCTTTTCATCGTAAGGAGAATGCGAGGACTTTGATCTGCAGCTTTAAACAGTTTGTATGGATTGCCGGGGACACTTCTGAGCGTGTATAGGAAGCTGCCCAGCTTGCTGGGTGGATCCATTCTTTCCCCTTAGAAGAAAAATAAATGTTTACAGGAATGGGCAGAATGTAAGCAAACACAGAACAGTTCCCTGTGGCCTCCGATTTGCCTCCGTCGGGGCCTGGGGATCGGCTCTTTGTGTCTCTCCCGAGGCTGAAAATACTTTCTCTTCACACCAAACTGTTCTCTCACGTGAAATAAATAATGCACTGCCGTACAACGTGGGATTCACTCTGAAATTAATTTTCCCCAGGGATTACAAGTTAAGAATAGAAAAATCGAGGCCTTAGAATTCAGCGGTTCTCAACCTGTGGGTCGCGATCCCTTTGGCGGTCGAACGACCCTTTCACAGGGGTCGCCTAAGACCATCCTGCAGATCAGATATTTACATGACGATTCATCACAGTAGCAACATGACAGTTATGAAGTAGCAACGAGAATAATTGTATGTTTGGGTCACAACATGAGGAACTGTATTTAAAGGGCCAGAAGGTTGAGAACCACTGCCTTAGATTCTTGGGATCAAGTGCTGACTTCTTTCCTTATAAACATTGTAAACATACACAAAGTAATGTTGACCCAAGGGCCTGTGGAGTCTGTGTTTGGCCCAGGGCCAGGGAGAGGCATGGGAAAGGGCCGCGGATGGGGAGCGGAATGGGCGGCTGTGTCAGAACAGGTCAAGGGCGTTCATTCCACTGAGTATGTCGGGTGGACCGCGTGGGGCCTGGGAGGCGGCATCGGCAGCGCTGATTTTACAGGGAATATGCAGGCAGGAAGTGAAGGACAGTCGGCGGGCAGGGGCCACTCTCTGGCTGGTGGTGATGCAGCGTCTGCCGCGGTATTTGATTCTCTGGTTTGTTTTCCAGGACATAGAATGGACTCACATTGACTACTTCAACAACGCTATCATCTGTGACCTGATAGAAAATGTGAGTATGCGGCACCGTGTTCTCAACTTCCCTCCTTATGAGCGTCTAACTGCCTTCAGGGCGAAGCTTGAGTGTTTCCATCCTTTGAGCGCTTTTCTCCGGGGACCGCAGAGCCCGGAGACTCTGCTACAGCCCTCAGGGGTCGCACCTGGGTCTTGAGCGACAGCCTGGACAGCGGGAGGTTCTGATACTTGGCCTGATTCCCTGGGCTTACCTGTCGCCGTATCATGATGGTCCCGTATCACGATGCGCACACGTCCCGCCCTTGGAGACCAGTCCTCCCCAACCCCCCACCTCCCTGTGCTGGAGCGCAGGCCCAGGCCCAGGCCCGGCTCCTGGGGGTGCAAACACTGGGCGGAGGGGGCTCGGAGCAGCCGTGCAGGTTTTGCCAAAGCAAAATAGCCATTTCACTTCTAAAACTCCAGCGACTGCTTCACGTCCGGTTCAGTGGTTATTACCACAAAGATGATTTCCAGCGAGCAGGTGGAGACAAGGGAACCCTTGTGCTCTGTTGCTGGGAATGTAAATTGGTGCGGCCACTATGGAAAACATTGTGGAGCTTCCCTAAAAAATTAAAAATAGAACGGTCATCGGATCCAGCACTTTCACTTCTGGGTTTAGATCCAGAGGAAGAGGAGTCGGGATCTTGGAGAGATGTCTGCCCTCCCATGTTCATTGCCGTGTTAGCTTCAGTAGCCAAGACCTGGGAGTCACCTGTGGATGAGCGGTTAAAGGAGGTGTGAGATGAATGAATATGTGAGTGTCGTTCAGCCATGACCAAGCAGGAAGTCCTGCCCCTTACAGCAGCCGGGGTAGACCTGGAGGACATGTGCTCAGGGAGAGAAGCCAGACAAAGACAAGTGCTATGGGATATCACTAATATCTAGAATCCAAAAAAAGCCAAACTCAGAGACACGGGGTGCAGTGGTGGTTGCCAGGATCCAGGGAGGAAGTAGGAGTTATAAGAGGATTAGGCTCTGGAGGGTATAAAGTATAGCATGTTGCCTGGAGCTAACAATATTGCATTATGTGCTTAGAAGTTGCTAAGAGAGTCCGTGTTAAGTGTTCCCACCACATAAGGAAATGGTGATTGCTTTAGTGACAGAGACGTTAGCCGACAGCTATGGCTGTATTGGTAATCGTTTGCAATATATGTGAATCAAATCAACACATTGTACACCTTAAAGTTAACGTTATATATGTCAATTACATCTGAAGAAAGCTGGAAAGTGTATTTGTTAAAAATTTTTTTAAAAAGCATGGTATTCGGAGATAAAGGGACAACCTCAGGAGCTGAGGTGAGGGCCCCAGGAGTGGTTCAGGTGTAGGCCCCACATTGGTTCGGAGCATGTGTTGTGGGGAGATTGTGTGTGTGACTTCGCAGGTGGCCACGGTCGTTGGCTTTCTCAGGTGACACAAACATGTGTATATCTATGGGAAAGGCTTGAAGTGTGAGAAATTACTGGATACTTTTTAGTAAGCTTTCCGAATCTAAGATTTTTGTTTTCACGTCATGTTATAAACTAGAGGCCCAGTGCATGAAATTCGTGCACTTGATGGGGTCCCTCAGCCTGGCCTGTGCCCTCTCGCAGTCTGGATCCCGTGGGGAGTGGGCCTAAGCCATCAGTCGGACATCCTTAACGCTTCTGCGGAGGCGGGAGAGGCTCCCACCACTGCCGCTGCGCTTGCCAGCCGTGAGCCCGGCTTCTGGCTGAGCGGCGCTCACCCTGTGGGAGTGCACTGACCACCAGGAGGCAGCTCCTGTGTTGAGCATCTGCCCCCTGGTGGTCAGTGCACATCATAGCGACCGGTCGTTCCGCCATTCAGTCAATTTGCATATTAGGGTTTTATTATATAGGATGAATTGATTGCAGGAACGGATTTGTTCGTGAAAACCTGGAAACTCTTGTTTTATGCTTAGGATGACGAACCCTCTGGCCTTGATAGCAAAGTAATTAGAAAGAGCGCATGACCTTTACCGTCCTGCAGCCT